>NC_053048.1:33278754-34528754 GCF_003473485.1 Medicago truncatula
CAGATTCAAAGTTTTCGCAGTGTCACTTTAGGTAGGTCCCCTTTGTTGGCGTCTATTTTGTATATGTATATTTTGGTATCAATTGATGAATATGCAGCTATCTGAAACAAAATGTTACTTGAGATTCTAGCTGATAATACAGGTATATAGACATGATTCATATCTAGGAAAATATTCAAAATACAGAGGATACTCTGTCGAAATTTCAGAAGATATCATTTTAAGTGGAAGTCAAATTGAAAAATTTTCAAATTATAGTTTGTCAAGTGTCGTCAATAGACTTGTCGGGCTAGAAAGTTCTAGTTCGTGCGCCGGTCACGATATTGAATTTTTGGTCGTGACAAAGTTGGTATCGTAAACACTTTCCCTCACTTCTCACTTCAGCAAGCCCTTTTCATTGTTCTTTCTCTCAGCAAGGGCACACCACAAACATAAGCAAGCACTTTTCATTTTTATTAAATTTAGTTTTATTTAATTATTTTTAAAAAAATTGTGCCTCACCGATATTTTGAGTTGAGATTTGCCTCGGTAGTGGCCTATCATTGCCAAAGGATACACATAAATAGAATGTTGCAAACTTTTTTTTATACTCTTTTCTTGTTGGATAAATGGCTACCGTCAGAATGGTCATTTCTTTAGCTGCTATGAAGTGCTGGCACATTCTCCAATATGATGTCTATAACGCCTTTCTACTCTTTGAATTGAAGGAAGATGTTAAAATGGTGTTACCTTTCTAATGATATGGAATTGTTCTAAGCTCCCAATTCTCTATAGTGACAAAAGAGATATTTACATATTGTTGTGAATCCCGTTTTTATGAACGAATGATACATCTTGAAATTGATACATCTTCGAGAAAAACTTTCAGTTGGCTTAATAAAATTGCTACCTCATTAATCTGCTAAGTTCAGTTCTTTTTGGTCCCCGTAAGCTCAGATTAATTGACATTTATCAAGGCTTATAGTTTAATAAATAAATGCATGGTCTGTATAAATTTTTTAAATTGTTTTATCAAGTTCCAATCCCTTCATTTTTTGATAAAAAACTTAAACTATTTTCACTTTTTTTAAGGCAAAATCTGTAACCCACACCCAATCCATCAAGAAAAAAAAAGTAAAATAATTAACTACAAAAAAATAAAACCCATTTGGATTGGTCTGGTGGTATTGACTTAGGATTTGAGAGTGTGCTCCTCCTCAAAATCTCGGGTTGATTCTCTCCGGTGTCAATTTGGATGGGTTAATTTAACTTCTTAAAAAAGCTAAAAAAAAATAACAGGATATGCCTTAAAGTGAGTAATTCATTACCCAAAAATAACTTATATTACAGGGGTAAAACACCATTAACTCTAAAAAAAATTAGATGCAATCATTTTAGTGAAGCATGGGATAGTTCTTATAACATTTGTTCCATTGAAATTTCTTATACTATATTTATTTTTGATATTACAATGTGATTGTTAGTTATCATGGTGAGTATATCAGAATCACGACGATCCACCGTTTGTAAAAGCTACGCTTTGAAAAATCACAATGACGTGATTCTCTAGCATATCCAAAAGTAAGACTTTTGCACACCATAAACCTTATCTTCTTTTCTTCTCAATGAAGTTCTTGTTTCATATCAAGATTGGCAACTACTTAATCCGACTTGATAGATAAAAAAAGTTGGGTAGCTTTGGATTAATTAATTTTTTTTTTTTTTAAATGCTCTAGATTAGCAATTTATCATAATATCCAAAGGTTCCGATTCTCTTAAATCTGTAAAATCCTCAATGAGAAAGTTCAGCTATATTTGCAGTGAGTAAATTGTACTAGTACTTTATTACTTAATTATTGTTTGAAACATTGTGTGTCAAGTGAAAAGCTGATAGTTTTTGCTTTTGTCCTACTAAGATTGTTATGGTTAATTGGTTATAGAAATAGAAAAAACAGGAAGAGTGTACTACATTTAATAGCTTTAAATAGTGTGGTATGCATGATCAATTCGCATTTAAAGGCATTGTACAGAAAAAGTACCAAAGGCAAACAAGTACGCCAAAGACTTTGGAGACACACAGATTATTGCTTGATGTATCATATAGATTCACCATGTACGTGTCAGTGTACATGCTGCTTTCTCTGATAATTTTTCTTCTTCTTTTCAGAATACTTTTTTTTAATACTCCATCCGTTTTACAATGAATATCGTTTAAGGTTTTAACATAGATTAAGAAATGGAATGCAATAATCATTAGACATAACACCTTTACTAAACTGCTTTTACTTTATAAGAAAAAAAAAATTTAAAGTTGCATTGAAAATTATTTAACAGAAAAGTTGGAGTATTTATTGAGGTTAAAGTTAGAAGAAAAAAATTAAAGTTGTATTGAAAATGTAAAATAACATTCATTTTAAAATAATTTTTTTGTCTAAAGTAACACTCATGGTAAAATGGAAAGAGTATTTTGCTAGGCCATTCCCTATTCTTAACCTAACTCCTAGTACTATTAACTTAATTTCAATTCAAGAAGAAGAAAAAAATGAAGAGTTGTTTTGGATTTTAAATGTTGTCAACAATCATATTTAATGTATTGAAAGAACTAATTATATATGAATGTGTATTTTTTTTTTAGTCATTTTAATCTTTATATTTCTATTTATGGTTATTTATTTTAATTTTCAAAGGTATTTTTTATTTGTCAATTTTTGTTTGGGTTTTCATATTATCGATCAAGAAACGTAGGAAACACACAAAGCGAGTTCTCATTTTTCCAATCAAATCTTTTTCATACTTAAAAATCAAAGATCGAACTTGTAACCACTTATTTTTTGAAGAAGCTATACTAGCTCATTCAAATTGATATTGAGGATAATCGAATATGAGATTTTAAGGAAAAACATGCTACAAGGTTTCATGTCTACGATATCAAACCAATTCAAATCAGTTAGATCTTATTTAAGAGGAGTTTAAATCTCTTATCACTGTGAGACCGATGCATATTATTTTTTTTAATTTAATTCATAAAGACATTTATAGATATGTTTGCTATTTCAATATATTATAAACTATAATCACAGTGTTTCACATATTCATAAAGAAAACAACAAAAAGGTCAATTTATTTATTTGACCTTTGGGTTTAGTCCCATTTGAGAACTCTTTCAAATTGTCTACAAGAAAAAAGAAAGGTTCGATGGAAACCAATGTTAGTCCAAGCAACCCTTTAAGTGGAAGAACCTCTCATCAAGCTCACTCATTCAACAACATGGTAGATGATGGAAGAAAGATTGCTTATGATTTCCAACAAGAACATAACTTCAAAGGTAATAAAAACTTAAACTATGATATTGATGTGTCAATGTTTTCAGATGTGAAATGTTGTTACTATTTATTGGAGGCTATGCCTCTACCAGGACCTACATGGTCTACAACTGGACCTACTATATTGGCTGAGCCACCATCACTCATTGAAGCTTCTATGGAGTTAGAGTTGGGAGAAAACAACCAAGCTTCTTCATATACTTGGTGGCTTGGATTTCTTAAAGGTTTAGATGGAAATATGAGCATTGAGAAAAAAATGGAAAAGGAAATTGTGATGGAACATAATAAAGGGGTTAGCTTTGAGTCAAAATTTGTGGATGCAATTGATCTTGGTTGTTGTCCAGATGATTGGTTGATTATTCCACCAATGGAAAAGGATTTGGGAGACAAACTTGTTCCATAGAACAATGGCATTTATGATTTTTTTTTTTACTTTCTATTTTCGATGGCTTAATGTAGTAAATCTTAATTTTATGATCTTGTGTAATATTGCTAATATAATGTTATATATTCCTTTACTTTTCGTTCTTTTTCAACTTTTTTTTTTATATTATTTATGACGTCTTTTTTTTTTTTTTTTTTACAATAGAGAGAAGTGCTCATGAAAAATAAATCGAACTAAGAAACGAAACAACATTCTTAGAAATGTAAGCTCTAGATTAGCAATTATATTTCATTCACGTTAAATATGGTTTATTTGCACATGTCATCTCAGCTTCAATACTTTATGGATTAGAGGAACTATAGTGAGGATATTCCCATTGACATTAAAACTTTCAAAAATCATGCCGATTAGAATCTTCTAGTTACTTGACACTAGAATTCAAACTCCAATCTTCTTAACGTAGTCTTTAGTCCATTTGCATCAAGAAAAAGACATCCACACCTAGCAATCTTTCCCCATCATGGCAATCACCTTTTCAACTGAGTTTGATCTAACCCTCTTGCGGTCAGTTCCTGCCTATGCAGATAATGTTCTTCAAACGAGAACCTTTATAAGAAAGCTCCTAGTTGTAATCTACAATATCTTAGCCGAATCACTAGATTAATAAATTTCGGTTATGCAAACTTAGGAAATTAACATCAACGATATTTTCATTCCTCCACCTCCACAAAATCAAGCACATCGCCATAAAGATAATTTTCCATATCGATGTGCTCGCCTCAATATCTTTCATGTTTAGGTTATTGAAAAACCAACTCCGTTAATCTTTTTATTTTATTTTTTATGGTGGTCGGGGTTTAAACCCCGAACCTTGCATATATTATGCATTATGCATTGCCCTTGCCAACTGAACTGAGCTCACGAGGACCAACTCCGTTAATCTAAATAAAATAAATTTGTAATGAAATAAGAAGGAACGACACAAAGCCTTATCTCAATTGCGTGAATGCAATCATAAAGTACATGAAGAAACATTTCATCGCCATTTCCACAACACCTGCAAATAAATATATATATATATATATATATATATATATATATATATATATATATATATATATATGAAAATACAAATAACCCCATGTGCATCAAACCAAATAAATAACTGTTTGCATGTGATTGGGCGTTTCTACAGGATATGAAGATGCAAATCATCTCAAATACCTACCAATGCTTTCCACATAGGACAATTGTAAGACTTTATACTCTTACTAGCAATTAGGTGGTTATTATGGTTAGATTCATGCTAGGATTTTGAGGTTCATACATGTATTGTGTTGCGGTGATTTATTTTACGTAGAATCACACATAGTGACATACAAAATACCAAGTTTGTGTTTGAAAAGGTAGATCTGCTTTTTCTTCTTGTTTATCCATTGATTCATAGTCACAAAGTTGTTTGTATGTAGAGGCGTTAATTAAAGTCAACAAATGAAATTACACTTTTGATTCAGAGTCTTGTCCTGGTGGTCCTTATATAATTGGGAATCTCTCTTTTATTGGGTATATCTAGGTGTTTTTACTGGAACATTACATAGCTATTGGAACATTAAATGAAATGTTATTAACTCCTTAAAAAGTTAAGTTTATGTATTGATGATTTATCTTGTTACCAACCTAGTCTTGTCTTAGTATTGTCCATTCATTATTGGACTCAAACCTCATTCGATTTAGGGAGTTTAATCGACATGAAGCCTTTTTGACCTTTCACTTTAGACATGGCATGCACCATTGCTTGATCCATAATCATGTTGTGGTATATGCTACCACTTGGAATACATGCTTAAGAGGGTTGGTTTTGTGGGAAAGTGGATAGCTTGGATGAAGGCATGTGTTTTTGGAGGGAGCATGTCGAATTGTCGATTCTTGTAAATGAAGTCCAACCGAAGAAATAGATATTCAAAGAGAGTTAAAGCAAGGGGACCCGTTGGCACCTTTTCTCTTCCTTTTGGTGGCTGAGGGGTTTAGCGGTCTTATGGATAATGCGGTTAATCGAAATCTTTTCAAAGGTTTTGAGATTAAGAGGGGAGGAACGGTGGTGATTTCTCATTTACAATATGCGGATGATACGTTATGCATAGGTGAAGCAACTATTGAGAATTTATGGACACTTATGGCGTTGTCGAGAGGTTTTGAGTTGGTGTCGGCATGAAGGTGAATTTACATAAAAGTTGTCTTATGGGTGTTAATGTTTCGTCCACTTTTTAAAGATGGCTCAATTTTTCTCAATTGTAGTGTAGCTTCACTGCCTTTTATGCATTTGGGTTTGCCGGTGGGAGCAAAGGCGAGGAGTGTGTCAACTTGGGAACCGGTGTTGGATCGTATTAGTGCGAAACTCAACTCTTGGGGAAACAAATATATTAGTTTGGGAAGGTGTATTACCCTCTTAAACTCGGTTCTTAATTCGGTACCGATCTTTTATTTGTCTTTTTTGAAGATACCGGTGAAAGTCATAAAAAAGGTGGAGGCTATCCAAAGAAGGTTTCTTTGGGGGGGGGGGGGGGGGGGGGGTGTTGGGGGGAGGAAAAAGATTTGTTGGATGAAGTGGAGTAAGGTGTGTCAACCGTGGAGTCAAGGGGGGCTTGGTGTTAGAGATATTAGATTGGTTAATGTTAGCCTTTTAGCGAAGTGGCGGTGGCGGCTTCTTGATGACCAACCGTCGTTGTGGAAAGAGGTGCTTGAAGATATTTATGGGCCTAGGGTGGGCGCTAGGACCATGTTGGTGGGGGAAAAATTGGCCTTCCTATGCGTCTAGATGGTGGAAAGATTTATTGAAGTTGGAGGAGGTGGGTGGGGTGAGGTGGTTTGGTAGGGAGTTGATTAGGAAGATTGGTGATGGAAGAAGTTCGTTGTTTTGGAAGGATACATAGGAATCTAGTGTGCCTTTATGTGAGTCCTTCCCGCGCCTTTTCTCGTTAACACTCTCTCAAGATGTGTCGGTGGGGGAGGTGTGCGGTTTAAATTCAGTGGGGGAGAGATGGAGGTTCCTTTGGCGTAGAGAGTTGTTTGAATGGGAAAAGGAGAGGTTTATTGGGCTTTTGGGTCGGTTGGAAGGGGTGGTGCTAAGGAACCTACCGGATATTTGGGTGTGGAAATCGGGTAAAGAGGGAGTGTTTTCCGTTCATTCTTGCTATTTATTACTTCAAAATTTGAGGCCTTTAGAACGGTTGAGCTAAGAGGAGGAAAATATTTTCCGGGAATTGTGGAAGAGTAAGGCGCTAGCTAAGGTTTTGGTTTTTTCGTGGACTTTATTCCTTGATAGGATTCCAACAAAGGTGAACCTTGCTAAGAGAAGGCTTTTCGGGGTTGAGGAATTGAAGCGGTGTGTGTTTTGTGGGAGTGAAAATGAAACGGAGATTCACCTTTTCCTTCATTGCGATGTGTCGATGTCATTTCCAAAATTTGGCGGGAGGTGATGAAGTGGTTGAATTTTAATCTTATTTCTCCTCCAAATTTATTCATTCATGCAATTTGTTGGTCTAGAGAAGTAAGAGCTGAGAAGCTTAAAAAAGGGGCATGGTTGATTTGGCATGCGGTGATTTGGGTGGTTTGGAGGTGTCGTAATAGTTGTATTTTTAACAATAAGGCTTTTGAGGTGGAGGATATGGTGGACCAAATCAAAGTGCTGTCATGGCAATGGAGCTTGGCTAGATTGCATATTGCAACTTGTTTATTTTACGAGCGGTGTTGGAACCCTCGCTTCTGTCTTAGTGCTTAATTAGGGCCTGTTTTTTTTTCTTTTCTGGTTAGTTTATGTGCAGTGGTCTGTTTTGTTCCCCTGCATTTTTCTGGTTTTTTGGGGTCCTTTTAGGTGCTGCCAGCAGCTGTTTGCGGCGGTTTTTTGCTTGTTGTGCGGCTGGTTTTTGGTTCTTTCTCTGTTCCCTGTTTGTTGTTCAGGTGCAGGGCCTGTTGGTGGTCGATTTTTACCTGGTTTTCTCTTCCTGAGAAGGCTGTGTTGGCTTAATAATATTTTGGCTGGTAAAAAAAAAATATATAAAGATTTCAATTTATTTTTTTAAATAGTTTAGTGGCTAGAAGTTCATCTTTTTACGGTGAATAATAGAGATGTCTGGATTCGAATCCTGCCTCTGCATATATTATGCAACACCCTTACCAACTGACGAGAAACAAAGAAATATCATTCTATAAAGCAAAAGCTTTATTATATCTACAAATCCTCTACAAATAATTTTTAAAATTAAATTACATAAGGAAACAGGCCTAAATTGAGAAACAAATCTAGGTTTATCAAATTTAGGAATTATTAATAAAAAGAAATAAGTGAATGATTTACACAAACATGGTTTATACATTCTAATAGTGCAGGGTACCCATCTTCTTTGGGATCTTTGTGTACATGACTATCAAAGATTGTCTTTTGTACACATTAATTTGGTTATTTTAGTAAGTAATTCATGATGTTCTTCCACATCATTTGAATATATGGTTCTATAAACAATAGAGTCACAAATAGACACATCATTTTTAAATAAGTTTGTATAGAAATTTCATGCAAGATTTTTCAAAAGATCTGGGTCATCAACCTAAACCATAATCATCTTGGAGAAACAAAACTGACTTAGAGTGGTAATACTTATAAATCTTATCTCCATTTTCAATCCACTTTATACGAGACTTTTATAACCAAATACATTATTCTTTGTAAATGGTTATAGAAACGTCATCTTGGAGTTCATTCTCATTGTCCTCAAGGAAATTACCATGCTCATAATTGTGATTGTTTAGAATCTCGTTTAACCTAGATAAATGATCATTCCTTCTTCTAAAATTATTTCAAAAAGTTTAACTATTCGATCTTTCAGCTTAAGAGGTAAGACTAAAAATTATAGTTTTAAAACTCGGATCGATCGTCGGCTCGGTAGGGTTACTGGGTCAGTTCATTGGTTGAACCATTGAGTCAATGGTTGAACCGCAGAATTGAACCGAATGACTTGGTTATATGACTCGGTCCTTATAAAAAATTGTATACTATCAAACCATATGACTTGAGACTGCTTTGAAATTTGCCTAATTCCCTCCCCCTCTCCAATAAGCCGGCCCTAGTTTTATCTCTCTAGATTTTGTCTTACAGTTTCTTCATTGAGGGGTGGTTTTGGGTCAATTCTTGACCTGAAATAACCCCTCTTCATCTTTTTCTCTCTATTTCAATTTAAATAAGTGATTTTCACATAGATCTAGTTTTTTTTCTTTGTGATTTCATCATCTAAGTGTGGTGGTTTGTTGTCCGCCGTCTTGTGCTGCGTTGTTTGATTTCCCGTCTTCGCGCGATGTTCATTTGATTCATATTGAAAGGTCGATTATTCAATCAAAGATTTGGGCGTCAACGTTGCAGATCCGGATGCCTTGGATATTCCGGTCACTTTAATTTTATCATATATTTTTGTAGGCATTATGTTGTTATATGCTATTAACTTGGATGCTGTGAGTTTGTTCACAGATTCATCTTTTACGTTTTTAGCGGTGTTGAATGATGTAATCTCTCGATTTGAATGAATGAATATCATTTTGTTTTTGTCAAAAAAAAACCATATGACTTGATCTCTTAAAAATTCAGAAAAAAAATAAAAATCAAGACACATAAATACACATAATTTTACAAACAGATCATTCTTCAAATTAAACTACATGATTAACATTAAAAAAAAAAAATCTACATTTAATCAGATTAAACTAAATGACTCATCTCAAAAATATTGAAAAATCATTCATGATAATTTTTTTTTTTTTACAGCAAACACTAATTAAAAGTATACTTTTTACATGGAAAAACCAAAATATAAAAATTATTGTAAAAAATATATCAAAGACTTGTATTAATTTCTTTTCACATGAGCATTGTTACTTTTGTTTTTGTACGCAAGCCACATTTTATCATTTGGGCTTATTGAGAGGCCCATTATACCAATAGTCCACTACTCACTAGTAAACACCAACAACAAACCCTAGGACGTTATACCCCACACCCCTACATTTATACCTTCACTCCAACAATTTTTTAAAATTCCAATTTTACCCCTATTACTATATAATCTTTTGCACATAAATTTTTCACCCTCATTTTCAACATCTCCTAATTCAGGATGAGTTCACCCCCACATGATATTTTTCCAGGTACTTATTTCCTTTTTTGTTTTTCACTATCAAACGTTTCCGAAAATATTTCGAAATATTCATATTATATACGTTTCCGAAAATAATAAGGAATATTCATATATACGTTTCCGAAAAAATCCAGAATACTAGTGTGATAAGCTTTCCGGTTTATACCAAATAATTTCGTACAGAATGTAAACAAACTACCGGAAATGTTCATTGATTAGTTTCCAGTGCATTTAATTTAATAGTTTCTTATTCTTGATTCCTCATAAACGTTATATCAATAGTTTTTTATATTACTCATAAATGCTAATTACTACCAGTGGCGGAGTCAGTAAATTTATAGAGTTTGGGCGAAAAATTTATCGTAAATTCACATGTGACATAATATATATAAATAGTCATATATCAAAATAAAAGAGGATCGTCATTTTTTCTACAAAAGTACAGGTTTGAAATAAGAGAGATGAAATATAACCTGTCAATAGCGTGCTAAATAAAATTAGGAGGTAAATGCCCTTTCCGAGACCTCTTTACGGTGAATGTTCGAATAATATCAACATCATCAAGTGACTTGAATATCTCCCGCTCGGTGTAACGTATCATCAAGTCATTTAACCACACATTGTTCATCTTGTTGCGCAATTTAGTCTTGATAATCTTCATTGCTGAAAAAGCTCTTTCAACGGATGCTGTCGACACCGGCAATATCAAAGTCAACTCAATGAGTTTGTAGACCAATGGAAATACCAAATGTTTCTCAGTTTGAACCATCTTCATAGCCAAACTTTGAACATCTTCACAAGAAGAAAAGGAAGCATGCCTTTTCACTTGAAGTACATAAGTCTCAAGTTGCTCCCTTATTGTTCCACGGTCATCATTAGAAAAATCTGCATGATATATATCAGCAAGACGAGCAAGCTTATCAACATCAAACTTGAAGAAAGAGTTCTTGGGGTCAAGACATGAGAAGCAATTAAGCACAGTGTGACTTCCTTCACTGAAGCGATGATCCATCTCCACACATATTTTGTCAATAGCAACATAAAAAATCTCGGCCCGGTAATGGTGAAGATTAGTAACAGTCCTCCCTTCTAATCTTGAACGACCTCGAACCGGTATTTCTTCATCCATATTTGGCACCAGAATACCTTTAGCAACACAAAATTCTTGTGCATCAACAAATAAATTATCCCAACCACTATCTCTCAATGTGGCCAACCGAGTTTTGACTACATTAATTAATTCCATGGCGAGCACAATATTAAGATCTTTTCTTTGCAAGATTTTTGAAAGCTCGTTTGTGATACCAAACAACTTTAACATTAACTTCAAAATGAAAGCAAATTTAAAGCTCTCCATTTTTTCTATCAAACCCGCCGCTTGAGATGGTCCACGTCCATCTTCATGAACCATACTAAGCACCACTAACACGGAGGACCACATCTGATCCAGACGAAGCAAGGTAGTATGATGTGAAGCATTAAATTCACCTCTCATATTTGAAGCCCCATCATATCCTTGCCCTCGTATCCTTGAAATAGATAACTTGTAACGATCAATAATATCATAAAGAGCATTTTTTAGTGCCTCGGAAGTAGTATCTTTGACATGATGCAGAGCAAGAAATCGTTCCACAACTTCCCCTTTGTCATTCAAGAACCTAGAAAACAAATTCAACAAGGTTATAGCAGATTGCAGATCATGTCATTGTTACTATTTCACTAGGTATTAACTACTGTCAATAGATTCTATTTCAGATCATGGTATCAACTACTGTGATTGCAATTATTTTCTGTGATGGATTCTGTTTCTCAATTCTCATCATGATATCAACTCAAAAAATAGATATCAACTACTGCCATTGTGTATTTTATTATTAAATTGTCATTGCAATTACTACTGCCATTGCTTCTATTTTATTATTACTAATGTCAATAGATATCAGTTACTATATAACCATATCAAGAAGCTTTCTTAAAAAAAAAACCATATCAGGAAGCTATATCACGTGAAACACAAAACAAAACATTTAACCTACTGAAACACAAAACAAAATGAGGAAAATACAACTACTAACTAACCTTAACATTACCGCCATTTGCTCTTTGACGGTGTTATCATGGTTTTTGGGTGCCAAGCCATTAATTGGACTTGTACCTTTCGACCGTTGATATCCCTCTTTTTTCTTGGGAAGGGTAAAAGGAGAAAAACCCTTGAGTTTCCGAATTCGGGGGTCATTTTCGCTACGGGAAGGTGTTAGGCACCCGGAGCGATTATGGTATTCCATAAGAACCGCTTTCCTAAGTTTATTTCTACGCTTTAATTTTATTGATTATTTGTAAAAAAGAAAGTGTGATTAGTTAAGAATGGGGATGAGAAGAAGTAGAATTTGATTTTATTTCGGCTTGGATGAGTTTTGACTCATTGCCTACGTACCCTTTTAAGGGATCAAAACCGATCGTAGT
Organism: Medicago truncatula; assembly: GCF_003473485.1. Lineage (NCBI taxonomy): Eukaryota > Viridiplantae > Streptophyta > Magnoliopsida > Fabales > Fabaceae > Medicago > Medicago truncatula. Next base: position 33,291,087 of record NC_053048.1, read on the forward strand.
TCATTCTCAAAAATGGTTTTTGTTTTTGTTGGTTGATTTTAAGTTTGAAAAGAGATTTTGAAGAATAGAGATGAGAGGCCTCAAGGGCGTGAGATTTGGAAAAAAGTGAGGTGGAGTTTAGCTTTTTTCAAAATGAAGTCCAAGTATAGTTAAGATTTATTAGAAATTTTACTTAAGAAAATAAAAGGGAAATAAGGAGTTTTGACTCCTATTTTATTTTCAAAAAAAAATTTTCAAGTGAGGTTATTTGCATGTTTTGGAAAAAGTTGGATTTTCTCTAAGTGTTTAAACCTAAGCGTTCATCTAACCATACAATCCTAGCCATACATCTACACATGCAATCCTAGGCATACATCTAGGGTGAGTGTGTGCGTGCCGGTGCGTCATAGTGTCCATAGTCCATATTACAAAAGTTGCCTAAATACATTCTATGGCCCCTTTGCCAAGCTACAAACCAATGATAACAAATTACATCACCAAATGAATTAAAACTTGCAAAAATAAATGCTAAGCTAAAGAAAGTGGAGGAGATAGTGAAATGCTATGAGTGAAGTCACATAAGGAACAAAATGTTAGTGAAACAAGGAAAAATATAATGGGAATGATAAAAAATGCACCAAATGAATATGCAATAAAAAGGGGTAAAAATATGAGAATTTATCAATCACAATATGTAAAAATGCATCAAGAACATATATGGAATTTTAATGAGCAAAAATTAAAGAACAAAGTAAAGGAAATAAATGCAAAAATAAGCAAATAAATTCTAATACTTAGAGGAAAAATTAAAATGATGGGGAAATATTTTTAGAAAATTTTTTAGAAGCATAAAACACCAAGAAAGTGTAAAAAAGGTATTTAAAACACAATTAAAAAGCAATTAAAAAAAAACTCAGCAGGATTTAATCTGGACCGTTGGATGAATCCAGAGGTCCAGATCAAGCTCTCAAAATCACATCACAGCCATTTGATCAAAGATCAAAGGGTCCAGAAAAAAGCATAAAAGATAGTGTAAAATGCAGGAAGCACAGTGACCGTTAGATCAAAGATCTAACGGTTCAAACAGAAGATATACCAAATTCCACACAAAAAGTCATGCACAGGATTCAAAATCAAACACACAGCAGCCATCAGATCTTGGAACAATCCAGATCTGATGGTTCACAGAGCGAGGGAACACAACAAGAGCACGCACGCGCGCGCGTGGGATCGGAGGGAGTATAAAAAGGATTTTCTACACAAAAAACTCACAAAACATTTTCCTCTTCTCTCTCTAAGTTAAACTTAGAGAGAGAAGCTCTCCCTTCTCTCTAAAAGTCCCGCCGGCGGACATGAGTGGTGGTGGTGGTTCCGGCGCGGCGGCCGGCCGGTTTCCGGCGGCGGCGCCACCGCGCCGGAAAAATCAAACTTAATTTTTTTTCAAAATTTTTACATCAAAAGTTCCGTCACCACCTCCTCTACTCAAATCCGGTGCTAGTTTTAAAAAGGGGTGAGAGATTCGTCGTAGATCTACACTTGAACTTTCGGAATTTTTTCACTCTTTTTGTAAAAAAGCTTACGGATCTAGATATCCTTTTCGCTCTAGAGTCCGAATCCGGCCTCAAAATTTCAAAAATCCGAACGTACAAGCTTAGATCTACAAATCTTGATTCGTAACAAACTTTTCACATGTGTATATGCGCGAAAACGAGGGAAAAAAGTGTTACCGTCGTCGTGAAACGGAGGAAAAATCCGAGCCTCCTCTTCTCTCCGCCGCGCGCGCGCGTTATGCTCCGGTGGTGCCGCTTTTGCTCGAAAATCCGGTACGGATTTGGTGTTGGTGTGATGATTCGCGGTGGTTTTGAATGATTCCGGTTCGGATTTGTTGATTTTGTGATGATTTGAGTTGGTTTTGAGTGAATCCGGTTCGGATTTGTTGATTTTGTGAAGATTTGTTCTTGGTGTTCTTGGAGAATTTTTGGTGATTTTCTGTTTTGGATCTAACTGATTTTGGAGAGAGAAAGAAATTTCTGTTTTTGTGATGTGACTGATTCTTTTTTTTTTATTTGGATCTGACACATCTATTTATAGCCTGCCATGTGTATTTGTGGGCCAATGAGAAAATGCCATCTGGACTGGGACTGAAGTGTGCGAAAATTCCTGGACCTGCAAAAAAATAAAAAAAGACTGACATAATTAAAAAAAATGGACTAAATTGTGATAAAATTAAAATTGAACTAAAAAAAGTAATTTTGACAAACGTAAAGTGAAACTAAAATTAAAATCAACAAAAGGACTAAAACGAACCAATTACTGACATGAGGTATTTTAAAATACCTCCCTGTCGAAATATTAATAGGAAAAGACCAAAACGCCCCTAGGGACTGGACTGACTCGAATTGACTCAAATGCAATTTTTGAAATTATTTTCTTAATAAAGACTCGATAATGATTTGTACAGACAAATTGAAAAGACTCAGAGGCAAACACAGGGACTAAAATGGGTTCCACTGCAGGAAATGACCAAAATACCCTTTTGTATGATTTTTTGAAATAAAACGCGAGAAAAGTAATGCGATGTTTCTGAGAGTTTTTAAATGACTTGTAATGCAAGAAAAGACAGACAGAGGCAGTAAAATACGCTTGAAAAGAGAATAAGGGTTCAGAATAAAATAACAGAGAATTGACAAATATCAGTGTTAGAAAAGAAATTTGAACGAGTATTTTTAGGTCCAAAATCAGGGTATAACAGCTGCCCCTATTTAAGTTTCTTTGTCCGGAGGGTCAAGAGACGGAGTCTTTGGCTTGACGGGACGAAGATACTTAAATATTAACATTTGCACTGTGTTTGGACGTAAAAATACGTTTGTACATTTTCAAATATCATGAATGTCATGCATCATTTGGATTATGAATGCGAGACAAACTAAAGCTAGAATTAACAAAAGATGTCGTATCCATTGCGGGATTGGTAGACATTGACAAGTTAACAGATAACAGGGTAGATAGGAGGCTAGGAACAAATTGACGGGCACAAGCTGCTCTTGGATTGAGCTGGGCACTTGACCGGAAATAAAAGCAGACAAACAGGTGCGAGTTGTTCTTGGATTCGAACTGGTTACTCGACCGGAGACATAGAAAAGGTAGACAGGTACGAGTTGTTCTTGGATTCGAACTGGTTACTCGACTGAAAGCAAGGCAAATAGACAGGTGCGAGCTTGTTCTTGGATGCGAACTGGTTACTCCACCGGAGACAAATACAAAATAGACAGACGCAAGCTGCTCTTGGATCGAGCTAGCCACTTGAGCGAACAGAAACGGATAGACGGGTACAAGCTGTTCTTGGACTTGAACTAGCCACTTGACCGGGAATGAAACAAACAGACAACTGCGAGTTGTTCTTATGGATTCGAACTGGTCACTTCACAGGGGATAGAGGTTACTGGACAAACATGAGTTGTTCTTATGGATTCGAACTGGTAACTCACTTGGGGATATTGGAAAGTGCGAGTTGTTCTTATGGATTCGAACTGGTGACTCGACTGGGAAAAAGAGAAAATTGGCAAGTACGAGTTGTTCTTATGGATTCGAACTGGTAACTCGACTGAAAACATGTAAAATTGGCAGGTACGAGTTGTTCTTATGGATTCGAACTAGTGACTCGACCCAAAATCATAGACACATAGACAGGTACGAGCTGTTCTTGGATTCGAACTGGTAACTCGACCAGGGTCATGGAAAAGTAGATAGGTACGAGTTGTTCTTGGATTCGAACTGGTCACTCGACCGAAAGCAAAGGCAAATAAACAGGTGTGAGCTTGTTCTTGGATGCGAACTGGTTACTCCACCGGACAGAAACAGATAGACAGGTACAAGCTGCTCTTGGATTGAGCTAGCCACTTGACCAAACGGAAACATATTGACAGGTACAAGCTGCTCTTGGATTGAGCTGGGCACTCGACCGATAACATAAGCAAATTGATAGGTACAAGCTGTTCTTGGGCTTGAACTAGCCACTTGACCAAACAGAAACATATTGACAGGTACAAGCTGCTCTTGGATTGAGCTGGGCACTCGACCGGGAATAAAGGCAGACAGACAGGTGCGAGTAGTTCTTGGATCTGAACTGGTTACTCGACCGATAACATTGAAAAGTAAACGGGTGCAAGTCGTTCTTGGATGCGAACTGGTAACTTGACCGAACAGAAACATATTGACAGGTACAAGCTGCTCTTGGATTGAGCTGGGTACTTGACCAAACAGAAACATATTGACAGGTACAAGCTGCTCTTGGAGTGAGCTGGGCACTTGACCGGAAAAAAAAAAGCAGACAGACAGGTGCGAGTCGTTCTTGGATGCGAACTGGTTACTCGACTGGGGACATGGAAAAGTAGACATGTACGAGTTGTTCTTGGATTCGAACTGGTCACTCGACCGAAAGCAAAGGCAAATAGACAGGTGTGAGCTTGTTCTTGGATGCGAACTGGTTACTCCACCGGATAGAAACAAATAGACAGGTACAAGCTGTTCTTGGACTTGAACTAGCCACTTGACCGAACAGAAACAGATAGACAGGTGCAAGCTGTTCTTGGACTTGAACTAGCCACTTGACCGAATAGAAACAAATTCACTGGGGATTGGTTTGTTTGACAAAATATAGATTGAAATTGACTTGACGTCGATTTGATTTGAAAGGTAGAAATTGACCAATATTATTGGCTCACAAGGTTTTGACGGAGAACCTGACATGAGTATTGAATTGAGACTGATGTTGACATTGGGAATGCAATATGTATGGATGATATAACAGTTTTATTAAATGCATGGGCACGTAGTATGCATGATTATGCATGTATGAATGGTTGTAATGCATGACTGTTGGCAGTTTGTAGACACAGTTTCGCAGAGACAGACAAGACATTGGAGTATTGGGCACGTAGTGGCTCGTGCTACATTACACATTCCTGGAAATCCTCTTTGGAGATAACGTCGTTGGGAGACGTATCGGAACCATGGCTGAGGGCAGGTAGCTAATCAACTTGCTGGGGGTAGAATCTTGGAAGACCCGACTGGGGATAACGCCGTTATGCTGGGCATTTCAGTGCTGGGTATGTTGTAGATATCGCATCTGTGGTCAATGCTTTTTTGCATGTCATATTCTCATTTTTCACATCCCATTTTTGCCTGAACCGCCCTTTCGGGTTTTCGATCCACCGGGAAAATAGATTCTTTTCTTGCCCCATTTTTGCCTGAACTACCCTTTTGGGGTTGTCAATCCAGCGGGGTGCTCATTTTTGCCTAAGTCGCCCTTTCGGGTTTTCGACTTAGCGAGCCTATTCACTTTCATGCATTTTCATTCTGTTTTTTCATTCTTGCCATTGACCACAGACCACCTCGGGGGAGGTCCTGCTTGTGACATGTATTGAAATAGACATCAACATACACTCGCTCATGCATGTTTCATTTGAATGTACCCTGTTGCTCAGGTTTGCTTTTCAAAATAGACAAAAAGGTTTTCAATTTTCAAAATGTTTGTTTCGAGCATTGTCATTATCAAAATAGAAAGAAAATGTTTTGTATATAGCTTTGAAAGTAGAAGAAAAATGGAGTTTTCAAACAAAAGCACAGGCTCAAATTGATGTATAAGAGTGGTGGTCAGCCGAAGGCGTGACTCCACGGATTTACAAAGCTTGGAAAATGGTAATTTTTATTGGTTGGTGGTACATTGAACACAGCAATCATGACATTTCCTAGAAACTTTGAATTCGCAAGCATAAGAGCTTTTGATGAAGATGGTCATTAACAGCTGCAGATGCCCCAAGGGGGACGGCGGTTGGCCAGATATAGTTACTTGCCTTTCGTTTCAATCTCGTTTTTGCATGAACCGCCCTTTCGGGTTTTCGGTTCATCGAGACGCTCATTCTTGCCTGAGTTGCGTGCAATCTCAGCGAGCTTTTTCATATATATTTTTTTGTCCCTTATTTTTGCCTGGACCGCCCTTTCGGGTTTTCGATCCACCGGGAAGCGCATTTTTGCCTAGGCCGCCCTTTCGGGTTTTCGACCTACCACGCTGTTCTTCTCATTTATTTAGGCAAAGTATTTCTTGACTATATCGGCATTCACTGGATTTGGAAGTTCTACACCATCCATGTGTGTAAGGATTAAAGCACCACCGGAGAAGGCCTTCTTGACAACATAAGGACCTTCATAGTTAGGCGTCCACTTGCCCCTTGGGTCGGGTTGCTGGCTTACCCTCCTTTTCAATACAAGTTCCCCTACCTTGAATTCTCGAGGATGGACTTTCTTGTCAAAGGCAGTTTTCATTCTTGCTTGATATGACTGTCCACGAGCCATGGCATCCATACGTTTTTCCTCAATCAAATTCAACCGATCATACCGGCTTTGGCACCATTCAGCCTCAGATAACTTTGCTTCCATGATCACACGGAGGGATGGGATCTCCACTTCCAAAGGAAGAACTGCTTCCATACCATATACAAGAGAGAAAGGGGTTGCCCCGGTTGAACTGCGCACAGTAGTACGGTAGCCATGCAGAGCATAGGGTAACATCTCATGCCAGTCCTTGTAAGTGGTTACCATCTTCTGGACAATTCTCTTGATATTCTTGTTGGCGGCCTCAACTGCACCATTCATCTGAGGTCTATAGGGAGAAGAGTTATGATGCTCAATTTTGAATTCTTCACAAAGAGCTTGCACCACATTGTTGTTCAGGTTGGTACCATTGTCGGTAATAATCTTGCTGGGAACACCATATCGACATATGATGTTGTTCTTGATAAACTTAGCTACCACTTGCTTGGTCACATTGGTATAAGATGCTGCTTCAACCCACTTGGTGAAGTAGTCAATTGCCACTAAGATGAAACGATGACCATTTGAAGCCTTCGGTTCAATTCTTCCAATCATGTCGATGCCCCACATTGAGAACGGCCATGGGGATGAAATAACATTGAGAGCGTGCGGAGGCACATGAATCTTATCAGCATAGATTTGACATTTGTGGCACTTTCTGGCGTGTTGGTAGCAATCATGCTCCATGGCCATCCAGTAGTAACCTGCTCGTAACAACTTCCTTGACATAGTATGCCCCGTAGCATGGGTCCCGAAGGTACCGTCATGTACATCATGCATTAACTGCTCTGCTTCATGTTCATCAACACATCTTAACAATACCATGTCATAGTTTCTCTTGTACAGAATATCTCCATCTAACAGGAATCTACTGGCCAATCTTCTCAGGGTCTTCTTATCTTGTTTGGAAGCACCCGGCGGATACTCACGGCTCAGACGTTGATGTCGTAGTACCAGGGTTTATAGTCAACCACATTTTCACTAGCCTGATCGATCACATCCCCAATAGCAAACACATGTGAAGGTCTTTCAAGGCATTGCACTTTGATTATTGGCACATCATTCCAATGGTTTACTCGAAACATGGAGGATAGAGTAGCAAGAGCATCAGCCATTTGGTTCTCATCACGAGGAATATGGTGCAGCTCAACCTTTGTAAAATATGTCAGCAGACGTCTCGCATAATCATGATAAGGAATCAACTTAGCATGGTGGGTCTCCCATTCACCCTTTATCTGATTGATGACGAGCGCAGAATCTCCATAGATGTCGAGGTGTTTGATTCTCATGTCAATTGCTTCCTCGATCCCAAAGATACATGCTTCGTACTCAGCCATATTGTTGGTACATTCGAACAAAATTCGGGCGGTAAAAGGAATGTGATGCCCCTGCGGGGATACAATGACTGCCCCAATTCCTTTACCATAAGCATTGACAGCACCATCAAAGATTAAACCCCACTTGCTATTGGGATCTGGACCTTCATCAATCAACGGTTCTTCGCAGTCTTTGGATTTCAAATACATGATCTCTTCATCGGGGAAGTCGAATTCAATTGGTTGATAATCATCAAGAGGTTGGTAAGCAAGGTGATCGGCAAGAATGCTACCTTTGATTGCCTTTTGAGTTTTGAACACAATATCATATTCAGACAAAAGCATCTGCCAGCGTGCAATCTTCCCAGTAACAACAGCTTTCTCAAAGATATACTTTATCGGATCCATTCTGGATATCAATCAAGTTGTATGATTCACCAAATAATGACGCAGGCGTTTGGCAGCCCAAGCTAGAGCACAACAAGTCTTCTCAAGCATTGTATACCGAGTTTCACAGTCGGTGAACTTCTTGCTCAGATAGTAGATAGCATGTTCTTTCTTTCCAGTCTCATCTCGTTGACCGAGCACGCATCCCACAGATTCATCAAACACTGACAAATACAAAATCAAAGGCCTTCCTTCCACGGGAGGGACAAGGATAGGTGGTTCCAGCAGGTAATTCTTGATGCTATCAAAAGCTTCCTGGCATTCATCGTTCCATACAATAGGCTGATTCTTGCTCAAGCAGTCGAGTGATCTCATATGGTATATCATCATCCTCTTCATCTTCGGCTTCATACACAGGGAATTCAAAATTTGGAGGAACCGTAGGATTACTGTGTTCAACGGGTTTATTATGGTTCAAACTGCATAGAATGGTTGAATGATTTTAGAAAATGGTTTTTTTTTTTCTTTTTATGCAGTTCTTTGAAATTGATAAGAAAAATAAAGATGTTTTGGTTTTTTCTGGTATTACCATTATTTCCAAGAAAAAAAAAATCACTAAAAAATAAAAGTCGTGAAAGAAACGACGATTTTTGTTAATAACGGCGATGCCGAAACAAACACGCCCTTCCAGAAATATCACTTTCGCTTCGGGCAGAGCGAGAGGATGGTTATTTTGAAAAACAAAACACTTAAGCAACAAGACACATTATTCGGAAACATGCATGATTGAATGAATGTTGATGGCATCACAATTTCTCGCAATGCCTCCTGGTATAACAAACATAGGCCTAGGACTACATCCAGTCGCCTCTTCAGTAATTGCATTGATAAACTCAGCACTGTAGAAGATTCATGTGGCATTGTACTTGTAAGGAATAGCCTTTGTAGAAGTGTAAGGTACTGGTCCGGACAGCCTTATCACTAGAGGCTCAACATTCTCTTTTGAAGGCACGCTCTTGACGGGCGGATCATGAAAGACTGGCACAATCACACAGACGTCGCTGACAGTCAAATGATTGTTGTTCATCAAGCTCTGGATGTCATTTTGAACAACGCAGCAACCCAAAGGATTACAGAATCATTCTTGGCAATTGGCATGATCATGGTCAAACAGAGAGGCTTGGCATAACTTGATGTGTAGTGGCACCAGAGGAGTTGTAACATTACGGACGTCAAGTCCGGGAGCTTCCTCATATACCTCAATCATGTTCACAGCAGCGTGATTTGGAAGAGGGTTGTCGAGGACATGAGGGACGTTGTTCTCAAAAGTCAACTTTCCTTGGTTAATGAGCTTCTTCACAATGTATTTCAAAGCATAGCATCCTTCGACATCATGACCCAGAGCACCTTGATGGAAATCACATTTGAGGTCAGACCGGAACCTGGGAGGTAACGGATCAGGTGGAGGCTTCCCCTGTCTGATTGTGCAGTGCCCTCTGAGAAGTAGAGTCGGGAGCAACTCAGCATATAGCATTGGTATCAGAGGAAAGGTAGGTCTAGCTTGTTGCTGCTGTCGTTGTTGGTGAACCGGTGGATGATTGTTCCTAGGCGGCTAGCAGAGCAGTCATGGTATCATTGGCCTTAGCCAATTCTTCCCTCAGAGAAGCTAATTCGGTACGGAGCTGAGCATTTTCCTCTTCCATGGCTGCCGAATTCTTCTTTCTGTAGAGTCTAGTCCGGTGTATTCTGTCTGATTCGTAAACTTTCCGAGCACGAGCCACCTTTCAATCTGTGGCAGAAGAACCAGGAGGCAGTGAGCACTTGGAAACCTCTTGTGGCTTGATGAATGATGCACATGATGCATGATATGTACAAATGCAAATGCAAAAGTTGTTTTTGGACATCGAAGGATTTTTAGACAAATTAGGAGTTTTGTAAACAATATCTAAACAAGCAAATTCATACCTGTAATGTTCACAAAGTTTTTAATTTGTCCAATCCTTCGATGAATGCATGAGAAAAAAAATTATGCATGAATGCATGTATGCATGATTGTTTTTTTTTCAATTACAGCGAAAACATGGAGGGTTGAGATTAAAGTCGAGGAGCCAAGGGCGGACACGGTGCCCGGTAAACTAAGGCTTAGGATAATAGTAACCAAGGTTCTAATCAAGTTCCCAAACTGCAACCTCTCTCACATATATCATGGTAGTACAGGACGACACCCGTTCCATGATTATTTGTGAGAAGGTCTAGTTTGAGTGTAGTATCGCGTGACGACTAAAGTTTGAGACAACACTCAATTTAGCCACCGCACTACGTCCTAAAAAGGCTAGGATGGGTTTGGTAACTACGGTTCATAGCTTCGTCGAACAATTGAAAGTGAAGTGCCTAAGCATGACAACACACGCCGACAATATCACCTTCAAAATGCCTCAGCTATGTGAGATTGATCGCATAATCCAATACACGAGGCAACCCCCGGATCGAATTGTCGATTATATCTCTACCTAAACATAAGTTCACTCAGCCCGGGTATAGGACTTTTGATATTCTCACCCCACACGTCAAATGAAAATAAACAAGTATTCACATATGTAAGCAATAAAACAAAGCGTAAATATAAACTAAGGAAAACTAGGCGCGACCCGCTAAAAAGAAGTCCCCAGTGAAGTCGCCATTTCTGTTATCATGGTTTTTGGGTGCCAAGCCATTAATTGGACTTGTACCTTTCGACCATTGATATCCCTCTTTTTTCTTGGGAAGGGTAAAAGGAGAAAAACCCTTGAGTTTCCGAATTCGGGGGTCATTTTCGCTACGGGAAGGTGTTAGGCACCCGGAGCGATTATGGTATTCCATAAGAACCGCTTTCCTAAGTTTATTTCTACGCTTTAATTTTATTGATTATTTGTAAAAAAGAAAGTGTGATTAGTTAAGAATGGGGGTGAGAAGAAGTAGAATTTGATTTTATTTCGGCTTGGATGAGTTTTGACTCATTGCCTACGTACCCTTTTAAGGGATCAAAACCGATCGTAGTTCATTCTCAAAAATGGTTTTTGTTTTTGTTGGTTGATTTTAAGTTTGAAAAGAGATTTTGAAGAATAGAGATGAGAGGCCTCAAGGGCGTGAGATTTGGAAAAAAGTGAGGTGGAGTTTAGCTTTTTTCAAAATGAAGTCCAAGTATAGTTAAGATTTATTAGAAATTTTACTTAAGAAAATAAAAGGGAAATAAGGAGTTTTGACTCCTATTTTATTTTCAAAAAATTTTTTTCAAGTGAGGTTATTTGCATGTTTTGGAAAAAGTTGGATTTTCTCTAAGTGTTTAAACCTAAGCGTTCATCTAACCATACAATCCTAGCCATACATCTACACATGCAATCCTAGGCATACATCTAGGGTGAGTGTGTGCGTGCCGGTGCGTCATAGTGTCCATAGTCCATATTACAAAAGTTGCCTAAATACATTCTATGGCCCCTTTGCCAAGCTACAAACCAATGATAACAAATTACATCACCAAATGAATTAAAACTTGCAAAAATAAATGCTAAGCTAAAGAAAGTGGAGGAGATAGTGAAATGCTATGAGTGAAGTCACATAAGGAACAAAATGTTAGTGAAACAAGGAAAAATATAATGGGAATGATAAAAAATGCACCAAATGAATATGCAATAAAAAGGGGTAAAAATATGAGAATTTATCAATCACAATATGTAAAAATGCATCAAGAACATATATGGAATTTTAATGAGCAAAAATTAAAGAACAAAGTAAAGGAAATAAATGCAAAAATAAGCAAATAAATTCTAATACTTAGAGGAAAAATTAAAATGATGGGGAAATATTTTTAGAAAATTTTTTAGAAGCATAAAACACCAAGAAAGTGTAAAAAAGGTATTTAAAACACAATTAAAAAGCAATTAAAAAAAAACTCAGCAGGATTTAATCTGGACCGTTGGATGAATCCAGAGGTCCAGATCAAGCTCTCAAAATCACATCACAGCCATTTGATCAAAGATCAAACGGTCCAGAAAAAAGCATAAAAGATAGTGTAAAATGCAGGAAGCACAGTGACCGTTAGATCAAAGATCTAACGGTTCAAACAGAAGATATACCAAATTCCACACAAAAAGTCATGCACAGGATTCAAAATCAAACACACAGCAGCCATCAGATCTTGGAACAATCCAGATCTGATGGTTCACAGAGCGAGGGAACACAACAAGAGCACGCACGCGCGCGCGTGGGATCGGAGGGAGTATAAAAAGGATTTTCTACACAAAAAACTCACAAAACATTTTCCTCTTCTCTCTCTAAGTTAAACTTAGAGAGAGAAGCTCTCCCTTCTCTCTAAAAGTCCCGCCGGCGGACATGAGTGGTGGTGGTGGTTCCGGCGCGGCGGCCGGCCGGTTTCCGGCGGCGGCGCCACCGCGCCGGAAAAATCAAACTTAATTTTTTTTCAAAATTTTTACATCAAAAGTTCCGTCACCACCTCCTCTACTCAAATCCGGTGCTAGTTTTAAAAAGGGGTGAGAGATTCGTCGTAGATCTACACTTGAACTTTCGGAATTTTTTCACTCTTTTTGTAAAAAAGCTTACGGATCTAGATATCCTTTTCGCTCTAGAGTCCGAATCCGGCCTCAAAATTTCAAAAATCCGAACGTACAAGCTTAGATCTACAAATCTTGATTCGTAACAAACTTTTCACATGTGTATATGCGCGAAAACGAGGGAAAAAAGTGTTACCGTCGTCGTGAAACGGAGGAAAAATCCGAGCCTCCTCTTCTCTCCGCCGCGCGCGCGCGTTATGCTCCGGTGGTGCCGCTTTTGCTCGAAAATCCGGTACGGATTTGGTGTTGGTGTGATGATTCGCGGTGGTTTTGAATGATTCCGGTTCGGATTTGTTGATTTTGTGATGATTTGAGTTGGTTTTGAGTGAATCCGGTTCGGATTTGTTGATTTTGTGAAGATTTGTTCTTGGTGTTCTTGGAGAATTTTTGGTGATTTTCTGTTTTGGATCTAACTGATTTTGGAGAGAGAAAGAAATTTCTGTTTTTGTGATGTGACTGATTCTTTTTTTTTTATTTGGATCTGACACATCTATTTATAGCCTGCCATGTGTATTTGTGGGCCAATGAGAAAATGCCATCTGGACTGGGACTGAAGTGTGCGAAAATTCTGGACAAAAATGCCCCTGGGACCTTTTCTGCAAAAAAAATAATAAAAAAGGACTGGACAGTAATTAAAAAATGGACAAAAAATGAAAATTAAAAAGTTTTGGACTAAATTGTGATTTAAAAATAAAATTGAACTAAAAAAAGTAATTTTGACAAACGTAAAGTGAAACTAAAATTAAAATCAACAAAAGGACTAAAACGAACCAATTACTGACATGAGGTATTTTAAAATACCTCCCTGTCGAAATATTAATAGGAAAAGACCAAAACGCCCCTAGGGACTGGACTGACTCGAATTGACTCAAATGCAATTTTTGAAATTATTTTCTTAATAAAGACTCGATAATGATTTGTACAGACAAATTGAAAAGACTCAGAGGCAAACACAGGGACTAAAATGGGTTCCACTGCAGGAAATGACCAAAATACCCTTTTGTATGATTTTTTGAAATAAAACGCGAGAAAAGTAATGCGATGTTTCTGAGAGTTTTTAAATGACTTGTAATGCAAGAAAAGACAGACAGAGGCAGTAAAATACGCTTGAAAAGAGAATAAGGGTTCAGAATAAAATAACAGAGAATTGACAAATATCAGTGTTAGAAAAGAAATTTGAACGAGTATTTTTAGGTCCAAAATCAGGGTATAACAGACGGATATATCACGTGACTCATCAATAAGCACAGAGAATTGTCTATCACCAAGCTCTTCCATAATCACCTGCATAACTTCATGTGCACAACACGTTGCAAGCTCCTTTTGAATATCACCAGAAGTCATTTTGCAATTTTTTCCACCACAGTCAAAAGCATCTCTCACTTGTTCATTATTTGATTTTACCCAATCTATCATCTCTCTAAAATTGCCCTTGTTTAGAGAATTAGACTTTTCGTCATGGCCCCGGAAAGCAATGCCTTGTGATACGAGATATCTAGTAAAATCTAGAGCACAAGTCAAACGGATCTTATACAATTCTTCTTATTCCTTAGTTGCTCTAGCCAACTTACTTGTCACACTTTGCCTTTGATTCTTATAATCATCATAGTGCTTGATACATCTATTGTGCATACTATCATGACCACCAATATGATCTTTCAAGGCATGAGATGCATGCTTCCAATCTTTAAATCCGTCTTTGGTGAAAACTTCATAACCAAAATGCTCAGCCCTCCCGGGTTGCTTAAAGAGAAAACAATAAAAACAATAAGCTGCATCTTTTAACTCACTATATTCAATCCATGTATACTTGTTATACCATGATTTAGAAAATGCTCTTGTATCACTCCCAAATGGAGTACGAGGAAAACTTTTTAATTTTGGTTGCATTGGACCCTTCAATACATATATGCCCTCCTCACATCGTCTTGAATATCCGGAGCATACAAATGAATTTGTTTCCTAAGACCTGGATCACGCACAATCTCATTCGGATTAAACTCATTGGCTACATTAGGCGATGTTTCTTCTACTTCGGGTTCCGGTTGGACAACATTCACATTCTCAATAATTGTTCTATCTACCAAAAACCTTCTCATCTTTGCAGACTACAAATAAACAAAAATTTTAAATCATTCAATATCGGATCATTGCAAACAGAGTATAAGCAGAGAGATGCCAACATTTTTTAACACGGATTTTTACAAAATCACAATTTTACAATCAATCAATTCATTAACCCCAAATCATCAACCATTAACACCAATTCATCAACCATTAATCAATTTTTCAATTACAAAATCACAAATAATCAATTTTTCTAAAACCCTAAAACAACTAAACAAAGAAGGAAGGAGAAGAAGAGATTACCTTTAGACTAGAGTGAATGAGAAGAGACTAGCAACCATAGCTATTGAAGAAGAAAAAAGACATATGAGATTTGAGAGAAGCAGAGAGCGATAGCTGAGAATGGGAGAGTCAGAGAGTGAACCTTTCTTTTCCTGTGTTAAGCGCGCGCGTTTGATTGTGAACTTAAAGATTTTGCCCAATAATTTTTTTTTTGTAGTGTGTTAATGGGCTTTTGGGTTGGGCTTAATATGCAAAAAAATTCGATCGAGCCCGGGCGACTGCCTGGGGTCGCCACACGGTGGAACCACCACTGATTACTACAATACCAAATAATTGTCCTGATTTTGATATTACTTATTTGTATTATTTTTTTTTAATCTTCATTTTAGCAATAGTTTCTTATTAAAAACAATTATAGTTTTTCACTTTTTCTAAAGTTACTTATTGTTTTGTTTTATAAAGAGGGTAAATTGGGTAGTTTGTGTCAAATGTTGGGGTAAAGGTATAAATGTAGGGGTGTGGGGTATAACGTCCTAATCTGTCCCAAACCCTAATAGTGGCAAGGTAGAGAACTAACAACAGCCGCAGAGCTAGAATTATGCTCCTTATCTAAATGGTTTCGCTCATTCTCAAAGTAAAAGTCCAAAATGCGCCTACACATTTCAACATGCGCTAGTGTAATCTGTATTTATGTTAAGTCACGCTACGTGGCTTAACATGCGCCAGTGTATTTTTTTTACCTATGTTAAGTTACGCTACGTGACTTAACTTGCGCTAGTGTATTCTTAGCGCGAGTTAACTCATGCTACTTGGCCGGGGCAGAACTGAAGAACAAACGTTTTTTGGTCTGTGGTCAGTTTTTCAACATTCAATCCACACGTTTTTAACACTATTTTATACATTTTTTTGACCACATTAATTGTGTTTACAACCTATACTACCATTCCCCCCTATAAATACCCCTCCATACTTCCCTAATTCCTCACAACATATCATTTTCTACCCCTCCTCACTCTTCTTTTTTTCTTTTTCAATATTCTCTTTGGGGGGAAAAAGTGATCAATATTCGTCGGGGTAAAATAGTGAGTAGCCGACTTGGGGAAGTGATCGACCCTTGAGATAAGTTTAAATCTGCTTTTTTTAACCTCAGAAACTTTTTACCGTGGATAAAAAGAACTTCTTAGGGTAAAAAAAACAAGACTTAAATTTAGCCCAACGGTTGATGATGTATTTTCCCCAAGAAGCTGCTCACTATTTTTCCCCACGAAGATTTTTCACTTTTTACCCCAAGAAGGAGAAAATAAGTAGTGAATTTGAATAAATTATTCTATTATATGAATTATTAATAAAATGAGATATTGTTATATGCCTCAATTTTGTTCATTCCTTTTTATTTTATATTTGCTTTTATATTCTAATTTTGTATTTAATGAATAAATATTAATTTAGTTCATTTACTTTTATTTATATTTGTATTTGTATTTATTTAATGAGTAATATCGAATCAATATTTATTTTAAGAGCATAAATAAATTAGAATAAAGTAAATCAAATATTTTGAATATAGTACATAAAATAATTTAGATTAATGCAAACAAAATAATTTAGAATAAAGTAAATAAAATAATTTAGAATAAAGTTAATAAAATAATTTAGAATAAAGTTAATAAAAAAAATTAGAATAAAGGCCTAAATGTAACCAAAAAATAAGAATAAAGACCTAATTGAAAATTATTTAGTGCATAGGTTTCATATGCACTAAATGCAGTCAAAAAACAGTAAAAAAAAAAAAACGTGTAAAACTCAATAAAAGCATGGTTGAATAACCGACCAAAGTCCAAAAAACATGTTCTTGACCACCGGCCAAACTAGCGTGAGTTAACTCACGCTAGTGTTAACCTGGACGTGAGTTAACTCACGCTAGTGTTAATCCTGGGCTCAAGAACACATGTTTTTTTTTTTTGACTTTGTTCAATGCATTTTAATTGTTTTAACACGTTTTTGTTAACTTTTTACACGTTTTTTGACCCTATTTATGGTAGATATAACCTATGTTACAATCTCCCCCTATAAATACACCTCTAAACTTCCCAATTTCCTCACACATCTCACATTCTCACTCTCCTCCTCACTCTCTCCCCCATGAATCTTCTTCCTTTCCTTCTTTTTTTCCTTCTTTATTTTGGTGTAAAAAGAGAAAGAATGATAAGTAGTGGGAATGTCGGGGAAAAGATAAGTAGTGAGCAGCTTTCTTGGAAAAAGAATCAGATTGGGTAAAACTAAATGTTCATATTTAGTTTTACCCCAGGGAGGTCGGTTTTCTGGTGGTTTTCTTTTAGTTTTACGCCAGGGAGGTAGGTTTTCTGGTGGTTTTTATTTTTTCGTTGATTTAGTTTTACCCCATTGTAAATGTAATAAGAATTATATTAATAAAATGATATTTTATATCTATTATTTTTGTTTCTTTATTTTTGTTAATTGTTGCATTTATTTTATGATTGATTGCGTATTGAATTAAAAATTCGAATAAAGTTAATAAACAAATTAGAATAAATTCAGCGTGAATTCGAATAAAAATTGCGACAGCGTGAATTCAAATAAAAAGTCTAAGGTTACGTTAAATTACATGAACGACGTGTATGTCAACAATTACATTACATTACATGCACCTTCCAACTACAACAATTGTCTTGCCCCTAAATGAGGCAAATTCAAACTTGCTAAGCAGCAGGACTCCAACATACGATTGTTATACCCTGTTTTTGGACCTAAAAATACTGGGCCCAATTTCATTTCAAAACTTTGTCAATTGTCAAATTTCAACTGCACAGTTCAAATTGTCTCTGCCTCGCAGTATTTTCAATCGCATTTTTGCTTATGTTTTTCTTGCATAAAACTTTTCAAAATGTCTTTACTTGTCTTGTAAGTCATTTCAAAAGTGTCTCTGAATCATTACATTGCTTTTTCTACAGTTTATTTCAAAATTTGCAAAAAGTCATACAGAAGGGTATTTTGGTCATTTCCTGCAGTGGGACCCATTTTCATCCTTGTGACTGTCTCTGAGTCTTTTTAGATTGTTTTTTTTACATTTCATCAGTAAACCTTGTTAAGTTCATTTCAAACTTGCATCTGAGTCAGTGTCGAGTTAATTTGAATATGTTTAGGTCGTTTTTAGCCCCAGGGGCATTTTGGTCATTTCACACAAAATTTTGGCATAGAGAGGTTACTTTGAAGTACCTCATTTAGGTCATTGGTTTGTTTTAGTCCGTTTTGTCAATTTTATTTTTGTTTCGCTTTACGTTTTGTCAGGTTACCAATTTTATTCCAGTTTTATTTTTTATTTTACATTCTGGTCCCCAAAGAGGTCCAAAATTGCATTCCAGTCCTTTTTTCTTTCCAATTTACATTTCAGTCCTTTTTTTGTTAATTGCAGTTTAGTCCTCAAGTTCTTATTTTTGCAGAAAGGTCCAAATTTCATGTTTTTGTCCAAAGCCGTGCCATTTCTTTTCATACAAGTCCAGGTGTCAATTTCCTATTGGTCCCAATGCACACATGGCAGCCTATAAAAGGCGCATTGACTGTACAAGTCAAAGAGAGAAGCAATAATCACACGCCAACTCATAAACACAATTCCAACTTTCTACTTTCTCTCTCTCAGCAGTTAGATCAAAAACAGAAAATTTCTCAGAATTTCTCAAGAACACCAAGAACAAAAACCCTAACCGTTTTCCAGAAACCCTAATTTTCATCAGAATCAACATTTTTGCATCAATCCTCAGAGATTCGTGTGAATCTTCATCACCGGATTGAAGATTTTCCTGCAATTCCAAGTGCGAGCTCACATTGAAGCAAGCTCAAGCACTGATCACAGGGTTTCCTCACGTAAATCTAAGAAACATTGAAGCAAGCTCAAGCACGTAATCACAGAGAAGCAGAGAAAGAATCAGAGAAGATGAAGAAGAGGAACCGGTAAACCGATTTATTTTCGGTCCAAAAAGCAAGCAGAAGAATCAAGATCATCAAGAACATTCAAACTTCTTTCCAAAGATTTTCCTCCATTAAAGTTTCAACCAAAACTTCAGGTAAAACTCATTTCCTCTTTTTCAAAAGTAATATCACTGTTAAACCTAAAAATCACGCAAGCAAAACAGATCCAAAGGTTCCAGAATTCAAAGAAAACTATAACCGTAAACATCAAAATCTAGATCCGTAAGGATCAACGTTTTGAAAGCGAGAACAAGCGTCAAAAAGTAATCAAACGACGAAACGATGTAGATCTTTAAAGATCTAAACGATCTCGTTCAAAAACCAAAAATCATTTCAAAACCGTAAAAGTTTTTTCCAAGATCTACGTCGTTTCAAGCCGTATTTGAAAAAACAAATGCTGGATTCGTGTTTAGGGTTAAAGGACGAATCAAAATATGCAAGAATCTTTGAAATCTGGAATTTTAGGTCACCGGAAACTGCATGAACTCGCCGGAGAAGATGAAGTTTCCGGCGGACCTTCAAGGTCTCCGCCGTAGCTTCATCCTCGCCGGCGGCGAGGTTAGAGAGAGGTGAGAGGTGAGGGAAGAGAGAAGAGCTAGAGAGAGAAAGGGGAGTGAAAAATGAAGAAAACCGGTGTTCCTTCACTTTTATAAGCCAGTGAACCGGACCGGTCCAAGACCGGTCCAGTCCCTTTTGTTCCTGGCCGTTTGATCTAGGGTTTCAGAATCCTGGATCAATCGTACGTCCCCTGTGCATCCGGATCTTGTGGTTATTGGGGCTTGGGCTTTATCCATTGCTTTTACGTTTTTTTTGCTTTTTTTGTGCTATTCACACTGCTTTTTTTTGCTACTTGCACCTGTTACTTGCTCACTTTTTTTATAAAAATCCTAAAAAAAATCCTGGTTGTTTCTTGGTATATTTTTGGCATTTCCATGGTGTTTCTTGCATAAAAAAAATGTGTTAAAATGATATGAACTAATTCCATGTGTTTTTACACTTTTGGTATGCATTTTGCTATGTTTTGTTCTTGACATTTTGATATTATGATGTGAATGAATGATGCCTAATATAGTGATGAATATGCCCCTGGAAATGTGCTTTTGTTTGCTGTTTTTGAACATGATTTTATGAATTCCTTGTTTTGCAAGCAACAAGTTTAGTCCTAAGGAATAAAGTGTCAAATTTCTCTATGAATTTGGTATGGTACTTTGCTTGCATGTGTCCCTATTAATTTCATGTCATGGCTTGACACAAAATCTCTTTCAAAATTGCCATGAAATGACAATTATGGGTCACAAGCACCTTTAGGTATCATATCAAAATTTTTTAGGCTTTTACCACTTTATTACTTTTTTTTGCTTTTTATGCATTTCCTTTTGATTATTTCCTACTATTTTGTGCTTTATGATTACTAACCCTTTCATCTCATGTGCCATATATTTCATAGCATTCCACCACCCTCTCCACTCTCCACTTTCTTTAAACCTAGCATTTATTTTTTGCAAGTTTTAATTCATTTGGTGATGTATTTGGTGATGTAATTTGTTATCATTGGTTTGTAGCTTGGCAAAGAGGCCATAGAATGTATTTAGGGAATTTTTGTAATATGGACTATGGACACTATGACGCACCGACACGCACACACTCACTTTAGATGTATGCTTAGGATTGTATGCATAGATGTATGGCTAGGATTGCATGATTAGATGAACGTTTAGTTTTGAACACTTAGAGAAAATCCAATTTTTTCCAAAAATATGCAAATAAATTCACTTCAAATATTTTTATGAAAAATGGAGTCAAAACTCCAATAACTTTTCCCTTTTATTCTCTTAAGTAAAACCTTTAATGAACTTTAACTATACTTGGACTTCATTTAGCAAAACGATTAATTCCACCTCACTTTTTTTCAAATCTCATGCCCTTGAGGCCACTCATCTCTATTCTTCAAAATCTCTTTTCAAACTTAAAATCAACCAACAAAAACAAAGCTTTTTTTGAGAATGAACTACGATCGGTTTTGATCCCTTAAAAGGGTACGTAGGCAATGAGTCAAAACTCATCCAAGCCGAAATAAAAATCAAATTCCATTTCTTCTCACCCCCATTCTTGACTAATCACACCTCCCTTTTTTTTACAAATAAACAATAAAATTAAAGCGTAGAAATAAACTTAGGAGAGCGGTTCTTATGGAATACCATAATCGCTCCGGGTGCCTAACACCTTCCCGTAGCGAAAACGACCCCCGAACTTAGAATCTAAGGGTTTTTTCTCCTTTTACCCTTCCCAAGAAAAAAGAGATATCAACGGTCGAAAGGTTCAAGTCCACTTAATGGCTTGGCACCCAAAAACCATGATAACAGAAATGGCGACTTCACTGGGGAATTCTTTTTAGCGGGTCGCGCCTAGTTTTCCTTAGTTTATATTTACGCTTTGTTTTATTGCTTACATATGTGAATACTTGTTTATTTTCATTTGACGTGTGGGGTGAGAATATCAAAAGTCCTAACCCGGACTGAGTGAACTTATGTTTAGGTAGAGATATAATCGACAATTCGATCCGGGGGTTGCCTCGTGTATTGGATTATGCGATCAATCTCACATAGCTGAGGCATTTTGAAGGTGATATTGTCGGCGTGTGTTGTCATGCTTAGGCACTTTACTTTCAATTGTTCGACGAAGCTATGAACCGTAGTTACCAAACCCATCCTAGCCTTTTTAGGACGTAGTGCGGTGGCTAAATTGAGTGTTGTCTCAAACTTTAGTCGTCACGCGATACTACACTCAAACTAGACCTTCTCACAAATAATCATGGAACGGGTGTCGTCCTGTACTACCATGATATATGTGAGAGAGGTTGTAGTTTGGGAACTATGTTAAAACCTTGGTTACTACTATCCAAAGCCCTAGTTCACCGGACGCCGTGTCCATCCGTGGCCCCGTTACTTTGAAACTCAACCCACTTTGTTCTTTAACAACACAATCATGCATACATGCATTCATGCATAAACATTTTTTCATGCATTCATCGAAGGGTTTAAACAAATGGAAATTTTTGTAAATAATCACAGGTATGAAGAAGACTAAGTGCTACAAGTTCAAGGAAGTGGATTTGGTTAGTTTGAGAGAGTTGGCACTCAAGGTCAAGAGTCAAACAGGGTTCCGACTCCGATATGGGGGATTGCTTACTTTGCTCCGAACCGATGTGGATGAGAAGCTAGTGCACACTCTAGTGCAATTCTACGATCCAAGCTTCCGCTGCTTCACTTTCCCGGACTTCCAGTTGGTTCCTACCCTCGAGGCTTACTCCAATCTAGTGGGTTTACCTATAGCCGAGAAGACGCCTTTCACCGGTCCCGGGACTTCCCTTACTCCTCTGGTTATTGCTAAGGATCTCTACCTCAAGACTTCCGACGTCTCTAACCATCTTATTACCAAGTCCCACATCCGGGGGTTCACTTCCAAGTATCTTCATGATCAGGCTAATCTCAGTACTACTCGTCAGGATACACTCGAGGCTATTCTTGCTTTGCTTATCTACGGGCTCATTCTCTTTCCGAACCTCGACAACTTCGTGGACATGAATGCTATCGAGGTCTTCCATTCCAAGAACCCGGTTCCTACTTTGCTAGCGGATACCTACCACTCCATTCATGACAGGACTCTCAAGGGCCGTGGGTATATTCTTTACTGCATATCTCTTTTGTATAGGTGGTTTATTTCGCACCTTCCGAGTTCCTTCCATGACAACTCGGAGAACTGGTCCTACTCTCAGCGGATTATGGCTCTCACTCCTAATGAGGTGGTCTGGATCACTCCCGCCGCTCAAGCCAAGGAAATTATCATGGGTTGTGGAGACTTTCTCAATGTACCTCTTCTTGGTACCCGTGGAGGAATCAATTACAACCCCGAGCTTGCTATGAGACAGTTTGGTTTTCCTATGAAGTCGAAGCCCATCAATCTTGCTACATCTCCAGAGTTCTTCTTCTACACGAATGCTCCTACTGGACAAAGGAAAGCTTTCATGGATGCTTGGTCCAAGGTTCGAAGGAAGAGTGTGAGGCATCTAGGTGTGAGATCTGGTGTTGCTCATGAGGCTTATACTCAGTGGGTGATAGACCGAGCTGAGGAGATTGGTATGCCTTATCCAGCTATGAGATACGTGTCTTCATCCACTCCATCTATGCCTCTACCTCTACTCCCCACAACTCAGGATATGTATCAGGAGCATCTAGCTATGGAGAGTCGTGAGAAGCAAGTGTGGAAAGCTCGGTACAATCAAGCCGAGAATCTAATCATGACTTTGGATGGTAGAGATGAGCAGAAGACTCATGAGAACCTGATGCTGAAGAAGGAGCTAGCTAAAGCCCGGAAGGAATTGGAAGAGAAAGACGAGTTGCTTATGAGGGACTCCAAGAGAGCCCTAGGACGACGAGACTTCTTTGCCAGATACTGTGGTTCAGATTCCGAGTCCGATGATCTTCCGACTACTTCCTATGCTTGAGGGCTTCATTTGTTTATCTTGTTGAAATTTCAAAGTCTTCCTTTTGAAAGTGCTATGTAGTTTTGATTATTTGCAAGATTTCTAATTTGTTTAAAATCCTTCGATGAAAAAAATAAGTCTTTTGCATTTGCATTTGCATATCATGCATCATATGCATCATGCATTGGTCCCAAAGGCTTCCGAGTGCTCATTATCTCCTGGTTTCTCTGCCTCAGTGTGAAAAGTGGCTCGTGCTCAGAGGATTTACGAACCTGATAGAACTGATCGAACCAGAGAATACAGAAGAAAGAAAAGGGCTATGGAAGAAGAGAACACGCAACTCCGTACCGAATTGGCATCTTTAAGGGAGGAATTGGCCAAAGCTCATGATGCCATGACTGCTCTGTTGGCTGCTCAGGAACAACCAGTTCCTGTAGTTTCTACAGCTGCAAATGTGACTCCTACCGTAACAACTGATCCCCGCTCTATCATGCCATCCGGGTATCCTTACGGACTTCCGCTGTACTATACTGCTAATACAGGGGCAGGGACCTCTGGTACTACCAACAATGGCCCAATCCCAGGGGCAAACTTAACTCCTGTTAGTGCCGCCTTGACTCAAGCTGCAACAACTGTTACCGAGCCCATTGTGAATGCGGTGCCTCTATTTGTCCATGCTAATGCGCACCGCGGGAGTATTGCCACTACCGGAACTATGGAAGAGAGAATGGAAGAACTTGCCAAAGAGCTCCGACGGGAAATTAAGGCCAACAGGGGAAATGGAGACTCCATTAAAACCCAGGATCTCTGCTTAGTATCGAAAGTGGATGTTCCTAAAAAGTTCAAAGTCCCGGAGTTCGACAAGTATAATGGGCTGACTTGTCCTCAAAATCATATTGTCAAATATGTCCGGAAGATGGGCAACTACAAGGACAATGATTCCCTTATGATCCATTACTTCCAAGACAGTCTGATGGAAGATGCTGCAGAGTGGTATACTAGTCTGAGCAAAGACGATGTCCATACTTTTGATGAGCTAGCCACTGCTTTCAAGAGCCACTACGGGTTTAACACCCGATTGAAGCCGAATAGGGAGTTTCTCATGTCCCTATCTCAGAAAAAGGAGGAAAGTTTCCGGGAATATGCGCAAAGGTGGAGAGGGGCAGCTGCCCGTATCACTCCTGCTTTAGATGAAGAAGAAATGACCCAGACATTCTTGAAGACCTTGAAGAAAGATTATGTTGAGAGGATGATCATCGCTGCCCCGAACAACTTTTCGGAGATGGTCACTATGGGAACCCGTCTTGAGGAAGCCGTCAGGGATGGAACCATTGTGTTTGAGAAAGCTGAATCCTCTGTGAATGCGTCGAAGAGATATGGTAATGGACACCACAAGAAGAAAGAAACGGAAGTGGGAATGGTGTCAGCTGGAGCCGGTCAATCAATAGCTACCGTTGCTCCTATCAATGCAGCTCAAATGCCTCCGTCATACCCATATATGCCGTACTCTCAGCATCCGTTCTTCCCACCGTTTTACCATCAGTACCCCCTGCCACCGGGTCAACCTCAAGTGCCCGTCAATGCAATTGCCCAACAGATGAAACAACAGTTGCCGGTTCAACAACAACAACAGCAGCAGCAATATACCAGACCAACTTTTCCTCCTATACCGATGTTATATGCTGAGTTGCTTCCAACTTTACTCCAGAGAGGGCATTGTGCGACTAGACAGGGCAAGCCACCACCTGATCCGTTGCCTCCAAGGTTCAGGTCTGATCTCAAATGCGATTTTCATCAAGGTGCCTTAGGTCATGATGTCGAGGGGTGTTATGCTTTGAAGTATATCGTGAAGAAGCTCATTGATCAAGGGAAGCTGACTTTTGAGAATAATGTCCCACATGTCCTCGACAATCCGCTCCCAAATCATGCCGCTGTGAATATGATCGAAGTGTGTGAGGAAGCTCCTAGACTTGATGTCCGCAACGTCGCAACTCCTCTGGTGCCTCTACACATCAAGCTGTGCAAAGCTTCTCTGTTCAGCCATGATCATGCCAAGTGTCTAGGATGCCTTCGTGATCCTTCGGGTTGCCATGCTGTTCAAGACGACATCCAAAGCTTGATGAATGATAATTTTCTGACTGTCAGTGATGTTTGCGTGATTGTGCCAGTTTTTCACGATCCGCCTGTCAAGAGTGTACCTTTGAAGAAGTGTGCTGAGCCTTTGGTGATAAGGTTGCCAGGACCAATTCCTTATGTTTCGGACAAGGCTGTTCCATACAAATACAATGCTACCATGATAGAAAATGGAGTAGAGGTGCCTCTAGCCTCCTTTGCCACAGTAAGCAATATTGTTGAAGGGACTTCTGCAGCGCTAAGAAGCGGGAAAGTCCGTCCGCCGTTATTTCAGAAGAAGGTAGCTACACCAATCACTCCACCAGTTGAAGAAGCAACTCCAACCGTTGTTTCGCCCATTGCTACAGATGTGAACCAGTCCGGCAAATCTATAGAGGATTCGAACTTAGATGAGATTCTGAGGATGATAAAGAGGAGCGACTACAAGATCGTTGATCAGTTGCTGCAGACTCCTTCGAAGATATCTGTCTTGTCATTACTCTTGAGTTCCGAGGCTCACAGGAATACCTTGTTGAAAGTGCTGGAACAGGCTTATGTTGACCACGAAGTTACGGTAGATCGTTTCAGTGGCATAGTGGGAAATATTACTGCTTGTAACAACCTCTGGTTTAGTGAAGAAGAGTTTCCAGAAGCGGGAAAGAGTCACAATCTGGCTTTGCACATCTCGGTGAATTGCAAATCAGACATGATATCAAATGTGTTGGTGGATACCGGTTCCTCCCTCAATGTAATGCCCAAGACAACTCTAGATCAGTTGAGCTACCGTGGGACCCCTTTGAGGAGAAGTACTTTCTTGGTCAAAGCTTTTGATGGATCTCGAAAGAATGTGCTGGGGGAGATAGACTTGCCGATAACCATTGGCCCTGAAAATTTCTTGGTTACCTTCCAAGTGATGGACATTAATGCATCCTACAGTTGTCTGCTGGGAAGACCGTGGATACACGATGCGGGCGCGGTTACCTCCACCTTACATCAGAAGTTGAAATTTGTGAAGAATGGAAAACTCGTTACAATCCATGGCGAAGAAGCATACTTAGTCAGCCAGCTGTCGTCCTTTTCTTGTATTGAAGCAGGGTCTGCTGAAGGGACTGCTTTCCAAGGTTTGACCATTGAAGGTGCAGAGCCTAAGGAAGCTGGGGCTGCTATGGCTTCATTGAAAGATGCTCAGAGAGCCATCCAAGAGGGTCAGACTGCCGGCTGGGGCAAGGTGATACAGCTCTGTGAGAACAAGCGTAAAGAAGGTCTCGGGTTCTCTCCGTCATCAAGGGTTTCCTCGGGAGTCTTCCACAGTGCAGGGTTTGTTAATGCTATCTCTGAAGAAGCCACTGGATCTGGTCTCAGGCCTGTATTTGTTACACCAGGAGGCATTGCGACAGATTGGGATGCCATTGACATTCCTTCAATCATGCATGTTTCTGAGTAATGTGTCTTGTTGCTTTAATGCTTTGTTTTCAAAATAACAATCCTCTCGCTCTGCCCAAAGCGAGAGTGATATTTTCTGTAAGGGCATGTTTGTTTCGGCATTGCCGTTGATTAATAAAATTTTGTCGTTTCTTCCACGACTACTTTTTTAGTGCTTTTTCCCTTGGAAACAATGGTAATGCCAGAAAAAACCAAAACGTTTGTATTTTCTTATTAATTTCAAAAATCTGCATGAAAAAAAAAAACTCTTTCTAAAATCATCCAATCATTATATGCAGGTTGAACCATAATAAACCCGTTGAACACAGTAATCCTGCGGTTCCTCCGAATTTTGAATTCCCTGTATATGAGGCCGAAGATGAGGAAGGTGATGACATACCATATGAGATCACTCGGTTACTTGAGCAAGAAAAGAAAGCCATTCAGCCTCACCAAGAAGAGATTGAGCTTATCAGCATAGGTACCGAGGAGAACAAGCGAGAAATCAAGATTGGTGCTACTCTAGAGGAAGGGGTTAAACGGAAGATCATCCAACTCCTCCGGGAATATCCGGATATTTTTGCATGGTCGTATGAAGATATGCCAGGTCTAGACCCTATGATTGTGGAGCATCGGATCCCTACCAAGCCTGGATGTCCTCCCGTCAGGCAGAAATTGAGAAGGACTCATCCAGATATGGCTCTCAAGATTAAGAGCGAGGTTCAAAAGCAAATTGATGCGGGTTTCCTCATGACAGTTGAGTACCCTGAATGGGTCGCCAATATTGTGCCTGTGCCCAAAAAGGATGGTAAAGTCCGGATGTGTGTTGACTTCAGAGACCTGAATAGAGCCAGTCCAAAAGACAACTTTCCGTTACCTCATATTGATGTGCTTGTTGATAATACTGCTCAGTCTAAGGTGTTCTCCTTCATGGACGGTTTCTCCGGTTATAATCAGATCAAAATGTCTCCTGAAGATAGAGAAAAGACATCATTTATCACTCCATGGGGTACTTTCTGCTACAAAGTGATGACATTCGGTCTAATTAATGCTGGTGCTACCTACCAAAGGGGAATGACCACTCTGTTTCATGACATGATTCACAAAGAAGTCGAAGTATATGTGGACGACATGATTGTGAAGTCAACAGATGAGGAGCAGCATGTTGAATATTTAACAAAGATGTTTGAAAGGTTGAGAAAATACAAGCTGCGATTGAATCCCAACAAATGTACATTCGGTGTCAGGTCCGGGAAGTTATTAGGCTTCATTGTCAGCCAAAAGGGCATTGAAGTCGATCCTGATAAAGTCCGGGCCATCCGAGAAATGCCAGCTCCACAAACCGAGAAGCAAGTCAGAGGTTTCCTCGGGCGTTTGAATTACATTTCCCGATTCATATCTCACATGACCGCAACCTGCGGGCCGATCTTCAAGCTACTCAGAAAGAATCAGCCTATTGTATGGAATGATGAATGCCAAGAAGCTTTTGATAGCATCAAGAATTACCTGCTGGAACCACCTATCCTTGTCCCACCCGTGGAAGGAAGGCCTTTGATCATGTATTTGGCAGTATTTGATGAATCCATGGGATGCGTACTTGGTCAACAAGATGAAACCGGAAAGAAAGAGCATGCTATCTACTATCTGAGCAAGAAATTCACCGATGGTGAAACTCGGTATACAATGCTTGAGAAGACTTGTTGTGCTTTGGCCTGGGCCGCTAAACGCCTGCGTCATTATTTGGTGAATCATACAACTTGGTTGATATCCAGAATGGATCTCCGATAAAGTATATCTTTGAGAAAGCTGCTGTTACTGGGAAGATT
Organism: Medicago truncatula; assembly: GCF_003473485.1. Lineage (NCBI taxonomy): Eukaryota > Viridiplantae > Streptophyta > Magnoliopsida > Fabales > Fabaceae > Medicago > Medicago truncatula. The sequence goes on from NC_053048.1 coordinate 33,319,927, forward strand.
GCACGCTGGCAGATGCTTTTGTCTGAATATGATATTGTGTTCAAAACTCAAAAGGCAATCAAAGGTAGCATTCTTGCAGATCATCTTGCTTACCAACCTCTCGATGATTATCAACCAATTGAATTCGACTTCCCCGATGAAGAAATCATGTATTTGAAATCCAAAGACTGCGAAGAACCGTTGATTGATGAAGGTCCAGATCCCAATAGCAAGTGGGGTTTAATCTTTGATGGTGCTGTCAATGCTTATGGTAAAGGAATTGGGGCAGTCATTGTATCCCCGCAGGGGCATCACATTCCTTTTACCGCCCGAATTTTGTTCGAATGTACCAACAATATGGCTGAGTATGAAGCATGTATCTTTGGGATCGAGGAAGCAATTGACATGAGAATCAAACACCTCGACATCTATGGAGATTTCGCGCTCGTCATCAATCAGATAAAGGGTGAATGGGAGACACATCATGCTAAATTGATTCCTTATCGTGATTATGCGAGGCGTTTGCTGACATATTTTACAAAGGTTGAGCTGCACCATATTCCTCGTGATGAGAACCAAATGGCCGATGCTCTTGCTACTCTATCCTCCATGTTTCGAGTAAACCATTGGAATGATGTGCCAGTAATTAAAGTGCAACGCCTTGAAAGACCGTCACATGTGTTCGCTATTGGAGATGTGATCGATCAGGCTGGTGAAAATGTGGTTGACTATAAACCCTGGTACTATGACATCAAACAGTTCTTGCTAAGCCGTGAGTATCCGCCGGGTGCTTCCAAACAAGACAAGAAGACCCTGAGAAGATTGGCCAGTAGATTCCTGTTAGATGGAGATATTCTGTACAAGAGAAACTATGACATGGTATTGTTAAGATGTGTTGATGAACATGAAGCGGAGCAGTTAATGCATGATGTACATGACGGTACCTTCGGGACCCACGCTACAGGGCATACTATGTCAAGGAAGTTGTTACGAGCAGGTTACTACTGGATGGCCATGGAGCATGATTGCTACCAGCACGCCAGAAAGTGCCACAAATGTCAAATCTATGCTGATAAGATTCATGTGCCTCCGCGCGCTCTCAATGTTATGTCATCCCCATGGCCGTTCTCAATGTGGGGCATCGACATGATCGGAAGGATTGAACCAAAGGCTTCGAATGGTCATCGTTTCATCTTAGTGGCAATTGACTACTTCACCAAATGGGTTGAAGCAGCATCTTATACCAATGTGACCAAGCAAGTGGTAGCTAAGTTCATCAAGAATAACATCATCTCTCGATATGGTGTTCCCAGCAAGATTATTACTGACAATGGTACCAACCTGAATAACAATGTGGTGCAAGCTCTTTGTGAAGAATTCAAAATTGAGCATCATAACTCTTCTCCCTATAGACCTCAGATGAATGGTGCAGTTGAGGCCGCTAACAAGAATATCAAGAGAATTGTCCAGAAGATGGTAACCACTTACAAGGACTGGCATGAGATGTTACCCTATGCTCTGCATGGTTACCGTACTACAGTGCGCAGTTCAACCGGGGCAACCCCTTTCTCTCTTGTATATGGTATGGAAGCAGTTCTTCCTTTGGAAGTGGAGATTCCATCTCTCCGTGTGATCATGGAAGCAAAGTTATCCGAGGCTGAATGGTGCCAAAGCCGGTATGATCAGTTGAATTTGATTGAGGAAAAACGTATGGATGCCATGGCTCGTGGACAGTCATATCAAGCAAGAATGAAGACTGCTTTTGACAAGAAAGTTCATCCTCGAGAATTCAAGGTAGGGGAACTTGTATTGAAAAGGAGGATAAACCAGCAACCCGACCCAAGGGGCAAATGGACGCCTAACTATGAAGGTCCTTATGTTGTAAAGAAGGCCTTCTCCGGTGGTGCTTTAATCCTTACACACATGGATGGTGTAGAACTTCCGAATCCAGTGAATGCCGATATAGTCAAGAAATACTTTGCCTAGAAATATGAAAAGAACAGCGTGGTAGGTCGAAAACCCGAAAGGGCGGCCTAGGCAAAAATGCGCTTCCCGGTGGATCGAAAACCCGAAAGGGCGGTCCAGGCAAAAATAAGGGACAAAAAAAAAACACACATATGAAAAGCTCGCTGAGATTGTACGCAACTCAGGCAAGAATGAGCGTCTCGATGAGCCGAAAATCCGAAAGGGCGGTTCATGCAAAAATGAGATTGAAACAAAAGGCAAGTAACTATATCTGGCCAACCACCGTCCCCCTTGGGGCATCTGCTGCCGTTGATGACTATCTTCATCTAAAGCTCCTACGCTTGCGAATTCAAAGTTTCCAGGAAATGTAATGATTGCTGTGTTCAATGTACCACCAACCAATAAAATTACCATTTTCCAAGCTTTGTGAATCCGTGGAGTCATGCCTTTGGCTGACCACCACTCTTATACATCAATTTGAGCCTTTGCTTTTGTTTGAAAACTCTATTTTTTCTTCTACTTTCAAAGCTATATACAACACATTTTCTTTTTATTTTGATAATGACAATGCTTGAAACAAACATTTTTGAAAATTGAAAACTTTTTGTCTATTTTGAAAAGCAAACCTGAGCAACAGGGTACATTCAAATGAAACATGCATGAGTGAGAGTATGTTGATGTCTATTTCAATATGTGTTACAAGCAGGTTCTCCTCCAGGATAGTCTGTGGTCAATGGCAAGAATGAAAAAACAGAATGAAGATGCATGAAAATGAAAAGGCTCGCTAAGTTGAAAACCCGGAAGGGCGGCTTAGACAAGAATGAGCACCCCGCTGGATTGAAAACCCGAAAGGGCAGTTCAGGCAAAAATGGGGCATTGAAAAGAATTTATTTCCCCGGTGGATCGAAAACCCGAAAGGGCGATCCAGGCAAAAATGGGATGCAAAAAGTGAATGAATGAAATTGAGAATATAACATGCAAAAAGCATTGACCACAGATGCAATGTCTACAACATGCCCAGCACAACGGCATTTTCCCCAGTCAGGTCTTCCAAGATTCTATCTCCAGCAAGTTGCATATCTACCTGCCCTCAGCTATTGGTTCCGACACGTCTCCCAACGACGTCATCTCCAAAGAGGATTTCCAAGAATGTGTAATATAGCATGAGCCACTACGTGCCCAATACTCTAATGTCTTGTCTTCCCCGTGAAGTCGTGCCTACAAACTGCCAACAGTCATGCATTACAAGCATTCATACATACATAATCATGCATATTACGTACCCATGCATTTAATGAAACTGTTATATCATCCATGCATATCGCATTTCCAATGACAACATCAGTCTCAATTCAATACTCATGTCAGGTTCTCTGTCAAAACCTTGTGAGCCAATAATATCGGTCAATTTCTACCTTTCAATTCAAATCGACGTCAAGTCAATCTCAATCTATATTTTGTCAAAAAACTAATCCCCAGTGAATATGTTTCTGTTTGGTCAAGTGGCTAGTTCAAGTCCAAGAACAGCTTGTACCTATCAATTTGCTTATGTTATCGGTCGAGTGCCCAGCTCAATCCAAGAGCAGCTTGTACCTGTTAATATGTTTCCGTTTGGTCAAGTGGCTAGCTCAATCCAAGAGCAGCTTGTACCCGTCTATCTGTTTCTGTCCGGTGGAGTAACCAGTTCGCATCCAAGAACAAGCTCACACCTGTCTATTTGCCTTGCTTTCAGTCAAGTAACCAGTTCGAATCCTTAAGAACAACTCGTACCTGCCAATTTTACATGTTTTCAGTCGAGTCACCAGTTCGAATCCGTAAGAACAACTCGTACTTGCCAATTTTCTCTTTTTCCCAGTCGGGTCACCAGTTCGAATCCATAAGAACAACTCGCACTTTCCAATATCCCCAAGTGAGTTACCAGTTCGAATCCATAAGAACAACTCATGTTTGTCCAGTAACCTCTATCCCCTGTGAAGTGACCAGTTCGAATCCATAAGAACAACTCGCAGTTGTCTGTTTATTTCATCCCCGGTCAAGTGGCTAGTTTGAATCCAAGAACAGCTTGTACCTGTCCAACTTGTTTCCAGTTTCCCGTTACTCTGCTATTCACTATCTTTGTCAATGTCTACCAATCCCGCAATGGATACGACATATTTTGTTAATTCCAATTCCCATGAGGTCTTGCATTCATAATCCAAATAATGCATGGCATGCATATTATTTGAAAATGGGTAGGCGTATTTTTACGTCCAAACACAGTGCAAATGCTAATATTTAAGTATCTTCGTCCTGTCAAGCCAAAGACTCCGTCTCTTGACTCTCCAGACAAAGAAACTTAAATAGGGGCAGCTGTTATACCCTGTTTTTGGACCTAAAAATACTGGGCCCAATTTCATTTCAAAACTTTGTCAATTGTCAAATTTCAACTGCACAGTTCAAATTGTCTCTGCCTCGCAGTATTTTCAATCGCATTTTTGCTTATGTTTTTCTTGCATAAAACTTTTCAAAATGTCTTTACTTGTCTTGTAAGTCATTTCAAAAGTGTCTCTGAATCATTACATTGCTTTTTCTACAGTTTATTTCAAAATTTGCAAAAAGTCATACAGAAGGGTATTTTGGTCATTTCCTGCAGTGGGACCCATTTTCATCCTTGTGACTGTCTCTGAGTCTTTTTAGATTGTTTTTTTTACATTTCATCAGTAAACCTTGTTAAGTTCATTTCAAACTTGCATCTGAGTCAGTGTCGAGTTAATTTGAATATGTTTAGGTCGTTTTTAGCCCCAGGGGCATTTTGGTCATTTCACACAAAATTTTGGCATAGAGAGGTTACTTTGAAGTACCTCATTTAGGTCATTGGTTTGTTTTAGTCCGTTTTGTCAATTTTATTTTTGTTTCGCTTTACGTTTTGTCAGGTTACCAATTTTATTCCAGTTTTATTTTTTATTTTACATTCTGGTCCCCAAAGAGGTCCAAAATTGCATTCCAGTCCTTTTTTCTTTCCAATTTACATTTCAGTCCTTTTTTTGTTAATTGCAGTTTAGTCCTCAAGTTCTTATTTTTGCAGAAAGGTCCAAATTTCATGTTTTTGTCCAAAGCCGTGCCATTTCTTTTCATACAAGTCCAGGTGTCAATTTCCTATTGGTCCCAATGCACACATGGCAGCCTATAAAAGGCGCATTGACTGTACAAGTCAAAGAGAGAAGCAATAATCACACGCCAACTCATAAACACAATTCCAACTTTCTCTCTCTCAGCAGTTAGATCAAAAACAGAAAATTTCTCAGAATTTCTCAAGAACACCAAGAACAAAAACCCTAACCGTTTTCCAGAAACCCTAATTTTCATCAGAATCAACATTTTTGCATCAATCCTCAGAGATTCGTGTGAATCTTCATCACCGGATTGAAGATTTTCCTGCAATTCCAAGTGCGAGCTCACATTGAAGCAAGCTCAAGCACTGATCACAGGGTTTCCTCACGTAAATCTAAGAAACATTGAAGCAAGCTCAAGCACGTAATCACAGAGAAGCAGAGAAAGAATCAGAGAAGATGAAGAAGAGGAACCGGTAAACCGATTTATTTTCGGTCCAAAAAGCAAGCAGAAGAATCAAGATCATCAAGAACATTCAAACTTCTTTCCAAAGATTTTCCTCCATTAAAGTTTCAACCAAAACTTCAGGTAAAACTCATTTCCTCTTTTTCAAAAGTAATATCACTGTTAAACCTAAAAATCACGCAAGCAAAACAGATCCAAAGGTTCCAGAATTCAAAGAAAACTATAACCGTAAACATCAAAATCTAGATCCGTAAGGATCAACGTTTTGAAAGCGAGAACAAGCGTCAAAAAGTAATCAAACGACGAAACGATGTAGATCTTTAAAGATCTAAACGATCTCGTTCAAAAACCAAAAATCATTTCAAAACCGTAAAAGATTTTTCCAAGATCTACGTCGTTTCAAGCCTTATTTGAAAAAACAAATGCTGGATTCGTGTTTAGGGTTAAAGGACGAATCAAAATATGCAAGAATCTTTGAAATCTGGAATTTTAGGTCACCGGAAACTGCATGAACTCGCCGGAGAAGATGAAGTTTCCGGCGGACCTTCAAGGTCTCCGCCGTAGCTTCATCCTCGCCGGCGGCGAGGTTAGAGAGAGGTGAGAGGTGAGGGAAGAGAGAAGAGCTAGAGAGAGAAAGGGGAGTGAAAAATGAAGAAAACCGGTGTTCCTTCACTTTTATAAGCCAGTGAACCGGACCGGTCCAAGACCGGTCCAGTCCCTTTTGTTCCTGGCCGTTTGATCTAGGGTTTCAGAATCCTGGATCAATCGTACGTCCCCTGTGCATCCGGATCTTGTGGTTATTGGGGCTTGGGCTTTATCCATTGCTTTTACGTTTTTTTTGCTTTTTTTGTGCTATTCACACTGCTTTTTTTTGCTACTTGCACCTGTTACTTGCTCACCTTTTTTATAAAAATCCTAAAAAAAATCCTGGTTGTTTCTTGGTATATTTTTGGCATTTCCATGGTGTTTCTTGCATAAAAAAAATGTGTTAAAATGATATGAACTAATTCCATGTGTTTTTACACTTTTGGTATGCATTTTGCTATGTTTTGTTCTTGACATTTTGATATTATGATGTGAATGAATGATGCCTAATATAGTGATGAATATGCCCCTGGAAATGTGCTTTTGTTTGCTGTTTTTGAACATGATTTTATGAATTCCTTGTTTTGCAAGCAACAAGTTTAGTCCTAAGGAATAAAGTGTCAAATTTCTCTATGAATTTGGTATGGTACTTTGCTTGCATGTGTCCCTATTAATTTCATGTCATGGCTTGACACAAAATCTCTTTCAAAATTGCCATGAAATGACAATTATGGGTCACAAGCACCTTTAGGTATCATATCAAAAAATTTTAGGCTTTTACCACTTTATTACTTTTTTTTGCTTTTTATGCATTTCCTTTTGATTATTTCCTACTATTTTGTGCTTTATGATTACTAACCCTTTCATCTCATGTGCCATATATTTCATAGCATTCCACCACCCTCTCCACTCTCCACTTTCTTTAAACCTAGCATTTATTTTTTGCAAGTTTTAATTCATTTGGTGATGTATTTGGTGATGTAATTTGTTATCATTGGTTTGTAGCTTGGCAAAGAGGCCATAGAATGTATTTAGGGAATTTTTGTAATATGGACTATGGACACTATGACGCACCGACACGCACACACTCACTTTAGATGTATGCTTAGGATTGTATGCATAGATGTATGGCTAGGATTGCATGATTAGATGAACGTTTAGTTTTGAACACTTAGAGAAAATCCAATTTTTTCCAAAAAATATGCAAATAAATTCACTTCAAATATTTTTATGAAAAATGGAGTCAAAACTCCAATAACTTTTCCCTTTTATTCTCTTAAGTAAAACCTTTAATGAACTTTAACTATACTTGGACTTCATTTAGCAAAACGATTAATTCCACCTCACTTTTTTTCAAATCTCATGCCCTTGAGGCCTCTCATCTCTATTCTTCAAAATCTCTTTTCAAACTTAAAATCAACCAACAAAAACAAAGCTTTTTTTGAGAATGAACTACGATCGGTTTTGATCCCTTAAAAGGGTACGTAGGCAATGAGTCAAAACTCATCCAAGCCGAAATAAAAATCAAATTCCATTTCTTCTCACCCCCATTCTTGACTAATCACACCTCCCTTTTTTTTACAAATAAACAATAAAATTAAAGCGTAGAAATAAACTTAGGAGAGCGGTTCTTATGGAATACCATAATCGCTCCGGGTGCCTAACACCTTCCCGTAGCGAAAACGACCCCCGAACTTAGAATCTAAGGGTTTTTTCTCCTTTTACCCTTCCCAAGAAAAAAGAGATATCAACGGTCGAAAGGTTCAAGTCCACTTAATGGCTTGGCACCCAAAAACCATGATAACAACGATCATCATCTTGAATGATGGTATTCAAGTGTCAAAAGAATGAGGTGCATTCCTTGACACTTGAATACCATCATTCAAGATGCTTATCGAATGTTGGAGTCCTTCCAATTAACAAGTTTGAATTGCCCCATCCAGAGTAAGACAATTGTTGTAGTTGGAATGTGCATTCCAAGTACAACAATTGTCTTACCTTTTAATGGGGTAAATTCAAACTTGCCAAACAACAGGACTCAAGCGGTTCGCCCCGCATTCATGTTTTTCTTTTGAAAAGAATAAATTTTTGTTAGGCTTGCTTTAGATGATGGTATTCAAGTGCCAACGAAATGAGATTCATTCCTTGACACTTCAATACCTTAATATAAACCAGCCTAACAAGAATTTAATCTTTTCAAAGGAAAAACATGAATGTTGGGCGAATGTTGAGGACTTTTCGTTTGACAAGTTTGAATTACCCCATTTCAGAGGTAAGATAATTGTTGTAGTTGGAATGCACCTTACCCTAACTAATGACGATCTTCTGGCGGAATCAAACTATTGATGATATCTTCAGTTGATCTCAACAACGTGATGTAGTATTTTTACATCAAACAATTGTAAGTATTTGTATCGTCTCCTCAGGGACTAGTGCGATATCGCGGACCGTTCGACACCAAATATCATTCTAAGTTAAACGATAATTTGTTGTTTGTTTGAATAACTAAGTTGCAAATGATAAAGTTGAGATTAATAGGGCGTAAAACTTGTTAGGATTAGAATTCCTTGATCAAGCGTCACACATAACCTAATGAACATACATGGATTCTAGCTTTTCTTTGATATTATCACGTATCCCTCGACAACACTATTCGTGTCCAAACAATATTGTGAGATCAATTGTATCATTCAATTGTCGATGTCTCAAACTATTGAATGATTCAAGAGTCGATCTTATCGTTCAATCGATGATTTCTCAATCTATTGAATGATAAGAAAGCTTTAGGTTTGGATACACAAGGTGATTATCAAAACATCGATTCCATGTCTAGAACCTATGTTTTGATAGATGGTTATTTTAAACCTAGATTCAAAAGTATTTCTCAATCACAATTAAATCAAAGATAAACATTAAAGTGCAAGAATAACATCAATATCAAATCAAATGCTAGAACCATATATTTATAGATCAAAAGATTACATGTTAAGCTAAGATCAAGTACCTCTAATCCCAACAAAGGAGATTTAGCTACTCATTGTCATGGAAGCCTTGCAAGAATGAATTGAAGAAGCAAGATTCATTACAACTTGTGATTTCTCAACAAAAGATGAAGAATCCACTTTCTATCACTCTCACTCTATGAAGAACAAGCCCTATCTCTCTCTCTCTCTCTCTCTCTCTCTCTCTCTCTCTCTCTCTCTCTCTCTCTCTCTCTCTCTCTCTCTCTCTCTCTCTCTCTCTCTCTCTCTCTCTCTCTCTCTCTCTCTCTCTCTCTCTCTCTCTCTCTCTCTCTCTCTCTCTCTCTCTCTCTCTCTCTCTCTCTCTCTCTCTCTCTCTCTCTCTCTCTCTCTCTCTCTCTCTCTCTCTCTCTCTATATATATATATATATATATATATATATAAATGTTACAAGATGAAAAGTATGAAAAACTAAGATTAAAAACTAACTAACTCCATGAAATGGTTGAGTGGGCTTATTTATAGAATTCTGATTCTGCATCAACTCGCCTCGCGAGCTCCTTAATTCGCCATGGTGAGTTGAGGTTCCTTCACCATTGGGTTTGTGCCACGTCATCTGTGAAGAGTTAAACCGCCCTAACTCCCCTCGCGAATAGACACATTCGCCATGGCGAGTTCGCTCGCCTTCCACTCGCCATTGCAAGTTGGTGGCGAAGGATCTTTGATGCTTACTAGAATTGCTCGCCTTTGCTGCTCGCCATGGCGAGTTGGAGGCGAGTAACATCATCTCTTGCCTCTTTGTACTTTTTCTTCATTTTTGCTCTTTGCTTGATGTCTTGAGTTCGAATCCTGCACAAATGGATGAAGTAAGATAGATAAAGCGTAAAAGGGCAATAATCACTTATCTCTCGGCTTTTCCCTCAATAACTTGCAAAACAAGTAACAAAAGTGCCTAAAATATATCATTTAAAATACAACTTTCTAGCACTTATCACAATGTCACCCACATATCGATCCACTGGAACATGTTGTGCTCCCAAAACATGCTCGTCACGTTTTCGTCGCTCTTTAATTCCACCCAAGTGAATGATACCCTCCCTTCGTCGAGCGTTGGACGTTTATACCGAACGTATTCCACCCTCCTTGTGTCTCTGAGGTTAACTCCTTGGTTGAATTCATTCAGTTGATCCTTGAGACCTCTTAACGTTACATCAAGGCACCGAACCTTCAACCTCCGAGGTTCTCCGCCGTTGAATTCTGCATGAACGTTGATCCACCCAGCAATTGCTTCAAATCTACACAATAAGAAATTAAACACAATCAATGAAAAACTCATTCCAACATTTTATCAAACACTTGGAGTGCAAATTATACATAAACCCTAAAAATGATAACTACAACATAAACATGCAAACATCAAAATAATTAAGCAATATTACTTATTTGCAGGTAACATTGTATCATATCTTGCAAAAAAAAAATAAAAAAATAAAAAAAAACAAACCCTAATTCTAAAAAAATCTAATCTAAGTACAAAAAATCTAACATAGTATCAAAACATCATAACAATTAAGCACTATAAGTTATTTGCATGTAACATTCTATCATTTCTTGCAAAAAAAATTAAAATTTTAACGAAACAATAAACCTAAAAAATTCTAGATTAAGTGAAAAAATCTATCATACCAACATAATTTAAGTTAAAGCTTACTTGTTCTTGTTGTTGGAGTGTTGTTTGATTTGAAGTTGAAGGAATTTTGGAGTTGAGTAATTTGAGAGAAAATTGATATTTGTGTGTGTGTTGTTTGAAAATGAGGCAGAACGAGGTTATGTCTGGGCTAATTACAGCACGTAGCGTGACTTAAGTTACGTTTCTCGTATAACTAGCGCATGTTAACTCACGCTACGTAAGTTAACATGCGTAGGGGCATTTTAAACTTTTACTTTGAGAATGAGCGGAACCATTTGAGTAATGAGCAGAACTCACAAAGCTATTCACATTCATTCTCTTTCAACTCCCAAAAATTTTAGCCACTCATACATCTTTGTTGAGATTTGTCTTTTCTCTTCCATCTTCATAGTTGAATGATACGTTGCTCTTGCTCTCTCTCACTATGATGCAACTGCCGCTCTCTTTAACTCTGATTTTTTTTTTCTCCACAAAATACCGCAGTTTTCTATTTTTTGTCCAAAAAACCGGTCCGATTCAAAAACTACCGAGTCACCGGTTTGACCGAATCCAGCCGGTTCTTACCGGTTCATCACGGTTCAACTGTATATTCGATCCAACTTCTTGCTCAAACCGGTCATGTCACCGGTTCACAGTTGAACCGGTCCGATCGGCCGATTCGATCTAAGTTTTAAAACTATGCTAAAAATAATATGAAGCAAATCGGAGCGTCTTTTGCACGTCTCACACAACACAACACACAAATCATCATGAGTGATCCATGTTGCCTGGAACTTGAAAGGGTTATTACCCCTATTGAAAAGGCTCTCTTTATGAAAGAACCATGATAGGGTGGTGATCATAATGCTCTCAAAATCCATGTAATTTATATACACTAACAATACAATTTTTTCTGCACGCACATTCAATTAATCAAATCACTCCTCGATGTCACATTTTTAGTTTACTTCCTGAAATATATCTACAAACATCTATTTGGTACGAATTTATTGGATGCTTGTGTAAAGAAAGTTTACACTACCAAGGCATAGAAATTACTCTCTAATAAATAACTATATTATTAGCCTTCTTTAAATTATATTGCTTTTGTATATTATTAGGGAACTTCTACGGTACACTCACAAAATGAGGTGTACCGGTACTCTTGCTTCATAATTTTATAAATTAACGATAATTTTTTATATAATAAATAGTTATTTATCAATATTTATATTTTATAGAACATCATTTTATCAGAAAAAACATCATTTCATTGTTTATAAGAATTATAGTAATTATTTTTACATATTATCGTAAAAAATAATCAATGTTCTCAATTATGAGTGATAAAAATTAAAAAAAATTAATTTTATTTCGTTGACACTTTTGATGAATAAGATTTAGTTGTTATAATTATAAATGATAAAAAAAATATTTTTCTTAAAAAAACAACTCTTTTAACTATTAATTTAAAGAGTGGGTATATTGGTACACTCAAATATATTGGGTGTACCATAGAATTTGCCATATTATTATGTCTCTCTTTGAGGCATACCGTTCCTCTCGTAGAAGCAATATAAAATAATGAATTATGATACCCAACAATATGTTTATGTGAGATCTTACAGAAAAAACATCTAGTTACTTGAGGGAGCCAAAGGGACAAATATAACACATTGATGTAATTAAGAGACGTATAATAATAATTCAGATTTTTGAAAGGGTTTCTTACAACTTTATAAGCGTTAAAAAATATTTAATTAACGTAAACATATCCATGATATTTTCACAATATAAAGTGATCAAATAATTTTCTATTTGCAAAGAAAAAAAATGATTGAAATTATTAAGTTTGTTTATATTATGATCTTCTTTATTTCCATTTTTTTTGTTGTAAGTGAAAGCTTATGTAAGCCCCTTTCACATCATTCTCAATTTTTATACACATTTACATACTGCACGTAAATTGATCAAATATTATTTTCATTTTTTGGATAAATCATTATTTTGGTTTAAATCACAGTTATTCCCGAATGTAATCGCACTGAAGATTGTCCAAATGTGTGTCTCTATCCTAAAGTTAGTCTTTGCATTTGGTGGTACTGTACTTGCGTAACAGTTAAGTAGAAATTTTTTATTTTTTTTTTTTGTCAAGTAGCCAAGCGGCTAGAGAAATTCACCTTAAAGGTGAATAAGTGGAGTGTCCAGGGTTCAAACCCCGGCCCCTACATATGATTTGCATTATTCCTTATCAAGTGAACTAAGCTCATAGGGACAGTTAAGTAGAAAAATTTATATGAACGTTATGATGATATTGCTCTTATAGTTTTATGATTATTTGCTATCTTATTTCTTTTCTACTTTTAAATTCTTTCGCAGGCATAGAAGTGTACGATTGGGGCACCTTCATTCTTCATCTTCTCGATCGAATCCATCCTTTGTTCTTTTTTCCATTTCATTTTCTACTATATTTGAAGATATTACTTGGTCATATTGAATCAACTCATCCATATCACTCACATTATGCAAATGTTGTTGCCTTTGTTTCCTATTAGGGAATAAAGAATGTCACAACATAATTATAATTGGCTACTTTGATAAAGAAATGTAACATGATTATGTAAAGTGTAGTAGATAATATAGACTATATGATTACGTAAACTAATTATTTTTTATACTTAATGATGTGCGATATAAACTAATTAATTGTTATCATGTATTTTTGGTCAAAAGAAATTAAACTGAGTTTTTATCAAATTAAAAGAGTGATCGAACCTTTGATGACCAAAACCATAGTTAACTTATTTAGCAAGTAACATATTACTATAAGTCAATTTTGTCATGTGTGTACGATGACAAAACCATAGATAACGAGATGGTAACACAGAATAACACATCCAAATAAATAAGCATATTATCATTTGTCGGTGGTGCGCACACGGCCGCATCTGACAAATATGCACAAGTCATGGTACCACCAAACTAACAATCAGAAAAACAAATGCTCATGCATACCAATAAATATATCAATACTTAAATTCGAATCCCTAAATCGCACTTATTTCATAAAAACTCAACCTTTTCCAAAATGTTCATGTTTGTGTTCAAAATTTCTTTTCTTTCAAGAACATATGCACTTCAACCAAAACGAATCATCATTTTGTTAATAATCCAACCTCACAATAAAAAATAAAACTCAACAATAGTAAAAAATCATAAACAATTTGAACAATTCTTTCTTTTACTTAGGGTTTTATGCACCAAACAAAAATAGAAAAGTTGCTTCTTTCGCAAGCCATGATCACTCATGATGAATTCTGGAAAAAGAAGGCGTGAAAACATCATTTTATTCATGGGGACAGGATTACATTCTATTTTCACGTAGTGGCCACTATTAAAGGGGGTGAACTTCCTAAAATAAATAATTATGGGCTGAACACATCAAACCCTAACCCTAATTCAAAACAACTAGCCCAAATTCTATTCACACCCTCAATTATTACTAGCAAAATTCAATATTTTATAGATCATCGCTATGCTTGTTGGATAAAGTGCAGTAATGATGGTGCAACCAATGGTACTCCAGGACAAGATGCTTTCAGTAGAATTTTAAAGATATTTTTCTGCCACTTAGGGTTTTTTTGCTTATAATCTTGGCATCACCTCTACTTTACTTGTTGAAATTATGGGAGTTATGATATTCATTGAAGTACACCATCTGGACACTATTATAAGTAAAACTTCATTTTTAAGTTCATTGAACAACTTATGTACATAAAGCTAAACATATTAGGTTCTTCATTAAAGGGGTTTCTTGCAAAGGAATTATGCCAAATCACTTATTTGGGTATCTTTAATGTGTGGTTATTGTGATTCTAGCTGTTTTTTGTTCTCATAGTGCTAGAATTGGTTTTACTTTCATGGAATATAACAATGTCAGATCCTTCCTCTGTTCTGGAAGTAGCAACACTTAAATCAATAGGATTTTGTTGCTTGCTTCATCTTTAGTAGAGGTAAATTCTGCTCTATCTTTATATCTCATTTTTTTATTGATTGTTGGATTTGGTTCAATCATTTATACGTAAATTTACTTTTATTTTGTTTTTGCTCTCACATTCCTTCTACATACTTGCAGCTAGAAGACTTTTGTTGTTTCAAATGAAGCTATGAAAGATGGTGTTGCAAGCTTGAAATTTGCTTATAAAAAACATTTCTAGATCCCCTCATGGCTAATTTTTTTATTTTTTTATTTTTTTATTTTTTATAATTTTTGGTGAAAAAATGATTATTACTAGGTTTAGTTAGGATATCTTATTTGTAGTATTTTGATTTGCTTGGATCATGTAAAATCACTTGTTATGTAATTTTTAGATTCAATGTGGTGGATTGAGTAAAAAAACTGCTATAGATAAAACACTTTTTTTCTAATCTATTTCTATTGTAAAATTACTTGTTATGTAATTTACGACATTTTTTACTTCTAAAGAATTATAAATATAGCATTTTTTTAGTGTTACCGGTGATAAAAAAAAGTCTTACAATAATGTAACATTTTGCGACACTTTTTGATTGTTATAGATAGTACTATAAAATGCAACTAAAGCTCTTTAGTAACATGGGCTTTATCTAACAATTGTTCAAATGTTACTAAATTTAATCAGTAACATTTTTCTTGATTTCATAACAATTTTCAAATGTTACTAGATGTCAATTATGTTGTAGTGTGTATTTGATCAACATTATTGACCAAATACGTAAGTTATTTAATGAATATAAAATGTGTTTTTTCCTTCTTAAAATAGTGAGCAGAGGGTGTTGCTTATAAAAATGGATGTCATTGTCTCGTGACTTGAATCTAACTTTTGGGCAGTGTAGCTTATAAAAATGGATGTCATTGTCTCATAACTTGAATCTAACTTTTGATTGATCAATCTTGCTTTCATGACCTGATACCATTGTTCTTGTGAATTTTAAAATAGATGACTCGATTGCGTAGCTTTCACATAAAGATAACTTTCATCGTGTCTCACATTTATAGAGAAGTCACTCAATGCGCTAACAAGCTTGCCAACCTTCGCATCATTTGAACAATTACCAATGGTGGGAGGCTATTCCTCATAATATCTTGAATGTATTTACTACGAAATAATTGATCTACCTGAGCATAAATTTTGTTAACTTTTTATTTGTTGAGCATTACACTCGTTTTCTCTTCACCTTGGTTTTATCCCACTAAATTTTACAGATAAGGTTTTTAATAAGACAATTGATTATGCATCTTTTGTGCATCATTGGGCTTTGACATAGTCCACCCGAGTATTGTTTCTTTGTTTCCTTTTACTAATATGCTTTGAGTGATGCGATGATTGGTGGTAGGTTTGGGGTACAAAAACAGTTGGGATGTCATTCATATCATGTGATGCGTTTGCACTCTATTTTGGTTTTAAAAAACATTGTTTAACGTGTGAAACAAAATGGAATTTGAATTATGCATACCAAGAACTTATTATCAATAAAATGGGGAATGCATCGATTTTTTGTACAATCATGATTTTTTGGATTGAAAGCGATCCATCTCCAAAACAAATGTAGCTAGGGCAAGATGCCATGGGCCTGCAATTAATGCATTTAGAAATGCATTTATTGCATATATCTATTGAATTTTATTGTATGTAGGGTTATATTATTATGACTTATGAGTAGTCACTTTGGTTGATTAGGAGAATGTCCAAACTCCATGCACACGAGGGGTTTCCATGGTTGGATCCAACTGTTGATATTATTAATTACTAATATAGAATCACGAATTATTGTCATTATATCTATATATTCATTTTTTATATCAAAAGAAAAACTGTACAAGAGATATATTCATTTTTTATATCAGATTGTCATGGTCCAGAAGAAAGTTCATTCGAAGGTAGGGAAGGGTTCTCCTTCCAATCATGACATACATTATATGAGGGACTTAAATTTAATGGACCCTATCTAGGTTGCAATTTGTGATCACCACTAGTTTTATTTGACCTTTGTTTTGTTATTTACTTGAAATTATTGCTTTGCAAATATGGATACCGAATAATTTTCTACATATTTCGTAAATATATTGAGTCTCCCAAAAACATGTTGTATTAATTCTGATTTAGGTTATAGATACAAAAAGGTCATAACTGGATTTTCTACGACTGCAACACCATATTGCAGCTGTAGAGCATCTAAATAAATTGTCTAACTTAAAGATGTTGATTATTCATGAATAAATTGTCTGCAATAGATTGTTTTTTTTTTTTTTTTCACCTTAAAGTCTTGAAATTAACAAATAAGATTGAAAAGTCCTAATTAGTCTATTAGCTAAAATCATTTTTCCACTGCAATAGTGAAGATCTTTTACAGTGAGTTTCAATTTAATTGATGATGTGTTCTTCTGTAAAATTTAAAACTCATTTACATAATGAATGTGATTCAATTGGTTAAGCAACATTGAACTTGTGAAGAAGAACATTAGTTTGATTTCCGCATAACACACTTTTGGGAAGAGGCGAAGATTTCCAAGCTAAGATTTTAGCAATCGAGCGAATATTAGTCTAAAATGTCGAAGCTTGCGTGCATATATTGTAAAGCCAGGTGCCAAAAAAAGTAATTATAATGGTTTCCTTTCAAAAAGAGAATTTTTTTTTATAACATGTTCAACATCGTTAAAAACGTAAAAGGTGAATCTGCGAACAAACTCACAGTACCAAAGTTAATAGTATACACGGAAAAATGTGAAGAAATAATATGATAAATTATAAGTCACCCAAATAACCATGTTTCCGGATCTGCAATATCGGCGCCCAAATCATTGATTGATCTTTCAATAGGAACCAAACAAACAACACAACAAGTCGTAAAATCAAACGCCGTACAAGACGACGCCGCACTCAGACGACGAAATCACAAAAAACACAAAATGGAAAACTTGATATATGTGGAAACCACTTATTTAAATTCAAAGAAAGGGGAAAAAGATGCATAAGGGTGATTTTAGGTCAAAAATAACCTAAAACCACCCTCATCGATGAATGAAAAAGACAGAAAACTTATTTAATATATTTTCAATTATGAATGTCAACCAAACCCTATAAATAGAACTCATAATTCAAATAATAAATCTGTCAAAGGAAAAAAATCATATCATATACAATAAATACTTGCAACTACAAATGCGACTAAGAACAATTGCACCCTTAATAAGATTATGATTAATATTTGTACCAAAAAAAAAAAAAAGATTATGATTAATATAGGGTTTAATAAGATTTGAATGGTCAAAGACAATCCATTTGCTGGAAATGGTAATGCCATCTTCAAGTTATTTGACCCTGACGGATCAACTACCATAAGTTGTCCTACTAACTATGATTGAACAAAATAAAATGAGGTAAAATTAATCTAAGGTTCAGTGGCATCCCAATTGTGGTACCACATATATACTGTGAATTGGGAGTTACAATAAATACAAATGGGGTCATTTTCCTTTGCATGAGTTGTGTGTATAGTGATGTTAATAATGGTTTGTGATCCCTAAAAAAAATAAAGTTTGTTACATCAGATATCAATTTACAATAAATTTGTTCAGTCATCTTTCGATGATTGAAAGAGTAATACATATATCCTTTTAGTGTAAATCGGATATCCTACGGTTCAATTGCAAACATTAATCTCTCAAGTTTTATGGACACTAATTAGGGACCAATTTCTCGAGTTTTATGGACACTAATCAGGGACCGTATGCATTTACCAACTTGGATGCATTTACCATCTGTCATCAAAACAAGAGCTACCAAATCCCTTACCGTTCTATATAATTAACACAGGTCCAAACACAAAGAAAATAAACCTTGGTATAAAGTAGCAATAATCTATTAACTTTGTTCCATTCAGTTGAATCTTGGAATAAACTCTTTGTCCCCAATATTCTTGGAATGACGGTGTTATTATGGTTGCTTTTGCCGGTCTTGGAATCAATTTAGGAAATTTAAAAGTTTAAAAGTTAAAGTAATTTAAAAGTTAAAGAAATAGTACAACAAATTTAAGAATGAATTTTTTTATTACTCTATCAAAAAAAGAAAGAAGAAATAAAAGAAATTCAATTTAAACACTCTTGGAATCTTGATAGTAACTGTGGATGCAGAAAATAAAATACTTTTGGGAGGCAGTTGCCTATGCTGATAAAATAGAGGATCCTCCCCTCCTACCTTCCAAAAACATCAATTCAACCTCATAGCACTTTTAGATTATACCTAAAGATTCAAACAAAAGAGTCCTTCAACTACAAACGAAAGATCCAAAAAGGGTTAGTTATTCTAAGTAAACCATTATAGCAGTTTTGTATGAGATTTGATATGAAAATGTTTGTTAATAAAGGCTTAATTGCACTTTTGGACCCCTATCTTTCTAAAAGTTGCGGTTATGGACCCCTAACTAATTTAAATACAAAACAGCCCCCTATGTTTTGATTCTTTGACAGCTTTGAACCCGCAGTGCAGTGTTGACTCGGTCAACGCTGACGTGGCACCCTAAGTGAGGTGCCACGTGTCAAATTTTTTATTTTTATTTTGCCTTGGGAGGCCAAAACTGTCAAAGAATCAAAACATAGGGGGCTGTTTTGTATTTAAATTAGTTAGGGGTCCATAACCGCAACTTTTGAAAAGATAGGGGTCCAAAAGTGCAATTAAGCCGTTAATAAATGGTAGTCATTCGTCACCTTACTACCTAATTTTCTAAGAGAGCTATTTTTAACCCCCTCCCTAATGATTTCATAAAAATCACATTCATCCATATTTACACATCTAGACACAAGAACACTTAGATAAGATCGTAAAAGATCTTTTCAGTATAAAAAGAAGTTGTGTTTGAATTCAGTCCTGAAGTGTTTTGTGTTTGAATTCAGTCTTGAAATACAAGAGTGTTAAAAAATTTAATGAAAAGTTTTGCCACTATTTGCGGTCATACCCAACTCGAAAATTTAATCTCTCTCCAGTTGCACATATATATGATATACAATTAACACAGAATATTTACACATCTTGATGAAAAACAACAACATTATTTCTCACGTCAAAATGGATAAATTGATACAAATATTATTTTTTGTTCGCAAGGAGAGGAGTGGTGTTTAAAATCATGGGGGAGGGAGGAGTAGCTACCATTTTATAAAGATTGAGTTAAGTCAATCCAAATTATAAGATGGTGTCAAAATCAATATCAGATTAACTAGACTATAAGTTGTAAGACCACTCATATCATACGTCAAATATCTCTTTATCTATATGAAGATATGTGTGTTAAAAGTTTTAGAATGGATGATATGAATTTTATAAACCGGTTTTAGAAATGTTGAGTTAAACTTAACCAAAATTTTAACACCAACACTAGTCCACCACCCAAAAATGCACATACTAGTAAGTCTACAGGTTTTTTTTTTTTTTTTTTTAAGGATAGTATGTCTACAGGCTGTCATTGTTTTCTCCTCATAAATGAATCCCCACTTAGTATCATATGCAATGATTTAATATATATGCATATTTGTGGTTTGACACATAAATCAATCAATCTCAACCGTCTATGTTAAATCTCTAGAACAAACTAATGACACCAAACTTTAGCATCCTTCTCTCATCCATCCCTATAAATTGCAACCTTCCATGCCATGCAAAAATCAGTGGTAACTCAACAAGTACCATTTTCTTTACAAAAAGTTTCATTAAAAGATGGACGCTATGGTTGAAATGCAAAACAAGTCCATAGTTGAAATTCTCTACAAAGCACTTTTGGGGCAAGGAACAATGGAAATGGTAGCCAAATTGCTAGCAAGTGATCTTGAGTATTGGTTCCATGGCCCACCACAATGTCAACACATGATGAAGGTGTTAACAGGAGAAACAAATCACAAAAAAGGGTTCAAATTTGAGCCAAGAAGTGTCACTTCAATTGGTGATTGTGTGATAACTGAGGGGTGGGAAGGACAAGCTTATTGGGTTCATGTTTGGACATTGAAAAATGGGTTAATTACACAATTTAGAGAGTATTTCAATACATGGCTTGTTGTGAGAGATTTGAGGCCATTAAGGTGGGAAGATCATAAGCAAGATAACATGACATTGTGGAGAAGTCAACCTCGTGATCTTTATCGTAGGTCACTTCCTGGACTTGTCTTGGCTATTTAGACACAATTCATTTGTGCTTCTCAATTTGATTGTTATTTAATGTAGTCACTATTTTGTATAATGTATCATGAATTTGGTCATGTGAATTAAACATCATTTTCAAATTTTTCTTGAAGGAATTAGTAACTATATATTTGGCTTGTGGATATAGTCAATTGTTGTATAAAATTGGAAGTGAAAAGAATGTATAAGAGGTTAAGGATTAAGGTGAAAGTAGATGAAAGTTTAAAGGTGCATATAATATGAATGTAAGAGATATTATGTTAGTGTAGTGTATTGCTTTAAATCGTTGTTCCTCTCTTTCTTTCAATCGTTGTGTTTCCCATCTTTTAGAACAACTTGAAAAATTGATACAACATAGAGACATAAACTTCGTTTTTTGCCTGAGACATACATACGGTAAAAATTAGATATATAAACATGCATTCATGATGTATAAAATAAATTAAAAACACAACACAATTTTTAAATATTAAATTAAAAATAGAAATTATCCAAATGCTATAAACCAAATGTTCAAACATAAAATTCAAAATAGAAATAATCCAAAGGTTACAACACTATTAAACTAGGCCCCGCCACCCCCACCTACCACGCCTACGGTGATAAACCCGCCTTCCATGAACCTCCCCCATGATTGCTTCCAAATGACTCCATTCATCAGTCCCTTGCTCCACCACATCATTGGCCATGACGGCATAGACATGGCCTCTGATACGATCCAACCTTTCGGTCAGCACCAAGTACCCCTGCTCTCCATCCTACTCAGCAACAACCTCATCAAGGGTCTCTTGCTCTAGTGGCCTCGAGATAGGAACAACCTCGTTCGAATAATATATGGATGTGAGATGACCATCCTAGTGAGCTTCCTTGTGCCTCCCGAATAAATCGTGCATGGGCACCATTTGTCTGCTCCCATGCCTTCACCACATTAGACCCCAATAGTTGCAACATCATGTCAAAAAACCTTAGTCCTGGGAACTTAACCTCGTGGACCAAGAGCATGTCCTCGATGGAGAGATGCAGCAAACAGGACATGTAATCATGTGTCAATGTTATCTCCCCAAACGAAAGATCGAAACTTGATTTTTCCTCATACCATCTCTCAACAAAGGCAGAACACAACTCGTGGTTAATAACATTGTAGCTGGTATCCTGCAACAACTGAAGACCGATGGCTCTCAAGCCATCCTTAAACCATTGTGCTGCCATCTGAGCCCTGCTTTCTTTATCATGTATAATCACAATCTTCTTTCCGTTGTTTACACATTTTATATTGCCACGCCATTGCAAAAATTAGAAACAAAAATTAACATCGGCTTCACAATAATCATAATAATACATGAAAAAAATAACAATAATTTAATTTATAATAATTAAAACAACATAGGAATTCAATTTACAATTGATAAAAGGTGCAACTTCTTACCACTTCATCAACCGCCATCCTGGTCACGTGAACATGATACATGGTCAGCATAGTCAAATCGTGTGACCAACCAGGATAGTCATCAAGCTACTCTAGCTCTGGATCCACACCTACCTACTGTTCAACATCACCCTCGTCCTGCTGCTTAGCATCACCCACCACCTAATACTCATCATCACCCTCCACCTGCACGTCCATCTCCATATGGGGCTCGTACTATGGCTCAAGATCGTTCCCTTGATATGTTCCCTCGCCATCAGCACGGTGTGCCCTCCCCTGCCCCTGCCACCGTGCCTGGGAACTCCCTCTCCCCTACGAGCCTCTCCTTACGCTCTTGCCTAACAGAAGCATGTATCGATTCTCTATGACCTTCAGTGTATTCCATACATGTAAACGAATTTGTTGTATTCACAATAAAACAAACCATTGTCTGAAGGGCAGTCTTTAAGGATTACAAGTTACGAAACTAGTCATTGAAAATACTCAATACTTCAATTTTTTATGCATTAAATGAACACACTCATAGAAATGTAATGTCTAAAATTGTTAAGGGAAATGCTAACATGTACCCTTAGGACACATATTAATGTACCAAACATAGAAATTTTGCAACTGTGTTAATTTATTTTTCAAAAAGTTAAATAATTTATGTTAATTCTTTTCAATTGCTAATTTAAGAATTCTTAACTTGTGCCCTTAAGGCACAAGTTAGCAATACCCCTTTAAAGAGTGTCCTTAGGGAGGTTATTAACATTTCCCTAAAACAAATATCATTTTCTAGAATAAGAGGATCATATGTATTTGTCCTAAATGCACTTCTAAAACAACTTAAGTTATTTTTAAGAGCGGGAAAGAATTCATGTGTCCATTGCATAGAGAACTCAAAAAGTAACTTGTTCTGCAAAATATGTATAATTAATATTTGATGAAGAACTCAATGTATGCGTATCCACACAATAAGTTAAGTTTATGCATACCAAGAACTTGTTATCAATAAAGTGTGGCATAGCATATCTATTTTTTTTTCTCCTAACAAATGTCTTCTCAAACAGCGAGTTAACTAAGGATCATTAACCCAATAATGGAGCAAATACCATGATTTGGTTGCAATTAATGCGATATATAGTCTCATAAATTGGTTGCTAAAGGACAATAGACTGGATTGGTTCTCAATTCTCACCCATGAAAAGTTTGGTGTTCTGTCAATTGAATTTAATTGTATGGGGCTATATATATGATTATGAGTGGTCACTTTGGTTGATTATTGATTAGGAGAATGTCCAAACTCCATGCACACGAGGGGTTTTCATGGCTGGATCCAACTGTTGATATTAATTACTAATATAGTAGGTTGCATGTATCTATATATAGAATCAAGAATCATGGTCATTATATCTATATATTCATTTTTTATATCAAAAGAAAAACTGTACTAGAGATATATCAGACTGTCATGGTCCAGAAGAAAGTTCATTCGAAGGTAGGGAGGGGTTTCCCTTCCAATCATGACATACATTATATGAGGGACTTAATTTAATGGACCCCATCTAGGTTGCAATTTGTGATTACCACTAGTTTTATTTGACCTTTGTGTTTTGTTATTTACTTGAATTATTGCATATCGAATAATTTTCTATATATTTGATAAATGATTGAGTCGCTCAAACATGTTGTATTCAAGGTTGTCAAAATTGGAATTTTGCTTCAGGTCAAATGATAATTGCAAAACCGCCAATCGAAAAATCGCAACTAAATTCAAAGGATTTTGCTCAATTATTTTTGTAGAAAGGATATAAAAAATTGTAAAATCGCAATCAAAATCGATTGATTTTACAAAAAAAAATAATACTAAATATATGTTATAAATGATAGTCATAAATGACTTAGTCTACAAGATCTCGTAAAATCGCAATCAAAATCGATAGATTTTGCCTATATTTTAGAATTCTACTATATGAATTTATGTCGTTGAAGGTGAAAAAAGTCGCAAAATCCTGAATTTTAGGATTAAAGTCAGAATTTTCAAAACAATGGTTGTATTAGCCCTGATATAGGCTATAGATACAAAAAGGTCACACCTAAGCCACACCCAACAATAATACAATTGCACATAATCATTAATTAATAAATACAATTTTTTAAGAAATAAACTAAAAGCACAAGATCAAAGAAGAGGAAGAAGAAGATGAAAACACTTTGTATTATTCTCTTCACAAGTGTGTCTTTACAATTCAATATGAGCCCTATTTATAGGATTCAAGATGAATAAGTGAGTGATCAAGATAATTAAGGTCCACTAACTATTCACTCATTAATGGGGGTTATAGGAAAGTGAAAGACTAAGGATGGAAATCCACTAAGTTAATTATTCATAACAAATTTTAAGTTTTCTCATCACATTAGAAAATAGAGGTTGTTGCATTCATCATCCCAAAGCTCCAAATATTAAAGAGGTTTTCTGGTATCATCGCAAGGCTTATTGGATAAAGTGCAGTAATGATGGTGCAGCCAATTGGTACTCCTGGACTAGATGCTTGTAGTAGAATTTTAAAGATATTTTGCTGCCATTTTAGGGTTTTTTGCTTATAATCTTGGTATCACCTCTGCTTTATATGTTGAAATTATCGGAGTTATGATATTTATTGAAGTACACCATCCGGACACTATTATAAATAAAAATCACTTTTTAAGTTCATTGAACAACTTATCTACATAAAGTTAAACATATCAGGTTCTTCATTGCAAAGGAAGTAGGCCAAATCACTTATTTGGGTAGCTTTAATGTGTGGTTATTGTGATTCTAGCTGTTTTTTTGTGCTTACAGCCTGCTAGAATTGGTTTTACTTTCATGGAATATAACAATGTCAGATCCTTCCTCTGTTCAGAAAGTAGCAACACTTAAATCAATAGGATTTTGTTGCTTGCTTCATCTCTAGCAGAGGTAAGTTATGCTCTATCTTTATATCTCAATTTTTTAGTGAATGTTGGATTTAGTTCATTCATTTATACCTCAAATTTACTTTTATTTTGTTTTTGCTCTCACATTCCTTCTAAATACTTGCAGCTAGAAGACTTTTGTTGTTTCAAGTGAAACTATGAAAGATGGTGTTGCAAGCCAAGAATATTTTTCTTGCATTAGCTTGCTTAGATTCCCTCATGGTTATTTATTATTTTTTGGTGGAAAAAGTGATTATTGCTAGGTTTGGCGAGGATATCTTATTTGTAGTATTTTGATTTGCTTGGATAATGAAAAAACACTTGTTATGTAATTTCTAGATTCAATGTGGTGGATAGAGTAATAAACTGATATATATATAAATTACTTTTTTCTAATCTATTTCAATTAGTAACATTTTTTGGTAGGTTTACAATTTTTTTGTCTAGACAATTTTGCGACATTTTTTACTTCCCAAAAATTATAAATGTAACATTATTTTTAGTGTTATCGGTGATACAAAAAGTGTTACAATAATGTAGCATTTTGCGACACTTTTTGAATGTTACAAATAATACTATCAAATGTAACTAAAGTTCTTTAGTAACATAGGATTTACCTACAATTGTTCAAATGTTAATAAATTTAATCAGTAACATTTTTCTTGATTTAGTAACAATTTCAAGTGTTACTAGATGTCAATTATGTTGTAGTGTGTATTTGATCAACAATATTGGCCAAATACGTAGGTTGTTCAATGAATATAAAAGGTGTTTTTTTTCTTCTTATAATAGTGACCATAGAGTTTAGCTTATAAAAACGGATGTCATTGTCTTGTGACTTGAATCTAACTCTTGAGCAGAGGGTGTAGCTTATAAAATTGGATGTCATTGTCTCATGACTTGAATCTAACTCTTGATTGATTAATCTTGCTTTCATGTCCCAATACTATTGTTCTTGTGAATTTTAGAAATAGATGACTCAATTGCATAGCTCTCACATAAAGATAACTTTCATCGTGTCTCACATTTATAGAGAGAAGTCACTCAATGCGCTAACAAGCTTGCCAACCTTTGCATCACTTTAACAATTGTCAATGGTGGGAGGCTATTCCTCATAGTATTATTATCTTGAATGTATTTACTACGAAAGAATTGATCTACCTGAGCATAAATTTAGTTAACTTTTTGTTTATTGAGCACTGCACTTGCTTTCTCTTTACCTTAGTCTCATAATTTGGTTATTAAAGGACAAGAGTGGGGTGGTTCTCAATTTTCATCCATGAAAATTTGAGTGTTCTGTCTATTGAATTTTATTGTATGTAGGGTTACATGATTCTAACTTATGAGTAGCACTTTGGTTGAGTAATTGATTAGGAGAATGTCCAAACTCTATGCACACGAGGGGTTTCCATGGTTGGATCCACCTGTTGCTATTAATTACTATAGGAGGTTGTATGTATCTACTATATAAAAGAATCAAGAATCATCGTCAGTATATTTTGGTACTCGTGGACTAAGTGCAGCATTGGTGCAACCAATGGTACTCCTGGACTAGATGCTTGTAGTAGAATTTTAGAGATATTTTGCTGCCATTTTAGGGTTTTTTGCTTATAATCTTGGCATCACCTCTGCTTTACTTTTTGAAATTATGGGAGTTATGATATTCATTGAAGTACACCATCCGAACACTATTATAAGTAAAAATTCACTTTTTAAATTCATTGAACAACTTATGTACATAAAGCTAAACATATCAGGCTCTTCATTAAAGGGGTTTCTTGCAAAGGAATTAGGCCAAATCACTTATTTGGGTAGCTTTAATGTGTGGTTATTGTGATTCTAGCTGTCTTTTGTGCTTAGGTGCTAGGATTGGTTTTACTTTCATGGAATATAAAAATGTCAGATCCTTCCTCTGTTCATAAAGTAGCAACACTTAAATCAATAGGATTTTGTTGCTTGTTTCAATCTTTAGTAGAGGTAAATTATGCTTTATCTTTATAAATCAATTTTTTTGGATTTGGTTCAATCATTTATACCTCAAATTTACTTTGATTTTGTTTTTGCTCTCACATTCCTTCTAAATACTTGCAGCTAGAAGACTTTTGTTGTTTCAAATGAAGCTATGAAAGATGATGTTGCAAGCCAAGAAGATTTTTGTTGCATTAGCTTTCTTAGATCCCCTCATGGCTAATGTTTTTTTTTTTTTTTTTTTTTATATTTTTTATTTTTGGTGGAAAAAGTGATTATTACTAGGTTTAGTTAGGATATCTTATTTGTAGTATTTTGGTTTCCTTGGATCATGTAAAAACACTTGTTATGTGATTTCTAGATTCAAAGTGGTGGGTTGAGTAAAAACACTGTTATAGATAAAACACTTTTTTCTAATCTATTTCAATTAGTAACATTTTTTGGTAGGTTCATAATTTTTGTGTCTAGACAATTTTGCAACATTTTTACTTCTAAAAAATTATGAATGTAACATTTTTTTAGTGTTATCGGTGATACAACAAGTGTTGCAATAATGTAACATTTTATGACACTTTTTGAATGTTACAGATAATACTATAAAATGTAACTAAAGCTCTTTAGTAACATGGCTTTTATCTAACAATTGTTTAAATGTTGCTAAATTTAATCAGTAACATTTTTCTTAATTTAGTAACAATTTTCAAGTGTTACTAGATGTCCATTAAGTTGTAGTGTGTATTTGATCAACATTATTGACCAAATACGTAACTTGTTCAATGAATATAAAAGGTGTTTTTTTCTTCTTATAATATTGATTAGAGGGTGTAGTTTATAAAAATGGATGTCATTGTCTCATTACTTAAATCTAACTCTTTGGCAGAGGGTGTAGCTTATAAAAATGGATTTTATTGTCTCATGACTTGAATCTATCTTTTAATTGATCAATCTTGCTTTCATGTCCCATACTATTGTTCTTGTGAATTTTAGAAATAGATGATTTGATTGTGTAGGTCTCACATAAAGATAACTTTCATCGTGTCTCACATTTATAGAGAAGTCACTCAATGCGCTCACAAGCTTGCCAACCTTCACCCCATTTGAACAACTACCAATGGTGGGAGGCTATTCCTCATAGTTTCTTGAATGTATTTACTATGAATGAATTGATCTACCTTAGCATAAATTTTGCTAACTTTTTGTTTGGGTTGAGCACTACACTCGGTTTCTCTTCACCTTGGTTTTATCTCAGTAAGTTTTATAGGTAAGGTTTTTAATTATAAGACAATTGATTATGCTTCTTTTATGCATCCTTCAGTTTTGGTCTAGTCCACCCGAGTATTCTTTCTTCATTTCCTTTTACTAATATGCTTTGAGTGATGCGATGATTGGTGGTAGGTTTGAGGTGCCAAAACAGTTGAGATGTCATTCCTATCATGTGATGCGTTTGCACTCTATTTTGGTTTTAAAAAACATTGTTTAATGTGTGAAAAAAAAATGGAATTTGAATTATGCATACCAAGAACTCGTTATCAATAAAATGGGGAATGCATCGATTTTTTGTACAATCATGATTTTCTGGATTGAAAGCGATCCATCTCCAAAACAAATGTCGCTAGGGCAAGATGCCATGGGCCTACAATTAATGCATTTAGAAATGCATTTATTGTATATAGCCAAGAAAATTAATATATAGTCTCATAATTTGGTTACTAAAGGACAAGAGTGGATTGGTTCTCAATTTTCATCCATGAAAATTTGAGTGTTCTGTCTATTGAATTTTATGTATGTGGGACTATATGATTAAGAGTCGTCACTTTTGTAGAGTAATTGATTAGGAGAATGTCCAAACTCCATGCACACGAGG
Organism: Medicago truncatula; assembly: GCF_003473485.1. Lineage (NCBI taxonomy): Eukaryota > Viridiplantae > Streptophyta > Magnoliopsida > Fabales > Fabaceae > Medicago > Medicago truncatula. The sequence continues at coordinate 33,349,047 of NC_053048.1, forward strand.
GGTTTCCATGGTTGGATCCACCTGTTGCTATTAATTACTATAGTAGGTTGCATGTATCTACTATATGAAGAATCAAGAATCGTTGTCATGGTCCAGAAGAAAGTTCATTCGAAGGTAGGGAAGGGTTCCCCTTCAAATCATGACATACATTATATGAGGGACTTAATTTAATGGACCCTATCTAGGTTGCAATTTGTGATCGCCACTAGTTTTATTTGACCTTTGTTTTGTTATTTACTTGAAATTAGGCATGAAAATGGGCGGAGTGGAGACGGATTTTACATTTTCCGACCTTATACCCGATTCTTATATACTCACCTGTTATCCAACGGGGATGAGAAATTGAACCCCATCCACGTCCCCGACGGGTTCGGGTATCCCCGCCCCATCCTCGTCCCCATATTGTATAATGTTTTTAATAAAAAATAGAAGTTTTTTTGCAACCCTTAGAGAAATGTTGTAATGCATTATCAAGCAATATGCGCACATTGACATTTGTTTGACCAATTGATTTAATTGCTCCTTTAAATATCAATGGTAGTTTTTATAACACAACAATTATCAAACAAAATAACATGGCATATCAACATAAAATAATTTTTTGCATTCGAAACGAGTTTGGGTATGGGTTCGGGGTGGGTACTTATATACCCATTACCCATCCCATACCCGTGTTTTGAAATCAGGGAAAACCCAAACCCACTCAAAACGGGGAAAATCCGACAAAATGAATTTGGTTCGGACCGATAAACACGGGTATGAGTTTTGTTGTCATGCCTACTTAAAATTATTGCTTTGGAAATATGGATAACAAATAATTTTCTACATATTTGATAAATGATTGAGTCTCTCAAACATGGTGTGTTACCTCTGATTTAGGTTATAGATACAAAAAGGTAATACAAATAACAAATAAGATTGAAAAGTCCTAATTAGTCTTTTAGCTAAAATCATTTTTCCACTGCAAAAGTGAAGAGGTTTCAATTTAATTGTTGATGTATTCTTCTGTAAAATTTAAAACTCATTTACATAATGAATGTGATTCAATTGGTTAAGCAACATTGAACTTGTGAAGAAGAACCATTGCGAAGATTTTAGCGAATATTAGTCTTATAATTGGTCTAAAAAGTCCAAGCTTGCGAGCATATTTTGTAAAGCCACTTAGGTGCCAAAAACAATGATTATAATGGTTTCCTTCCAAAAAGAGAATATGTTTTTTTATTTTTGATAGAAAAAAACGATATTCATTCATTCGAATAATTGAGAGTATATCAGATACAATAACATGTTTAACATCGCTTAAAACGTAAAGGGTGAATCTGCGAACAAACTCACAACGCTCAAGTTAATAGTATAGAACGACAAAATGCCTAAAACTAATATGATAAATTATAAGCCACCGAAATACTCATGCTTCCGGATTTGCAATATCCACGCCCATATCATTAATTGAATATGCAATTGACCTGAAGTTGATCTTTCAATAGGAACCAAACAAACACCGCAACAAGATGCAAAATCAAACGCCGTACAAGACGACGAACAACACAACGCCGCACTCAGACGATGAAATCACAAAAAACATAAAATGAAAAACTTGATATGTGTGTAAACAACTTATTTAAATTGAAAGAAAGGGAAAAAAGATACAGAAGGGTTATTCCTGGTCAAAAATAACTTAAAACTTATTTAATATTTTTTCAATAATGAATGGCAAGGACAATACATAAAATGCAAGGTCTGGGGTTTCAAACCCCAGCCACCACAAAAAAAAATAATAAAAAAAATAATAAATGTCACACCTAACCATACAAATTGAACTCATAATTCAAAAATAAATTTGTCAAAGGAAAAAAATCATATACAATAAATACTTGCAATTACAAATGTGACTAAGAACAATTCCACCCCTAATTATGGGTGTTCATGGGTGGGTTCGGGTTGGGTTTAGCCAAACCCAAAACCAAACTAAATAGGGTACTTCGGTTTGGATGAGGTAAAATAATCACGGGTTATACTATTGGGTGAGTTTGGGTAAACCCACTAATTTTTGGGTTGGGTTGGATTGATTAATGGGTTACCCGACTTATTTTTCTATTTTTTTTTAATATTAAATGACTTTTTTAATATTAAATGATTAAATGACAAGTCCTCATAATTTTGTTTTAAAATGGTACTCTACTTTTTAATTTTCTTAAAAAAATGTTTAACTTATTTTACTATAATTTTATGCATCATAGAATATCAAATAATATATATTAACTTTCTTCTACCCTATGAAAATAAAGATAAAAAATATTAACATTATGTCTTAAAAAAAAAAAATATTAACATTATTGGATAAATGAGTTTTTTGGGTTTGGATCTGGTTTTACCCGAAACCAGGGGCGGTTTCACCGCCCGGCAACCCCGGGCGGTCGCCTGGGCTCGATTCGATAATTTTTGCATATTAGACCCAATCCAAAAGTTAATTAACACACTTACAAAAAGAAAAATTTGGGCAATCTGAAAATTCTCACACGCAAATAGGTCTCGGAATTTTATTTAGCACACTATTGACGGGTTCATCTCTCTTATTTTAACAGGTTAATTGTTCAAATTGACCCTGTAATATACCTTATGTCTGAAAAATGACCCTTAAAAATACAAAACATATATTCTAGCATTGTAACTTGAATTTCTTCTTATTTTTGACCACCCTGTAATATACGTGTAGTCTAAAAATGTGACCTATATGTTGAATTTTTTCATTATTTTTTTCATACATGATTAACACGTTAAAATATAGCTTTACATAAAAAATTAAATTTCTTCGACCAGAGATAAATTAATTATGTTTTTTCATTTCCTCATAATTATGAATCTCTAAACAATTTATAATTAATTTGTATCTCATTTAAAGACTACAAAATTTCACTGTGAAGGTTCTTATCATGTTCTAGTCATGCCTACAAAATTAGGGAACTAAATTTAACTTGTGAGTATACGCTTACGCGGAACAAAATTTCAATTTTGCACGTTTTGGTTGAAAAATCATAATAAATTTAAACAACTTCGAAATGCTATGAAACTTTACATATCCTTTTATATATTTTTATAGATGTCTCTGGAAATAATGAGCTCAAAATTCGATTTATAGGTCGAGATTTTCATTGTTTTGTTTTTTGAGCTTTTGACACTTTAAAAATTCATAATTAATTTGTCGTTTGTCGAAAATTTATAAATTTTTTGTGTAAAGCCGTATTTTAACGTTCTTAACTCGCCTCTAACAAATCATGAAAAAAATCAATCTCTTGGTTGCTTTTTTGGACTTCGCGTATATTACAGGGTTATTAATTATAAAAATTTCGAATTACATGGTCAAAATACATGTTATTTAATTACAGGGCCAATTTTCAGACTTCACATATATTACATGGTCAATTTTAATTAATAATCCTATTTGAAATTGTACTTTTATTGACAAAATGATAAACCTCTTTTATTTCGATTTTTTTAATTATTAAAATTATAAAAAAAAATTGATTTATGATTGTTGATATAATTTGGGATAAATTTTTCGCCGCCCAGGCTCCATAAATTTCCTGGATCCGCCACTGCCCGAAACCCATTTATTTTTATGGGTTTTTCATTTTTAAAAATCATACCTACCCAATTACCAAACCCAATCCATTTTTTTGAGTTTTTTGGGTGGGTTTGACCGGGTTTTTTGGGTTGACCCAACCCATAAACACCCCTATCCCTAATAAGATTATGCTTAATATATGGTTTAGTAAGATTTGAATGGTCAAAGACAATCTATTTGCTGGTAATGGTAATGCCATCTTCAAGTTAAACTAAGGTAAAATGCAAACGGATCAACTACCCTAAGTGGTCCTACTAACTATGATTGAAAAAAATAAAATAAAAGGTTAATTAAGGTTTTAGTCCCTATAAATATTCATAGTTTTGTTTTTAGTTCCTACAAAATAAAATCACATTTTTTAGTCCCTGTGACATTTTCCTTAAGCATTTTAGGGACTAAAAATGCTGATGGAAAAATTTTATAGGGACTAAAAATGCTTATAAAAAATTTTATAAGGACTAAAAATGTTGATGGAAAATTTTATAAAGATTAAAAAGTGTAATTTTATTTTGTAGGAACTAAAAACAAAATTCTAAATATTTATAGGAACTAAAAACTTAATTAACTCAAAAATAAAATGAGGTAAAATTAAACTAAGGTTCAGGGCATCCCAATTGTGGTACCACATATATACTTTGAATTGGGAGTTACAATAAATGCAAATGGGGTCATTTTCCTTTGCATTAGTTGTGTGTATAGTGATGTTAGTAATGGTTTGTGATCCCTAAAAAAACCAAAGTTTGTTACATCATATATCAATTTACAATAAATTTGTTAGATGATTGAAAGAGTACTACATATATCTTTTTAATGTAAATCGGATTTCCTCCAATCTAAACACTAATCTCTCGAACCTTATGAAGTCGGGTCGTATGCATTTACGAACTTGGATGGTTTGGACATTAGACTCCCAAAAAATACACAAGAGTATGAGCCGAAGGTCATCATCTATCATTGAAACTAGAGCTACAAATTCGTTACCGTTCTATATAATATAGGTCCAAAGACAAAGAAAAGAAACCTTGGTATAAATTAGTAATAATGTATTAACTTTGTTCCATTCAGTTGAATCTTGGAATCTCGTGGTGGAATAAACTCTTGACCCCCAATATTCATGGAATGACGGTGTTACTATGGTTGCTTTTGCCGGTCTTGGAATCAATATACAAACACATAAATTTAGGAAATTTAAAAGTTAAAGATTTTTTATTACTTTACCAAACAAAAAAAAGGAATAAAAGAAATTCAATTGAACAATCTTGGAATCTTGATAGTAATTGTGGATGCAGGAAAATTTAATATTTTTGAATGTGATGTTTTTTTTTTTTTTAAGGACTTTTTGAATGTGATGTTGAGTGGTGGTAAATTGCCTCTTTTGAGCTACCAAGATAACATTGAAAAACATATTGTTAGATTATATTGATCTTTTGAGTCATTTCTGTTTATTGTAATAATCGTTGTTTCATCTAAATTTAGACCATCTAAGTGTGGTTTAATGTAAATATAAGTGTAAAATGAATCCCCTTATGTCACATTAAAATATTTTTATTTATAAATTTTACTTTATTTTTTTATTTATGCTACATAAATGTGTTTAACTTTTTTGAAAAAGGCAAATTTGTTTGTCCCCAACTCAACTTACAAATCTTTTTGGGAGGCAGTTGCCTATGCTCAAAAAATGGAGGATCCTCATACATTCCAAAAACATCAATTCAACCTCATAGCACTTTTAAATTATACCAAAAGATTCAAACAAAAGAGTCCTTCAACTATAAACCAAAGATCCAAAAAGGGTTAGTCATACTAAGTAAACCATTAACATATTTAAGAGTTTTGCACGTGATATGATATTAAAAAAAATGTGTTTGTTTATAAATGATCGTCATTCGTCCCCTTACTACCTAATTTTCTGAGAGAGCTATTTTTAACCCCATCCCTAATGATTTCATAAAAATAATATTCATCCATATTTACGCATCTAGACCCAAGAACACTTAGATAAAATCATTTAAGATCTTTTCAGTATAAGAAGAAGTTTTGTGTTCGAATTCACTCAAGAAGTAGCTACCATTTTGTAAAGATTGAGTTAATTCAATCCAAATTGTAGGATGGTGTAAAAATCAATTTCAGATTAACTAGACTACACGTTGTAAGACCACACAGATCATACTTAAAATATTTCTTTCTCTCTGTGAAGATAAGTGTGTTAAAAGTTTTATAATAGATCAGATATGAATTTTATAAACCAATTTTATAAGAATTGAGTTAAACTTAACCAAAATTTTAACACCACCACTAGTCCACCACCCACCCACCTCCACGGTTCCACCCCACAAAAAAGAAGAATTTTTTACTCTAAATATGCACATACTAGTAAGTCTACAGGCTGTCATCGTTTTCTCCTCATAAATGCATTCCCCCTTAGTATCATATGCTATGATTTAATATATATATATATATATATATATATATATATATATATATATATATATATATATATATATATATTTGTGGTGTGACACATAAATCAATCAATCTCAACCGTCTATGCTAAATTTCTAGAACAAACTAATGACACCAAACTTTAGCATCCTTCTCTCATCCATCCCTATAAATTGCAACCTTCCATGCCATGCAAAAATCAGTGGTAACTCAACAAGCACCGTTTTCATTACAAAAAATTTCATCAAAAGATGGACTCTATGGTTGAAATGCAAAACAAGTCCATAGTAGAAATTCTCTACAAAGCACTTTTGGGCCAAGGAACAATGGAAATGGTTGCCAAATTGCTAGCAAGTGATCTTGAGTATTGGTTCCATGGTCCACCAAAATGTCAACACATGATGAAGGTGTTAACAGGAGAAACAAATCACAAAAAAGGGTTCAAATTTGAGCCAAGAAGTGTCACCTCAATTGGTGATTGTGTGATAACTGAGGGGTGGGAAGGACAAGCTTATTGGGTTCATGTTTGGACATTGAAAAATGGGTTAATTACACAATTTAGAGAGTATTTCAATACATGGCTTGTTGTGAGAGATTTGAGGCCATTAAGGTGGGAAGATCATAAGCAAGATAACATGACATTGTGGAGAAGTCAACCTCGTGATCTTTATCGTAGGTCACTTCCTGGACTTGTGTTAGCTATTTAAAGTTTAGACACAACACAACTCATTGTTATGTAATGTACTATGTACTATGTATCATGAATTTGGTCATGTGAATTAAACATCATTTTCAAATTTTTCTTGAAGGAATTAGTAGCTATATATTTGGCTTGTGGATATAGTCAACTGTTGTATCATGAATTTGGTCATGTGAATTAAACATCATTTTCAAATTTTTCTTGAAGGAATTAGTAGCTATATATTTGGCTTGTGGATATAGTCAACTGTTGTATTAAATTGGAAAGGAAGAGAATGAATAAGAGGTTAAGAATTAAGTTGAAAGTAGGTGATAGCTTAATGGTGCATATAATATGAAAGTAAGAGATATTATGTTAGTTTAGTCTATTGTTTTTAATCTTAGTTCCTCTCTTTCTTTCGATCGTTGTCTTTCCCTTCTTGTAGAACAACTTGAGAAATGGATACAACACCACCGAACCAATATCTATTTAGCTGTTACTTTTTTCTCTCTATCAGTTTCTCACGCGTCCTATTTGATTGGATTCTAAAGTCCAAAAACTTCATAAATTGTTGGAACCTAAAACACCTTTATACTGTTCAAATTATAGAATCCAAAGTTTTTTATTTAGTTTTAGATTATAAAATCCGAAAAGTGTCAAACACTTACAAATTTTGAAGTAAAAAAAGACACTTTTCGTATTATATAATCTAAAATGTCATAAAACATTTCAGATTATATAATCCGAACGGTCTTAACACAGAAACATGAATTTTGTTTTTTTTGGATAAGATATACATATGGTAAGAATTTGATATAAACAGGCATTCATGATCGTATAGAATAAATACTTTAATACAAAACATAAATAAAAAACACAACACAATTTTCAAACATTAAATTAAAAACAGAAATTATCCAAATGTTAGAAACCAAATGTTCAAACATAAAATTAGAATTAATTCAAAGGTTACGACATCATTAAACTAAGCTCTGCCACCTCATCCCTACCACGCCTACAACAATAAACCTGCCCTCCATGAACCCCCCACATGATTGCTTCCAAATGACTCCATTCATCAGTCCCTTGCTCCGCCACACCACTGACCATGACGACATAGACTACGTCTCTGATACGTCTCGATAAGGAACAACCTTGTCCGAATAATATATTGATGTAAGATGACCATCCTGGTGAGCCTCCTTGTTCCTCCTGTAGACGCTCCTTGAAAATTTCCTTCAAGTAGATAAATCGTGCATGTCCACAATTTGTCCTTTCCACCTGCTCCCATGCCTTCACCACTTCAGACCCCAACAACTGCACCATCATGTCAAAAGCCTCAGTCTTGGGCACTTAACCTTGTGGGCCAAGAGCATGCCCTCGATGGAGAGATGCAGCAAACAAGACACGTCATCAAGTGTCATTGTCCTCTCCCCAAATGAAATATGGAAGCTCGAAGTCTCCTCATGCCATCTCTCAACAAAGGCAGAACACGACCCATGGTTAATAACATTATAGCTGGTATCCTGCAACAACTGAAAACCAGTGGCTCTCAGGCCATCCTTAAACCATCGTGCAACCATTCGAGCCCTGTTTTCTTTATCATGTATCGTCACAATCTTCTTTCCGTTGTTTATATATTTTAAATTGTCACGCCAGTGCAAAGATAAAAAACAAAAATTTAACATCAGTTTCACAATAATCAGAATAGTACATGAAAAAAATAACAACAGTTTATAATAATTAAAACAACATCGGAATTTAATTTACATTTGATAAAAGGTGTAGCGTTTTACCACTTCATCATCAGCCATCCCAGCCAGGTGAACATGATACATGGCCAGCACAGTCAAGTTGTGTGGCCAATCAGGGAGAGAGAGAGATGTAACTGTTCCTAAAAATAATATATATAGACTACTAATACACTTGAATTGCTAAAAATGCTAACAAGATTAATCATAATAGTAATAACAAAATATTAATCATATCGACTTTAGTAGACCGACATGGTAATCCTAAAAGACTGCTTTATAGCATGTAGTTTGACCTTTTTAGCTAAAGGAATAGAGATCAGTTTCAAGAAGAATGAGAATGAAACTATATTTGGTAAACGATGTAAACGAATTTGTTGTATTTAGAATAAAACAAAACGATTCTCCGAAGGGCAGTCTTTAAGGATTTCAAGTTACGAAACTATTCATTGAAAATACTTAATACTTCAATTTTCAATGCATTAAATGAACACATTTCCATTGAAATGTACTATCTAAAATCTTTAACGGAAATGTTAACATGTGCCCTTAAGGCACATGTTGCTTAAGGCACATGTTAATATACCAAACATGAAATTTTGCATTGGAAATCGTGTTAATTTATTTTTCAAAAAGTTAAATAATTCATGTGAATTATTTCTTCTCAATAAATACTTACTATTTTAAGAATTATTTGTGCCCTAAGAGCACAAATTATCAAGACCCTTTTAAAGAGTGTTCCTAAAAAATGTCCCTAGCAAACTCATTAACATTTCCCTAAAACAAATATCATTTTCTGGAATAATAGGATCATATGTATTTGCCCTAAATGCACTCCTAAAACAACTTAAGTTATAGTGCGCGAAAGAAGTCATGTGTCCATTGCATAGAGAACTCAAAATATATCTATAAAACAGCTTAATTTAAGTTTGTTCTGCAAAGTATGTATAATTAATATTTAATGAGAACTCATGATGTATGCGTATCCACACAATAACTTGAGTTTATGCATACCAAGAACTTGTTATCAATAAAGTGTGGCATACCTATTTTTTGTACAATCATGATTCTCTGGATTGAAAGTGTCTTCTCCTAACAAATGTCTTATCAAACAGCGAGTTAACTAAGGATCATTGACCCAATAATGGAGCTAGAAGCAAAAACCATGGGCTGCAATTAATGCATATATAGTATTATCACTAAGAAAATTAATAGTCTCATAAATTGGCTGCTAAAGGACAATAGACTGGATTGGTTCTCAATTGAATTTAATTATACGGGGCTATATATGATTATGAGTGGTCACTTTGGTTGATTATTGTGCAGGAGAATGTCCAAACTCCATGCACACGAGGGGTTTCCATGGCTGGATCCAAGACAAATAACAAATGATACTATTTTTGATGCAATAAGCTATACTTTTACTATAATGACCTTATTCATTTAATATCTCATTTCATATATTTCTCTCTCCGCAATAAATAACTAAGGATAATATTGGTAAAATAACATTTAATGTTGCATTGAACTTTGAAAGTGACAGTTAAATAGGATAAAAATTTTCTCCAAAAGTGACACTTAAAAAGAAAACGGAGGGAGTAGGTTGCATGCATGTATCTATATATAGAATCAAGAATCATTGTCATTATATCTATATATTCAATTTTTATATCAAAAGAAAAACTGTACATATATCAGACTGTCATGTTCCAGAAGAAAGATCAGTCGAAGGTAGGGAACGGTTTCCCTTCCAATCATCGCAGACAATTATGAGGGATTTAATTAGAATGGACCCTATCTATGGTTGCAATTTGTGATCAGCACTAGTTTTATTTGACCTTTGCTTTGTTATTTACTTGAAATTATTGCTTTGGAAATATGGATACCGAATAATTTTCTGTATATTTGATACATGATTGGGTCTCTCAAATATGTTGTATTAGCCTTAATTTAAGTTATACTCCTTCCGTCCTTATATGTAATGTAACATCCTTTTGCTTTTTTCACATTTTTTAAGAAAAATTGTTAGTGTAGTTAATGTGTCTATTTTATGTGTTAATATTACTAAATTATCTTTTGTTTGTATGTGCATTAAATTTGACTTTTTGTATTTCAAGACAAATTAGTAGGATTAATTAGGGGTATGTTTAGGAAAGTAATAATAAATGCATCTAGTAATTTGAAAAGAAGTCTACATTTAGGGACAAAAATAAAATCAAATGGGTGCTTACATATAGGGACGGAGGAGTAGATACAAAAAGGTTATAACTGGATTTTTTACAACTGCAACACTATACTGCAACTGTAGCAGTAGACAGGGCCGAACCTTGGGAGTGCAAGGAGCTCAACTAAGCCGGACCTCTAAAAACTTTGGGCCTAAAAACAAATTAAGTATAATACCCACCCCAACTTAAAGAAAAATTACATGTTACTTCTTTTTCTTTCTTCGGTACACGTATGAGTTTTTTCTAGACTCTAGTTCTACTTTCTGGACATAAATTTGATGCTATAAAACCACCATCAATTTGTATAATCACTTAATCAGTCAATTTGAAAAGCTATTTCATTGAAAGAATCACAACAATCATTTCTTTTTCGCATAAACCATTCATTTTTCCCTTTCCCACGACGTATGAGTGACATTCCAAACGACACCGTTAAGTAAATTTCACCTCTCTTTCACTTAATTTTATTTTATTTTGTTTCATGTTTAGACGTTCTTCTGATTCTGATTTTTTAATGAAGCTTAGCTACACAAAAAAAAAAAATTATATTTTTATTTTACTGGATCTATTTTAAAAATAGAGCTGAGCATCCTATTTGATAGGAACGGCCCTCACTGTAGAGGATCTAAAGAAAGTCTAATTTTAAAATGTTGATTATTGGTGAATATTCACACGACCACATGTTTTTTAACCATAAGGTTATTTTGTAAAGCCACTTAGGTGTCAAAAACACTACGACGAGGTCCTTAATTATAAGATCATTTTGTGTTTTTTCTCTCTTTTTATAAGATTATGATTATTATAAGGTTTAATTAGATTTGCATGGTCAAAGACAATCCATTTGCTGGAAATGGTAATGCCATCTTCAAGTTATCTGACCCCGACGGTCAACTACCCTAAGTGGTCCTACTAACTTATGATTGAACAAAATAAAATGAGGTAAAATTAAACTAAGGTTCAGAGGCATCCCAATTGTGGTACCACATATATACTGTGAATTGGGAGTTACAATAAATGCAAATGGGGTCATTTTCCTTTGCATGAGTTGTGTGTATAGTGATATTAATAATGGTTTGTGATCCCTAAAAAAAATAAAATTTGTTAATCAGATATCAATTTACAATAAATTATCCTTTCATAGATCGGATATCTTATGGTCCAATTGCAAACACTAATCTCTCGAATCTTATGGAGCTGGGACCGTATTCATTTACCAACTTGGATGGTTTGGACATTAGACTTCCAAACAACACACAAGAGTATGAGCCGAAGCTCATCATCTATCATCAAAACAAGAGCCACGAATCTGTTACCGTTCTATATAATATAGGTCCAAAGACAAAGAAAAGAGACCTTGGTATAAAGTAGCAATAATCTATTAACTTTGTTCCATTGAATCTTGGAATAAACTCTTTGCCCCCAATATTCTTGGAATGACGGTGTTATTATGGTTGCTTTTGCCGGTCTTGGAATCAATATACAAACACATAACTTAGGAAGTTTAAAAGTTAAAGAAATAGTACAACAAATTTAAGAATGAAATTTTTTATTACTATACCAAACAAAAAATAGAAATAAAAGAAATTCAATTGAACACTCTTGGAATCTTGATAGTAATTGAGGATGCAGGGAAATTTAATATTTTTGAATGTGATGTTGAAATGGTGGTAAATTGCCTCTTTTGAGCTACCAAGATAACAACACTGAAAAACATATTGTTAGATTATATTGATCTTTTGAGTCATTTCTGTTTATTGAAACAATGATTGTTTCATCTAAATTTAGACGATCTAAGCGCAGGTTAATATGCAATTAGAAGTGTGAAATGAATCCCCTTATGTCACATTAAAATGTTTGTATTTATAAATTTTACTTTATTTTTTATTTATGCCACATAATGTGTTTAACTTTTTTGAAAAAGGCAAATTTGTTTGTCCCCTACTCAACTTACAAATGCTTTTGGGAGGCAGTTGCCTATGCTGAAAAAATTGAAGATCCTCCCCTCCTACATTCCCAAAACATCAATTCAACCTCATAGCACTTTTAGATTATACCTAAAGATTCAAACAAAAGAGTCCTTCAACTACAAACCAAAGAGCTAAAAAGGGTTAGTTATTCTATGTAAACCATTAACATATTTAAGAATTTTGTATGAGATTTGATATGAAAATGTGTTTGTTAATAAATGGTAGTAATTTTTTAAGAGAGCTATTTTTAACCCCCTCCCTAATGATATCATAAAAATCACATTCATCCATATTTACACATCTTGACCCAAGAATACTTAGATAAGATCGTAAAAGATCTTTTCAGTATAAAAAGAAGTTTTGTGTTCGAATTTAATTCTGAGGTGTTTTGTGTTCGAATTCAGTCTTGATATACAAGAGTGTTAAAAAATTTAATGAAAAGTTTTGCCACTATTTATGGTCATACCCAACTTGATTTAGTCTTTCTCCAGTTGCACATATATGATATACAATTGACCCAGAATATTTACACATCTTGATGAAAAACAAGAGCATTATTTCTCCCATCAAAATGGGTAAATTGATACAAATATTATTTTTTTTTCCGCACGGAGAGGAGTGGTGTTTAAAAATCATGGTTGAGGAGGGTGGAGTAGCTACCATTTTGTAAACATTGAGTTAAGTCAATTAATCCAAATTGTAAGATGGTGTCAAAATCAATTTCAAATTAACTAGATTACATGTTGTAAGACCACTCAGATCCTACGTCAAATAGCTCTTCCTCTATATGAAGATGTGTGCTAAAAGTTTTATAATGGATGAGATATGAATTTTATAAACCGATTTTATACGAGTTGAGTTAAACTTAACCAAAATTTTAACACCACCACTAGTCCACAACCCACCCACCTCCACGGCTCCACCCCACAAAAAAGAAGCCTTTTTGGCTCTAAAAATGCACATACTAGTAAGTCCACAGGCTGTCATCGTTTTCTCCTCATAAATGCATTCCCACTTAGTATCATATGCTATGATTTAATATATATATATATATATATAGAGAGAGAGTCAGGATCCGTTGACACCAGGTGTCAACGGATTCGTTGACACCAAATCTCAACCGTACATTATATTTAATCAAAGGCTCACAATAGTTTCTAATTTAACTCATCGTATGCACCCTTTCTCTCAATCTCACACTATTATTATTTTCAGTCATTCAAAAACTCAGATTGCATATATGATCGCATCATGATTTATTCTTGTTTGCATCTAGATCTATTCTCTCTTGGTTAATTCCTCACATTGATCACATCGCATGAAGAAGACATTGAATTTAGGGGTATATTAGATGATATTTCCTCTAATGATGGGATTTTATGTATGGGAATCAATCACAACTCATGACTTATCAATATTTATTTCCTCTAATGATGGGATTTTATGTATGGGAATCAATCACAACTCATGACTTATCAATATTAAAATGGTTAGTTTGTAAATCATTGAAAATAATGACACATCTGAATGCAGATTATATCTATATTTGAAATGAATTTTAAAGAACCTTTAATTGAATTGTTTCCAATTCCTGGCATACAAACAAAAAATCAAGATTTATCTATGCTGGATATGAACGGCGGCGACTATGTAATTGAGAAAAATCAAGAACGTGATGCACAGATTGAAAATCCAGTCTGCGTAGGGAATTAAGTTTTTTAACTATTGAAGAGGACGATAATATATCAGACCGAGTGCAAGGATTGTACACATTAAATTAACCGTGAGTTAACTTAGAAACTATTGTAAGCCTTTATAATGTACGGTTGAGATTTGGTGTCAACGAATCCGTTGACACCTTGTGTCAACGGATCCTGACTTTTATATATATATATATATATATATATATATATATATATATATATATATATATTTGTAGTGTGACACATAAATCAATCAATCTCAACCGTCTATGCTAAATTTCTAGAACAAACTAATGACACCAACTTAGACATCCTTCTCTCATCCATCCCTATAAATCGCAACCTCCCATGCCATGCAAAAATCAGTGGTAACTCAACAAGTACTATTTTCTTTACAAAAAGTTTCATCAAAAGATGGACTCTATGGTTGAAAAGCAAAATAAGTCCATAGTTGAAATTCTCTACAAAGCACTTTTGGGTCAAGGAACAATGGTAGCCAAATTGCTAGCAAGTGATCTTGAGTATTGGTTCCATGGTCCACCAAAATGTCAACACATGATGAAGGTGTTAACAGGAGAAACAAATCACAAAAAAGGGTTCAAATTTGAGCCAAGAAGTGTCACCTCAATTGGTGATTGTGTGATAACTGAGGGGTGGGAAGGACAAGCTTATTGGGTTCATGTTTGGACATTGAAAAATGGGTTAATTACACAATTTAGAGAGTATTTCAATACATGGCTTGTTGTGAGAGATTTGAGGCCATTAAAGTGGGAAGATCATAAGCAAGATAACATGACATTGTGGAGAAGTCAACCTCGTGATCTTTATCGTAGGTCACTTCCTGGACTTGTGTTACCTATTTAGAGTTTAGACACAACACAACTCATTGTTATGTAATGTACTATGTACTATGTATCATGAATTTGGTCATGTGAATTAAACATCATTTTCAAATTTTTCTTGAAGGAATTAGTAGCTATATATTTGGCTTGTGGATATAGTCAACTGTTGTATAAAATTGGAAAGGAAGAGAATGAATAAGAGGTTAAGGATTAAGTTGAAAGTAGGTGAAAGCTTAAAGGTGCATATAATATGAAAGTAAGAGATATTATGTTAGTGTAGTGTATTGTTTTTAATCTTAGTTCCTCTCTTTCTTTCGATCGTTGTCTTTCCCTTCTTGTAGAACAACTTGAGAAATGGATATAACACCACGGAACCAATATTTAGGCCTAAGGGAATTGAAAGGTATCTCTTTTCCTACTTACCAATGGCATATAAAGTTATTGATAGCTGTTTTTTATTTTTGACCATTTCTAAACATCTAATTCCGTCCGGATGCACCATTTCGGACGGGTTAAAATCATCGTTTTCCCCAAATGGACCATTTTATATGAGTTTTTTTTTGTTCGGACCGGTGTATCATGAAGGAATCGGGTTTTTTAGAAATGGTGTAGGGATAAAAACCAATTTTCTATGTTTTTGAGAGATATTGGGCCGGCTCAGCAAGACAATATGAAAAAGTGATGTCCTAGTTTTTTTTTTCTTTGACAAAAATAAATGATATTTATCTATTCATTCAAGTTGATAATAAACAAATTCAAAGTAATAAAAAACAAAAATGACAAATCTGTGAATAAACTCACAACATCCATGTTATTATCATAAAACGACAAAGTCCTTATGCATACAAATATGAATATATTCAAGTGTCCAAAATACTCATGTCTTCGGATCTACAATGTTCACGAAGTCAAAGTATGCATACAAATATGAATATATTCAAGTGTCCAAAATACTCATGTCTTCGGATCTACAATGTTCACGAAGTCAAAGTCATTGATTGGATCTACACTTGAACAAGATTAATCTTTCATACGAAAAAAAAATAAACATTGTACTATATTTTGAGAAGAATGAGACTAAAACTATATTTTGTAAACGATGTTAACGAATTTGTTGTATTCACATTAAAACAAATGAGTGCCCTAAGGGCACTCTTTAAGGATTCTCAATTAAGAAACTATTCATTGAAAAAACTTAATACTTCAATTTTTGATGCATTTGAATACACATGTTTCCATAAAACTTACTATTTAAAGTCCATAAAGAGTGCCCTTAAGACACTCACACTCATTAGCATTTCCCTAAAAAATATATCATTTTCAAGAATAAGAGGATTGTTGTTGCGACTCAAAATTGAGTGATTCTTGAAAGGTAAGAATCGTGGCACGATTTTGAGGTAGAATGAGGATGAAGCTATTGACATAAAATCGTGGCACGATGGTAAAAATTGTGGCATGATTTTGGAATAAGGATGTAGTATTGTATTGTGTACTAACTTTATCGTGACACGATTTTGAACTAGTTTGAGCACTATTTAAGGCTTCATGGTTCATTTTCTGAGGTATGCTTCAAGAGAGTGAAACTTAGGAAATCAAAGGAGATAACTTTAGGGTTGAGTATCTTTGGGTTGAGTTGAGAAACTTAGGAAATAAAAGGAGTTCTCTTGAGCGGTTCTCTTGCGTTGGGAAACATTTGTAAACACTTTAGGTGAGTAAAATCATTGAGTCTCTTCTTTTTGGGAAGAGATTGTGAAAATGGTAGAAATTAGGTATGTTCTTGGAGAGTTTGTTGATGTTAATTTCTTGTAACCCTTTTGTATATATATCATTGTAAATAACTCTTTGATAATGGATTAGAGAGATCAATCTCTCCTCCATAGTATGTCATTGTTGTACCGAACTGGCTAAAAAATTCTTGGTGCGTTTGTTTCTCTTATCTCTTTACCTTTTGCTTGTGGTTTTACATTTGTTTCTTAGATTAGAATTTAGGTCTAGGTTTTGTTGTTGTTGTTATTTGAGGTTACTTTGATATTGGTTACATACTAATTCATTTTTGCTTCACATATCTAAATTTTATTGATGTGAGATTTGGAGTTACCGAATTCACAAGAAGGATGGGGTATGTATTTGCCCTAAATGCACTTCTAACACAACTTTAAGTTATTGTGCAGAATTTTAAGAGCTGGAAAGCAGTCCCATTGCATAGAGAACTCAAAATGTATCTATAAAACAACTTATTTTAAGTTTGCTCTGCAAAATATGTAAAATTAATACTTAATGAGAACTCAATGTATGCGTATCCACACAATAACTTAAGTTTATGCATACCAAGAACTTGTTATCAATAAAGTGTGGAATGGAAAATCTATTTTTTGTACAATCATGCTTCTCTGGATTGAAAACACCTCTTCTCCTAACTAAGGATCATTGACCCAATAATGGAGCTAGAAGCAGATACCATGGGCCTGCAATTAATGCATATATAGTATGATCACTAAGAAAATTAATATACAGTCTCATAAATTGGTTGCTAAAGGACAATAGACTGGATTGCTTCTCAATTCTCACCCATGAAAATTTGGTTCTGTCAATTGAATTTAATTATATGGGGCTATATATATGATTATGAGTGGTCACTTTTGTTGATTATTGATTAGGAGAATGTCCAAACTCCATGCACACGAGGGGTATCCATGGTTGGATCCAACTGTTGATATTAATTACTAATATAGTAGGTTGCATGTATCTATATATAGAATCAAGAATCATTGTCATTATATCTATATATTCATTTTTGATATGAAAAGAAAAACTGTACTAGAGATATATCAGACTGTCATGGTCCAGAAGAAAGATCATTCCAAGGTAGGGAAGGGTTTCCCTTCCAATCATGGCAGACAATTATGAGGGATTTAATTAGAATGGACCCTATCACAAGTTTTTATTTGACCTTTGTTTTGTTATTTACTTGAAATTATTTCTTGGGAAATATATATGGATACCAAATAATTTTCTTTATACAACTGTTCACATATTTGACAAATGATTGAGTCTTTTAAACATGTTGTATTTTGTTTTGATTTTGGTTATAAATATAAAAATGTCAAAATTGGGGTGCCAAATACTCTAATTAGATTGGGTTCCTACCAAAAAAAGAAAAATATGTTTTCAATAATGAATATGCTATGTCCCAAATTTAACTCAAGATAATTTCTAATAAACTTCTTTATCACACAAATAATTAAAAATTACTTTTATTACAGCTTTTGGCATTCATTAATAGAAAATAAAAAAGTATTTTATTGTTCCAGTAACTTTCCTGCGGATTGATTAAGTTTCCTGAGGATTTTCCTGCTGAAACAGCTTTGCTGGGGAATTACATGTGGAATTGCCTCGGAATTATCTGCGGAATGCTCGCGGGAAACATTCACGGGGCAGGGGCAATTTCTCACACTCTGACCAAACTTTTCCTGCGGAAGTTTGTCCAGTTTTCTTAGGAAATTTCCGCAGGTACATTTCCTGCGGTTTCTAAAATCCTCAGGAAACAATTTCCACTAAGGTATTACCTGGGAAAATTAATCCTTGATAAAATCCGCTGGAAACAGGTTTCCTGCGGAAATTTCAGTATAATCCGTAGGAAATTCCGGAGGAAAATCGGGAGTTTCTAGTAATGATCAAACCAAACCATTGATAAAAAAAAAATCAAAATCAACGCAAACCATCTAAATAAAACACATAATTCATATAATAATAAATAATTGCAAGTACATATACGACTAAGAATAATTGCCCCGAATAATTTTGCTTAATATAAGGTCTAATTAATATTTGAATGGCCAAATACTATCCTTTTTCTGGAAATGTATGTTCAGGCCATCTTCATAGTTAGACAATTGCTCTTTAGTAGTGATTGCTTTCAGGCACCAACCAAATGGTAATTAACTAACGTTTAGTACTATTGAGTTCGGTTGAGACAGTTTTTAAATCAATTCATCCGATTTAAAAAGTGTATATGAATTGTGATTAACTACAGTTGGACTTTACTGGATGCATAAAGAGCAATTGTTTCATAGCTATCTGACCTTGACAGACCAATACCCTAAGTGGTCGGTCCTACTAACTATGATGAAACCAACTATGCAATAGAATTAAGCAAAGGTTCAGTGGAAGCCCAACTGTGGTACCACGTATGTATCATAAACTGGAGTTGCAATAAATGCTAGAAAGAAATTGCTTAAAAACGGATCCAATTGTAGTTAACTACGATTTGGCTTTTCCAATTGTAGTAACTACCATTGAACACCTTTTAAAGCAAACTAATCACTTTTTAAGTTGGTTTTAGCCGACTTAAAAAGTGATTGACCCATTAACTATAGTTGGATCCGTTTTTAAGCAATTTCTCCGATAAGAAAAGTAACTTTCTAAATGCAATGGGGTAATTTTTATTTGCATGAGTTGTGTGTATAGTGAAAATAAGGTTTTGTTACATCTCCAGTCAAACAAAAAAGAGTTTGCTACATCTGATATATTAATATACAATAAACTTGTTAAGTGATCTTTCAATGTTGGAGTACATACTTTTGAAATATATGTATATGAGAATAATATAGAATATATTATCTTAAATATAAAACTGAGAAACTAAATGTGATTACATAATGAGAAGTGCTATTTATTAAATACGACCTGGCCTACGAAACACAAGAATATGCACAAACATTCTCTTTTATAAAAAGTAAAAAAAAAAAAAAAAAAAACCTCACTTTAATATTTGACACCATAAAAAGACGAGTGATGAATAAAATAGCCTAATAAATAAACTCTATAAGTATCCACAAAAATCAGCATTTTCCTAAGACTTTGTTTGCGAGTTGAGTTTTAGAGTGGAGTGGAAGAGAAAGAAAGGTTTATGGAGAGGTAAATCCTTGTTTGAGAGTTTTAAAAAAATAGGGAAAAGTGTTGGGGGTTTTGAAGGGCTTCATTTGTCCAATTTTAAAGTTCCCCCAAATTGAGAGGTTTTGGGGGTTAAACATACAAATTGACAATTTTGTCCTCATAATAATTCAAAATTTCAATTATAATTTACAAGATAAATTACAAAGTATAACATAATGATTTGATTTTAAGAGGAAAAAAAAAAGATAAAATAGTAAAATTATCACATAAACTCCTCATCTCCTTTCCTTGTTGGTTTCTTTAACTCCCAAACAAGGGGAAAACTTTCCCTCCTTTCTCCCTTCCCTTCCCCTCTTAAGTCTTTCATTCCCCTCCCCTCAAAACTCGCAAACAAAGTCTAATACAATAAACCCTAAGAACTTTAAAGGAGACAGTTGACCCTATGCAGTAACCAATTAAGTTGGTTGATTTGGACAACAATTAATGTCGAGAGACTCCCCATGAACACAAGAGCATGACCCAAAGCTCGTTAATATGAAAAATACTTATCTATACCTATTATTAATACCTATTAATAAAGGCAATACTTTTCTTTTGGTGTAGCCTATTTTCTTTCCTATTTTACCCCTAATTAATTGCAAATATTCCAAAAATATAAACCGTTTGAAGTGAAGTTGGTTACGAAAATTCAAAATAAAAACCTAACTTCTTCTTTGATAAAAACAAATGTAACTTCTTCTACGTCTTTTCCATTACAACCTTCGGTTACAATTTCATCTTCTACCATTTTTTTCATTACTACCATTTCTTTCCATCGATATTCTCAACATGAAATGAGGTGGGCCATTTAAATTAATTCATTCCTTAATCCTTTCTTCTTATAATAATTGTATACAAATATCTTAATTTCCCTCCTTCCATTCTACGCTAAGAAACTAATGGAAAGACCAAAAAAACTAAAGGGAAAGGAGTTGAAAGGAAATGGTAAATTCCATGGCATGTTTCAAATCAAAGGTTGTGACTTGCAATCTAACTTCTTTTCTATGATGCATCTTCTTTGTTTCTCTCTATTGAAATTTTTTACTCCTTTCTTTCTGTTTTTATTCTTCATCATCAACAACAATCGTGAGTACTATTGCTGAAAAGGGAAGAGACCGTGTTTTGCCACTACGACTTCATACCAGTCGCTAAAGCGATCCATAACCGGTAATAACTAAATATGGTGCATTTTTTCTAATGTTTTCTCTTATTCATACTGCCTTTCTTTTTTTCCTAATTTTTTGTTCACATTTTATTTCCTTATGTTTTTATCACAAAATCAGTAATTTACTTCTATGATTTGAATTGTTATTTTCCCTAATCATCATAAAAGCCGATTGTCATCTCCTAACGTGGCGTTCTTCAACAAAAAAATCACCCAACTTGGTGGCAAGGGATATCAAAGCCAACCTTAATCTTCTTTTCTCTGGCTGTCTTATGTCTATAATTTCATATTTTAAACTATTATGTCTTTACCTCTTTTTTTCTTTCCAAGTAAATGTCCCATTGCTAAAGAACCAAAGTTTAGAGAGAGTAGAGCATCCTGAGAGGGTCAGAGTACAATTAAAATAAGACGGAGGAAGAAATAACTACATTTTTTGTGTGTGTATGACTTGCAAGAGTTAGCAGGGTTACAACCAAAAGAGCGGTTAGACAAAATATTGCAACTGTACATGGGAAGCATAAATGAAGAACTAAATAAAAAAAACAATTGAGGTAGCGCACACATCAGAAAACTAGATATCTTATAGGAAGGGAAGATATGGACTCAATATTATTTGGAAACTAGATATCCATCAGAAATTAACCTTGGATCACTATTAGAAGGCGACCAAAACAAATTTTTTTTTTAATTGATAGTTATTATAAAAGGATGGCATTTTCGTTGGAATCTTTTTCCGGTAATTTGTCTCTAATCTATCTAAATTTCAAACGACCAATGTGAATCCTTACATTCTTTTTCATATATTTTATTTACTATGGAATTTATTTGTAAGGAGTAGTAGAAGCAATAATGGGGTACACATTTTTCTTTTTGGAACATCAGTTTGGCAAAACAAATTGATAAATCAAAGGTACGCTTTCCTTTTCTGTTTCTATTCTTTTTAGTTTGTCGTCAAAGCTTTTGAGTTACAGATTTTATTTGGAACAATATATCATGTATTCATAACTTAACATTAACTTCTTTGAGTCTATGAATTATTGGCAGGGAAGAATAAAATACGAATTGAATTCATTTGCCACCCAAGGTGGACGTAGCGCTACAACAATGGTACTATTGACACTTTGTTTGGTTAACATCTCTCTCATTCTTCTCCATCCAGCTACATTTGAATGTGTTGACACTATAAGAAAGGGGTAAGAGATAGAAAGACAAAATGAAAGACAGAGAAGAAAATAGGACTGATAGAGAGAATGCCAAAGAGAAAGACAGACGACAAAGAAAATGGTAGAGAAATATATATGAGACAAAAGGCCACCCTCCGATGGTGCAAAGTCTTCACAAAAGAAATAAGTGGTTGTTCATGGTCGCATAACAATTGATAGTTGATCGAAAGGTTCCGTACAATCAAACACCACTTAACTCAAAATACAAGGATTTGAGATACCCTCGACGACAATGTAATTGATTAAAAACCAGTTGATTTATAAATGTTGGTTATGTATCTTTTTGAATTTACTATATATTTTAGATCAACGTCTGTTCAATATGAGATAGAGAACAAAAGTATAGGAAAAGGAGAGACAAAAGTAAGGAAAATAGGGAGCCATCTAGGTCACCCTTTGGCAGTGGCCTAAATGAAATCCTCACAGCACTCACACAAAATGACGGAGGAAGGGGCATTAGGTTTTTGGAGAGAGAGAGGGGTTTGTTTATTGATTTTAGTTAAAATGTTTTCTTATTCTGTTTCTACAATTAATTTTATTCTCTCCATTTCTTTTGTAGACAATGAGAGTGTGATGTAAATAGAGATGATGAATATGTCTTATATTTTGATTTCAAAGAAAATGATTTGGTTTTGGTTTTATTTTCAAATATAACTATAAGAAAAGATCCAATTTGGCTTTGTGATTTGTATAGTTGGACTTACTTTTTATTTGCTTTGTGTTACTCAAGTATACTATTACCCAAATTCAACAGCTAAACTTATTTCAAGCTCAAGCATGGAGTAGAGAATAATAACCATAAGGAGTGGGAGAAAGCTCTAAAGGTAAATATACATGATCTGAAATACACTTTGACGAAGTGATTATGTAACAAACTTTATTCGATGCTATGATGTCAAAACTTTATTCTATGCTAATGAAATAAAAAGTGTTACAGAAATTATTTTTTGAATATAAAAGGGCTAAAAAGATTAATTATGCATTTGGAAAAGGTTTTAGAAAACATGTTGATATTATAATTTTCTTATGTTTCTATTTTATTGCGAGCATCTAAGATAGTATATATGAAGTGTGTAAAGTGAGAGATATGTCAATTATCATATGTTTAAAACCATTTGTATTAATTAATAACAACTATGGTGTGTTCTAATTCTCTTTTATTCTCTTACTATCTATTTATATCTCTTTATTCGTAGAATAGCTAATATCTGAAATTAACATTTTTGTTTTCAACCTATTAGTTTTATTTAAAAATATGAGTTAGCGCAGGAGAAAAAGCGGACAGACGGAAGTGCCCGTCTGAACGCTTGTATTTGATAATGAAAAATAATATTTCAAAGGAAAATTAACTATAACCGTGATAATGTATTGTGATTTTAACCGTTAAGTTGATGATAAAAATTAGTTTTTTTTTATAATAAAAGAACCAATTAGTCACAATCTTAAGTTTAACACAATAAACAATTAGGACAACGCACAACCGTTCTATATTATATAGATCCAAAAACAAAGAAAAAAAATCTTGGCACTAGTAGCAATAATCTATAAACTTTGTTCCATTCAGTGGAATCTCGTGGTGGAATAAACTCTTCTGCCCCAATATTCATGGAATGACGGTGTTATTATTGTTGCTTTTGCCGGTACTTTAATTTATTTATTTTTTGCGTTAACTCTCCGGTTCTCTGCGAAAAGACCATAGTAATCTGAAATTCGCCCGTGATGTAGGGATAATTTGGTTAAAAATTGTTTCATTCAGTAATTGAACTCGAACTCTCTCAAACGATTTGTCCTTAATGAAACTCATTTACCACTTAAACTCAATTGCTTAGTTTTTATAGTTGCTTTGCCGGTGCTTTAGGGAAATCAAAATATTTTCTTGAAGAGGTATAGTAAATATTTTTGAGGGAAGGTATAATAAATAATTTTGATGTGAACTTTTTCTTTCTGAATAAATGTAAATAGTGGACTAATCTGATTTTTCTTTAATAATTTTTTTAAATAGTTTCATTCATTATAAAAAGTGATAAATTATCATTTTGTCAATTTTATATTCTTTTTTGGTGTGTCATTTTTTGCGTTAGCCGTCCAGTTATCAATGGCAAGGGGTTGTGATTAGACTTTCTATGGGTGACTGCGTTGTTCACATTAAAGATGTTTTGTATACACCTTCGATTTATTTCTTTCTTTCTTCAAGACTCTTTCTAGAACATTTTCCAAAATTAAATCTCTTTTTAAATTACTTTTGTGGGTGGTGTGTGCGCGTTCGAGAGCATGAAGAGTTGGATGCGTGTAATTTGTCTATGTTATTATTTGAAAGCACAAAAATATTATTTTTCTATCACTTTTCATAATAAATTTTAATCCGATTTTTTTTTTATAAATATAGTCCAACCAATTTAAGAATGAAAAATGTTATTACTTTATTCAAACAAAAAAAAGTATAAAATGAAGGAAATTCAAATAGAATATTTGAATTTTCTAGTATTCTAATATCCCAAAAAAAAAAAAATCCATAAACACATTCAAATGCAAATACACTCTTAGAAATTTTAAAAGTAATTATGGGTCGGATAATTTAATATTTACTTTTTTATTTATATTTTTCTTGTAATGAAATTTAATATTTGTTGAATGTGATATTGAAGTGGTGGTAAATTGCCTCTTTGGACCTATAAAGATAGCAAAACTGAAAAACATATATTTTCTTTTTTTAAATTTGAGTCGTTTGAAAAATACTAGAGCCACTTGAATTAGAAGAGAAACATATAATAGCAATACACGTTCTAACACACATTTTTCAACATAGTCTTTTTCATTGGTTAAAATTCACATGAGACTATCAAAATTATATGAGACCCACGTAATTTGATAGAACTTATGTGAATTCTAACCAATCAAAAATAGTGTGTTGAAAAGTGTGTATTAGAATGTATGTTGCTAGCATTCCTCTTCTGTCTATTGTAATGATCTATATTTCATCTTTCTTTTTTTTTTTTAATTCAACACAAACTTCCTTAAATTAAAGAAAATTAAATCCTCTGCTATAGATGGCGACTATTTTAGTGTAGTACGTAAACTAAGCATAAAATGAATCCCGTTATGTCACATTTATTTTTTAGTATTTATTAATTTTACTTTTTGTTTACTTATGAATTTATGATCAATGATGTTTAACTTTTTGAAAAAAGGCAAATTTCTTTGTCCTAACCCAACATGCAAATGCTTTTGGGAGGTAGTTGCCAATGCTGAAAAAATAGAGGATCCTCCCCTCCTACGTTCCAAAAACATCAATTCAACTTAGTAACACTTTTAGATTATACCTAAATATTCAAAGACAAGAGTCCTTCAACTACAAACCAAAGATCCATTCTAAACAAACTTTCCCACATGTCTAGAGTTAGGCATTAGATGACATATGACTTAAAAATGTGTTTAAGTGGTAAAACTCACTTTACCGATTAATTTGTAAAGGTTGAATCAAATTTAATCCAAATTCTAAGAATTGTTTCGCCACCTGTTATGTGACCAATGGAGTCACACTCTAGATGTCTTTCATCTTGTGTGTGATAGAATATGTGTTAAAATTTTCATATAAGATGAGATATATTGACTAAAAAGTATGTTTATAAGTGGTGGGTTGTCCTTATTTTGGAAGCCAATATTGTAGTTTGAGTTAGGTTTAACACAACTTCTAATATCATCTTAAAAAAGAATGAAAACTCAAGTCTTTCGTAATTTTCTCACAAATCAATTTAATATTCAATAGAAAATAATTTAGTCTTTCGTAATTTTCTCACAAATCAATTTAATATTCGATAGAAAATAATGCTCAATTTAGTTCATAATATTTTTATGTGGAGCGTAAATTGGTCTCTGACTCGTAATATTATAGAGATTAATTTTTCTTTAGTATAAAAATGAGAAGACTAGTTTGAGTTTTTTTTTTTTATCAAGATTAAATTGAGTCCCGAGAAAATTATAATCAACCAAATTTTTCCTTCACTTAAAAAAACACTAAAATGACATAGTCTTCAAGTAGACATCGTTTTCTCCACATAAATGCATTCCCACATAGTACCATATGCTATGATTTAATTATGCATATTTGTGGTGTGACATATTTTGTCGTTTCAAACGTTGCCATCCAATCCCTCACCTCATAAATCAATCAATCTCAACCGTCTATGCTCAATTTCCAGAACAAACTATTGCCACCAAACTTCAACTTCCATTCCTATAAATTGTGACTTACCATGCAATGCAAAAATCAGTGGTAACACAACTAGTACCATTCTCTCATAAAACAAATGGACTCTATGGTAGAAATGCAAAACAAGTCCATAGTTGAAATTCTCTACAAAGCACTTTTGGGCCAAGGAACAATGGAAATGGTAGCCAAATTGCTAGCAAGTGATCTTGAGTATTGGTTCCATGGCCCACCACAATGTCAACACATGATGAAGGTGTTAACAGGAGAAACAGATCACAAAAAAGGGTTCAAATTTGAGCCAAGAAGTGTGACTTCAATTGGTGATTGTGTGATAACTGAAGGTTGGGAAGGACAAGCTTATTGGGTTCATGTTTGGACATTGAAAAATGGGTTAATTACACAATTTAGAGAGTATTTCAATACATGGCTTGTTGTGAGAGATTTGAGGCCATTAAGGTGGGAAGATCATAAGCAAGATAACATGACATTGTGGAGAAGTCAACCTCGTGATCTTTATCGTAGGTCACTTCCTGGACTTGTCTTGGCTATTTAGACACAACACAACTCATTACATGTGCTGCTCAATTTGGTTGTTATGTAATGTAATCACTATTTTGTACAATGTATCATGAATTTCGTCCTGTGAATTAAACATCATTTTCAAATTATTAGCAGGTTTTAATTAGTAGCTATATATTTGGCCTGTGGAGAGAGAGATCTTTGAACTACAAAGGTTTTCAAGAATATCTTTTAAATTTGTACACCCTTTTTTTTAACAAGCCAAAATGGAATTAATATATCAAAAGGAGTTATTCATCTCCTACAAGGCGTACAAAAGAGAATCACTCAAAGGTACAATGTCAAAGCACTAATGCCGCAAACAAACAGACAATAAAAACAGAAGAAAAACTGCAAAGTTATAGTAAAAGTCCCATGCAAAGTAAAGGATGTCTCCACCAGTCGTAAATTCGTAATAGCTGAAAGAACATGTTGACAGACAAGCCTTTAACCACCGAAAGGAAAGCATGTTTACCTTGTCTGTCAACTGATGTAACTCTGATGCCTGCTGATTGAAAACACGGTTGTTCCTTTCCTTCTAAATAACCCAGACACAAGCAAGCCAGATTAATTTGAGGAAAGAATAAGTGAATCGCAGTAACCCTGCTAGTTTTTACACCCTTAATTTCCTTCCAAATAACCCAGACACAAGCAAGCCAGATTAATTTGAGGAAAGAATAAGTGAATCGTAGTAACCGTGCTAGATTTTTACACCCTTAATTTGAGGAAAGAATATATTTGTAAATCCTTAATTTTCCTACACTTATTCAACACATCATTTTATCTCTATCTCTCTTCATATGGCATAACTTCTTTATTAAATCGTTCTCTCCATTTATGTCTTTCTATTGGTAGAATAGATAATGGATGTACAAAAATAGTATCTCTTTTTAAAATTCATAGCTCTATCTTAGCTATTGGTGTGATTGCATGTGCCAATGTGTATGTGTGTGAGGTAGAGAAAAAAGTGGAGCTCTTTTTGCAAAACTTGACAGCAATATAGAATTGCAGTATAGATTTGGAATGTGTTGACATGAAGAATTAGTCATTTGACTATAATTGTAGGTCAAAATAAATGGAGAATTGTATTTAATAAGAGATAGATAAAAAAAATAGTTGAAAATCTTATTACTAAATGGATCTCTCTATCATTAATTATTTTATAATTTTGACTCAAATGTAATTTTGATCCCCTATTTTCAAAATTATTAACTTTTGATACTCCATTTTCTAAAACCACCATTTTGATCTCCCTAGTTGTAAAGTCAACAAATTTTCTGATAACCCATTTTCTAATACAAACATTTTGATCCTACATGGCATTGCCTACATGCTACATCGTTTGACATCTTATTTCCATGTCATTTAATTAAAAGTTACTCCCTCCGTCCCATAATAAATGACACAGTTGACCCTATTACGCATACCAAAACATAATTTTGAGCTTAAATATCTTGAATAATACTCATAGAGACAAATCTAACGACATCTTATATGATATTATTTATCTTTGTATATTAGTAGAAAAATATGGTCAAAGTAAGCCAGGCCCAAATCATCATCGTTTTCTCAACCAAGTCACCCATAAACATCGTTCATCGTTCCAGAGGGATGTGTTCTTGGTTGCCATTATTCACACGGTTCATTCTATTTAGAGAGCAATAAGTACACTTCGCTTCAGTTCAAATAAGGTATTGTTGCATGCGACTAAGTCCTCTATAATTTATCTGGTGGCTCTCAGTCGTAATATGTCACAGGGACATTGTTTGTGGTCAGATAAGTGGTTGTTGGATAATTTTATTGTTGCTCCAGGCTATAGGCGGTTCAAGGATATTATGGAGGTTACTTGGAAAGCTCCTACTGCTGGCTGGGTAAAAGCTAACATTGATGGCTCTGTGAAAGCTGGTTTGGCATCTTGCGGCGGTATCTTTCGTGATCATAGAGCCACTTTTCTTGGTGCTTTTGTGTGTAACCTTGGGGATGTATCGGTTTTTGAGGCAGAATTGACAGGTATTCTTGGCATAATCTTTGGATCGAGTGTGACTCTTCTTCTGTTGTTCAGGCTTTTAAAAATTTTGCAATCATTCCTTTCCGTCTCCGAAACCGTTGGCACAATGTTTTTCATAGGAGGATTCAAGCGCTTTGCTCTCATGTTTATCGTGAAGGTAATTGTTGTGCAGATAAGTTAGCTGATTTTTGCCACTCCATTACGAGGTCTGTTTGGATAGGCTTCCCTTCCTCAGTCTCTGGCGGCGGACTTCTTCCGTGACCGTGTGGGTCTGCCGAATTATAGGTTTCCGTAGCTTTTGTTGGGTGTTTTTCTGCTGAGGGTTTTGCCCTAGTCCCCCCTCTTGTACATATTATTTTCTCTTTTTTGATAATATATATAGAATAGGTGGTAGACGATGAGGTGACAATTGGGTGCCAATCTAATTGGGATGTCTCTGTCTCCTCTTGATACCGTCCCTACTTCTTTGCATATAAAAAAGAAAAAATACAACATGTTTAAAAGACTCATTTGTCAAATATGTGAACAGTCGTATAAAGAAAATTATTTGGTATCCATATTTCCCAAACGATAATTTAATGTAAATAACAAAACAAAGGTCAAATAAAACTAGTGGAGATCACAAATTGCAGCCTAGGTAGGGTCCATTAAATTAAGTCCCTCATATAATGTATGTCATGATTGGAAGGGGAACCCTTCCCTACCTTCGAATGAACTTTCTTCTGGACCATGACAATCTGATATATATCTAGTACAGTTTTTCTTTTGATATAAAAAATGAATATATAATATAATGACAACGATTCTTGATTCTATATATAGATACATGCAACCTATATATCTCTAGTAATTAATATCAACAGTTGGATCCAACCATGGAAACCCCTCGTGTGCATGGAGTTTGGACATTCTCCTAATCAATAATCAACCAAAGTGACCACTCATAATCATATACATATAGCACCATACAATTAAATTCAATTGACAGAACACCAAAATTTCATGGGTGAGAATTGAGAACCAATCCAGTCTTTTGTCCTTTAGCAACCAATTTATGAGACTATGCGTTTGGTTTGTAAAACATCAAGTACAGTACATAACAGTATAAGAAAAAACAGCACAATACAAGGGAGAACAGCATAGGACAAATTTTTATGACATTGAATAATTTTTTGTTTTATACGATTTTTGGCGGACAAAATGCTATTTTGATATTTTAGACAACTTGTACGTGGGACAAAAAGTTGTGCTGTGGTTTGCTGAGGGACAAAAATATCAGTTTTTTGTTGGAACAAAATGTGTTTCACAATGAACCTTATTAAGTTTTGATGATAACAAGGTATTAAAAATTGTCAATTGGTTATTACTAATAATTGTTCAAGTGTACAGGACCAAAGGCTACTCAAGTTATTTCAATAGGTCTTGGAAGAACAATGGAAAGAAAAAGAAATTCTGAGCATCTGAAGAAAACTGCTCCTGAAGCTAAACTGCTCCTGAAGAGATGACGTCATCAGAAGCAGAAAGTCATCAGAAGCAAAAGTTTTCATCAGAAGCAATATCTTCACCAGAAGCTACATTTGATCCTTTAATCAAACGGAAGATTCAAAGTAGCTGATTCTCAATTCAGTCTTATCAACGAAGAACGAAGAATTGAAAGGGAGGTATCAACGGATATATGGATAGCACTGAGCACTTGTCTCTCATTAATAGAGTTGACAAAGTACAAGTGTACAACCACTACCTCCACTACTCTGTTTTCTGTCTACGCTACAAGACAAAACAACAGCCATGCCTGCAGAATTTGTTCACTCAAGATGGGAATGAATTTGAAGCTTATTCTTCAAAGGACTACACCCAAATCAGGCAAAGGATCACTGGTGGATAATCAAAGGATTTCAAACGACTCTTTAGACGTGCTGATTATCTCAACGTCTCTTTCACGCCTCTATATAAAGAAGTGAAGACTTGAAGATAAAAGATAGAGATATATAAGTTTAAAAGCGCCAAAACTCTGTCAATTTGATTCTACAAAGCACACTGAATTTCTGCACTGATTTGATACATCTTAGAAATTCAAAGTCTAGAGTCTTTTCTGTATTGTATTGTGAACACCACTGATTGTATATCAAGTGTTCAATTCAAACTCAATTCTCTGTATTTTTGTTTGATTAGAAGTCTCTCGCCTGCGTGCTTGAGCATTAGAAGTCTCTTGCTTAGTGCTTGAGCATTGGAAGACTCTTGCGTGTGTGCTTGAGCATTTTTGTGAAGTCTCATACTTAGAAAGTATTGAGCAGTTGTAATCTTTGTGATTATAGTGAAATCTCCTTGGAAGTGCAAGGGGGACTGGACTACTTCCGTGTTGTGGAAGGAACCAGGATAACTGCTTGTGTCCTTGTCTTTCTTTTCTCTGCTCTGTTCTTTTCCGCTGCAATCTGACTCTGATCATTTCATCAGAAGCAATCAAACTGCTTCTGAAGTTTTATCAGAAGAAGTATTTTTTAAGAGAAAAAGAAAACACAATTCAACCCCCCCCCCCCCCCCCCCCCCCCCCTTCTTGTGTTTTTCACCTTCAATTGGTATCAGAGCTTGCTCTGTTATCACAGCACTTAACCGTGTTACAGTTCAAGATCTATTAGAAAAACATGTCTGGAGATGAGGAATCAGTTACTACAAAATACACAAGTGTCAAGCATGACTATGATACTGCTGACAAGAAAACAGACTCTGGAAAAGCTCCAAAGTTTAATGGAGATCCAGAAGAGTTTTCATGGTGGAAAACTAATATGTACAGCTTTATTATGGGATTGGATGAAGAGCTATGGGATATACTGGAAGATGGAGTTTATGATCTGGATTTGGATGAAGAAGGAGCTGCTATAGACAGAAGAATACATACTCCTGCTCAGAAGAAGCTTTATAAGAAACACCACAAGATAAGAGGAATCATTGTGGCTTCTATACCTCGCACCGAATACATGAAAATGAGTGACAAATCTACTGCGAAAGCTATGTTTGCTTCTCTATGTGCAAACTTTGAAGGCAGCAAGAAAGTAAAAGAGGCTAAAGCTTTGATGCTAGTTCATCAGTATGAACTTTTCAGAATGAAGGATGATGAGAGTATAGAAGAAATGTACTCAAGATTTCAAACTTTAGTTTCTGGATTGCAAATACTGAAGAAAAGCTATGTTTCTTCTGATCATGTTAGTTAGATTTTGAGAAGCTTACCTTCAAGATGGAGACCCAAAGTAACTGCTATTGAGGAAGCTAAGGATCTAAATACTCTAAGTGTTGAAGATCTTGTTAGCTCACTCAAAGTGCATGAAATGAGTCTAAATGAGCATGAAACCTCTAAGAAGAGTAAATCCGTTGCTTTACCATCTAAAGGAAAGACCTCAAAGTCTTCCAAAGCCTACAAAGCCAGTGAATCTGAAGAAGAATCACCTGATGGAGATTCTGATGAAGATCAATCTGTAAAGATGGCTATGCTGTCCAACAAGCTTGAGTATCTGGCAAGGAAGCAGAAGAAATTTTTGAGCAAGAGAGGTAGCTACAAGAACTTCAAGAAAGAAGATCAGAAGGGATGCTTCAATTGTAAGAAGCCTGGTCATTTCATTGTTGATTGCCCTGATCTTCAGAAGGAGAAGTTTAAAGACAAATCCAAGAAATCAAGCTTCAATTCCAGTAAATTCAGAAAGCAAATCAAAAAGAGCTTGATGGCGACCTGGGAAGATTTGGATAGTGAATCTGGTTCTGATAAAGAAGAAGCTGATGATGATGCTAAGGCAGCCGTGGGGTTAGTGGCAACAGTATCATCAGAAGCAGTATCAGAAGCTGAATCAGATTCAGAAGATGAAAATGAGGTATATTCCAAAATCCCTAGACAAGAACTTGTTGATTCTCTAAAAGAACTTTTATCACTGTTTGAACACAGAACCAATGAGTTGACAGATTTAAAAGAAAAATATGTTGATTTGATGAAACAACAAAAGTCAACTCTATTGGAACTGAAAGCTTCTGAAGAAGAACTCAAAGGGTTTAACCTCATATCAACAACATATGAAGATAGACTCAAGAGTCTTTGTCAGAAGCTACAAGAAAAATGTGATAAAGGTTCAGGCAATAAACATGAGATTGCCTTGGATGATTTTATTATGGCTGGAATAGACAGAAGCAAAGTTGCTTCTATGATCTACAGCACATACAAGAACAAAGGCAAAGGGATTGGATATTCTGAGGAGAAATCCAAAGAATACAGTCTCAAGAGCTACTGTGATTGTATCAAGGATGGATTGAAATCCACCTTTGTGCCTGAAGGTACAAATGCTATAACTGCTGTTCAGTCAAAACCTGAAGCTTCAGGTTCACAGGCTAAGATCACATCAAAGCCAGAGAATCTTAAGATCAAGGTAATGACAAAATCTGATCCTAAGAGTCAAAAGATTAAAATTCTGAAAAGATCAGAACCTGTTCATCAGAATCTGATTAAACCAGAATCTAAAATTCCAAAACAAAAGGATCAGAAGAACAAAGCAGCTACTGCTTCTGAAAAAACAATACCAAAAGGTGTCAAACCTAAAGTATTGAATGATCAGAAGCCACTCAGCATTCACCCTAAGGTACAAGGGAGGAAAAGTAAAACCTCCAAAACTAACCCAAAAGGACCCATGAAGATATGGGTACCTAAATCTGAATTGGCCAAAAATGCAGGTGTGCTTAAGGGCAAGAGAGAAACAAAGGTCATGGTACCTAGACAGCGGATGTTCAAGGCACATGACTGGAGAGAAAGCTTTGTTCCTTACCCTTACAATGAAAGATGGAGGAGAAGTGAAGTTTGGTGGCAACCAAACTGGAAAGATCATTGGTACAGGTACTATTGGTAATTCCTCCATCTCAATTAATAATGTGTGGCTAGTAGATGGTCTGAAGCATAACCTATTGAGCATTAGTCAATTTTGTGACAATGGGTATGATGTAACGTTCAGTAAGACCAACTGCACACTAGTCAACAAGGATGACAAATCCATTACATTCAAGGGAAAGAGAGTTGAGAATGTCTATAAAATAAATTTCTCTGATCTGGCTGATCAGAAGGTAGTTTGCCTTCTGTCAATGAATGATAAAAAATGGGTATGGCATAAAAGGTTGGGACATGCTAATTGGAGATTAATTTCTAAAATTAGCAAGTTACAACTGGTCAAAGGATTGCCTAACATTGATTATCATTCAGATGCACTTTGTGGTGCATGTCAGAAAGGGAAAATTGTGAAAAGTTCTTTCAAATCTAAAGACATTGTATCAACCTCCAGACCCTTAGAATTACTCCATATTGATCTTTTTGGTCCAGTTAACACTGCATCCTTATATGGAAGTAAATATGGATTAGTCATTGTTGATGATTACAGCAGATGGACTTGGGTAAAATTCATTAAAAGTAAAGACTATGCATGTGAAGTGTTTAGCAGCTTCTGCACTCAAATACAATCTGAAAAAGAATTGAAAGTCAGAAGTGATCATGGTGGAGAATTTGAAAATGAGCCATTTGAACTTTTTTGTGAAAAACATGGGATTCTCCATGAGTTTTCTTCTCCTAGAACTCCACAACAAAATGGGGTTGTAGAAAGAAAGAACAGAACCTTACAAGAAATGGCCAGAACCATGATCCATGAAAACAACTTAGCTAAACATTTTTGGGCAGAAGCAGTAAATACTTCATGTTATATTCAAAATAGGATCTATATCAGACCTATGTTGGAGAAAACAGCATATGAAATCTTTAAAGGAAGAAGACCCAATATCTCTTACTTTCATCAGTTTGGATGTACTTGTTACATCTTAAACACTAAAGACTATCTGAAGAAATTTGATGCCAAGGCTCAAAGAGGAATCTTTTTAGGTTACTCTGAAAGGTCAAAGGCATACAGAGTGTATAATTCAGAAACACAATGTGTTGAAGAATCTATGCATGTAAAATTTGATGATAGAGAGCCTGGAAGTAAAACTTCAGAGCAAAGTGAAAGTAATGCAGGTACAACTGATTCTGAAGATGCATCAGAATCTGATCAACCTTCTGATTCTGAAAAGTATACAGAAGTTGAATCTAGTCCAGAAACTGAAATCACTCCAGAAGCTGAGTCTAATTCAGAAGCAGAACCTAGCTCAAAAGTACAGAATGAAATTGCTTCTGAGGACTTTCAAGATAACACTCAGCAGGTTATTCAACCTAAATTCAAGCACAAATCTTCACATCCTGAGGAGCTAATCATTGGAAGCAAAGATAGTCCTAGAAGAACAAGATCACATTTTAGACAAGAAGAGTCATTAATAGGACTGCTTTCAGTAATTGAGCCTAAAACTGTTGAAGAAGCTCTCACAGATGATGGATGGATATTAGCTATGCAAGAAGAGCTAAATCAATTCCAAAGGAATGATGTGTGGGATCTAGTACCCAAACCTTTTCAGAAGAACATTATTGGAACAAAATGGGTATTCAGAAACAAGCTGAATGAACAAGGAGAAGTAACCAGAAACAAAGCCAGACTTGTTGCTCAAGGCTACAGTCAACAAGAAGGCATTGATTACACTGAAACATTTGCTCCAGTTGCAAGATTGGAAGCAATCAGGTTACTTCTATCCTACGCAATTAATCATGGCATAATATTATATCAAATGGATGTCAAAAGTGTCTTTCTTAATGGTGTCATTGAAGAAGAAGTGTATGTTAAACAACCTCCTGGGTTTGAGGATCTTAAGCATTCTGACCATGTTTATAAACTTAAGAAATCACTATATGGCTTGAAACAAGCTCCCAGAGCATGGTATGATAGACTAAGTAATTTCTTAATTAAAAATGATTTTGAAAGAGGACAAGTTGACACAACACTCTTCAGAAGGACTCTTAAGAAAGATATTTTGATTGTGCAAATATATGTTGATGATTGTTATCATGGTTTTTGGGTGCCAAGCCATTAATTGGACTTGTACCTTTCGACCGTTGATATCTCTCTTTTTTCTTGGGAAGGGTAAAAGGAGAAAAACCCTTGAGTTTCCGAATTCGGGGGTCGGTTTTACTACGGGAAGGTGTTAGGCACCCGGAGTAACTATAGTCCTCTATAGGAGCCGTTTTCCTAAGTTGATTTCTACGCTTATTTTTACTTACTTTTGAAAATGGGAGGTTTATTTAGTTAAGAATGGGGGTGAGAAGAAGTAGAATTTGATTTCATTTCGGCTTGGATGAGTTTTGACTCATTGCCTACGTACCCTTTTAAGGGATCAAAACCGTTCGTAGTTCTTGCTAAAAAACTTGTTTTTTGTTTTAATTGTTTGATTTTAAGTTTTGAAAAAAGGTTTTGAAGAAGGAGATTGGGAGGCTTCATGAGCGTTAGATTTAGCAAAAGAAAGTGAGGTTTGATTAGTGATTAGAAAGAAAGTCTAAATGGTTAAGATGAATTGAATTTTTCTTAAGAAAGAAAAAAGAAAGGAAAAAAATGAAGTGTTGACTTCATACTTATTATGAAAATTTTTGAAGTGAAGTTCAATTGTTTTTTTTGGAAAAAGGATGGATTTTCTCTAAGTGTTTAAAACCTAAACGCTTATTTAACCATACAATCCTATGCATACATCTAAGGTGAGTGTGTGCGTGTCGGTGCGCCATAGTGTCCATAGTCCATATTACAACATTCCCTAAATACATTCTATGGCCTCTTTGCCAAGCTACAAACCAATGGTAAATTACATCTCTAAATGAATTAAAACTTGCAAAAATAAATGCTAGGCTAAAGAAGGCAGAGGGAATACTAAATGAGATGCATGGAACATGGAAATAAACTTGTTAGTGAAAAGAAAAAAAACATAACAAGTACTAAGAAATAAAAGCATGCAAGATGGCACAAAAAGTTAACAAAATGACATTAAACCCTAAAAATTTAGGTATGAAACCTAAAGCATTCTTGGCCTCTAATTCTCATGCTTTAACAAATTTTGAAAGAGTTTTCTTTATCTCAAGTTATAGCATGGAATTATTGGAAACATGCAAGCATGGTTTCATGCCATATTTTCTAGAATAAACTTGGTATTTTATATCTTTCAAAATATGCATATGTTGTTCATAAAATCAAGAACTTATGAACCAAATCAAAACAACAAATCAATCATGAAATTATAGGCACAAATCTCTCATATTAACACATCAAGTAGCTTTTATTACATATTCTCACATTAAGGACAAATGTGTGAAGAAGAATCCATAACAAATAATTCAAAGAGAATTAAAATGCTATGAATTAATTATACAAAAATTTCATAGATCCTTAATGTTCAAAAATGTCATAAAAACACTAAGAAAATATCAAGAAACATGTGATAACTTTTGGAGATTTTTTGGAGAAAATTTTAAGCATGCAGGGGTTCAAACAGCAAAGAAATATGGTGCAAATAGCAGGAAAACAAACAAAAACGTAAAAGAACAAAGCCCAAACCAAAGGCCCAGTACACTAGAAGATCCGGTTGCACAGGAACCATACGATTGATCCAGGATTCTGAAACCCTAGATCAAACGGCCAGGAAACGAAGGGGAATGGACCGGACTGGACCGGTCCGGTTCGCTGGCTTATAAAAAGGGAGGAGCTCCGGTTTGCTTCATTTTGCTGCTCTCATTCTCTCTCTAACTCTTCTCTCTTCTCTCATCTCTCACCTCTCACTAACCTCGCCGCCGGCGAGGATGAAGCTACGGCGGAGACCTTGAAGGTCCGCCGGAAACTTCATCTTCTCCGGCGAGTTCATGCAGTTTCCGGTGACCTAAATTTCCAGATTTCAAAGATTCTTACTTCATTTGATTCGTCCTTTAACCCTAAACACGAATCCAGTAGCTGTTTTTTCAAATACGGTTTGAAACGTTGTAGATCTAAAAAGTTCCATACGGTTTTGAAACTGATTTTTTTGGTTTTTGAAAAGAAATGTTTAGATCGTTTAAAGATCTACATCGTTTCGTTGTTTGATTACGCTTCTAGTACTCGTTCTTGCTTTCAAAACTTAGATCCTTATGGATCTAGGTTTCGTGTTTACGGTTACGGCTTTCTTTGAATTCTGGAAATTTTTTGATACGCTTTACTTGCGTGATTGTTTTCTACAGGTTTAACAGTGATATTACTTTTGAGAAAAGATTCTGAGTTTTACCTAAGGTTCTGGTTGAAACCTTTAATGGAGGAAATCTTTGGGAAAACTTGAATGTTCTTGACGGTTTTGATGATTTTGCTTGCTTTTGGACCGAAAATAAATCGGTTTACCGGTTCATCTTCATCTTCTCTGATTCTTTCTCTGCTTCTCTGTGATTATGTGCTTGAGCTTGCTTCAACGTTTTTGAATCTGTGTGAAAAATCCCTATGATCAGTGCTTGAGCTTGCTTCAATGTGAGCTCGCACTTTGAATTGTAGGGGAACTCCTCAATCCGGTGATGAAGATTCACACGAATCTCTGAGGATTGATGTGAAAATCAATGAATTTGTGTATGAATCTTGTTCTGGAAATTTTAGGGTTCTTGTGTTCTTGGTGATTTCTCTGTGATTTTTTGGTTTGATCTAACTGACAAGAAAGAGAAAGTTTGATTCTGTTTTTTGGTGAAGTGGCGTGTGATTATTGCTTCTGATTCTGACTCACTGTTTATATAGTTGACATGTGTACACTTGAGCCAATGAAAATGTGACACCTGGATTTGTATGGAAATGGCACGGCCTTGGACCTGAAAAAATGAACTTTGGACTTTTCTGCAAAAATAAGAACTTGAGGACTAAACTGCAAAATTAAAAAAACTTGAAATGAAATAAAAAAAAGAAGTTTGGACAAAAGTGCAATTTTGGGACCTCAATTGAGGGACCAAAATGCAAAAAAAATAAATTTGAATAAAAAACAAAATTTGACCAAACGTAAAGTGAAACAAAAATAAAACTGACAAAACGGACTAAAATGAACCAATGGCTTAAATGAGGTACTTCAAAGTAACCTCCCCATGCCAAAATTTTATGTGAAATGACCAAAATGCCCCTAGGGCTAAAAAATGACCTACACAGACTCAAACTGACTTGACACTGACTCAGACGCAAGTTTGAAATGAATTTTAACAAAGTTTACTGATGAAAGGTTTAAAAATAATCTGAAAAGACTCAGAGACAGTCACAAGGATGAAAATGGGTCCCACTGCAGGAAATGACCAAAATACCCTTCTGTATGACTTTTTGCAAATTTTGAAATAAACTGTAGAAAAAAGCAATGTAATGATTCAGAGACACTTTTGAAATGACTTACAAGACAAGTAAAGATATTTTGAAAAGTTTTATGCATGAAAAACATAGGTAAAAATGTGATTGAAAACACTGCGTAGCAGAGACAATTTGAACTGTGCAGTTGAAATTCGATTTTTGACAAAGTTTGAAATGAAATTGGGCCCAGTATTTTTAGGTCCAAAAACAGGGTATAACAGCTGCCCCTATTTAAGTTTCTTTGTCTGGAGAATCAAGAGACGGAGTCTTTGGCTTGACAGGACGAAGATACTTAAATATTAACATTTGCGCTGTGTTTGGACGTAAAAATACGCCTAACCATTTTCAAATACTATGCATGCCATGCATCATTTGGATTATGAATGCAAGACCTCATGGGGATTGGAATTAACAAAATATGTCGTATCCATTGCGGGATTGGTAGACATAGACAAGATAGTGAATAGCAGAGTAACGGGAAACTAGAAACAAGTTGGACAGGTACAAGCTGTTCTTGGATTCGAACTAGCCACTTGACCGGGGATGAAACAAACAGACAACTGCGAGTTGTTCTTATGGATTCGAACTGGTCACTTCACAGGGGATAGAGGTTACTGGACAAACATGAGCTGTTCTTATGGATTCGAACTGGTAACTCACTTGGGGATATTGGAAAGTGCGAGTTGTTCTTATGGACTCGAACTGGTGACTCGACTGGAAGCAAGGCAAATAGACAGGTGTGAGCTTGTTCTTGGATGCAAACTGGTTACTCCACCGGAGAGAAACAGATAGACAGGTACAAGCTGCTCTTGGATTGAGCTAGTCACTTGACCAAACGGAAACATATTGACAGGTACAAGCTGCTCTTGGATTGAGCTGGGCACTCGACCGATAACATAAGCAAATTGATAGGTACAAGCTGTTCTTGGACTTGAACTAGCCACTTGACCAAACAGAAACATATTCACTGGGGATTAGTTTGTTGGCAAAATATAGATTGAGATTGACTTGACGTCGATTTGATTTGAAAGGTAGAAATTGACCGATATTATTGGCTCACAAGGTTTTGACAGAGAACCTGACATGAGTATTGAATTGAGACTGATGTTGACATTGGAAATGCAATATGTATGGATGATATAACAGTTTCATTAAATGCATGGGCACGTGATATGCATGATTATGCATGTATGAATGCTTGTAATGCATGACTGTTGGCAGTTTGTAGGCATGACTTCACGGGGAAGACAAGACATTAGAGTATTGGGCACGTAGTGGCTCGTGCTATATTACACATTCTTGGAAATCCTCTTTGGAGATGACGTCGTTGGGAGACGTATCGGAACCATGGCTGAGGGCAGGTAGGTATGCAACTTGCTGGAGATAGAATCTTGGAAGACCTGACTGGGGAAAATGCCGTTGTGCTGGGCATTTCAGTGCTGGGTATGTTGTAGACATTGCATCTGTGGTCAATGCTTTTTGCATGTTATATTCTCAATTTCATTCATTCATTTTTTTGCATCCCATTTTTGCCTGGATCGCCCTTTCGGGTTTTCGATCCACCGGGGAAATAAATTCTTTTCAATGCCCCATTTTTGCCTGAACTGCCCTTTCGGGTTTTCAATCCAGCGGGGTGCTCATTCTTGCCTAAGCCGCCCTTCCGGGTTTTCAACTTAGCGAGCCTTTTCATTTTCATGCATTTTCATTCTGTTTTTTCATTCTTGCCATTGACCACAGACTATCCTGGAGGGGAACCTGCTTGTAACACATATTGAAATAGACATCAACATACTCTCACTCATGCATGTTTCATTTGAATGTACCCCGTTGCTCAGGTTTGCTTTTCAAAATAGACAAAAAGTTTTCAATTTTCAAAATGTTTGTTTCGAGCATTGTCGTTATCAAAATATAAAGAAAATGTTTTGTATATAGCTTTGAAAGTAGAAGAAAAAATAGAGTTTTCAAACAAAAGTAAAGGCTCAAATTGATGTATAAGAGTGGTGGTCAGCCAAAGGCATGACTCCACGGATTCACAAAGCTTGGAAAATGGTAATTTTATTGGTTGGTGGTACATTGAACACAGCAATCATTACATTTCCTGGAAACTTTGAATTCGCAAGCGTAGGAGCTTTAGATGAAGATAGGCATTAACAGCTGCAGATGCCCCAAGGGAGACGGTGGTTGACTAGATATAGTTACTTGCCTTTTGTTTCAATCTCATTTTTGCATGAACCGCCCTTCCGGGTTTTCGGCTCATCGAGACGCTCATTCTTGCCTGAGTTGTGTACAATCTCAGCGAGCTTTTCATATTTGTTTCTTTTTTGTCCCTTATTTTTGCCTGGACCGCCCTTTCGGGTTTTCGATCCACCGGGAAGCGCATTTTTGCCTAGGCCGCCCTTTCGGGTTTTCGACCTACCACGCTGTTCTTTTCATATTTCTAGGCAAAGTATTTCTTGACTATATCAGCATTCACTGGATTTGGAAGTTCTACACCATCCATGTGTGTAAGGATTAAAGCACCACCGGAGAAGGCCTTCTTGACAACATAAGGACCTTCATAGTTAGGCGTCCACTTGCCCCTTGGGTCGGGTTGCTGGCTTATCCTCCTTTTCAAAACAAGTTCCCCTACCTTGAATTCTCGAGGATTGACTTTCTTGTCAAAAGCAGTCTTCATTCTGGCTTGATATGAATGTCCACGAGCCATGGCATCCATACGTTTTTCCTCAATCAAATTCAACTGATCATACCGGCTTTGGCACCATTCAGCCTCAGATAACTTTGCTTCCATGATCACACGGAGAGACGGGATCTCCACTTCCAAAGGAAGAACTGCTTCCATACCATATACAAGAGAGAAAGGGGTTGCCCCGGTTGAACTGCGCACTGTAGTACGGTAGCCATGCAGAGCATAGGGTAACATCTC
Source organism: Medicago truncatula (assembly GCF_003473485.1). Classification (NCBI taxonomy): domain Eukaryota; kingdom Viridiplantae; phylum Streptophyta; class Magnoliopsida; order Fabales; family Fabaceae; genus Medicago; species Medicago truncatula. The sequence continues at coordinate 33,391,553 of NC_053048.1, forward strand.
ATGCCAGTTCTTGTAAGTAGTTACCATCTTCTGGACAATTCTCTTGATATTCTTGTTGGCGGCCTCAACCGCACCATTCATCTGAGGTCTATAGGGAGAAGAGTTATGGTGCTCAATTTTGAATTCTTCACAAAGAGCTTGCACCACATTGTTGTTCAGGTTAGTACCATTGTCAGTAATAATCTTGCTGGGAACACCATATCGACAGATGATGTTGTTCTTGATGAACTTAGCTACCACTTGCTTGGTCACATTGGTATAAGATGCTGCTTCAACCCACTTGGTGAAGTAGTCAATTGCCACTAAGATGAAACGATGACCATTTGAAGCCTTCGGTTCAATTCTTCCAATCATGTCAATGCCCCACATTGAGAACGGCCATGGGGATGACATAACATTGAGAGCATGCGGAGGCACATGGATCTTATCAGCATAGATTTGACATTTGTGGCACTTTCTGGCGTATTGGTAGCAATCATGCTCCATGGCCATCCAGTAATAACCTGCTCGTAACAACTTCCTTGACATAGTATGCCCTGTAGCATGGGTCCCGAAGGTACCGTCATGTACATCATGCATTAACTGCTCTGCTTCATGTTCATCAACACATCTTAACAATACCATGTCATAGTTCCTCTTGTACAGAATATCTCCATCTAACAGGAATCTACCGGCCAATCTTCTCAGGGTCTTCTTATCTTGTTTGGAAGCACCCGGCGGATACTCACGGCTCAGCAAGAACTGCTTGATGTCATAGTACCAGGGTTTATAGCCAACCACATTTTCACCAGCCTGATCGATCACATCCCCAATAGCAAACACATGCGAAGGTCTTTCAAGGCGTTGCACTTTAATTATTGGCACATCATTCCAATGGTTTACTCGAAACATGGAGGATAGAGTAGCAAGAGCATCAGCCATTTGGTTCTCATCACGAGGAATATGGTGCAGCTCAACCTTTGTAAAATATGTCAGCAAACGTCTCGCATAATCACGATAAGGAATCAAATTAGCATGGTGGGTCTCCCATTCACCCTTTATCTGATTGATGACGAGCGCAGAATCTCCATAGATGTCGAGGTGTTTGATTCTCATGTCAATTGCTTCCTCGATCCCAAAGATACATGCTTCATACTCAGCCATATTGTTGGTACATTCGAACAAGATTCTGGCGGTAAAAGGAATGTGATGCCCCTGCGGGGATACAATGACTGCCCCAATTCCCTTACCATAAGCATTGACAGCACCATCAAAGACTAAACCCCACTTGCTATTGGGATCTGGACCTTCATTAATCAACGGTTCTTCGCAGTCTTTGGATTTCAAATACATGATCTCTTCATCGGGGAAATCAAACTCAATTGGTTGGTAATCATCAAGAGGTTGGTAGGCAAGATGATCGGCAAGAATGCTACCTTTGATTGCCTTTTGAGTTTTGAACACAATATCATATTCAGACAAAAGCATCTGCCCGCGTGCAATCTTCCCAGTAACAACAGCTTTCTCAAAGATATACTTTATCGGATCCATTCTGGATATCAACCAAGTTGTATGATTCACCAAATAATGACGCAGGCGTTTGGCAGCCCAAGCTAGAGCACAACAAGTCTTCTCAAGCATTGTATACCGAGTTTCACAGTCGGTGAACTTCTTGCTCAGATAGTAGATAGCATGTTCTTTCTTTCCAGTCTCATCTCGTTGACCGAGCACGCATCCCACAGATTCATCAAACACTGACAAATACAAAATCAAAGGCCTTCCTTCCACGGGAGGGACAAGGATAGGTGGTTCCAGCAGGTAATTCTTGATGCTATCAAAAGCTTCCTGGCATTCATCGTTCCATACAATAGGCTGATTCTTGCTCAAGCAGTCGAGTGATCTCATATGGTATATCATCATCCTCTTCATCTTCGGCTTCATACACAGGGAATTCAAAATTTGGAGGAACCGTAGGATTACTGTGTTCAACGGGTTTATTATGGTTCAAACTGCATAGAATGGTTGAATGATTTTAGAAAATGGTTTTTTTTTTCTTTTATGCAGTTCTTTGAAATTGATAAGAAAAATAAAGATGTTTTGGTTTTTTCTGGTATTACCATTATTTCCAAGAAAAAAAGAAAAAAAAAAAAAAAAAAAAAAAATCACTAAAAAATAAAAGTCGTGAAAGAAACGACGATTTTTGTTAATAACGGCGATGCCGAAACAAACACGCCCTTCCAGAAATATCACTTTCGCTTCGGGCAGAGCGAGAGGATGGTTATTTTGAAAAACAAAACACTTAAGCAACAAGACACATTATTCGGAAACATGCATGATTGAATGAATGTTGATGGCATCACAATTTCTCGCAATGCCTCCTGGTATAACAAACATAGGCCTAGGACTACATCCAGTCGCCTCTTCAGTAATTGCATTGATAAACTCAGCACTGTAGAAGATTCATGTGGCATTGTACTTGTAAGGAATAGCCTTTGTAGAAGTATAAGGTACTGGTCCGGGCAGCCTTATCACTAGAGGCTCAACATTCTCTTTTGAAGGCACGCTCTTGACGGGCGGATCATGAAAGACTGGCACAATCACACAGACGTCGCTGACAGTCAAATGATTGTTGTTCATCAAGCTCTGGATGTCATTTTGAACAACGCAGCAACCCAAAGGATTACAGAATCATTCTTGGCAATTGGCATGATCATGGTCAAACAGAGAGGCTTGGCATAACTTGATGTGTAGTGGCACCAGAGGAGTTGTAACATTACGGACGTCAAGTCCGGGAGCTTCCTCATATACCTCAATCATGTTCACAGCAGCGTGATTTGGAAGAGGGTTGTCGACGACATGAGGGACGTTATTCTCAAAGGTCAATTTTCCTTGGTCTATGAGTTTTTTTAAAATGTGTTTCAAAGCATAGCATCCTTCGACATCATGACCCAGAGCACCTTGATGGAAATCACATTTGAGGTCGGACCGGTGTATTCTGTCTGATTCGTAAACTTTCCAAGCACGAGCCACCTTTCAATCTGTGGCAGAAGAACCAGGAGGCAGTGAGCACTTGGAAACCTCTTGTGGCTTGATGAATGATGCACATGATGCATGATATGTACAAATGCAAATGCAAAAGTTGCTTTTGGACATCGAAGGATTTTTAGACAAATTAGGAGTTTTGTAAACAATATCTAAACAAGCAAATTCATACCTGTAATGTTTACAAAGTTTTTAATTTGTCCAATCCTTCGATGAATGTATGAAAAAAATTATGCATGAATGCACGTATGCATGATTGTGTTTTTAATTACAGAGAAAACATGGAGGGTTGAGATTAAAGTCGAGGAGCCAAGGGCGGACACGGTGCCCGGTAAACTAAGGCTTAGGATAATAGTAACCAAGGTTCTAATCAAGTTCCCAAACTGCAACCTCTCTCACATATATCATGGTAGTACAGGACGACACCCGTTCCATGATTATTTGTGAGAAGGTCTAGTTTGAGTGTAGTATCGCGTGACGACTAAAGTTTGAGACAACACTCAATTTAGCCACCGCACTACGTCCTAAAAAGGCTAGGATGGGTTTGGTAACTACGGTTCATAGCTTCGTCGAACAATTGAAAGTGAAGTGCCTAAGCATGACAACACACGCCGACAATATCACCTTCAAAATGCCTCAGCTATGTGAGATTGATCGCATAATCCAATACACGAGGCAACCCCCGGATCGAATTGTCGATTATATCTCTACCTAAACATAAGTTCACTCAGCCCGGGTATAGGACTTTTGATATTCTCACCCCACACGTCAAATGAAAGTAAACAAGTATTCACATATATAAGCAATAAAACAAAGCGTAAATAAACTAAGGAAAACTAGGCGTGACCCGCTAAAAAGATATTTCCCCAGTGAAGTCGCCATTTCTGTTATCATGGTTTTTGGGTGCCAAGCCATTAATTGGACTTGTACCTTTCGACCGTTGATATCTCTCTTTTTTCTTGGGAAGGGTAAAAGGAGAAAAACCCTTGAGTTTCCGAATTCGGGGGTCGGTTTTACTACGGGAAGGTGTTAGGCACCCGGAGTAACTATAGTCCTCTATAGGAGCCGTTTTCCTAAGTTGATTTCTACGCTTATTTTTACTTACTTTTGAAAATGGGAGGTTTATTTAGTTAAGAATGGGGGTGAGAAGAAGTAGAATTTGATTTCATTTCGGCTTGGATGAGTTTTGACTCATTGCCTACGTACCCTTTTAAGGGATCAAAACCGTTCGTAGTTCTTGCTAAAAAACTTGTTTTTTGTTTTAATTGTTTGATTTTAAGTTTTGAAAAAAGGTTTTGAAGAAGGAGATTGGGAGGCTTCATGAGCGTTAGATTTAGCAAAAGAAAGTGAGGTTTGATTAGTGATTAGAAAGAAAGTCTAAATGGTTAAGATGAATTGAATTTTTCTTAAGAAAGAAAAAAGAAAGGAAAAAAATGAAGTGTTGACTTCATACTTATTATGAAAATTTTTGAAGTGAAGTTCAATTGTTTTTTTTGGAAAAAGGATGGATTTTCTCTAAGTGTTTAAAACCTAAACGCTTATTTAACCATACAATCCTATGCATACATCTAAGGTGAGTGTGTGCGTGTCGGTGCGCCATAGTGTCCATAGTCCATATTACAACATTCCCTAAATACATTCTATGGCCTCTTTGCCAAGCTACAAACCAATGGTAAATTACATCTCTAAATGAATTAAAACTTGCAAAAATAAATGCTAGGCTAAAGAAGGCAGAGGGAATACTAAATGAGATGCATGGAACATGGAAATAAACTTGTTAGTGAAAAGAAAAAAAACATAACAAGTACTAAGAAATAAAAGCATGCAAGATGGCACAAAAAGTTAACAAAATGACATTAAACCCTAAAAATTTAGGTATGAAACCTAAAGCATTCTTGGCCTCTAATTCTCATGCTTTAACAAATTTTGAAAGAGTTTTCTTTATCTCAAGTTATAGCATGGAATTATTGGAAACATGCAAGCATGGTTTCATGCCATATTTTCTAGAATAAACTTGGTATTTTATATCTTTCAAAATATGCATATGTTGTTCATAAAATCAAGAACTTATGAACCAAATCAAAACAACAAATCAATCATGAAATTATAGGCACAAATCTCTCATATTAACACATCAAGTAGCTTTTATTACATATTCTCACATTAAGGACAAATGTGTGAAGAAGAATCCATAACAAATAATTCAAAGAGAATTAAAATGCTATGAATTAATTATACAAAAATTTCATAGATCCTTAATGTTCAAAAATGTCATAAAAAAACTAAGAAAATATCAAGAAACATGTGATAACTTTTGGAGATTTTTTGGAGAAAATTTTAAGCATGCAGGGGTTCAAACAGCAAAGAAATATGGTGCAAATAGCAGGAAAACAAACAAAAACGTAAAAGAACAAAGCCCAAACCAAAGGCCCAGTACACTAGAAGATCCGGTTGCACAGGAACCATACGATTGATCCAGGATTCTGAAACCCTAGATCAAACGGCCAGGAAACGAAGGGGAATGGACCGGACTGGACCGGTCCGGTTCGCTGGCTTATAAAAAGGGAGGAGCTCCGGTTTGCTTCATTTTGCTGCTCTCATTCTCTCTCTAACTCTTCTCTCTTCTCTCATCTCTCACCTCTCACTAACCTCGCCGCCGGCGAGGATGAAGCTACGGCGGAGACCTTGAAGGTCCGCCGGAAACTTCATCTTCTCCGGCGAGTTCATGCAGTTTCCGGTGACCTAAATTTCCAGATTTCAAAGATTCTTACTTCATTTGATTCGTCCTTTAACCCTAAACACGAATCCAGTAGCTGTTTTTTCAAATACGGTTTGAAACGTTGTAGATCTAAAAAGTTCCATACGGTTTTGAAACTGATTTTTTTGGTTTTTGAAAAGAAATGTTTAGATCGTTTAAAGATCTACATCGTTTCGTTGTTTGATTACGCTTCTAGTACTCGTTCTTGCTTTCAAAACTTAGATCCTTATGGATCTAGGTTTCGTGTTTACGGTTACGGCTTTCTTTGAATTCTGGAAATTTTTTGATACGCTTTACTTGCGTGATTGTTTTCTACAGGTTTAACAGTGATATTACTTTTGAGAAAAGATTCTGAGTTTTACCTAAGGTTCTGGTTGAAACCTTTAATGGAGGAAATCTTTGGGAAAACTTGAATGTTCTTGACGGTTTTGATGATTTTGCTTGCTTTTGGACCGAAAATAAATCGGTTTACCGGTTCATCTTTGTTATACCCTGTTTTTGGACCTAAAAATACTGGGCCCAATTTCATTTCAAACTTTGTCAAAAATCGAATTTCAACTGCACAATTCAAATTGTCTCTGCTACGCAGTGTTTTCAATCACATTTTTACCTATGTTTTTCATGCATAAAACTTTTCAAAATATCTTTACTTGTCTTGTAAGTCATTTCAAAAGTGTCTCTGAATCATTACATTGCTTTTTTCTACAGTTTATTTCAAAATTTGCAAAAAGTCATACAGAAGGGTATTTTGGTCATTTCCTGCAGTGGGACCCATTTTCATCCTTGTGACTGTCTCTGAGTCTTTTCAGATTATTTTTAAACCTTTCATCAGTAAACTTTGTTAAAATTCATTTCAAACTTGCGTCTGAGTCAGTGTCAAGTCAGTTTGAGTCTGTGTAGGTCATTTTTTAGCCCTAGGGGCATTTTGGTCATTTCACATAAAATTTTGGCATGGGGAGGTTACTTTGAAGTACCTCATTTAAACCATTGGTTCATTTTAGTCCGTTTTGTCAGTTTTATTTTTGTTTCACTTTACGTTTGGTCAAATTTTGTTTTTTATTCAAATTTTATTTTTTTTGCATTTTGGTCCCTCAATTGAGGTCCCAAAATTGCACTTTTGTCCAAACTTCTTTTTTTATTTCATTTCAAGTTTTTTTAATTTTGCAGTTTAGTCCTCAAGTTCTTATTTTTGCAGAAAAGTCCAAAGTTCATTTTTTCAGGTCCAAGGCCGTGCCATTTCCATACAAATCCAGGTGTCACATTTTCATTGGCTCAAGTGTACACATGTCAACTATATAAACAGTGAGTCAGAATCAGAAGCGATAATCACACGCCACTTCACCAAAAAACAGAATCAAACTTTCTCTTTCTTGTCAGTTAGATCAAACCAAAAAATCACAGAGAAATCACCAAGAACACAAGAACCCTAAAATTTCCAGAACAAGATTCATACACAAATTCATTGATTTTCACATCAATCCTCAGAGATTCTCAATTCATCACGATTGAGGAGTTCCCTACAATTCAAAGTGCGAGCTCACATTGAAGCAAGCTCAAGCACTGATCATAGGGATTTTTCACACAGATTCAAAAACGTTGAAGCAAGCTCAAGCACATAATCACAGAGAAGCAGAGAAAGAATCAGAGAAGATGAAGATGAACCGGTAAACCGATTTATTTTCGGTCCAAAAGCAAGCAAAATCATCAAAACCGTCAAGAACATTCAAGTTTTCCCAAAGATTTCCTCCATTAAAGGTTTCAACCAGGACCTTAGGTAAAACTCAGAATCTTTTCTCAAAAGTAATATCACTGTTAAACCTGTAGAAAACAATCACGCAAGTAAAGCGTATCAAAAAATTTCCAGAATTCAAAGAAAGCCGTAACCGTAAACACGAAACCTAGATCCATAAGGATCTAAGTTTTGAAAGCAAGAACGAGTACTAGAAGCGTAATCAAACAACGAAACGATGTAGATCTTTAAACGATCTAAACATTTCTTTTCAAAAGCCAAAAAAATCAGTTTCAAAACCGTATGGAACTTTTTAGATCTACAACGTTTCAAACCGTATTTGAAAAAACAGCTACTGGATTCGTGTTTAGGGTTAAAGGACGAATCAAATGAAGTAAGAATCTTTGAAATCTGGAAATTTAGGTCACCGGAAACTGCATGAACTCGCCGGAGAAGATGAAGTTTCCGGCGGACCTTCAAGGTCTCCGCCGTAGCTTCATCCTCGCCGGCGGCGAGGTTAGTGAGAGGTGAGAGATGAGAGAAGAGAGAAGAGTTAGAGAGAGGATGAGAGCAGCAAAATGAAGCAAACCGGAGCTCCTCCCTTTTTATAAGCCAGCGAACCGGACCGGTCCAGTCCGGTCCATTCCCCTTCGTTTCCTGGCCGTTTGATCTAGGGTTTCAGAATCCTGGATCAATCGTATGGTTCCTGTGCAACCGGATCTTCTAGTGTACTGGGCCTTTGGTTTGGGCTTTGTTCTTTTACGTTTTTGTTTGTTTTCCTGCTATTTGCACCATATTTCTTTGCTGTTTGAACCCCTGCATGCTTAAAATTTTCTCCAAAAAATCTCCAAAAATTACCACATGTTTCTTGATATTTTCTTAGTGTTTTTATGACATTTTTGAACATTAAGGATCTATGAAATTTTTTGTATAATTAATTCATAGCATTTTAATTCTCTTTGAATTATTTGTTATGGATTCTTCTTCACACATTTGTCCTTAATGTGAGAATATGTAATAAAAGCTACTTGATGTGTTAATATGAGAGATTTGTGCCTATAATTTCATGATTGATTTGTTGTTTTGATTTGGTTCATAAGTTCTTGATTTTATGAACAACATATGCATATTTTGAAAGATATAAAATACCAAGTTTATTCTAGAAAATATGGCATGAAACCATGCTTGCATGTTTCCAATAATTCCATGCTATAACTTGAGATAAAGAAAACTCTTTCAAAATTTGTTAAAGCATGAGAATTAGAGGCCAAGAATGCTTTAGGTTTCATACCTAAATTTTTAGGGTTTAATGTCATTTTGTTAACTTTTTGTGCCATCTTGCATGCTTTTATTTCTTAGTACTTGTTATGTTTTTTTTCTTTTCACTAACAAGTTTATTTCCATGTTCCATGCATCTCATTTAGTATTCCCTCTGCCTTCTTTAGCCTAGCATTTATTTTTGCAAGTTTTAATTCATTTAGAGATGTAATTTACCATTGGTTTGTAGCTTGGCAAAGAGGCCATAGAATGTATTTAGGGAATGTTGTAATATGGACTATGGACACTATGGCGCACCGACACGCACACACTCACCTTAGATGTATGTATAGGATTGTATGGTTAAATAAGCGTTTAGGTTTTAAACACTTAGAGAAAATCCATCCTTTTTCCAAAAAAAAACAATTGAACTTCACTTCAAAAATTTTCATAATAAATATGAAGTCAACACTTCATTTTTTCCTTTCTTTTTTCTTAAGAAAAATTCAATTCATCTTAACCATTTAGACTTTCTTTCTAATCACTAATCAAACCTCACTTTCTTTTGCTAAATCTAACGCTCATGAAGCCTCCCAATCTCCTTCTTCAAAACCTTTTTTCAAAACTTAAAATCAAACAATTAAAACAAAAAACAAGTTTTTTAGCAAGAACTACGAACGGTTTTGATCCCTTAAAAGGGTACGTAGGCAATGAGTCAAAACTCATCCAAGCCGAAATGAAATCAAATTCTACTTCTTCTCACCCCCATTCTTAACTAAATAAACCTCCCATTTTCAAAAGTAAGTAAAAATAAGCGTAGAAATCAACTTAGGAAAACGGCTCCTATAGAGGACTATAGTTACTCCGGGTGCCTAACACCTTCCCGTAGTAAAACCGACCCCCGAATTCGGAAACTCAAGGGTTTTTCTCCTTTTACCCTTCCCAAGAAAAAAGAGAGATATCAACGGTCGAAAGGTACAAGTCCAATTAATGGCTTGGCACCCAAAAACCATGATAACAGAAATGGCGACTTCACTGGGGAAATATCTTTTTAGCGGGTCACGCCTAGTTTTCCTTAGTTTATTTACGCTTTGTTTTATTGCTTATATATGTGAATACTTGTTTACTTTCATTTGACGTGTGGGGTGAGAATATCAAAAGTCCTATACCCGGGCTGAGTGAACTTATGTTTAGGTAGAGATATAATCGACAATTCGATCCGGGGGTTGCCTCGTGTATTGGATTATGCGATCAATCTCACATAGCTGAGGCATTTTGAAGGTGATATTGTCGGCGTGTGTTGTCATGCTTAGGCACTTCACTTTCAATTGTTCGACGAAGCTATGAACCGTAGTTACCAAACCCATCCTAGCCTTTTTAGGACGTAGTGCGGTGGCTAAATTGAGTGTTGTCTCAAACTTTAGTCGTCACGCGATACTACACTCAAACTAGACCTTCTCACAAATAATCATGGAACGGGTGTCGTCCTGTACTACCATGATATATGTGAGAGAGGTTGCAGTTTGGGAACTGTGTTAGAACCTTGGTTACTACTATCCAAAGCCTTAGTTCACCGGACGCCGTGTCCAGCCGTAGCCTTGTTACTTTGAAACTCCACCCACTTTGTTCTTTAACAACACAATCATGCATACATGCATTCATGCATAAACATTTTTCATGCATTCATCGAAGGGTTTAAACAAATGAGAATTTTTGTAAATAATCACAGGTATGAAGAAGACTAAGTGCTACAAGTTCAAGGAAGTGGATCTGGTTGGTTTGAGAGGGTTGGCACTCAAGGTCAAGAGTCAAACAGGGTTCCGACTCCGGTATGGGGGATTGCTTACTTTGCTCCGAACCGATGTGGACGAGAAGCTAGTGCACACTCTAGTGCAATTTTATGATCCAAGCTTCCGTTGCTTCACTTTCCCGGACTTCCAGTTGGTTCCTACTCTCGAGGCTTACTCCAATATAGTGGGTTTACCTATAGCCGAAAAGACGCCTTTCACCGGTCCCGGGACTCCTCTTACTCCTCTGGTTATTGCTAAGGATCTCTACCTCAAGACTTCCGACGTCTCCAACCATCTTATTACCAAGTCTCACATCCGGGGGTTCACTTCAAAGTATCTTCTTGATCAGGCTAATCTCGGTACTACTCGTCAGGATACACTCGAGGCTATTCTTGCTTTGCTTATCTACGGGCTCATCCTCTTTCCGAACCTCGACAACTTCGTGGACATGAATGCTATCGAGATCTTTCATTCCAAGAACCCGGTTCCTACTTTGCTAGCGGATACCTACCATGCCATTCATGACAGGACTCTCAAGGGCCGTGGGTATATTCTTTGCTGCACATCTCTTTTGTATAGGTGGTTTATTTCGCACCTTCCGAGTTCCTTCCACGACAACTCGGAGAACTGGTCCTACTCGCAGCGGATCATGGCCCTCACTCCTGACGAGGTCGTCTGGCTCACTCCGGCCGCTCAGGTGAAGGAGATTATCATGGGTTGTGGAGACTTTCTCAACGTACCTCTTCTTGGTACTCGTGGAGGAATCAACTACAACCCCGAGCTTGCTATGAGACAGTTTGGTTTCCCTATGAAGTCGAAGCCCATCAATCTTGCCACATCTCCAGAGTTCTTCTTCTACACGAATGCTCCTACCGGACAAAGGGAGGCTTTCACGGATGCTTGGTCCAAGGTTCGAAGGAAAAGTGTGAGGCATCTAGGTGTGAGATCCGGTGTCGCTCATGAGGCCTATACTCAGTGGGTGATAGATCGAGCTGAGGAGATTGGTATGCCTTATCCAGCCATGAGATATGTGTCTTCATCTACCCCATCTATGCCTCTACCTTTGCTCCTCGCGACTCAGGATATGTATCAGGAGCATCTAGCTATGGAGAGTCGTGAGAAGCAAGTGTGGAAAGCTCGGTACAATCAAGCTGAGAATCTAATCATGACTTTGGATGGTAGAGATGAGCAGAAGACTCATGAGAATCTGATGTTGAAGAAAGAACTAGCTAAAGCCCGGAGGGAATTGGAAGAGAAAGACGAGCTGCTTATGAGGGATTCCAAGAGAGCTCGAGGACGACGAGATTTCTTTGACAGATACTGTGATTCAGATTCCGAGTCCGATGATCTTCCGACTACTTCCTATGCTTGAGAGCTCTATTTGTTTACCTTGTTGAAAATGTTGTGTAATTTTGTTTATTTGCAAGATTTCTAATTTGTTTTAAAATCCTTCGATGAAAAAAAAATATAAGTCTTTTGCATTCGCATTTGCATATCATGCATCATATGCATCATGCATTGGTCACAAAGGCTTCCAAGTGCTCACTATCTCCTGGTTCCTCTGCCGCAGTGTGAAAAGTGGCTCGTGCTCAGAGAGTTTACGAACCAGATAGAATTGATCGAACCAGAGAATACAGAAGAAAGAAAAGGGCTATGGAAGAAGAGAACGCTCAGCTTCGCACCGAGTTAGCCTCTCTAAAGGAGGAATTGGCTAAAGCTAATGACGTCATGACTGCTCTACTAGCTGCTCAAGAGCAATCAGCTACAGCTATCCCTACAACCACAGCTGCACCAGTAACTACAAGCGTGCTCCCTACCACTTCTGCAGACAACCGCTTTACTATGCCAGTGGGGTTTCCGTATGGGCTTCCACCGTTCTTCACTCCCAGTGCTACAGCAAGCACCTCGGGCACTGCTAACAATGTTCTGATCCCTGCAACAAATGCCGCCTCCATCATTGCTACTTTGCCACAAACAACAGCAGCTGTCACTGAGCCTCTGGTACACACTCTGCCTCAAGGTATTAACATCAACACACAGCACAGAAGCATCCCCGTAACCAAGACTATGGAAGAGATGATGGAGGAACTTGCTAAAGAACTCCGTCACGAGATCCAGGCCAATCGAGGGAATGCAGACTCTGTCAAAACTCAAGACCTTTGCTTAGTGTCAAAAGTGGATGTTCCTAAAAAGTTCAAAATTCCGGATTTCGACCGGTACAACGGGCTAACTTGCCCTCAAAACCACATCATCAAATACGTCCGAAAGATGGGCAATTACAAAGACAATGATTCCCTTATGATCCACTGTTTTCAGGATAGTTTGATGGAGGATGCCGCTGAGTGGTATACTAGTTTGAGCAAGAATGACATCCATACCTTTGATGAGTTAGCCACCGCTTTCAAGAGCCATTATGGGTTTAACACTCGACTGAGGCCAAATAGGGAGTTTCTCAGGTCCCTATCTCAGAAGAAGGAGGAAAGTTTCCGTGAATATGCGCAAAGGTGGAGAGGGGCGGCTGCCCGTATCACTCCTGCTTTAGATGAGGAAGAAATGACCCAGACATTCTTAAAGACCTTGAAGAAAGATTATGTTGAGAGGATGATCATCGCTGCCCCGAACAACTTTTCGGAGATGGTCACTATGGGAACCCGTCTTGAGGAAGCAGTCAGGGATGGAATCATTGTGTTTGAGAAAGCTGAATCCTCTGTGAGTGCATCGAAGAGATATGGTAATGGACACCACAAGAAGAAAGAAACGGAAGTGGGGATGGTGTCAGCTGGAGCCGGTCAATCAATAGCTACCGTTGCTCCTATCAATGCAGCTCAAATGCCTCCGTCATACCCATATATGCCGTATTCTCAGCATCCGTTCTTCCCACCGTTTTATCATCAGTACCCTTTGCCGCCGGGCCAGCCTCAAGTGCCCGTCAATGCGATTGCCCAACAGATGAAACAACAGATGCCGGTTCAACAACAACAACAAAATCAGCAAGCTAGGCCTACTTTCCCTCCGATACCGATGTTATATGCTGAGTTGCTTCCAACTTTACTCCAGAGAGGGCATTGTACAACTAGACAGGGTAAGCCCCCACCTGATCCGTTGCCCCCAAGGTTCAGGTCTGATCTCAAATGCGACTTTCATCAAGGTGCCCTAGGTCATGATGTCGAGGGGTGTTATGCTTTGAAGTATATCGTGAAGAAGCTCATCGATCAAGGGAAGCTGACTTTTGAGAATAATGTCCCACACGTCCTCGACAATCCTCTTCCAAATCATGCCGCTGTGAATATGATCGAAGTGTGTGAAGAAGCTCCGAGACTTGATGTCCGCAACGTCGCAACTCCTCTGGTACCTCTACACATCAAGCTGTGCAAAGCTTCTCTGTTCAATCATGATCATGCCAAGTGTCTGGGATGTCTCCGTGATCCTTTGGGTTGTTATACTGTTCAAGAAGACATCCAAAGCTTGATGAATGATAATCTCCTGACTGTCAGTGATGTTTGCGTGATTGTGCCGGTTTTTCACGATCCGCCTGTCAAGAGTGCACCTTTGAAGAAGAACGCTGAGCCTTTGGTGATAAGGTTGCCAGGACCAATTCCTTATGTTTCGGATAAGGCTGTTCCATACAAATACAATGCTACTATGATAGAAAATGGAGTAGAGGTGCCTCTAGCCTCCTTTGCCACAGTAAGCAATATTGCCGAAGGGACTTCTGCAGCGCTAAGAAGCGGGAAAGTTCGTCCGCCATTATTTCAGAAGAAAGTAGCTACGCCAATCATTCCACCAGTTGAAGAAGCAACTCCAACCGTTGTCTCACCCATTGCTACAGATGTGAACCAGCCTGGCAAATCTATAGAGGATTCGAATTTAGATGAGATTCTGAGGATAATAAAGAGGAGCGACTACAAGATCGTTGATCAGTTGCTGCAGACTCCTTCGAAGATATCTGTCTTGTCATTACTCTTAAGCTCTGAGGCTCACAGGAATACTTTGTTGAAAGTGCTGGAGCAGGCTTATGTTGACCACGAAGTTACGGTAGATCGTTTCGGTGGCATAGTGGGAAATATTACTGCTTGTAACAATCTCTGGTTTAGTGAAGAAGAATTGCCGGAAGCGGGAAAGAGTCACAATCTGGCTTTACACATCTCGGTGAATTGTAAATCAGACATGATATCAAATGTGTTGGTGGATACCGGTTCCTCTCTCAATGTAATGCCCAAGACAACTCTAGATCAGTTGAGCTACTGTGGGACCCCGTTGAGGAGAAGTACTTTCTTGGTTAAAGCTTTTGACGGATCTCGAAAGAATGTGCTGGGGGAGATAGACTTGCCGATAACCATTGGCCCTGAGAATTTCTTGGTTACCTTCCAAGTGATGGACATTAATGCATCCTACAGTTGCCTGTTGGGAAGACCGTGGATACACGATGCAGGTGCGGTTACTTCCACCTTACATCAGAAGTTGAAATTTGTGAAAAATGGAAAACTCGTTACAATCCATGGTGAAGAAGCGTACTTAGTCAGCCAGTTGTCTTCTTTTTCTTGTATTGAAGCAGGGTCTGCTGAAGGGACTGCTTTCCAGGGTTTGACCATTGAAGGTGCAGAGTCTAAGGAAGCTGGGGCTGCTATGGCTTCATTAAAGGATGCTCGGAGAGCCATCCAAGAAGGTCAGACTGCCGGCTGGGGCAAGGTGATACAGCTCTGTGAGAACAAGCGTAAAGAAGGTCTCGGGTTCTCCCCGTCATCAAGGGTTTCCTCGGGAGTCTTCCACAGTGCTGGGTTTGTTAATGCTATCTCTGAAGAAGCCACTAGATCTGGTCTCAGGCCTGTATTTGTTACACCAGGAGGCATTGCGACAGATTGGGATGCCATTGACATTCCTTCAATCATGCATGTTTCTGAGTAATGTGTCTTGTTGCTTTAATGCTTTGTTTTCAAAATAACAATCCTCTCGCTCTGCCCAAAGCGAGAGTGATATTTTCTGTAAGGGCATGTTTGTTTCGGCATCGCCGTTGATTAATAAAATTTTGTCGTTTCTTCCACGACTACTTTTTTTTAGTGCTTTTTTCCCTTGGAAACAATGGTAATGCCAGAAAAAACCAAAACGTTTGTATTTTCTTATTAATTTCAAAAATCTGCATGAAAAAAAAAAACTCTTTCTAAAATCATCCAATCATTATATGCAGGTTGAACCATAATAAACCCGTTGAACACAGTAATCCTACGGTTCCTCCAAATTTCGATTTCCCTGTGTATGAAGCCGAAGATGAGGAAGGTGATGATATACCATATGAGATTACTCGGTTACTTGAGCAAGAAAAGAAAGCCATTCAGCCTCACCAGGAAGAGATTGAGCTTATCAACATAGGTACCGAGGAAAACAAGCGAGAAATCAAGATTGGTGCTACTCTAGAGGAAGGGGTTAAACAGAAGATCATCCAACTCCTCCGGGAATATCCGGATATTTTTGCATGGTCCTATGAAGATATGCCAGGTCTAGACCCTATGATCGTGGAGCATCGGATCCCTACCAAGCCTGAATGTCCTCCCGTCAGGCAGAAATTGAGAAGGACTCATCCTGATATGGCTCTCAAAATCAAGAATGAAGTTCAAAAGCAGATTGATGCGGGTTTCCTCATGACAGTTGAGTATCCCGAATGGGTTGCCAATATTGTGCCTGTACCAAAGAAGGATGGTAAAGTTCGGATGTGTGTTGACTTCAGAGACCTGAACAAAGCCAGCCCAAAAGACAACTTTCCATTACCTCATATTGATGTGCTTGTTGATAATACTGCTCAATCTAAGGTGTTCTCCTTCATGGACGGTTTTTCCGGTTATAATCAGATCAAGATGTCTCCTGAAGATAGAGAAAAGACATCTTTTATCACTCCATGGGGTACTTTCTGCTACAAGGTGATGCCGTTCGGCCTAATCAATGCTGGTGCTACCTATCAAAGGGGAATGACTACTCTGTTTCATGACATGATTCACAAAGAAGTTGAGGTATATGTGGATGACATGATTGTGAAGTCAGCAGATGAGGAGCAGCATGTTGAATATTTAACAAAGATGTTTGAAAGGTTAAGAAAATACAAGCTGCGATTGAATCCCAACAAATGTACATTCGGTGTCAGGTCCGGAAAGTTATTAGGCTTCATTGTCAGCCAAAAGGGCATTGAAGTCGATCCTGATAAAGTCCGGGCCATCCGAGAAATGCCAGCTCCACAGACAGAGAAGCAAGTCAGAGGTTTCTTGGGACGTTTGAATTACATCTCCCGATTCATATCTCATATGACTGCAACCTGCGGGCCGATCTTCAAGCTACTTAGAAAGAACCAGCCTGTCGTATGGAATGATGAATGCCAAGAAGCTTTTGATAGCATCAAGAATTACCTGCTGGAACCACCTATCCTTGTTCCACCCGTGGAAGGAAGGCCTTTGATTATGTATTTGGCAGTGTTTGATGAATCCATGGGATGCGTGCTTGGTCAACAAGATGAAACTGGAAAGAAAGAGCATGCTATCTACTATCTAAGCAAGAAGTTCACCGATTGTGAAACTCGGTATACAATGCTTGAGAAGACTTGTTGTGCTTTAGCTTGGGCTGCCAAACGCCTGCGTCATTATTTGGTGAATCATACAACTTGGTTGATATCCAGAATGGATCCGATAAAGTATATCTTTGAGAAAGCTGCTGTCACTGGAAAGATTGCACGCTGGCAGATGCTTTTGTCAGAATATGATATTGTGTTCAAAACTCAAAAGGCAATCAAAGGTAGCATTCTTGCCGATCACCTTGCTTACCAACCTCTTGATGATTACCAACCAATTGAATTCGATTTCCCCGATGAAGAGATCATGTATTTGAAATCCAAAGACTGCGAAGAACCGTTGATTAATGAAGGTCCAGATCCCAATAGCAAGTGGGGTTTAGTCTTTGATGGTGCTGTCAATGCTTATGGTAAGGGAATTGGGGCAGTCATTGTATCCCCGCAGGGGCATCACATTCCTTTTACCGCCAGAATCTTGTTCGAATGTACCAACAATATGGCTGAGTATGAAGCATGTATCTTTGGGATCGAGGAAGCAATTGACATGAGAATCAAACACCTCGACATCTATGGAGATTCCGCGCTCGTCATCAATCAGATAAAGGGTGAATGGGAGACCCACCATGCTAATTTGATTCCTTATCGTGATTATGCGAGACGTTTGCTGACATATTTTACAAAGGTTGAGCTGCACCATATTCCTCGTGATGAGAACCAAATGGCTGATGCTCTTGCTACTCTATCCTCCATGTCTCGAGTAAACCATTGGAATGATGTGCCAATAATTAAAGTGCAACGCCTTGAAAGACCTTCGCATGTGTTTGCTATTGGGGATGTGATCGATCAGGCTGGTGAAAATGTGGTTGGCTATAAACCCTGGTACTATGACATCAAGCAGTTCTTGCTGAGCCGTGAGTATCCGCCGGGTGCTTCCAAACAAGATAAGAAGACCCTGAGAAGATTGGCCGGTAGATTCCTGTTAGATGGAGATATTCTGTACAAGAGGAACTATGACATGGTATTGTTAAGATGTGTTGATGAACATGAAGCAGAGCAGTTAATGCATGATGTACATGACGGTACCTTCGGGACCCATGCTACAGGGCATACTATGTCAAGGAAGTTGTTACGAGCAGGTTATTACTGGATGGCCATGGAGCATGATTGCTACCAATACGCCAGAAAGTGCCACAAATGTCAAATCTATGCTGATAAGATCCATGTGCCTCCGCATGCTCTCAATGTTATGTCATCCCCATGGCCGTTCTCAATGTGGGGCATTGACATGATTGGAAGAATTGAACCGAAGGCTTCAAATGGTCATCGTTTCATCTTAGTGGCAATTGACTACTTCACCAAGTGGGTTGAAGCAGCATCTTATACCAATGTGACCAAGCAAGTGGTAGCTAAGTTCATCAAGAACAACATCATCTGTCGATATGGTGTTCCCAGCAAGATTATTACTGACAATGGTACTAACCTGAACAACAATGTGGTGCAAGCTCTTTGTGAAGAATTCAAAATTGAGCACCATAACTCTTCTCCCTATAGACCTCAGATGAATGGTGCGGTTGAGGCCGCCAACAAGAATATCAAGAGAATTGTCCAGAAGATGGTAACTACTTACAAGGACTGGCATGAGATGTTACCCTATGCTCTGCATGGCTACCGTACTACAGTGCGCAGTTCAACCGGGGCAACCCCTTTCTCTCTTGTATATGGTATGGAAGCAGTTCTTCCTTTGGAAGTGGAGATCCCGTCTCTCCGTGTGATCATGGAAGCAAAGTTATCTGAGGCTGAATGGTGCCAAAGCCGGTATGATCAGTTGAATTTGATTGAGGAAAAACGTATGGATGCCATGGCTCGTGGACATTCATATCAAGCCAGAATGAAGACTGCTTTTGACAAGAAAGTCAATCCTCGAGAATTCAAGGTAGGGGAACTTGTTTTGAAAAGGAGGATAAGCCAGCAACCCGACCCAAGGGGCAAGTGGACGCCTAACTATGAAGGTCCTTATGTTGTCAAGAAGGCCTTCTCCGGTGGTGCTTTAATCCTTACACACATGGATGGTGTAGAACTTCCAAATCCAGTGAATGCTGATATAGTCAAGAAATACTTTGCCTAGAAATATGAAAAGAACAGCGTGGTAGGTCGAAAACCCGAAAGGGCGGCCTAGGCAAAAATGCGCTTCCCGGTGGATCGAAAACCCGAAAGGGCGGTCCAGGCAAAAATAAGGGACAAAAAAGAAACAAATATGAAAAGCTCGCTGAGATTGTACACAACTCAGGCAAGAATGAGCGTCTCGATGAGCCGAAAACCCGGAAGGGCGGTTCATGCAAAAATGAGATTGAAACAAAAGGCAAGTAACTATATCTAGTCAACCACCGTCTCCCTTGGGGCATCTGCAGCTGTTAATGCCTATCTTCACCTAAAGCTCCTACGCTTGCGAATTCAAAGTTTCCAGGAAATGTAATGATTGCTGTGTTCAATGTACCACCAACCAATAAAATTACCATTTTCCAAGCTTTGTGAATCCGTGGAGTCATGCCTTTGGCTGACCACCACTCTTATACATCAATTTGAGCCTTTACTTTTGTTTGAAAACTCTATTTTTTCTTCTACTTTCAAAGCTATATACAAAACATTTTCTTTATATTTTGATAACGACAATGCTCGAAACAAACATTTTGAAAATTGAAAACTTTTTGTCTATTTTGAAAAGCAAACCTGAGCAACGGGGTACATTCAAATGAAACATGCATGAGTGAGAGTATGTTGATGTCTATTTCAATATGTGTTACAAGCAGGTTCTCCTCCAGGATAGTCTGTGGTCAATGGCAAGAATGAAAAAACAGAATGAAAATGCATGAAAATGAAAAGGCTCGCTAAGTTGAAAACCCGGAAGGGCGGCTTAGGCAAGAATGAGCACCCCGCTGGATTGAAAACCCGAAAGGGCAGTTCAGGCAAAAATGGGGCATTGAAAAGAATTTATTTCCCCGGTGGATCGAAAACCCGAAAGGGCGATCCAGGCAAAAATGGGATGCAAAAAAATGAATGAATGAAATTGAGAATATAACATGCAAAAAGCATTGACCACAGATGCAATGTCTACAACATACCCAGCACTGAAATGCCCAGCACAACGGCATTTTCCCCAGTCAGGTCTTCCAAGATTCTATCTCCAGCAAGTTGCATACCTACCTGCCCTCAGCCATGGTTCCGATACGTCTCCCAACGACGTCATCTCCAAAGAGGATTTCCAAGAATGTGTAATATAGCACGAGCCACTACGTGCCCAATACTCTAATGTCTTGTCTTCCCCGTGAAGTCATGCCTACAAACTGCCAACAGTCATGCATTACAAGCATTCATACATGCATAATCATGCATATCACGTGCCCATGCATTTAATAAAACTGTTATATCATCCATACATATTGCATTTCCAATGTCAACATCAGTCTCAATTCAATACTCATGTCAGGTTCTCTGTCAAAACCTTGTGAGCCAATAATATCGGTCAATTTCTACCTTTCAAATCAAATCGACGTCAAGTCAATCTCAATCTATATTTTGCCAACAAACTAATCCCCAGTGAATATGTTTCTGTTTGGTCAAGTGGCTAGTTCAAGTCCAAGAACAGCTTGTACCTATCAATTTGCTTATGTTATCGGTCGAGTGCCCAGCTCAATCCAAGAGCAGCTTGTACCTGTCAATATGTTTCCGTTTGGTCAAGTGACTAGCTCAATCCAAGAGCAGCTTGTACCTGTCTATCTGTTTCTCTCCGGTGGAGTAACCAGTTTGCATCCAAGAACAAGCTCACACCTGTCTATTTGCCTTGCTTCCAGTCGAGTCACCAGTTCGAGTCCATAAGAACAACTCGCACTTTCCAATATCCCCAAGTGAGTTACCAGTTCGAATCCATAAGAACAGCTCATGTTTGTCCAGTAACCTCTATCCCCTGTGAAGTGACCAGTTCGAATCCATAAGAACAACTCGCAGTTGTCTGTTTGTTTCATCCCCGGTCAAGTGGCTAGTTCGAATCCAAGAACAGCTTGTACCTGTCCAACTTGTTTCTAGTTTCCCGTTACTCTGCTATTCACTATCTTGTCTATGTCTACCAATCCCGCAATGGATACGACATATCTTGTTAATTCCAATCCCCATGAGGTCTTGCATTCATAATCCAAATGATGCATGGCATGCATAGTATTTGAAAATGGTTAGGCGTATTTTTACGTCCAAACACAGCGCAAATGTTAATATTTAAGTATCTTCGTCCTGTCAAGCCAAAGACTCCGTCTCTTGATTCTCCAGACAAAGAAACTTAAATAGGGGCAGCTGTTATACCCTGTTTTTGGACCTAAAAATACTGGGCCCAATTTCATTTCAAACTTTGTCAAAAATCGAATTTCAACTGCACAATTCAAATTGTCTCTGCTACGCAGTGTTTTCAATCACATTTTTACCTATGTTTTTCATGCATAAAACTTTTCAAAATATCTTTACTTGTCTTGTAAGTCATTTCAAAAGTGTCTCTGAATCATTACATTGCTTTTTTCTACAGTTTATTTCAAAATTTGCAAAAAGTCATACAGAAGGGTATTTTGGTCATTTCCTGCAGTGGGACCCATTTTCATCCTTGTGACTGTCTCTGAGTCTTTTCAGATTATTTTTAAACCTTTCATCAGTAAACTTTGTTAAAATTCATTTCAAACTTGCGTCTGAGTCAGTGTCAAGTCAGTTTGAGTCTGTGTAGGTCATTTTTTAGCCCTAGGGGCATTTTGGTCATTTCACATAAAATTTTGGCATGGGGAGGTTACTTTGAAGTACCTCATTTAAACCATTGGTTCATTTTAGTCCGTTTTGTCAGTTTTATTTTTGTTTCACTTTACGTTTGGTCAAATTTTGTTTTTTATTCAAATTTTATTTTTTTTGCATTTTGGTCCCTCAATTGAGGTCCCAAAATTGCACTTTTGTCCAAACTTCTTTTTTTATTTCATTTCAAGTTTTTTTAATTTTGCAGTTTAGTCCTCAAGTTCTTATTTTTGCAGAAAAGTCCAAAGTTCATTTTTTCAGGTCCAAGGCCGTGCCATTTCCATACAAATCCAGGTGTCACATTTTCATTGGCTCAAGTGTACACATGTCAACTATATAAACAGTGAGTCAGAATCAGAAGCGATAATCACACGCCACTTCACCAAAAAACAGAATCAAGCTTTCTCTTTCTTGTCAGTTAGATCAAACCAAAAAATCACAGAGAAATCACCAAGAACACAAGAACCCTAAAATTTCCAGAACAAGATTCATACACAAATTCATTGATTTTCACATCAATCCTCAGAGATTCGTGTGAATCTTCATCACCGGATTGAGGAGTTCCCCTACAATTCAAAGTGCGAGCTCACATTGAAGCAAGCTCAAGCACTGATCATAGGGATTTTTCACACAGATTCAAAAACGTTGAAGCAAGCTCAAGCACATAATCACAGAGAAGCAGAGAAAGAATCAGAGAAGATGAAGATGAACCGGTAAACCGATTTATTTTCGGTCCAAAAGCAAGCAAAATCATCAAAACCGTCAAGAACATTCAAGTTTTCCCAAAGATTTCCTCCATTAAAGGTTTCAACCAGGACCTTAGGTAAAACTCATAATCTTTTCTCAAAAGTAATATCACTGTTAAACCTGTAGAAAACAATCACGCAAGTAAAGCGTATCAAAAAATTTCCAGAATTCAAAGAAAGCCGTAACCGTAAACACGAAACCTAGATCCATAAGGATCTAAGTTTTGAAAGCAAGAACGAGTACTAGAAGCGTAATCAAACAACGAAACGATGTAGATCTTTAAACGATCTAAACATTTCTTTTCAAAAACCAAAAAAATCAGTTTCAAAACCGTATGGAACTTTTTAGATCTACAACGTTTCAAACCGTATTTGAAAAAACAGCTACTGGATTCGTGTTTAGGGTTAAAGGACGAATCAAATGAAGTAAGAATCTTTGAAATCTGGAAATTTAGGTCACCGGAAACTGCATGAACTCGCCGGAGAAGATGAAGTTTCCGGCGGACCTTCAAGGTCTCCGCCGTAGCTTCATCCTCGCCGGCGGCGAGGTTAGTGAGAGGTGAGAGATGAGAGAAGAGAGAAGAGTTAGAGAGAGAATGAGAGCAGCAAAATGAAGCAAACCGGAGCTCCTCCCTTTTTATAAGCCAGCGAACCGGACCGGTCCAGTCCGGTCCATTCCCCTTCGTTTCCTGGCCGTTTGATCTAGGGTTTCAGAATCCTGGATCAATCGTATGGTTCCTGTGCAACCGGATCTTCTAGTGTACTGGGCCTTTGGTTTGGGCTTTGTTCTTTTACGTTTTTGTTTGTTTTCCTGCTATTTGCACCATATTTCTTTGCTGTTTGAACCCCTGCATGCTTAAAATTTTCTCCAAAAAATCTCCAAAAATTACCACATGTTTCTTGATATTTTCTTAGTGTTTTTATGACATTTTTGAACATTAAGGATCTATGAAATTTTTTGTATAATTAATTCATAGCATTTTAATTCTCTTTGAATTATTTGTTATGGATTCTTCTTCACACATTTGTCCTTAATGTGAGAATATGTAATAAAAGCTACTTGATGTGTTAATATGAGAGATTTGTGCCTATAATTTCATGATTGATTTGTTGTTTTGATTTGGTTCATAAGTTCTTGATTTTATGAACAACATATGCATATTTTGAAAGATATAAAATACCAAGTTTATTCTAGAAAATATGGCATGAAACCATGCTTGCATGTTTCCAATAATTCCATGCTATAACTTGAGATAAAGAAAACTCTTTCAAAATTTGTTAAAGCATGAGAATTAGAGGCCAAGAATGCTTTAGGTTTCATACCTAAATTTTTAGGGTTTAATGTCATTTTGTTAACTTTTTGTGCCATCTTGCATGCTTTTATTTCTTAGTACTTGTTATGTTTTTTTTCTTTTCACTAACAAGTTTATTTCCATGTTCCATGCATCTCATTTAGTATTCCCTCTGCCTTCTTTAGCCTAGCATTTATTTTTGCAAGTTTTAATTCATTTAGAGATGTAATTTACCATTGGTTTGTAGCTTGGCAAAGAGGCCATAGAATGTATTTAGGGAATGTTGTAATATGGACTATGGACACTATGGCGCACCGACACGCACACACTCACCTTAGATGTATGTATAGGATTGTATGGTTAAATAAGCGTTTAGGTTTTAAACACTTAGAGAAAATCCATCCTTTTTCCAAAAAAAAACAATTGAACTTCACTTCAAAAATTTTCATAATAAATATGAAGTCAACACTTCATTTTTTCCTTTCTTTTTTCTTAAGAAAAATTCAATTCATCTTAACCATTTAGACTTTCTTTCTAATCACTAATCAAACCTCACTTTCTTTTGCTAAATCTAACGCTCATGAAGCCTCCCAATCTCCTTCTTCAAAACCTTTTTTCAAAACTTAAAATCAAACAATTAAAACAAAAAACAAGTTTTTTAGCAAGAACTACGAACGGTTTTGATCCCTTAAAAGGGTACGTAGGCAATGAGTCAAAACTCATCCAAGCCGAAATGAAATCAAATTCTACTTCTTCTCACCCCCATTCTTAACTAAATAAACCTCCCATTTTCAAAAGTAAGTAAAAATAAGCGTAGAAATCAACTTAGGAAAACGGCTCCTATAGAGGACTATAGTTACTCCGGGTGCCTAACACCTTCCCGTAGTAAAACCGACCCCCGAATTCGGAAACTCAAGGGTTTTTCTCCTTTTACCCTTCCCAAGAAAAAAGAGAGATATCAACGGTCGAAAGGTACAAGTCCAATTAATGGCTTGGCACCCAAAAACCATGATAACAATCTTCATCTTCTCTGATTCTTTCTCTGCTTCTCTGTGATTATGTGCTTGAGCTTGCTTCAACGTTTTTGAATCTGTGTGAAAAATCCCTATGATCAGTGCTTGAGCTTGCTTCAATGTGAGCTCGCACTTTGAATTGTAGGGGAACTCCTCAATCCGGTGATGAAGATTCACACGAATCTCTGAGGATTGATGTGAAAATCAATGAATTTGTGTATGAATCTTGTTCTGGAAATTTTAGGGTTCTTGTGTTCTTGGTGATTTCTCTGTGATTTTTTGGTTTGATCTAACTGACAAGAAAGAGAAAGTTTGATTCTGTTTTTTGGTGAAGTGGCGTGTGATTATTGCTTCTGATTCTGACTCACTGTTTATATAGTTGACATGTGTACACTTGAGCCAATGAAAATGTGACACCTGGATTTGTATGGAAATGGCACGGCCTTGGACCTGAAAAAATGAACTTTGGACTTTTCTGCAAAAATAAGAACTTGAGGACTAAACTGCAAAATTAAAAAAACTTGAAATGAAATAAAAAAAAGAAGTTTGGACAAAAGTGCAATTTTGGGACCTCAATTGAGGGACCAAAATGCAAAAAAAATAAAATTTGAATAAAAAACAAAATTTGACCAAACGTAAAGTGAAACAAAAATAAAACTGACAAAACGGACTAAAATGAACCAATGGCTTAAATGAGGTACTTCAAAGTAACCTCCCCATGCCAAAATTTTATGTGAAATGACCAAAATGCCCCTAGGGCTAAAAAATGACCTACACAGACTCAAACTGACTTGACACTGACTCAGACGCAAGTTTGAAATGAATTTTAACAAAGTTTACTGATGAAAGGTTTAAAAATAATCTGAAAAGACTCAGAGACAGTCACAAGGATGAAAATGGGTCCCACTGCAGGAAATGACCAAAATACCCTTCTGTATGACTTTTTGCAAATTTTGAAATAAACTGTAGAAAAAAGCAATGTAATGATTCAGAGACACTTTTGAAATGACTTACAAGACAAGTAAAGATATTTTGAAAAGTTTTATGCATGAAAAACATAGGTAAAAATGTGATTGAAAACACTGCGTAGCAGAGACAATTTGAACTGTGCAGTTGAAATTCGATTTTTGACAAAGTTTGAAATGAAATTGGGCCCAGTATTTTTAGGTCCAAAAACAGGGTATAACAATGATATAATATTTGGTTCTACTAATGCATCTCTTTGCAAAGAATTTTCTAAGTTAATGCAGGATGAATTTGAAATGAGTATGATGGGAGAATTGAAATTTTTTCTGGGAATTCAAATCAACCAAAGTAAAGAAGGAGTATATGTTCATCAAACAAAATATACAAAGGAGCTTCTGAAGAAGTTCAAGCTAGAAGATTGTAAAGTGATGAACACTCCAATGCATCCAACCTGCACCTTAAGCAAAGAAGATACTGGAACAGTAGTAGACCAGAAGCTATACAGAGGTATGATTGGTTCTCTGTTATACCTCACTGCATCTAGACCTGATATTTTATTCAGTGTATGCTTGTGTGCAAGATTTCAATCAGATCCTAGAGAATCTCATTTAACTGCAGTTAAGAGAATCTTCAGGTATCTGAAAGGAACAACTAATCTTGGACTCCTGTATAGGAAATCCCTAGATTATAAGTTGATTGGATTCTGTGATGCTGATTATGCTGGTGATAGGATTGAAAGAAAATCAACCAGTGGAAATTGTCAATTCCTGGGAGAGAATCTGATATCCTGGGCAAGCAAAAGACAAGCAACTATTGCTATGTCTACAGCAGAAGCAGAGTACATTTCAGCTGCAAGTTGTTGCACACAACTACTTTGGATGAAACATCAGTTGGAAGACTATCAGATCAATGCTAACAGTATTCCCATTTATTGTGATAATACTGCTGCTATTTGTTTGTCAAAGAATCCAATTCTACATTCAAGAGCCAAGCATATTGAAATCAAACACCATTTTATCAGAGACTATGTTCAAAAAGGAATTTTAGATATACAATTCATTGATACTGAACATCAATGGGCTGATATATTTACAAAACCTTTGTCTGTTGAAAGATTTGATTTTATTAAGAAAAATTTGAACATGCATTTTGTGTCTGATTGAAAAATTGCTTGCCTCTGAATAAGAAGTTTGGTTCTGAAGTTTATTCAGGAGCATTTTGGTTCATCAGAAGCTCTTAACTGAGGTTCTGAGAAAAATGTGCTTCTGAAGATGACGTCAGCACTAAAACTTCAGAAGAGTTATTCTTTGCTTCTGAAAAGCTTGGTTAGTGGGAACGTTGGTAGTTACTTTATGTAACAGCTGTCCCATTACCCAAAAAGTAGTTTTCTGAAGAGTCTCTGACGTGGTCTATTTGTATTGGAGTATAACAAAAAGGGCAATGATGTTTTTATTCGCTTTTTAACATACTTTCACGCGCCCCCAATTTGTCATTAATGCTGTGTTTGTTTGTCCCTTCTGAATTACAAACGTTTTAATAAAAACACTAAGTCATTTCACACACTTCTCACTTCACAACAAACACTTTCTAATTTCTTCTCAACCCTCTGTGTAAGTAAGCACATTCTCTCAACCTCTCAAAACACCTTAGAACCCTAATTCTACTTCAAATCAATGGCATCTTCAAGTTCTGCCGGTGGTTCTTCATCGAATATGGATATAGATACTCCTGCTTATGAAATCAAAGGAAGAACTATGTCTATTGAGGAATGGGAGCTAATCATTCAAGCGGAAAATCCTGTGGATTTCACTTCTCTAACTCACCATGGGTGCGACTTGGTAAGATTCTACAAGAAGCAGAAGCTAATGAGTTACTTCAGTCTTCTCAACGGTCCTACTTATGAAGTGCTTGTCAGACAATTCTGGGTAAGAGCTTCAGTGTTTGACAAAGTTGCTGCTAAACAGGAAGAAGCTCAGATGATTCTGGTTGATCCTACTTTGGAGGGAAAAACCAGAGAAGAAATGGGTCTACTCGCCTTCACTGGGACTGAGATTAGATCAAACGTCATGGGGATTCCTGTAACAATCAATGAGCAAGTGATTGCTCAAACTATGAGGAGAGATGCTTCTGGGACATACGATGGAGAAGAGATTCCTAACCCCAGAACAAGCCCTTGGAAGGAAATAGTAAACAACACTATCTACGGATCAAAGGATGCTAAGCCTTACAGCACCTTAAGCATGGAAAAGAAAATGCTGCTGAAGATCCAGAATGAAAACATTTTTCCCAAAGGTGGAGGAAGTGATCAACCTTCACTTGGTCACAAAGTCTTTCTGCATCACACCATCACTCAGGAAACAACAATGAACGTTCCTAAGTATATGTTTAAATACATGATCAAGGAACTCAAGAAGAGCCAGATGGAGAACAGGAAGTTTGTTCCCTATGGAAGGCTGCTCTCCATAATCTTTCAAGAAGGAGGACTCCTAAGTGCCCTGAAAGACGTGGGTATTTATGATAATCAGAAGCTGGGAGCAGTCACAGGAAAAATAATTAATGGGGCAACTCTAGTCAAGATGAGGCTGATTTCAACATGCAGGAAACTAGATACAGATATGCATGAATCTGATGTCATATCTGATCTAGTCACTCATCACATCCCCATCTGCAAGAAAGATCCCCTGGATGTGCAGAGGGCCTACATCTTGGACTACTACAAGAGCTACAACAAGAAAATCAGCCTGAAAGATATCCCAGAAGAAATGTATGGTGGTGATCTGCCTGTGGCCAAAGGCAGAAAATCTAAAAAGAAGCAGATCACCAAGGAAGAATACCTTGCTGAAGATGCTACTGAGGTGGGTGCTCAGAAGCATAAGAAAGCCAAGAAGGAAAAATCTGCTATGTCCACCATTCTTGAGGAAGTGGAGGATTTGGATGATGTCCCTCTTATCAGTAAAAGGACAAGGAGTACTCAAGAAACAGCAGAACAGCCTGCTTCTGAACAAACTGGTTCTGAACAAGCTGCTTCTGATCAAGCTGCTTCTGAAAAGCCTTCAAGTCCCAAAAATAAAAGAGAAGCTGCTCTTCAGACCATCAAAAGGAAGAGGTCTAATTTAACAAGAAATCTGAAGACAGCTGAAGGAAGAAGGGAAGAAATGTTGAAAGAACTGGAAGAGAACTGGGATGAAGACTCAAGCCCCAAGAAGGCAAAAAGGACTGCAACTTCTGAGCCCATAGTCATGCCCAGTTTCGAAATGACTGAAGAAATGAGGCAGTATGCTAGGGAGGTTTCTGCATCCAAGATAGCAGAAAAGAAAAGGATGAAGATTTTGTATGAAAATGAAAGGGATGAGCGTCTCAAGGCTGCAGGGTATGTGCCTACTCCTGTCATTGCTGCTTTAGCTTCTGAGTTAGAGCAAGAAACAGTTCAGTATGGAGCAACTCTGCTTTCTCAAGCCTTGAAGAATAAGCAAGCTTCAGGAGCAACTTCATCAGAACCAGTTTCAAAAGCTCCAGAAGCAATTCATCCAGAAGCTCAGTCCTCAGGTAATCCATCTAAAGCTCCAACTAATACTCAGTCTCTATCTCTACCCTCTTCACCCTCTTCATCATCCACAGAATCAGATGACCAACCCCTTAGCCAACATATAGACAAGCTTCTAAAAACCAAACCTACCAAACTAACAGAATTTGGAACACTTGACTATGAGAGTACTCAAATAGAATTTTCAAAAAATAGGATAAAACTTTGTGAGAAATTCAATTTGCCTACTACTCATCCACTATATCCAGATACTCCAGAACCTGTTAGTATACAACAACCTGAACCTACCCAAACAAACTCACCAAATAACCAATCTCCACAAAAAGCCTCTGAAGTAGCTTCAGATGCAACTACTTCAGAAACCCCCCAACACCAAGAATCCTCAACCCTTCACAGCTTAGAAAAACATCTAGGTGGTGAAATGCAACCAACACCCACTGTTATACCCTGTTTTTGGACCTAAAAATACTGGGCCCAATTTCATTTCAAACTTTGTCAATTATCAAATTTCAACTGCACAGTTCAAATTGTCTCTGCCTCGCAGTATTTTCGATCACAATTTTACCTATGTTTTTTTTTTTTTGCATAAAACCTTTCGAAATGTCTTTACTTGTCTTGTAAGTCACTCAAAAGTATCTCTGAATCATTACATTACTTTTTCTGCAATTTATTTCAAAATTTACAAAAAAGTCATACAGAAGGGTATTTTGGTCATTTCCTGCAGTGGGACCCATTTTCATCCTTGTGACTGTCTCTGAGTCTTTTTTTCAAATTGTTTTTTTAACATTTCATCAGTAAACCCTGTTAAATTCATTTCAAACTTGCGTCTGAGTCAGTGTTAAGTCAATTTCAATCTGTTTAGGTCATTTTTAGCCCTAGGGGCATTTTGGTCATTTCACATAAAATTTTGGCATGGGAAGGTTACTTTGAAGTACCTCATTTAGGCCATTGGTTCGTTTTAGTCCGTTTTGTCAATTTTTATTTTTGTTTCGCTTTACGTTTGGTCAAATTACGTTTTTTATTCAATTTTATTTTGAAATTGCATTTTGGTCCCTCAATTGAGGTCCTAAAATTGCATGTTTTGTCCAAAAAAATTTTAATTGCACTTTAGTCCTTACTTTCATTTTTTCAGTCCAGTCCATATATTTTTCAAATTTGCAAACAGGTCCTTCAAGTTAAAATTACAGGGCAGCGTTTTTTTCAGTCCAGTGCCACATGTCAGTTTCCTATTGGTTCCAATACACACTTGTCAGCTATAAAAGCAACACAGTGGCAATGAATTTCACACGTTTTTTCCATTCACCAAGTGCCAACTCATAAACAAAGAGACACACTCTCTCTCTTGGCAGTTACAAATCAAAACAAAAAAGCTTCAACATTCATCAATGGCGTAAACCTAACCTTTTCCAGAAACAGAAACTACACAAATTCAAGCTATTTTTCATGGATTCTCAGTGATTCTTTGAAGAATCATCATCATTGAATCAATATCTTCGCAATTCAAGGTGCGAATTCGCCAAAGGCAAACTCCAGCACCGATCACGAAGATACAGTGAGGAAGACGAAGAAGAAAGAAAGACAGTGAAGGTTTAAACCGGCGAAGAAGACGATAAAGCAAGAAATCAGCAAGAACACCGGTTTATTTCCGGATTCAAAGCCAAATCACATAGCATCAGAGATTGAAGTTTTCCAAAGAGTTTCTCCATTAAAGGTTTCAACCAAAACCTTAGGTAAAACTCGTAATCTTTTTTCAAAAGTGTTAATCATAGTTTAAACTTGTAAAAATCACGCAAGCAATAGATCCAAAATTTCCAGAATTCAAAGCCAAAACCGTAACCGTAAACACAAAACCTAGATCCATAAGGATCTAAGTTTTGAAAGCAAGAACAAACATCAAAGAGGTGCTAAACAACGAAATGATGTAGATCTTCAAGGATCTAAACGTTTTCTTTCAAAAAATCAAAATCAAATTCAAAGCCGTACGACAAATTTCCAGATCTACATCGTTTCGAACTGAATTTGAAAAAACAACTGCTGGATTCGTGTTTAGGGTTAAAGGACGAATTGATTGATGAAGAAATTTTGAAATTCTGGAAATTTTAGGTCACCGGAGTTCATGAACTCGCCGGAGAAGATGAAGTTTCCGGCGGACCTTCAAGGTCTCCGCCGTAGCTTCATCCTCGCCGGCGGCGAGGTTAGTGAGAGGTGAGAGAAGAGAGAAGAACTTAGAGAGAGAAAGGGGAGTGAAAAATGAAGAAAACCGGAACCCCTTCCCTTATATAGCCAGTGAACCGGACCGGTTTATTTCCGGTCCAGTCCCCCTTGTTCCTGGCCGTTTGATCTAGGGTTTCAGAATCCTAGATCAATCGTGTGGCTCCTGTACAATCTGTCTTTTTGAGTGTGGGCTTTGGGTTTGGGCTTAGTCTGCTTTCACGTTTTTTGCTTTTTTTGCTACTTGCACCATACTTGCCTGCTGTTTGCACCCTTTGTTCATGCTAATTTTCATCAATAAATTCCAAGAAATTTGCCATGTCATTTTACTATTTTTCTTGATAATTTTCAGTGGTATTTTGCTTGGAAAAGTTGGTAAAAATTTTAGTGTTGTTTTGTCAAGGGTTTTTTACTATTTTAAGTCACTTTTCTCGCATTTTTACCCGTTACTTCATGTGCATAATGTTCGTGTTCGTCATGTTTGATTTGCATACTATTCCATATGAATTTTGCTACTGTTTGCTATGCATATGTCACTGTTTTGATGTGTTGAATTTTGTTCTTACATCATGTGCATTATTCATTACATGTTTCCGGCTTATTTTCATCGTCACTTTACTGTTTTATGCCATACTTTCTTCCATCGCTTCATGCCATATTCTTTCCTTTTTTACCATTTTCTACTAACATTTCCTTTCATATTGATCACTTCATAGCACTTCACCATCTTCACTATTGTCTCCATTAGTTTGGTTTTCTTTTTTTAAAATTGTAATTCATTCGGTGATGTAATATTTTACCATTGGTTTGTAGCTTGGCAAAGGGGCCATAGAATGTATTTAGGGATGTTTGTAATATGGACTATGGACACTATGACGCACCGGCACGCACACACTCACCTTAGATGTATGCATAGGATTGTATGGTTAGATAAGCGCTTAGGTTTAAACACTTAGATAAAAATCAACTTTTTTCCAAAAAACATGCAAATAACTTCACTTGAAAACCTTTTTTTTTTGAAAATCAAATGGAGTCAAAACTCCTTATTTCCCCCTTTATTTTCTTAAGTAAAATTTTCAATAAATCTTAATCCTCCTTAGACTTTATTTTTGCAAAATGACTAATCCCACCTCACACTTTCCAAATCTTATGCTCTTGAGGCCTCTCATCTCCTTTCTTCAAAATCTCTTTTCAAACTTAAAATCAACCAACAAAAACAAAACCTTTTTTGAGAATGAACTACGAACGGTTTTGATCCCTTAAAAGGGTACGTAGGCAATGAGTCAAAACTCATCCAAGCCGAAATAAAAATCAAATTCTACTTCTTCTCACCCCCATTCTTCACTAATCATACCTCCTCTTTTTACAAATAAGCAATAAAATTAAAGCGTAGAAATAAACTTAGGAGAGCGGTTCTTATGGAATACCATAATCGCTCCGGGTGCCTAACACCTTCCCGTAGCGAAAACGACCCCCGAATCTAGAACTTTTTAAGGGTTTTTCTCCTTTTACCCTTCCCAAGAAAAAAGAGAGATATCAACGGTCAAAAGGTTCAAGTCCAATTAATGGCTTGGCACCCAAAAACCATGATAACACCCACTAAGGCCTCTAAGACAGTTTCTGAAAATACTGTCTTGGAAACCCAAACAGAAACCCAAACCATCCCTGAGCAAACTGTTCAGGAGCAAACTGCTTCTGAACAAGTTGCTCCTGACCAAACAACTTCTGACCAACATATACCTTCTGACCAAACAACAGAACAACAACAACAACCAGATTCACCCACTATAATAGACTTAACCTCTGACCAACCTTCCACATCAAATACAACTCAAACTGAACCTTCACCCATCCCTGACCATATCCTGGAGTCTGAGTATATAGAGGAACAACTGATCAGACTTAGTGATGAGATTCAGGCACTGATTCTTCGCAGAACAGTTCCTGTACCTCCTATTCACTATTATGATCAGTGGATGGATCTACAGAAGAGCTTTGATGAGCTGCTGGATCAGCTTAGAACTAAATGTGTGTCATCTCACTCTGCTATGCTGAAGAAGCTTTTGGATGATATGCATGAAGCAGCTAAGGAGAAAGAGCTGAATTTTGTGCCTCTGCTGGACATCACTCCTTTCTATCCAGAAGAAGAGTACATCACTAGGGCTGCTAGAATTCAGGCTGGATATAAAAGAAGAATGAGGGAAAAGGATGAGCTACTTCAGAAGAAGGATGATCAGATCAAGTATCTCTTAGAATAGTTGTATAAGCAAGCCCAACCTTAGTTGCACATCCAACTCTAGCTTGTTTTTTACTTTTGTTCTTAGTAGCTGTGTCTTTGTATCTTAATCTTTCTTTATATATATTATCATTGTTTCTGGATCTTGTGCTTTTTCACCTTCAATATGTTTTACAAGCTTTAACTCTGATGATATTTACTGTTTTTAATGCTGCTTGCTCTGATACTCTTTCTTTTGTTTCTATTCTTTTTGTTGATGACAAAAGGGGGAGTAAATGTATAGTATTTTTTAAGGCACTGAGCCCTACTACAACCACTTCTAAATTTCTTTTAAATACTTCTGATTTGATTTTATGAGTATTTTATTGAAATTTAATTAATAAGAATAGAACTTAGGGGGAGCTTACAAACCTCTATCCCAGTGGTCAACTTATTAATTAGATCAACAACAATTGAACATTTTAAATACTATTGTTTGTCATCATCAAAAAGGGGGAGATTGTTGGAACAAAATGTGTTTCACAATGAACCTTATTAAGTTTTGATGATAACAAGGTATTAAAAATTGTCAATTGGTTATTACTAATAATTGTTCAAGTGTACAGGACCAAAGGCTACTCAAGTTATTTCAATAGGTCTTGGAAGAACAATGGAAAGAAAAAGAAATTCTGAGCATCTGAAGAAAACTGCTCCTGAAGCTAAACTGCTCCTGAAGAGATGACGTCATCAGAAGCAGAAAGTCATCAGAAGCAAAAGTTTTCATCAGAAGCAATATCTTCACCAGAAGCTACATTTGATCCTTTAATCAAACGGAAGATTCAAAGTAGCTGATTCTCAATTCAGTCTTATCAACGAAGAACGAAGAATTGAAAGGGAGGTATCAACGGATATATGGATAGCACTGAGCACTTGTCTCTCATTAATAGAGTTGACAAAGTACAAGTGTACAACCACTACCTCCACTACTCTGTTTTCTGTCTACGCTACAAGACAAAACAACAGCCATGCCTGCAGAATTTGTTCACTCAAGATGGGAATGAATTTGAAGCTTATTCTTCAAAGGACTACACCCAAATCAGGCAAAGGATCACTGGTGGATAATCAAAGGATTTCAAACGACTCTTTAGACGTGCTGATTATCTCAACGTCTCTTTCACGCCTCTATATAAAGGAGTGAAGACTTGAAGATAAAAGATAGAGATATATAAGTTTAAAAGCGCCAAAACTCTGTCAATTTGATTCTACAAAGCACACTGAATTTCTGCACTGATTTGATACATCTTAGAAATTCAAAGTCTAGAGTCTTTTCTGTATTGTATTGTGAACACCACTGATTGTATATCAAGTGTTCAATTCAAACTCAATTCTCTGTATTTTTGTTTGATTAGAAGTCTCTCGCCTGCGTGCTTGAGCATTAGAAGTCTCTTGCTTAGTGCTTGAGCATTGGAAGACTCTTGCGTGTGTGCTTGAGCATTTTTGTGAAGTCTCATACTTAGAAAGTATTGAGCAGTTGTAATCTTTGTGATTATAGTGAAATCTCCTTGGAAGTGCAAGGGGGACTGGACTACTTCCGTGTTGTGGAAGGAACCAGGATAACTGCTTGTGTCCTTGTCTTTCTTTTCTCTGCTCTGTTCTTTTCCGCTGCAATCTGACTCTGATCATTTCATCAGAAGCAATCAAACTGCTTCTGAAGTTTTATCAGAAGAAGTATTTTTTAAGAGAAAAAGAAAACACAATTCAACCCCCCCCCCCCCCCTTCTTGTGTTTTTCACCTTCATTTTTGTCCTTTCTCTTGCCTCCAGTTTGTCATGTACCTGAAACAGTTATACAAATCAAACACTGGACAACTGGAATTGTTATGTCATGTCCTTCATTTTTTACCAAATCAAACGCACGCTATATATTAATTTTCATAGTGATCATACTATATATGCATTAATTGCAGGCCCATTGTATCCGCTTCTAGCTCCATTATTGGGTCAATGATCCTTAGTTAACTCACTGTTTAAGAAGCCATTTGTTAGGAGAAGAAGCGCTTTCAATCTTGACTGTACAAAAGCCACATTTTATTGATAACAAGTTCTTGGTATGCATAAACTTAAGTTATGTTGTTTTATAGACTTAAAATATTAATTAATCCAATTTTGCAGAATAAACTTAAAATAAGTTGTTTTATAGATACATTTTGAGTTCTCTATGCAAGGGATGCATTACTTCTTTCCCCTCTTAAAAATCTGCACTAACTTAAGTTTTTTTGAAGTGTGTTTACACTACAACATAATTAAGAATTAGTAACAGTTGGCCAATTGTTAGGTAAAGCCCGTGTTACTAAATAACTTCAGTAACACTTTATGTATTATTAGTAACATTCAGAAAATGTTGCATATTTATATTTTGTAACACTTTTAATATCACCAGTAATATTAAAAGAAATGTCGCATAATAATTTTGAGAATTTGTAAAATTGTGGATCTACCAATTTGGACTTTGCTTAGACTTATTATGATTTGCAACTCTAAATATGTCCTCGTACACATTTGAATTTGATTTCTCAAATATGCTCTCATACACATTTGAAATTTAATTTCATAATGGAAATGAACCGTGCAACACAATTTAAATTACATACTAAAACAATTACAACTTTTCTTCGAATAAAGCGTGTAAATGTAAGAAAAATAATGCGTAATAAGCCTTCATTATGGAGGCATACAAAATATATATAGATTTTAATCCTTTTTGTTATGCTTTCTTTTTCGGACTAAGTAGTGCACATTCATAGCCCCACTAGTTTTCTGCAATGCAATATCCTCAAGCATGCCAACGATTAGCCCCCTTAGCTTTCATCACCACAACCACAAGTTAAACAAAAGGTTTTTTTTTTTACCTTCGAAGAACCTGCAACAAATTTGAAAACATGAAAGGAATAAAATTATATGGATATATCAAGTCCTCTGCTCATATTCGTTCCTTTCACCTCCATGCATGAACCATAGAGTTCAGCTTACCATGTTTTCCCTTGTTTGTGAAAACTAAGAAAAAGCTGGTGCATGAAAATCACTTTTCACCACTCAACTTCTCACCATTCCCTTCACCGAGTTGGTTCTTCACCAGATTTTTTTTTTTTTTTTGAAGAGGCGCGGCTCTTCACCATAATTAGTCACCTCTTTTCCTAGAAAACCAAATCCTTCACCATACCCTTCCAAAATCCTTCGCCGATCATGCTCCTTCTAGATTAACAGAAACCCAGAAACACCATAACCTTCATCTCTTAGCTTCTTTAACGCTCAGCTTCTTCAAAAACCTCACGTCTGATTCTTCACCATACCATCTCATTCGATTGAGAACCTCGCCATCTGATTCAGCCTTCTGGCTCAGCTTCTTCTTCGATGAGTGTGTGACTGATTATAATGAAATTTGTTCCTCTCATCACTCATCTTAACCGTTCATCTCTCACCATACCCTTTTACAAATTTAACTTAAAGTTTGAAATTGATGTTTGTTTTTGCAGCATTAATGTAGAAGAAGGGATGTGTCAATTACCGATCTTCTAATTTTTCATCTTGTGACAACAAAGGTATATGCGACCATTGATAAATTATGATATTTTTTCAAAACAGGGTATACAAGTGAATTGGTTTGCAGATTTGTGGTTTTGTTTTGTAAAATAGGGTATAAAGTGTAATGTGCCAAAAAAAAACTAGTTGGTGTCGGCTAGACCTGCTCTACAAATTTCATTAACTTTTAAAATATTGACTTTAACATCTGTTAGACCGACTCTAATAAATATCTTCGACGTTTATAATATTACCTTTAGCGTTGGGCAAACCGACTCTACAGGATTTTGTTGACATTTAAATATTGACTCTAGCATCGGTGGGCCGACTTTATAAGATTTAGTTGACTGTTATGTCGTTGACTTTAGTGTTAGACTGGCCAACCTAGGGAAGAGTCGGTTTTAAACTCGAATTAACCAAGGCTATATTATCCTCGGATGCCAGCTAGCTGACGCTGCCCAAAAGCTTCAAATTTTAAAGCATGCCCGACTTTGACGCCAGTCGAACGCTAAATTATAATTAGCGGCCATTTTTGCCCTTTTAGAGTGTGTTTACGGTTGTTTTTTCCTGTTTCTCACAAATTCAAGTTAGTAATCAATACAAATAGAAGTAGAAGATCTATTTTTGAATCTCATGGTAGAATTTTTTTTTTCCCTTAAGAATGAAATAAAGGATTTTCTTTTTCGAATACAAAGAATATATAATTTCGAATTCAGACATAAGAACCATCCTAATTAATTAGTTAATGAATTAATGGATAAATTGGTTAATGTTATTATCAAGATGATTTAGTTGCATATTGGCTTGGGATCTGGGAGTGTGCTCCTTCTCGAGGTCTCAGGTTCATTTATCCCTAATGCCAATTTAGGTGGGCTAATTTAGATTCTTAAAAAAAAGATGATTTAGTTGCGAACAAATGGTTGAGGTGCATCTTATAACAAAGAACTAGAGTCCGTACATATAGTCTTGATCTCCCTATTTCTTTACAATTATAAGCAATGTGAGACTTCTTCAACATGTATATTTTCAACCAAAACCAACACTATTTGTGATCAAAATTGCCACATAGTATTTAACCAGTAGTGGAATGCTAGCAACACTCTCTTCTGAGCACTCTCTCTAGCACTCACTCTTTTATTGGGTGAAATAAATGTAGGACCTACACTTTAGAAATGGAACCCACATAAAGTGGTGAGACATACATTGATTTCACCCAATAAAAGAGTGAGTGCTAGAGAGAATGCTCAAAAGAGTGTTGCTAGCATTCCTCTTAACTAGTATATAAGCAAAAACTGAACTTATTTGGTTGTTTCTAGAAGTAGGAATAGGGCGATCAACATGAGTCTGCACCTTAGCCTACATCATACTCAGATCATGTTAGGTTTTTTTAAAACTCAAATTGTTGTCACTTGGATGATTCAAACTTGAGACCTAGTGAGCAAGTGGTTACTCTCAAAATTTGACAATCGATCTTTGTCATATATCCATGAATCATACGCATAGTAGCAAAACAAAGATTAATTCAAAAATATTCGTGCAAATCTAGTACCCACTCTCAATATATGTAAACAATGAAGGTACACACAAGTCACCAGCCAGGTCTAAACTGATTTAAGGAATATTCTACAATTTTCATGAAATAAATGGAATCTCACTTTTATAAAGCAATTTGGTTCATATTCATGCTTTCATTCAAGAGCAACCACAAAGTTTGACCTTTAAGGAAGCATTTTATCGAATTAGCCTTATCTCACGCAAGTGAGCTTAATTTTTCACAAACCTCAATAGTTTCAAAAGTAATATGGTATTCTAAAAAATTTAAACCAAGTTCACAAAAATCATCAGTCGGAATTTATAAATGATTGAAACAATAAATTTACTTTTTGTATCTCTGTTTCCCATTCTCTTCAGAGATTTTGGACAATACTTGAGTCATAAATCATTTATTTTACCTGTAAAACTAAGTTCAAATTGTATGAAGTTAAATAGAAAAAACCAATTTACGAGGAAAACAATTTTGCTTAGAAAAGTTCTTCTTTGCTTAGCGATTAGAAGATTCTCTTAGCGGTTTTGTCTAATGCCACTCTTTTCTATGAATTTTCTACTTCTTTTGTTTCTTCTTCCTCTCATATTTCCACAACAATCCTCTCTTCTTCGTCTTCTATAATACTTTCCCAAATGGACCTCTTCAGTGGTGATGAAATTTTTATGCTATATTGGAGTGAAATGGTTATCGGGGTAGAGTATATATGCTTAATTCATGCATGTTAGTCAAGTGTATGTCCATTTGTCCAGCATGAAATTCAAGCTTTCATGTTGGCCATAGACAACTACATAAACTGGTTTAGAGTATCATCTAGTACGATTCAAGCATCTACATTCATTTGCTTGCCCGTAGAAAACTGTCTCTAATTAAAGAATAATCTTTCAATGATGAATTTTTTTCAGGTTCAATAGAGTGTTGTCTTTATTATTATTTCCTTAAATTTATAGTAGCACATAATCACTTGGAACGACCAATTCCAACTGGAGGTAGATTTTTCACTTCCATGGTTTAACCATATTTAATTATTACTTACTCATTTCAATTCCTTATAAATAATTTTTTTGCTCTGTGGACCTCTAATACCAATTAGACTTCTATTTCATTAGCTTTTTATTCTATAACCTTTTTTTTTTAAGAAGTTCTATCAACCTTTTTTAATACCTCAAACAACTCACCTTGCACAAAATATTCAAAACCATCTAATTGTCAAAATTCTAGTTTTAATCTAATTATTTAATTCATTACATATCAACCTGTACATCTAAAAGAAGGTAAACTATTATGCAAGTAGTTATAAGTAAACTAAACTGAACCATTTTTTTTACTATGAATAAGAACAAATAAATGGCTAACTAACAATCATTGAAACAATAATGAGACTGTAAACTCAAAATTTTCTGACAAAAAGTTGCTATCATATATATTTTACATAAGAAAGCAAATTGAAGTTTCAACCAAAGGCAGAATTGTGCAGCACTATCTGTTGAAGAAGCTCAATCAACTAATGGGGGAAATCAGCAATCATAAGAACTTCCATTGTAGAGCATTACACACATTTATATCTTTGCTTCCCTCACTCAATATATGTTCCATAAACTGTGTATTAAGTAAGTAATTCCTGAACAGAGATACTAAAATGAGAAAATAATATGATTATAGGGACATGCACATGCAGGGAAGAGAGAAAATTAGCACAATCAAATAACCGTGAAATAAAGATTCAAAATTAAAGAAAACCACAATCAAATAAAAATTACCTTTCATGTACACAGAGCTCCGACACACGTCCCAATTGAACAGTAAAATATCTTTCATGTACGTACTCTACAGCTCTTTCTGAAGAAGCCAAGAATGAGAATGTATAAAAAGATTTTTGAATTAAAATAAACTGAATTGAACAGTTGAAATCCAAACATAAGAAGGGGAAACAGAGATCGTACCACTAAAATAGATTTTTGTGATGGTGATTGAGGCAGATAAGGGTAAACGTCTCTGCGCTTCTTCATTCTAATAAATCTTTATTTTTGGAATATGAGCTATCTTGTCCCAATCCTCCCCTGTTCCCTCTTTGCATCGTTCCTCTAATGTTGGGCAACTCCAAATTCTCAGAAACTCAAGAGAAGTGAGGTGTCGAATACCCTCTGGCAAGCATCGCATTCCTTTACAATCCCAAATCTCTAGAGTCCTAAGGGATTGAAGACCTTCCCACATTTTCTCTGGTAGGGACTCAATCTCATTACAATTATAGATATACAGATGCGTCAAAGCTGGGTTAAAGGGTTCATTTGGTAACTCCTTCAGATTTGGGAAATTATCTACAAACAGAGATTGAAGAGAAGTAAGGTTTTTGAACATCCCCTCTGGGAAGGATGTTATTCCTTCGCCGTTATATAGGGTAAGCTCAGTAAGACCACGAAAGGTAGGGATTGACCTCAGTAACTCATTGTTACATCCCGAAACATTGAGGGATTTAAGAGATGGAAGACATGGCAGTCCTAGCTTAGGGCAATAGTATATTGTCAAACGAGAAAGACAAGGAAACACCTTTCCTCTTTCCACTTTCAATAACCCCTCTATGTTTGGTAACTCATATAAGTGGAGTACCTTCAGAGATGGGAAAACCCTCACCTCCATGCCATCCTGAGATTCATCATCATCCAAGTATTTCAGATTAACCATAGAAGATAATTCCAGTTTTTCTAGAGATGGTAGTTTACCAAGTAACGGAAGCCGCACAAATTTCTTGCAATCCCCAAGTTCAAGAGAAACTAAATTACTAAGAATACTTACCCAACTTGGTAATGATAATCCGTCGTAGTACTTTATTTCCAAGCACTTGAGATTTGAGTGAGGTTGAAGCACTTTGAGTAGCTGCTCAACACTAATAGTTGGTGGCTTGGTAAATCCATCATTGTTTTCCCATGACAAGCATAATTTTTCGAGGTTTTTTTTCCCCATCAAATTGGCTTCTTGAGCTTCAGATAAACTGCCAACATCTTTTAAGCCTTCGATACTCAGTTTTCCACCGAGGTTTAGATCACGTAACTCTGTCAAGCTATTCCCTTTCTCTAAACTAACAATGTACACACTTAATGTTCTTAGACAGGATAATTTTCCAATGCTAGGAAACATTCGAGACAAAGATCCACATCCTTCAATGACTATATGTCTAAGATTTTGTAAACAAGTCAAGTGTTTAGGAAGACAACTCAGATTATCACAATCTTTTATTTTCAAGATTTCCAGTTTTTTTAAGTTGTAAATTGAGTTAGGAAACTTTTTTATATCAAGATAACGAAGTTCCAAATACCTTAAATGAATTAAGCTCCCTAGTGATAATACCTGGGATGTGCATAAAACCCGAAGAGAGCGGTTTAATGGGAAGTGATCATGGTTTTTTGGGGAATAATTCTTCAAGTCAAACAATGTTCGCAAGGATTCAACTTTTTTGAAGATACCCTCATCGAATGATAAAAAAGTATCGGAGTTAAAACTTATGTGGTGTGTGCTTTTTGTCAAACTACTCATGTTTGCATTCTCCAAATACATGCATTCTTGTCCCATTACTGATTGAGCGAGATCATGGATAAGATCATGCATCTTGAAAGAAATGTCTCCAGAATATTCACCCATCTTACAGTCTTGAAAGAATGATTTTTGGTACAATTCCTTCCAAACCATGTTTCCAACATCTTCAACCTCTAAATTCCTCTTTGCAATAAATCCATTAGCCATCCAAAGTTGAATCAATTCTTCCTTCAAGATTTCTCTATCTTTGGGAAATATAGCACAAAAAGAGAAACATTGCTTTAGGGTTGGTGTTAAATAAAAGTAACTCAACCTCAAAGCAGGCAAAATAGATTTTTCTTGTGGTAAATCCCAAAGCTCACTGTCTTTAATATCAAGCCATTCCTTTTCTTCATTCATTGAGAACATTAAACCTCCCAATGCTTTTGCTGCAAGAGGTAATCCATTACATTTTTTTACTATCTCCTTTCCTATTTCCACAAGCTTTGTATGCTCTTCTCTGTAATGTCTAAATGCATGTTGTTTGAACAACAACCAACAGTCACTATCAGAGAGACCAGACAAAGAGTGAGCTTGGCATGTTCCCATGATTGTTGCAACATCCTTATCACGAGTGGACACTAAAATGGAACTACCTTTTGATCCACAGGACAAAACAGATTTCAAACGATTCCATCTATCTTGTGTTAACCCATATTCCAATTGTTCATTTTGATTCCACACATCATCCAAAATCAGCAAATATATTTTCCCTTGCAACAATCCTTGCACCTTTCTTTCCATTACATCTAACTCAAAGTCAGGACACTTCTCTAATGTGATAGATTCTATAATAGAACACAAAATCCTCTTGACTGAGAAAGTCTCAGAAACACAAACCCAAATTTTTTTATCAAAATTGTCACTCACCCTAACATCGTTGTAGATCAACTGAACAAGAGTTGTTTTTCCAATACCACCTAAGCCAACAATGGGATAGACAGAAATGAAGTCAGAGTCCTTCGCATGGGTGAGAAGAAACTCGACAATCTTTTCTTTATCATCGTCTCTTCCCAACGCTTTTGTTTCAAGAGGGGTGGAGCTGGTTTGGCGCCCTTCAGCTACTTGATATGGGCTTTCCCTAAGAGTTCCACCCGTCTGTAGAGAAAACTTGTTCTTACGTTCAGCAATACGATCCAACCTCCCTGTAATCTCTTTCAACCTGTTACCGATCTTATGGCGAAACTTTAAAGAGGTGAATTTTTTCAGTCGACTAGACTTGATCGAGCATTCATCAAGGATGTCATCGAGCACATATACAACATCTTTGAGGTCTTGTAGCCATACCTTAATAAAGTTGTCTGTGACTTGTCTCTTCTCAGCATCTTCAAGAACGGCCCTAATGTCAACTAAGGTGGTTGATAGGTTTTCAGCCTTTGACTTGATTCCATAAATGGTAGAAAATTCAATTTGAAGCAGAGACATCAAATTCTCGAACACAACTCCAAGAAAGGGATCGGCCATTCTTTGAGAAAGGAAAGAGTCGAAAATATAACAAGATGATAAATTGGTTTAGAGTGAACGAGTGTTAAAGTAAACAGAATGAAGAACTTTGAGAATAAAATGCAATGGTAGTAGGAAGTCAGCAAGTAGTTGTTCAATAATTGTGAGCAAGAATTGATTGGGTGTTTGTAGGACACACATTTTCAATCACAAATGAAAAGTAATACTATATACTCCTTTAAAAAGAAAAAGTAATATACTTTTACATCAAAGATGTGGCCTACAGAATAATGATCTTTGGGAAAAGTTCATGAATCCCGTATGAATCTAGTCCCTACACTTTATTTATTTAGTTCCACATAACGATAATTTATCGTGTTAATTGGTGTCTTAACGATCATCTATTGAAAAGATAAAATTTTAAATTTTTAATATATTAGATGCATAATTTTTTTAAAAAAATGTTTCTATGGTTAGCTTTTATAACTTGTGTTCCAAGGAAACAAGTTATCATTTTCCTATTGAAATTTCATTCAAGTTATGGTGTGACGTCATTTACTAATATTTTATCTTTAATATTTCATGCCACTGGTATTTAAATTTCGTCTCTGGCTAAGGACGATAACCAGTTGTTTATGGTCTAGCACTTGTTTTATTGTTTTATGCATCTTGATTCTTGAACAAGTCTGATCTATTTTACCAATTTTTCGATCAAATATAAATATGCAAAAAAATGAGAATAACTATATAATATTCTAATTATAA
Organism: Medicago truncatula; assembly: GCF_003473485.1. Taxonomy (NCBI): domain Eukaryota; kingdom Viridiplantae; phylum Streptophyta; class Magnoliopsida; order Fabales; family Fabaceae; genus Medicago; species Medicago truncatula. Next base: position 33,436,362 of record NC_053048.1, read on the forward strand.
AAATTAGCAGAAAGACTGACACTCTCTTTTTATTGCGCTAATATTTGAAAATTATGATCAGTGTTTTTTATGAAATCTTGATTTTGATTAAAAGTAAAAATATAAATTATTTTTGCTTTTAAATTAAATTTTAACAAATCAAAGAAAAGGTTACACTTCTCTATGGTTGGAAACTGATTCTCAATTAATTTTCCTAGCTCTCAAGTCTTCCGTGTCAGTGCCCTTGACCTAAGGAATAGATGGTTAAACTGTTTGGCTTTTGTTAGGAATATTAATTTCATTTTCTCCCATGTTTATAGGGAGGGGAATGCACTTTTGTTTGGTTTAACACAGTCCCCGATAACATTAGGGAGGAGTACATTAGGAATAGGATGGAATTATCTAGTTATAGGTTTGTAAATTTTTAAAAGGTTTTGGCCTAATCCCCCTTTTCTTGTTTGTACTCTTTTTTTGGTTATATTGAATCTTGAATGATTGCATCATTCTTTTGCTTAAAAAAATAAATAATTTATAACAAATCAGACTAACGATTATCTATTTCAATGATACCAATAATATAACAAAAAAATAATAATTTGAATTCATATTCTTTTTAATGAAACGAACAACGATCTTTATTATAGAAAAAATTATTTAAGTGTATAATTGGGATAATGAAAAAATAAGTATAGATATACTCATCTAGTTTATTACACTTTTATTTTTATATTTGAATTTATTCTTATCTATTTGTTATATGTGTTATTTATATTGAATGTTGAATATAATTTTAAAAAGAAAAAAATCAGCTCAAAAGAGACAAAACATATTATTTTCTTTATATATAGTATAGATGCAAATAACTATAATATTTTCATTTTTTATTGCTACATGGACCTCTAACATCACTCTTGTATTGCATCTACAACGTTCGTGCATACACATAATTAAGATATGAAACTCTCAAGTTTCAAATAAAAAAATCAATTAAACATCTATTTCATGAGTTTTTAATTCTATCAATCATTTTTAAATGCACCAATAACTCACCATTTATCTGTCAAAATTTTAGTTTCAATCTAATCATTTAACTCATTACATTTCAACGTATACAGAACTTTGTTTCCCATATAACATGCGCTACCTCATTAATTTGAGGAGCATTTGATTGAGAAAATCTATTCTTTAAATTAGACCACATTCGTGTTGCGGTTTCAGCTTACAAAATATTTTGACGAATCTCAAAAGAAAAATAATTAAGGATCCAACTTACCATCAAATCATTTCATCGTTGCCAAGTATGGATGTCTTTTTTCTTCTTTGGAGTTGTGAGCTATCGCCATCAACAAATTCAAGCTTGTTTTTGGCATGAAGAGTGTCATAATAGTTTGGCAACAAGTGTGATGGTATCATGATAACTGATTTGTTCAATTCAAGAGCTTGAATCTCTTTGGCGTCAAATTCAAGCCATTTAGCTAATTTCATGGCTTGAGAATAAGACTTTGTTCTTGATTTGCAATGGTATTAGTGAGAAAAACTCAATGAGAAATACTTATATTTTATAATGAAAATTAATTTTTCAAAGGAAAAATTAACTATAACATAATGCTCTAGAATACAATTCATTAAAAATGATATTCTAGGTATTAATCGAGTATTTGGGCTTGTGGTCAAAGGCATGAATGCAATGCTATAAAGGTCGTTCAACACAATTTTGGTGTTAATCCCCTGGTTCTTAGGGGAAGAGACTTTAGTCATCAAGATTTCGATCAACTGGTGAATAAAGTTTGGTTAAGAATTATTACCATAAGAGTCGAAATCTTGATGATTAAAAAAAACATGCAACTTTTCACATGAGGTCAACGAGTGTTCAAATAAAATTGCTTCCATTAGTCTTCAGCTGAATGAGTCGATGCGGATGTATTCTATTCCGCTTTTTATTTTAGACTCTTTAAATTGGAATAGATTAGCAATTTTATTTTTTTTTAAAGCTAAAATAAAATTTATTCAAAATGCATAGAATTCCAACGAGCATAAAGAATGTTGGGCTAGAAGTCTCAAAAAAAAAAAGTCTTAAAGTAACAACATACAAAAGAAATGTGTGTCATATATATACAGAGCACTTAAACAAACACTTATATATAAAATATAAACTTCTACAAACAAACCAAACACACCTTCCACCGAGGGCCCCCTTGAAACCAATAAACACCAAAACCAAAATGTTAGTGCCAAACCAAAATCGAAACGGCCGTGCAATAGCGGAAACAAATCTTAGTGCCAAACCGTTGAAAAATCCCTCTAAAATAACCATCAAACCTACCAAAAACCCATGTAACCGCACCTTGATTCTCTTCCGCACTTGAGCACAAGTAAACACCCAAAAAATCACCACCTGAAAAACATGTAACACCCTACAAAAGCACATTGAAAAGATAGCTCAATTCTTTAAACAAGTTACACGGTCTAACATCCGTGTATTTGAAAACCCCATCAGCAACGAACTCATAGAAGAAAACAACCACATAAATCAAAACTCACAACCAGACTAAACAGAAGTTGTCCAAGTGATTTTTAATTACTACATCTTCGTTGTGGATTCACAACACTATCCGTACGGTAATAAACATGTCCTTGTCAATTAAGGTACACCAACAACAACCTCCACCAAAACCAATCCATACAAACCCATAACACAACAACTGTAAGAGAAAAAACTAAACATCAATGGAAACACCATTAACACCAATCTCAAAACGACAACAACCTCCATACAACAAAAGAACCCAAAATCCATCCATTCAAACCCATAACACAACAACCGTAAGAGAGAAAAATCATAAATTGAAACACCAACAACACCGTAACACAAACCCAATAACACAGCAAGTGTAACGGAAAACCCTTAACAGAAACACATACAACAACCGAACAAAACAAAAAAAAACCTTCACAAGACCCACACAGGAAACCCCTTCAATCTCGAAATCGATCATACTGAACACCTCAGTCGTCACAAAAACGCAAGACATATGCCACCGCCGAAAGACAACAACAACAATGAAGGACGAAAAAACCAAGACTGGACAACCGAGATCTTGGGTGAGAGTGATGCGGATGGCCAAGCCAATCGTCCCACCACCCTACATCTATTGCTACGTCGTAAAAGAGAGGTTGGATTGAGAGGCATGAGGGTGGCGGTGAATATCGTAGAGAGAGGCCGGAGAAATATATTTGACCTAAGATTAGCAATATATACTTAATTCAAATTTTTTTAATTTTGATATTTTTTAGGGGTGTTATCGTTTTGTTTTAGTTGTTGTTTGCTTTGTACTCTTTTTCCCTTGCTAGTCACTATGGAAATTCCTAACAAAGTTTTTAATGAGGCACATGTCTAGTTCACTTGATTATTTTGACTTGAGTTTTTTATTTTGTGGTGATCGGGTTTAAACTCCGGACCTTACATATATTATGCATTGTCCTATCAATTGAGTTAAGGTCACAAAAACTTTGACTTGAGTTTTGTTATGGCCCTCCCGAGTGTTTTATGTCTTTCCTTTTATTTTAATAACATATCAAAAGTGTTTTTTTTTTTAAACCCATTTCAAAAAGTGTTATACTTTAAAAAACAAATAAAGATAAATAAGCTCACGTAAAGCAAAGAGAAATTTTTATTACTGCATTTCAAATCTGTGATATGTATTGTGAATTTTTATTTTTTTTGGATACAAAATGTATTGTGATTTTAACCGTTAAGTTAATGATAAAAATTAGTTTTTTTTTTTATAATAAAAAAACTAATTAGTCACCATCTTACCACAATAAACAATTAAGACAATGCACAACCGTTCAGAAAAAAAAATCTTGACACTAGTAGCGATAATCTATAAACGTTGTTCCATTCGGTTGGAATCTCGTGGTGGAATAAACTCTTCAACCCCCAATATTCCTGGAATGACGGTGTTATTATGGTTGCTTTTGCCACTTTAGGGAAATAATAAATAACTTTTTTTAGAGGTATAATAAATATTTTTTTAGGAAGGTATAATAAATAATTTCGATGTTTACTTTTTTTCTTCCGAATAAATGTAAATAGTGGACTAATCTGATTTTTATTTTTTTTATTAAAAAAATTCTTAAGCACTTCATTCATTATAATAAGTGATAAATTACCATTTGTCAACTTCGTATTCTTTTTTGATATGTCATTTTTTTGCGTTAACCATCCCGTCATCAATGGACAGAGGTTGTGATTAAACTTTCTATGAGTGATTGCATCGTTCACCTTAAAGATGTTTTGTGTAAGACCGCCAAATTTTTTTATAAACAAATCAAAATGAAATTTTATAACCACAAACGTAGCAATCTCAAAAATACAAGGTGTACCTTAGAGACTATTAAATAAAACAAAGAGTATCAATGTCACAAGAAAACAACCAAAAAACATTAGTCTATGCCCAAACAAACTAAGGGGCTCGACCACCACAGCTGTGTACCGAAAACAAAAATAGGTTTTTTAGCTTTCAACCATCCTGAAGACCGTATCTTATAAATTTTGTCTAACAATCGGGGAATTGGAGTAACAACATTATTAAACAGACGATTATTTCGTTCTTTCGACACAACCCAAACACACAAAAAGCATATAAGTTGTAAGACCGACGATTTATTTCTTTATTTCTACAAGACTCTTTGTTGAACATTTTCCAAAAAATCCCTTTTTAAATTATTTTTGTGGGTGGTGTGCGCGCCAGAGAGAATGAAGAGGTTTTTTTTTTTTTTTTTTTAAGGAAGAGCATGAAGAGTTGGATGTGTAATATGTGTATTTAGAGAGCGCAAAAATGTTATTATTGGATCACTTTTCAAAATAAATTTTAATCCCAAAAATTTTAAATTTTTTAAATACTGTCCAACGAATTTAATAATGAAAAATTTTGTTACTTTATTCTAACATAAAAATGTAATAAAAAAATGATTTGAATTTTCTAGTATTCTAATATCCAAAAAAAAAATCCATAAACACATTTAAATACACTCTTAGAAATTTTGAACGTAATTATGGATTGGATAATTTAATATTTACTTTTTTTTATATTTGCTTGTAATGATAATTTAATATTTATTGAATGTGATGTTTTTTTTTTTTTTTTTGAGAGCTTATTGAATGTGATGTTGAAGTGGTGGTAAATTGCCTCTTTGGACCTATCAAGATTTAAGATAGCAAAACTGAAAAACGTATATTTTCTTTTTTAAAATTTGAGTCGTTTGGAAAATACTAGAGCCACTTGACTTAGAAGAGAGAAAAAAAATGTTCTAGCTCATGGCTTGGTTGAGTAGAAAAATATAGGTGGCGACTATTTTAATGGAAACCAACATAAAATGAAATCCCCTTATGTCACATTTATTTTATGGGAAATGTTGGCACAAGTTAGTTAACCAAAAGTGAAAATTATTTATTGTAATTAATGCATTTGAATTTAATTTTTCACTTTTGATTAATTGAATGCACAAAATTCAAGAGAATATTTTTATTTTTGGATTGCTTAACATGTGTCCACAAGTTAACATGACCCTTATTTTATTTATAAACTTTACTTTTTATTTACTAGAGATAGAAATGGGCTGCCCAACTATAGATTTCCGTAGTCTTTTTTGTCTGTTTTTCTGTTTTGTTTTCTGCTTTGTTTTTAGAGTATTGACCTAGTCCCCCCTCCTTTGTACAGTTTTCCTTCTTTTTTTTCTTTCTTTTACTACGTATTGAGAGGCGGTACAAAATGGGAGCTGCTGTTGGGTGCCAACCTAGTTGAATGTTTCAGCTTCTCCCTGATACGTAACCTCTCTTTGCCTATAAAAAAAATATATATAAATCAATGATGTTTAACTTTTGGAAAAAGGGAAAATTTCTGTCTTAACTCCAACATGCAAATGCTTTTGGGAGGTAGTTGTCAATGCTGAAAAAATAGAGGATCCTCCCCTCCTACGTTCCAAAAACATCAATTCAACTTAGTAACACTTTTAGATTATACCTAAATATTCAAAGACAAGAGTCCTTCAACTACAAACCAAAGATTCATTCTAAACAAACTTTCCCACATGTCTAGAATTAGGCATTAGATGACATATGACTTAAAAATGTGTTTATGAGTGGTAAAACTCCTCCTCATTTTACTGATTAATTTGTAAAGATTGAATCAAATCTAATCCAAATCTTAAGAATTGTTTCGCCGTCTGTTATGCGACCACTGGAGTCACACTGTATATGCCTTTCGTCTTGTGCTTGAGAGGATATGTGTTAGAATTTCCATATAAGATGAGATTTATTGACTAAAAAGTATGTTTATAAGTGGTGGGTTGTCCTTATTTTGGAATCCAATATTGTAGTTTGAGTCAGGTTTAACACAATTTCTAATATCATCTGAAGGAAGATTGAAAACTCAATTTAGTCTTTTGTAATTTTCTCGTAATTCAATCTAATCATCGATAAAAAAAATATTACTCAAATTAGTTCATAATTTTTTTTTGACAATAACAAATTAGTCCATAATATTTTTATACGGATGGTAAATTGGTCTGACTCATTATTTTATAGAGATCAATTTTTCTTTAGTATAAAAATGAGAAGACTACTTTGAGTTTATTTTTTTGTCAAGATTAAATTGAGTACGAAAAAATTATAATCAACCAGATTTTTTCATTACTAAAAAAACACACTAAAATGACATAGTCTTCAAGTAGACATCGTTTTCTCCACATAAATGCATCCCCACATAGTACCATATGCTATGATTTAATTATGCATATTTGTGGTGTGACATATTTTGTCGTTTCAAACGTTGCCATCCAATCCCTCACCTCATAAATCAATCAATCTCAACCGTCTATGCTCAATTTCCAGAACAAACTATTGCCACCAAACTTCAACTTCCATTCCTATAAATTGTGACTTACCATGCAATGCAAAAATCAGTGGTAACACAACTAGTACCATTCTCTCATAAAACAAATGGACTCTATGATAGAAATGCAAAACAAGTCCATAGTTGAAATTCTCTACAAAGCACTTTTGGGTCAAGGAACAATGGAAATGGTAGCCAAATTGCTAGCAAGTGATCTTGAGTATTGGTTCCATGGTCCACCAGAATGTCAACACATGATGAAGGTGTTAACAGGAGAAACAAATCACAAAAAAGGGTTCAAATTTGAGCCAAGAAGTGTCACTTCAATTGGTGATTGTGTGATAACTGAAGGTTGGGAAGGACAAGCTTATTGGGTTCATGTTTGGACATTGAAAAATGGGTTAATTACACAATTTAGAGAGTATTTCAATACATGGCTTGTTGTGAGAGATTTGAGGCCATTAAGGTGGGAAGATCATAAGCAAGATAACATGACATTGTGGAGAAGTCAACCTCGTGATCTTTATCGTAGGTCACTTCCTGGACTTGTCTTGGCTATTTAGACACAACACAACTCATTGCATGTGCTGCTCAATTTGGTTGTTATGTAATGTACTTTGTACAATGTATCATGAATTTGGATTTGGTCTTATGGATATTAAACATCATTTTCAACTTATTTAGCTTGCTTTTAAAAGAATATATATTTGTATTTTGGATATGGTAAATTGTTCTATAAAATTATCACCAAATTAGAAGGGAAAAGAATGAATAGGAGGTTAAGGAGAAAGTTGAAAATAGATGAAAGGTTAAAGGTGCATATAATATGAATATAAGAGAAATAATGATAGTGTACTATATTACTATTAGTCCTTTATTCCTCTTTCTTTTAAGTGCTTTTTTCCCCTTATTGTTGAATGATCAATATCTATTTTGGTTTAAAGCAAAGTGAAAGTATCTCTCAATCTTTTTTTCCTATGAAAGGTCTCAAAGTGAAATTATCTATTTTTAAAGTGCTTTTTTTTAATTCCTCATAATTTTTTAAAAATTCATTTCGTTCGGATACACTGTTCTGGTTTTTGGATGGACAAAAATCATGGTTTTTTCCGGTTGCACCGCTCTAGAGGTGGAGGAAAACTATGTCTTTAGGCTGTCCTGAACGATGTATCCTAACATAATTGGTTTTCAATGGTGGAAGGAAGATAAAAACAAGTTTCTTTGTTTTTAGAGGTGTAAAACAATGGCTTTAATTGCGTAGCTCTTGTCTTGGAACACAAAATAAAAACTCGTAAGTTTGAACTTTTACCAATCCAAGTGATAAAAAATGCAATTTTTTCTCTTGTTAAGACTTGAAAGGTTTTATTTTTTTTGTGGTGGTCAGAGTTTGAACCCTGGACCTTGCATATATTATGCATTATTAGTTATCACTACCAACTGAGTTAAACTCACGAGAACACTTGAAATGTTTTATTAATTCCAGATGGATAGTTTCGGACTAGAAAACGTTTTAAGAATAATAACTATCGTAGTAGTCTTCATCTCATCCTTGCACGACTTGTGCTTGGTCTAGGGTTCTTAATATATTTTGCATTTTCAAAAAAAAAAAATATAGCTATATCGTAGTTAGTTATCGGTATGGTACTATGGTTGCATGCTATTGTGATTTGTGAGTATAAAGATAGAGAAAAGTAAAGATCTTTTTTTTCATCAAAAAATAAAAAAGATTTGGCAAGTGCTAATATTAATGAAGTCAATTGACTAAAATTTGCATTGAGAATTGAAATTGCAATATCAATAAAAATTTCCTGTTTATCATGTTTGAAAATTGAATGTCATTATCAAATGCTTTTGATGGTGATTAGCATCGATTGCATAACATTTTTTTATCAATAACCAAGAATGTTGATGCTTTTTGTTCATGTAATCCGATGGCATTACTAGAAGATTAGCACATGGATCATTAACCATCCTTAAAATAAAATGGTTAAAGAATTCGGTCCATTTGTTATCGATTTATGTTATTTTGTTATCGGTTTATGTTATTTGAACGTTAATATACAAAAATAGTGTATATATTTATCTTTATCTTTATCTCTCTTATTTTTAATCTCCTACGATTTATGTACATTTTAAAACTATACATAAACTAAAAGTCATCATATTTGACATTAAAATTTCAATGTCAATAGATCATTTCCCATTTTTATTGAAGGAAAAAAACTCATTGCTTTACTATAAGTTGAGCCATAATAAAAAATAAGGTTACAAACATAAAAATATTTTATTAAAAGGAATAGATGGACCCCAAACATTTTGAGGATTTTTATCATAAATGTGGGCACAATCTAGCACTTGTTTGGAGTCAATAATAATTCACTAGTAGCACTTGGTATGTCTAACAAGCTTAACCACTTTAACGGATCCCACATCCCTACTACCTAAAATTAAATGGTTTGGACGGTGGACTAATGAATCTTGCCACCTACTTAGAAATAAGTAATGAGTTTTGCTATCTACTTAACAATTGAAGGATAATTTTGTAAGGAAATAAACATTGATGACAAATTTAATATACCCACAATTTTTTTTAATTATGTGTTTTGGTTGAAAGTAGGGCTGGACATGAGTCGAGTCGAGTCGAATCTGTCTGAGCTCGACTCGATAAGAATTGGTTCGGCTCGAGTTCGAAACAAAGTTTTTTTCTAGCTCGAGTTCGGCTCGTTTAAAGTTCACGAACCACTCGGTTCGACTCGTTAGGTTCACCTCATTTGCTCAAATTGCATATTTCAAAACCTTTTTTTTGGAGAAAAAGATTTCTTTGTCAAAAATACATATCTTTGACCTAAAAATACAAAACCTTTAAAGGAACAAAAAATATAATAATGCTAAACCTTTAGAAAGATAGCAACACTTTATATATACTACATGTAGCATATATATACTATCAGTATTGGTTTTATATGTTGTATTTGTAATGCACCGCTTGTATATATATACTCGTCCTCTCTAATCTTTTGCAAAACTCTCCGATGTGGGACAATTTTTATGCACAACTTTGTTTTAAAGCCTTGTGAAAGCATTAACTTTTTCCCCTCTTTCTAGTATTACAATTATGGTTGATTTTTATTAAATTAGCAATTAGTAATATTTTATATGAAAAAAGTGCATAATTATTAGAAGAAGATTGTAAGAAATCCTATATTATATAAAAAATTGTGTATGTATATATATCGAGCTGGTTCATGAATCAAACGAGTCGAACCATACTAAGTTCAAGTTCAACTCATTTATTTAACGAACTTAATTTTCAACTCAAGTTCGACTCATTTGGTTCATGAACCAAGTCCAATGAACCAATTATCGAATCGAGTATCGAACTATTTTCGAGTTGGTTCGATTCATTGTCAGTCCTAGTTGAAAGAGTCTTATATATATATATATATATAGATGAGGATAGTAGAAAAATGGCAAAGCCATATTTTTAGAAACCGTGAAAAATAATCCATTTATGGTGAGACTCTTAACTATTGTAAGCATAATGACTTAATAGGACTTGATACTTGATAGTACTCTGCTACAACACTTTATTGAGACAATATATATGTTGTTACCTTTCCAAGAAATCAATTTTTTTACGAGAAAAAGAAAAAAAAAATCACCGAGGACTTTTGCTTGAAAATAGTGACAAAATGCTACTTTACCTATGATAATCACTGGAGTACTTAAAATGACAGTGTTGTCAATATGTACAACCAATTAAGTCCACTTTTGATTGCATTTGGGAAAAGGTAAACCAGTTTTTCAAGATTTAAAGTAGAAAGAGATTTGTTAAAAACTGCAAATGAAACCATCAATCGAGATCTAGAGTATTCGTCTGAAAAATATGTCAATTTCCACCTATCTTCTGAGTCATAGATATAGCAGTGCATTATACTCCTCCAACATCTTCTCCTTCCACGTAAATAATGGACGCCACCATTTCCAAGGATCGTCCCCGAAAGTCCATCCTAAAACATAGTACTTCTCAACTACTATTGCTAATCGATTTGCAACTATATTATACGGTTTGCTAAGCCTATCACACAAAGCTCGCCTCCCCTTCCTTCCAAGCATCAGACCAAAATAGTGTATTTGTCCCATCACCGACCACCATTACCAAATTATCATCAAACTACCTTCACACTTTCACACCATCACCCCTACGAATACCTCCCATCTCCCTCCACCAAACTCATCATAATCATCCACCTTCTCTAATACAACCATGTTCCACCTTATACGGCTATACCTACTCTAACACCTTAAACCATAAACCATCTCACTCCACATACAACCTCCAATATCATTTTTCTAATAATGCCAAATAATTTTTTTTTTAATCCTTTGAACCCCTAAACCTCTATTCTCCTATTTTAAACAAACTTTATCCAATTTAATCCATGAAATTTTCATAATTTCCTGACCCCCACCCTCTCTCCCCTTCCTGACCCCTTGTTGACAAATGACAACTTTCCAACCCAATCGACGCTTTCTAAATTTGATCAAGCAACATGTACCAAAACAGTAATCGACGAAAGTCTCCCTCAATTGGCAAACTTAAATAACTTAAAGGTGTGTTTCAAGTTTTGCAATTCAATGCCATGGCTGCCTCATTTAAGCAAGATTATCAAACATTCTCCTCTGCTAACATACTTTTATAAAAGTTCACCTTGAGCCTCAAAATTACTTCAAACGTGATCAACATTGCTTTTAACGCCCTTGTTCCACGCAAAATTAATGTTTCAATAGTAAATTTTAAATGTGAGATATTCAATGTCCCAAGACCGCTAATGTTATAACTAGAAAACAATCATGTCTCTTCACACTACTAGAAAATTCGGTTATAGCGAAGGCAGAAATCTGTCGCAAAATAGGCTGAAATCCATTGCAAAATAGGCTAAAATCCGTCACAAATGGTTTTCTGACGGATTTTGCGAGGAACAAAAATCCTTCGTAATAGTGGGTGTCGAAAAAAATTAGGAGCGGTTATAGCGAAGGCAGAAATCTATCGCAAAATAGGCTGAAATCCTTTGCAAAATAGGCTAAAATTCGTCGTAATATTGGGCATCAGAAAAAAATTAGGAGGGAAAATCGAATCCGTCAGAACGGTTTAGAAATGGTCGCAAGCAAAAAAAAGTAGTCATAAACACCGCATATATTGATATCTAAAATCCAAATTTCCGTCACAAATTTTCAACGCAATAAATATCCGTCACACAATTTTTTAGGGAAAGAAACCGTTTCAAATTTCTGAGAGAACACTCCCGTCGCTAAACTTCTGGAAATATGGTTAGCGTCTCTTTGAATGCCGACGCTAATTTGCAGTAAAAAAAATTTGCGACTTTTACTTTTCCATTGCAAATGGATTTTTTTTTTTTTTTTGTGTAATATTATAGAAGATGAACCACATATATCAAAACTTTTAAGAAAAAAAATACGTAAAATTTACATTAATATTTGATGAAAAAACGTTTTTGGTTGCGTTCACAAGAATAACACAACTTTATCTTTTGCATCAAAATATATTAAAATTATCAATATAGTAATTATAACATTGTACTTGAAACTAAAAGTTATAATCAAATTCTCAAATAACATGATAAAGTGGACATGAATGTGGATCCTAACTCGAAGGATGAGGTCCATATGGAGGTAGATGTGAATGGTCTTGTGAAAAAGACTCCATGAATTTCTGGAACTGCTCTCGGAGCGAACGTGACTTCTCCTATGATGAACGAATCAACTCCTCATGAGTCTTCAACCACTCCTTGAGTTACATGTTTTCAGCTGACATTTTAGACATTTCAGTCCTCATATGCTCATATTCATATGGTGAGATGCCTTCAAATGATCTGGATGAAGTAGACTTGTATTTTCTACCTCTGGTCCCAAACCATATATGCGTCCCTTGTCGACTCCTCCAACTATGTCTAAGAAGATGAAGTTGTCTGACTGATGATCATTAGACACATCATCCCCCCTCTGTTTGTTGTGAGTTCCTTTCAAAATCCATCTTTCATATTCATCCTACAAAATTAGAGTTCGTTTTAATTCTTAGGTATAAAAATATGAAATTAAATTAATTACTACAATTACCTTAATTAAATTCATATATAAAACAACCAATAAGAACTTAAACAAATTAAAACTAGCTTTTAAGTAATAACTAAGTTAGCATGACTTCTTTCCAAGTAAATAAACATAAGATTATCATGTTCAGATGTCAGAAGCTGATGAACAATAGTAAGCATGCATAACATCAGTGGCAGAGTCAGGAATTTTATAGAGCTTGGGCAAAAAATTTATCGCAAAACGTTACTTCCTTCCTGCGAATAATTTCACATTTCTTACGGATATATCTTTCCTGCGGAACCTAAATCCTTGACAAAATCTGCAGGAAATGTGTTTCCTGCGGAATTTACATAAAAATCCGCAGGTAAATCCGTAGGAAAAGCTAAAATTTCTAGTAATGGTTGGATTTGCTACAAAAAAAGTTGGAGCCGAGCCTGGAAACTAGCCCAGGCTAGCTGGGGGTGGCTCCGCCCCTGCATAACATTAAAACCTATAGCACAACAGGAGGCAACAGACAACAATATACAATCCTTTAGCAATGTTATTTTTTACCTTAAAACAATTCTACCTCTAGAGGTCAATCATCTATCTTTAAACTTGATACATGATGGAAAGCTATATTGTCATTTGATGTTTGTAACAGACAATACACCTGGTGGAACTAGAATATACCTTGATTGTTACTCCATGTTTTATATTATCCACATTTTAATTTTTCTTACATAAAGTAAAAAAAAATAAAAAATTAATGAGTACAATTTTTTTGTACTAAATTGTCTTTATATATTAACCATTCGATTATTAATTATTAATCATAAGATGAGTGTTAGGAACACTCTCTTTCCAACATTCTTTTTAACACACTTATCTATCGAGTGAAATCTATATATATCCCACCACATTATGCGGAACATATTTCCAAAGTTGAGGACTCATAAAAAGTTTAATAATTTGGAATTGATACACAATACTTATTTGGAGGCAAGTTAGAATTAAAGTTGGGAAAGCTAAAAGTTATTGCTACAAAGAAATGTTTACGTTTAACTCTTTAACCACCGTTTTTGCTTATATTTCATTTCAGATAGAGTAATTTCTTAATTTGAAATCCTTAAAGTGTATCCCGAGACACTTGTTAGCAACACCGAAAGTTTAATGTTCCATTGAAAATGTAAATAATAGCGTGAAACTTTTTTTTTTTAAATTAGTGGTGATTTTTTTGTTTTGAATTATTTAAACAAAGCTATATACTCCCTCCATTCCTTTTTAAGTGTCTCTTTCGGAGAATTTTTTTGTTTCTATTTAACTGTCACTTTCAAAATTCAATGCAACATTAAATGATATTTTATCAATATTACCCTTAATTATTTATTGTGGAGAGAGAAATATATGAAATAAGATATTAAATGAATAAGGTCATTATAGTAAAAGTATAACTTATTGCATCAAAAGTAGTAATAATCATTGATTGTCTTGGTTTGTGTAAAATGTCAAAAATGTGACAATTAAAAAGGAACGGAGGAGTATGAAACAAGAGGAAGTGTTATTCTTGTCTGATAGCATTTGAAAACATACATACTAGGAAGAAAACAAGAAAAGAAAGAAACGGGAGTTTCACATTATCAAGGGCAGCTACACAATAACTTCCAGTAATCATAAACATTGCATGAAAACAATTCAAACATTCATTTGAACATATTTACATGGATCTTTCAGATGCTAAATCAAGTAGTGTGCGGAAGAATTGATGAGGATACAATGGTGGTTGTTCTGCTAGTGCCTGAGATATGAATAATAGTCAGTTAGAACATAAATATGGAATACAATGGTTGTTATGATGGATTTGTGTCTAAATAACTTGATTAAAGATGCTTTAATTTTTTACATAGATCCTAATTTGTATCAATTTTTAAATGTAGTGAAGAAGAATGTCATTAGCTTTTGCAATAAGGCAACTGGTTTTAAATGTAGTGAAAAAGAATGTCCTAATTCAAATTATGTATGATGCAAAGCACATAATTTATGTAACTGCTTTAGAGGAAGAAAAATACACATACGTTATTATGAACGATTCGAACCGCAAAAAAAACAAAAAAAGATGATTATGAAAGAAAAGTAATAATATATCATAAGAAAAAATTACCTGATGAACTAGAACAGTGGAAGGTGTCATTCCAGGTACAGTATTTACCTCTATTATCAAAACCTACAAATTTTGAAAGTTGTTAATGAGTAAGATGATGATAAGTCATTTCTACCTCACCATTTTCGGATATTAAAGAGAATAGCATAAGTGACATGTGAAGCAATAAAATCTATTTCAAAGAAAACTCAAAAAACAATTAGGTTAAAGAGAAGAGGGAAAAAAACATTTCTCAGAGCAAGGAATTCAACAAACCTCTCCGCTGTCAACATTGACAAATGCATCAATACGTGAAAATCCTTCTAATTGTAGAGTGTTTGCAATCAGTTCAATATGTTTTTTGCATCTCTGCAAAGCTTTCTCGCTACAAAGAAAATAACAAGAAGAATATCATTAAAAATCACTTCACGAAACCTCCCAATAATTATTAAGACTAGGCCAACAAAACGTCATTGAATTGTGAAGAAACAACAATTTGTCAAACAGTATAAACACTTACAGTTACACGACAGAAAACGGCCTAAATTCACCTACATGCATACCAATTAGGAAATCTGCTTTTTTTAAGAAATTTCCAATACACTGAATGTTGAACTTGAGTCACACAGAGAAATGTCAAAAGTATTTCGACAAGAAATGTATTTCAACAACATATAGGCGAATTAATAATTGTCTAGATTATCAAACTGAGAATTGGACACATGTGCTTATAATCTCAACCAATCTATAAATGGAATTAAGGAAACATAATTGATACCATGGTACACAGTATCGACCCTGCCAGAAGTTGTACAGAACTTAATTATCAGCAAACTGTTGAATCTATTTTGCTATTGGGATGTAGAATCTCAATAACATACCTCATAATTGACAAGGGAGGTGGAGTCAGATTGATCCCGGTCCCACCTGTGAAGAAATGTTCAAAGGATAGAGATTAGCCACTGCGAACAACTGCAGTCATGACAAAGGCTGTGTATTTTTCCAATTATCCTTCTAAAAACTAGATTATAATTCTGTGGAGACCAACCTTGGAACTTCTCCTCTAATGACAAAATATCACCAGTTTCCTTGACAGTTACACTAGGACTTAGTGAGTGCATTGATCCACGTTTTCCTATGACGCCAACTGTTATTTCCACCCATCTACTGTTTCCTTTCCACATGAAGCCGTGACCAGTCTCATTTTTAACTTTGGATGACACAATTATTTCATCTGTTTCTATGAAAGGTTCAAAGATCAAAAGTTCTGGAGGAGGGTTTGGCATCTCAATCATTCCATGTGCCTTGTACATCAACCAAAAGCAAGAGAAAGAATGTCATTAAGTCAAAATTACAAGTCAGGAACTGAAATTCGTAACTCAATAATCGGTAATCCTATGTAATCGATCAATGAAAACTATAAAACAACATATTCTTTAACAAATGACATAACTGTTAAAGAAAAACAAAAAACAAACGACATAAGAATGACTACATGAAGTTATTAATGTTCCTATACCTTTGATAAGCTATTCGGAGGAATCCTTAGTAGACTGTCCTCCAGAGCTTTGATATATATCGCAAGGTCATTGGAACAACTGCATGAGAATGAGCAAGTAACGTGATTGTTCCAAATCAGGGGATATTGTTCCTCTAATTAAGGATGTTATTGGTCCATTATAGTTATAGCTGATTCTATTTTGTGTCTATAATTAGGATTTGATTGATCCATTGATAATAAGAACCATGTGTAGTCAAACAACAAGGCCATTCACATATCTTACACTAATAAACATCAATCCTTTAAAAGCACACTATAATGCAATATTTCATAATTTTTAAATCATTGATAACAAAAAAAGAAGGAACGCTAACACAATTAAAATCTACCGTAATCTTGCAACCCCGGTTGAGCATCCATCTCTTGCTGGCTTAACACATAATGTTTCGCACTGTAGCTTCTGGGTGAGGTCATGCCATATATCATTTATGGGCTTATTAGACAGATCATCTTTTCGCCAGACTTCTTTATTTATGGTAAGAATTCCCAAATTTGCAAGCTTTCAATAAGAAGATATTAGAATGCACGGTCAGAGCAATGTCAAATTGAAAAAAAAAATAATTGACAAGAAGTTTTAATTTCAAATTGAGAAAATTAATGGATGAGGAGTGTTTATCTTTCAGCGAAAAATTATTTGATTAAGGGAAACGTACATGATTTACAGCAACAGAAGTCGCAACTTTGTCCATACAAATCTTTGACGCCAATGCACCAGGACCTTGAACAGAAGATAAAAGTGGGAGAATACACAATTACAATTAAAAAACTAAAAAAAGTGAACCTGAGTAGTGGATACCATTGTACCTAATGCTCTCATGTAGCAAGGGTACAATATAAACAAACCTGTGTAGGGAACTCCTTCAGCATCCAACAAAGATTGAAGTCTGCCATCTTCTCCAATGCCTCCATGTACTGTACATAACAAAGAATGAACAGTGTACAAAAATACACAATCAATTTCATAAACCTGAATTCTTGAAAGTTACTCTGAAAATATAAATAATTAGAAAACTGTTGAAAGAATGTATCTTATTCTGGCCAATTATCATTATCTAAACAAATAATGAGACCCTTTTAAACAACTTTTAATTAGAATGTCCATTTTACTATCATTCACTTTATCATACAGTCATACCTAACAACTGTTTCCCTTATAATTATTCTGCTTCTACTTCAAAAACAAAAAATCTATTTATAAAGCAATGTATTATCATCTTGAAACATTACATCAAATTTGACTTGTCAAGGTGAAACATGCTCTACTTATACAGTGACTTCTAAAAAATGCATCTTCAATAATGTATAGTAAATAGTAATATGGCAACCTTTTACCATGCATCAACAAAGAAGTTGAAGTTAAAATATTAATCACTAAAAAACACTCTGCTTTTAATACCTGCAATAAAAACTGTTGCCTTGACTTCCTTGGCTAGCTTGATCCACTCCCTTAAAGAAAATTTCTTAGGAAGTTCATTAGCAATATCAAATCCTGTAAACCAATTGTGGTCCTTCAAACCCTCCATCAGATCATTCATTACTTGCTTCCGCAGATCAGATGTTAGTGCAGCCCGATTTGGCTCAATTGCTTCTACGCATGCATCAAGTACTTCCTCAGTAGTATGTCGTAGCACAAGAGAATATCTGTACAAAAATTAATGTTTAATCATCTCATTCTTTCTACCTACATTCTGATAGGATCACACGAATGAATCACAATGAACTATTATTATTGATCATGGATTCATAGCCTATGTCAGGAAGCTACATTAAATAGTTTTTTATTCTAATACAGAATGTACACATAATTGGATACATTTCTGGATTTTGAATGCTAATTGTATATCCTATTGAGCCAAATGAAAATTTTACTTTATGGAGTTTAGAAGATTTAAGACAAACAATGCATTGAAATAAAAATTAAAAGGGAAAACCTGATGTATGCCATTAGTTCATGGTAGAAAATGGCAGGCAGAATACAGCGTTCTGGTCAAGAACCAACACTCAAAAAAATCATTAAGTTTATAAGCCCATTTACCGCATGTTGAAATTTAATTTAATTATTAAGAATGGGGTGAAAAATGACAGTGACAAACTTCTTAAAAGCTTAAGCTGTCAGGTAGAATGGTTTTATATCTTCTTATCAACTTCAAAATAGAGAAGTTGTTCCAGTAAGTATATTAAGAAATCAAGGACAAATCCCGATGTAGATAAAAAGATCAATACTTACGGTAATGACCAAACTGTTCTATTCCATACATCATCAGCCTTTATTCCGATATCGACACTAGATGCATAATCACTTGTTGAGGAAAGCAAACATGGAGTTACCTCAAGCTGTAAGAATACATGATTTTAGACTCTAATACATGCAAATTTTATTGAGATTTTTTTTATTAACGGCTAAAATATAAATCAAAATAGGCTTAAATACCACTTTGGCCCCTTACTTATTTTAAAAGTTTAGTTTTCTGAACTTTAAAATCGGTCAATTTGGTCCCTTAACTTATTTAGAAAGTTCAGTTTGGACCCTTAACTTTAAAACCGGTCAATTTGGTCCTCTAATATATGTAAATTAATGCAAAATGACCAAGTTGCATTAACATGCATAAGTGAAGGGATCAAATTGGTCAGTTTTAAAGTTAAGGGACTAAACTAAACTTTTAAAATAAGTTAAAGGATCAAATTGATCGGTTTTAAAGTTAAGAGAGTAAGTTGAAATTTTAAAATAAGTTAAGGGACCAAAGTGGTATTTAAGCCAACCAAAATATCATACTTATGAAAATATTTCCATTCTAAAATAACCCTCTGCTCTACTTACACCACAAAAATAAGAGATATTGGGTAAGTTTCTGATATTTGGTTACAACACATCATATGACGATTCTAAAGGAAAGAAATCATGAAACTGCTAAAACAAATAAGTGTAATATTTTTGTCAGATTTTTACTTCCACATCTATTTTCTTGAAACTTTGTAAAATAAGAAAATTGAAGTGGGAGGACATAACTAAAGTTGTAAAAATTTGAAGGTTTTCTTGATTGTGGATACTTACATCATTGAAGCCTAGCAAATTGAGCCAAACATTTGTACCACTCATGAGAGATACTTGCCGTTCTGATGTGTCACCTCCAAAAATGACAAAAACTTTTTGAGCTCCTTCACGACGGGGAAATGACTTATTAAGCTCTGAAGATTTTGATCTGCTTGGAATCTGACTTGATATGCCACTGACTGAAGCAAGATTTGGAAACCGCAAGCAAGCATGGTGAACAATGCTCCTAAGGATGTTCGTATGAGAAAAACCAACCTGAATAGCATAGAGAGCATTTTCAGAAAGTGAAAAAGATGAGCTATGCATACATCAATACGCAAAACATATATGTTGTCAATTACAAGTTATGTGAGGTAGACACATCCAGAAATACCTTAGAAGCTTGCTGAAACAGAAAACTTGTTTGTTCCATACCACTGATCTGAAAGATGTAATGAATATATTCAGCAATAGTGAACAACCACCATTAGTAGTAAAACCGCTATCTGTATTCCTCTCAAGAGCGAAAATCATCTCACCATGTTAATGTCAGTGAATATTATGGTACCAGATTCAGACCTTCCAAACTCACTTTCTGAAGATGATAGCTTACAACCTGAATCAGGCAAAAACCATCCATCAATTCGTGCAAAATCTTGGAGGTGAAGCTGTTGAAATAATATAGATGCTCCTTTGCGAATATTCTCAATTACATCCAAAGGAAAACGAGGTGGAGTGTGATAAGCAACCTGCGGAGAAGATATCCTTCACCAGGTTAGAAACAAACTTGGCAGGATTGTATGAAACCAAGTACAAATTATAGTGAGATTGAAAGAAACAAAAGTCACTTCCTGGAAAACATGTGCACTACATCTTGTGTGCATAAATAATACATTTATACTAATACTGACCTGTTGGGTTGGAAGGTATTTCCTGCGGTAATTAAATATTGCATCATTCTCTTTCAAGTCATTTTCGCCGAGGAATTGAAGCTCCACCTGTTCATCTAATTACAGTGTTATTATTCTGTACGAAATATTCATTGAGAAATAAACAATTACAATTTTCGGTATGAATTGTTGAGTAATTTTTTGCTGACTATGGAAGCGGAATTTCTATTCAGTTATAATTACCACTGATCCGAATTATTAACACTGGACTTTATTCTACAAATCATGGCCACTTTAAAGCCTTGAGCCACAGCTCAAAGACATCACAGTGGCTCAAGGTATCCCTCACCTAACAAGTCAGTTTGATAGGATTGAGTTAAGCCAGCCCAAATTATAAGAAATGGCCGTTCCTTTCATTTTTGGAGGAAATGGTTAAATTTGCATTCCTTGATAGATAAACAATATCATTCAATTGTTTTTCAAATAAACCCTAACTCACTCCATTGAAACGAACCGGAATGATGCTTTGAACTGTCTCCATTTAATACCCTGAGTCCCCTCTAAAGTGATATAAAAAAATTAAAATTGCTGTGAATAATTAAGAAATCTCATTGAAAAAAAGATGAAACATACCTCAGTAGGAAGTAGTGCAACAGGAAAACTATCTGAACTAGATCCTACGTCAAGGACAATGGCTGTAAACTCACTCCCTCCTTCAAGAAATAATTCTATTAACACTTTATCATCAATTCCCTATAACATTCAAAAGCAATGAAAAATCCAAAAGTTAATATATATTATGGGAGAGATGTGATTCAAGTAAACATGTACTCCTAACTTTTTTTTTATATCATTCTATATGATTTATATGTATCTTCATCAACATAATCATAAAAGTTTCTGCTCATATTCAAGTGCCAAATTGACTGAAAATACCTCAGACATAATTTCACTGGCTTTCACAAGAGAATCATTCACACCATATGCAACCGTAACACCGATGCTTGAGCCTCCTCTTGTTGGTTTTACCTGAGAAGTCAGATTTTAATTCGTCAATAAGCATCACAAATTGTTTCAAAATGGGTTAAGAATGAATAACTAATTACTGAAACAAATCAAGTTTCTTACCACAACTTTCCCCGTGTCAGGGTCGAGCTGGTGTTTCCTAAACCACTCAGATAGTTCTGATTTGTTTGTTTCATACCCCTATTTGACATCGTAATGTGGATGAATTATGTTTAAACTTTAAAGACATATAATACTTTCACAAACATGTAAGTATGGATGTACTCTAACACAAATAAATATAGATAAACATAGTTGCAGGCTTGCAGCATCCAATTATCGGATATCTAAAAACATTAGAAGATACATGCTGATGTAATATATAATTAATTAGTCGTCGCTACAAGGAGAAACATTGACCTTGTCAAAACACAATTTTCAATACCTGAACTAAGAAACTGGGCACTGTTACGAATCCATGCTTCCGTAGCTCCGACGATGCTTTATACTGGAATAATTTTAAGATAATTAATGCAAGAGGTATGGTTAAACTAGGAAGCAACAAAAGTTTAATAAAGATAAAGATGATGTAAAATAAATTGAAGATGTCTCTGTTTTAGTGTTTCATATACTGTTTCCAATTACTTTCTCATATAGCACAATCAGCATCACAATAATTACAAGCCCCTTTCGAGTAAATAATAAATGAAGAAGCTTTTAATCCTATTTCTGGACTAAACTACAAAATTCAAATCATGTATTTTCTAGTAAATGATTATTATTAAATGTATAGAACCTAATCTACCTATCATTATGATGGCTATTAAGATGTAAACCAATTTAGAGTTTAGAAATCAATAACTGGCTACATTCTAATGTTAATAAAGAGAACAAAATCATGTAGAAATAAACGACAAGAAAATACATGTGTCCTTTACCTTGTCAAATGCTTGGCAGCACTCACTTGATCCTGTACCAACAAATGGAACATTATACTTTTCCAGCAATTCCTAAAAATATATAGCACATAGAAATATCGTTTATACATACACCAGAAGATCCCCACACACACACACACACACAAACACACACAGATATTGCACCTGAATGCCACCATCTTCACCAAATCGACCATGTATGACTGGAAATACTATGTCCACAGCTGCAGATAGATGCTCTGCCAAATCAGCCAAAGTCGAGAAACTTTGGGCAAGGCTGCAAATTTAACAAATGGCCATCTTTACTTTCATAATACATATGAGTATTTATTCCTTACTATATTTTTATGATATTTATTCAGTATTTTTAAGGGAATATTACAAGAAAGGAATTATTTGGAAAACCATTTTCATTTGCGGAGCAGTTAACCACATCAGGGTTTGATTGAATGATGAGTGATTATTCATTAAGAACTCTTTGAAAATCACTAACCAGTTATCTAGTTAATTACTCATAAAGTGGAAATACTTTTACCATACTTCTTTATTGTGATTTTCCATGGAATGAAAGTGTTTACTAACCTTTCAAGTTTAAAATCAAAATCTGCAGGAGTGTTGGAATATACCTACAAAAAAGATATGGAAATAAGAAAAACAGGTTGGATTCAAGAAACAACTTTTCCTTCTTCTTTTTTTCTTTTATTATTTTCCCTTTTCACTTTTAACATAACAGTAGAGCCATCGCTGAGAGTTTTAAATGAAGAAAGTGATTAATTAAGCAGTAAAACATTGAAACAAAACCTTGACCCAAAAAATGAAAACAGAAAGTTCCAGAAAATAAAAAGTTGATGAGTTGAACTATAGGCTAGAAAGAAAGAAAAAATTGCGCCATTCATAAGAGAATGAGACATAACCAAGCCAAAAGTGATGTTCTATTTCACTGATTTGCATCAACTGAGACTAATCAAGAATTATATAAAGTAAAACTTTAATCAGTTAGAAAAGGGTATTTCAAGTAATGTTTTTAGGAACAAACAAGCATTATTTATAAAGCACGGAAACGGATACCGACACCAGACACGACACGGACACTGACACGTCGACACCGCTAATAATTTGACAAAATCACATAATTCAGTCTAATTAAATGTGTCGGTGTCGGACACGACGCATGTCCGATACGGGAACACGCCTAATCCGAGGGGTGTCTGTGTTTCGTAGGCAATGAGGAACCTAATTCAACTAATATTTTATCATAATATAGTGTTGAAACAATGTATTGTTGGTATATATGCGACTTGACTGACTTGTCCACCCTTGTATTATTGGTTCAAGTCTTTTAATATCTAAGGGATCATTTATACATGAATTTAGCATTATTACAAATATAGTTCAATAGGAGCTCATGAAGCACTATTTTGGAAACATGTATTACACTAACCTGAGCAGAAGAAATTGCATGTGCATTCAGATTGCAATCAATATAATAGCAACTCACATGTAAATCATCCCCCTGCCAAGTAAACAAAACAACAAAAACAGAGAATTAATAAATAAATTAGTATTGGATATTTTTTGTTAAAAGTTTCAAAAGTATCATTTCCTAAGAATAATTAAAAAATAAATAAACTAGAAAAACAATATTTATCAAAAATGTTTAACTGCGATAAGTTTTGAATTGGTCAAATGTGGATAAGATTTTTTATTAATCTAATCTGATGCATTTATTCAATAATTCAACCTTATATCTACTTTTAGTTCAATGTTTAAACAATCTTGCAACTATTATAATTTTTTCAAATAATAGCTTCTTCATATTAACTTTTGAGGAACTTGTAAACTCTATCATTTACCATGTTAAAAAGAAAAAAATAATAGTTATCATAATTCATAAGATTCTTCTCTGATTTTAATTACCATTTACTCTGATGAAATTACGTAGTTATATAATTACATGGTTAATGAGCTTCATCTAATATCGAATCGTTCAGATAGTACTAGAATCCAATCCTTGAGTCCTTACCTAGACTTTTATTTTTTTTTTGTCAGATAGCCTAGTGGCTAGAATTCACCTTTTTCAAGGTGAATAAGTGGGGTGTCTAGGGTTTGAACCCCAACCCCAGCCAACTGAGCTATGCTCACGGGGACGTCCTTACCGAGACTTTATTTATCACCCAGTAAGGTTTAGGATTAGTCGGGAGTTTAAACCAAAAAAAAAAAACAATTAGATAAAATATATTTTATAAATTGACATGATAAAGTGACATCATATATTTTTCTTATTGTTTTTTCTAAATATATATATCGGCTAAATTGGATATTTCATCCCTTAACAAATTTATGTTTTTCAATATGGTCTCATATCTCTGCTAAATCGTTTATTTTGGTCCTTGTTTCCACTTTCGTCTCATAATAGTCATTTATCATAGTGTCTGGGTCTGTTTGATGATAGTATATGCAATAACTTGCTTGAGAAATGAATTCCAGTTAATAGACTAATTGACAAAATAAATATCAAAGTTGGCGTGAGCCGAGCTCAGCTTAACAACTTAGTTGTTAAAGACATTGTGATATACACGGTTTGGTTTCGAATCACCTATTCTTTTGCTCATTTATCGTGAATTTTTAGTTAATAATTTAAAATTAAAAATAAAAAAAATAAAAAAAAACTAATTCATGATCATGACAAAGAAATTGCATGTACCTGCAAGTGATCAAGAACTGATCGAGCAGAATTAAGCGAAATCCCACGTTCAGCAGAAGGGCCGCCACAAATCAAACCAACTCTCAGTGCTCTTCCTTCCTCTTTTCCCTTCTCAGCCACTCCACTGCTAACAACCACCACCTCGCTAATCGTGGCACGTGCAACGGCACTGGAGCGAGTGGCACGGCACGTGATCAGCTTGTGGTTCAATTCCAAGTGCTTCGGGAAGATTAGTTGCAGGTTAGTGGAACTTCTGAGTTGTACGGTGTGGTTGTTGCGGAGGAGGGTGGAGGAGAATCTAGAGATGGATGATGACGTGGCCATGATTGAAATAAAGGTTGATGATGAATGAGTTAAAGTGTCTCTGATCAGTTCAGACTTCAGTGTTAGTCTGAGTGAGTGAGCTTGGTCATAATGGTTAAGATTTTCTATATTTATCTACTTCGTTTCATTTTTCTTTTTATTTATTATAAAATTCATTTCGTTTTGGCAAATACAGTAAGACAGATAAAAAAATTAAAAGAGAGACAGATAAAAAAAAATTAAAACATTAGAAAATCAACTTATAGGACGGCACAACAAGACCATATATTTTGTATTTATTCAAAAAAAAAAAATAGACTACATATTTTGTATGTTCCTCAGACAATTAAAAAGCTGTTTTGGCAAATACAGTAAGTTCACATGACTAAAATAAATTAGGACTTCTTTTTTTTTTTTTTTGAGGAATAAAATAAATTAGGATTATTAAACCTAATTAAGATTTTTCTTATAAACAGCGACAACTCCAGCAGTGATGAATCATCACAAACATTTTATAATTCTTTTGACAATACCAAACATGATGGTACATTTGTTTTAGAAGAACATGATGATATATATTTGTACATTATATATTTGTTTTAGACCATCTTTTAACACGCTATTAGTTAACTTATTCATAACAAATTGGTGGTGGTTACAAATTAATGTTTGAACACATCATTTTGTCTGATTACGAATTTTTCCTAATAAGAGGATACTTTATTTGGAGTAGCTATTGTTACTTTCTGTTGTCTTCATGCAACAAAAAAAATAGAGCATTTAACTTATATAATATGATTGACCTGTGTATTGCATGTAATGGAGGGTCATCTTCTTTTTGTCTTTTACAAATAAGACACTTGTATCGTACATGAATGAGAACGACACCATTTAGTACAAAAAAAAACAGAGAGATGAGTGAGAAATTGAAGTATTTATTAACTATCTTTGAAGACTAGTTAATTGAGAGAAGAAATAAATTTATTATGTGACCATATTGATCACAAATGGACTCCATATTGAAAAATGTTTTATCTAACAGAACAGAAATCCAGTGAACATTACATGCTTAATGAATCTTCTAAAAAAAATTACATGCTTAATAAAATTGATTACATATTTTATCATATGTCAACTATATAAAGAAAAGGAGAGATTTGTCACAATTGTTTGACTTACTCTCGTTTTTATCACTATGAATCGAACTTTGGTATCTCGTATGCATTGAGCATCAACCACTTGCGCTTGACTTGGTGGTATAATTGGAACTACTACCTTCGTCCTTGATTATAAGACCCTTTTGAGAATTTTTTTTTGTCCCTTTTTATAAGACTCATTTGTTATTTTCAACTACATTAATTATTTTTTTACATACATGCCCCTATTTATTATACATCTTTTTCTT
This sequence comes from Medicago truncatula, assembly GCF_003473485.1. Taxonomy (NCBI): domain Eukaryota; kingdom Viridiplantae; phylum Streptophyta; class Magnoliopsida; order Fabales; family Fabaceae; genus Medicago; species Medicago truncatula. The sequence goes on from NC_053048.1 coordinate 33,463,304, forward strand.
CAATCAGCAATAAAAAACATGTTGAAAACATAAACCAACTCTCTCTCTCTCTCTTCAAGGATATAATTGTAAAAACAATAGTAATTACAAACATATTTAATACAAATATCCACTATCTTAATTCCCATTATTTTTTCAAAAGGGTCTTATAATTAGGGATGGAGGTAGTACTATTTATTAATAATCAACTATAGTTAATTGATAGGTTAACTAGAGGAGGAAGCTTAATTTAGAGTTAGTTTGAATAGTTACTCCAACTAATTTTTATATATAGAAACAACCAATGTACTCTTTAATTATCTTTTATCAATCCATATTCATTACTATATGAATCTCTATGAGTATCTTTCGTATGAGTGAAACTATGCTTATTCTCTTGCTTTTCTTGCCGATCATTATAACTTTCTTCCCCGTGATTCCATGATTCATAATACTGTTGGAAAATCAACATCCTATATGAATGCAAGATAGGAATATCTGCAGTAAATTCACAATAAATCTAAACTTTCCCTTAGACCTTGTTTTAACAGAAATTTTTGTAGCAACAAGATGCCTTTTATTATGTAAGTTTTGGTAAATAATACAAAAATTCTATGAACCATACAACAGATTGATAAATTGTTAATCGTCCAAGTTAAAACCAGATTCAATGCATTGCAATATGTATTTTTGAATGATATCAATAAACCAAATTCGATTATTTGTGCCAATCATTACTGACCTCTTTAAATTAACTAATTAATCCTTTTTTTGTTCTTCAAACTTGATTATTTCAACATATATATGGATTTTACACTATTTTATTATGTAGGTAACAAATTCTTTAGAAATTCAGCAAAAAATAATCTGTAGAAAAATGAAACACTGAATACTTTTATACATATGAATTCATGAAGTCATGATGAATTTGTGAATACCAAAAATAAAATAAAATACAACTCAGAAAGATTTACCCATCTATTACTATATGGTGGGTATGACTCATAGCTTGTTCGTAAGTCATAAGGTTGCTTGAGATCGTAGAATTTAAACACAAGTTGTATTGTGTAAGCCCTATGTTTGAATACAAGAATGATACAACAGCTGCTCTACAGTCAAAGACGTCGACACAATTGGCCGAACTCCGTGATCAAATATCGTGTGTTCTCTATTTACATTTTGGGCCATGCCAACACTATATGATACTAGTACAATACAACATCGATTCGTATATCCTTACCACCGACATTTACAAAGTTGGAAGAGCTTCATTGGCCGAGAATTCAATAATGATTTGTTCATGTCAAATCATCCTCTTCCATCACTTTTGCTTCCAAAGCATCCTTAACTCTAGATAAAAGGGTTGACTTCCAAGACTCCTGTACAAAAACAGTCACATGCAACCTTAAAAACATGTAGAATTTGATAGGACATAAGAGAATAACAATACAATAAGTCTCTTGGTAAAACTGAAAACATGTTTTGGCTACCTCTTGAAGACTGCAAAGTGACCATTCAATTAAAAATAGAAGGATGATAGCAGTTTTGAGATGAAAATGGGGTATGCATTAAGTAAACTTTGTATAGTATGGACCCCAATGGACACACTAAAAGTTGGACAAATTATTATTTACAGGCAATTGGTGCAAATAGCATTATATTTAGCAATAATCAAGTAGAAGATGCAACTCGGTATGATACTTCAATGCTATTCTCAAATCTCCATGATACCGAGAAACATACACAAAAATGCAGCTATAATATACTTAAAATCATTCCAAGACATGCAGACGAAAATGCTATTATTGTGTACTATACTTTGTAGCATGGCATGAAATACGTGAGTAATGCAATGAAGACAAATATGCTAAAATTATCATATGTATAGGAAGGTGGAGAGGAAGGGGTAAGAAATGAAGATATTACATTCTATGAAACACGGACACTAGACATGACACTAACACGTCGACAACAGTAACAATTTAAGAAAATCAATTGATTGAATGTAACCATATGTGTCGGAGTTGTGTGACCATTTTTTCCCCTCATACTTATTACTTGGGTATTTGGACAAAGAGACATACCAAGTGGGTTATGCTTCCAAACTCCTTGACAACTCGAGTAAAACTTGCAACATCTTCGTTATCAATTGATGCAGCCAAATCCTGAAATTTGAGAAAACTTTCAAATGATAAAAATAAACAGCGGTCAAGAAAAGAGCAAGAGAAGAGTAGTAAGCCATCCAAGCTAAGCTAGTACTAAGACAAATTTTCTTATGGTGTTCAAGGAAGGCAAGGAGTTATTTCAAACAAATAAAATTGCAAAGCCAATATTACAGGGAAATTCCATTACTTACAGCTAAAAATCTGTATTCACGAGTTCTAGAGAATGTTGGATCCAAGTCCTATACTTGATAAAAGGAAAATTTGTTAAAAGTATGACTGTAAAGTATTACTCTAATATCAAGAAGAAACATAAAAGAGAACCTGATAGCGCTCCAAGGTGTTGGTAATTGCAACAATATCCCCTCGACAAAGCTCGCAAAGGCCAGAATTAAGAAGATATCCTCTAACTCCATATTTCAGTAAATTGTTGTTTAGAGATTGTTGAGCAGTATCTTCATAAATCTTAATTGCTTTCTGATATCTGGTAAATACCAAGAAGATCAATATGATCCAAGACTTTGTGAAGACTAACCCACGTCTCCCTTAATCAGTTATTGAAAAATTGCATTGGAGGGACAGAAAGAGAAACACTAACTGTTGAAGTTGAGCAGAAAATTGTGCAACTTTCTGTTTGCACTGGATTACAGAGGTTGCTGAATCCCCGCGAATATCAAAAAGTTCAAGCTTCGCTCTCGAAATGATCAACTCATAAATACCGATTTCCTAAACCCAGAAAGACAAATTTAAATCCTTTCAAAGGGTTTGTTTAATCTCCTTATCAAAACTTCAAAAGTGAAAGATTTAACAGTATGGATTAACAATGAGGGCACAATACTAACATAATACATGTATATGAACAGTTGTCAGAATTGGAGGAATAGAAAACAAAGGCACGTGCCAACAAGCTTGTCCAAATGTTTGGGACTTGGATGTGACGTAATAGAGGAAGTTCGGACAATCACTTGGCTGCCTTTCACCTTCCACGATTTAATGTCGATATGATGGCACAAATGGATGAGCATATAAGATAGTTTGAGGAAAATTTTGAAAAATTTATGTTCAATATTAGAAATTCATGGACAACAATTCATCACAGAGATGATCGCAAAGGATCAGATTCAAATAATCTTGATACACACGAGTACAGAGTACTGAACGGCAGTTAAAAAGTGAAACTGCCATCTTTCAATCGAGATGACCCTATGGGTAGATCACTAGGGCAAATGACCCTAATTTTGAAGCTCAAAATATTATTGATAACAAAATAAAAAGTAAATTAAAGCAGCTAAGTTAAGCATGGAGAGTGCTATTATCCATTGGTTTAACTTATTGAGGTAAGCAGAAGATGGACTTCTATGAGAGATGTTTAGGGGGGAAATGGTGACATAGAAACAGTTCGAACAAAACGATTTGTCGAAGAGTTTATAGAGGCATTTGAGTTTCTTTTGTCACAAGTTAAGCATTTTTCTACCTGATTTGGGTTATTTGTTGGCTGTGTTGCAACCTGAAATTAAGCATCTGATATGAACTTTTCAACCTACAACAAGAGTTCAAGCTCTGCAATCTGCACGCAATAAACAGCTAGAGAGAAACACGCTTGCATTCGGAACAAGCTCATATTAGCGGGCAAAAACAAGGTCTTCTAGCACTATTTCAACGCCATCAAAATGGCTGATGTGTCTAAGACAAAGAGAAATGGGACCTTTCACTGTTTCAAATGTTGTAACAGGCTAGTGTAATGGGAGCTACAAGTGGGACAGGAAAATTGAAAGTATTGACTGCATATATCTTGAAATTTACTAAACATAAACTTTATTTCAATTGCAGTACATTCTAATAAATAAATGGAGAGAGATATTTATATTTCTGGCGTGAAAATCAGAGATCTGCACCAATTAACGAACATATGCAGAGAAAAGCAAGGGCTCATGCTTTAGGTGCTGAGAAAAGCTCCATCCATTACAACAATAAAGATAGTAGCTATGGACCATGATAAAAATTTACGATCCTATAGTCACTCTTGTCAGTAAACATATATCTCACTAGCTCAGTCTTTGAATATATGAGATGTTGCCACTATAGTCCTTGAATGTATCATAATTTCAAAAGCATCCCTGAATATGTCTTTCGTTAATCAGTTTGGTCTCCGATTGTGTCTTCAGTTAGTTAGCTCGGTCAATGAAATTACTTACAGAAGACACATCTTAGGATGTTTTGTAATTTCAATACTCTCAAGGACTGTGGTGACAAGGCCTCATACATCGGGAACAAGGTTGTTTCTTAAGACGCATGATGCAAAGGAACCAATCAGATAACATAGGAAACAATAGGAGTAAATTCCTGATGGTAGTTATGGTAACGAAATAATTAGTAAGTTTACTGACAGTTATTATGCAGTTAGGATCAGAAAATAACTTTTGCAGTTACTCACTAGTATATAAAAGAGGTAAAGATGTTAATGTTATTCAGTATTTTGGACAGAAAATACTCTATGTAAGAGACTTGGTCTCTAGGACAGCTAGTGCATTGCTATAATTTTTGGTAACATGAGAATTACTCTATGGTATTAACAGTTATGTTGTTGTATTTGATTTTCAGCAATTTTGTGTGATTCAATCCTATTTACATCTAAGATGTGTACATAAATCCAGAAAGTACCTTGCAATACTTTGCAGCCATAATGTGTTGACCAATTTCCATGAAGATAGTTACTGCTTGTTTTAAGCATGTAATACCTCCTTAAAACATCAAAACAGAAGCAACAAAAGTTAGCAAGGTTGTACTTAATCAACAAATCTTAGCATTCAAATCTCTATAATAAGCACCTTTTCTAGATGTTTTCTTGTAACAATGGGAAGCATCTACATAAGCTTTAGCAGCATCAAACTTGTTATCTAACTGTAACACATAAAATTGCATAAACCATATTTATCATCATCATTATCACATATATATAAACTCAACAGCACAAAATTCATGTCTAAAACAGTGTTGTCAACCGTGGATCGGAGAAAACAGTGGTTTGTTCAAATTCGTCTATGCTGCAGATAGTGCTATAGTCTCTATTTGGCAACACTTTGTATAAATTACATATCATAGAACAATACAACAACAACAACCAAGCATTTTTGCACTAAGTGGGATTGGTTACATTGATCAAATTACGCCATAATGTTCTATCATAAACCATATTTCGGTCCAACTCATTTATTTCCAAATATTTCCTAATAGTTTATCTTTGATAGTTTTTCTACGTCTTCCTCTGCCTCTAGTGATCTGACTATTCTCTATCTGATCTACTCTCCTTACCACAAAATCTATAGGTCGTTTCTCTACATGTTCAAACCACCTAATCCTATTTTCCACCATCTTTTCTACTATAGGTGCTACCCAACTCTCACTCTCTGATATTATCATTTCTAATCCTATCCCATCTCTAGTGCATTATAAAGCCACTATATCCGCTATTTGACAACACTGATCTAAAGTATAAAAATCATTTTTTTTTTTAAAAAAACAAATATCATATTCTCATAAAAAGAAAGTATGAAAAATCTTAGTAATGAACCTTCATATGACATTTAGCTGATTTGATGAAGATTGAACCTGCTTTGTCCCCTGAAACAAACCAAACCATCATCAACAAACTCACGCTTGAAAATTACCATAATATCTCCAAAGCAACACAACAGAAAAAGCTTGAAACTTTATGAATGCCCAAAAGTTCAAATACTTAAATTGATAATTTATGGTTTCAAACAAAGTGAAAAATCATGATGGGTCGTTTGATTCTGATCCATGATGCCAAATTAAGAAAATAGCAAAAAAATAAAAATAAAGAAAAAAAAAAGGTGGTAAGTTGAAGAGAAATTTACATGATTTTCCAAGTTTGAATGATTTAGCAGATTTGAGGAAAAGTTCAGCAGCATCTTCATAATTGGAGCCAAACAAGGCGCAACAGCAGAAGAGCTTTTTCTCAGCTTTGTTAGCAAGTTGTTGTCCCGTCGCTATGTGATCAGCCATTGGATTGCGGGTTGCAGCTGCAATCGATGCAATGAGGAGGGGGTACCCATCATTACTAAAATTTATACAAATTTGTATTAACTCAATAATCAATAATCTTATTCGAGACGTGTCTTGTTTGAGTCAAGAATTTAGACATTTGTTTACAATGTTGTGAGAGTTTAATTCCTTCTGTTACATGCAACCTCGTTTGGTTTATTAGTATTTTTTAAGCATGTTATAGATGTGAAGTATATATGGTGATGAATTATATTAGTCTTAAATATTTAATTTTAAGAAAAAAATTTAGGTAATTTGAAGTTTTGAATAGATTATTAGGAAAGTATACGTTTTTAAATATAACTAAAATTGATTTGTTTATGTTCATTCATTCATCTAATTGAACCACATACATCATTAAATGAATGAACTTAAAAAGTCAATTTTACTTATATTTAAAAACGGAGGGACTAATTAATTATTGTTTCAATTAGATTTTGAACCTTGTCTCTCAAAATATTCATCATAAACAAAAATTCATTGAACATTGAATATTTGATTGGTATAATTTTTGTCTAGATTTTTATTTTTTTTATTTTAAACCAATCGAATTTCAATTAGACCATTATCAAATGATTAAGATAAAAAAGTAGGTTTGTTGTATTTTTTTGGTTCGGCCTCTTGTAATATTTATGTTTGAAGATTATGCACATATGAATTAAATCATTTTTCTAATTATTTCTAACTCTTTCTTATGAAAAAGTTTCGGTTGGGAGAAGAGAACTTTCTTTATAGATCACAAATCACAGTCACAAATTTTTCAATGAAAATTAATCACATGATGTTGAAACGTTTTTTTTAGGTAACATGATGTTGAAACTTCTGCTTGATTAGTTCGAGTTGAAGTTGTATGTATTAATTGATGTGATATGATATAAAAATATGCTAGGATTCATGACGAAGTACCAAAGGGCATTGTATTCTTTATAGTTAAATAGAAGAAGCAAAGAATAAACGTAACAGGAAATATTCTTGTCTCTTCGGTCTTACTTGCTTTACTTCTAAACATATTAGAGAATTGGCAATGGGAAGGTTATCTAAAGGTGGGAAGCTTGTCTAGAAGTGCCACATAAGAACAAGTCTTTCTACATTCGCCTTTTGCTCAGGAAGAATGTTATAAGAGTTTAGGGTACCACCATTCACGTTGTCTTATCCACATTAAAAGTAGGCTTTTGCCACTTCAAACGATCTTTGTGATCCATAGAAGTATATAGGTTATGTGAGACATAGATAGAGAATTCGAGGTGTGTTTATGTTGTGGATTAACATCATATACAAGTATATATAGTTTAAAAACTTGATACTTGTTTCTAATGCTTATGCACAACACAAACACAACCTCAAATTTTGTATCTTTCTCTCACGCAAAATATTTTACAACCATAAATTTCACTTCTATGGATCATAAAGAGATATCTTGGAGGGTCAAAACTTACTTTTAATGTGGAGAAACAAGCATGGGTGGTGGTACCAATGAACCATTATAAGACTCTGCCAGAGCAAATAGACTATCCCTTCAAAGAGAAAATTGATGTAAGAGATCACTCTAATTGTAGATCTCTTAGTTCATTGATAGAGCATAGTGAATATAACTAAGACACTACTCCCTTTTATAATGACACATATAAACAAAAAAAATCCTACAAGTCAAATGTATTTAGTCTAAATTTCTGGCCAAATACAAAGAAATAATTTTAAACAAGCGTAAGTAACCCGCCAACCTTTACAGACAACAAATAATAACATGACACCTGATTTAAATTTTAAAAAACAATTGTAAAAGATAAATAAAATGAAACTGTCATCCTTTTTTCTTCTTTAGTCAATGATTTACTCACTTAACTTATCCATTAACACATATTTACTATTAGAATATGTAATATCTTTTATATTTAGTATATATATCTTTATTATAATATTTAAGTATCTTTTATATTTAGTATGTATCTTTTATATTTAATAAGAGTCAAGTCAATAACGACGTGGTAGTCAAGGCAGAAACGACTTGATAGTCAAGACTATTGTTTTATATACATGTTCATGCAATGAAATAAGAAAAGAAAATACTATCTTACATGGTATCAATAAGATTTGTCTTCTAACCCTAGCCATCTACTGATAGACTTTTAGCAACTTTAGTAAAAATTCATTGAAGTAATAAAATTATACGATTCGTCTCCATGGGGACCGCTTCAAAAATGTTTTTTCTTTCCCTAAATTTTACACCCGACTTCAGAAATGAAGTTTGGCTTTTATAGATATGATTCTGGAACGCATAAATTGTGCCAGGATTTGTCATTAAATGCAAAATTGTACAATGATTATCAAAATCGTGTCATGATTTCTCTGAAATTTTCAAATTCCTTCTTTGGTGCTCCGCTGATCGTGGCACAAAATCCTTGGACCGTGCCACGATTTTTGTGAATTGAAATCATTAATTTTATCTTCAAAATCGTGTCAATTTCTCCAAAAATCATGGCACGATTACAAAACCTCAGAACTTGATTTTCTTGTAATTTTCTGCTCCCAAACAGGGTAAAACTTTATAAAACTCCACGAATAGACATATGATAGAGTATCATCACAATCCTATTCTTGCATCGTTACTTGTCCTCAAGGTACAAACTTATTATGAAAATTATAAGTAAAGTAAGACTTGTCCTACCAATGGTGGTATCAAAAGTTCATCTCTTTAACCAGTGTTTTGATGAACCAGTTGTCTTGACCAACATCCATTTTCAAAACTTCTCACAAATGATTTATAAAAGTAACCACAGTCGACATAGGTCTGCCATATTACCACACTTTTGGAAATTTTTTAAACTGACAATCAAATTAAAGTCAATATCACACTACACAATTTAAGGACTTTCAGGGTTATAATGAGGCTTAGGTGAAAGTGGGATGTTTTGGGAAAGTAGCTTTAATCAAACGAAATGAAGTTAAGCATAACCCGCACATTTGCTAAATGAAACAATTTCAACCCTATTTCCCCAAAAGAACAAAACTAGAGTATTAGACAACCAACTTTTGATGATGAGACACTTTAATTTCAAATTGGTTGTCTCCATTTGTTTTCTTTTTCTCCTTTTTTTTCTCTACACATATTTTTGTATTTGTTTATCAAGAATTTTGACTTTATTTTAAGAGACATTTTGTGGTCTCTTAGATTTTATAGTACCCCTACCCCAAACATAGACGTTGCTAGTGCCAACAACAACCCCAAACTAATATTCGGCACACACATAAACATAGCATAGCTTAACTCCAAATACAAAATTTGGTTCAAAATCCCTAAGGTATCTATGTTTGTAATGCAGTTTGTCACCAAACAGAGGAGTCTAATCCTAAAGGCACAAGAAACATGTGCATTACCGTCAACATAAGAAAAAAAGAGAACATAATTTACTTATATATGAAGATTAAATTCCTTTATATGTTCGAAACAATCATATAAACGGCAATAGAAACCAATAATAAGCATAGTAGTTGAAGAAGAAAAATGAGGACCAGCCTATAACATAAATGAAGTAAAAAAAATGGAAGAAAAGAGTATAACATAAAATTGAGTGTTGCATAGAAGTAATCAAAAGGAATGAGAGAAGTATTATTAGGTTGCTGAATTGAATGAAGCGAATGGCGAAAAGATTATTTTCATGATCTAATCTAATTGATCATGATTAAATAGAATAAAATTGAAAGTGAATAAATAAATCAGTAAAAATTGCAGAACAAAAAGAGACCAAATAAATAAATAACCTTAAATTTCAAGGGATGGAGTAAGAGTGTATGACTTTGAGTGTTTAATTTAATGCAGTATTTTTTTGGAAATGCAGCGATGACAATGGTTGAATGTTGATTAGGTTGATGCAAAAGAAATTTAGGAAGTGAAAAGAAAAACAAAAAAAAAAAGTTTTTATGAGTGCAGACGTTCTCGTTAAATTTGATGCTAGAACTTTTAGTAACATGATGATTGTCAACAATCTTTCGATTGAGCTTCAACTAGTACTTCTTGTGGATGCCATGGAAATTCTATACTCTCGTGCCTAGTCTTTGTTTTTAGCTTTCTTTTTTCTTTCTTTCTTGTTTCTCTTTTTGACTTACTTTCACATGTAACCAAAGAAAGAGTGAAGATCTATTTTTTCCTTGTGAAAAATTAAGAGACACAATTTAGACCTTTAAAAAACTTTAAGCACATTTTAATCTTTAAAAAAGATTGAAACAAATTTATTACTATATTATTTGAGGAAATATGCTTGCTGGTACTAAATTGATTCACAAATTTTGTGAAATAGCTAAATAGTCCTTTAATTTGCTTAAATTATATCAATTAATTATCCCTGTCAGGTTTAGTCGCTAGACACACCGACGTGTGACGTTAAACGGTGATGTGTCTTTTCATGTCACGTTTCCCACATGTAGAGACTTTTGATAAAAAAAAATTGTGGCATGAAAACAATTTTACTTTGTCATTGACAACTTTACTCCATTTGCCCTATTTCCTTCGTCCCTAAATTATATAAATCTGAATCCCTAGATTCTTTTTCCTTCATAATTAAATCTGAAATCCCTAACTTTCTAATCCACCAAATTTCTTCATGCTAAAATAGAGATGATGAGAGGGGATTATGTGTTTATGAAGTTTAGGGAAAGCATTCAAATCAGAATTTCATCTTCGACCTCCATTGTTAATGGGGGGAAACACTATTAGAAACAATAGAATTCTAGACTAAAGTGTTGGTGCTCAGGAAGATGTATTATACAAAAGGACAACATCAATCCCACGGAGACTTGTGAACTATGAGATTACATCTTTCTCCTAAGTACGCAATTAAAATATGTTTTGGGATTTTTATAGCATGAATGCTTTAGAAAAACTCGGGAAATATTTTTTGTTGTAAATATGCTATGATAAAAACGCCTTGAAATCACTGGAATTCATCATTAGGATGAGCAATCAAAATCACATTCCTTTCATTTGCTTTGAAATGCAAGCCTAGGAATGAGACATTCTCTTTTGTATCAATATTGAATTTCTAACAATAAACAAATGTCTTAACAGCATGACTCCATATTCTTATGGTTTCCATGTTAGTGTGACCCAAGACTAAATAATCATATTCTGTGCCTAACTAGTTTTTTTTTAGAGGGTGTGCCTAGTTAGTTATGTACCCTAGCTAGCTAATTTAGATGTTGATTTTTCTTGTCAAAAAAATTTTAGATGTTGATTTTGGTCGTGTACAACATAGCACATGTTAAAGTAGGACCAATGAACCACTGGTAATATTTACACTCATGAGATACTAAAGATTCCCTATCAATATTTGTCGTTAGTTATACAAACATGGGTTCACTATGGTTTCTCTAGGCTCTAGCTATGTATCTCTTTTGGCTTTAAATTAAACTATCACTTGTGTCATTAATGCCACTCTATACTTAACTCTGTATAATTTTGTGTTTGTTCTTGCTGTAGTACCATATATATCTTTTACGATACCGAACTTACATGTTTAGGTATCAATAAACCAAAACTTTGAAGTATTAAATATATGTGAAAAAGAATCCACTTATAGATATTGTGTAACATCTACTTTTTAATCTAATATAAGACTCTATTTTTTCTTTGACGTTGAATATAAGACTCTTCTTCACACTTAACATACCAATCTTTCCCTCAACGTTTGTCCTACATACATTTGCTGCAACACCCTTCAAATATATAGACATTCGTTGATAGCTAAAGTTTTGTTGAGACTGGCCATTGACAAACATCATCTATACGAGACATTTTGTTTGACCGTCATTGTCAGAAAGACTTTCAATACTAAGATGCGATCACATTTAGTTAAATTATTAGTCTTGATACCACCGTTGGAAGAGTCTGAAGATCATCACTTTGGACTAAAAACAATCAAATAGGTGAATTGGACACCATATACTATTAAGTTTAAACTTTAAGACATTGTGTATACAATTCTTCCATAATTATATGTTGTTCAACATTCACATTTTAATTTAATGTAGGATTCCTTTACTCACAATTGACATACCAACAATACCTAAAGCATTCCAAATGGTCAACCTCGAGGTGATAGATATCCAGTTATGTTGTTGATCAAGTTGTTGTCCACTAACTGAAGGATGGAAATTGAAATGGATTTCACAAAAGAGAAATGATATTTGAACAACAATTTTTGACAACTTTCTCTCTCATACTCACTTTATTTTTATACTTTCTTTCTCTATTGCTTTGATTGTTGTGCCATAACCTAAATCTCTTTGTATAATTTAGTTGTCCAAAAGATTGTCACAAAAAATGGTTGTTCAAATAACATTGCTCTTCCCAAAAAATGGGGAAGGGGTTATACAAAACTGGGCAGTGCTAGATCACATGCGTATTAACTGAAGGATGGAACTTTTTTTAATGTGAAGTGAGGTGCACAAAAATTGTTTAAAAGTGTATAATATTTGTTATCGCGATTTTCGGGTGTCAAGTCATAAATTAGGCTTGAACCTTTCAATCTTTGATATTCTCTATTTTTTCTTGGGAAGGGCAAAATTGAGAAAAAACCCTTAGATTCGAAGTTCGGGGGTCGTTTTCGCTACGGGAAGGTGTTAGGCACCCGGAACGATTATGGTATTCCATAAGAACCGTTCTCCTAAGTTTATTTCTACGCTTTATTTTTATTGCCTACTTATTGAAAGAAAAGAAGTTTTATTTGAGTGAAGAATGGGGGAGAGAAGATGATTGAGATCTTATTTTTATTTGGAAAATGATTTTTGAAGAGGAGGAGAGAAGCCGTAAGGCATAGAAGAAAAATGTCGAATTTGATCTTTATTTTTATTTCACAAAAGGGCATTGGAGTATTGACTCCAAAGTTTGTTTGAAAAATTTAGCCTATTTCGAAGAAGGAATTTCGCTAGGCGTCGAATTCCTAAACATACACCTAAATCGATAATCATGCAACGTGTGTGCGAGTGTCGGTGCTTGTGTCGGTGTACATTATTAGAGATAGTCCATAGTCCGTTACATTTTGTCCTAGTATACATTCTACGGTCTTGCGAAAATTAAAATGGAAACTAAACTATCTAAAATTATTACAAACCCAATTGATATAGAAATGAATAGAAAAAAATGATGCCAAAACTATAGGATGAATGAAATGTGAGATGAGATGGTTAGTATCATAAAGCATAAAAATAGTAGAAAGGTAAACAAAATTGAATAGAATAACAAGAGAGAAAAAAAGTAATGAAATGAAATAAAGTGGCAAAATATACCTAAAATTGGTTATGATACTTAGATATGCATATGACCTATAATTCCCTCATTATAGCCATTTTTGAAAGGTTTGAATTTAAGCTACAATGTGAGGATCATAAGAGTACACACAAGCAAAGCATTATATCATATTCCTAGGGATATTTTCACACATTATTTCACATGTCAAAATATCATAATATGTAAAAAATGCATCAAGAACATATATGGAATTTAATGAGCAAGAATTAAAAGAACAAAGTAAAGAAAATAAATGCAAAAATAAGCAAATAAATTCTAACACTTGGAGGAAAAATTAAAATGATAGAGAAATATTTTTAGAAGATTTTTTAGAAGCATAAAACACCAAGAAAGTGTAAAAAAAGTATTTAAAACACAATTAAAAAGCAATTAAAAAAGGCTCAGCAGGACTTAATCTGGACCGTTGGATGAATCCAGAGGTCCAGATCTAGCTCCCAAGATCACATCACAGCCACTGGATCAAAGATCCAAGGGTCCAGAAAAAAGCACAAAAGATAGTGTAAAATTGCAGGAAGCACAGTGACCGTTAGATCAAAGATCTAACGGTTCAAACAGAAGATATACCATATTCCACACAAAAAGATCACACACAGGAAACAAAATCAAATACACAGCAGCCATCAGATCTTGGAACAATCCAGATCTGATGGTTCACAATACGAAGGAGCATAGCAAGAGCATGCACGCGCGCGCGTGGGAACAGAGGAGTATATAAAAAGGAGTTTCAACAAAAAAAAAAACACAAAATCCTCAAAAAAACCTCTCTCTTCTTTGGATTCTAGAGAGAGAGAGTCTGACCTCTCTCTAGAATCCGGTCGTCTTCTCCGGTTATGCTCAGCTTCTCCGGCGCGGTGGCCGGCCACCGAAAAATTTTCCTTGCTCCGATTCAAATTTTTTTTACATTTTCAAACATCCTTTTTTCTCCTATGCATGAATCTGAGCTTAGTTTTTTGAAAAAGAATTTCAACCGGAGTAGATCTGAGTTTGAAGTTGCGGTTTTGAATGAAGTTTTTCTTTGTTCTTTGTGCTTTTTTGGTTACGTGCTTTTAGAATCCTACAGATTTACACTTGATTCTCCTTTTTTATCTATTCTTGCGAAAAAAAGGTGAAGTTTGAGTTTTACCTGTGGTTTTCTTGGTGATTCCGAACCGGATCTTCAAGGAAAACTTGATTTTAATCTTGTTCCGTTGATTCTGGCTTGGTTTCTTGCTGTTCCGATCCTCTCTTCTTCTTCACAGGTTCGATATGTTGATTTTCGTCCCTCTTCTTCGTCTCCGGGAAAGCCTCTGCGATCGTGCTTGAGTTCGCCGCTTTCAGTAGTGGACTCGCACTTGAATTGCGGAGCAACGATTCAATGATGAAGATTCCTTGACGAATCTCTGAGAATCAAAGCCATTTCAATGGATTCTAGCTCTGGAAATTTCTAGGGTTTTTCCTTGTGTTTAGTATATGGTAACACTATGGCATGAAGTTTCACATAATTAATTCAGCCACTAAATCCTATCCAAATTTAACATGAACCTAATATCCTTTAATATGTATCAATACTATATAACACTTGGAAGAGATCAAATGTATATTGAACTGGATCCAATGAAGATAACTTGCTACAATTAAATTACTAGTAAACTATTAAATGTGTCGTTGTCATCGTAAGTCGCTCTCAAATTAATTAAATTACTAGTAAACTATTAAATGCGTCATTGTCATCGTAAGTCGTCCTCAAATTAGTTTCCGATTCTGTTAATATTTTAAATTATTTTTTATCTTTGTCAAAAGTTTCTTAAGTATGTCTCTATTTTATGTTTTTCTCACATGATGAGAGACATAATTGAAAACTTTTCTTCCCTAAAAAAAAAATTGAAAAACTTTTGACAAAGACAAAGACTATTTTAAAATAATAACAAAGTCAGAGACTAATTTGAGAGTGACTGAACTAAGCATTCTAAAGGTGGAGCTCGTGTGACCTAGATGATCAAGATGAGCTAGACATGTTGATAGTCAGTGTATAGTAAAGTCCACGTGGTATGGTCTTCTATACCAGTCCACCAAACATCGAGTATGAAATCCAGTGTTTGATTGAAATCATCCACCGAAGAATCAGATCTGAAATTCGTTGGAGCAAAATTCGTTGAACGAATCATTGATGGTGTGAAGAATCAGATCTCAATCGTTGATGGTGTGAAGAATTGGTGTGAAGAATGAAATATAAAATCGTTGAATGAATCGTTGATGGTGTGAAATCGAAGAGAGAGTAATTGAAAATGTGTTTTTTAATTTTTGATTTTTTTTTTCATCAATGTCAGAAAAAAGATTTTTTTTAATACAACCAATGGTGTTTTATTTTTTTAGAACTCAACGAAAAAAAAAACTAAAACCGTGTTTTTTTAAAAGAATTAAGTATTATTAACCAGGGTAGGTTTGTAGTATAAGCACAGCTAATGAACCCAAATTTAACTAGAAAATATATCTCTAGCAAGATTTCGGTAGCAAATCTAGTATTTTCTTGTAGTGACGCTCTTACTCCTTTACAATAAATCTTGCACATTAATGATAATTACCGCATAATTATGCCAAAGATTCACCATGGTTTAAACTAACTGAATATTTAGAGTTGATATAATATTCTTCTTTTCTGTGTTATCGGGATAGTATAATAGTAATAGCATACAACAAACCATTTTGAAATTGATTACCGAATGGTAAATACTAATTAGAATAGATTATAACATGTTCTAAAATAA
The DNA here is from genome assembly GCF_003473485.1 of Medicago truncatula. NCBI lineage: Eukaryota > Viridiplantae > Streptophyta > Magnoliopsida > Fabales > Fabaceae > Medicago > Medicago truncatula. Next base: position 33,479,557 of record NC_053048.1, read on the forward strand.
TTTTAAGAGTTTACTATATTAACGTTCATGCTATACAACAACTTAATTTGACATTCAATTTGCTATTTTAGTATCTTATTTTTAATTTCTTATGAACAAGGCACATATAAAAAGAATTTGAGTAAAATACAAGCTCAGAGTGACGAAAGATAGATTGATGGAAGAACAAAACTTAAGTTGTGAACTGAGTTTGCTGGGGTCGTACTTGTGGTCGAGTTTATGGCACATGCGACTTGTTTGTCAATCTTCGACGTGGGTTCATATCGTTTATCCAACAACAAAAGAATCCTCATGGTTCCATGTATGAGATATCATTAGACCGACTTTGATTTTAAAAGTTGACTTTAGCATTAGTTTAGTTGACTCTATAGGATTTAATTGACTTTTAGAAGTTGTCCGATTTAGCTTTAGATGGCGATAGAGTTAAATATTAACTAGGCTTGACCAACACTATATTAGCCTCGTATGGATTGCAACAGACGCTACTCTTTAGCTCTGACAATTTTACCCTTAGCCCGGACTCTGACGCTAAGTCACTGTTAGTGTTAGTTTTTACCCCTTTAGTGTGAAAATCAAAAACTCACTAACTTAGATGGATGAACAACATATTTAAGCCAAGATAAAAAAAATAAAAGAAAATAAAAAATAGGCCATCTTTTCTAAAAAGATAAAAAAAAAAAAAAAAAAAGAGTATCTTTTCTAAATAATAATAATAATAATGGTGAATCTTAGCCTATCTTTTATCGTTTTTTATAGTAAATACATTTTTTTTAAGGCAAGATACTATCCAAGGTGCAATTTCTGAGTCGACTTTGGGACATAAGCCTAGCTTGTATTGCGAAGCATATGTAATTCTAAATTTATTTTGAAAGCTGAAAGTAGATGGAGGATAGGTGATGGTGAGGATATCTCAGTTTGGTATAACAAGTGGATTGCAAATGATGTTACACTTATCCGACATGCTGATGGATATTTTCCTATAGTTGATCCAAGAGTCTCAGATTGCATGTTACATGACTGCAAGGAATGAAATCTACCTTTCCTACAGTCAATTTTTGATCACCAGGTAGTTGAAGATATAGTGAACACACCGATCTACACATCAGTGACGGAAGATCGACTCATCTGGAAAAAAAAATCATGGCAAATACTTTATTCGCAGTGCATACCGTTTTTGTGTGCAAGAATTACTTGATACTTCTCACTTCAAGGTACAAGGCTCTTGAAATCTAATTTGAAATCTCAAAATTCCTTCAATGGTAAAAAAAATTATGTGGCGAATCTGTAGGAATTTCTTATCAACTCATGTACGTCTAAAAGATAAAGGAGTCACATGTCTTATGAATTGTACACTGTGTACGGTGGGCAGTGAGAATACACTTGATTTATTTTTTCAATGTCCAAGTAGCTTAAATGTTTGGAGTATGCTTCCTTTCTTTTCTTCTATTTATATTTTGCTACAACAAGATATGGATAGCAAGAAATCTTCAAAGCATTACAAGATTTATCTAAAGAAGATGCAGCTTTATTTTGTTGTGTATTGTGGCGTATCTAGAAACAAAGAAATAACAGAGTGTGGAATGAGGTAATTGATGATCAAGTTTATGTTGTGGAGAGAGCAAAAGTTACGCTTCATGATTGACAAGATGCACGTAGGATTTGTAACACGTCTCGTGCACAATCGCGACAAGAAAGAAACGTGAAATGAATCAAACCATGTGAAGGAAGATTTAAGTACAATATTGATGCTTCTTTCTCATAACTTTATAATAGAGTGAGAATAGGAGTTTGGGATGATACATGAACTTTTATTTTGACAAAAGCTGAGTGGTTTACTCCGGTTTGTGAGGTACATGTTGGCGAAGCTCTTGGATTGTTATCAGCTTTAGAATGGGTTCATCAATTACACTTGGGACCTATCGATTTTGAACTTGATGCCAAAAAGGTGGTGAATAGTTTTTCATCGGCACATCAGGATGTTACATAATTTGGGATGATTATCCATAATTGTAAAACTATCTTTGAACAATATTATGTCAACTATAGTGTTGAGTTTGTGAGGAGACAAGCAAATGAGGCAGCCCATAGATTATCTAAGGCGGCCACATCCTCAACTAGTTTTTAGATTTTGATAGAAATATCGGATTGTATTGAACACATTTTAAGTAGTAAAATGATATAAGCCCTTCCTTTAATAAAAGTGGGGTTTTAGAGTTCGAATCCCGACCACTATAAATTACGATGCATTTTCCCTGATTATGCTCGAGGAGAAAATAAATATTATCTTAAGTTGTCTTTTTTATCTTTAGCATCAATACTACTCACAAAATATTATTTCATCGTAAAATGGATGAGTACACAACCGTATTCAATATCCAAACGCATACCATCTTTAGGGTATCGGAGAAAACTCACACTTCTTGTGAGAATTGAGATTTAGCCACAAGTGGTTGAGATGATTATGAAATTGAAAACACGTATAATTCAAAAAAAAAAAAAACACATATAATTCAAATTAAAGGACTTTTTTTTTTGAGAGCTCAAATTAAAGGACTTAATACATTAATCAATCAATATTTTCGCCCACAAAATATAATCTAATCAATATTACACTTTACTTTTTCGTCTATTTTATATGACAACAGAAGTTCCACTTTCTTGAAAAGAGTAGATGGTTTTGATTAACACTAAGGACTAAAGTTAATAAATGCAAATCAACATGACATGATTGAGGTTATCATTTTGGTCCCCTTAAATTCAAAGTGATACTATCAACCTTGCTACGTGTTAGCTAGAGTAATCTCATGTTTCCAAATCCTAAGCATAATTTGGTCAAACTCAAGAAAATAACAAAATGAGTGAAAGGGTATTTCCGTTGTAAAATCTACCTTCAATTCCAACATTGATAGGTACTTATTGAATTTTGTAGCCATACTAGGAAGAGTTGCATATACTCTTTAGATGAGTGTACCTTTCTTTATATGTGTCAATTACTAATTAAATGTGGCTTAACTAATACCATGGTTTACCATTTTCATACTCAATTATGTATGTTAATACAAATGTTTGATTTACTTTATTCTTATCTAATTAGAGATATGATAAGAAAAAAATTGGATCTTTGAATAATCTTTGGTGTTTTTTTCTATTTGATTGGACAAGATTAGCAATCATACATTTCACTAGGAAATAACTTTTGTCCCTACCGTAAAAGTTGAATTGGTTTTGCTTATAATCTAAGCCTCTAATAAATCATTGCTCAAAAAAAAAAAAAAACCACTAATAAATCAAGCAATTTTGAGATTTCATGACTTGCTTGCGCATCTATGACGATATGATGCTGCAATATCCTAAGCCATATAGTTTTTTATATTTAACCTTGGAAGAAGATAGAACTATACTCATTAAGAGTATGTTTGGTTGTCTGAAGAAAGTAAGTGTAAATAGAGAAAGAGGCGAGAGAGTTAGAAAAGAGAGAAGTTGATGAGAAATAGAGTAGATTTGAGATATTGCTTGATATAAGAGAGAAAGAAGAGAAATAGAAGATAAAGAAGTATGTTCATTTTTTAAAAGATTAAAATACCCCTATACTAAAAAAGTTTTATATTTGAATTTAATTTCATATAAACATAATTTTTTATATTAATTTAATTAAGAATAATTAAACCACATTTTTACATAGAAATTGAGTAAATTATTTACTTAATTAATTATTCAAGATATTTGAATTTAATCGATTAAATTAATTCTTTTTTACATAGTCATTTAGATTAAATTAATTCATTAGTTAACTAATCAGTAAATTCCGATAGTTTAATTCTGTTTTACAAGAGAGATCAAATAAGGAGAAGCATATAGTTGCTTAGTTTCCTTCTCAACTTTTGTTCTCGACCTGCTACAACAACAAAAGAAAAAAACTTGAAAACAAAATGATAAATAATACTAGTAGCCAGTGTATATATCATTGAAACCAGGGAGAAATGTGGAAAATAGAAAAAAGTTCGTGTCTCCACTGCATTTCTCCGCACATATGGAGAGAAGTGAAATAGGCATGGGTCCCACAATATTTTGTCTCTCTTCTCACTCTCTATTCTCAACCAAACACAAGAGATTGTCCATCTCTCTCCCTCCTTTCTCTCTTTCGTATTTCTCTCCTACCAAACACAAAGATGAAAATATGGTCTATATGCCGACATGGATAACTAGGTCTAAAATACAAATGTCGACATGGAGTCTAAAAATATAAATTTGAAATGTGAGCGTCCGATCTTAATCTATTGATCTAAATCTATCACTATATTGGGTGAGTACCAAAAACCTAAATCTCATTTGTTTAGTTTTTATTTTTATTTTTTTAAGTAATCTACCGGCTAGAAATTCACATTTTTTTTTTTAAAAAAGGTGGGGTTTTTTTTATGAGCGGTCATTTGTTTAGTTTTTTTTTAACGGATTGTTTAGTGTTGAATACTATAATAATTATTTTTTTAGGGGACTTCAATAATTGTTGGGGCCTCTTTCTCGCCTAGTTGCTTCCACGCTTTGGTGGGAATGGAGGAACAATAATATGATGTGTTTAGGTAATGAAAATTGGTCTACTACCAGTCCTACTCTCCACATTCATGGCATGGTTAATACTCTCAATTCTTGATACACCACAGTCACTGATGTAGCGCCAAAAACTATTTCAGTTAAGTGAAATAACAACAATCACTCAGGTGTCCGATAAGAGCTGGCATTATGTTTGTCGAGCTCTATGCTATCTATCACAGTCTCTTGTTGGCTAAAGACATGGGTATCCCTAAGCTAGTTTTCTATTATGATTCTCTTCATGGTATTAACATCATCAAACGCCCCTCCTTGAAATATCAAGTTTATGCGGTTTTTGATTCAAAACATAAAAAAATTAATTGAACAAGGAAATGTCTCGGTTATCCATACCCTTCGTGAAGGGAACCAATGTGTGAGTTTCATGGCTAAACTCAGGACTTCCTCTAATCTTGAACTTCTTCATCAAGACTTCCCTCTAACAGATCTTCTCTCTTTGTTGCGGAGTGGTACGGCTGAAACCTTCTTTTTGAGCGATTAGCTCTTCTTCTTTTTTTTTTTTTGTTTTTTTTCTTTCGTTGTTGTCTTGTTTTTTTTCTTAGCATTGTAAACAAAAAAAAATATAAATAAGTTTATAGATATCCACTTCAAATATAAATTAATTTTACAGTTATCCGACCAAAATTTGATATCATACCACGTCATATTAAAATAATAAAATTTAACAAGCATAAAAATTGATGAAAAAAAAGCATAATAATTGAAAAAACTCTACAACTCCCTATGTCATGTCTTTAAATTTTGAGATCTTACTGAGTTGTAATTGAATGGCAATGAAGAAGAGATTTACACTAATAAAAGTTTATTGATAATCCTTCAAAAAAAAAGTTTGTTAATAACTTTCTATAGTGCTAAGTAGAAACTTTAGTACCTAAATTTTGTTGTTATTATTAAACTGCAGTAAATATTGATCACTATTCACATGACTATGATAGGAGTAAAAATTGTCGCATTATGTGTCGATTATTGATTTCTCTTTGCATTATGTTCTAATTGTTTCCCACTAATTTATTAATTAAACTAGTTTAATAATTCTTTGGCTCCATTATTTTTCATTGTGCTTGCAAGTGATATGCCATTAAAACATAGCCAATTGCACCATACCTACTTCCTTGTCCAATCTCCTATTTTGGTAAACACCACATTAAGCACTAAACATGATCATTTGTTAATTAACTATTTCTTTTACAATGTGATGTCAAGTGTAGTTTACAAAATTGACGGGACTCGAATAAAATACTTGTAAATCTTAAAAGCCCTTCCAAAATGCTAGCTTCTTTTCATATATTCCTATTGATTTATACAATAGTTTATTTGGTTAATATTGTCTTCTACTACTCACATCCTTATCAATGTCTTGGTGAAGTGGAATGCCAGGTCAAAGGGCTGCATCCACTGCACAAAATAAAGGTAGCCCCATGCTAATGCAGAGAGAAACTATTAACTACTAACTTTGTCCATAATTTTTATTAAAAAAATAGAAATGTGATATTTTTTTTTTTTAAGATGCTAAGCTAGTCTACTTAAATCAGCATCGGAGAAAATCACATCTGAGATTTTAAGAAGAAACAAATTTTAAGATCTCAAACCAACAGACCAGCGATAACTCAAGTGGGTTATACTTATGGTATTTTTACAACTGTTTCTAAGATATTTTGTACAAAGTTAAACTCTTATCGTTTAATCTGACTTCCTATTTCATCTATCAACCAAAAAAAGGATGAAGAATATGATTGTTTTGCCCCTGAGACATTCAGAGTGCCTTCACTCATTAAACGTGCCTTCATCCTCTGGACTCGGCGCTATGCTTGATACCAAGTATTTTGGTCCATAAGATCGAGCTCATGCCTACATAGAGGTAATCAAGTGAGTTAAAGGTAGATTATTATCGTGATGGTGTTGATATTTTCTAGTGTGTGTAAGACTCTTATATCAGATAAAAAGTAGATATTGAATAATATATAAATGAGATAACTTATAAACATAATATATTAAAGTTTTAAATAAAGACGTGCTCTAAAGTTCTCTTTGAGTAATTGCTCGTAGCCCAACATAACAATCTGTTATAGCCATCATGATCCAACAGTAATAAAATAAACATAACAAGTATGTTATTTATAATTATTTTACCATTTATTCCATGGATTATCCCTCCATTTTCTTTTGTCAGCTTTCATTATTGAATATTCCAAATCTTATGTCTTGGTTGGTTTGAAAAATCCTAAATATCTTAGGTGAGACTTATTCAAGACTCAAAGGACCACAATTTTCACACACCCACTATATATTGTTTATTGCATATCCTCTAGAAGATTGTGTGTGGGGAAAAACATGCCCCAGCATGGCATTTTACCTTTAGAACATCGTCAATAGTGTTCTTAACTTTAAAAACAAAATTAAGTTCTACACTTAAATAAAACTTCTGCAAAGAGTATTCTTATGAAATGGAGCATAGTATTTAAACACGAGTTATAATTTGTAAATCATAAACTTGAATAATAGAAAGTTGTTGCAATCACTCAACTCAACACTTGATGACGACGTAGCAAAATTGGTTGGATTACATCATCAAATCTAGTGTGTTTTTGTTTGTGTTTTTCATGTGTTTCTTTTTGAATCAGAGGTGTTGTTCTAATAATATTTGGCTGAATTTTGTGATCAAGTCTCGTGTGTTGTTTTGTAAGATCCAACGAACCCAAAGATCCAAACAAAACCAATTAAACCATCTCGGTGTACTTTTCCTTGTTTGAGCCTAAACCAATCTGGCCCAACCTCTATTGGTTAAGGTATCGTTTCACGTCATTCAAAATCAATAATCCAAAATCCTAATCAAACCATTATATTCTATTATTATTTATTCGGTTAAATATGTTTTGGTCTCTATAAATACACTAACTTTTCGTTTTAGTCCATCTAAAATTTTCCTTCAACTTTTAGTCCTTCAAAAATTTCCATCTTCACTTTTGGTCCTTCTTTTAAAATAAACTCATATGTAGAATTTACATTTTTGAATAAAAGTTTGCAGAAAAATTCATAATATTATAAGAATCTCTCCTAAAAAAATTTAGAATTTTTTAACAAAATATGAATTTAATATAAATTTTTATATTTTTGATGGTTAAAAATTCATATTAAATTTATGTTTTGTTAAAAAATTCTAATTTTTTTTGGGAAATATTTTTACAATATTCTACACATTTCTGCACAATTTTATTAAAAAAAAATACTAAAATTAATTTAAAAATAGGTGCTAAAAGTAGTGATTGAAAATTTTATAGGGACTAAAAGTTGACGGAAAATTTTAGAGGGATTAAAACGAAAAATTGATATATTTATAGAGACTAAAAACATATTTAACCCTTATTTATTTTAGGCAAATTCTTAAGTACCTTGAAGTTTGGTTTGGTATTGGTAAAATTCATTAAAATTTTGAATTTATTTTAAAATAAATTGATATAACCAAATTTAGGGGTACCAAATCAATTATTTTTATTGGTTCGGATTTATTTTATCTCAAAAACCAAACAAACTTGTTACACCCGAGTTATATGTGTCCTTTTACCATTGGAGCTAATCTCGCCATATGATTTCTAGAAGCTAATTAAAAGAAGAGTAATGCTATCATTCCTCTTAAAAGAATAACACCATCTTAAAACCTATGCATATTTTGGAATAACACACTTTTTTCCTTCTAAATCAAACCAATTTTCTTTGATAAAAAAGCACATACATATATAAACAAATAGTCAACAATGACCTGAATATCAGAAAGCACTTAAACCTGTCTGCTTATTGCTTCAACATATCTATATTGTTCCAGATTAGGCACTGTTGGATACTTGTTTTCTTATAGGCTAGGTGACATTTTCTTAGACCCATCTTTGACGGCGGCGTTTAGGGTGGGAGACCTTTATAGGTCTAGGTCTCCTACCGTGTATGATCTAACTTTTTTTTTTTTTATCTTTGGACCTTTCCTAACCGTTAGATTGGTTAAACACACCATAGATCAAATACACTTGATTATCTTTTCATTTGTCTTCTTCCCTCTCAACTCTCATGAGCTTTCACCTTTCTCTATATCCCTCTCTGTTTATTCTCCCTTTGCCAATTACACTATTTCTTTGTTCCTTATAATACGAACACCGGGTTTTATCTAGATTTTCCAACCATCTAAATATCCATTTTTTTCCTTCATTGTTCTACTTTTAATTGTTCAAAAAAGTAATACTCAGATCTAGAATAAATTTGAAAAAGAATGGTACTCAAATGCTAATCAATTTTCCTTTATTGTTCTACTCTTAATATTTCAAACAAGCCCAATAAATAAAATGTTAAACCTTTCATATTCATCAAAGATAAAAATAAAAAAAATAAAAAAAACTGCAGATTTAATCAATTTTTTGACAATTCCTTTTAAAATGCTAATCAAATTGGAATTCAAATTCATCATTCAATAATACCGATTTGGCTTTGTTTTGTTTTGATCGTTCAATAATTCCCTTTGGGGACATCCGAAGTTGAAATTGAAGCATTTTTCCTGCAAATTGAAATTAAATATAGCAGCAGATCTGTGTTCATGAAGTTTGAGAAGCAATCTCAAGTTATTTAAGTGAAATATAATCATGAGGAGCAAGCACAAAAGGAGCAATTGGATTTATATTCTGATGGGGAAGGAGATGAAGATTTGGGTGTTTTTGTGGTTGCTGCAGTTGCTGTTGTTGGGTAAGAGAAAGAATGATTTCGATAGAGAGGAGAGAGAATGGGAAAGTGAAAATAAGACGAAAAAAATATTCAATGTTGATGGTGTAAGCTAAGAATCATGGAACTTCATTATCCAATGGTTAACATCTATTTTGCCAACAAAAAAAAAAAAAAAAAAGTCAAGTCTCCTACGGTAGGAGACCCAAAGAGGTCGCCTACCGTAGCCTTTGCCATCTTTGACTCTCCTAAGCTAGCATAAATTGCTAGTTATATTTTGGCCTCTGCATTATGAGAAATTTTAGGAACTTTGTCTACACAATAACAATATTCATATCATTTTCACTCTATTTAAACTGCATCATAACATTATATTATAAATCACTTTTCTAAAAATGGGACTTTTCCTCTAAGGTTGTTTGATTCATTCAATCGACCTCATCTAACAAACAAAGACTTTGTTGTAGTTGTTATTGTTTTAAACCGGTCATAAGACCAATCACACGTTGACACGTGGTCTAACTTACACCGCCTTAAGGCTCAGCCTCTGAGGGAACACGCCAACTCAAGTGCACCACGCCACACCGTAGCACGCCCCTGCGCGAGGATCACCATACAAGTGTCCTCTAACCGTCCCTAATCACACGCCCCAAAACCCGGAGGTGGTTATCAACAACACGCGCCTATATATGGGTGTCCTTGCTTCACCCTCAAGGTATGATTCACTTTTCACAACACTTTCTACACACTATTTATGAGTTCCTTTACTGACTTGAGCGTTGGAGTGCTAACGTGCCTGCAAGAACCTTTCGCTCCACCGCAAGGATTTATCACCGCCGTACCGGAAATCGTTGCCCTAATACAGGAGCACTTTCCGTCATCGTTGCCACTCATCCATCCTCACCGGACAGATTAATTATCATTGTCCAATGTCATGCAACAGCATCATAACCTCATTGTTGATACCATACACAACCAGAAATCAAGTATTATCACATTCAGTTGGGTCGACTATATGGATCAAATTATGTCCGAACGTTCTATCATAAATCATATTTCAATCCAACTCATCCATACTTAATGTGTGTTTGGAAAATTCCATTTCCACGTTTCCAACCCATGATTGCATAGAAGCTACAATTTATAGCTTCATAAAACCACGGCCATTTTACATAGGGAGGCGGGAATATGAGACTTAAATGTGGATCCAAACAATGACTTAGATCTTTTTAATAGTTTCTTTTAAGTTTAATTGCACTTTTGGCCCCTATTTTTCCAAAAGTTGCGGTTTTGGCCTCCTAACTAATTAAAATACAAAACAGCCCCCTCTGTATTGGATCTTTGGTAGTTTTGGCCCCCAAGGCCAATTTTGACTTGGTTTTCGTTGATGTGGCAATTTAAAATAAATAAATATTTTTTTAAAAATAAAAAATATTTTTTTTTTAAATTTAAAAATAATAAAAATCGTTTTTTATTTTTTTTAATTAAAAAAATACTTTTTTAAATAATTAAAAAATAAAAAATACGCGTGGCGTCCACATGTGCGTTGACCGAGTCAAAATTGGCCTTCGAGGCCAAAGATCCAATACATAAGGGACTGTTTTCTATTTTAATTAGTTATGAGACCAAAATCTTAACTTTTGAGAAAAGATAGGGGACCAAAAATGTAATTAAGCCTTTCTTTTATGATTTTATTTTACGAAAATTACTTTCAATGGCAGTTGGTGACTTGTTGGAACAATAATACAAATAAGACTTACATAATATCTTGTCTAATTAATGGACCTCTCAATTCTCAATCATAGTAATTTGAATTTGAACTTGATCAAAATTCTTTGAAGAACTTATAACCACACCCTTTTTTTCCCTTGTTACTTATAGTACTTTTCTAGGAACCAAAAATGTTGCCAAAATTCAGACAGTAACATTTCTGATCATGACACACAATTGGGGCATGTTATGTGGCAAGCAGCCTTTTGAATGTATGGACATGAAGAACATATTGCTAACAACCTTCTGCAAAAGAAAGGCAAAGATACTCATAGTGTCAATTTCTCAATCAAAGCAAGATTATGGTTGTCTATTCAAAATCTTCCCATTTATTAACATTCTCATTCAAACTGGTTTATCAACATATAAGCAGATTTTATTGAAAAAAGAGTTCAAAACCACAATCTAGACCTCAACATCAAAATTTTTTAAATTTGGACCGTCTGCAGTTGAAAATACTATGCATTCATCTCATTGGTTGTTAGATCGATATTGGACAGTTTAAATTTCAATTTTTTAAAATTTAAACCATCCAATCTCGTTCCAGCGACTAGTAATCTGAATGTGTGGTATTTTTTACTTCATGCAATCTAAATTCATGATTTTTTTTCTTCTTTCAAGACAATTATTAAGGCCATATCAATGCAATGATAGTGATTAAATACCTTGAATATAATGTGACATAAAAGTAAAAAATAAAAATACTAAAGTTGGAGTTTGATGAAGAGATAAGGCTTATATGATATTTCTATATGGGTAAGATTCTTGTGATTTTCATGTAGATATTGCCACTTGATTAATCCTACAAAGCAAGGCATGCAGCAATTGGTCCAAATTGCATTAGACCAATAAATTTGGCAGTTATGGTGGTTAATGAATTAAGCTTTAACTTTATACTCCAAAATATATAATTCCTATTCACTCTCTTATGTATCACGTTGAGATATGAAAATGACAAGGTTTTTCATTTTGGCCACATCTGCATTTGATTTATGATAAACTAGTCATAGTCCTGAAAATGCAAGGAAAGTGGTGTGGCAAGGAGCTTTGTTCTTTCCACTTTCTTTTTTAACACATTTACAATATTAGAAAATTTCCAAATTTGAAGCATAAGATTTTTTATTTTTTGAGCTTAATAAACCATTGCACAAATTTCGCAATCATATTTCACCGTGATATAAAAGCTAGTTATACTAATTAGTTGTTCTTTGTATTGGATGTAAAAGTTTTATGTACCTCGGTGCTGGTTTTAAGGTAAGACTACTACTAAAGTTTTCGTTTTAAGCTTCTCAGTAAAAATAACATTTTACATTAAATTTTATAAATAAAAAGGTCTCATATAACATTTAGTCAATTTAGTTCTTCAAATTTGTCAAATAGCAATTTAGTTTTTAAGTTGAAAAATATTATTCAATTTAGTTTTTTTTAAATAAAAATAAAATTGTACCACATTTTTAAAGGTTCTATTTGATGCAGCAAAAGACTATTTAAGTCCTGTATGTTTTTATTGGTTTTTATGGATGCTTAATAAATAAATATTTTGTTGGAGCGACTAAATTGATTGATATACTTTAATCAAAAAGATTGATTTATGACACGTAAGTACAACTCAGATGATATTTGTATGAACATTGATATGTTGAGGTGTGAATTGGAACTCGTAAATCCTCACTTCTCTACATTTATTGTGTGAGATTCTCACCCACACTTTTTTTATCCATATGCCTTAAATAATCAAGACACACTCTTGCCCACGCACTCTCAGACCTAAGAACACATACGCGCGCACACTCACGCAAAATAGGGTACATAATTCCTAATTCGCACAAAACACTTAAAATCTTAAGGACAATCTTGTTCTTATCACTAATATATTTTGACCCAAAATCAATGACTAATTTTTTATTTCGTAAATTTTTAAAACTATAAATCTTACAATTTCAAAACTAAAATTTAGATCTGAGCCATGTACTATCATTTATGTCTCTATCTCTTTCATCAATTTGCTCTCTCATTTTCATCTCTTCATTTTTAATTTTCAATTTCTCTCTCCTCGCTCTAGAAACCATTGGGATAGCTTATTTTTCAAATAAAAAATAAATCAATTTCTCTCTATATACACACACAAAATACATGGTTTAATAATAATACTAATACTAATGTTATGTGTAGGTGCAGTTCAGGTGGTTTCAGCATAAATAATATTTCTTTGGTTATATGATGGAGGACAATATATAAAATACATCACTACCTTATTTTTGGTGTACCTTATATAGGGTTTATATGTAATTTCATTATGTACATATATTTAGTGATGGAAAATAAGTGGTGTGTGGTCCTATTAGTTGTGACTTGTGACAAGCTGTTTGGGTTAAAAACTCAATGACCCCACAATCAACTAAGCCTTTAATTTCTTTGCTCCCATACCTTTGTTCACCTTTAAAAACACCCTCATTTGCCTCTTTTGTTATAATGAGTAAACTAGAAGCATCTAAGAGTATCAAAATATTTCACCTCTTTCTTGAACCTTCCTTTGTTTTTGTTCTTCTCCTTTTTTTCTTGTCAAAGAAGTGAAGTGGCTTTGAGGGAAGAAAAAAAAAAGGTGCATATTGAACAAGATGGAGAAGCAGGGCACGTGCAATACTAACTCATGAACATACACACATGATGGAAGTGAATACAAAGAGAATCTACATTCTCTTATGTTTCATTTTTTTAATTGAGTTAGTTCTTCATGTGCCCCTCTTCCCCATCATGACAATAGCACCTACATTTGGATTGATCAAATTGTTTATGATCCACATAGAAGGTAAGTAGTTGTACTATCATTATCATTATTATTTTAATTTTGTTAGTTTTTTTTTTTTTTTTTTACATTAACATGATGATGAGAATATGAAATTTAGAAGAATATTTGAAATTAAGTATGAAATTGAAATAATTCATGTGGATAAACATTGAAACTTTAAGGATATTAAGTTAGTGGATTTAAATGTCGGTGTGTTTAGAAAATATATTAGGACGGATAAACATTGATTGAAATTTTTTATTGTGTCATAATCAAGAGAACAATGACATATCAATAGCAATGATTACATGGGTTATACTATGTGTTAATCAAAATTATATATGAAGGGTGTGGTTTTGAGAATGAGTCAATGTCTAACTCGTAGGTTTCTCTTTTTCCTAATCACTCACTCAATTCACTAAAGATTTTTCTTTGATGTGGAAAACTTCATATCCTATATAAAGAATATCATCATACAATTGAATAGTAAAAAATAGTGAACCCATTTTTGTGTTTCATCTTAATTACTTTTTAACAAAAGATGTCATTCTCAATGAAGCACTAATTCAAGTTAATTAATGACTTTTCCTAACCTTCAATTTCATACTATTGAAAATAACCAAAGTGGTATATGAGTCAGTGGAATTGGTTTATCTTCATAAGAAAAAAAAGGCTCATTTGTTGGGCGCACTTTGGAGAAGAATTACCAATATGGTGACATGTTTTTCTAGGGTTAACCACTTGCCATTATATATTACACCTTAAATTTTTTATCATTGGATAATTGCTGCTAAGAGGAAACTTTGAACAAGACAAATGAAGAGAATAAAATTTTGACATTTTACAATATTATGTTATTGGAAGTTGAAAGGTTGTTACAAAGTGATGTAAGTTTTTCATTCTCCATTTGTTATTGTGCTTGTTTCCACAATATAAGCTTCATTTTATTTTTTGTGTTGGGTTTGGACTCCTTTCCTATGCGGAGAAAGACCCAAATATTTTATTTCCGCTGCATATTATTTTGTTATTGTGTTTATGCATTGTTCTTCAATTTCTTGTTTTTCCGATTGTATTTATTGTATTATATATCTTTTATGGTTTTAAATTGTAGTCGGTGACTATAATTGTAATTGTGGTATTCTCATTTGAGATCAATCTCCACAACGGCATCATTTTCCGATCAATTTTATTGTATTATTTATCTTTTATGGTTTTAAATTGTAGTAACTATAATTGTAATTATGATATTGTTTCTCATTTGAGATTAATCTCCACAACGGCATCGCGACCGCAATGCAATCGGTGAAACAACCAAAATTTAAATCTTTCACATCATTCAAGTATGGTAATCCAATTTTTTATTATGTTCTTAGCATCCTATGTCTTAAGCCAATACATGTAGTCAAGTGGGGAACTTACCAAAATTGCATAAAACAACTTTAATTTCACTTTTGAAATTATGGTATGGTAATGATTCTTTCACAAGAAATTAGAATAAAACTTACTAAAGCACATTTATGAAACATTTTTAGTGACAATAATTGATGGTGATGTTCAAAAAAAAATTGAAAATAGTGCCAAAACATCACAAAGGTTACAAGAGACAGCACATGGAAAATGGTATGTAGAAGTACTCATATCATGCTTTGTGTTCGTACATTTGCTTAAAGGATCACTCTTTAATTAACCACACAAAGAAAAGTTTGAGACAAGTTTGGAAATATGTGGTGATATATGTATATGCTTTGACACCTATAGTTTCAATGAGACTGTCTATTTTGTTGGCATATATAGCATCTAAGAAAACATGGGTTAGTGGATACAGCTTATGATGATGGTGATAAGACTTATGAGTTTACCATTATTATTTTCACATTTCAATTTAATATGCCAATTTATGGTAAAATACATTAACTCACTAAAATTTTGGAACACAATATGGGACCATTTTTTATTTCCAATAAAACTCAAATCTTGTTTTATGAGTCCCTACTTCTATATTGATGTCACAAAACTGTCTAGTTATTTAGTGATTGACTCACATGCTTTTGTAGGAAACTTTATAAAAAATTTCAATCAATTTACTTTAAAAAAAATTACTTTCAACGGTGATGAAGAAAATTGGCTTCTCTCTATTACTTGCCTCACCCTAAACTGCAATTGCTTTGTAATAATTAAGTTCTTGAATTCTTATGTGTGGGCCTTATAATAAAGTTGTTTAATTTTTTTGCACCGACGAAAATTCTAGTTAATTTTTCTTATCAATATGAAAGGATGAATCTATAGAGTTTTCCACTAAAATAAGGGTATCCTTCAAAAAAACTAAAATAAGGGTATGTTTTGGCAAGACATATTTTTTAACTTATAGTTTATGTTTTATAAGTTTATTTCACTGGAAAATATATGTTTGATAACTCTCACTTTCTCGTGATCTTATAGCTTGTTTTTATTAACTTATAGCATTTTTTGATAAGTTAATTAAAGTACTTTATAATTTATCATTATTTATCACAATCTTACCATTGTAATGTTAATTAAAAAGAAAAATATTAATTTATTTATTTTTATGTAATTTCATATTTGTAAACCAATCCAACAGTTAATTTTATCAAACATTACAAAATCAATCAACTAACTTATTTATTATAAGCTAACTTTCAACTATCCATTGTAAACTAATTTATCAGTTATTCGTTGTTTCTGACCAAACACAGACTAATTACTTATTGTCAACAAACTAAAATAGGTACTTCTAGTTTTGAACACGAGAGAAAGAAGAAAAGAAAAAAAAAAAAAAAGCTTTTATTAAATATATTGGTGTTTATAGGTTAGTTAATTGTGATTTCTTTATAAAAAAAATTGGGAACATATGCTATTATATATATGAGTAGAAGTAATACTTAAATTATGTATGGTTTATTTTCCATTTAATTGTAAATTATGTATCACCTTGTTTGTAATTTATAGTGTTGGGTATTTCACAAGCTACATTGTGTATTGATATGCGTTTGTGTTTGATATATATAGGAAATATAACTCGTGGGAGAGTTATTTATACGTTAGAATGAGAATAGTAAATCTCAACCATAGTCATGATCGGAATTTTTCCTTATTTCTCTATCTCTAAAAACAATTAAAATAGTTCGCATATATTCATACTCACTTGTTTGTATATATCAATAATTAATTATACATAAATAGAAGGTAAATATACACAACAAGCTATGTCGTTAGACATTTTTGGATAGTAAAATGAATCCTTTGATTATAAGTTAATTTTTTGGAGTAAAATGAATCATCGTAAACCCAATATTTATGGACCTAAGAGTCATGATATTGTTGTGCATGATCTTTTGAACTCTATTGAGAATATCAACAATCTTTGGTGTTACGAAGCCAAAAGTGTCAAAAGTAAATGGTACTCCCTCCATTCCTTTTCTTTTGATGTTTTAGAACTTCAACTAAATTCCAAAACTTTTGATGTTTTAGTGAATTTATTATTGTTTTCTCAAGTTTACCCTTGTTGGAAAACACAATAAACTATTAAAGTAGTTGTGACCTTTGGTTTATCACATGTGAATTTAATGATAAATAAGGATATTTAAGTAAAAAACACACAAATGTTTATATACTTTAATTACTCCTTAAAACTTGTGTCAAGAATTAAAACATCAAAAGAAAATGAATGGAGGGAGTATAAAAGCATATAGATTGTCAGAACACGTTTTCTCATGTTTTACCACTTTATTTGACGCAATCTTTAGAGAACTAGTATTTTAACACAAGATTGAACTATATCTCAAATAGTTTCACCTTTTAATCATAACCATTACTGTGTTTCTTTAGTATATGTTACAGATCACATGACACAACCAAGTGAATTCTGCTGATTATAATAAAGTCTATGTAAATATATTTTGATTAGTTCTTATGTTTTGAACGTGATCTATTGAATTGAAAATCACATTTCTTTCAAGCTTGCAATGAATTCCACTTCCATATCTTATAAGGTTGATGTAGACTAGTCTTAGTTTATGTGGTCCATAAATAAAAAACCATAGTAGTTGAGGAAATTGCAGATGGTAGATATGTGATAACTTCAAATCTAATTCCAACTTGCAATAGTACACTTGCAGATGCAACGAAGAAGAGGAAAACGAGGATGAAAAAGAAAGATCAAAGTGATCTCAAGACCTTGCAGGATTGCCATAACCTCTGCAAACACATTGGAGGAAACACCACGAGATTCAACAATCGATTCACATGCAAGTTGCATTAATATAACCCGAAGGGAATCTCTTGCCAAGTGTTCAGGAGATATTTTGGAAACAACTTAGGGTTTGATTTCAAATTAGGAGCCAAATGAGTTTCTTTTCTTTTTTCAAATAAGAATATATATATATATATATATATATATTGGCAAAAAGTAAATGATATTCATTCATTTAAGTTGATAGAGTATACTTTGATACAATATAAATTCAAAGTCGGTAAAAACAAAAATGATGAATATGCAAACAAACTCACAATATTCATGTTATTAAAATAAAACAGCTGAATATCTATGCCTACAAATAGACTATATTAAAGTTTCCAAGATTCGAATCTGCAATGTTTATTAGGCCAAAGTCAATTGTATATGCACTCAATGTAGTGGATCTGTTGATTTTGTTGTTCTAGTTCGTTCTTGGTTAAGAATAAGAGAAAATATAGATAGACCACTCTTTTGTGTACACCCCTCAATACACCCCCCACGTGGCTTTTATTAAAACAAAAAATTCTGTCTTTCTCTTTCTCAGAGGCTCACTTCAGCGCTCTCTCTCAAAGTGCTTCTCTCTTTCTTCTCCCATAACACAACTCTTTCATCCCTCTCTTCGTCAACAACCGCCGCAATTCATCACTCTCGATCTCCTCCGACGGCCGCATCTACTTCCGACCACAGTCACCATCGGCTCACACTCATTGACCCATCAACAACCGCCATTCATGATACATCTTCTTCCTGTAATCGTCACCGGCGCCACCGCTTCTCCGTCGTTGGCCGCTGCACTTCTCCGCCGCCAACAATTTTTGAATAAAGTCAGATCTGAAATTTTGTTCAACAACAAAAAGAAACGAAGATAAAAAAAAAACCTTAAGTGATTTCCAGATACAGCAATAGAAGCTTGAATCATTGCAAAAACTCAAAAAATAATCGATTCAATAATGTTATAACATTTCAATTTTTATTCTTCTTGTTATTAAAATTTTATCAATGAAAGTAACACTGCTATTTGATGCTTATTTTGTCACTTTTGTTTTTGTTAATTTTTTCCAGTGTTAGACAGTTTCTGTGGTGGTTGGTTTGAATCAGTAAGATTGTGGAAAAAATATTTGTTTTTGATACTTAGTAGCAGTGATTTGTGAAATTGAAATTTGAGATGAACAAGACATAATTTGTGGGAAGAAACAAGGAACTTGAATAAAATTGAACAAATTTATTTATGATGATCATTTTAGAGTTAATGGATAGAAGAAACAAGGATTTGCTGATGAAATTAATGCATATATGAAAATATGAAGAAGATGGGGACGATGCACATTGTTTCCAGAAAACTGAGAAAGAGAAAGTGAGGGTGAGAAAGTTGCAGGTTTTTTTGGACGAAATTACCCCTTATATTATATGAATGGACAAAATTGCCCATGACACATAGGGGGTGTAGAATGGTGTTTGACACATGGGGATGTTTATGTATAATCACTCAAAGAATAAAGGTCTTTGTATTCCCTTTTTTCACTAATGTATGTAGCAATTTTGTCATTGTGTGTGCAGGGCTGTTTCTGAGATTTTTGTCGTATATGACGAGTCTATAATTTGGGTCTTAACTAATAAATATATATAAACATCAAATTTTATATAAAAAATTGTAATTTTTTTAGGGCCTAATTTAACCCTAAAATAAAAATTTAGGGCCCAAATTTCATACTTATTTTTTGGGGCCTAGGACGGTCGCCCTCTTCACCCTACCTCATATATGACCCTGTGTGTAAAATCATGTGTTAAAGTATAATTTATTTCCTAGTTATATGAACACTTATTGTGTTGAGACTTGTATTCTAACATGTGATTTCCCACTTATCCAAACTTAGGAGTGTTATTCAAGCCGGTAGACTATTTGAACAAATACATATATGTTTATTATAGTTCCAGAAATATGTAACTCATAAATATACTTAATGATAAATTAAGAAGAAAAAAATAACATGATAGAGGTCAATAGACCATTATGCTTTCCATATCGAGGTTGAAGACTTCAGATCTCTCCTGTGAAGCCTGGATACGAGAAACGATACGGATACGATACTGCACTGATACGTCGATACGGGAAAATTTTAAAAATCAAGATACGATACGGCTGGGATACATTAATAAAAAAAATTATATAACTAAATGTATAATATAATTATAACCTTTTTTTTAATATGCAAATATATTAACAAACACAATAAATTAGATTCGTAGCACATTAACATAAATATAAATAATATTGACGATTAAGAGAGTGGTGATTAGTCAATTACATACGCAAAATATACCAAAAAGAGCACCATTAGTGTTATACATCAATGCTATACTATATCCAAACGGAACATTGTTAGTGCTATACTATATCGATCCAAAAAAGAAGCATTATATCCAAAGTTGAAAGAAGGCGACCATTTTGGAAGAAAAAGTTGAAACCCTAATTTTTAGAAAGGGGAAGATGAAATTGTTTCTGTGGTGTGGTGTGGGTCGTACTGGCACCAAAGAAAGATAAAGGAAATGTATATATATTATAGTAATATAATGTTTTTATTCTTATTTTTCACAAAAAAAAAAAACACAGAAATCAAAATAATATAAATAAAAAAAACACAAGTATCTGTGCGTATCAGGATGTATTGGAAAGTATCAGAAAATTATTTTCTTAAAAAATAAAATTTAATATTTGGATACTCTCCCGATACGTATCGAGAAGTATCGGGCAGATATCGGTGCAGGATACGCAAGGGATACGATACGTCATCAATTTTAAAGTATCGGGGCTTCACAGGGTCTCTCCTTTGTTGTTGATATTTTGAAGGGGAGGTCTCTACTTTAATAACTATGGATTTGGATTCTCTTTCTTTCTCTTTCATGTTATTCGTGTTGCACGGATCTCAAGCATTCATCTATCTCTCTCTCTCTCTCTATATATATATATATATGTGTGTGTGATAGGATCAAATGACATCATGGTGTCAAATTAAATTTGACACTAAATCATAACCATTAATTCAACTTTAATCCAACGTCTCTCGTCAATTCATTAAATGCTCACATGCTTGATCAAATGATCTAAATTTTAATTTTAGAAATAATTTATTCTTTCTTTTTTTGATTAATTATTTACCAAAAATTCTCTAATGGTATTATTATGGTATGGTTTCTTTACACTATTCACTGTCATTTTTTTAAGGGCTTATCATCTTATTTCTTTATTCCTATTAACCTTTTCTATTTTGACTTTTCTTAGAAGAACCCAAAGAAAATTGATTTATAAAGAGCACCAGAACAATTGCACCAAAAAATAAAAATAAAACTTATGCTACTAAACGAAAGCAAAACACAAATGCTAGAACATCTGATATAAGAATATTAGCAGCATGCATGAACTTTAGAATACTACCATATCAACAAATGAAAGAGTAGCCAATACAAAGAGGATACAAAGATGATTGAACAAAGATTAATAAATAGAATCTCTAAAAAAATTATAGGGAGAAATCAAATGGTAAATATTTATTAAAAAGGAAAGAATAAATTATTTCTAAAATTAAAATTTGAGCATTTAATGAATTGATGAGAGACGTCAGATTAAAGTTGGATTAATGGTTATGATTTGATGTCAAATTTGATTTGACACCATGATGTCATTTGATCATATCCGTGTATATATATATAGGTGGCATATATATCACATGAGAATAACTATTTTATGTGAGAATGATTAGAATGTTTTTCAGTCTTTGGATTAAAATAAATGGCTGAGATTAAAAACTTTATTTTAGATGGCACATGCGGCTCTCCACATCTCATCCAAACCATTCACCTTCTTCAATCCATCTTCTTCTCCTTCTGCAGCAATATATATATATTTTTTTTCCAAATCTCATTTTCTTTTTAAATATTATTTAGAAAGAAAAAAATTAATTGCCTCTTTGTTTCTCTCTTTCTTGGTAACCCTTCTTCTCACGCTTTTTAAATATTATTTTCTTTCACTTTTTTTTTTATAATTAAACTACTACCATTAATTAAAGCTCTAGTTTATATATATGTCACCCTTATTAAACCTCTCGGTTTAAGACAAGACGAACATATTAGGATCAGAGAGAGAGAGAGTATTTGCAGATAAGAGTGTGAAAATGAAATTAAAGACTCTGTACTATTTTACCTAAAATAACAGTTTTAGAAACAAAAAGATGATCCAATCTCGTTAACTTTGGAGATCTTTAACCAAATATAAAAGTGTGTTTGGATAGGCAATTTAGAATTCCATGAGACGTGTTGTTTGAGTCAATTGATGTATTTTCATTTGCAAATTTTGTTGTTTGGAAACGAAAAAAATATTGTGTGGAATGGGTGTCCTTGACCTCTACATACAACTATATAGTATAGATATAACAATATTGTATTCTCTACGTTGAATTTGAACTCAAAACTTTTGGTTGCAAAAATTTTTGTGTACTTCCTCGCCATCTCATCCAAATGTTCTTGGGTGTATGAAAAAAGTAATTGAATTCACTTCATTTATCAAGTTTATTTCTTCATAGTTTCATCTATTATTTAAAGTAAATATTTAAATAGAATAATTAATTTTTCTTTTCTTAAAATTTATTTTTTAGATTATACATTTAACACAAAGAAAAGTTAAATTAAAATTTTAATAATTTTGTATATAAAAAATTACATCAAGATTGTATAAAAATGAATATTGCATTTTTTTCATAATAAAAAATGTAACTTGTAAGAAAAAAATTACACATAAGATTTGTAGTAAAACCAAAATTTATACTCAAACGACACTTACAAAGAAACAGAGTGCGCAATATAACAATTGTAAGTATATACAAACATAAAACACGCGTATATTATTTTTCCCTGCTTTTGACTGTAATATAATAAAATAAAATATAACAAATGTATCGATCGATAAATATTATTCTACTCTTTCTCTTTCAAAAAAATATATTATTCTACTCTTTCTTATTTTTAATGAATGTATATACACAAATATAATCTATAGATAATTTTTTTTTTGAAGGATAATCTACAGACATCTATTAAGTGTTATAATTCCCAAAATAAAAGTTACAAAAGTTATACTTTCAATATAAAATTTATTTTTAATTTCTATTTTAAGCTCCTTAACTTGTGCTTTAAACGCACAAGTTAGCATGACCCAAACAAATATTGCTTTATAGTCCAACTCAAATTGTCATCCTCCAAATGTCAACTACACAAATAAAATCAGGCTTAAATATGCAAACCGTCCCTGTAATTTGAGCGCATTTTGATTTTCGTCCCTATAAAAAAAAAAATTAATTACATCCCTGTAAAAAAAAAAATTGTTTTAAAAATGTCCCTGGCCCCACTTCATTGGTGATTTGGCAAGGTTTTGGGCCATGTGGCATAAGTTGCACAGTCAACAACTGCCACGTGGCCCAAAACCTTGTCAAATCACCAATGAAGTGGGGCCAGGGACATTTTCAATTTTTTTTTTACAGGGATGTAATTAATTATAGGGACGAAAATCAAAATGCAATCAAATTAAAGGGACGGTTTGCATATTTAAACCATAAAATCACTAAGTTAGAAAAAACAACATTTTTTAGAGCAAAAAGATGTGTCAAGAGAAATCACTAACTCGCTAACTCAGAGGACCAACATTTTTTAGAGCAAAAGATGTGTCAAGAGAAATCAAAGTATGCATAATAAAGATGTATCAAATCAAATAAAACAGTATCAATCTTAAAATGCAAATGACAGAAATTAAACACATGTATACTAACAAGAGCAGTAATGCAATACAGTCATATACATATTAGATAATCAAATTATCAATCACATAACAGGTCCATTGTAAACTTGAACACAAAAAACAACAAAGAAATTCATAGATTAATAACACAGGAAATTTAAGTTCTTCCCTGCCTCTATCAAAGAATAGTCAAAATGAATTTACTTTGGCCATGACAATCAACAATACACACACAATGTAAATACATACATAATAGAAACAAACAAGCTTCAATGCATTGTTTAAATCCTATTCAAACCACTAAGCAAGCAAGGATCATGATTTTGAGCCCAACAAATTCATACACAAACAGTAGTTACCAATTGACATTACATAGATATCGACGTACATTAGAGCAAATCTGCAAGCTATCAATTCTCAACAAAGTTATTGAAGCTGCAATCTCGAACAATATTATAGAGCTGCAGTTAACGTGTTATCTGATGCAAAATAGAACATTCTTCATTGAATCTTTGCATGGTATAAGAACAACTTAAATTACAACAATCACTCTGTCTAGGTTTCTTTACCAACTATGGAAGAATCTTGAGAGTCATTGCATACTATATCAGGTAGTATGACATGGATTCTCCCTCTAAGTAAATGTAAATCCTTTCATAAAACACTTGCATACTGATTTTTTTTTGCTGGCTAAATTACACACTTGGTCCTTTGACTTATTTTGTGGTTTCACTTTGGTCCCATTATTATTTTTTGTTCCGTTTAACTTCACTTTGGTCCCTTAACTTCACTTTTGTTAGTCATATTAGTCATTTCAATTAGTTTTCAACCCCAAACGTTGGATTTGAGAAGCACACCAGATTTTACAGTATACTCACAACATCTGATAATTTCCATGTTCTTTCTCTCTTTCATTTCGTCTCCAACGTTTGAGGTTGAAAACTAATCGAAAGGACTAATATGACTAACAAAAGTAAAGTTAAGGGAACAAAACGGAACAAAAGATAATTATGGGACCAAAGTGAAACCATAAAATAAGTTAAGGGACTAAATATGTAATTTAACATTTTTTGTTCCATATTTATTCTCTCTTGGTTACTGCAATACAATTAATTATCTATAGAGCTATATTTCTATATATTCCCTCACTTACCTGTTTATTCACCATATACTCCTTTAATTGGCTGCTAGTAACGGCTTCGAGTCCTAATCCAGTAAACCTCCACTACCATCCCTATTCCTCTGAACATAGACCTAGCTTGCTAACACGATGCTTTTTCCCAACTTTGTATCAAGCCTCTTACTACTTTCTTACTTCTCATAGGGAAATGATAAGAACGAAATGCTATTATAAATTTGACTCCTCCATGCATGAACTTTAAACATCTCCCCTCAAAAACATTTCAATTTTTTGCACATAAAGTTTCAACTGAATGGAAATGCTTTACAGAACTTAAAAGCAAAGGTATTGTAAATAAACTCGATGGCGAATGTTTGTGCACAATGTCGAAACCATTTGAAACTATAAGCATTACGCTATTAATTCTATATGGATACAATGTAATATAATAGGAAAAACCATGCAGTCTACTCTATAACAACAGATTCTTAAATGATATATATGTGCAAGAGAAAACACCCAAACAACAACTACGATGTTACTGCAATTAGCATTAGGGTCAAACACACAAATTATCAAGGGCAACCATACATACTCGAGGCATAGTTCATGACGCAGAGAACGTCTCCTGTGGCTTATTTGAGTAGGTAGCACAAAGTTGAAGCAAGTAATCAAAGCCAAGAGAACAAGAGAAGCGCCGCGAGGAGAGAGAAGCACCGTGAAGCTAGAGTAAATAGCCTGACAGTGACAAAAATGTGACCTAAATCATATGATAATATTCAGATAAGCATATCCAAGGGACAAAGTCATGATCAGTAGCACTTAGCCAAACACCATAAACATGATCTTACACTTAACTTCATCGGACGGGAGTATGAACCGTCTCCTAGCATACTCTTGAATCTGTTTGATTCCTCATTTCTCCATCAATCCCCAAACCCAGTTTGTCTTCCAGTGCTACTTGCATATTTTCAACAACTGGACCAATATCATGATTCATGATCACTCTCACTGTTCCACTAGGAATCCCTTTTGCATCTTCTCCTCTCATATCAGTCCTACCCTCATCTCTGATTTTTTTTCTTTCTAATAGCCCTTTTGTTTCTTTTTTCATCTCTCCTGCCGCTATATCACCACCCTCTTTCATCTCATCTCCACATTCCTGTAAAACAACAACCACTCCATTGTCTTGTCTTTCTCTGCTTCAAGTAGCAGGGGACCCTGTCCCTGAGGAGTAGGCCTAGGCTTAGGCAGCAACTTACTCGTTAAATCATGAGTGTATGAACGGAAAACCAAGAAGAAAGCATAAGACAGAGAAACTGCAAGGCCATTAGCAGAAGCAACTACAAAACCTGAAAGAACAAGAGGGGCAGAAGTTGCTTCAAAACCAACCACTAATTTCTTCTTATATTGTTTACCTCATTTCAAAACAAGCATTTTGTGTGTCATAGACAAGAAAAACAAGGTACCAAAATCATAAAATATCTTAGACATTAACTAACCAACACATGAATTTAGAAGCTCATAATATCATGATAATCATCTCATTTTTCCCAATATGCAGAATTTTACAAGTACAAGAAACACATTTATCTTAACAATTACAAGCATTAAGTACTTACATATCTGCTAAAAACTGTTTCGATTGTGCTCTTAATTCAACCAAAGTAGCCTCAAGTGATTGCTCTATGAGTATATATGTTTCAATTTGATTTAAATGGTGTTTCCTACACTATTGAAATTGTAGTTTCTTTGGTAACAAGCAAACAGTAGCTCTGGCAATGACAAATGACACTACTGGTTTAGTTAACGATAAAGGGTTACACTATTAGTGAAGTAGCAACTGCAGCTACAGTGAATTCATATTCATGATTCACACAGAAGTAATGAACATCAATCAAAGTGAATTCATTCATGTTCCACACTAAATACTCAAACAATCCAAAAATTCGAAAAACGGAAATCCAATACGATAAGTTTGTAACCGTGTCTCTGTTCCTTCAAATCAAACATGCTGAGGTTCAATTTCAATTGAACATTATGAAATCAATTCAAACAGTAAAACAAGTAAAAACAAAGCTGAATCACAGTAAAATAGTCAAAGAAGTAAAATTAAAGAATAAAACAGGAATCATTCGTAAAATCAGAGTGAAGGTAAAAAAATGAAGCATACACATGAATGACGAAGGAGAGTGTGTTACTGGAGAGAGAAGCTCAAGAAAGCTCAAGAGACAGAGAGAGAATATTTTATCCAAACAAGGTATTTAGATGCAAGTCATTTCAATTACTTCAAAAAATCACATTCCCTCATCCAAACACTCTAAAGAATGAGAGCCAATACACTTCAAAATCAGGTCTCTCATTTTATCACTAAGATTATGCTCCGCGCATATCGCATTTGCATATGTGGCGCACAGGTCAAGCTCAGATGGGCCTGGCCCAGTTGATAACAGATTATTATGGGCTCAACAATCCAGCAAATGTGGTTTCTGAATAGGTAACCTTAGATTCTGAGTTAAGAAGCAGTGCTTCCCAAACCTTGGCTCCTGGATCAAAACTTTTTGCCACAATTTTATTCATCAACACAAGTGCATCACTAATCAAACCCTTTTGGCACATTTGATGTACGATACTATCAAATGTTGAAGATCTAGGATAAAAACACTTCTCCAACATTTCCTCCAACAAAACACACGCTTCACCAATTTCACCTTTACCAACCAAACCATCAAGCATGATCCTATATGTATGCAAGTTTAGCTCAACACCCTTCAACCTCATCTCCTTCATTACCCTCTTTGCCTTACCTAAATCCCCACTCATACACAATGCTCCTAATAACGTATTGTAAGTAACCACATTTGGCTTGCATCCTAATTTTTCCATTGAAACAACAATCTTAAGTGCCTCATCAAAATTATTCTGCTTACACAAACCATTTATATACACATTGTAAGTATAAACATCAGGAACGAGTCCTAATACAAGTATTTCATCAAACAATTCATCTAACTTCACATAATCACCTTCTTTAACAATTCCACTCAAAACAATAGTATAACAAACAATATCAGGCTTAATTCCATCTTCCTTAAGCTGATTCAGAATTTCCAAAGCATCCATACCCTTCCCTTCCTTCACCAAAAACCTAATCATATTGGTACAATCCATTACACCCGGACAAAATCCTAGTTTCCTCATATTTCCCCAAACAACCAAAGCCTCGACGCTAGTCAAATCATTTTGCTCACACAACGACGATATTATCAAAGAACATATCTTATCATCCAAACAATAACCATCTTCTACCATACAATTCATCATCTTAATAGCATAATCAACTCTCTTAATCCTACACAACGCCTTAATCAAAACCCAAAAACTCGATTCCTCAAGACGAATCTTCATATCCCGACTCTTCAACAAAATATCCGGAACCATCCTCAAACACTCTCTCTTCCCACAAAGCAAGGAAAGCAACAAATTCAAACTACAAACAGTTGGTGTGCATCTAAACCTCGGAATTCTAAAAAACAAATCAACAGCATCTTGAACCCTATCATTAAAACCATAGAATCTAATCAAATACATAAAAATAAACTCAGGTGTTTCAAATTTCTCATTGTGTTCAAGATGGTTTAAAATATGAGGAATTTCATGTAAATGTGAAGTGTTGATGTTGGTTATGGTTTTGATGAGAAAAAAGTAAGCTTTTGGAGATGGGTCAGTGTGATAAGCTTTGAAAGAGTGAATGAGAGTTGAAAGAAGAAAAGGGTCGTTGTTGTTTTGTGTTTGTGTTTTTGCGTTTATGAGAATTTGTATGGCTTGTTGTTCACCAAAATTGTGATGCCATGATGTTTTGTAAGGTGAGTGTGGCCATTTTCTGAATTTTCTGAGGTATTTGTTTGCGGTTTTGGATAATGGGTTTCTCACCATTTTTGGATTTGTTAAGGAACGGAGAAACAAGAGACAGTGATGTTCAGGTGAATCTTTGTCTCTGTAATTTGAGTTAGACTGACGAATATTGGATGAAGGGTTTACCCTTTGATTGTATGGTACAAGACTATATACTTATAAATATTAGACAAATTTTGTATGGTACTACTCAATCATATTATTATTAATAATTTGTAAATTGTGCACCACCTATGCGTAGCAGATCTAAGCAGAGGTGGATCTAAACATTCGGTATATATGTGGCTAAAATTTCAAATAAAAAATATTGCAGGCAGAGTGACGGAAGCTAAGAATTTTATTGAGTCTGGGCAAAATTTTGATCTCAAATTCACATGCGACATAATATATAAATAGTAGTCATAAATCAAAATAAAATAGGCTCGTCATTTTGTCGATAAAAGTACAATTTAAAATAAGAGAGCTGAAACATAACTTGTCAATAGTGTGCTAAATAAAATTAGGAGGTAAATGTCTTTCCGAGGATGAAGTGATTGTTACCATAAATTAAATGAGCAATGGAGTATATATATATATATATATAGGATGACTCAAATGAGAGGACCATTTATAATGAGAGATGAGAGGGTGAAATAATGGCCCTTGGATTAAATCAAATGGTTGTAATTTAATTCTCACTTTAAAACTCACGTGACCCACTTTTCTAAACTTAACAAACATAACACGCGCTTCTTTTTCCACACAGTCTACTGAAACGTTCCCACTTCCTCTTCTTCACTCTGTTACTAACAACCAATTTTTCTCTCTTCTCACTGAAATTCCTTTTTCTCCTTTCAATGGACAAAAACTCAAGATTGAATTTGCAGGAAAACTCTTTGCTTGGAGCCAATCAGTTATTGGTAATTTCACAAATTCTATTATTCAAATTGTAATTTATATTATTCATGCATATACGTTCCTGTATGTTTGTTACAAAGTGATTTATTCATAAATGGTGTTGTTAGATTACTAGGTGCTGTTAGATTACTCATACCTTTTATGTGAATATACACACACGTTCCTATCATTTTGTTTGAAATGGAGTATTCATAAACGTGGCTGTCATACAAAATTTTTATGTCATTTTGCTTGAAATTGGACAAAAATTGGAGTATTCATAAACGTTATATATGTTTTACTTTATAGGAAAATGATTCCATGCCGAACTGTGACGACAAATTGAAGCCGAAGGTTGGACAAATATTTGATACGTTAGCAGAAGGTAAACTGTTTTACCAGAATTATGCACATAACGTCGGGTTTAGTGTGCGTTCATCATCGGAAACTACAGATAAAAATGGTGTGAAACGTTGGAAATACTTTGTTTGCTCGAAAGAATGTTATTTACCAGATAAGAAAAAAGATGAAGTGCTTGATGCAGTTGCTGTCAAATCTAGAAGAAGGAGTCTTACAAGAGAAGGATGCAATGCAAATGCCGTTTTCAAATGGGTTGAAGGAGGTAAGTATGAGCTTGCTCGATTTAATGAAAGTCATACACATGCACTTGCTTCACCCTCGAAGAGGCCATTTCTAAGATCAGCAAGTAAGGTGAATCCAATGCACAAGAGCTTATTACATGCATATGGTAGAGCAAATATTGGGCCTTCAAAATCATTCCACTTAATGAAAGAACAATTTGGGGGATATGAAAATGTTGGATGCACGCAAAAGGATCTTCAAAATTATAAAAGAGATTTACAGACTTTGCTCAAAGATTCTGATGCAAATGTTTTTATTGATAACTTTAGAAGGAAGCAAGAACTTAATCCATCATTTTTTTATGCATACGAGGTAGATGAAGAAGGCCGACTAAGGTATGTTTTTTGGGCAAATGATATTTGTAGGAAAAATTATTCATTATTCGGGGATGTGGTTTCATTCGATACTACATATCGAACAAATAAAAAATTGATTCATTCACATGGTTGTTTGAAAAGTTTTTGGAAGCGATGGGAGGACGTTAGCCAACTCTTATAATAACTGATCAAGATCCTACAATGAAAGTGGCTGTAAAGCAGACTTTTCCTACTTGTTTTCATAGATTGTGCATGTGGCATATAATGAAAAAAGTTTCCGAAAAAATAGGTGCTTCCTTGAATGATGATGAAGAGTTCAACCAATCTTTCAAATCATGTGTTTGGGGATCAGAGACACCAGATGAGTTTGAAGAAACATGGGACAATATCATTTTCGACTTTGAGTTAGAAGAGAATGAGTGGCTGTCATATATGTTTGAAATTCGAAGCATGTGGATTCCAGCATACTTTAAAGACGTTTTGTTGGCTGGGATAATGAGAACAACATCAAGATCAGAAAGTGAGAATTCGTTTTATGGAAATTTCTTGAATCCTAATGTCAACTTGGTTGAATTTTGAATGAGGTTTGATTCAGCAATCGAAGCACAACGACATAAGGAGTTACTTGCCGATAACAGTTCAATTCATTCCATACCAAAACTAATGTTGGATCGTGACATAGAGCGGCATGCAAGAGATGTGTATACTCGCGAGAACTTTTATATATTTCAGAAGGAAATATGAATGGCTTGTGTTGATTGTGGAATTGAAAATAAGAAAGAGGAAGATGGAATGGAAATATTTCTGGTGCATGATAATAGTAAGGTCAATCGTAATCTTCGAGAAGTAGTGTACAATTTGTCTGATCATAATGCAAACTGCTTCTGCAAAATGTTCCAGGCTGAAGGATTACCTTGTAGACACATACTTTGTGTTGTAAAGGGAAATTTTTTGAATGAAATACCAAGTAAGTACATATTGAATAGGTGGACTAAGTTTGCAAATAAAAAACCTGTGTTTGACAAAGGTGATATTGTCTATGAAAAGGCTGGGCAAGGTGGACTCGTTTCAAATGTCTGGGATAAGTTATTTAGGTGTGTGGAGAAGGCTGGGCAAGATAAAGAAAAGCTGCTTATTGTGTTAAATGGGGCTGTTATAATGGAAAAAGAGTTGGATGAGTTTGAAGGGAGTTCTAAGCAAACCAAGACAAATGATTTGGAAACTTACATCAGAACAAATATTTCTGAGAAAGTAGAAATTCTTCCACCACAGTTTGCAAAGACTAAAGGCAGTGGTAAAAGAATCAAAAGTGGCAAAGAGAAGGTTGTCGAACAACAACAAAAAAGAACGAGACTTTGCAAGGCATGTGGTGAATATGCGCATCATGACAGCCGCAATTGTCCTAACAAATAATCTCCATAGTTTTGGTAAGAACTAGTTTATTTATTTTGATATTATTATGTTCATGTCTGTGAGTTAAAATCAAATCTTAGTTTATTTTCTTGGTTTTTAGGTTTTGAAGAATTCCATAGATGGAAGATTGAGAGAGTTAGACAATATGAATGACATAGAAGAGACACTACAAAGATGAAGAGACTTTGACAAGATGAATGGCATAGAAGGAAGATGGAAACTATTTATGTGTTCATGTTTCTTTTTGAAGAACCTGTGTTTATGTTTCTATTATCTGGGTTTTTATTTGTTGAAGAACCTTAGTTTCTATTTTTTGAAGAACCTTTGTTTTGAGCGAAAGCCATTGGGTCTTTTTTATCTGATGTATGAATGAATTAAGTTATTTGGCTACCAAATATCACTCCTATTATTATGCTTGATTTCAGTTACCAAATATCACTCCTATTATTATGCTTGATTTCCTTATTATAAGCAATAAAAGACGTGTTCCTTGATTTGGAATAAAAAAAAAAATCATACGTATCTTGTATGCAGCTTACAACAAAATACCTATTTTTTTGCCAAAATTAACTAGAAGACATTATATTTGCAAAGTAGTAACAAAGTAGGTATGCTGTCATGTACATAATAACTTCAAGTCATCATGGTAACAAACCAATGTCAAACCAATGTATATATAACTTGCCAATATCAAATGCTGTCACAATACAAAATACAATCTCAATGACTACAAAATTTTGGACTGCAGAATTTCACCTCATTTGATATAAAATAAGAATTTGATTACATTACATTACACTGTTGTGAATCTCATCATAAACTTAAAATAGAAATTACATAAATTGAAAAACAATTTAAATCAAGTACAATGGGCAGTGGAAGTAAAGCTATATTGTTAACATAAATTGTACTTGATCAGAATATAATACATCTAACACTACAAAGTTGGATGGTATCATTTCAAGTAGTATTGCCATACAAAAGCAAGTCCTGCAACCATTAATACTTTAAGAATCAATTTTGGATTAATGAAGGATGATGATTATGACTATTGTTGTGGTGGAGTGGACTTTCATACACGCTTCAAAATCATTCAACAATAACCAGAATCACATTCAAAATCTATAAAATCTTAGAATAAAGATGAAGAAAACCCATGAGATCCTCTCATCAGATGAAATAATTACAAATCTCCGGTAACTATAATTGTTACAGAAACGCATGAGAAAAGATTCAGAAAGGGGGAGATGAAGTGAGTGGCTGAACGGCAGACATCGGAGAGTCATGGTGAAGGGAGGACGATGGAAGCAGAAGCGTTTAAGGAATGCTCGTTTCAGTAGACTGTGTGGAAAAAGAAGCGCGTGTTATGTTTGTTAAGTTTAGAAAAGTGGGTCACGTGAGTTTTAAAGTGAGAATTAAATTACAACCATTTGATTTAATCGAAGGGCCATTATTTCACCCTCTCATCTCTCATTATAAATAGTCCTCTCATTTGAGTCATCCTCTCTCTCTCTCTCTCTCTCTCTCTCTATATATATATATATATATATATATATATATATATATATATTGATTTATGTGAATATTGAGTATTTTTGTGAATATTGAGTATTTTTGTGAGTATTGAATATTGGTTTGGGTGAATGGTATAATAGTTCATAGTTATGGAGAATTATTCTAGTTAAGTCACTTCAACAATTTATTCTAAAAATTGATTATAGTAATCGATTTCAAATTCCAATGATATTAATTATAATATTTTATTATATTGATTAAATTAATTTTAGTGGTAATTTTATGAATTATTAATCTTTAGAATTTATAGTAGAATATAAAATATATAAAAAAAAAAAAAAATGATAAGTTTTAATGACAGCCAAGCCATAGGTAGAGGTCCATAATGCATTTTAAAATGGTCTCCTTAGAATTACCTACATTTTTTCCGTATGTAAATATGAAAAACATGTAATGACAACCATTTGGCAATGACAGACAAATTTAGCTATGGAAATTTGCCCTATAGTGACGGATTTTGGCTGTCTCTATAAGTCAAATTTCTTGCAAATTTCTTGTAGCGATACAAAGAAAATATCAGTTGAGCCCAGGCGTGTGCCCAGGCTAGCTGAGCCCTAAAAATGCCCCTGAATGCAGGCTATATTAAAGATAAGAAATAACATTGTTTAATGCAATACAATTACAATCAAAATTGTGTCTTATTCATTTGTTGAAAACGAGATAAAATAATAGCATCGCTAATTTTTAAAAGAATATTTCATTCTATATAAGTTACTATATAGTCATGTAGCCACTGATCACTTATTTTGTTACATAATTGATTGTTCACAACTTTTGTAGATGACAAAACATGTTTAACACTTGCAATTGATACCGATAAAAGCAAAATCAACTTCAAAAAGTTTATAAACCATAACAAATATGTTGCACTTACTTGTTTCGCGCGAGAGAGAAGTGTTTTGATAAGTTGTTTTTTTTTTTTTTCTTCCTAAGCTAAACAATGAAATGTCCTAGACTCAGAGGCAGATCGAATTTGTGGTCATGTGTGGCTAAATAGAGACATGGTCCCAACAACTCACACGTAAAGAGGTCTCGGAAAAGGCATTTATCAATTTAACACACTATTGGCATGTTCATCTCTCTTATTTTGAAGCGTCAATTGTTCAAATTGACCATGTAATATACACTATGTCTGAAAATTCACACGTGGCGTCCACGTGTGCATTGATTTTGTCAAAATTAGTCTGGGGACAAAACTGCAAAAAGGACAATACTTAGGGGGCGGTTTTGTATTTTATTTTGTTAGGAGGCAAAAATCACAACTTTTTGAAATATAGGGGGCCAAAACTACTATTAAGCCTAAAAAAATATAATTTCTCTTTTATTTTTCAGGTGGAGTTTGCCTAAGTGTAAAGGTTTGGAGCTAGCATTACATGGCCATAAAAGGATAATCTCACTACTGAAGGAATTTTTACCTTGGTGGTTGTGGTTTTCAGAAGTCGGCGGATCATCTAATCATTACATGTCGTCATTTCAGCCAACTATGAACACTTATTCCTAGCTGGCTCGACATCTCTTTGGTCGAGACTGCTGGCGCTCATGACCATTACTACCAACTCGGTCAGCTAGGTGGTTTCCCTAGACAAGCATGTCCGTTCTTGAAAACCATCTGGTTCACATGTGTTTGGACGATATCGAGAGAAATAAACAATCAGATATTCAACAATAATTTTTTAGAGCTACATCAACTGCCAGAGAAAATCAAATTACTCTCTTTTACTTGGCTCAAGTCTAAATGATAAACTTTGCCTATACTTACCATGAATGGTGGCGACACCACTAATATGTATGGACATTTCATTGTAATTACCTTGTTACTTTTGGCAGCTAGCCTTAGCTTTTAGCTTTGCTGCCTTTGTACTAACTTTTGTTGGCTTCCCTTAGCAAACCTTGTGCCAGGGGCCAATTTTGTTGTGTTAATATATCTCATTTTGACTTGTTAAAAAAAATTGGAATAAAACAGCACAATCATAATATTTGGGTCAAAATTGGAATTCAGGCTAATTAATTACAGTAATTTTTTTAAGAAACAAGACTAATTTTTGGTTCATGGTTGATTTTTTTTTAGGTTGATAAACAAACAAACAAAACTATTTTTTTTGTCAAGAAAACAAAACTAATCATCACGTTTAGGGATCAAACTTCACGCCTCAAAAGCTAAGCCATTAATCCATTTTTCACCATATAGAATACATTCATTGTCCTTGTCAAAAAGAACACATTCATTGTTATTGCTTTTCCATTTTTTTTTTATTTCCTTTTAATCCTTCCATTAATCCATTGAGTTTGTTCGACAATGAAGCTGTGTTAACACAGAACTAACAGTGTTACATGATAGGGGTGGTGTTTGTAGATTTGAATAAAAATTAAGGGAGGTTTGTGTTTAGTTAAAAACTAGAGGGGGTGTTTGTGCTATTTAAGAAAAACCTCCCTTGAGGTGAGTGTAATTTACCATTTTATTAAATATAGAATCCAACAACAAGGTGTGACTAGATAACAATGTGCCAAACAAAATCTAGTTTATTCTTGTCACCGTTTATGTTTCTTCTAGTTTCATTTAATATACACACGTCCAAAAAAATTGACCAAAAAAAGACAATATCCTAAGCCATAAGATCTGTCAAAAAAATCTTAATCCATAAGAAATATGAACAATAATATATACACAGCTAATTTACATCAAAGCACCTTCCCGGTAATCTTCTTCATGTTCTGTAACTTACTTTTATTCATGCTAAAAATCAATTAAACCGTTACTATATAAGATTCATTCTCAATCCCATTATTCATTTTCACATGCATTTACCAAAGAGAACAAAACAAGACTCAGTTCATATCAGAAAGACAATTTTGAAGATCTATAATCTTCTTCATCGTCATCATGGCTTATCCTTATCAACCACCGATGTCGGCACCCACCACCACCATATTCGGCTCTCAATATTGTGCTCCTTAACCGGTGGATTTAGCGGTTGTGAAAAAGGTAATGACCATGGCAGACAACTTCACTGTTAAAGATGTCAATGGCAACGTCGTGTTTAAAGTCAAAGGTTCTCTCTTAACCCTCCGTGACCGCCGTGTCTTGGTTGATGCCTCCGGTAACCCCATCACCACCCTACGTCGCAAGGTATGTACTACTTTATTAAGAAACTTTGCTTCATACTTTTATTTTAATGCTCAATATTTTAATTTTGTGATGAATATTTTTTCTACATATATGATATTTTATTTTTTAAAATAAAGAGTAGGACATCCGAATGTAGACTCACGTGGTTGTACGTTGAACTTTATTTTAAGATAAGACATAACTTTATTACATTTAAATGATATTTTATATAAAAAAATGTATGTGTTGTAAAATTATATATTTTGTAACTTGAAACTCTTTATATCAAAGTTTGTAAGTTAAAAATTACGCAATTATAATTTAGTTGATTATTAATTTTAGTAATCTTTTCAAAGAGAAATATGATCTATTTTACTCATACGAGCTCATACATAAGTTATTCACTTCCTGCACAAAAAAAAAATTATTCACTATCAACTAAAAAAAATATAGTTTTGCGTATGAAATATCACAAAAAATACTTTGTAGTATTTTTTCTTTTTAAATTAAGAGTACTTATCTAGAGTCAAGATGTGCTAAGATTAGTCAAAGAAGTTATCGTATGAAAACACCATTGTTGATATTCTTAAAAAAAAAAAAAAAACCACAATTGTGATAAATCATAACCTATTATCTTTGATTATAACCATTTACACTCAGTTTATTTTTATACTTTCCACAACTTGGGCTATGTTATATTTTCATTTTTTTAAAACAATGGAAGTTGCAGAAGCAACCCCTGCAAATATATATATATATATATATATATATATATATATATATATATATATATATATAAAGAAAAGGAATGTTTACAAAAAGATAGCGGGGGGCATAAAACCTAACCCTCAGGAGAGTTCATGAAGCCTAAAATTAGGAATATCAAGACTATTCTTTTTAAAATGAGCACTAATTTGATGATGAAAACTATGAAACCAACTATAAGATTGTATTTTCAAACCAATGTTAGCTAACTGATCAGCACAGTGATTTTCTTCACGTTAAAGTTAAAGAACCGGAAAAGGTGCATACAGTTGTCCCACCTGTTCCTGAGATGCCAAGGAACAGCTTTTGCAGATTACATTCCTTGTGATAGGAACCCAAAATAAAAAGAGAAATGATAATTAGACACATTTTTGACACAAATACAACACAAGGTCAAATTCATAATATTCATATAGTTACAGGGCGTAATTGACTTTTCCAAATGAAATTTTTCTCCTTTTATATCCTTTTTCTCTTTCTTCACATGCGAGTTCTCTGATTTATCCACCCCCTTCCTAGTTTCTCTCTCTTTGATGATCGCATTCATTCTTTCTACAAACGTCCTCCTCATCCTCTTCCGACTTCGCTGTCATATGCAGCCGGCCATCACCACCTCTAACAAATGAAGTCTCAAGTTTTTGGACAAGACAAAGATATTAGGATCAGAGGGGGGGGTGGGGGAGAGAGAGAGAGAGAGAGAGAGAGAGGGAGAGGGGGAGGGAGGGAGGGAGGGAGGGAGAGAGAGAGAGAGGAATAGATGTATAAAATACGATATATTTAGTTACCATTCCATACATGAAGATAGGAGAGAACAAAAGAAAAGTAATATTATTTTATTGATAACAATAATAGAACGAAAATAGTAGTATACAATTTCTCTAGCTACTTACATATCAAAGTTCTGACATAACTCAAATAAGAATCCTACTCTGGCCCTAATTCAAGAGCAAATCCAAAACTTTTTTTTTTTTGTGGCTAAAATAAAATTTGTCTAATAAAATTAAATTAAAAACTATGTACTATTTCATCCAAAATAACAATTTTAGTAATTTTTTGTCAAGATAAAAATATAAGATATTTTAGTAGTTTTACTTGGGCTTGTTTTCTTAATCCAAGTTCATTTGTAATCCTAACAATTGTTAGACTATTATTTTTCCCACCCTGTTGCCTTCTCGCGCGTCCTGCAAAAATTCCATAAATACCCCTGGTTTGGATTACGTAATCCAGACCAGATTGTTAGTGTTTCCGGAATATATAATCCGGACAAATACGATATGAATATTTTGTGTCTTTCTTTGATGTCAAGGGTCTCTATTGACCGTTATACGACCCCCACATAAGCTGCAATGCAATTGCATGGGTCGTATGAGCGGTCAACAATGACCATGCACCACTAACACTCCTAAAATCTACCTAAAAAACTAATTTTTTTTGAAGAAAATGTAAGAAAGGAGGGTGAAGAAGAATGAAGGAAAATGTTGAAGATCCAAGCCTTTTTATAGCCTAAAACAAGTCATAGGTAATTTGGAAGTCAAGGAAAACTTGTTTTTCATTCAAAACCGTCCAAAAAAACGTATTAAAACTCCACTAACCGACATAACCTTTGGTGAAACGTCACCGGCCAAAATGTTACTAAGGGTTTCCGGATTTTATAATCCGGAATGCATGAAGCTATTCTGGATTTTAAAGTACGAACTGTATCAGACCCTTTTGTTTGGATTGTTTTCGTTGCAAATGCCTTGGAAAAAAATAGAACAAAGGTACATAACATAAATTGAAGCAACATGAGACAAATAAACAGTTAAAAAAAACCATAATAACATAAATGATGAATCTTTTGGGAAGGTGTTTTCAAGAGGATTTCTTTGAGTTAGATCCATCTACCTTGCCAAGTGACATATTCATCAGGCAGACAGCAAGATCTAACTCATAGCAACCTCTTGATAATTTTGAGTTATCTGTGTATCAAGGAGGCATCAAGGAGTATCTATATATTTTTGACAGCATGCTGAGGATCTTCATCATGTTGTTATATAGAGATCTATATATTTAAAACAGCATGAAAGATCCTCAGCACAATGACAAAAATTTGGTCTGGTCTCTTTGGTGTGCTTGTTTGTATTTTTGACAGCATGCTGAGGATCTTCATCATGCAGTCAAATAGAGAGCTAACTTATCTATTTGCGACCGAATGAGAAAGATCCACAACTTAATGACAAAAATTTGCATGGTTTTCTTTGGTGTGTTTGTGTGTTTTGATGGTATTGAAGCTGAAAACCGGAGAGGATGTATTTATAGAGGTCCTTGGATGTTGTGGACCACATAAACTCTTGGTGCAATACAAAAGAATCATATGCTGAGGTATTCCGGATTTCGTTTTTCAGAACACACATACGCCCTAGGCAAATCCGGATTTCGCAATCCGAAAATCATATCTTTGGTTATTTTATCGAATAAATGAACATATTTGACGTAAATTAAAACATAATGAAAGTTTAAATAATATATATATTATTCAAAACATAATGCAACAACTTAATTCAACAACACATAACTAACACTCAATTAAAACAACATAAAACACGCGATTAAGTAAAACATAACACATTATCACGAACCATCTAAACTAACTTCTTCCTCCTCTGGTCCCTCCAGCAGAGCCCGGATCTCTTCGTAGTTCCTGGTCCGGTGCAAACTTTTCAGAATTTGTTCAACAGATCTAACCAACGAAGCGTCCAACTCGATCGATCCTCTTGTACTGTGCTGACCAAAGACAGAGAACATGGTTCGCACGTCGTCGTCGACTGCCGCTAGTAGTAGACTGCCGTTAGCTAAATCCAGGGAAATCCATGTTTTTTCGTCTGATGTAGTTTACTTGTAATGAAAACAAGGACCCCTATTTATAGAGGTGTGTGGGCGTTGTGGACCACAAAAAATTGTCGGTGCAATGTGGGACACACAAAAGAATCCAATGCTAAATAAATCTGGATTCTAAAATCCGAACCAACCCTCACGATACTCAAAGTCTCAAGTTTCCCTTTGTTCACCCCAACATCGTATGTTTCCGGAATATAATGTATTCCGAATTATACATTTCGGATTACACCAGAAGCTTTTGGACGGTGGTCAAGTTGAAAAACGTGTTTCTACATGTTTTTTGATCGGAATTGATGGCTTCCCCACGTTTTTGTAATCCCCCTCCGCTATAAATATGGTTCATTTCCTTAAACATTTGCACAACTTCTTCTTTCTCCTCTTCTCCTCTACAACGATGTGTTTCCATCGTTGGCCTTTCATAGAAAGAGGCCTCTTTAGAAATCCATCAGGTGTCATATGATCGGTCAATAGGGAAGGGGTTAGTCTGGGTGTGAGGTTGGTTTGCCTAGGTGTCATGTTGACCATCATGGTCTCTTGTTTTCTAGAGGCCCCTGTGCCCCATATGTCTCCCCACCAACACCAAAGCTACTGGTATGTCCCATCAGACAACATTGATTTCTTCTTCTCCGCCATCTTCTTTCCTCTCCACTGGTGGCTGGAGCCGCCACCGGTATTGCTTATGTAATAAGTTAAGAGTAGAAATAGATTTAGCATCTTATGTAATAAGATTCAAAAGCTTGAAAATTATTGTAATGTATTGTTCATATATTAATAAAATGAGTTGTTTTTATGTTTGTGTCTTTTTATTTCTGTTTTTTATTTTATTTGTATTTTATTTTAGGAATTTTGAAGATTAAAATTGCAAAAGTTCTGGTAAAACATTATTCCGGATTTTCAAATCCGAAAACATCTGCAAAATTTTAACAATGCAATCCGAAAAACGAAATCCAGACTAGGGGTAAAATTGGAAAAAAATAGGGCGTGCGAGGAAAGGTATATGATGAAAAAAGTAATAGTCCAATTGTTATTATAATAAAATTAACCGTGGGCCTCTTCTAGCTTTTCATTCCTCCTATTGCTCCAAACAAATGCACATCTTAACTTTTATTTCGTTTTGTTCCAATAGAAATCTTTCATATGTAATTTCTTTTTATGAAAAACAATTGTGTAGTTGTAGCTACTGCCAAGCATTTCCATTTATATATAAATTTTAAAGAGAATTTTTGTTGTTAAGTTGTCTAATAACTATAATTCACTTTTTATGATAGATAAGTGGAGTATCAGGAGTTCGAATCTAAAACCTATATTTTATTATGCATTGTCACTACCAACTGAGGTATGCTAATAATTATTTTTTATTTTTTTTACTTTCTTTATCCCTAATGGACATTTTATTGTTTAACCCTGATTGACCAATTACTAATTATCCACTAAACCGTACTTAGCCATCTACTAATTAAGTAAAACACTTCATTAATATCCACAAGTCCTAGCTCAACCGGCAAAATGCCAAAATTGTTAGATCGGATGCCATGACCGGGGTTCGAACTCCGGTACCTCCACTTATATGTGTGTGAGTTTATAATGGTTTTGCCATTTCGTCTAACTACCAAAAAAAAAAAAAAAACCTCATTAGTGAACTAACTTAGCCACCGGTCATTTAGCCTTCCTTTCATATTTTAATATGAGGTTTGTCCATAATACCCTTATTACCATTAGTTGACTTCTCACGTGGGGATTTCTTTAAATCTGTGCTATCATTATGTATGTACCCTACGCGTTCATAAGCCACTAGTTTTATTTCTTACACCGCAATAATTAATCAAAGCACCTTCGGGGGTAATGTTCTCTTTTTCACTACCATCGATCAAATCATCAAATTATTAATTATCATACAAGAAAATACAAGAAAGATTAATTCTCAATCCATCATTCATTCTCATAAACTTAACAAGACTCTGATCTGATCATCACAGATACATTTTTGAAGACCTATCATCATCATCATTGTCAACATGGCTTATCCTTATCCAGCACAGCCATCTGCCTCTGCACCAATGCCGCCACTCCCCACCGCCGCCATATTCGGTCCTCAATATTGTGCTCCGTATCCGGTGGATCTTGCCGTGGTGAAAAAGGTGATGACCATTTCAGACGGAAACTTCGCTGTTACTGATGTCAACGGCAATATTGTCTTCAAAGTTAAAGGCTCTCTCTTAACCCTCCGTGATCGCCGTGTCTTGCTTGATGCTGCTGGTAACCCCATCACCACCCTCCGTCGTAAGGTAGGTTCCACTTTATTCTCTCTTTTGAATTTTCTTCCATTTAACAGTAATGCTTTCCCCGTTTTGATCATTTTTATTTTTTAAATCGATTGGCAAAAATACTGAAATTATTAGATCGAAAGTGATGATCTGAGTTTGAATCTCGAATCAACTTTTCATTGTTATTATTGTTATTTCGTCTATCTGCTACACAAAATAATGGTCTCACTGCACCAAAAGAAAATAAAACAATGATCAACATTTTGTTTTGTGAGGTAAACAAAGCTTACTACATTTCATTAGATATCACTATCAGCTCAATAATACATGGCGGTACATCAACAGAAATATGAAGAGTAGTTAAGAATGTGACCTCTCTAGCATGTATTAGTTACTTCATTCGCTTGTCTTAGGCTAAACTCGACACGAGCGTTTGTCAAAAATAAATTACAACGCTTATTTTCATCTAATATAGTACTGAATTTTGTCATGTTGTGGTGCAGATAGTGACTATGCATGATCGGTGGGAAGCTTATAGGGGTGAAAGTACACATGCTAAAGATCTTATATTTACATTGAAGAGATCATCTCTAATCCAGATGAAGACCAAATTAGATGTGTTTCTAGCTGGTAATACCAAAGAAGATGTTTGTGATTTTAAAGTTAGAGGTAGTTGGTTGGAACGATCTTGCATTGTTTATGCTGGTGAATCTAACAACATTGTTGCACAGGTAATTAAAAATCCTCTTGTATATACTAATCAAGAGTATATTCAGTTTTAATTAATTATTTTGATTGGATTATAAGTATATACTAAGCACAAATCAATTTTCATGGCATTGTTGTTATGCAGATGCACAAAAAGCACACTGTTACGAGTATTTTAATGGATAAAGACCATTTCTCAGTCACGGTTTATCCCAATGTTGATTACGCTTTCATAGTGGCATTAATCGTGATTCTTGATGAGACTAACGAAGATGAAAAAGATTGATGATTAGAGGTTTATGGTTTTATATTCATCAAATATTAAGTAATATGTTACCCATGTGTTATTAAATTAAGTGGTTTGCATATTATATTGAATTGTCATGGCTATTTTGTGTTTGTTCAGACATATGTAAAAGTCACACAAAATACTCTGTTTTTTCTTTTTTGAAAAAGTACCTATTTAGAGACAAGTTGTGTGTTAATAATATGCTTGAATTCTGA
Source organism: Medicago truncatula (assembly GCF_003473485.1). Lineage (NCBI taxonomy): Eukaryota > Viridiplantae > Streptophyta > Magnoliopsida > Fabales > Fabaceae > Medicago > Medicago truncatula. The sequence continues at coordinate 33,523,540 of NC_053048.1, forward strand.
AGTATGCCATTCATCCAAACTAAAAACGTGACTCATCCAGTCATATTTTGTCACAATATTAAGAACTAAATAACTGTAACAGATTTTACTTGAATATTTCTGTACAAAGGTATAATCACAAATGTAATAGAGCTAGCAATTAGGATTCTGCAAGAGACAGATTAGAACGAGGTATACCTAACCATACCTCATCCTAAAATATTGGTCGGACCGGACCATGATAGGATGAGTCTTAGGTTAGATTTGTGCCATGCTCACCTCTTTATGCTTTCTGTTCTCCTTACAAGTTTCAACGAATCTGCAAAAATATGTTGAGAAAGTTTGCCATGTTATGATAGATCTCAGATGTCATCTACAACCACAAGACGAAGTACCATTCAGAGTCACCAGCAGCCTGTTGTCCTAAAAATTTCGTAGTCACCAACAGCTTGTTGTCCTAAAATGGAGTTGCATGACAGATATATACTTACGACATATATATCTAGTATCAAAATGCCTCTTATCGTTGTCACCAACAGCTTGTTGTCCTAAAAATTTCGTGAATCTACCTCTAAACTGTAATACTATATGGCCTCTTTGCCTTGTTCATATCATGCTCATCCTTTTTCCATCAAATTAGGATCTTATTGGTGCCCTTGCAACATCTAGTCTCGTTTTATTCTGTGTCTACATCCCGCTCCACAAATGTTTTGAATCCTACCACAATCTTTTTGAGGAGCGACTTCTCCCAAGATTGTAAAGGAACTCTAAAGCACTATAACTAGATCATTATGATATGAAATCGTCTCGAGAGTCTAGGGTATAAACAAATAAACCACCCCTCCCACCATTTTGCATTTGAAATGGTTAAAGAAAGGAATCTCAGCTCATAATGACACGACTGTCATTGTCCGCCTTGTGAATAACAAATAGTCAACATCGTCATTTCATTCGGATTATAGACATTGTACAGTTATTTATATTATTATTGTAGTTAGCTCAAATATAGGACCATGATTTTATGCTATTATGTAAACTTAATCAAAGTTGCTGCAATGGAATAATCATCACATTATTCACCATTTTCTAACTGAAACCATCGCATCCTTAATAAATCTTTCGTTTTCACTGAATAGAAGCATCATATTACCACCCGTCGGGGTTCTGGGTGCCTGTGATTGTCTGATAACCATCCATTATAAAACCATGATGTACATGTTCAATATCCTTAGCATTTTCCAAGATTCCTACATAACTTGCTTCAAGGTTTGACAAGTTAACTTCATTGACTTCCACCTCCCAAAATGGTTCCACCCCTAGTTCTATGAAACCTTCATTGTATAAACTTCTTACGTATTTCTGTTTTGTAGAACACTTGAATTTCATCCCAAATATGTGATTGAACACATGATCGAACGACGCGAGGATGATTGATGTTAGATAATGTGGTTAGAAGCCATGTGAATAGAAGAGAATCATGTGTCACATCATTCCAACACCTTTGTTGCAATCAGATTCATTGAGATAACACAACAGAATTACCAGATTTGTAAGGTAAGGATGAAGCATGTGTGCAAATAATCCCTTCACCAACTATTTTGAATTTTTCAGGAGAGGAAGTTGTTTTCATTGAGCTTAACTGTGATTAATTAAATTAAGCAAATATTTGAAGACGGTCTTCTATGAAAGAGGTGGAATAGAGTAGAATCCTGACGTGTTTGATTTATTTGTTTTGTATATGGAAAAAATATGACAAAGTGCATATATAAGCTCTCTGTATTATTTTATTTTGTATAATATGAGACAAGCCCAACAAAAACAAAACTATAGCCTAACAAAACGTGGAGTAAAAGCACTAGCTAAATCATACTAAAAATAACAAACTAATATGAGTAGGACAATGCTTATATAACAAACAAGTGAAACCTCCATCACAAGCTATATATTTGCAAGTGCATCGGCACAAGCATTTGGTTCTATGTACGAATCACAAATTTGGACCTTCCAATTCATATCGAACAACTGTCTAATATGTTGCAATAAACTCCAACCTATTGTTGTTTCCTCTTTCGAAGAAGAGAGAGTAGTGGCCACTACCCAAGAATAGGTTGTTCGTGGAGCTTCATGCTCTAGCCACTCCACTCTATGAAAACCACGAGCTCTAACCAACTTCAAACCTTAAAACACACCCCAAAGTTCCGCTATATACGCATCACAACTCCTTTGAGAACCCGCAAATCCACTCTCCCCTTTCATCCTGCATCACTCCTCCACGACCAGCTATAAATCCCCCTTTAGACGTGTCATCAGTATTGAGACGCAGCAATTGACCCTCCTTTTAATCTCCATCCACGAGTTAAGAGGCATCATAGCTTGACTATCATGACTCAACTTGTTTCTCAGCGTTCAGCTCCATGCTCAAATTTAAGTCAATCCAATGCTGCAAATATGCTTCAAAAAAGCTCTTTCTTTGATAAATACCAACTGTATTCAACCATATACCAACTACAAGCGGACAATCTCTTAGGACATGCAGTGTCATTTCATAAGGATCTCCTATCCACATATAGTTCAACCTGCAAATCGTCATGAGCCGATTATGTTGTAGCAGCCGCACCAAACAACGAATTCGTTCGGCAACCCATTACTTCCATACACGAGACCAAGGTGAATCACCACCAATTCGGTTGAAACCACATAACCTCTCATAAGCATAAGCAACAAAAAATTACTTGAGACCATTTCTTTTTTCTTTTTCTTTTTTAGTTTAAACTTGTTGACCATTTCTATTTCTTCTGTATCATTAATATTCTGTACGTTATGCATTCACATACATAGTGAAGAACAATAATACATGTCCACCTTCATTTCTTCTACACTTACTAGAATACTTCATTTTTTCTAAGCAATATATTCCATAACCCTATCTAAGGGTTTTTGGTGTCCACTAATCTTTTTCCCATAATAAATCATGAAAGCTACTAATTTTATATACGTACGCACTAAAATTTAATAAAGAATAGTATCTTATGCCAAACGAATAACTTCAAATTAAGCACTTTTGTTGAATATTTTTTTTGGGGGCTATCATTTCTTCTTGTACGTGTTATTCAAATATATCTTTTGACCGAAAAAATCAATCAAATATTCTTTTCTGACCTGAAAATCAATCAAATATTATCAACAACGAAAAACAAACCAATCAAATTATTATTTATATAAGATACTTAGACATTTAAACCATAACCATCCATCCAATTATTCTCACATATATATTTACAAACAAAAAGAGCAAACAAGACTCTGATTTAATCACAAAGACAAAATTCAAGAGCTATCATCATCGTCATTATGGCTTATCCTTATCAACCACAGCAATATGCTTCTGCACCGCCGATGCCGGCACACCCCACTGCCATATTCGGACAGCAATATTGTGCTCCATATCCGGTGGATTTGGCTGTCGTGAAAAAGGTTATGACCATTTCAGATGGAAACTTTGCCGTCACTGATGTCAACGGCAACATCGTGTTCAAAGTAAAAGGTTCTCTCTTAACCCTCCGTGACCGCCGTGTCTTGGTTGATGCCGCTGGTTACCCCATCGCAACCTTGCGTCGCAAGGTATCTTCAATTTTACTCTCTCTTAGTTTCTCTCTTAGTTTCTTCTGTTTAACAAATAAACAATAATACCAGTAAAAATGAATTTACGGTAGTGATTATTATTAGAAACCTACTCTCAGATTTTTTACTTTAATCATTCTGCTTTACCCCTTTGGTCATTTTTATTGTTTAAATGGTAATTCTTGCAATTTCCATCACTTTTAAAAATAATGGAAAATTTGACATAAAAAATTATAAAATGTTAGCTCAAATGTTACTTGAATTCGCATATAAAAACACTATAAATTAGTAAAAAAAAAAGTATAAACTCTTGAGAAAAAATTATTATCAAACAAATCTATTTCAATCATATTAACATATATTATAAGCTAAAATATTAACCTCGGCAAATAAAATTTTAACGTGTGTTCCTTCAAAAAAAAATTAATGTGTGAACTTAACGGATAGACTTGTTGAGACCAAAAATATTATGTTAGACGTGTTGTTCGTAATTGCTAAAAATTTACTATTCATTAGATTATACCCCTATAGTCCTGTATAGTGTTTTTCAAATCTTGTTTCTTAGAAGAAAAAAAGTGTTGTTTAATGATTTCGATTATGTTTTTGGTGCAGATAATGACTATGCACGATCGGTGGGAAGCTTTTAGGGGTGAAAGCACAGATGCAAAAGATCTTATATTTACATTGAAGAGATCTTCCCTAATTCAATTTAAGACCAAATTAGATGTATTTTTAGCTAGTAACAAAAAAGAAAATGTTTGTGACTTTAAAGTTAAAGGTAGTTGGTTTGATCGATCTTGCATTGTTTATGCTGGTGAATCTAACAACATTGTTGCTCAGGTAATTAAAACTTCTATATTTTTATTAAAGTATAATATTTTTTAATTAAATTACTTTTATTAAATTATCACTTAATTGTGAATACTAATCACAAATCAATTTTTGGTATTATTGTTATTGCAGATGCACAAAAAGTACACGGTTCAAAGTATTTTAATTGGTAAAGATAATTTCATGGTCACAATCTATCCCAATGTTGATTACGCTTTCATAGTAGCATTAATCGTGATTCTTGACGAGATTAACCGCGATGACAAGGATGTTGTTTATTAGAGGATTAGTGTTTTATATTCCTCAAATACTATTATACTTTTTTTTTTTTTTTGGTCAAGTAGCCTAGTGGCTAGAGCTCACACAATTTAATTGTGAAGAAGTGGAGTGTCCGGGGTTCGAACCCCGGCTCCTGCATATAATATGCAATATTCCTACCAACTGAGCTATACTCACGGGGATATTATTGTACTTTTAATGAATGAGTAATACAAGTTATGCAAATATTAGCCAATAAATCCATCGGATAAAGGTGCCACTGATGTGAAAAATCAAAACCTTTATCTTTGACTTCAACCATTTCCACTCATTTACTTTTATATTTTCCACGACTTTGGGTTATATATGTTATATTCCTTATCACATAATAAAATAATTGAATTCCTTGCTTATTGTGTCAACACAGTAGCAATTAGCAAAACCAAATTAACAATATCCATTGTTTGTACATTCTACCGCCGCCAACTAAACCTTAAAATTATTCCATTTGATGATATATGTCAACCACCAAAAAAGGGATTTTCAAATAAGCGTGTTAATAGGCATGGCCTAAATCCGGCCGCCTCCACCCCATATTTAACAGGGAAAAACCAATTTAAATGGGTGTGGATGGGGAAAAAACCCGTTTCTTTAATACGAGGGCGGGGTTGGGGATGGTCAAACTCTCTCCACCTCTGCCCCCCGCATCCATCCCATTTATTTTAAATTAATTTTTTTACTTTTATATTTGATAATCATATTACTCATATACCTGTCCCGTTTATCATGGTCCATCTATACTTTATTCATCCCTATATCTAAAATTTTACACATAATCAAATCATAGTCCACCCCTTTCTCTTGCATGTCCACTCAACCACCACCAAACATAAGCATTTGCTTCCATACTCTATGTTCTCGCGCAGCCATCATCAACATGAATATCACAAACTCATAAAACATCAACATCAACAATTTGTTAACCCAATCAGAATTATTCATTCCTTGAAACCCCAATCTTTTTTAAACCCATAACCATTTGTTCAAAACACGCGTGTTGTTTTCTATTTATGGTTTGTGTTTCTAGTTACCAAATATCTACTCAGCTACCAATTGAAACATTGATGCTAACCTGGGGAACGCATAATAACTAATTAAAATTAAAGGTAATAAATTTACAAACTTTTAAGAATTTGATTCTGGATTATGCTTTAAAAAAATCATCTTTTTGATAATTTGTTCATCATTGTTTTGTTAATGGGTCAAGATCAACTCCCAAAGAAATACGGATATTCTGATTTTTATTTTATTCCAAACTTGGATCTAGATGTTGAAAGATTGATGAGATTGTGTTGTTCTTGGTTTTTGTTTTTGTTTTGGGGAAGAGCCTCCGGTGGATCATGGGAGTGGGGCGGCGCCGACGAGACGAAGAGGGAAAACATCGGCAGTGATGATGGTGAGAGGGAGAAGAAGGAACCTTGTGTGCAGTTGGAATCGGAAGAAGGAGCGTTGATATAGTTGGAATTGAAAGATGGAGGGCATCGGCAGAAAGAAACAGAGGTGTAGAACAAATCTTGTGAGGTGGGGGCAAGGAGGAAAGATGGGTGGTTATATTAATACTGAGAGACCATGATAAAGATGTGTTCTTTACTTGATCTAATGGATAGAAAAAGCTTTCTCATGGTGGAAAAAAACTACCCTTTCCCATGCTAAACGACACCGAAATGAAAAGTCAGAAGACCAACGGTACATCTCTTTCTTGGATAGTTTTTGTTTCAAAAAAAAAAAAATCTCTTTCTTGGATAGTAGTAGTGATTTTTAGTACTCTTCCTTTTTAATTGTCACTTTTGGGTTTTTTTACACAAACCAAGACAACAAATACTTTTTACTACTTTTGATACAACAATTCATCTTTTCCCTATAATAACCTTCATCATTTAATATCTCATTTTATATATTTCTCTCTCTACGATAAATAATCAAGGGTAATAAGGGGAAAACAATATTTAATGTTGTATTGAACTTTAAAAGCGACAGTTAATTAAAAACAAAAAAATTCTGCAAAAGTGACTATTAAAAAGGAACAGAGGAAGTATTCACTAAAAGTTTGAAATTATTAAAATTTAAAAGTTAGTGTCCCCATAATTAATGTACCTGAAAAAGAAAAATAAAAAGAGATTTAATTATTACAAAAATGAAACAACAGAATTTTTTTGACAAAAAAATGAAACAATAATTATCTGTTTATGAAATTAATTAAAAAAACAAAACATTTTAAATAAATAATTATAGATTTACTATTAATAGAAAGTTTAGAAGACATAAACACTTTCATTACATGACAAATGTCATACTTGTAAAAAAATTATATTTGCTTTATTATATGGGAAATGTTAACAAGTGCCCTTAGGGCATTGTTTAATAACTTTAAATAGTAAGTTTTTGTCAAAGTTTATAAAATCAATGCATTGGAAATTGAAGTTTTTGACTTTTTTAAAGAATAATTTTTTTTAAGAATCTTTAAAGAGTGCCCTATTTGGTGTGAACCCATAATCAATGCATCTATTAGCAATCACCATTTTTTAAGCTACGCGATAACATATTAAATCTATTATCTATAAAAGGTCTTGTTAACGAAGTGCCTTTGAACAAAATAAAGAAGTTATTCAACATAATTATTTAATTATTTCAATTTTTAATACACTAAATACATCTATAATCATAAAATCTTACTATTTTAAATTTTTGTGAGAGTTAACTTAAAATCAGGTTTCTACAGAATCGTGGCACGATGGCTGGGCAACGTGGTACGATTGGAGGTTTCAGTTTTGAGGCAAGGCAGTGGAAAAATCGTGGCACGATGGTGCGCTGGCAGCAAATAACAGAAACGTATTTTGGGTGCAGATTTGTTCCAAATTTTAAGCGATACTTTTACTATAAATATAGACCTTGTGAGTAAACTTTGAGATAGAGGGGGCTGAAACAAGGGTTTAGAAAGGCAACAACAAAACTAGGGTTTGTATAGAGTTTGTCTCTTTGGAACAAACACTAGTAGGGTTTGAGGGTTGATTCACCTTGGGAAACACTATTAGGATTTAGTCTCTTGGTTACGGGAAGAGGCTGAGACTTTGGGTAGAATTAGGCGGGAGACTTATTCTTGTAACCCAGACTAGGTCAATTTGGATCGAACTGGGTCAACAAATTCTTTTGTGTTCTCTCTTCTTTTCTCTCGATGTTGTTTTCTACTTTTGACTTGTGTTTATAATTGTTCCATACACTTTGTTTTGGTTGCTTGACTATCCTTTGCTCCACACATCAAATTTGTTATTGGTGTGATTTCTCATCAAATTCGCAACAATTTTTAAGAAGTCTCTTAGGACACTATTCATTATTTTTCTAAACCAAAAAGTCAGTATCTTATATCATATTATGTCACGGCACATTTCCAACATCAAAGCACCTTAATTATAAAAAATAAATAAAAAATAAACTTCAAAGCACCTTCGTGGAACTCTTCTTGTTCCCTATCTATATCATTTACCTACTCTTATTTATGTTTAAAATCAATCAAATCATCATCAAGTTGTTATATAAGAAAGTTTAAACGATCCCTCCCAATCATATCACATATATGTACCAAAGAGAACAAACAAGACTCTAAACTCATCACAGAGACAAATTAAAATTAAAGAGCTATCATAAGTTCATAACAAAACATAACATTCATATCATCACTATCATCATGGCTTATCCTTATCAACCACAACCATCTGCCTCTGCACCGCCGATGCCGGTGCTTCCAACCACCATATTTGGCCCTCAATATTGTGCTCCGTATCCATTGGATTTGGCTGTGGTCAAAAAGGTGATAGCAATTTCAGACGGAAACTTCGTCGTCACCGATGTCAACGGCAATATTGTCTTCAAAGTTAAAGTTTCTCTTTTAACCTTCCGTGACCGCCGTGTCTTGGTTGATGCCGCAGATAACCCTATCACCACCCTACGTCGCAAGGTACCTTCAACGTTAATCTCTCTTATTTCTTATTTTCTTTCATTTACGTACAAATAGTGAATCGTGCATTTTTTTGTGTTAAAGTTTACCACTTCAAAAGTGATAGCAATACTAAATTTCCTTACCCCAAAAAAATAAAGTTATAGTCAACTTCTTCATTTCGTGATGAATTTTTTCAAATTGATGTGAAGATAAAAATGATCCAAATTCATGTAATCATTTTATTTTATAGAAATATTATTAATGCTCTAATGAAGAGTTAGAGAGAAATGTCGATGTAAATTATGCTTTGTTTACTTTATGAAAGAAAAAAAATATTTGTTTATTTTACTTACTAGAAAGTAAAAGGATTTTGCTTTTTTAAAAATAATGAGAATGACAAAAGAATTGTTTTTATTATTTTTACAAACGAGTCATTTGTAGCAAGCTTCTCATGTTCACAATGTTTCACTTAAAAGTCTTTCATTTTTTTTAATAGCAAAACATACTTTAGAAAATACAAATTGAACATATTTTCAGAAAGAAAATATGACCTTAGTTTTAATTGATATCCAATAAGAAATTACTATTTTGACACTTCATATGATAAACATTTCAAAAATACAGTTATAAAAGTGAGGTTGGGTGACCAATGAGGATTGAGTGTAGTAGAAGGAGTAGATCCAACAATATGACACATCAAGGTTCAAATTCTGACTAAGAGGGGTAATATTTAATGTCCGATAATAACACGATTAGAAAGAAAAAAATTGACGAAAAAAATAATAAGTTCTAGTATAATTGAATGTTAGTATAAATTTTGGAGATGGTCCCTGTATTTTATAAATTTACAAAGTTTTCCAATAAATACTTCTAAAAAATCCCAAATTGGTCCTTATATATTTTTTTCAAAATTAACAAACCTAGATTATCAAATTTTGTAAATTAGTCCCTATTTTGAGAATCGAGAATTTTATTACTCTATTCAAATGAAAAAAAATTAAAAATGAATGAATTGAAGCTTTCGAATTGCTTAAAATTATAATTTCTCTTAATTTCCCATTATCCTATCCAACAAACTCTAAAAATGTTTTTTTTTATCTTAACCCTCTGGTTTTCCACTAAATGGGGCTTTGGTAGTTCGAAGTTCAATGAAAAGTAAGTTATATTTAAAAATAATTGTTTCACCTAAGAATCAAACTATAGGTCTCCTGAACGATTTGTCATTAGGTGGAACTCATTAACTATTTGAATAGTGATTCCAGCATTATTACTTTACAAAACAATCTTCTCACCATATCGACATTTATTTTATTTATTTGACAAAATTCATTTTTATAGACAAATTAGTATCTTAATTGTTTTGTTTGTGTTTTTCTTCTTTACCAATGTTTGATTTATGGGCTTTAACTCGTTAAGCTATCCAATTAAGTTGTACTATTGGTGCAGATAGTGACTATGCATGATCGGTGGGAAGCTTATAGGGGTGAAAGCACAGATTCTAAAGATCTTATATTTACATTGAAGAGATCATCCCTAATCCAGATGAAGACCAAATTAGATGTGTTTCTTGCTAATAACACAAAAGAAGATGTTTGCGACTTCAAAGTCAAAGGTAGTTGGTTCGAACGATCTTGTATTGTTTATGCCGGTGAATCTAACAACATTGTCGCACAGGTATATATAACTCCTCTAGCCTATATAACCAACAGGAGAATATTCAGTTTTTATTAATTACATTATTTAAGGGAAATTCTAACAAATACCCTTAAGACACTTTTTAAGAAGTCCAAGAAGAAATTTTATCTTAATTTGTAAAATCAACACATTGAAATTTTAAAAAGTAACTTTTCATAAATTAAATTTGTAAATCATTTCCATTTTTAAATACTTAACAAGTGCTCTCAACTTTCATGACATTGTTGTTATCGCAGATGCACAAAAAGCACACTGTTCAGAGTCTTTTAATTGGCAAAGACCATTTCATGGTCACGATTTATCCCAATGTTGATTATGCTTTTATAGTGGCATTGATCGTGATTCTAAACGAGATTAACGCTGATGAAAAGGGTAGTGAATCAGGCTTACTTGATGAAGTTTTGTTGGGGGGTGTTTAATGACAAGATCTATTGATGTACAGATCTAGTAATTGTGTCAATCATTGTAATTATTGTTCGTGATTGCTTGCCTATGTTGTATATGTACTTTTGTAAGTTGTAACCATTGAATACAATCATCACAATTGCATTCTCTAACTTGGCATCAGAGCACTTAAGCCTTAACAGTCCTGAAGAGTACGTGTTGCCACTTCTGTAGATTCAGGCAAGAAGCCTAATCATGCCATTGAAGATCTGCAAGTATAAGATCAACAACTCCTTGAATGGTCGATGAATTCAATGGATGTTGACATAGTTATTGCACTCAAAAACCTTATCTACCGTAAAAATTTTGAAACTTGTTATCCTTCTACTTTTTTGACATTTGTCCTACTTTTTCTAAATTTTTGTCTTAAAAAACAATTAAAAAAATAGCAACACTTACACATTTTTCATTCATTCTAAGAAGAGATAAATTATCGTTTGTCAACTTTATCTTCTTTTTATATGTCAATTATTATTTTTCACAATATTTTATACATTGTGCAGATGAGTCACTAAAGAATATCGCTAGAAAAAATAATTTCTGCATGGGACGATTGTTTTTCACTAATCCATTCATTTAATTTTTTTTTATATCTTCTAAATAAAAATGAGAATATTTACAATTTTGGCCGATAGGCTTGCTATCATTTGCATGCGCATCGTTTCCCCTCAATAGAGAGGCTTTGTTCGTGAGTGTAATATTATTGCGGTTTTGATTCAGTTTGGGCTCAGCAATTTATTTGTGTGATTGGATCCTAGTGATAGACTTTTAGGGTACTAAAAATGTGCATCGAAGTAATAAATTTTATAAGTTCGTATCCACAGAGACTGTTTCAATTTCTACTCGACAATTTAATTATAATAAGGATTTAACAAATAAGGGATATGTAAAGTATATGTTTGAGTTTAACAATAAAACAAAATAAAAATAAATGGTTTTGGAAAATATTAGATATTAAAATGATCAAGCCTTCGAATCCTCTATTGCTCACCGTGCATAATTTGCTCCTCTTTGCTCCCAATGTTCACCTAACTTTACGACGGATTAACTTATTAGTTTTGATCAATCTTTTGACTCAAAATCCTTTTCTAGGTTATAACCTCTTAATCTCTTAAGTGATTGAATAACTGTGGAAGCGATGTTCCAGTTCGTTAATCCTAAGTCTTAACTCTCAACTTCCTATCTCTAGTTTCATATGTTGAGTTAATCACAATTACTAGGTCTGGTTCAATAGCTAGGGTTAGTAGTCAATTGAAACCTAAATTCAATTCAAGCAATCGATAGAACCTAGTGTTATTAGTCATACACACGATATTAAGAAAAGCATTAAGCAAGAATAATTATGAATAAAGACTAAGTTTTCATTGATATCAAAGAGAGTTTCAACAAACTATGTGATCAAAGATTATAATAGATTCATCTCATGGCTTAATCAAGAGGGAAATTAGCTAGACATAGAGATACAAATAAATAGCATGGAAAATAAAATTAACCATGAAAACAGGTTGTTCCTCAATTCTCTCTCTATGCCGTGTTGCTAATCGCCCTTTTTCTATCCGTTCCTTCAATCCTCAAAATCGTGATTTCAGCCTCTTTGTTTTCCAAAACCGTGAATCCGCTGTGCCGAAACATGAATGCTCGTTTGTTACAGTGCCGCTCCTTTTATAATCATAGCATGATGCCTTCATTCTTTCTTTTCTCACGGGTCACTTATGCTAGCATGGGTTAAAGGCCCATTTGTTGTTTTCTTTTCCTAATTCACCAAGCACATGCTGCAATGTGGCTTATTATAATAACTAAACCATGATTTTGTCATTTTAACTTCACTGTTCAGCACTTCAAAGCATGCCACACCTTCGATAGTAGCTAATAATACACTACTGGACTCAATAAATAAGAAACTGACAATTTATTTAAAAAGACTCTAAATTAAGTACTAAACTAATAAAAATAGAATTAAAACTTAATTAAAATAGACTCTAAAAATATGATATGACGGACTGTCATCACCTAGCCAGTTTGCGCTCTGCACATCTATCTATTCTTGTGAATGGTAATGTTGTTGGTTAATTCTCGTGTACCAGAGGTATGCGCCAGAGGGAAAAACTGGTTCGACGAGGGTATTCAGATAAAGATCTTATACCCTTTTGTTCTGAAACCTTGGCACAAATCTAAGGTACAATCTACTGAAAAAAGAAAAGAAAAAAAAAATCCACAGAAAAACAAATATAATGAAAACAAAAACTTCTGATTTTTAACAGGTTATGGAACACATCCCCTCTCCCTCCTCCTTTTTTGTTTGCCGGAGGAGGTGCTTAGTAGAGCTCTTGGGATGGAACGGATTTCTACAATTCTCTGCAGCCTATATCCTATTGTCGGGGAGTGTCATTGCCGACCCACATCCTTTACGCCGATAATGTTTTTATTTGTTGTGTTGGTTCAAGGAAGAACATTCGATGTCTGCTTCGGGTTTTTCATGAATATTCAGAGATTTCAGGTCAGATGGTTAATTTTGATAAAAGTAAAGTATTTACCAATGCTATGACGGTTGCTCAGAGAAATATGCTTGCTCAGTTATCAGGATTCACGGTTGGTAATATTTCTTTTCAATATTTAGGCTACCCCATTTTCAATGGAAAGCCGAAATGTATTCATTTCCAACCTATTCTTGATTGCATAAATGTGAAGCTCGCTACTTGGAAAGGTGTACTCTTATCCATCATGGATATGATTCAATTAGTAAAGTCGATTGTTCATGGTATGCTAGTCTATTCTTTTCATATTTATCGGTGGCATGTTTGATTATTGAAGATGCTGGATAGATGGTTTGGAGTGGTGACATCTATACTCGCAAAATTTCTTCGATTTCTTGGTATCAAGTTTGCCTTCCTTGAGATGCCGGTGGTCTTGACCTTAAATCCACTCGTTCTATCAATGAATCTTTTTCTTCTGCACCTGATTTGGAAGCTTTTTACACAGACTTTGCAGTGTTCCCGCCTATTTTTTTACTCAATGTGTGTGGGACACGTGATGAGTATTGTTTCAAAAAAAAAAATGTTGGTGATGAGTACATTGAGTAGAGTACCTAACTAGCAGTAGTAACTAGTAACTTATCTTTAATTAACACACGTAAATTCTTCTTTTACGCAAAAACATTTTTCTTTGTTTTATATTAATTTAATCTATATATATATATACATATATCAATATTTTTTACAAAGTATATATACATACTCATTCAAGTTATACAACCATATTTCTCAAGTAACTTATCTTTAATTAACACACGTAAATTCTTCTTTTACGCAAAAGCAACTTTTTTGTTTTTATGTTAATTTAATCTCTATATATATATATATATATATCAATATTTTTTACAAAGTATATATACATACTCATTCAAGTTATACAACCATATTTCTCAAAATAATTTACACATAGAGTTGACACAATACAAATACAAATATCAGGTAAGCTTTTTATAAGTTTTTTTTTTTTTTTTTAAGGAAAATGTAAGCCTTTTATAGTTGTTTTCCTTCTTCGAGATGCATGTTTTCTTATAAAAAAAAATTCTCCAGATACCATGAATTTGCTCAACATAATAACTCAATGAATTTGCTCTTTCAAAAAAAAAAAAAAAAAACTCAATGAATTTGGGTCCAAATACCATGAAGGACCTTTGTGTTAAGACAATAGGCTCTTTTATTTTTTTGTTCTTTTTGTATATCTATGGAATCTGCAGTGTGTGTTCCTAATGATGCCATCAACAGGAGTGTAAGCATTCTCCAGATAAATTCACCATAAGGAACACCAAAAAAATTTATGTAGCAAGTATTTGGAGTATGACCTTTTATGTTGCAATTGAAACATGTTAATTTATGAACGTGATGATATGAATTAGAACTATTTCCATTGGAAGAATTATTTCTAACATTAAAATTATTTTTCTTATAAAAATTGCTAGTATAATTTCTTCCTTTAGGGTCTGTTTGGATTTTGGATGGTAAAAGAAATTTTAAGGAAAGAAAGTGAAAAGAAAGTTAGTGAGAAGTGTGATGATTTTTTAGTTATTTGGTATGAGTGATAGTAGAAGGAAAGAAAGATTTATATTTAATAAAATGACTAAAATATCCCCATAAGAATGTGATATATACCTAATTTAAAGTTATAATTTTTTTTAAGGAATTTGAAGTTATCATTTTAGTAATGATCGAAAACTATATAACCGTATGATTTTTTTTTTTTTTTTATAGAACATGACCATACTTTCGTTACTTTACATTTTAATTTTAATATTTGTGGGTTTTTAAATAATTTTGTTCGAAATAGTGCTTTCCTTCTTAGACCATGTACAATGGCAAAAAAATTTCAATACCCTTCAACACCCATTTTTTCAATTCCCAACACTCCATATCATTTTATCTTTCATAATTCAATACTCATTCAAATTTTACCTCTCCAATGGTTTTTTTCATTCAACATCCTACCCCACCACCTTTTATTTCTTATTCTTATTTAATTTTATATTTTTGTTTTTATAATTACCTAAAATTATCGATTATAATTAAATTAAAATAATACAATTAACTATTTATTTTTTATTTTTTTTTGGAAAAACAAAATTTTGTAAAATAATTTATTTTTATTTTCTTAACTTAAAATGCGACACACAAATAACTTAAAATGCAAGACAACAAACTAAACACGCGACACACAAATAACTTAAAATGGAAGACAACAAACTAAACATACAACACACAACTAATTTATTTAGTACGATACAAATCATCTTCAATCACTATACTTTCCAAACTTTGTCCATATGTGCTTCACTAGATCTGCTTGCAATTCGTGATGAACATTTGGATCACGCAACTCGGATCTAGCACGCACATGATTTGCAAAAGTGGGTAACACCTCGGTGGAGTATGGTTGCGGTGTACTGGATTCACTTCCCTCAGATTGCTCAAAATCGGTCCAACGTTGAGCATATGTATCTCGTTCATCCTCAACAATCATATTATGTAATATGATGCATGACCTCATGATGATACCCAAATTGGCTATGTCCCACAAGCGAGCTGGTTCACGAGTGATTTTAAATCGAGCTTGAAGCACTCCAAAAGCACGTTCAATGTCCTTCCGACATGCCTCCTGATGTTTTGCAAATAACTTATCGGGTTCACTTTGAGGAAGTCTAATCGATTTGACGAAAGTTGGATAAGAAGGGTAGATACCATCAGCTAAATAGTATGTCATATTATAGGGACGTTGATTCACAAAGTAATTCACCCTTGGAGCCTTTCCCTGTTCCACATCATCAAACACTGGTGACCGGTCTAGAACGTTTGTATCGTTCAACGTTCCCGGACATCCAAAAAAGGCATGCCAGATCCATAGATCATGAGATGCAACTGCTTCAAGAATAACTGGTGTGGTTCCCTTATCCCCCCTGGTGAATTGACCTTCCCATCCTTTAGGACAATTTTTCCACTCCCAGTGCATGCAGTCAATACTCCCGATCATCCCTGGGAACCCCCGCATTTCACTAACATGTAGTATTTTTTGCAGGTCATCTTGGGTTGGTGCTCTCAATTACACTTGCTCATACAGTCGTATGATTCCTTTGCAGAATCTAAGTAAGCACTCCAATGTTGTAATACTTCCTATTTTGATGTATTCATCGACCGCATCTGCTGCCACACCATATGCTAACATTCGCATTGTTGTGGTACGTTTTGCTAACGGTGATATACCTTATTTATTGGCTGCATCAACTCGTTGGGTGAAGTAGTTATCACTACTTGAAAGGTCTCCAACGATTCGAAGGAAAACGTGTTTTTGCATCCGGTACAGACGACGAAACATTGTATCGTCCTATGTAGGCTCATTGGCAAAGTAGTCGTCAATTAGTCTTTGGTTTGCCGCTGCATGATCTCTATTAAAATATTTTCTAGTACGAGATGCACTACCTTCCTCTGCTTTTTTTCGACGCTGAATAAATCGGTTGACGATATAAGTGTCTTCAACATCACGTTTTTGGAAGTAGGTTTCGATATCAAAAGGGTCCATTGAGAGTTTTTTTTTTTTTGGAAGTAGATATGAATGAGATTTGTGAAATTGAAAGTAGATATGAATGAGATTTGTGAAATTGGAAGTAGATATGAATGAGATTTGTGAATTTAGAAGTAGATATGAGTCCCTATATATAAGTAAATTGTGTGGTGGACACTAACGGATTTGAAATAAGTTATTGTATTGTATTAAAGCAAAAAGTGAAGATAATTATTAAAGCAAGCAAATAGTATGTGAAATAATGGGCACACAGTGGGCATAATTATTAAAGCAAATAATATGTCAAATAAGTCACGGGGGACTAGACAACACTAGGGACTATCACTGAGGACTAGACAACACTGACATTTATTAAAGTAAACATTGGAGACTAGACAACACTAACACTTATTAAAGTAAACATTGGGGACTAGACAACACTGACAATTTTGACCAAATACAAACAAATATTTGACTGAAATTAATTTCAAAACAGCTCACGCTCCAACTCCTCCAACAGCGCTTTTTTCCGGTCATCAAGATGCTCTTCGGAACTTAACTTTACATACAGTTTCATTTTCTTCAATCTGTTTTTCTCATGTTGATTCGAGTTGAACTCTTTCAATTGTTCAATCTCTTGCGCCTTGATTTCTTTGAATTGAACCCACTCCTTTTCCACCTGCTCCAAGCCGTCAGCGTCCTTACTTTTCTTTTTACCTTTTCTTTTAGCTGCCTCCCTACCCATTGGACGAGCACTAGATCCTACAGAGTCCTCGTGAGATCTCTTAGATCCACTACTTCCTGACCCAACATTTCCTCCCATTTGACTACCATAACGTGGTTGATCATGGAGAGCGCGCCATTCTTCCTTTAAAGTAAATTGAACATTCTTCCCACATGCAAATAATTCCTGCGCTTTTACCAAAACATCATCTTCCGACCAACCGTTTCCTTGCAAACGCTTAGCACTTTCATAAGCATCAATCCATTTATTTATTACTTTGCTCATATAATTAAAACGGTTTCGGCAAGCAATTATATCACGCGGAGGGTCGAATGAGCAATGCTCATTGCAATACTTAGCAATTTTACCCCAATATGCTTCACTTGTCTAGTTTCTCCCGACAACACTGCATGTTCCAAATTTTATCCACCCACTAATTAGCACCAGATTTTGTTCGGTGTTCCATCCTGGTTGCGGATTTCTCTTGCTCTTAGGAGTTGTATCCTCTGAAATTGGAATGACTTCATTAGCTCTTGTCATTCCACCACGATTTATTTGTGTTGAATATTCAGGATATTCACCAACACTCTGAAAATTTTCATTCATCATTGACATATAACCATTAAATGGTGGTGTTTGAGATGGATATCCCATCATAGATCTCTGATATGGATTAAAGTTGTTTGGAAAAGAGGATGGGTGATTGAAATTTGATGCAAATCCAAAATTATGCATGTTTTGAGAATGTTGATTGGAAAATTGATTTGGATTTTGAGGATTTTGGTTGGGAAATTGATTTGGGTTTTGAAGATGTTGGTTGGGAAATTGATTTGGGTGTTGATAATTGTTGGGATTTTGATAGCCAAATGAGTAATCAGAAGAATTTTGGGTGTTAAATTGATTATTATTGGGATCCATTTCACTAAACAAAGACTAAAACTTCAAAAGAAAGGCTAATTATAAGATTAAGAGAGTGAAAAATATGATTTTTTTTTCTGTGTCCAAATCAAATGATCCAAGTCTCTATTTATAGAGAAAAAAAATGACGAATTTTGGTGAAAAAATAAATAAATAAAATTAATTTGCAATGAAATAATTGAGTCCAAATTATTAAGAAGATAAAAATCCAGCCAGCCAATCAGATTGCACCACGTGTCACACTTTTTATCCAAAATCTCTTCTCTCTCCGCGTACCCATAAGCTGACGCGCCCTGTCGGCGCGTGTCGTACACGCGCTCTGCTGAGCCAAACGGAACGCGACGCGTGGCACCCCGCGTCAGATTTTCAACATATTGAAAGGCTTCATCATCTCTTTCTTCCACCTCATTTTAAATACCCCCTCTCCAATGGTTTAAACTATTGAATGCTGCTTTCAATACCCCCATTGGGGGTGGTCTTATACTTTCCGTTCTCAAACCAGCAAAAACATTTTTTGTGTGGGATCCAGCCATCATTACCCCTTCCTCCCCTTTTTAAAAATGAAAATAATCAATTAAAAATTTAATTTAAATCATAATCAAAAAAATTCAATTAAAAATTTAATTTAAATAAATCATTATTCATAAAAAGCAATTCATAGACCAACTTATTTGGCTCATGATGTTTTGAAGCGCAATAAAGATAATAATAAAGTTGATAGGGCGAATAAATATATTTCGGTGTTCTCTTGAAAAAGTGTTTTAATTTGTTGGAAGTCTAGTATGAAAGGTTGTGTTAAGTTGAATAGTGATGGTTCTTGTAGTGATAGTATGAGTGCATGTGTACCAGAGTGATTCGAGGGAGTAATGGTGAATGGTTTGGGGGTTTCGCAAAAAATGTTGGTAACTAATTATGCATAGTGCGAATGTGGTGGAACTTTGGGGCATGTTTAAGGGTTTGATTTATACGAGAAGCTTGGATTTTACAGCTATAGAATTTCATGTTGACTCCTTGGTGGTTGGAAATATCCTCACTAGTGATAATAAAGGTCGTAATTTTCGGAGATCCTTGGTGGTGGTGAAGATGTGTCGCTTGCTTGAGATAGAGTTTGAGGTTGTGGTTCATCACTCACACTTTAAAGTTAATCAATAAGAAAACATTTTAGCTCATTTTGGTGTAATAGGAGTTTCTATCCATTACGTTATTGTTATGTAAGCTATTTTTTTGCGGTGTCCCGAATTTGAACCACATATTTTGCATATATTATGCATTATCCCTACCAACTGAGCTAAGCTCACGGGGACATATATGCTTTTCTTTTTCCAAACTTAGGTCCTTTATGTAATATAAAAATGTTAAATTATATAATTTATGTGAATTTATACCTTTGTAAAATACATTTTTTTAAATACAATTCTAAAGTTTAAACTTTCCACAAATTTTATGTTTTTTTAAGGGCACAAATTTTATTTTAATTATGTTGTTTTGGTCAAAGGGAATTGCAATCTATATCGAGGATGAATCAGAGTTTTATTAAATAAGATTTTCAATACAAATCATATACCACAATTTGGTCCACCTGGTCCACCATAAAAAAAAGCTTGCTTATACAAACGTCCCTCATCCACCATAAAAAAAAGCTTGCTTATACAAACGTCCCTCATCACCATGGTACTCCAAATCATAACAATTTGTATTAGTATCTTTATATGGCTTCATATCTTCAGGTTTTATAGCAGGTTCATTATACTTTGAATCAATAATCGTAAGTTTTGCCATGAAACCCGAATTTATAATTTTTTCTTTAGGAAATCTCCCACTACCCATTGGGGGACAATCCTTATTGGGTGGAGCATAAGTTTGACCTCCAAATCTGATTTTAGATGCTCCTTCTCTTAAATGAGTGAATATTTCTTTTGGCCAATATCCAATACGTATTGATTCACGTTGAACGTATAACCACCAATGGCCTGTAGATGGATCCTACAATTATTTAAGAAATTATTAAGAGATGACTGAATAAGTTACTCGGAGAAGATATTGACTAAACATAGTAAGATTAATTGAAAAAACAAAAACATTAACTCATGATGAGTTGATAATATTTAAGGTCATTCGTATTTTTTTTTACATAGGTCGTCTATTTAATTATCATTCTATTCAATTAATTTAATTATTACTTTTTAAAAAATTCCCCATATAACTATTAACACAGTTAATTAATGCACGTCTTGAATAAAATATTACTAAACAAATTTTTTCGTAAACATCTTTAATTTTACCTATTTGTAATTATATAGTATAGTTGATCTAATAGTTTGTAACTATATATTATAATATATGTTTATACATTCATAATCAATTTTACCTGCTTGATTAATAAAATAGTAAATAATTTTGATGTTAATCCAATGGAATTGGTGGGTGATATGATAGATCCAAGAGCATATTCTTTGTTATGATTGACTTGCACGAAGCCCAGACAATTACCATTGAAACATTCAGTTTGGTTGTAACCATCTGCCTACAAATTTATATCAAGATAATCCCATTCGCCCATAATAACAAAATCGTCATCACAAATTAGCAATTGATTGGAGCAATTCGTGCATACACAATACATGTGTCATCTTAACAATTATCGTCTAAAATCTTCAACCCTTGCACCGAAAACAACAAATTGATATATGTCATCAATATTGAAATAGCGAATCAATTTATATGAACAACTCGACATGAAAGAATTTAAATTTCAGTTCAAAAGCAGAAAAACATATAAAACCATTCACCGTCACTCTTCTAGCTACAAACACTGAATTATGCTAACACAACCATAAACGGATATTTTTTTTGGTGGTGATAACCATAATCGGATCAAATTTCTGAAAATTAAGTGTTTGAAAATAAATAGCAAAATTATATTAAAAAACCAAAAAATCTCCCTATTAGATAGAGAATTGAACGAGGCATAATGTTGTGAAAAAGATGGTGAAAATTGCATGATCGAGAGAGTGAGGGTTAGGGTTTGTTAGTTGTGACACATAAAAACATGAGTGAATGAGATTAGGTCTTACTAGTACCGAAATTACTGCTTTTTTTTTTTTTCTGGCCTAAATACCGTTTCACCTTTGCTAATTACAGTATCATTTAAAATTAAAGGATATTTCGTTGGTTAGCAACCTTTTCAACTTCTGCCAACGGTAAAATCTGAAATTTATTTTAATCTCTGCTATCTCTACTTGCTTCTCAAGGGAATAGTGATGTTCACAAAACAAACAAAAAAAACCAACGTGGTTGTGACATTACACTACAAGAAACTTGACTTTTAATGAGAGACAAAATTTGTCACTAGAATCACATATCCGTAGGTAAAAGTGAATTTGACTTTGAGTGACGGCCGGCGGCAGCGTCAACTTTAATGAGGTGTTATGTGATGTTTTTGGTCTGTCGCTGAATGTTCTAATGTCTGTCACTATAAGTCTTCTTCTACATCTACCTACGGTTTGAACTGTGACGAGAACCTGTGTGACGAAGGTAATAATTATTTGACTTCTACCTACGGATTGTCTGTCACTAAAATCTATTAATATATTTTAAATTAAATTAATTTCACCCTTATTACCACTAAAATTATTTTCTCTTTTGCTGCAAATTCTTATTTTAAATAAATATATTTTCTACATTATTATGATAGATTAGGACAATTTAACAACAATCAAACCTAGATAAAAACAAAGATTACTAAATTATGAGGATAAAAACAGAGATTACTCAACAAAGATTTCAACATAGCAAGTTCCATTTCATAAAGTACTTACAACAAAAATCATATGCCGAAGATATTATTAAAAAAGTTATATGATTTGTTTTGAAAGACAGGGTTAAATTGACAAAAGTGCCTTTTTATTTCATTTCATGTAACTTAAAATAGTGTCAATTGGTTTATTTGTTCAAATATAACTGGCGTAGCTTTTTAATCTACTCCTTAATATTTTTTAGATGAGTGCAAATTAGTAGTCCCAATATATATATTCTTATTTGTTGTTTGAGTTTTTTTTTTTTAGAAATAAGTTGTTTGAGTTATTCTTTTCAAGTGAATTGATTGAATATAAATTAGGGTCATACTAACTTGTGTCCTTAGGACACATGTTAAGAATTTCATGAATGATAATAAATATTTATTACTAACCATTAATTTTCAATCTCAAGAAAAATAAATTACACCATTTATAGTGAGGGAATGTTGAATTTGTACAAGGTAGAGAATTTTTTTTACTTTTTTTTTTTTTGAAAAAACAAGGTAGAGAATGTTGATTTTATCTATCACCAAGTATACTAACATGATTCCAAACTCAAAATCTCTCTTTGTACTACTAGACAACCATGAGATTTGGAAAATTGCAATGAACAAGAAAATAATTTTTTTGCTTTAAATTAATCATGACAGATGACATATTCCTTACACCCGAACCATCTCTCATCTTGCTTTTTACTAAAAAACAGAGACACATCTCCCCCAAGGTTTGACTCAATAGCACTCACATCCTCTGTAGTTTTTAATTAAACAATAACCACCCTTGTATCTTAAAAAAAATAGACACCGACTACCCCTCTCAAGTTAAGGATGCCTGTTTTGACAGTAAATTATAATGATAATTTTTTCACATATTCAAGGTTTCTCCGGGGATTTCACGAGAACGGATAGTATTAGACCATTGTTTGAAAAAATAAATGTGGAGAAAATAATGAGTATTCATTTTTTGTATTTTTTTATAGACGTTTACCCAATGAAAGTTTAGAATTTAGAATGATAGAAGAGCAACGAAAAGGGTTTTAAGGATTTAAGATCGACGAGAATAAAATTTTGTTCTGTAGTAATCAAATGTAAAGCTTGCGAAATAATTGCAAACTCCTAAAACTTCATGAAATTTTTTTGTGCATTGTGCATGTTTTTCCATATAGATAAATGTGTGGATTGGAAAGTGAAATTGTAATCTAAAGAAGGTTGTGAGATTATATTTTGCAGCAAGCTAGTGCTTTGTCGATTGTACATTTATGTGTTTTGAACAAATATTAAGAAATGGTGACTGACAGCCGAACCTAATATCTGGATGAGAAGCATATGAAAACAAGGAGGTATGCGTCAAACAGATTTTTAACGTTGTGACAGCTCAAAGGGAGGTTGTTGTTTTTTCAAAACTAAAGGGGTCGTTTGATTTATTTACCCATACTTGAGGGGAGGTGAGTGTATTTTCCCCTAAAAAAATTACTGGTTTAATTGATCTTAATGAATGAAATTGCTCGTTGAGGCACATTTTTCAAAAGTTGCTAATAATTTTATGGGTTTATCGAAGGAGTAGAAAATTTAAGGGTCATTAATTCACCAAAAAAAATTAGAATCAGTTAAAAAAATACCATAAGATTTAAAATTGTCTATACGTATGTATTTTATCAACTCGGCATAACACATAAGTGTTTTTCCATGGTTAAATCTCACCAAAAATCAAGAAATAAGGAATTGGAATTAATATAGGTTGAATAAAAAAATAGTATGAAAGCGAACAAAATGGAAAAATTTGTTGAAGGAGTCGGAGATTATGAGGTAATTATTTTACAAAAAATTAGACTCAAATATGAAAAATGCTACATCATTTAAAAATTTCTAACAAACATGTTTTTTTTTTTTGAATGATAATAAACATGTGTTTTGTCAACTTAGTAGCTCTTGTGGCTGTATTCTTTGTCCCAACCTTTATCATCCCTTTTCGTGATATCTGTCATCTTTGTCGCTATCTCCGATCTAACCCATCCCATCACGCGGTCATCCGCCGTCGTCTCAGCCGCAAGCAACCCACGGTGGTCTTTTTTGTTTCTATTGTCTTTGTTGAGAGCTCTGGTTGGTGGTTGTTCCTGTTGTCTTATTTACACACTACAATCTATCTCATCATAGCCTCCGCCGTCTCAATCGCGATCTTAGTTATTGAGTTCGGTAATGTTGTAGATTTTTGAGTTGGTTTCATCTTCCAAAATAGTTTTGAATAGGGAATTGTGAAACAAATCAATGACAGTGGCTTAAATTTTGGCATCCGTTTTGTTAATTTTTGTACAACTCTTATGTTTTCTTTAATCATTTTCCTATAATTTCACATCTCTTTGTCAAATAAGTATAAAACGGAAAGAAGAAAAAAAGAGTGTTGGAAGAGCAAGTGTTCAAAGGTTTGTTAATTGTTTTACGACGGAGAGAACTTGCAGAAGAAAGAGGATTTTCTTGTTGTTGTTGACAAAAGCAGAAGAAAGAGACTGTGTTTTGTTTTTCTAATTAAAAGGTTAATAATAATAATCTAATAAAATACGTAAATGATTAGAAAATGCATCCGGTAGCCAAGTACATGAATAAAAAAGTGGGATTTCACTATAATTTCATTAGATTGCAAATGCTCAAAGACACTTTTAAGAGACTTCCAAATGTTCAAGGACACTTACAAGAGACTTTCAATGCTCAATCACAACTGAAAGAGATTTTCAATGCTCAATCGCGCAGATAAGAGACTTCTAAGTGTTTATAAATAAACAAGATATGTTCTTACACTTAATATACAATCAAAAGTGTAAACTGAATAAATTAGAAAAGACTTTTAAGACTTAAGACTTTAGAATTTCTAAGGTAAAAACTTTGATAAGAAATTCTTAAGTGCTTTTGCGCTATTTGATTTTGACAGAGTAATGACACAATAAAATAGTAGAGTCTTGTTGTTATTCTTCAAGTCTTCAACTCCTTATATAGGTAAAGATTTGAGAGATGTTGGAGAACAAATGTCAGCACATTAAAAGTCGTTGAAAAACTTCAAATCAAGAATGTTGACCCTTTGCCTGATATGGATAGTTCTGTTGGTTAGCCATTTGAAATTCCTTTACAAAATCAGGAATTATCCATTCGTTCTCTTTGTCCTTGAAGTTCTTTGTTTGTTTCTACACATAGTGAGAAGAAGATAAATTGTACTATCAGATTTTGATAGAGATAGATATAGAAGAGGCCATGTCTTACATGGAGTCTGGGCCCCTCAAGATCTTCTGAGTTTAGAGGTCTTCCAAGTCTGATGATCTTTAGAGTCTGATGAGGTTCTTCAGCTTCTGAGTAACATCCTTTCTTTTGATCCAAGGTGTTTACTTCTGGTTGACCTTTCTTCAGCTCTCCTACCATAGTCTGTACAAACGAGCATTTCCCAATTTTAATCTATGGTACTACACACTTAAACATATATTAGCATATCCAATTGTTCTTTTAATACTTTGTTATTATCAAAACCTTAGATGAATTGTACAAACCAATTTTGTTCGAACAATCTTTCCCTTTTTGATGATGACAAACACAAGTATTTAAAAACAATTGTTGTTAATCTAATTAACAAGTTGACTTCAGAGTCTGAGGTTTGTAAGCTCCCCTTGAATTTAACAGTTCCAAAATATGAGGTTTGTAACCTCTCCCCGAGTTTGATAGTCCATAAGGTGGGTTTTGTAAACTTCCTATAAGTTCTATCCATGTTAATTAGATTTATTTATAATCACATCAAAACATATTATAGTATAAACTGCTCATCAGGGGATACACTAAGTACATACATAGCTTTTAATTTGTAACAAATTATATCAGAGTTTAAAAGATCTTAAAGGGATTTTGAATTTCTCATTCAGAGTCTGGTTTAATTAAAACTCTTGGGTACTGAATCTCGTCAGATTTAGACTTAGGATTTTAATTTTCCAAGATCACTCAGTTTGGTTCAAATTTAAAACTCTCAAATACTAAGTCTCGTCAGAATTAGACTAAGTCTCGTCAGAATCACACTAAATGTTTTAAATTTTACTTCTAAATTCAAAACGTTCTTTAAGTACTTCAAAACTAAAGCTATTTCTTCGTTCAGACTCAATTTTATATACTAAGATGCTTTCTGTCCTACTCCCCCTTTTCAAAATATGATTTCTGACTCTCTCTCTTATTAATAATTTCTCTAACTTTCTCCCCAACGAAAAAAGGAAAAAAAACAGATAATAGAATAGACAAGAGACTTTATAAATCAGAATATCAAAGTTTTAGTCAATTATACAAAGATAAATGAAAACTTTGTGAAAAATAATAAGACATTAAAAGAGTGTCCTAAAGTTTCATGGTGAGGAGTAAGAATAGTCTGAACTTTTGAACTTATTGCATCCTGCTTAGCTTTCATTCTTTCTTGACTGACTAAGTCTTCTTCCTTCTTAGTCAGAACTGTAGATTATTCTTAATCACCATCGTTATCACAATCCTACGCGTTAACATTAAATCCTATAAACGTACAAAAAACATGAACCTTCATGATACTTTCTTTGTTCCTAGATATATCATTTACTTTTATATATATATGTTTAAAATCAATCAAATTATCATCAAATTATTATATAAGAAAGTTTAAACGATTCCTCCCATTATTCTCACACATATATTTATTACCTAACAGAACAAACAAGACTCTGATCTCAACACAAACAAAAACTAAGAGCCAGCATAACATAACATACATATACATACATATATATATATATATATATATATATATATATATATATATATATATATATATATATATATATACATATCACCAACCTCGTCATCATTATTATCATCATGGCTTATCCTTATCAACCACAACCTTCTGCCTCTGCACCTATCACGGCTTATCCTTATCAACCACAACCTATGGCTTATCCTTGTCAACCACAACCATCTGCCTCTGCACCGCCGATGCCGGTGCTTCCAACCACCATAATATGCCCTCAATATTGTGATCCGTATCCGGTGAATTTGGCCGTAGTGAAAAAGGTGATGACCATTCAGGGAATGTAGGTTATGGCTATGTGTGGCTAAATTAATTGAGAAAACTATGTTCTAATCATGATTATGAACATGTAATCTTTATGTTTTGATAAAAGTTTTCCCAAACTACTTTGTAAAGATTATTTATATTGATTTCAACTTCTAGTGTTTCTAATTTGCATAATGATATTATTTTACCTCATTTTCAACAAATCGATAGGAGACGATTTTCATTGTAATTGTATTGCATCAAATAATATTATTTCTTATTTTTAATTTAGTTTACATATTATTGTTTCTTTGGAATTGTAGTCATACATATATCAAATGTCTGGATCGGCCCCTGTGACCATTGCAGACAACTTAACCATTACTGATGTCAACGACAACATTGTCTTCACTGTATTTACCCTAGGTGATCACCGTCTCTTGGTTGATGCCGCCCGGAACCCCATCATCACCCTACGTCGTAAGGTATGTTCAACTTTATTCTCTCTTTTTATTTCTTTTTTTTTAATTTAATTACAAATAAAAATATAATACAAGTAAACAAGCCGGATCGTACACATACACACACATCGTTGTCTTAAGATATAAGATTCAATGGTGATTACTAAATACACCCTCCGGTCACTAGTATAAGCAAAAATTTAATTTTTAGATTCATTCATTAAATGACGTATTAAATGACGTATGTAGTCTTTATTATCGACTACATATGTCATTTAATGAATGAATTTAAAAATCAAATTTTTACTTATATTAGTGATCGGAGGATGTAGTCAATATACGCAAGATACGTACGTGGGAAATGGAGACTATTCAATCATGATCAAGCAACTTTACAATTTGATTCAACACAATAACATAGCTATAAAATCTATGTTCTGTCCAGTATGAATAAGATATGTCAAAATAGATGGAGCCTAATAGGTTAGTCGATTAGTTCATGATTTTGTATTTACTTTTTTTTTTAAGGATGATTTTGTATTTACTGAGTTGTAAGAAAAAGCAAGCCAAAATACAAATGGGGTCTTTTTGTCTAATCCATTTGCCCTATATAAAAAGTTAGTCAAGTCACAGGAAAATACTTGGGTGTTTTGGCTTTTGTGTCTTTGGATGTCTTTAGTTCTTAAATATATTATGCATTGTCCATATCAATTGAGGTAAGCTCACGAGGACTTTAGTTTATTTTAAATAAGAGAGAATGATGGATGAATGATTAAAATAATTTAGATGAGAGAGAATGAATGGTTAAAAGAAAGATATGAACAAAGACACTAATGAGTAATGACATCAAAGCCACGACACTCAAGTGTGTGTTAAGATCCTCTCCATTTTTAAAAAGGCTTAAATATGTCTTTCGTCCCTGTAAATATAGGTCATTTGAATTTTCGTCCCTGAAGTTACTAATCATTCCAATCTGCCCCTGCAAAGATTAATCATTTGACTTTTGGTCTTAATTAGATTTTTTTGCTGAGGTGAGTTGTCATTAGCGACGTGGTGCCCATGTGGCAAGTGATGATTGGGCGAGGTGGTTTGCTTAAATAGGTATTTCATCCCTGCAAATATAGGTCATTTGAATTTTCGTCCCTGAAGTTACTAATCAGATATAATTATAACCAAAAGTCAAATGATTAATATTTGCAGGGGCAGATTGAAAGGATTAATAACTTCATGGACGAAAATTCAAATGACATATATTTGCAGGAACGAAAGACCTATTTAAGCCTTTTAAAAATAAAAGGAGTTTGTCATTATGAAAGAGATAGACATATAAAATTAGTAGTGGGTCCTATCATTAAATGAGTTTAACCATCATTAATTATTTTTAATAACTTTTGTATCTTTATCTCTCCAAATGAAAGTATAAATGGAGAGGATTCTAACTCCTCAAGTGCAACCCCCATTCAGTAGTTAAGATCCTCTCCATTTATCTCTTTATCCATTTATTTCATTTGGAGAAATAAAAACATAAAGTTTTGAAAAAAAAAGTAAAAAATAATTAATAATGGTAGAACCCGCCTATTT
Organism: Medicago truncatula; assembly: GCF_003473485.1. NCBI lineage: Eukaryota > Viridiplantae > Streptophyta > Magnoliopsida > Fabales > Fabaceae > Medicago > Medicago truncatula. Next base: position 33,552,937 of record NC_053048.1, read on the forward strand.
GTTTTGGCTTTTCAGCATAAAAAATCACTTCTACAAACCTCAAAAGTGGAAAATTGAGTTTTCAATGGTATTTGGTTTGGCTTTTAAGAATTACTTCTATCCTCCAAAAGTAATTCTCCTTAAAGGTACAATTCCTAACTTTTTCCTTTCCTATAATCAATTCTACATTAAAATTTATATTTTGCTTATTACAACCTATTATTTTCCTTTATCAATTCTCCTTCTTTTTGCTTTGTAATTAATGTGATGAACCAAATTTAATCAGAAAACTTAACGAACCAAATTAGCCCCCGAAAAATGTTTATGGTCATGAGTTACCAAATTTTGAATTTTCCTTTACGGTGTCCACATTCAGATTTACTGTCTTTTTCTTTTACTTTTCTCTTACGCTATATTTTATCATTTTTGGCAACTAACTCTAGTATTATTTAACTTAAATATATTTTATCAAAAAATATAAAATATATGAACAAATACTTTCTAAAAAAATTAGTTTAATGATTGTATTTATTATGTTTTAAATTAATATATAGAAAATTTATTTAAATTAAATAATATATCTATATTTAGTATTGATGTACATATACATTCGACTATGCACATTTACTTGAATTTAGCTATGTCCATTTTAGTAATTATACATTCAAAAGCAATTTTGATAAAAACTATCCAAACAACATTCAGTTTGTTTAATCAATTCTGCATTATTGTATCCAAACATAAACCAATTCTCTCAAAATCAATTTTGTCAGAATCAATTCTATTCAAAGCTGAACCAAACACTTAGTGTGTGTTTGATTGCAGCTTTGGATAAAATTGATTCTGACAGAATTGATTATGATAAAATTGATTATGACATAATTGATTTTGAGAGAATTTATTTATGTTTGGATACAATATTGCAGAATTGATTAAACAAATTGAAAGTTGTTTGGATAGTTTTTATCAAAATTGCTTTTGAATGTACAATTACTAAAATGGACATAGCTAAATTCGTGTAAATGTGCATAGTTGAATGTATATGTAGATCAATACTAAATGTAGATATATTATTTAATTTAAATAAATAAATTTTCTATATATTAATTTAAAATATAATAAATACGACATTATACTAAAAAAAAATTACAAAATATTTGTTCATATATTTTATATTTTTTGATAAAATATATTTAAGTTAAATAATATTACAGTTAGTTGGCAAAAATGATAAAATATAGCGTAAAAGAAAGGTAAAAGAAAAAATACAGTAAATCTGAATGGGGACACCGTAAAGGAAAATTCAAAATTTGGTAACTCATGACCATAAACATTTTTCGAGGGCTAATTTGGTTCGTTAAGTTTATTAAATTTGGTTCATCAAATTAATTACAAAGCAAAAAGAAGGAGAATTGATAAAGGACAATAAAGAAAAATAATAGATTGTAATAATCAAAATATAAAATTTAATGTAGAATTGATTCTAGGAAAGGCAAAAATTAAAAATTATAGCTTAATTCACAGTCAAATGGGATCATTGGGCTTCGAAGTATCCTACTATCAACTTCTCGATGTGATTTTTGGAAGAAATTTTTTTTGTACAAAGTTGAATTTTTTTGAAAACTATAAATAAAATCTAATTAAATATACAAACTTAATAAAAAGATATATTTAGTTAAAACTATTAAAATTTTAAAGTTTTTAAACCATCAATTTGACTCAATTGGAGGAATAAAACCTGAGTTTAATTGATATTTGATTGTTTTTTGTGGAAACTGATGCATAAAGGTAAAACAAATGACTGAATAAACCAAATAAATTAAAAATAAAAATGAAATGGGTTGGACTGGTCTATTATATCACATAGTTCATAGTAGATTTTCTTTTTACTCCTCTACATTTTGTGGTTTGTCTGTCTCAAATTCAGGTCATCTTGGTTGAAGATCTAATTTTCAACCAAATAATTTTTTGGGAAAAATTGGCATAGCTTGTAGTAGATGAGTTGTACTTAATAATTTGGAAATCAATTATTTCCTCTATCCCTAATTATATATACTCTTTCGAAAAAGATTTGTCTTTAAATATAAATTTTTATACAAATTATTAGATGTATTTATTATTCTTTTCCTAAACATATTCTTAATTAATATCACCAACTTATCTTGTAATATGAAAAACCAAAGACTAAAATAAGTTTATGGTCTCTACAAATATAGGTCGTTTGAATTTTCATCCCTAAAAGTACTAATCCTTCCATTTTACCACTGCAAATATTAATCATTTTAAATTCAATCCTAATTATGTTTCTTCGGTGAGGTGGATGATTAGAAATGTGGCACTTATGGGGCCTTTAGTGACTGGCTTGAGCGTTGCCTCGTCAACAAAACAGACATGGATGGACAAGTTTTCCCTTAATAAAAAAGCCCACGTTTGAAATGATTGTGTTTGCCCCTGTCTTTATCTTCTTCTTTTGGCTTAAATATGATAATTGTCCCTGTAATTTGGTCCAGTTTTGATTTTCTTCCCTGTAAAAAAAATTTGAAATACATCCTTGTAATTTTTTTTTTGTTTGAAAAAGCTCCCTGATCCCACTATTCATCTGATTTGGCATTGTTTTGGCCACGTGGCAGTTGCTGACTGTGCAACTTTTGCCATGTGGCGTGCCACATAATATTAAATTTTAAACAATATTTTTAAAATTCCGAAAATTGTTTTAAAATTTAAACAATTAAAAATAAATTTAAAAAACAATATAAAAATTCTGAAAATAAATTTTAAAATAATTTTCTGAATTTTCTTTTTGTATAATTTTCAAAATAAAATTAATTTTTTTTGAATATTATATTCTGAAAAAAAATGTTTTTTTTTTTAAATTAAAATTTTCGTAAATGAACAAGAAATTAGAACTTTTTTTTAAAAAATTTATAATTTATTATCGAAATTATAAATTTATAACTTTTGAAAATATAATTGTCATTATTTTCGAAAAAAATTTAATATATAATTTTCAAATTACAAAAATCTATTTTTTGAAAATTTAATTTTCACATTTTTTTTCAAAATTTTTAATTTTAATAGTTTTTTGTCAAAAAATTCAGTTTTCGAGAATTTTAATTTTCAAAGTTTTTTTTTATAAAAAGTATTTTCGTATTTTTTTATAATTTTTAAATTTATTTTCAAATTTTTTATTTATTTTTAATTACGTGGTCTGCCACGTCAGCGTCACGTGGCAAAAGTTGCACAGTCAGCAACTGCCACGTCAACGAATAGCATGCAAGTCAGACATGAAGTGGGGCCAGGACCTTTTTCAATCAAATTTTTTTTTTCCAGGTCATAAATCAAAACTGGACTAAATTACAGGGACGATTATCATATTTAAGCCTCTTCTTTTTCCCTCTTATTCTCACTCGATCTGCAACTTTGTTCTCTCTGTCTCCCCTCTGCCGCGAATCAACCTTTGAAGAAATTCTCGGGGGTATGTTCCATTTTCTTCACTATGCCATTTTCTGTGTTGTTTCACTGGGTCAGTTCCATTTTCTTCAATCTAACCTTTGAAAGTATTTGGGCAAAACACTCATTTAACGCTTGTGTTTTCTCATTAAGGGAAAAATTTTCCATCCATGTTTGTTTTGATGACGTGGCAACACTCAAGCCAATCACCAATAGCCACATAAGCGCCACGTTTCTAATCACCATCCACCTTATAAAAAACGTAATTAGGACTGAAATTAAAATGATTAATATTTGCAGTGGCAAAATGGAAGGATTAGTAACTTCATGAATGAAAATTAAAACGGCCTATACTTGTAGGGACTAAAGACCTATTTAAACCAAAACCAAATTAAATACACATATAAACAAATGATAATTTAGTAATATTAACATATTGAATAAACATATTAACTACACCGCCCACATTTTTTAATATGTGTGAAATTAGTCAAAAGATCGAAGAGTTTATAATTAGAGACGAAGTACAATCACGTCGGTTTTTAGTTGGCCCGTTTGAGCAAAACAGGCTAACTCATTGGACTGTTTTACATTAAATGTCTTAAATGCTTGTGTAAAATTTGTTAATAGTAGAGGCTTTTCACAATGACTAGATTTACACATCTTAAGTGTAAAAAAGTAAGAACCCCAAATCAACCTATAAACACATCAATGAGTTATTTTATAATACAATTCTTGCCCACATGTCCCCATAGATTGGCATGGTGCAAAGTAATTTGCTGTCCCAATTTGATTTATTTCTTGTAGTGGTGATGTAAGGTTAAAACTTTAGAGTGTATTTCTCTTTAGGTCTCATTTTTAGTGTTAATAATTTTTATGTTTGGTCAGTTGATACAGAATTTTGCTCTAACTTCAATTGAGTAGTCTCTTAGTTGAAGGTGGAATTGATTTCGAAAATTAGCCGTACCAGATATCGAGATTAAAAAAAAAAACCTCACCCGGATTGACATTTATTTATTCATTCAGTAAACTTTATATACCCGCAATTACCCAATAAAGTGTCGTTTAATCCCGCAAAAATAATTTTATTTAATGTTTCATTTTTATGTTATACTATTTGTGTAGATATTGACTATGCATGATAGGTGGGAAGCGTATAGAGGTCAAAGCACAAATGCTAAAAATATGATATTTACAGTGAAACGATCGTCCCTAATCCAGTTTAAGACCAAATTAGATGTATTTCTAGCTGGTAATACCAAAGAAGATGTTTGTGACTTTAAAGTCAAAGGTAGTTGGTCTGAACGATCTTGCATTGTTTATGCTGGTGAATCTAATAACATTGTTGCACAGGTATAAGCATTATTTTATAGTGTATATTCCATTCTAATTAATTACTTTGATTGTACTATCACCTGACTATATATACTTATCACAATTAATTTCCGTGGCATTATTGTTTGTTGTCGCAGATGCACAAAAAAAACACGGTTACGAACATTTTAATTGATAAAGACCATTTCATGGTAAAGGTGTGTCCCAACGTTGATTACGCTTTTATAGTGGCGTTAATCGTGATTCTTGGGGAGATTAAGGATGGTACAAAGGGTAGTAACTAAACGATTAGTGTTTTGTATTCACTAAATACTATTTTATTATTAATTAGTGTGTGATAAGTTTACATGTATTAAAAAAAATTAAGAGTTTAGCAAATTATAGATTGAATATAGCAAGTTTCATTTTGACACATGTAAATATCATACAAAATATGTACTCCAAAATATGAGTAAATTGTCAATTACCTCATGAAATTGTAAGTTTCGTCAATTACCCCTTTGAAATTAATAAAACTTCAATTACCCCTCTGAAATTGCACAACGTTGATCAATTTACCCCCTCCGTCAAATTTTTCTGTTAGTTAACATGACGTTTTGCAAATACCCCCCTGAAGTTTTGTACTTATGTGCAAAATGCCCCATGAACTTGAAAATTTATATATATTTTTTCTTATCCTTAAAAGTGACTGCATTATCACTGAATTGTGGAGCATTTAGCTAAGTTTTGACGGTATACAATAATATATGTTCCTTTAAACGATCAAACATTAACCATGTATTAGAGTCTAACGATATGAAAGTCAACATAGTAAAGTACAGCCACACTTGTCAGATGAAAAACTAATACATGTCATACATAATGAAGCACATAAATAATACATGATTGGCATAACCAAGAATTACCAAGATGTCACAGTATATGGCTTTGCTATTGCTAATTTTAACCACACCAAAAATTTCCACTTCCTTTATATTGTGAGCGGTGCACACCACCAACACACTTCTCTCACTTTCAAGAAAAAAATACATAAACTTGTTACTTCTCTCACTTTATAAAGGATCTTGAAGGAATCATGGTCTTCTTCCCCCGTTAGGATTCAAAGGAATTGTAATAATTTTATATTATGTATATTTCATTATATTTTTTTTTAAGAGAATAAAAAAACATGATAGCCACCATCCTTTTGATCTCTAATGGGGTTAAGGACAACTTAAAAAAGAAAAAAACAACATCTGATGTTGGAACAAAGAAATACTTTTATGTTTGTTTTGTAAATATTCTTGAGTTTTGAAAATTATTGTAGGGTTTATCAAATACTGCCAATTTGTTCTACAATACTGTCAATATATGGTTGTATATCGTCAAAACATAGCTAATATGCTCCGCAATTCAGTGATAATGCAATCACTTTTAAGGATAAGAAAACAAAATATAAATTTTCCAATTTAGGGGGGCATTTTGCACATAAGTGCAAAACTTCAGGGGGTATTTGCCAAACGTTATGTTGACTAACAGAAAAATTTGACGTAGGGGGTAAATTGATTAACGTTGTGCAATTTTAGGGGGATAATTGAAGTTTTGTTAATTTCAAGGGGTAATTAACGAAACTAACAATTTCAGGGGGTAATTGACTATTTACTCCCAAAATATTAAGACCCTTGAGAATTGTTGTTGACACATATGCATTGGCTGTGTCACACTAGTAATTTACTGAAATGCCACTCAGCAGTTAACTGCCGAATTATGGAACCGGCTGTAGTTAACTACCGAGGAAAACTGAAAACTTCGGCAGTTAACTGCCGAGGAAACCTCAAACCTGTTTTTTTTTTTTTTTTTTGACAAAAACCATAAATTATCATTAATAATATTTATTGTTTTTGAATGTTTGAAACAATTGCAGTATTATATATATATATCTTAATAAGAATATCATATAAATCTTGACCAAAAAAATAAATAGCATTTAAGTCCTCAAAAAACATTTCAATAAGTGTAAAAATTAAGCATTTGAATATTGTTTTGCAAATTACTTAAATAAATAAAAAATCTTTGTACACAATAATTTTAATGTAGAAAATATAACAACATATTATACCTTAAAAAAATTGTTGTGCACAATTATTTTAACGATTTTTTTTATTATTATTTGTATTTAAGTAATGTGCAAAACAATATTCAAATGCTTAATTTTTACACTGATTTAAATGCTATTGTTATTAAGATATATACGCATAAGTATAATACTGCAATTGTTTGAAACGTATCAAAATAATGATTGAAACATTCAAAATCAATAAATATTATTAATGACAATTTATAGTTTTTGTCAACAAAAAAAAAACACAGGTTTGAGGTTTCCTCGACAGTTAACTACCGAAGTTTTCAGTTTTCCTCGGTAGTTTACTGCCAAAGTTTTCTTCGGTAGTTAACTGCAGCCGGTTCTATAATTCGGCAGTTAACTGCCGATGGGCATTTCGATAAATTACTAGTGTAGCACAGCCTTATGTAATGTGTCAACAACAATTCTCAAGACCCTTTTATGGGTGGTTTTTGGTTGCATATTTTAAAAATTCAAAAAAATTAAATCTAGTAAAGATTTATCACTTGATTACAATTATGGTTTTCACTTGATTGGATTATAGTTTGAGTAATATTGATTATAGTTATGGGTTGAGTTTAATGGAGAAGTAAAGAATTACTATCTTATATGAGCATGTGGCGGAGCCCAAAATTTTCCAAAAATAATCATACTATGATATGAATGATAGAGATTAAAGTTTTAGAAAGAAAAACTCTCTCCTTTACTTTCCGACCTACCCTCATCGTCGCTCAACCTATTTTTCTCCTTCAACATCCAAACACACCCGACTCCATGTGGTTGTATATGTAGGTGGTGCGACCGGAGGAATCTCTGTCGCTTCACCACCTCTAATACCCCTTTTGGAGTTGCTAAAGAAACCGTCGGCGACCCAACCACCACAATATGCTTGGTGCTTTCCCTTGTAAGTTCAGAGTGCAACCTAAGAGGGGATGAATTAGGTTTTAAGACCTTTTTAGAATTATTTTCGTGAGTTTAGGTTCTTAATATCCTTCCGAAAAATTGTGTTAAAGATATGAACGAATGCGGAAAAATTAAAGGGAGTAGAGAAGAGAAAAAGGGACAGAAAAAATTATAGTGGTTCCCCTTCTAATCTAAGGGTACATGCATTCTTTCCACACCTTGTGAAGAAATTCACTATGATAGAATCTTTGTTACAATTCTATAGATGTTTTGAGTCTTTTATAGTTTAAATTGTATAATTCAACAAAGAAAGACATCTTATTAAAGCTGAGGAAGTTAGAGAATCAAGTAGAACAAAGAATTTGGAGACAAAACAACTTGGGGGAATTTTGTCCCGAACTCATTTATAGGAAGAAAAGTACACAAAGAATGAAGAAAACAAGGAAAAAGGCCATGCATCCCCCGCATGAACCTATACGCCCTACGCATCTTGGAGACAACATAAGGAATCTTGTTCCCTGCCTCCTACGCAATAACGCCCAAAGCTAATATAGTGTGAAAAATGTCTATTTATTAAGAGCCTTCTTCTTCTAAAATAATTATGGGAAATGTTAACTATTGCCCTTAGGGCATTGGTTAATGAATTATAAAATAAAATGTTTTTTCAAAAATTTTGTATTTTATTTTTTGAAACTTAAAAAAGTATTGTTTTTAATGTTGGCTTTATTTTTTCTTTTTATTTTTAACTGCTTAACTAGGGCCCAAAGGACAATGGTTAACATGATCCAATAATTATTTAACAACTATAGAGTTCATAGGCAAGGGAATGCAACCAGAGCATCAAGAAGGGTGTTTTCCAACCCTATCCCATTATTTTGATATGTTATTATTTATTTTCCTTTGATTGTGTATTTAGAGATGAACCTTTATTATTTATTAGAATTTGATATAAATGCATGATGAAAGATATTTGAAGGATTGAAAAGTAGAGAGAGGACCATTCTCAAATCAAATTAGCTCTATTAAACAACATAATTTAAATCTTATTCAAAATATTTTCTTACACAATTCATAATTGAAGCAAATATGTTATACATTATAGTATATTGGAAAATTTATAATTTTGGATAAATTATAATCATACAATATTTTAAAATAACAAAATTATACTTTTACCATAATAATCATGAACACCAATATAGAGTTGCTCTTCCTCTCCTCTATTTGGCAACACCATGTGAAAGAGCTATGATGAAATCAAGAAAGATAGAACAAAAAACACATGAACAACAAACAAAAAGCATCTCCAAAACATTACCCGCCAAAACTTTTTTTTTGTTCAATAGTCTAATGACTAAAATTCACACAATTAAATGTGGAGAAGTGAGATGTCCGAGATATGCAATATGCCAGCTAATTAAACTAAGCTCACGGGAACGTCAAAACTCTATTATTAAAGACAAAAAAAAAAAAAAAAAAAAAAAACTCTACCATAGACCGACTCAAGGAAAAAGGATTCAATCTGCATCATATTCAACCCATACCAAAAATTTGCATGACATCTTAATTTATTATTTGTTGACCATTTCTGTTTCTTCTTAATCATCATCATCATGGCTTCCACTCCACAATCTATGTTTTGTACGCTACACGTTGCTTAACATAATAAATCCTATAAACGTACAAAAAAGACGGCTCAAATTAATTTCTAACATGAACCTTCGTGATACTTTCTTTTTTCCCTCATTTAATTTACTTATATAAATATGTTTAAAATCAATCAAATTATTATATAAGAAAGTTTAAACGATCCCTCTCATTATTCTCACACATATATTTGCCTAACAGAACAAACAAGATTCTGATCTCATCACAAACAAAAACTAAAAGCTAGCATAACATAAAATATATACGTATACATATACATATATATCACCAACACCATCATCGTTACTATCATCATGGCTTATCCTTATCAACCACAACCTTCTTCCTCTGCACCGATGCCACCACTCCCCACCACCATAATAGGCCCTCAATATTGTACTCCATATCCGGTGGAACTCGCGGTGGTGAAAAAGGTGATGACCATTGCAGACAACTTAACCGTTACTGATGTCAACGGCAACATAGTTTTCAAAGTTAAGGGTTCTGTGTTTACCATACGTGACCACCGTGTCTTGGTTGATGCGGCCGGTAACCCCATCATCACCCTACGTCGCAAGGTATGTTCAACTTTATTCTCTCTTTCTCTTTCTATTTAATTTTTTATTTAATTACAAATAAAATAATAATACAAGTAAACAAGCTTTTGCTCGGATCATACATACACTCATCATTGTCTTAAGATATAAGATTCAATGGTGATTACTAAATAGTCAATACACACATCTATGATCAAGAAGTTGGCATATTTGTTTGTCTTTACAATTTGATTCAATACAATAACATAGCTATAAAATCTATGTTTGTCTAAGCTCTGTCCGGTATAAATTAAATAAGATATGTCAAAATAGATCAAGCCTAATAGGTCGATTCATTAGTCAAAAAAAAATTGTATGTACTGAGTTGTAAAAAAAGAGCAAGTCAAATTACAAACGGGGTCTTTTTGGTCTAATCCATTTAGCTCATATAACCAGTCAGATAGGTTCATTGAGCTTTAGAGAATTTCACTATCAACTTATTGATGTGATTTTTGGAAAAGTAATAGTAAAAAGTTTAAAAATATAATTTGAAAACTATAAATAAAAATCTATTTAAATATGTAAACTTAAGTGTAAAAAAGTAAGGAACCTCAAATCAGCCTTTAAACGCATCAATGAGTCATTTTACAATACAATCTTCTCACTCACATGTCCCCATAGATTGGCATGACGCGACGTAATTTTCTGTTCCAATTTGATTTATTTCTTGTAGTGATGGTGTAGGATTGAAACTTTAGAGTGTGTTCTCGTTAGGTCTCAGAGTTAAATACTTCTAGCGCTAACAATTTTTATGTTGGATCAATCGATACAACTTTGCTCTAACTTCAATTGAGCCATCTGTTAATTGAAGGTGGAATTGATTTCCAAACTAATCGTCTCTTGTATCAGATATCGAGATTAGAAAAAAAAATGTCACCCACATTGGCATCTATTTATTCATTCAAAAAACTTTAAATACCCCAATGACTCAATAAAGTGTCGTTTAATCCCATAAAAATAATGTAGTTTAATGTTTCAGTTTTATTTTATACTATTTGTGCAGATATTGACTATGCATGATCGGTGGGAAGCATATAGAGGTCAAAGCACAAATGCTAAAGATCTAATATTTACATTGAAACGATCTTCCCTAATGCAATTTAAGACCAAATTAGATGTGTTTCTTGCTGGTAACACAAAAGAAGATGTTTGTGACTTTAAAGTTAAAGGGAGTTGGTTCGAACGATCTTGTAGTGTTTATGCTGGTGAATCTAATAACATTGTTGCACAGGTATAAGCATTATTTTATATAACGTATATTCCATTTTAATTAAGTACTTTGATTGGATTATCATCCGACTATATATACTAATCATAAATTAATTTTTTGTGGCATTATTGTTTCTTATTGCAGATGCACAAAAAGCACACGGTGACGAGCATTTTAATTGGTAAAGACCATTTCATGGTTACCGTTTATCCCAACATTGATTACGCTTTTATAGTGGCATTAATCGTGATTCTTGGCGAGATTAACGATGATGCAAAGAATAGTAACTAGAGGATTAGTGTTTTGTATTCATTAATCATGATTCTTTTATTTTCAATTAGTGTGTAATAGGGTTACATGTATTAAAAAACTTACGAGGTTAGCAGATTATAGATTGAATATAGCAAGTTTCATTTTAACATATGTAAATATCATACTCCCTCCGTCCCAAATTGGATGACGTTTTAGGCATTTCACACATATTAAGAAATGCAATTAATATTGTGTGGAAAAGAGGTATTATGAGTTGTTTTATAAAATTATCCTTAATAAATAATATGGGAAAGATAAATGAAAGAATTGAAAGAAGTGATAGTAATAAATAGCTAAGGTTATAATAGGAAAAGTAACATTAATGTTGTATTGGTATTGTAAAGTGACATATAATTTGGGACAAAAAAATTTCCCTAAATCGACATACAATTTGGGACGGAGGGAGTATAAAATACTCCAAAATATTAAGACCCTATTTTGGGTGGTTTTTGGTTGGATATTTTAAAAATTCAAAAATATAAATCTAGTAAAGAATTATCACTTGATTATATTCATGGTTTTCACTTGAATTGATATGGGTTGAGTATTATTGATTATAATTATGGGTTGAGTTTTAATGGAGATGTAAATAATTGCTATCTTATATGAGTCGATGGCAGAGCCACTACATGGACCACAAGAGGTTGTGGAAACCCCAAAATTTTCCAAAAATTATCATACTATGATATGATGGCAGAGATAACAAAATTTTAGAGAGAGAAACTCTCGTCTCCCTCTCCTTTACTTTTCGGCCAATCCAACCTCTCTTTTCTACTTCAACGTCCAAACTTGGCCGACTCCATGTAGTTGTATGTACGGGTGGTGTGACCGAGGGAATCTTTGTCGCGTCAACACCTCTAACACCTCTTCTAGAGTTGCTAAAGCAATTGTCGACGACCCAACCGCCACAATATACTTGGTGCTTTTCCTAAACCTCCGTGACGAATTCTCCTCGTCTCTGGTTTGTCATATATGGGTCAAAGCGGTTATAGTTTTTCTCAGTTTTTGTTTGTTTGAATAGCCCAATCTAAGCTCTAAACCTAGATCACGATTGGGTTTAGTTGGGTTGATGCAACGCTAAATTTCAAGTGGTTTGTATTTCTCGAATCTCAGTTTAGGTTGGTTTATGTCAGCCTCATCTCTATTTGGTTTTCAGTTCAGCATCACCTCTTCATAGTTGATTCGTTGTTGGGTAATTAGGGTTCTATTGGTGCTAATTGATGGTTTGTTTATATGAATTTGATTTCTGATTTGATTATAGATCTATTGTGATGTATACGTTTTAAAGCTTACGAGTTTGCATCCGTTAAAGAATTTGGGGATGGTATTAAATTCATTTCAATCCTTCATGATTGAATTCAAAAAGATTAGCTAGAAATGGCTCAATTGCTTACTGTGATTTATCACAAGGGGTTGTTGGTTAGTGAATCAGTTAATTTTGACGGTCGGTTCATTCGTTGTTTTGAGATGTCAAGGCTCACACAACATATTTTTGCTATTTGTCATTTTATGTTAAAGAGTTATATTAAAAGAGCGTAGTAACGGTTAGGTTTTCAAACTTGAATTTCATTAACCAATTTAAGAAACAAGTAATTAGAACAAACCAATAAACTTATATAATTTCAGATTGTCAGTGCCTACTTTTAATCTACGGATCAATTTTCAAGATTACAATTCGAAGTTTTCAGTTGAAAAAGTATTAATGAACAAGCATGGACTAATTTAAATCGAGCACAATAAAAGCATAAACTGAATGAAAAACTTTATTAATAAAATCCAACAAATAAGAAGGGGTTCATCTTGGAACCTTAATCAAGAGGTTTAGTTGCTCATGGCAACAAATATCATAACAAAACAATATAAAAACATAACAAGAGAATGAAGAAATCCTGCCTTGAAGCTCTGATGCTTGACCCTTGCCTTGAACCGTTATAATAGCGCAAGAGTCTTTATTTATAGCAAATGATTACTTAGGGTTTAAGAGAAGAAAACTGAGCTTTTTGAACCAATTTCGCTTGGAAAATAAGGGTTTCTTCTCATCTTTGTAAAGCTACCATGACAATGAGTAGTTAAATTCTCTTTGAGAAATGATAACTAGACACACTTTTTTTGACACAATACAGACACCATGGACAATTTAGACTTTTCAACATTAAAACAAGGGCATTGTTGTAAATGCATCATACCCCTCTTCTACCTCTCTTCTCTTCTCTGCGTGTGCAAAGTCTTTCGCTACCACCATCCTCTCACAGACCACCATCAACCCCCCCCGGCTCTCTCTCTCTCTCTCTCGTCCTCCACCATCCTTCTTACCTCCGTCCAACACTAATCATGATATCTCTCTCTCTCTCTCTCTCTCTCTCTCTCTCTCTCTCTCTCTCTCTCTCTTCTATCTCAGATCTGGATCTTATGTCGCCGACGGAATCCTTTTCTTCCTCACGTCGTCGGAGATTCGTTCAACCACTGTTCTGAGACTCATCATCTTCCGTTCTGGATCTTCCCCACCGGCAACATTCTCACCACCAGATCTGTTCTTTTTCATTTTTGTTGATATGAGTTGTGTCCGATTATTAGCGACGACGAGTTTAGTTGCGACGAGTGAAGTGATAACAAAAGAGAGACCACCGAGTTGCAGAACGGTGGTGGTGGAAAATGATAAGCAGACACGACTTGCAGGGAAATGAAAAGGAAAACAAAAAAAGAAAGAAAGGAAAACATAATATATAGTAACAGTGTAAAAAAACAAAAATACAGTATAATTATACGGTGATGTCTGCATTGTGTCTCCAAAAATGTGTTCAGTTATCATTTCTCATTCTCTTTTGTTGGGGTTAAATGTAACCAACTTTGCTAGTATGTATTTCTTTTGATTATGACATTATATATTATTCTAGTTATTCATGAATATTTATGTTATCCTTGCTTTCATTAATTCAATTTATGAATTTGAATTGTTATTGAGAAATACCTTTTGAATCTAGATTTAGGATAAGCACCTGGTAAATACTGAACTCTAAAGATAGATTTAGGTTTATCAATCACTAAAATTATTGATTGTTAAGGATATTGTGTTGGTTAATAGGTTGAGAGATCGACAATCGACCAATATGATTGAACTCATAACATTGTTTAGACATAGATGAAATAACATTGTTTAGACATAGATGATGTTTGTTTAGACATAGATGATGTTCGTTGAACTCATAACATTGTTTAGAATCTATATAACAAATCAGGAGTACATGTGAAATAAGTTGATGAAGTTTAACCCCAATATACACATATCTCTCTTGATTTCCGTATCATTTACACTGTTATAATTTTGTAGTTTATGAAATCAAACACCTTACAATTATCTCACTTAAAATCATATCAATTGTTGAATGAATTAAATATCGCACTAGTCCTTGTGGATATGATACAAAAATACTTACTTTTGATACAACATCAACCACTCAAAGAAATGATATTGGAGAAATTTGGTGGATGCTGCTTTATCTTCCCGTAGAAAAGATGGAATTATTTCTTACAACTTTGATAGTTGTTTATATTCCAAACACCACAAAGAAAGATGAAGAAGAATGATGACTACATTTGTGTGAGTCATATTTTCAATGGTATATGAGACTCCCTGTTTGATATCTATCAAAGAATACATTATGTAAAGTAACTACAGAAAGAAAGAAAAAAAGAATAAAGATACATGCAAGAAGATGCTACAAGTAAGAAGTTTCCTTGTTTCTGACAATCGATTTGTTATGGAAAAATGCATGAAATTGAACACATTAACAACAACAATAACAACAACCATCAAAATGCTCATGGAAAAACTCCCAAATTCGTTAGTGTATCCTCCGTAATAGAAAAACTCCTTAATTCATGGAAATATTTTAAAGGAACATTAAACAAAAGAAAGATGACATGTCTCTTAAGCAATTGGGTAATCACCTTCACTTAGAAGAAGAATGTTGAAAATAAGTTGATACCAAAAATCAAAAGGCTCGTGAGAAGGTCCATGTAATGGAGGATGAAAATTTAAGACATCTTATAAGCATAAAAACTTACGAATTTGCCAATTAATCTAAGTTATTTCCCCCTCATTTACATCACTCCAAATCATTAATAATTTCTCCAACGCACGAGTGAAGCGTCAAAATTTTTTTTTTTATAAACTATTATCAAAAGATTAATTGTTGTGTTTGTGTAAATCACAACAAGGTCTTCAAAGTAATCTGGAGGAAATTCGCTGTTCATACCATTTATATCCAATATCCATAAGTCGGTGGGGATGAATCGAGCCTAAAAATTAGTTTGGATACACATACTTTAGAGTTCTAAGTGTAATCTTCATCAACAACCTCTTTGTTCAAGTATTGAAGCATCTTCCCAATAATAATGTTATTTCGTACAATTGCTAGCCATATCACACAAACATAATAAAATATAAATAAATAAATAAAAGGATAATATGACAAAGAAAAGCGAATAGTATAACTAACAAATGAGAAAATAAACCACCATAGTGAATTACTAACTTGCAATCAATAAAATCAATCATTGAAAAACAAATCAAACAAAATTACATTGAGAAAGAGAAGCAAATGTACGCAAAAAAAATGAGAAAGGAGACTAGGGTTCAATATCGTGGATAACAAAAGTAACTAATACAAAAGATACAAGGAGTGTACGATTCTTCGACATGTCAACACCGACTAGCATGGATAGTGACTTAAACAAAGGGGGAGGTCAAGAATATGTTATCACCATTACGATTTTGACCATTAAAGACTCAACTCCTTTGAAGCTCCTCAATCCCACTATATTCAATTCTTGAGACAAATGACATATTCAAAGAAATTCTGACCAATTATTGGAATAGTTTGTGGATTTCTAACAATTAGAATGATTGAAATTAATAAGATAGCAATAACAATCAAGAGGTACATTAATTATAAGATTCTTTTGAGAATTTTTTTTGTCCTTTTTTATTTTCAACTACATTAATTATTTCTTTCCATACATGCCCTTATTTATTATACATCTTTTTCTTCAATCAGCAATAAATAGAATGTTGAAACTTGAAAACATAAACCAACCCTCTTTCTTAAAGGATAAAATTGTAAAAACAATAGTAATTACAAACATATTTAATACAAATATCCACTATCTTAATTCCCGTTATTTTTTCAAAAGAGTCCTATAATTAGGGACGGAGGTAGTAATAAATAGGGAAGGTTCATTATCTCTATATCCAACTTATCTCTTAATTTGATTTTGCTTAGTTAGACGTTAGAGTGTTTGCATACACCACTCACATCAGTACACTTAAAGTATTGCTCTATCGTCCTTTGGAGAGCCAACTTATCAATTCGAACTAACTATGACTATGTATGTTCTGCATGGTAGACCCAATTTCATGAGCAACATCACTGATTTATATGCAATAATTTATGTTTTTTTTTTTCTTTTTTCCTCTTTATTGAAACATAATTAAAATTTTTGAAAACTTTTACTTTAAATTCCACACCTTTATAAAAGTAGTTTAAAACTTTAAAATTTTCAAGTAATATTTTTATCACACGATTTCTTCTTTACTTTTAAAATTCTCTTTTTGAGAAAAAGCAACATCCTAAAACAAATGAGATGCCATATCCTAGTTTTCTTTTCTAATTTCTTTTAACTTATATAGAAAAGAATAGAGAGGATCTGTGAAGTCTGAATACGAGATACGATACTGCACCGATACGCCGATACGGAAAAATTTCAAAAATCAAGATACGATGCGACTGAGATACATTAATAAAAAAAAATTATATAATTAAATGTACTATATAATTATAACCATTTTTTTTAATATGCAAGTATATTAACAAACACAAGAAACCAGGCTCGTAGCACATTAATATAAATATAATATTGACGATTAAGAGAAAGGGAAAGATGCAATTGATTGTGTGGTGTGGTGTGGGTCGTACGGGCACCAAAGAAAGATAAAGGAAATGTATATATATTATAGTAATATAATATTTTTATTCTTATTTTTTACACAAAAAAAAAAAAAACAGAAATCAAAATAATATAAAAAACACAAGTATCCGTGCGGATCGGGATGTATCGGAAAGTGAATTTTTTTTTTCTGCCCTAATTTGTGTCAAAAAAATACAAAAATGCCCCACTTTTTCAAAAAATTGCACAAATGCCCTACTTTCTGGTACCCCTCTACTCCCACTTGCGGGGTACCTAAAAAAAAGTGTACCTTGCAACCCCCACTTGCGGGGTACCTTTAAATTTTTTTTTTAAAATTTTAACTATCCCGCAAGTCACATTTGCGTGGCATTTTTTTTAAATATTTAAATACCTTGCAACCCCCACTTGCGGGGTATATTTAAGTTTTTTTTTTTTAAAAATTTAATACCCCGCAAGTCAAAATGGCTTGATATTTTTGGGTTTTTTTTTTTAAATTTTTAAATATCCCTCTAAACAAAAAAAATAATAAACAAATAATAGGGACAAAAAAAATAAACAAAAAAATACCACAATATCTATAATTATTATAAATGCCCGGCTGTCCCACACCCCCGTCTTCGACGATTTCTTCCGCGATTTACTTGAGGGTCATGTTGGTCTTCGTCATTGTTATCTGTAGTTGATTGTATTTGACTACCATAACCCAATGACAACGACACATCGTGTTCCCTTGTTTGCCATCCAATATCCAGAAATTGTTCATTGTTGTTGAACGAAGCCGGAGAGAAGTGAGATAATAGGTTTGTTGGTGTTGGTGGATGGTTGTAGTTTTGGTTGGTGTACATTGGGTATTGTGGGTTGTTGTAGGGGGGTAATTGGTGTTGGACGGTCCAGCTTGGTTTGGGTCATTATAGGAGAAGTAGTTGTTGTTGGATGTTGTAGCTTGGTTTGGGTCATTGTAATGATAATTTGGTAAATGAGAAGGAACAATAATTGATTTTCAAACAGTCCCATCAACAATAATTGATTGTCAACGCCAAAATTTACATTATTAATATAAGTTGAAATGGTATGATAAATTGAAAAATTAAACGAAGTATTTATAGTAGATGAAATAATACATGTTTGATATTAATTGTAGATATTGTGGTATTTTATTTGTTTATTATATTTTTGTTTAGAGTGGTATTTTAAAAATTAAAAAAAAAAAACCCAAAAATATCAAGTCATATTGACTTGCGGGGTATTAAAAAATTTTAAATATACCCCGCAAGTGGGGGTTGCAAGGTATTTAAATATTTAAAAAAAAAAAAATGCCACGCAAATGTGACTTGCGGGGTAGTTAAATTTTTTAAAAAAAAATTTAAAGGTACCCCGCAAGTGGCCTTTTATTGCTCTTCTCTTGTCCCCTCGGGCTTATTATATTAAATTAAGGCAAGCGGTGGAACTGGAAAACTATCAATGCTTTTCTCCCTGTCTTTCCACTCATATAATGAAACAAGAATTAATCTCGGATACGTCTTCTTCCGTGATCCATTTAATGAATCATTAGAGTGCGCGTTGCGTGAGGAGTTAAGGGCTATTCCAGTCGATTGATCCTCCGCTTCTGGCCGTCTCGCTCCCATCGCTTTGTTGGCTGACAGCCCCTATCGCTAATCAGAGAGAGGTAGCGAATCGAATGTTGTGGCGGCCTTGAGCTCTTCTTCTTTCTGCCCTCTTTGCCGCTGCTATTCCATCTGGTGGTATACTAGAGTCTGCCTAAAGGCTGCTCTTCTGCCTTACCCTTAAGTAAGGGCGGTGGAACTCTTATACTTCCTTTATCCGCTATCGCTATGTCACAAAGTTGGGTAAGCAGTAGAACTCGTTGCCCTTTCTTCCACGCTAGAAGTGAAAGCCCAGCCAAGTTCTTGGAGAATCTATAGTTTCTGGTGTTGGGCGAGTGGGGGTTGCAAGGTACACTTTTTTTAGGTATAGGGCATTTGTGCAATTTTTTGAAAAAGTGGGGTATTTTTGTATTTTTTGACACAAACTAGGGCATAAAAAAAAATTCTCGGAAAGTATCGGATAATTATTTTTTTTAAAAATAAAATTTAATATTTGGATACTCTCCAAATACGTATCGGGAAGTATTGGGCAGGTATCGGTGCAGGATACGCATGAGATACGGTACATCATCCATTTTGAAGTATCGAGCTTCACAGGAGAGAATAATCCTTTGTCAAAACAAGAGAATTTGATAAAAACGGTACAACTTTTCCATAGTACAAAAAGCTACCATACAAAATGAAACAAAGTTTCAATTTTTATAAATATATTCTTTTAAAACAATTTAAGTGACAACAAATTATTCCAATTCTAAACTTAGGATGTTAACCTTAACATAGTTTAAATCAACACTTAAGATGATTTTTTAAGTAAAAGAAAAGTTCAACATCAAGATCCTATTCACAATATAGTGATGATGAAGAATGGCAAAAACAAAACCAAATTCAAATTTTTCTTTCATTAAAATCCCACCACGTGGCGCGTGACTCACACACTCAAACCCGCGCGTGCGTCTCAAAACACCGCCCAATTATCGCTAGTTCCTTTCAGCCAAATAAATAAACGAATATTACGAACTTTCCGCGAAAATTATTTTTTTTATTATTCGCAAAAAAATAAAATTTTGCCGAATCCACTTTTTATCGAAAAAAGAAATTAAATTAAAAAATTAAATAAAAAGCGAAGACTTTTTCTAATTATGATTATTCATCATTGATATTGTTTCATTCATGAATTTTTCTCTTGTGCTAGGGTTTCATAATTTTCAAAGTTTTTTTTTTTGTTTTAAATTGAGAAATTTGCGTTAAAGTTTTAATCTTGTTTGGTTTTTGAGTATTGGGTAATCGATTTTTGCGTATTTTGGGATTTGGGTTATTGAATTGAAGGTGTTTGAAGAAAGTTGTGAAAGAGGGTTAGGGTTGAAAAAGGGGGAAAAAGATGATGGCTGGTTCATCTTCATCTTCAGCTAGTGTTGCAGTAGAGAAAGCAACAAGTGATCTTCTTATGGGGCCTGATTGGACCATGAATATTGAAATTTGTGATTCCATCAATTCTAATCATTGGTAACAATCTTTAACTATAAGCAAAGGGGAAAGATGGCATATCAATTTTGTATAGTTTTATTTATTTTATTTTATTTTTATGGGTTTGACTTTAATCATCATTCACATATTTGAGTTTAGGTTTTTTAATATGATATGATGTTTCATGCAGATGTATGTATGTTTTTTTATTTTCAAAATGAAATTTTGGGCAAAAAATTGAAATTTTTGTTTAGGTTTTTTAATTTTGGGTGTTGTTGATTATATTATTTTATCATGTTTTGTTGAAGAATTAATCAATTGTAACCTTCCCAAGAAACAAGTGTTAAATTTATTTTTTTTATTACTGTTTATATATTTTTTTTCTTTTTCATGCAGAGTTGTTGGTGTCAGAGTGTAACAAGAATTTCTAGTATGAATTTTCCTTATGAAAACTAAGTTTAGTGGATTTGTGAACAAACTAGTTTGTCAACTTGTTTTTCGCTACTTTTCCCTTTTTTTTTTTTTACCTCAATGAATTGGTTATTGGGAAATTTACAGTGATTTTTTAACTGAATATTTGATATCTTTAATTTATCAGGCAGCCTAAAGATGTGGTAAAAGCTGTGAAGAAGAGATTACAACATAGGAGCTCTAAAGTTCAAATTCTTGCTCTCACGGTAATATTTTGTCCAGTCTAACAGTTGCATATTTACCTTGAGTTGTTCATTTGTTTGGAACATGATCTGTGGTTTCTTGTTGTCTGTTGATTAGCTTCTGGAGACAATGGTAAAGAACTGTGGTGATTACGTGCACTTTCAAATCACCGATAGGCATATATTGGAGGAGATGATAAAGATCGTCAGGAAGAAGGTAAGGTTGTGGTGGTGATTGTAAACTTCAGATGCATTCTGTTTTAATTTGCACATTTGATGCTCAAAACATTACAGTGTTGTTTGATCCACGTAGCCGACCCGACTTAGTGGGATAAGGCTTGGCTGTTTTCGTTGCAAATTGTTGTTGCATTGTTCATACTTAGTGTCAAGTCGTTTTTTTTTTTTTTTTTTTTTTTCTTTCTTCGAAATTATAACTAAGCGTCCAGTTTTGTTCAACCTTCGAAT
Organism: Medicago truncatula; assembly: GCF_003473485.1. Lineage (NCBI taxonomy): Eukaryota > Viridiplantae > Streptophyta > Magnoliopsida > Fabales > Fabaceae > Medicago > Medicago truncatula. Next base: position 33,574,623 of record NC_053048.1, read on the forward strand.
CTCTCATCTATCACTCCATCTTTGACAAACATTCTGTTATCTATAATTTTTATATTAGTAATCGTAAAAAAAATTTAACAAGAGAAATACAGAAAACATTGAGAAGAGGACAGTGATAAACTGATAATCTAGATTCATATTGACGATGTGTTACCCACTTGCAACTCTTTCCGATAGTGGAAATCATTTTTGTTTCTCCCCGTGGAACTGTTGTGCGGTGGAGTGTGGACTGTTTTGGAAAATGTCTCCATTAGGGCGGTTAATACCAAAGTTCAATCCAAACATCGTAACTTAATTTACTTCATTAATACGGCATCTGGTGTTGTTGTCGTTTAGCAGCGCCTCGTGCCTTGTTCAATTTATATCCAAATCAAGTTTGATGTCCTACTATCATTAATGACCTGTATCTTATACTGTCTACATTCTAGAGGAGATTTCTCATTTGATCCTATATTCCATCCAGTTTTGTTAGGTAGCAGCTATAATGGTGCTGTAACGCTATTGCGTAGCGGAATTTAGACAATACGCCATTGTTTCGCAATACACTATTTAGTACAAAATGTTCAAATAGCGGCTATAGTGGCACTATATAGCCCTATTGAGTAGTGGAATTTTAACGCTCTGCTATTTTCCGCTGTACGCAATTGACAACACTGATTCAACCATCATATTCATCGTTATGTATTTTTGGATTTAGCGGTACTTTTTACATGATCGATAACTATTGTGAACTATTTAAAATTTTATAGTCTTGTGGGTTGTCTCATCTAACTTAAATGCATGTAATGATAATTTAGGCAGACATGCAAGTGAGGGATAAAATTTTAGCATTGCTGGACTCGTGGCAAGAGGCATTTGGAGGGGCCGGTGGAAAATATCCTCAGTACTATTGGGCATATGATGAATTAAAGGTTATTATACAGCTGTCTACTCAATTATATTTCTTGATTGTCGTTTATCCAATCTATATTGATAGCTTCACGCGCTACGCGGGATGCTAGGTTATCAAAATTGGTATTCACTTAACATCTGTGGATTTTCTATAAAATGATATTCGTTCTATTTTATTTATGGGTGACATTTCACTTTTACAAATCTAGAAAAACGAATTTTGTTATGATATGTTTTTCCAAATCTGTATTTTATAACTTAATTTGGCACCTCAATAGTTTGTATAGATGTTTTCTGTACAAACCTGAATTGTTACTTTGCAATTCTTTCAGAACAAATAGCTAGATTGGACGAATTTGTAAAGATTTGTTTTGTTTTAAAAAACATTTTATATTCAATTACAAAAATGCCTACTTGTTTTCACTTTGTTTTCTTTTTTCAAAGTTTTGTACTGTTTCCTTTACAAAACATGAAAAATAACAAAATAAAATTAAGTAAAAACACGGTGGCAATGTGGCAAAGAAAATGTTTTTCAAAGGCCCTAAGGTTTCCCTCTGAACCTCAGTGTGCAGAACCATCCCCATGTTAAACCCAACCATTGTCACTTTTTTTACAAAATCACGTCAATTGATGGGATTGAAATTGCATTAATATCTGTTAACCATGATTACACACGAGTCATAATTCAATCCGTTGGATCATATTTTCAAATTATTGTGTTGGATTTTTTACATGGCAGCGATCTGGAGTTTCTTTTCCAAAGCGTTCACCAGATGCAGCTCCGATATTTACTCCACCTCCTACTCATCCATCTTTGAGACAAACTGGATATGGGATGCCAAGCAGTTCTTCAAAAACACTCGATGAAACAATGGCAACAGAGATAGAAAGTTTGAGGTGAACTCTAATTTTTTTTGTCTGCTCATCTATGCTTCTGCTGCTTTCTTTTGTATTACTGAACTTCTATGTGCACCCAACTTCGTCTTTTGGCTAATTTTTCCCTTGAAATCCTTAGTATGTCAAGCTTGGAATCCATGCGGCATGTGTTGGACCTTTTGAGTGACATGCTACAAGCTGTAAATCCTAATGACCGTGTGGTATGTTAAACTAAACAGTGTTGCCTGGCCTTTCTAAATCCTCTTTGCAACTAAGTAAAATGGTTAAGTGTTTTCTTTTGATGCTCTCTAGGCTGTAAAAGATGAAGTAATTGTTGATCTTGTTGACCGTTGCCGCTCCAACCAGAAAAAATTGATGCAGATGCTGACAACAACTGGGTTAGTTCCGTTGAACTGGTTATAGCATGTGTCGCACACCCAAATATAATCATAGGATTAATGGAATAGTTTTTTTTTTCATCATCTTGGTTATATTGTAGGGATGAGGAACTTCTTGGGAGGGGCCTTGAACTGAACGATAATATTCAAAGTTTGCTTGCAAGGCACGATGCAATTGCTTCTGGGTCTTCTTTTCAGATACAAGGTGCAAGTTCCAGTACCATGTCATCTGAAGTTCAATCCAGTTTCAATCAAAACGAAGTAAAGAGCTCCAGCCCTGCTGAGTCTGTTTCAACACCTAAAGCTAGCCCTCCTGCCGAAGTTTATTCCGAGCCAAAGGGCGAGAATGATGAAGAGGAAGAAGATGAATTTGCACAGCTAGCTCGAAGGTATCTTAGAACTAATGGAAACTATTCTTATTCTATAGCATCTTTCATATGAAATTATGAAGTGTAACATGACAAACATACAAAAACATAAACAGTTTAGTATGTGTTCCCACCGTCAATTGCGGAAAATAGTAGCCTGTTCAATTTTGCTACTGTACTGTGTTATAGAGCCCGCCACTATAGCCGCTATTTGACTACACTTTGTACTAAATAGCGTATTGTTGAACTATAGCAATTTCTTCAAACTCCGCCATGTCGAAGCACTATCTGACATCGCTCTTACTTCCCCAACGTGCATGTTGGTATGTTCATGTGTGGATCTATATGGTCAGGTGAATTATGTTCGGGTTTCGGTCAGCTGAAATAAGAATCATTGCATGATGTGTTTCTTTTGTTTTTTAATTTTACACTACATTCCATTTCATTCTATCCTGTTAAGCACAGCTCTATATTATAAGCCTTTATATTTTTTTTTTATCATCAAATTTTTTCTGTAAATTGGTATATGCAACATGTTGTAATAATCAATTAATTTGTTTGAATTCTTCACTAATGCAGGCATACTAAGACACAATCAGTGACTTCAAAAGATGCTACCATTGGATCCACTGAAAATTCAGGCTCAATGAACACTAGCAGCACAACTCCATATGTGCCAGAGCCCTCAACTGCTGTCCCATCCGCATCCAATGCATTAGCGCTTCCTGACCCACCAGCACCTATTAGTACTACTTCAAAAGATCAGGACATCATTGACTTACTGAGTATCACTTTGTCACTGACACCATCTTCTCCACCAACAACAACATATGCACCATCATCAGCCTCTAGCCAAGGCGGCATGCATCATCAGATACCTACTCCATCCAGCACAGAAAGTTATTCTTATGCTCCCCAAGCATATCCTGGAAATTCGCCATACAACAGTTATGTAGCCCCTTGGGCTCAACCTCAATCTAAGTCAGAGTTTCAAACCCAGCAGCCTCAACAACACATGTATCAACCCCAACCTACCACCCCTCCTTCACCTCAACAACACATGTATCAACCCCAACCTACCACCCCTCCCTCACCTCAACAATTGCATGCACATCATGAATCTGAACAAGCGCTGCGTCATCAACAGGCCCAATCAGAACTACTGCAGTCGCAGAATCAACACCTTCCATACAGCCCTCATCAAGTGCACCCACATAATGAACAATATCAGCCCCAGCCACACTTACAGTCTCAGCCTCAACATCATCCCCATTTACAGCCACAACCACAGTTGCAAACACAGTCTCAGAATCCGCGTCAGCATCAACCTCAACCTCAACGACCGATGCAATTGCAGTCTCAGCAATATCAACAGCAGCCACAATTGCAGAACCAACATGTTCAATACCCTGCTAGATATCCTCCCCCGCCATGGGCTGCTACACCCGGATATGCCAACTATCAGAGCCATTCCCAGAATGCGATTTCGACTTCTCAAGGCAACACAGCAACAGCATCTTATCCTCCTGCACTAGGGGTTAGACCCTCGCAACATAATCAGTCATTCTCTTCACCAGGAGTTGATCCTAGGGGAGGAAATTCTGGCCAAAGACCCTTTGTTCCATCTTACAAGTTATTTGAAGATTTGAATGTATTTGGAAACACTGATGGAAGGGTAAGTGGCACGTCATCCAACGTGTCAGGGACAATGGGACCTGGTATGGTCGGTGGAGGGCGCAAGTGAAATTTTAATTTCCTATTCATCTATGTAAAAAAAAAAAGGTGATGTGCTGTATATCATCAGTATCGTTAGCTTCTCCGCATTTGCAGATTATGTTAAGTTTTTTAGATTGATGGAAGTCCATTAGTTTTGAGTGCTACCTAACCTCAGATATGACAGACATGGAACATTCTTTGATATAAGATTTTATTTTTTGGCAATGGTTCTTGTTTGCAGCTTTTTCTGTCATTGATTTCTTCAGTTTGTAGTTTAGAGTGTTGTGTTGCATTTGCATGTCTTTTGTAGATTTGATATGATAAACGTAACATATTTTTAATATGGGTTTTGCTAACTTGTGTCCTAAGGACACATGTTAAGGAACTAAAAATGAGCAACTTTGCGTTCGGAAAACATATTTTGACTTTAAAAGCTGAATGCATAAAGCTCCTTAACATGTGCCGTTGAGGGATGTGCATTTAAAGGCACAGTTAACATTTGCCTTTTAATATTAGGCAATTCTATGCACAGACACGTGAAGTTGAATTTTTTCATATGTATAATTTTTTGTTTTGGTGATATCAATGTGTTTGATCATCATGGTTTACTGAGATAAGATAAACAGTGTTTCATTTGATTGCACGTGAATCTGATTTGGATTTTCGTATTTTCTTAATCAACGCATGTTGGATTGTTATTTTTGAGTTGATTTTCCAAAATAAAATGTTATCGCATTTAAAACAATCAATTTTAGTTTTGATTTCAGGAAGACTTTTCTTTGGTACTTGATGTATTCAAAATACGACTTTTTTATGGTAAATAAATTTGATTTTGTTTAACATGCACAAGTAAAATGGTCTTGCATCATGAAAAAATGTCTTTTTCACCGTTGGATTAATAAGTAACATCTTATATCATTTAGTTTAATGGTAAGATTTATTAATCTAATAATAAAAACTAACTTGTGCATGATAAAAGACTCGTCTCACTTATGCACACGACCAAACTTCATCAAGATGTGATGGTTGATAAAGACAGATTAGACAATCTGTATTGGGTCATTCCTCATCTACAACAAGCAAATACGCCTAAAAAAACTTAAAGATACAACTGAGTAAGTTATACAAGAACTTGACCTTGATATAAGCCAATATGTTTTACCAAGCCAAAACCTCATTCTTATCAATCAAATCAATTTCTTTCACGTATGGTCAGTGACCAAAGAGAAATGAGAATTTGCAGTCTAGTTACGGATAATTTCTTTAACTTGTAGTGACTCAGATTGACTATAAGTAATCTCAAAAGTGACCAATTCCATCACATACTTTGGAAGCTATTTTGAAGGTTAAGAGGAGGTTAACGTTGGCGGCGTCCCACATTAGCATTGCCATGCAACTGCAACTTCAAACAGCCAAGTAAATTTAGGCTTTCCAGCAAGCACATTATTAATAATAGACTCAAAACAACCTAATGTCATGAAACAACAATTCTAAAATGTTATGTTGTGATATGTCAAATGTGAGTTAAAGTTCCCCTTTGGATGGAAGAGTTGAGGTTGGACAACATATAAGTGAGAGGACTCATAAACCTAATAACTTAAGGTTTTGAATGGAATGTGGTCTCCAACTTATTTGTGTGGTTGCTCTTAACCCAATGTGTTATCTAACCTAGTGAAGCTCCCCCTCGTGCCTCAATAGTGGTATCGAAGTTCAGGTTGACTTTTGAGAAAGTGAGAGAGATTTCTGGTATTGTATCATGGACGCAGAGTCTCACAATTGAGAGAGATGTGTTGTGATGTGTCAAATGTGGGTTAAAGTGCCACATTCAATAGAAGAGTTAAGGTTGAACAACATATAAATGAGAAGACACATAAATCCAATGCATTAAACTTTTGGTTGAAGGTGTGGTGTCTAACTCACTTATGTATTGCTCTTAATACATAAGTGAGGGCAACATGATAGTGAAATTATTGGGTATGATTACAAGTGTGAGGTAAAGAGTAGAGATTGAGGGAAGAAAGAAATAAACCCGATGAGGGTGGAAACTGAAAGCAACCTCCACAAGGAAGGATAGAGACACAAGCTGTGCTGAAAAAATTCCTGTAGAATTAACTTATGAATATTGGGGGTTAAAGATGTTTTTGCCCCTTATCATATGAGAGAGTCATGGTAGCCCCTGTATTTTTATTTTTTTTTGTTTGTGGAGATTTCATTCTTGTAATATAGATTCCTCTCGTGATGAAATGAAGAACACAATTTTTTATTTGTTCTTTTTAATCTGAGTTTTAGTTAAAAGTTATGAGTTTTAATATATTAAACCTTTGTAGCTTGAGTTTTTAATGATTTTTTTTTTATTTTAAATTAGTTTTTAGTTAAAAGAAAAGCCAAGTGGAAACAAAAATTAATCCAAGAGAAATGAAAGTAACAACTCAACGTACCATACCATCTGTTATGCATAGTTAGATGTCAAGAGAGATTAAAAGAACATAATTTTATGTTACAATGGTGGAATCACAAAAATAAATATTAGAGAGGCTACCCACAAAAAAGTAGTATTTAGGCTAAAACCAGAATTCGTCCATCAGGCGAAGGGAAAAACACTTTTAACCAAAACATTGTTATATATTATGGTGGCATTTACAATGCACAAATTATAAATTTGTGCATCATGCACAACTTGCTTTCTAAATTAATACTAGCCATAGATATATTATTATTATATTTGGACGGTTAAGATCAATTACCGATTACCTGTTATCAACTTTTTGTTAATTCATTTACAACAAAAACAGTGACCCCACCTATGAATTGTTTATAATTAAACTAGTTAATGAGCTTTTTGATGGCCGACACTAGTCATCATTTAACTAAAACAAATGAACATCAGCAACAAAAATGGTGAGTAACCCAGACCTGAACATCATTTTTTTTTGAAGACATAAAAATGGAATATATTAACAGCGGCAGTGAACACCTAAGTACAAGATGTACTAAAAGTGTCACCCCTAAAAACAGTCAAACATACAAAATAGAGTCAAAACAATGGTCGATCTAAACCCAAACAAAATAAAGGGTCCGACCACCATCGTTGGGTACCATACATGAAATTTGCGTTGTTAGCTTGAAGCCACCATAAAGAATGAAATCGAACTTTATCTGCTAGATTGTCAACTGTGGTTTGGATATTATTAAAAAGCCTATTATTACGTTCGTTCCAAACCACCCAAACACAAAGTAACCAAATAAGTTGAAGAAATGACTGACGAGCCTTTGAGTGACCTGTAGAGTGAATAAACTGAATGAAATGGTCATTAATATTAAAAGGGTCAGCACCTGACATTCCGATCAAAGACCTGATAAGATGCCACAAAGAACCAAAAGTGGTGCAATGAATAAAAAGATGAGATGTAGTCTCTTCCATACCGCACCCTGTGACACACATACAAGCCTCGCTGTTGATTATGCCACGCCTAAAAAGATGATTCTTAGTCGGCAACCTATCACGCAATAATCGCCAAGCAAAAATGGAAACCTTGAGCGGCACCTGCTTATGCCATATAAGGTCTCCCAAAGGAACGTCTGGAGGTTCAGCTTGAGTTGTAAGATGATGATAGGCGCCTCCCACACTATAACCGCCACCATAATCCGAGTCCCATTGCCACCTGTCGGAGATATTATGCTGCAAAATGACACCATTAATTAAAAGCCTACACTCCTCTAACAGCTCCTCCTCCCACGCCCTCAACGGACGCCTCCAGCCCCACATCTCTCCGTCACCCTCCCCACCAAAGACAACCATATTAGCCACAGTGCTCAATTTATTAGATGCTAAATCAAACAAACGACGGAATCTAGTACAAAAAGGTGTATAATTATGGAGAAGAGAGTAAAACGGCAATAATGAATGATTGTGTTTGGACTGTAAAATACCAACAATAATGTCTTTTCTTTTTATGCTAACCTCAAATTACTTCATTGTTCTTTTCCAGATTCTTTTTTAAAAATTAGTTAAACAATGAAGTAATTTTATGTGGGTTTGAGCATGATAGTTAATTAGTTTGAGGTTGGGATGTTGTTTTCCAGATTTACAATTGTAATTTTTTTCAAAGAAGAAAGCTGGTTTGTATTTCTCTTTCATCAGATATGGGAGGTGAGTTAGGATAAAAGACCATCTATTATTTGCCAATAAAAAATTTCACAGCTTTATAATTTTTTTTTAAACAGCAGGTCTAGAACCGACAGCTGTCCTTACTATTGTAATTTGTGTATGGTGCACAAATTTGTATCTTGTGTGTACTAAATGTCACCATATATTATAGGTTATGTAAAGATGTGATTCCAAATATGTTAATGTTGGAATGGTTTGAGTTGCAAAGATGGATGTACTTAAAAATTACAAGACGTTCAAATTTTTCTTAAAGGTGATGCATAACTGATTCTTCACAAATATAACTAAGGTCAAGCAATAAAGGAATACGACCATGCACCCAAAATTGAAACCAGAACACGAGCAGTTAAATTTCGGGAAGAAAAAACAAATCAGTTTTAAAACAAGGGATCAAGACTTAATAAAAGTGAATGGGTGTGTTATATCACAGGGATTTTAGTGTCCCTGAGTAATCATCAATCATGACATTTCCTTGAGATCTCATATTGAACAAAAACGATTATATGATAATTTTAATTGGATTTCATATTGTCCTTACTCAGCAGAGCTTTGTAAGTCACTGAGAAGGCTTTTGAAAGATCTACATAGAAACTCATTGTCTTTTATGGTTTGAAGTAAGAGGCGTATGGCGACGTATTTATTCCCGCAGATTTTAGTGAATTAATTAATCATAACGTAACAAATAGTAATACCCTATTGATTATTGGAATTGGATTTCCCAGTTACAGCAGGGTGCTGCAACTGATCTGGGCCGTCCGATTTTAAATGGGTGGCTGAGATTACTTTAGACTGTAAAACTGTGTTTAAATCTGAACCATCAGATCTCAAATCTATGGCTGAGATCCACTACAGCCTTTAACTGCTTGGTATAATTTTTGGATTTTTTTTTTTTTTAAATCTGAGAAGAAATTGCACACTTGAACAAACTTTAATTTAATTACATGTTGGTCAAAGCAAAGGTACCCAAAGTCAACAGAAACTACATCATAAATGAAAGATCCCCGTTTACAGGAGTCAATCATCAATATCTGTCAGCAAACTAGATTATGTTCAGACAAATAATTTACAAATAAAGAAAGGGTAAATAGCACACAAACAGTAATGAAAAATAATTATGGATAAATTGATATTTACACACATATACGAAGATGACCTTATTTGTCGGAGCCTCCACTATGCTTCTTTCTTCCAGTCAATTGCAACCCTCAGACATGGAGGCTAATGAATATCTTGCAAACATTTCCAGAAAATTTACCCCTACCAATATTTTCAGATGTATTCACAGCAGAGAGGAACTAAAGCATCATCACAGAATTATACAACTGCGATAAATATGTATGGCACTCTTGAGATGTTTTATGCACTCTTCTCAGCTGGAGAACATCGATGAAATCTTCAAGGGAAAAAATGTGGATTCATTTTGCTTGAGTGTTGTCATCGGCATAGATGCACACACATGCATCTGCAGCACCAGCAGCAAGTAGTAATTGATATGGGTGGAAACTTAAGCAGCTCACGGAACCAATTTTCTGGGCCATTAGAGTAGGATAGTAACGAATGGTGCCCAGTTGATCACCCTCAAGGCTGAAAACCTTAATGAGTTGTTTGGCAGAACCACTGGCAATAATTGGAGCATGTCTATGTACTGCTAAAGCTGTGAGTGAGCCCCGGTGAGCTTCAATAGTGAGATAGGCGCTGCTATGATTTCTTATATCAAGGAATTGGATATCCCCGGCCTGAGAAGCACTAACCAACTGAAGGAAAATGCATAAAATTATCATCCACGTCAAATAAAATTCATTACTCACTGAATTTCTGCTATGGTCCACAGATATAAAAATATTACAAATCTAGCGAGACACTTTCTTTACCTTTCCAGGGTCTAACCCAGGTTGAAAGCCAATTCCCATAACTTTTTCTACTCTCTGTGTGTGTGGCCGTAATCCACATACAAGCCTAAGAAACATCATTGTCGATAATCATTAGTCATTACAGTGACACGTTAAGAAGCATGGAAAATTTAAAACTGAATATTAAAAAGTTCAAGACTTTAGATAACACTTAAGATACTAAATTGATCAATATGGTTCAAGTTTGAACTTAGACTTGGAGATGTGCAGGAAACCATGTCAGATGCATAAGAACATGAACATGTCCGAGCTAATGAATAACAATGTTGCTCAAATCAATCTCATTAATTAAGGAGAACGTAACCATGAGTTTTCATCATGATAGAAGAATTTCAACCGAGGTGCTTACATTTCAGGTGTTCTGGCATCGTAGAGTCTTACAGAACCATCTACAAAACCAGCTGCGAACTGTCCCCCGTGAACTTGAGAAGCAGCCTAAAATACAAAGACAATACAATACATAAATCGAAAGGCTCGGGTCACTATTAAATTAAATGATACTGAAAGAAAATCCAATCAAATATGTTGTAACAAGTGCTAGAGCACAAGCGATCAACCCAAAGTTTTCTGGGTATTCAACTAGCAAATGAGTTTCTTCTTTGAAGAAAATCATAAACCATAACGCCAAATCCCCAATCTTAAAGGCTTACTATAATATGAATTGAGGGTCAGTTGGGTAACTTTCACTCACAAGAACCAAAAACCGCAAGGGCAAAGTATGACATTAGGGATAGCCAAAGAATTAAACTTTAGAGAAGGTGAACAGTAGATCAACAAAGCCGTAACTTTTAAGGCTTCTAGTTCAAGTGCAAACACTAATTCCAAGAAGCCGTAGTAAATGAGAGGGGGAGAAGGAGGTCTCCAAGTGACAGTACATGTACATAATTTTGGTATTATTATCATGAAACTTAACGGTAACAAGAAACAATAGATTTGCCCGTTAAGAGCTCTAAGAAAATATGTAGCTAAGCTGCTGAAATGTGATCAGAATACAGCTTCGTATTTGTCTGTTAAGAATGAACTCTGCTAAGCTAAAATACGATAATAATTTGAGCATAGAGCAGGCTTACCAACGCAGAGACACTGCACTCTGATGATGAAGGTATAGTATTAACAAGCTGCTCTTTATCAAGATCCCACATCATTATTAATGACGTCTCCCCCGACGCATACTGGTAAATGCATTGGAGTAACATGAAACAACACCATAAAATATCATTAACATCAAAGCATGAGGGAAGAATCAGAGTTCTATTTTAGAACATCGGTAGGGAAAAGGGAAACATCCCCTATTCCAAACATATTCAAAGAAGAGCCATATACCAGATAGCCGCATTGCTGCTGCCAATCAACAACTGCATTCGGACTCCTCACACCAGGTTTATGCCCATGAATTGAAGAGAATGCAGTGACAAGCTTCTGTTTCCCCCTCAGGGAATAGTCTTTCCAAACCCGAACGTTTCCATCAGCTGCATAAGATTCCCCAAAATTTAATATTCTGACAATTTTAACATGGAAGAATACAATAATATAAACAGTAGATGAGATTACATGAAGCAGCAAGAAGCAAGCTATCATCAAGCTCATTCACCAGGCAGAGCTTAGAAATTCCTTTGTCAGGAAAATCGTGATTATCAAAACTATTAAGTAGTGTTGCCTCTTCGTGGTTCCATACCCTGTGCAAAACACCAAAGTACATAGTCAACAGCAGAATCAAATATGATGCAATACAAAGACTAACAGTAATAATTCATCAAAACCAGAAAAGTATTCTAACCTAGTCCAAACACATGATTCCTACTGCCTATAAAATTAATAATTCCAGTTGTTTGGTTTCCTAAGCCTCTATAAAATTAAGAATGCTAGCAGTTTAGTTTCCTAGGCCTCTATATCTGAGAATCTTCATGTGTTCTACTAACACTAAAATTGAACAAATATTGGAAATTTATAGCCCTTCAAGTTTATTCTTTTAACATTTTAGAACAAACTTCCTTATGTTCCTTACTTAACAGTATCCACTAAAATAACAATGGTATTGACAAACTTTGCATACCTGATACGTTCATTCTCGTCAGCAGCAACCACTATAGGAGAGAAAGGTTGTAGCAACAATGTTTGTGTGCCCTTTATGTCCCATTTAGCAATTGGATTTGTTAACCTACTAACAGCTGACAGAATAAAATGACAAAATTCTCAGCTGGACAACTGTAAGGAATTTGTTTGCTTAATTGAATTAAAAAAAAAAAAGGTGAAATACAAACCAGAGTGCTGGCATTTCACTATGTGCTCCAATGCAAATTTTTCCCTCTCCTCCCTTCTAGCTAAAACTTCTTCGCTATCATCTGCAGCAGTTAAAAGTGATTTGGAGAAGTGCCCACAACTCCAATTATATATACTTGATTGAGGAAGTAAACTGCGATCGAAAGTCCCCGATCCTAAAAGTGGGTCAGCTAGTCCAGTGTCTGGAGAAGTCATCAGGTGAGGCCTAAACTCCAATGAACATACTCTCCGCATTCCAGCTATGTAACTTGGACGAGGAGGACTGACTGGAGGAGTTCTGAAGGTTAGAGGCAAGTGTCCTACCAGAGCAGCATGCAATTATAAACATAAAGACAATAGCAGCAGGAATTCATGCCATAAAAAAATGATGCAGAGTGATAAATGTCACCAAACAGCATTGGAAAGGTTAACAATTAAATCAAATAAAAGTGAGACTTACCACCATTCATATCAAACCAAGAAGACGAGCGAGCAAGACTAGCAGAAACGGGAACTACACTACTAGTCCGAACACCAGAAGGCTTCAATGGTTTTGCAACCACTTGTTCAATGCCTATTATGGACAGTACCCGACGACCAAGGTTCCCAACTCGCGGAGATGGATCTTTTGCCAAAGTACACATAGCAAGTACACATTGTGAATATAATGCATTGTCCAAAGGCTTTGGCCCAAAGCTGTTAACCACTCCATTGCTGAAACCATCATTCAGTATTCCTGAATCAGAATGATGAGAGGAATTGTCAGACAATGGGGACCCGTGCATTATTCCAGAACTAGCGAGAGGACTGCTTGAAGAGACCCGCCCATCACGAATTACTTTAGAATTGTCACTCCCAACCCTTAGAGGACCAATTTGAGGTGAAACAATACTCCCATGAGCCATATGTTGGTTCTGTTTAGAATATCCACCACCCGTATCTTTAATATTAGTCAATGATGGTAAGGAATTTATCAAAGAATTAGTCTGAGGTTTCCAATATGCAGCAGCAATAGATTTCAGGTGCTTGTTGTGGCCAAAAGCAAAGCGTGCTAGCGCTGACAGAAGAAAGAAATCCATTTCAGTAAAATATCTTAAAGATCCAGCCCACACTTAATACTATAAAGACAAAATTAAGTTATCTAGAAAGAAGTACATGCCAACCACCAAACAAAAAAACTGGCTGTCTTTTTTTGTTGAATCTATTAGTGTGCAATTTTTTTTAGAGAAAACAATAACACACACACACATAAAACCATTTTTCCTCATTGAAATGGAATTTTTGCTAATTCATTTACAAAAATTAATTTATTTGAAGTAGTTCAATCCTTTTTCTAAGTTCTGATATAACTAGCTATTAGGAACTATTTGCAGATAATTAAGAATTTCTCAGGATCATTCTACTAAAATAAACAACCAATAAACAAACAGCATCAGTATTTTCCCTCTAATCATAAGAACATGAAATCTTCACATAAAACATTGAAAATAAATAAATAATAAATAAACACTGCGATGTTTCATCACCTACCCACTGCTACCTCCGCCCTCACCAATGGACTCCCATCTGAAGCAACACTCAACAGACTCCTAACTATACTAACTTCAGCCCTAAACTTGTCATCATCATCACATTCTTCATCTCCAACACTTCTACACGAATCAAATCCCACATCAACAAGGGTACCCAGTGCAAAAACAGCAGATGCTCTGACCTGAGAATAAAAAATTACACGGCTTAGCTATTTATTTAATATACCAAAACATTAATCATCTAGAAAATATAAACATAGCCAATATTAGGGTAGTAAACCTCTGGCTGGGGTTCAGACAGTAGAGGAGCAAGTATAGAAGTTGCATGTCCCTGCAAACCGATTATTTTCCCCTCTGGAAACTCTTCCCACAATTTCCCCAGACACAGGCAAAGCCATTGAAGGAAAAGGGGCTCCGTTTGTGAATCATTAGGAGATGAACTCTCAAGGTGCTTTAAGCAGACATGGCTCAAACCAGCTTCAATACAAGCTTCTTGGCCTCTTCTATGACCATCCACAATCACAGCCAAAACAAAAGCAGCCATTGCACGTTGCTCTGGGTACGCTTCCGAGCTATCAAGAAACTTCATAAAATAGATATGACCTCCGTCCTTCACTAGATCAACCTGACATGACTGCAACCCAGCAATGGAAAATCATCAATGCATGATACAGTAGACAAAATATAAGTTTTCTAATACACTCTATTCCTTCATTGACACTATTGTATATCAGGCACTTATGATGATTTTTTTCATTTGGACTCCATTGTACTTTCAGGCATGAGAAATGTTATCAACACACATTTTAACACACTCTCCTTGATTGGTTAAAATTCACATGGGATTCACCATATTTATATAGGACCCACATGATTTGGTGGGACCCATGTGAATTTTAACCAATTAAAGAGAGTTTGATGAAAAGTGTGTATTAAAATGTGTGTTGCTAGCATTCCTCTTCAGGCATTCAATCAATAAAATGATCAGCTGCCAAGTAATAGTTTCTCATAAAAGAAAAGGAATATCCAGTCTGCCTAAACAGATTTTTTAATAGGGAAATGAACAATTGAGCAACTTCATATTGTCCAGTGATGTTTATTTCCCTCTTTTTATATTCCCTATCTTTTACTTTTCTCACCTTGTCCTGAACCAAATCCGACGGGAAAAATAACATGTTCATGTACTTTAATAATGACTACAGTACAAAAAGCATTATCAATCAAAGCAGAAATTTCAACATGGCTTATGTATTAAATAAAACTCATGTCTGCTGAAATGTCAGCTAAGCACTGAATCATGTGTATACATGCACAGCAAGCACATGTTCTGCAACAAATTAAGGAATTGAGAATTGACATTCTATTTAAGAGAAATTATTCTCCAAAAGTACCTTGTCAAGTGCAAGGATCTTTGTCCATATGAATACAAGAATCTGTCTTAGTTCTGGTGTGGTTGTTTGCAACAGCTTCAGAACATAAGGGAAGATTCCAACAGATAATGCCTACATACAAGAAACTCGTATCCAATTATCATATAATACAACAGTCTTACTGAAAATAGATAAAAACTGCACAAAAATTTGACGAATTGTGATAGAAATTACCAGATCCACAGCCCATGGGCCCATATCAAGAAATCTTCCTAGGAGTACCAAGGCACGAAATCGATGGCATTGACTAAGTAAAACCTGAAATAGGAACAGAACTACTTCTGAATGTATACAAAGATATGTATAAAATGCCAAACAATTTCCCCATGGCTTCAAAATGTAAATATTGCGAAAAGGGAAAAACAAAGTTAGTATGATAAACCAAAAAGATTGAGTCAGGATAAAAAAAAGATTTTGCTTCAGAAAGAAAATTTGTAGAAAAAGCAACACAATCAGTCATCATACAAGTATTAGTATAACTACGGAAGCTTCAGTCATCATACAAGTATAACTATGGAAGCTAAAACAGAATAGCGAAATAATTCCTGGGTCAAAAACTTGCAACAAAACCCCAGTAATAAAATAATTGAGACAAATGATTGCAAAACAATTTGAGAGGCAGAACCTTGGCTTCAAAAATTCCCAATAACATCTCCATTGGCTGAATAAAGAACCCAGAAATTACCCCTCGGCATTACTACTTCGGAATCTAGACATATGGCTAAGAGATGATGCTTGCAATAAATACACATTTTTTTCAAATTTCTTTCAGAAGGATGATAATGATCAGCCAAATTGAAAATTTTTCACTAACAAGAGCATAATTCAAATAGCAAAAACTTAATTAAGGAACAGTAACCAACATAACAATGGTATTAGAAACCAACACAATGGTTCCAAAGGTAACCAAGACTAAGACGTGATGTACCTGAAGAACTATAGGCAACTGTTCGGGTGGTTTCTTATGCTCAGAACCATGGTCGAGCCAAACTTCAAATGCTGTTAACTGCTCAGTAAAAAATGTACTAGGCTGAAAGAGAACAGCCATATACTTCATCAGGTAAGATCAAAACTTATAAACAATATATACGTATGCTACTGTTCCTAGTAAAAGCAGAATACCAGAGCCAAGGAAACTTTACATCAGAGGTATAAAAGAAACATCAAATTACCTGAAATTCTGCATTAGGATCCTCAACTAATGAAGGAAGTTGAGAAAGGCAGAGCTCGGCAGCCATATCCCACGCATCCCTGCAGCATGGATTGAAAACATATTCTGATGATAAAGTTTATTGGCGCATAGCAATATCATAACAGTAATCACCAACAATACCACATATGATGCTGATGGGTTGGTGGTAGCATAGGGTGAGAAACGGGAGTACAATTTGCCGATCGCATAATTCGCTCCGCAAGTAGAAAATTTCGAAACAAACTTGCAACAAGCAAATCCTGTCTGAACAGTCTCTGAAAAAGATCTGCAGGACAGTCAATGTCAATATACGCTAAAAGAGACCAACTAAAATTGGTTGTTGCAAAATACCTGGGTTGAAAATAAACCATGGAAATTTAGGAAGTCATTAGGAAGAATGGGGAGAGTTGAGACCTACCATGAGGAAGAACATTCCATGCAATTGTATCAGTTACTGCTGTAAAGATCCAATTCAATTCACCAAGAAGAGTCTTTCGGTCATTTGGACGACCAGGGATCTTGTCTATAAGTAAATAATCAAACGAGTCGCGAAGTAACGAACGAGTAGAAAACCTAGAGACAAAATACATAAAACTCATTGAACATTTACTAATGAAATAAACACTTACACTATTCAAAAGTTCATGATTTAGAAAATGTCAATTATTAGCCAAGTCTAGAGAGAAATTGTGACATTATGTTGATGCATAACTTCCATACCAAGGTTAGTAACGAAAAAAAGCATATTCAAACATAAATCCTACTTTTAAAATTATCATTATCACAGTAGCATTTTCTATCATCACTAACATAAATCCAGCTAAAATAAGTTAACGCAAAAAATAATAGATCAGGACAACAAAAATACCCTCAATGAACAAATTACATAATAAAATATACCCTAAAACAATAATTATGTATACAATCCGTCATCATGAAATGCCACTAGATAAAAGCAGTCAGAGGTTAGTAAGGAATCACTATGGGCAAAAACAAAGACCATAGTTTGGGTAAACTAATACCACTAACATTAGAAAAGCATGCCGTATTTGAAATTCCATGCATGAAGCATCATTTTACCCCCCAAAAAAGAAAGATAAACTAACTAAACCTTCCTGAAAGTTTATTATGTGAAACATTCTATAGGTGATACTAGGCAAGAATTAATGGGAGAATATTCACCATCGCAATGCCATCTTTATAGGTGTTGTAAGACAAGCTGTAAATACATCAGCTGGGAATTCTACACTCTGGGGCAAAGTCTCGTGCGCTTCACATGCTGCAAGCATAATGCAATCCCTTGGTGACCCATCGGAGTTAGAAGCATTCCATTCATGAAGCTTATCAATAACAAGTCCAGCAACAAAAATTCGCAGTCCAAATAAGAAAAAAAAAATTAAAAAATCAGAACCGATATATTTGAAGTTTTCTTATATAGCATTCAATAAAAATGATTTTGAATGAATACCTGAATGAAGGCATTCACAACTTTACCAGCCGCAGAGCAATCAAAAACATAAATTGATGGGGTCTTAAGCCAGGAATCAAGATCATTGAGTGGTAAGGGGATATACTGTGTATAGCTCTGAGCATAATATCAAGAAAAATGAGAATGAGAGATGATATTTTGACACACAGATTTGAAATTGAATGGTCAACGCCGTGCTTTGACACACAGATTTGAAATTGAATTTCAACATCAAATTGGATGGTCAACGCCGTGCAAATGTGGTTAATAACGTTCAGCGGATGGTTAATGAACATTTTAAGGCGTCACAACTTATTAACCATCCGCTGCACAAAATTAACCACAATTTTGAACGCCATTATAATTTATAACCATAATTTTTAAGAGTACAAATATAACATATACATATATCCTATTAACCATCTAAATTGTGTTCAAAAATAAATTATTTTCAGGTGTTCAAATATACATGATATTCATTAACCACAATTTGTGTTCATGTATAAACTGAAAAATTATGGTTAATGATGTTCAAAATCAGGGTTAATTGTGTTCACAAGATGGTTAATGAGTTGTGACCTGTGTCGTTAAATAGCAGCTATAGCAGCACTATATCACTATTGCGTAGCGGAATTTGAGAAAACCGTTATTTTCAGTTACTCAGAATTGACAACACAGGTAGCAACACCTTGTGTATTCATTAATCATTTACTGACTGTAATTAACCAAATATTTGAACTACGTTAACCATCCAAATTGGTTTCGAAACTTGATATCAAACTTGAGTTTCAAAATAACTCAACTCAATAAGAATATGACAAAGTTCTTTTCATTATTATGATATAGTAACTGGGCATTTTACGGATTTGAAATCAATGGTTCAGTAGTTAGAGTTAAATTATTCCGGATTCTCTGATAAATAGATATTCAGATGAAGTTTAGCTTTATTGAAGTAGTTATAATTTCCAGTTATTCCCAGTCCTCCTTTTCCTGATTATCTACCTCGATTATGCTTAGTGACGGAATATCTTAGAAAAATAAAAGGCATAACAAGTACACTAATTAAAACAAAATATATTCATTTTTTTCATGGACAAAATTGCTTTCTCGCCCGTTTCCATCCCATACTTGTCACTCTAATTTTCTTCTTTCCAAAGATTGAACATCATTTTTTCAATCCTCTCATTTTCATCTTTTATATCACTAATTCATTTTTTCAATCCTCCCAGTTTCATATTTTATATCACTAATTTATTTTGGAGACAATGGGAACTCTGTATATGTAATAAATAAGAAGCTCCAATATGAATACCCCAGTCCACTGGTCAAACATTTTCACCAAGAACAAGGGTGACAATTTATTTATTGGATAACTAGTTGGTTTGAGAGATAAGGAAGAAAATTGACCTTATTGAAGACCCAAAGTTCCCCATTATGAGTTGGCTTTGGCACACCATGCCCATTGTAATGGAACAAAACTCTTTCCGACTTTGCATATCTACGACATGTAGTACAAAGCTTTTTCACCTCATCCAGTGTTGGATCAAGTTGACACTTATAGCGTGCCTGTAAACATTGCAACAAGGTCAGCTAAAAACAATTTAATAAGCTTATATTCAGATGAGGTTAGCAAGCTAAACATTCTGACCTTTGGTTGCCATCTTTCATACTGACTGGTCAAAGATTTCCCAATCAACTCTAATGCCTTCTGTGGTGCCATAGAAAAAGGATCTGCAGCATTAGAAAAGCAAGGCATCAAAATGTTGTTTGTGTTGACTTCATTTTATTTACATTTCTCAATAAAAAGCTGCACCTATTCAAAACAGTTAAGTTTTGGAGTCAACAAGCAGAGTGAATAAAATTAGATAAAGATATGTAAAAGCTTAAATCAGAGTATCAGAAGTAAAGGTAAAACAGTGTGCAGTTATATGCCTTTACTGCCAGAAAATTCATTTACAATTGATTTGGATTTATCAGCATTTGGAACATGTAAATTCAAGTAGTTATTTATGCACAAAAATATGAATACACTATTATTAGGAATCAAAAGCTAATTCCAAAATCCAAACATTAACTGAACATGAAGAAATGCCAAAAATATGAACTTATAGTACAAACCATGGAAAAAAAAATCAAAAACAAACGAGATCGGAAAGGTAACAAGAGACCTATCCAGCACTCCATTCTGGCACAAGGAGATATCTTTATTACATCTGGTGGATCGACATTAATATTTAAACATAATACTAGAGCTACACATCCTGTCTTCATCTGCACAACAAAATTATGGGTTAATCAAAGAATGCGTCTAAAACATATATGATTCTATCAGAAACATTGATTATAACATTTTAGAAGCTGCAATAAAAGGCTGGTATGTCTTCATAAAATAAAGCTAGACTTCAAAAAATTCCCTCGCCACAGCAGAATATTAAATAAATTATAATAGAGAGAATTTATGTGATTTGAGCTCCCCTGCCCCCAAAATAGGTAACCGTAAAATAAGCCGTTTATGCTACCTTTTTCTATAGGACAGAAAAAAAGCATGCAAGACACTGTCACTATAAAAACCACTAGTGTTTTGACACAATACAGATTTGTTATGTTATCATGAATATAGCAAGAAATTGGCACATTTTATCCAAAATAAAGTTTCTCTTTCTTCACAAGTCTTCATAAGGATAATCAGGAATACATTTCAGAAAACAGAAAATATCAGTGTGAGTGTGAATTTGCCAATGTACCAAATGTTGTCAAGATCGAGATCTTGCCTACAATCGAGAACGGGTAGCAAGATCGTAATACGTAAGATTGTAATAGGAACCTTAAGATCCTACCAAAATAATTACCTAGGATTGAATTGGGGTAGCAACATCGTAATACGTAAGAACATAACAAGGATTGCAGAATCTATAGTTATTTAGTGTGTATACTGGTTTGTAGTCTTTAAAGTAGCTTCTATACAGCTATAGCGGTTTTCGGGTCTGGTGATCCGCTATCCGAGATTAACAACATAGCTCCTAACCAGGTTTTCTGCATACACAAAAGTCTGGGTTCTAAGCTCTGCACACTTAATGTGTCTGAATCTCTTACCACTCGGACCAAGCACATGTTGGACTTGATCAGATATTTATGTTGAAGAAGCCTCAATTTATTTTTGCAAAAAACTCGAGTAAAATTGGTAAATATTGAAGAACAGAAGAGATAATAAACCAATCAGATTTGGTGGAAGGTGGCTTGCATATTTCAATTTTTTACCGTAGTTAATATTAATAGAATCTTAAAGTAAAGCAACTTGCAAAAAACATAGACATTTTTCCTGCAGTCATCTACTTTTCCCTCCCATTGTAAGCAACTTACCCTATTGCCAACGTAAGAAACTGGCACCTTCCCATTCATGTGACATACTACCTCCTAGGGGAAGCTACTTACTGAGATTTATAAAAGCACTAGCATTCTAAAGAAGCAAATGTAAAGAACATTTTCCCTGCCTCGTTTCAGAAATCACTACTTCAGTAAAGCAATTCAAGCATAGTTTACCCATTTTCAGCTCAGTTTTTAGCCAATATATAAAGATACCAAACTTAAATAGAAGTGGTGCCAGGTAGTTAAAACCGGGCTTTTATGCACAATCGGAAAGGGAAAGTAAAATCATAAATCGTGTAATCGTAAGACTATACAAAATTCACATAACTCAAATATATGCATATAAATTCATAAATATGCATGTAAAATTGCATAAGTAAGAAAGAAAACCTTAAATCACAAGATTTTTGTTGAAAAGGATGCAAGCATAGTCGCTAAATCACAAGATTTATGTACTCTTAATCGCCGAGTGAAATCATAATCGCAAAATCATAAGATTTTACGATTCAAATCGGGATTCCATCGAATTCCACAAAAATAGGATTCAAATCAGGATTTTAACCACCATGCACCAATGCACGTATCAATTATCATGTTTAGTGTTATTGTCATAGTGTCATTAACATTATTATTTCTTGGACTGATAGAAATATCGTTCGTCAAAAATGTAAAGCGCCCTCTAGAGATCAGTAAAGTGAAAAGTTGATAACAATTCGTAAAAGTCCTCCTTTATCAAATAAAATTCATCCAGCAAAAGTTCAAAATCATGTCTACCACAAAACTCGCTCTCTTAATTTTCTCATTAATCATTACCACCCGGCACTTTATTCCTTTTCAATTAACGGATCGAAACCTATGTAGCACTAACACTTGTGATCAAAAGCTTGTCACATGTCCGACACCGACACAACACTATGACACATGATTACATTCAATTAAGTCAATTTTTCAAATAATTATCAGTGTCTACGTGTCAATGTCATATAACCAAACCCTTGTTTGATAGAAACTTCAAGCTTAACACTATTTCTATTCCACAAAGGCAAACAATAACCCTAAAAATCCTTTTTTTCCTACAAAATTCAAATTTCCTAACACAAATTTCTACTCACACAACAATCAAATCTAGAATCACAAATTCACCACATAAAACAAACCCATTGCCGCATTTTCACAAACACAAAATTCAAAATCAAACTCAAGAGAAAAGCATACCCTATCCTTCGGCCTCCATTTCGAGACCAAACCACTATCCGATGGACCAGTAGGCAGCTCAAGCTCAAACGCATCATGACGAAGCTCATTGAAGAAACTCGTCTGCGGCAAATACACCATCGTAGTAGCAGCATTACCATAAACACCTGCGCTACTACTACTCGCAGCTCCGAATTCCGAATCACGCCGGTTCGGAACAGAACTATTGAAATCGGAGCCATCATCATTTAAGGCGGCGGCGGAAGCTGAAGATGCGGAGGCGGAAAAAGCGGTTGTGGAGGTGGAATCGTCGCGGTGATGATTAGGAACTATAAGAACAGTTGATTGGGAAAATCGCGATGCCATTAAATCTCCCAATGCCATTCAAATCGGAAACCCTTAGGAATCAATCATGAGATTGGTGATGGTTTTTCGAAACCCTAGGTGGTGTTTTGAGGTGAATATCGAAATAGGATGGTGATAACGGTGATAGTGATTACGGCTACGGTGGTGGTGATGGTGGTGGTGACGGTTACGGTGGCGGCGCCAGAGAGTGTTTTTTTTTTCTCTCTTGTGAATGGGAAACGGAAAAGCAGTGTCACGAAAATGCGATTTTGTAGAACCGAATAATTATTATAAAAGGAAAATATAAACAACAATAATGTTTATTAAATTTTTGGTATCGAGTATCTCTCACGCAACTGCAGACACTGATTTATCAATCAAATACGATTACAAAACAAAACTCTTTGTCAAGAAATTTAACATTGTGTATATCTAGAACTGAATTCAAACTCCGACTAATGTTTTTTTTACATAAACAAAATGATATTCACTCATTCAAATTGATAGAATATATCAAGATCGGTAAAACGTAGAGATGAATTTGTGAACAAAATCACGTTACCCGAGTTAATAACATACACCACGGCAAAATGTCTACAAATAATAGAACTCGGACTAAAAAATAAAGGTATTGTTAACGAGTGTCCCGGAGCACTATTTAAGCATGCTAAATAAAGTAATTATTCTTTTAAAATTTAAAAGTTTTGAATTTTCATTATACTGATTACACAAACTTTTATAAAAAATTACTATTTAAGGTCCTTAACCAGTACCCCAAGAACATTAGTTAACATTTCCCAACAAATAATAATAATAAAAATAATGTAACTTTTTCTTTAAATGATAATATGTATTTTAAAGAATTTTATAAAATATTCATTCACTTCAATGTTTTAGAAGAAAGTGTTGATTCTTGAATAAACAAAAAAGAAAGTGTTGATTTGATTTTGATTTGATTAAAAGTATTTTTATTGATTTAAGCATGTGATTATTTCAAAAACAAAGAAACAAGTTTCATGTATATACTTTAATTTTTTTATTAGTAGTGTATTATTTGATTCAAATGTCATATCTAAAGAGTGATTTGATAGAAATTAGAAGTGTCTCTTTTTTGTGGTGGTTGGAGTTTGAACTTCAGACCTTACATAAAGTATTCATTGTCTCCACCGGTTAAGATAAGCTCAAGAAGATAGGAATTGGAAGTGTCTATTTTAAGTTAGAGAGGTTTTGAGTTTGAATGTTATATATGGTTGTGTTGAAAATCTTAGGATTAATTGCACTTTTGAACCCCTATATTTCCAAAAGTTGCGGTTACAGCCCCCTAACTAATTTAAATACAAAACAGCCCCCTATGTTTTGATTTTTTGGCAGTTTTGAACCCCCAGTCCATTAGTGAGGTGCCACGTGTATTATTTAGGGGGCCACGTGGCACCTCACTATTGGACTGGGTCCAAAATTGCCAAAGAATCAAAACATAGGGGACTGTTTTGTATTTAAATTAGTTAGAGGGTCATAACCGCAACTTTTGAAAAGATAAGGGTCCAAAAGTGGAATTAAGCCAAAATCTTAAAAAAATTGTTTCATTGCGTATGTGATTTTAATGGACTCTATACTTTGGTTTTTGTAATAAAAAAAAAAAAAAATGTTAATTAGTGTCTGGGGTATTGGTTAAAGACTTTAAATAATAATTTTTTGTGAAAGTTTGTATAATAAAATGCATTGGAAATTGAAACTTTTGATATTTATAAATAATAATTACTTGATTTAGAATGCTTAAAAAGTGTCGGAGCACTCGTTAACAAGACACCGAAAAAATAAATCCTAACACGTCAAATTGAAATCAAAGTTTTTATAGCAATTCAATTCAAAGGTAAATCTTCAAATATATTATACATTCAATTGAGATTCTAATCCTTATCAAATTTCTTTTTACCTTGTCATCAAAACTTTTTTTTTTTTTGTCGGGATTTGAATCCCGATTCTTGTATATATTATGCATTGTCTATATCAACTGAGCTAAGAACAACATTCAGATTAAATCCTTAATTTAAAATAATTATTCTCTAACAAGTAAATTATGAGAATGAGTCTTGAAATTGGGATCCTAAATTTAATAGTATATTTTTCCCTCAAATTGAAAGCAAGATGATACAATATAGAGCAAATTTTTCATCGCCTTCCATAATAACTGTTCCTGTTGGGATATCTTCCTCCGCAGTAACGATCGAGCAAATAATAGTTCCTGCTTTGACCCTCATTGTCACTAATGCTTCTTAAACAAGGATAGATCGAAGGAAAGAATATATTTAGGTATCACACAATTTTTAGATCTGTGGGTTTTTCGGATTTAGGAATTTAGAAAAGAAGATAAATAAAGAGAGATAAAATACCCCTTGATTTAAATTATTTAAAGTTAAATGCTCTAGAAAATTTCTAACTCAAAGACAAAATGCTCCCAGAAATTTATAATATGCATGCAAACTTTGCTCCATATGACATGTTATCAACGTGTAGAAGTTTACGGATAGCAATGGGGCGAGGTGGGGACGGATTTTATCTTCCATGTTCTCATCATCGACTATGATATACAGTGGCGGAGCCCTTCATGGGCTGGGGTGGGCCACGGCCCACCCGGAAAAATTAAAAAATCAATGATTATAGGTCTATTTTGCGAGATTTTATACAATTTTGTGTCGGTTTTATGTTTTGGTTGATCCAAATTCCTGCAAAGTGGTGTAGTGGCCCACCCGAAAATTTAAATAATTCAATTATAGGTCTAATTTGCGAGGTTTTATACAATTTTATGTCAGTTTTAGATTTCGATTGATCCAAATTCCCGCAAATTGGTGTAGTGGTCCACCCGAAAAATTTAAATAATTCAATTAAAGGTCTAATTTGCGAGACTTTAAACAACTTTTCAATAGTTAATTTTAGTGGCCCACCCTGACATTTTTTTCTGGCTCCGCCACTGATGATATACTTATACGTTAACATACTCATCCCAGTCGACGGGTTTGGGTATCCCTGCCACATTCCCATCCTCGTAGTGAATCAATTTTTTTAATTAAAAAAAAAGTTTTTTCCATCACTGAGGGCAATGTTGTAATGCATTATCCAGTAATATGTTCGCTTTAACATTTCCTTGACCAAATGATTTGCTTGCTCCTTTAAATATCAATGACACTTTTTATAAATTGAAAATATCAATGAGTAATAAAGTAGTTTTCTACATTCAGGATAAATACCTATATCATTGTTACCTGTACCGTACCCGTGTTTTGAAATTAGAGAAAACCAAAACTCATACCTCAAACCCCGTCAAATCGAGATGGGTTCATGCAGGTAACCGTGGATACGGGTTTTGCTGCCATACCTATACAAGCTAGTATGTCATTCAACGTGAAATCGTAATACCTCTAATATAGCTACTAAACAGAGGGATCATTTTGACTTACATTATTCAATTTGGTAGAAATTTGTCGGAAAATTTGGGATCTCAATTTGTCCAATGATCAAATTTTCAAAACTCAATTTTGGATCGTTTAGCGGCTAGCACTATAGACACAATGTTTTGTTTGTGGGGATTGAGTAGATGTGTTGTCGATCATGTAGTTCTCGTGATCGCTCAATGAGTTCGACTACAAAGGTTATGCGCTTCAAGAGGTAATCGTTCGATCCCTGATCATGACCATTCATAAGGATTCATTGAAAGAAAACATTTCAATTATTTGTCCACTATGTTTAATATGATTTTTGAATGTGATTCCCTTCACTTTGTTCACGTGTAAGCGGATTAGTTGATTTTCTGATTCAACATGTGTAAATGACATAGGAATCTCCTCGTTCACATCTTCAGTTAGGATGATATTCGTGCATTTTGTAACAAGTTTCCATTGCAAGCCTTATCTTTTCACAATGGGTGCACACCTTTACATTGACTCTACCCCGTCCTTGTGGTTCTCCATAGAAGTTTCAGAACACGAGATTCTCCTAAAACACGAAATGATGTTGTCAAAAAGTATATATAACAAGCTTGTAACTTTCAAGTTCTTGCTTATTTTAAAAAAAAAAACTATCAACTTCTTCCTCACTTATTAGTTATTAGCTCATCTCCGATATTGGTGTAATTTTTTGGAAGTGTGAGAATTTGAGTTTATAAATTTTAAAAATATATTGACATTTTGTTATAAAATCATGCATGTATATTCGTTCATATTGCATGTATTTTTTTGTTGCAAAATTCAGTATTTATATAATAAAAAATTAAATTGAATTTATGTGATCTTTACAACGAAGTTTTTTGGCTCTTCACTTGTCCAAATTAAAAGGTATCAAATAATAGACATTTATGGAAGAATAAATCCACTAAAGATAATGCAAAGTATTTCTAGTTCCATTCTTGACAGCAGCTATGCTATCATGCATGCTTTCTTTATCTTATGTTGAGGATTACAGCTAGCATCCTTAGCTATTTATGTCTGCATAGTTGAGTTTGGACCCCCAACAACATAGTTATGTTTAAGGAAATTAGTGCCACTTTGGCAATGACACACATGCATTGTAACACATGTTTAAATCATGTGTACAACTATCTAATTCAAACAAAACATTTACTATTTATTGAAGGAAACTTTGTTTGATAGAGAAAGTACATTATAATTGTAATAAAAATTGAATTGAAAAGCAACATGGAGACAACCAAAAAAATTGTTTAAATTATTATAGAAGTTTCTATGTAGCTTTGCAAAGTGTCTTTTGAACAATGCCATATAATTGACAATTTTTTTTGTTAATATGAGGAAGTTTCTATGGAGTTTTGCAAAATGTCATTTGTACAGTTTCTATGAAATCCTATAAATATATCTTATGTGACGCACACAAACACTAAGCATTTTCTTAGAAAGAAACTTTTTGTGGGTTGATTTCTAAAAAAATATTTTGTTCCAATTACAATATCCACAAATGGTTCATTTCTTGCACTCTTAAAAAGCAATCCACTCACTTAGTTCAAATTTTGATATCATATTATTATTTTTACATTAGACCATGCCTTTCCAACACACTTTCTACAAGCAGCATTTGCAATTTAAACACTAAGTTCTTAGTGTGGTAGAAGACTAAAAGCAATTGTTGACTTGAGCATGGCATGGTGATGAAAGCACTTTTTGGTGGAATCTTACAAACCAATTATGCTTTATTGAATCTTTCCTTCCACTACTCTTAGCAATTAAATTTTGTGGATAATCTTTTACATGTCCAAACATATTGTTTCACACATAGATTGATACATTTCATAGGACATTAATCATATGATATTATATTGGAAAAAACATGTAGACTAGACTTTGGTAAATTAATGTGTAAATTCCTCCGAATCATACTTATTAGGGGTAATAGTGTTTACCCATGTAATATAGTCAATTGTCGGTTTTCCATCCTGTAAATTATATTTTTTTTGGTTTTCGTCCTTGTAAATATTTTTGTTTTGGACCTTCATGATAAATTTTGCCCCTTATAATTTGAGAAAATTTCAATTTACCCCCTGTAATTTAAGCAAATTTTGGTCTACCCCTGATAATTTGAGCAAATTTTGGTCCACTCCCTGCCATATCATCGATTTTGTACAGTCAGATGGCCTAAGGGGTAATTTGAAACAATTTTTTTTTTTTACAAGGACCGAATCCAAAAAAAATATTTACAGGGACAAATTCGAAAATGATCTATATTACAGGGGTAAAACACTATTAACTCAACTTATTATCTTAACAAAAATACATATATCTTAATTACTATATTTTTCTTGAAGGAAAAAAAAACACTCATTTTATGTTAAGAAATGAAAATAGGAAAATTACTCTCATGATTCAATTTAGTAAACAAGACTATCATGCTTTTAGAAAGGACACACATAAAATAACAAGATTAGAACACTTTAATAAAAAAAAACTTAGCATAAACGTGTTTGAAAAGAAGTCCCAATTGGTTGGAACATGATTAATAAATTTGATTCTAAGATGAAAGTGAAATGCTACTTATCTAATCGTTATTGTCCAAGTGTGATGAGAATAATTCTGGAATTTGAAGCACTAAATTAAACGAAATAGCAGGCAAACCAATGAGAGAGCATGTATATGGGGCAATGACATATGCTTGATGATGAATGATGACTACACCACACAAAGGGTCTTAATCACTTTTGCATATAGCAAAGACAAAAGTTGTTAATGATTAAGCATTTAATTTGCAAAAAGCAATGCACAATGTTTTGTTGACATGTTTTAACCGTTAGCCAGGGAGTTTCTCCAAATCATCTTAGAGTTTCATATATACTTGTTTTATACTACTAGTATACGTGAATTACTTTATTTTGGAATTTTTTCTTTGACAAATATTTTATTTTAGAATTAACAAGTTCCTATGTAAATTTTGATGCTTTAGGTGACACACTTTCATGACTTGTTGTGGTCTAAGAGTGGTACTAATTTAGCTTATTAAAAAAAAAAAACTAATTCTAGTTATTTTTGAAAATTGCTGGGCATAGACTTTCATATAACATATAAATAAGGCTAAAATATGGTTTTGATCTCTGCAAATATGTCTCGTTTTGGTTTTAGTCCCTGCAAAAAAATTTTGTTGTTTTTGGTCCCTGCAAATATGTCTCATTTTGGTTTTGGTCCCTGGCTCCACTTTTGTGATAATTTGCACACGTGTCACATGATGACTTAACCATTTATTAGAGAAATAGTCCCTGCAAAATCTTTTGATTTTGAAAAAGGTCCCTGCAAAATATTTTGTTTTTGGAAATAGTCCCTGCAAAATATTTTGCAGGGACTATTTCCAAAAACAAAATATTTTGCAGGGACCAAAAACAACAAATTTTTTTTGCAGGGACTAAAACCAAAACGAGGCATATTTGCAGGGACCAAAACCATATTTTAGCCTATAAATAATTTTGACTTTTGAAACTATTTTTATTTTTTATTATACAAAAGAGGGCCATAGGCCCAAAAAAGGAAAACAAAGAAAAAACGGAGAAGTTAAACGTATATTCTTAGACATACAAGCTCTAAAAATATCATAGAATACGAGTCTCTAAATTAATAGTTCCCAAAACTAGCAAATTCCTTGAATCCAAGGAGAGGCTAAAGTTTGATAGTCGGTCCTCAATCCGTTGCCTTCACGTCAAGTGTGAATAACTTGAATATATCAATCTCGTTGAAGAAGCTCTTGAAAATACATCTTACCAAGAAAGGAATAACTCCACTAATCTTATAATTGTTAGTAACCATATGTCTTTTTTAGATAAACATGATAAGCGAATTGATTTTATTTGTTTTGAAATCAACAAGCGTATTTGTAAATTTTGATGTCTTAGGTGACATAATTTCATTATTACCAACAAGTTATACGTTTGTTTTTTACCTAACGTGTTTTAACTATGATGCTATAGCCTATAGGTGACACAATTTCACCATCACAAAAATATTACAAATGTAATGGCATAATCAACTACTTTATTATGTGAATTCATATCTAACTCAAAATGAAAGAATATAATACGTTATCTTCGCCATTCTTGAGAACGTTCAATGTCCACGTCCTAAAGGGAAAATAGGCCACCCTAATTGGTGTATTGGATCTAAAGGACACACTACCAAAAACTCCAAAATCTCAGAAGTGTGGGACACTCTTGAGAGCAAACTCTTAGAGGGTGTCTGAATGCATACACAATATAAATACAATTTGAACCATTCACTTTCACTGCATGATTATGCAACATTAATCACTCAAGGTGACCATCAACAAGGTACTACTTTGTTACTCCATAGACAAGTTTCCCTCAACATGAAACAAGTCCACAATAATCATGGTATCAAATCTTTATGACATTCAATAATCATCTCAGAGTTACATGTCCGAAAAGAACTGAGTTTTTATGTCGTCTACATATGTCCTTCCAGACAAAAAAAACATGGTTTTTTTTATCCGCCTAGAAGTGCACTTCCGAAAACACGTGTGGTTTTTAAGAAATGTGGAGCCGAGTAAAGTTGCTCTCTAGTTTAGAGACAGTATTTCAAAGGGGCAAAGATCCATAATACAATAGTTCTGCGACACCTTAATACTTTCCCTAACCACGCTAACAATACCAATCAGACACAGCCCGAAAAATTGATGTTCTAACCTGCTCCATGCTCCCAAACACGCATCTTCAGGTGAGAATTAGAAAGAACTTGCACAAACTCTGCACATTAAATCACAAGACACAATAAGAGTGAGGAATTTTAACAGGATCACAGTGATGATCCGCGCACATATCAGTTAGGCCATTTGGCTCTAGTTCAAGGAATTAGAATAGTAGGGGTTGTAAATCTGGTAGACAGTATCCAGGGGGAATGAATAACACATCAAACCTAGAGGAAAAATTGATTGAAATTGTATGCTTCTGAACAAGGGAAAGACATAAGCACCCCTACCAAAGCTCTGAACATACCGTCTGACCTAGTCCCAAAAGGATTATAATTACTATCTTGACAGAATGCGCGGAAATAACATATTTCTCAGAAGATCAAAGAAGCAAAAAAATAAATTAAAAACCCTTGTAGGTGAAATGAAAATTTGAGGAAGTAGGTATATGGGATAAATATCATAATAAAGTTGATAGCCATATTGCGATCATAAAAAATTGACTAATCTGACTGTTAGTCCGTGCTGGGAACATCTCATAATGTTCAAATTTTGGGCCAATTTCTGCTAGCTTTAATTCATCAACAAGCAAATTCTGTGGCAATAAAGATCAAAACAAATATGACATGTAGCAAAAGCAGAAAAAACGCAAAGATCTAGTAAGTACGAAGATAAAACTTGACATTTGAATGTGATTTAAAATATACCAGTAAAACAATAAATAACAAAATTTCAAAGGCGGTTTCAAATGTGCGTGACAATGCATGTGTGTAGTATCATCTTATCGCTCAGTGTCTTTTCTTCCTGCTCCTACACAGCGGTTCATTCCTTTAAATAAACCCAGCGTAAATTGTATAATATGTACAAGGGAACCGTAAACTGTGAAATAGTTACTGTATGACTAGAATAATGACCTGGCTTTCTTTTCTGTTGAAGGTTATACAGTGTGGATTTCCCATGCTAACACAAGTCACATTCCAGATAACTCCATCAACATCTATCTCTGATTTAACAGCGGCATGATCCTTATTTGGAGATAATTTATCTGAATCAATTTGTATTATCATCCATCAAGCTAAAGAAGTAGAACAAATTATTTCTTCTCGACATTAAACCACTTCAGGACTTTACAACAGATAAAAAGGCACAAAGGAAACACCATGCTGATGGTGAAACTACAAAGTATGAAAATACAATGTAAGACGAAATTTCAAGAGTATCTATAATGACTGCATTACTGTTATCATCAAAATACAAAACTTTTATCAGTGAAAATTAAATGCTTCGGAAAAAACTTGCCCTAAAAACACAACACCGCAAGCAACAAGACATGAAAATTAAGATGGTAAGAGTTTATGGAAATGAACATACCTATGCCTCCCCTATAAACTCTCAAGCTGAGAAACAAATTTAGCAAAGCATCGCACTCCATTGCCACATGCATGAATGTAAGAAACAAAGCAAACTTGTCAGTTAATGAAGACCAAGAACAAATCACGATACGTACCTGAACACATACAATTTTAAGAAGAATTAATCACCTCAGGCTCACTACCATCAGAGTTGAAAATCCTCATTGTATAGTCAGTGCCATTGATACCAGGCAAGACAAATATAACTTCATCTGCACCAACACTGAAGTTACGATCACAGAGTTGCACAACTTTCTCGGAACTAATCTTTGGCTCAGAAGAGTCTCTATTATCGATCTATTCATAAGAGAAAATATCATAAAAACTTAAAAGGGAGTGTTATTTTATGGGAGGAATCAGAGAGGAATGTGGACTCACCAAAATGAAGTTGTTCCCAAGGCCATGATACTTAGAGAAATGGTGAAAGCCGGTCTCCTTTTGGTCGAGGAGGTTGTTTTAATAGGAGTTTATGTTCTAATCGAGGAAGCAACGAGGCGGGAATTACGGAACAAGAGAAGAACACAACGTTAGGTTATAAATTGTAAAACTAATCAAGATGCAAGAACTCATCCCGTACATTCTACACAACGTTATAAATTGCAAAATCAAAACTATATAAGCATTAGTTCCATGGGAGATCAAATCCAAATTCCTTGAGTATCCAAACAAGTGTAATATTAGAGTTCTTTCAACAATAATTTACTTTTTACATTGAAATTTCTATGTAATGCCAAAGATGCAAGAGACCTCATACATGTTTCCACCACCATCGGGCATGGTAGTATAAGGCTCTTGTCTTGTGCATTGCCATGGTTCTAGAAAGCTTAAACAAGTAACTGGGTTATTGTTAAATCTAGAAAACTTTTTTACACATGCATCCAATCACGTTACACGATTGTGCCAATTTGTTATGTTAGCTTGTAAAATATCTCAAAAAATATATATATGACGTGATTTGATTGAATGCATGCGCAACAATATTTACATCGTCAGTGTATACAAATTAAATATATTCAAAGCAGCAAGTTCATACATTCAAAAAGGTTGCATCAATGGTTTCTTACACATAAATAGATTGCGTTGAAAGAAAACTCACAGAGAAGAAGCAATCAACAGAGAAGGGAGATTAGTGAACTTCTGTGGTCAAGCGGTCTGGTGTGTAAATTTAATATGAAATGGCAAAATATAGATTTTGATTGGACAACTATTTAAACATAAACATGGTTTACACTGTACATGCATCTCCTTTAAACACCTGTTAACATCAGCCTTGTTATAATATGAAAAATGCTGCATGTATCGAACCCGTTGTCCCGAAAGTATCACGATAGCATAACTAGTACTGTAGTTGGGCCCATCCATCTTCATAGCTCCCGTGATTTGTGGTCGGAGAGGATTTTGATCGGTTGACTACCATTTTGCAAGCGCTTCGTGATGATTAGCAGTCCTCTTATAATATATTATTGACCAAACACACAAAGTTTCATTTTTTTTTAAGGAACACAAAGTCTCATATATAGTCAAAACTTCTAGATATGTAATCTAACTTTTTTTTTTTTTTTTTTTAATAAAGATATGTAATTTAACTATTGATATTCTGTTTTTCAAAACATTAATATACGCACATATAATATTATTGAATGATGGATGAAATAGTTTTTTAAAAAAAAAAGTTCGATTATGAATTCCCAATCCAATTATTAGAGCGTAAATAGAGTGTAAATTTGACAAAAAAAACTTTTGATATTTTTAAACCTTATTTGAAGTCTTTAAATCTTGAGGTAAAACATTTTAACGATTACTTAGGCATGATTGAGATTTTGAACCCAATTCACCTGTTCCAAATGTAAAAAAAAAAAAAAAAGTAAGAACAACAAGAATAATAAACATCTCATGATAAATCTTAGAGACAGTCCTTTCATATATTCCCATGATTTCAATAAATTTCTAATTGTTGGATGTAACAATTTTTCTTCTCTTCAGTCAAATGGGACAACAGTTGGCGGTTATGCATCAGTTAGTCCTCAATTTTCATTTCTCAAAAAAATACTTCCTTAATATTTTTTATGTATTATTTCATTCACTAATTATATTTATATAAGTTTAGCCTAATAGAAATTGACATATTCTATACACTCTAACTACTAACAAATTATGATTCATCATGATGAAAATTATCTAGACTCTTATAAGTGAACTACTTATTTGTAATATAAGTCATGCATGCACGCACTTTTACACTCGCACACGCACGCACGCTCTTTAATAGAAAAAATGTAGAACCAATTATTGGAATAATATTACAAGCAATAAATTCCTTAAAATCAAATCATTAGTATTACAAGCAAAACAAACTTTGTACTAAAAAAAGAAAAAAGCAAAACAAACTTAATGCTTGTTCTTTTTGATATATTTTATCTTAAAAAAGTTATTAGTAACACCACATCATGATTATGGTTTTTTTAAGACCATTATTTTGTTAAGGAATAAAAAGGTAAAGTTTTTATTAATAACTCTATTCCAATATACTTAATGTTGCATTTTTTTTTTTAAAATTCTATCTTTTTTATTCTTATAAATTACTATAATTAAAAAAAATATGTTACATTTTTTTAGCAAGAGAATATTTGTTTCACATGTTTTAATTAACATTTTATATTTTGTGGACATGTTTGGACAAACAATGAAATTTGACTTCATCACCAATGATTACGTCCATCACATTCATTCTATCAATAACAAACAAAGTCATATATTGTGTTGTTTATATGCGAAAATACAACACTTAGAAGACGAAAAATAATATCCCCTAGTGATAGCCCCAACATAGATGGTATCAAAATGGGGAGGGGGTTCAGTGAGAATAAATATAACAAATGTGAGTATTGAAACCGGGCATTACTATGCTCTCAAGTACTACGAATGTTCGAATTTCAAATATTTTTTGTGGTTTTGGTCATGAAATTAGTGTCGGAAGTCTTGGTAAGTATGAAAGTGAACAAGATCTTGATGACATAATTGTTACAAATTGTACCTTTAGTGGTACAAGTATTGATGTTAGAATCAAATCATGAAAGTCTCAATTGAAGTAAACTTTGGTTGCTTTTAATTTTGTATATAAAGATATTGTGGTGGATAATGTGCAATATCCCATTGTCATTGATTGATCAAGATTATTGTCCTAATTCCCTGTGCTCCAAAAAGGTTTGTACTCTTTCTTGGTTCAAATATTATACTTTTAGATTCAACTAACTCTTTTATAGATTTAAATCCTCTATATGCGTTTTGATTCATAAAATATCCATTTGATCCACGTGATCATTATGTGTATTCATTCATAAATAAAATCTTATATACATTCTATAAGTGTGAGAGACTCATATTCTCAATTATCAATTCCATTGGGAAATAGTAATACACAAACATATTCATATTTAGATTTTTTAGTTAGCTTTCAATCAATGACTATTAATGATGAAAGCGTATAAGCAAGGTTTCATATCATTTGAAAATGAAAGCTCAATTTTTCAAAAATTATATATAAGGGTTTCATATCAGTGAGAATAAATATAACAAATGTGAGTATTGAAACCGGGCATTACTATGCTCTCAAGTACTACGAATGTTCGAATTTCAAATGTTTTTTGTGGTTTTTGTCATGAAATTAGTGTCGGAAGTCTTGGTAAGTATGAAAGTGAACAAGATCTTGATGACATAATTGTTACAAATTGTACCTTTAGTGGTACAAGTATTGATGTTAGAATCAAATCATGGAAGTCTCAATTGAAGTAAACTTTGGTTGCTTTTAATTTTGTATATAAAGATATTGTGGTGGATAATGTGCAATATCCCATTGTCATTGATTGATCAAGATTATTGTCCTAATTCTCTGTGCTCCAAAAAGGTTTGTACTCTTTCTTGGTTCAAATATTATACTTTTAGATTCAACTAACTCTTTTATAGATTTAAATCCTCTATATGTGTTTTGATTCATAAAATATCCATTTGATCCACATGATCATTATGTGTATTCATTCATAAATAAAATCTTATATACATTCTATAAGTGTGAGAGACTCATATTCTCAATTATCAATTC
This sequence comes from Medicago truncatula, assembly GCF_003473485.1. NCBI lineage: Eukaryota > Viridiplantae > Streptophyta > Magnoliopsida > Fabales > Fabaceae > Medicago > Medicago truncatula. Next base: position 33,611,431 of record NC_053048.1, read on the forward strand.
CATTGAGAAATAGTAATACACAAACATTTTCATATTTAGATTTTTTAGTTAGCTTTCAATCAATGACTATTAATGATGAAAGCGTATAAGCAAGGTTTCATATCATTTGAAAATGAAAGCTCAATTTTTCAAAAATTATATAGAAGGGCTTGATCAAAAAAATTAAAAGCAAAACCTACACTAAGCACCAAAACCATACCACACTAAGATCCACAATTAAATTAGTTCAAATCTATAATCCAACAATTCACAATGTTTCATATCATCATTTTAATCTTAACATCCCTCATGACTCTTCCACTACCATATGCACAAGAACATAAAATCATAGCACAATACGGCTGCAAGTCAAATTGTGGAGTCATATCAATTCCTTTTCCATTTGGAATGGAAGAACCACATTGTTATGCAGGCATGTGGTTCGAAATAGAGTGTAAATTTGACAAAAAATCTTCTAATATTCCTAAACCTTATTTAAAGTCTTTAAATCTTGAGGTAAAGCATTTTAATGATTACTTGGGCATGATTGAGATTATGAACCTAGTTCACTGTTCCAAATGTAAAAAAAGAAGAAGTAAGAACAACAAGAATAATAAACATCTCACGATAAATCTTAGAGACAGTCCTTTCATATATTCCCATGATTTGAATAAATTTCTAGCTTTTGGATGTAACAATTTTTCTTCTCTTCAGTCGAATGGGACAACAGTTGGCGGTTGTGCATCAATTAGTCCTCAATTTTAATTTCTCAAAAAAATATTTCCTTAATATTTTTTAAGGAATTTTTTCATTCACTAATTATATTTATATAAGTTTAGCCTAATAGAAATTGACATATTCTATACACTCTAACAACTAACAAATTATGATTCATTGTGATGAAAATTATCTAGATTCTTCTAAGTGATTTAACCATTCGTAGTATAAGTCATGCATGCACGCACCTTTACACTTGCAAGCACACACGCTCTTTAATAGAAAAAATGTACAACCAATTATTGGAGTAATATTACAACCAATTCCTTAAAATCAAATTATTAGTATTAGAAGCAAAACAAACTTTGTACTAAAAAAGGAAAAAAGCAAAACAAACTTAATCCTTGTTCTTTTCGATATATTTTAGCTTAAAAAAGTTATTAGTAACACCACATCATGATTATGGGAATAAATATAACAAATGTGAACATTGAAATTGGTGATCATTGCATTACTATGCTCTCAGGTACTAGGAATGTTCGAATTTTAAATGTTTTTGTGGTTTTGGTCATGAAATTAATGTCGGAAGTCTAGGCAAGTATGAAAGTGAATAAGATCTTGATGACATAGTTGTTAAAAATTGCACCCTTAGTGGTACAAGTATTGATGTTAGAATCAAATCATGGGAGTCTCAGTTGAAGTAAACTTTGGTTGCTTTTAATTTTATATATAAAGATATTGTGATGGATAATGTGCAATACCCCATTGTCATTGATTGATCAAGATTATTGTCCACATTCTCTGTGCTTCAAAAAGGTTTGTACTATTTCTTGGTTCAAATATTATACTTTTAGATTCAACTCACTCTTTTATAGATTTAAATCATCCGTGTGTGTTTTGATTCATAAAATATCCAATTGATCCACGTGAACATTATATGTGTATTCATTCATAAATAACATCTTATATACATTTTATAAGTGTGAGACTCATATTCTCAATTATCAATTCCATTGGAAAATAGTAATGCACAAACATATTCATATTTAGATTTTGTAGTTAGTTTTCAATCAATGACTATTAATGATGAAAGTGTATAAACAATGACAATTAATGATGAAAGTGTATAAGCAAGGGGATCTATTTTTTTTTTTTTTTTGTAATATATGGATGTGTCTATATTTTTAATATATCAATACGGGAACCTGTTTATATATTAATTAGGGAGCTTTTTTTTTTTTTTGTTTTTTAATACATGTCTATATTTTTACTCATATACTATTACGAAGATCTATTTTATATTTTATAATTTATACATATGTATTTTTTAATTTATACACAATTGCAACTTTCTTTCACAAGAAAAAGAGCACAATGCGCTCACTTGTGCGTATACACGGGTATTCTGCTGGTATAAATAAAATCATAAGCTAAATGAAGAAGAAAGGGTAAACAATAATAATAATGGAAGAAAGTGAGTAACTTAGAAATGAATATGAAGTAGAGAAGGTGGTGGAGATATGATTTTATAGGAAATAGTATTCTTTTTATGATGAGTTCTAGCGCACACAAATCATGTTTTCTTGTCACAGAATATTAATTTTGTTTTGTATTTTTTTTGTTGAGGGATTTGTTTTGTATTTCTATATTTGAATGATGACAGTGTTTCTTATTTATTTTTTAACGCAGGAATTTGAATGTTGTTAGAGGTTATGTGGTTCTCATGCATACTTGCAAGTCTACGCATCATGTTTAAAAGTGATGTTAAAAAATGTGTCGTTAGCACTCCTGTCACCTAATCCAATCAATATTTTTTTTATGACTAGTTATCAAAGGAAATATGCGAGAACAATGTTGTTTTTGACAAATACTATGAGAAGGATGTTAAATTCTATTTCCTAAGTTAAAATTTTACCAAACACATATATTTATGCCTTGCAGGTTGTTTGGTTTATTTGAATGATTTTTCTACTACATTGAACATATTTTTTATTACATTTGAAAACCGGAAAAGTAATCATATAAAAAATCACAAAGAATTAAAAGTTCCAAGATAATGCTAATACACAATTTAGAAAGTAGTTTTTAAACGCATAACACCTGTTTTCTTAAACCTGAGAAATTAAAAGAAACTATTACATGAAGAAATGTATATCTATGCCTATTGAAAGGATTTGTAAATGGTAAAATGAATCACTTTATCATTGTTATTGTTAACAACAATTAATTGCAACATGGAAGATCGTAGCAAATTTGAAGTTGAAAGACTTGTTAAAGGTAAGGAATTATGATTTAAGATTTAAATGACTAGTGTATAGGAGATTAAGATTTGTGTCACTACGACATTATAGTTATCATTTGTTGCATTCCAACCGATGAAAATACCATGTTATAACTACGCAGATGACAATGTCAAAGAACCTATCAAGCAAGAAAGACCGATTTTTGGAGTTAACCTTCTTCTTGCAACATGTGCAAGTATGTTGTCACTACGACAGTGTGCTACTGTTCCAAAAGTGGGGGTATGGTGGCAGTGGGATGATGAGTTAAAGACATCAACAGAGTTTTCTCTGGTATTGTGGGACTGGGAACACTAAGTGGCTTATGAAATGGTTGTTTACGAATGTGATTATTTACTGACAAGTTAAGTAGAAGGAGATTTTTCACATATATGTCGATGTTATTACACAGAACACTTGTTACAACTAACGTTTGAAAAATCGGATAAGACATTGAACCAGTAGAACCGATATAGGTATCAATTCAATTTCATAAAGAAACAAAGTCGTACATAGTCTGCTGGTTATGCATTCAGTGGCTGTGTGTGTCTGCTAATTGCTAAGCGAAAGACCTAACCATAATGTTGATAGCTATATAACCACAATGATAAGAAAATTTGATATGTAGATCAAATTCATATTTTTTTTAATAAAAATTCGATAATTGTAGCCATGCAATCGAATAATCATTTACATGTATTTTTAAACAGCTTATTATACAGTCACCAATGATGTGTGTGTATGAACAACATTGTTATAAACAACAAATCGTTTTGATTAAAAAAAAAAAGTACACAAATTTTCCTATATCTAGTATTACGTCGCTCGTACTACTATTTCTATCCTCACTGGATAGATTGTAGAATGCTGCAAAACTATGGAATTGATCTGACTTGATCATACAATTTTCACTACACTATGTAAATTAAACGACGCTTCTATACCTTATCATTTCATGAAATTAACTACATGATGCCTATGAAGACTGGGATTTAAGTTTAGGGAGGTGTGGCCTCATTGTTTTCTTCAGCTGGCGGCGGGTTACTGCTAGATGATGCTACATCTTCTTGATTTGCAGGTGGTGGGTTACTGCTAGATGATGCAACATCTTCTTGATTTGCAGGTGGTGGCGTTCTGCTAGATGACGCTACATTTTCAGGATTTGTCGCTTGTGGACTATATCTCGCATGCACCCTATCTTTGTTTAAGGTCCACCATTCTTCTGCTTGATGTTCACGAAACTTTCGTTTACTGCATTAAAAAATAAAGCATCATAAAAACATCAAATATTGAAAATATCGAATTTGTTGGATCAACAAGAAGTGACTGTAATACCTGAATTTAACACTTTTGAATAGTCTTTTACCATCAGGCCTTACTATTAGTGTAACATAAACGCCTGGTTCAAATTGGTCGACGACTTGTGTGTTTCCTTCTCTCACTGATCTTGAAGGGTTTAATGTTCTTGAATCATTTTCAGAGCTTTGTGATGCCACTCTTGCTTCAGTATTAGATGAAGATGATCCATTGTTTTCTTGAAAGACATTTCCTACATCTTGAGATGGATTAACTTCTGCAGCTTCATTATTATTTTCTTCTATTATTTTTCCTTTAAGTTTACCATTGTTTGAAACAGGTTCGCTTTGTTGCTCAGATTCTAAGTTTGATGCTACCGAACATGTTTCATATTTTGGATTTTCCTCTAGAAAATTCTCAGCATGAATAACCATGTTTCTAAATTTTTCACCCTCTAAAACTTCTGGTGGCAATTGCTCAGCCATTTCCTTCAACTGCATAAAGTCATAAGCTAGTTACTTAGTTAACGTAATGTACAAGCAATTCCTGAAAATATGAAGAAGAAGAAGAAGAACAAGGAAGATACCTGAGCTATCATGGAACCAAAATATTCTTTGGTAGCTTTATGTTTAGAAGATTCTTCTGCTGCCAATGAGGTGGCATCCTTAATGTTTTTATGTAGTTTCTGAATTTCCATGGTACTTTTCTGCTTCAAACTTCGATTCTACATAAAAAGAATTTTCGTTAACTTATCAATGGTGAGTTTTGCAAGTGAATTACACACACAAAAAAGCAAAAGTGTAGTAAATGAATCTACTTGGTTCTGCAATTTTGAGACTTGTTGGTTCAAAAGCTCATTTGTCTTCTTCATACTATCAATAATACTTCTTGAAAATCCTGGACTGCTAGAACGTGGCGGGCTTGGTCTTCTTGCATATGGGGATACTGATCTCGCATTGAGAGGTGGAGTTGAAGGCGGATTTGGAGCTAGAGGATACTTCAAACCATTTTGAATCGAGCTAGTTGAACTTGGAAATGACATGTCTTTCATTTGTGCAATTGATGGAATTTGAGAAGTTGGTAGCATGGAAGAATTCCCAAGCTTATTAGTCCTCATTTCAAGATATTTTAGTGGTTCTGAGAAAGGAGGAAAAAGAATTTTTGTAGACCTTACTGTTTCTCCTTGGCCATATCTATCCCTTCCATCAATAGAACTGCGAGGTTGTGTAATAGTAACTTTTCTGTTAAGATTCGAAGCCGCATTTGCCTCAACCGCTTTAAGCTTAGTGTAGCAAGAATCACATACGCGATGAGGCTTTCCTGGTGTCGGAGCCAATGCTGCTTTCATAACTTTTCTTGAACTACAACCATGACAATGCACTAATCCGCAATTATAACAATTATGCCTTTTTCTAGTAAAACCGAATGGTTGTCTGCAACCGGTGCAAGTGGATTGATCGACACCAGATACCCATTTATGAATGCATATGCAAGAAGTGAAACTTGAGCCACAAGAAATGTTTTTGACATGCCTTTCTTTCAAGGCTTCCACCAATGTTGGTGATTTTCTATCATCTATATCTCCATGCCCTAATCTTCCATTTGCGCCTTTACCCCAAGTATATAATTCACTTCTAGATGTCAAAGCAGCAACATGATGAGCTCCACATGATATTTCCTCGACAAATTCGCCCACCAATGCGTCTTGTACTAGTATAGGTATTTTTCCATCAGATAAAGAATTTCCTAGTTGACCAAATTCAGTGCCTCCCATAGTAAATAGATGTCCAGAAGTAGTGAGAGCGATAGTCATAGTGTGTCCACATGCAATCTGGTGGAAATTATATTCAATGAGTGTTGATACACAAGTAGGTTGAAGGTATGTTTCCTTGTTTCCATGTCCTAATCGATATTTGTCTCCGTCTCCCCAAGTGAAGAGCTTTCGTGACGAAACATTTGAACCTGATTGAAAAGTAACCTCTACAATTGCTGCAGTATGCCATACTCCGCATGCAACCGTAATAGTCTTCAATCCACTTAATAATTGTACCTCTTTTGGATATGCCACACTTTCTCTATTTCCATGACCTAATACACCAAATGTTCCATCACCAAAGGTGAAAAGTTTTCCATTAGAAGTTGCCAATGCTGAATGCCATGTACCACATGCTATCGATATAACTTGAAGTCCTTCCAGAGGACCATTAATCCTCTTTGGTACCCAATGGCTAACATCGGTGCCATGTCCGAGAAGTCCAACGTTATATTTACCGTCACCCCATGAGAATAGTTCATCTGATATAGATACAGCACAAGTATGATTCTCTCCGCACGCAACACTCTCCACATTAGTAACTGCTAGAAACTCAACAAGTTGAGGTCGGCCGAAATCTTTATCGATTCCATGACCTAGTCTTCCACCAGATTCCTCGCCCCATGTGAAAACTTCTCCTTGCCTAGTAACTAAAGCCATATGACGTACGCCAGACGCAATCTGGTGAACATCTAGAACAACACTTGACTCTAAGGGCTTAGGAACCAATACATCTGTGGTGGAAGGGAACTGAGTGCCATTTCCATCGGGTGCAACTGCATCAGCCCAAACTTCTCCCCATATATAAACATCTCCTAATGACTCAATGTCATCAGGTCCTGATCCTAAACTTGAAACGCTAGGTGTACTTGACACACTGATCCGAAAACCATCTCCAACACTAGTCCTTCCTTGCATATTTGTACGATCTAACCCCACATCTGGGTTTGCGAAATACAATGAAGACTCACAAGGCAATGAATCGGTAGAGACCCTACCACGAGCAATGCTTGTGGAAATCTCTAATACTGCACCGAAAGGGCGACCATTGGGAATAATATCAACACCCTCCTGAAACCAAAATTTATAGAATAGTAAATAATGATTGTTGTGTTCAATAACAAATTTATGTTGTTCACTTTGCCTAGATTCATATAAATAGCATGATCTTAGAAAGCCTTAAATGCATAAAATTAACACAGTTCTTTAACTGTGTTAATTTAGTTGTTACAATTTCCCATTTCTGATAAGGATATTCAAATACACTGTCATACACATTTCATATTCTTTCAAGTGTTCAATGAAATCTTATACGTAAAGGCTTATATTTGAATGTGACAATGTAAGAATGACATGAAAACAAAAGTTTATAATTTTTTCAGTGACTTGGAGGAATTTGGAAAAGTTTATTTGAGGTTATCTAATAGTATAAGCATTTGTGAAAGTGTTGGGAAGAGCTTATGAAAATAGTTTATGATAAGTCCGCGAGCTATATTCAACTAATTTCAGCTTTTTCCAAAATAGCTTATAGAACCAAAATGTTAAGTGCATATACAAACTTTTTTATGATTCTCTCTTATATTGCAGAAACCACTTATAAATAATCACTTATGACAAGAGTTTACTGAGTAAGTGCTTAAATAAGATGTATACTCAAACACCCTTAGTTATCAAGTCTTTTTATAGCAAAATTAGTTCTCGAGATATTTGAATGAACAAGTAGAAAGTGGAAACTAAAAAGTGATAAAATTATCATTTGATGGTTCACTTCCAGTAAAGCTCACATATGATGATTCACTTCGAGTAAGCCTACTATGCCTTCCAGTGGATATTAATGCCTTAAGCCCTGCAAACCATACCTCGGCTTCAGCTTTGTCCTTGCATATCTATAAATAAGAGAAAGAGAATCACCATATTCAAAATATACTTATGAAATCGAGAATTTTGAAATGCGCTATCGATATGTTTCTAACCAGATCAAGTGTCCGCTCTCCGTTATTATAAACAAGCGAAAATGAAAGATAATCCTTTTCAGGCTGCAAATATCTTCTAAAGACAACCTTCAAATAAATGGACACAAAAAACATTAGAAACCATCAAGAAATCGAAATACATGGCCACAAACATCAACTTAGTATTCAACTTACAGTTCTTTGTCCAGGAATAATCCGTGAAACCGAAGATAATTTTAGGGTCCTTTCCTTTTTATGAGAAATCCAAATTAGTGTTGTTTCATCCTGTTAATGCCACTAAATATGAAATTAGTTAGAGATAGTAAACTCACCATACTAACATTTAATGGAGGCACTCAAATTTTTGTCCTAGATTTATAAACCGCGTAGAATCTCGGATAATTCGAGTCACGCTAGAACTGTGGAGATAAATTCAATTCATAACTCATAATAAGTAAAACCTTACCAAGGAGAGTCTGAAAGGGCGAACTTTTGGCTTGGCTTTTCGACAGTACTTTATTAACTGAGATCCTTTCTTTAAAACAACGAGTGCCTTCAAAAAGAGTTGAAACACACATCAAATTCTTGTTTGTAAATTAAAGCACCTAACTAAGAAAATATAATCCTTCATTTCTCTAAAATACAACATCAGCGGATTATGTGACATTTCTAAAAGTACTTTTAACAATGAAACAATGTTCTTGAATATGATTAATGTATTTGAAAAACCTACAATATCATCTGTTTTTGAAACAAGTATGTAATTAAAAAACCTACACATGATTAAGTGTCTATGCATATAATAACATTTTGAATATGATCAATGTATAAAGACAATGAACTAAAAATAATAGTGTAACAAAAAAACGAAAGAGCATATAAACAATTTCTTAATTTACACCATAACTATCTACATGCAAGGTATTTGAGTAGCATAATTTCGAGGAAAAGTTAAACCAACTTGTTCAATATCTCGCTCAAGACCTCCATTACTAGCAGGATCTGCCATTCCATCTGAAAAAATTGTAATGAAACCACCAACAACAAAGCTCAAGCAACAATAACTGCATCAAAATCTCCATAGATAGATATTTTTTCGATTTCGGCCTCTCATCAAAATCACCAATATGAAAAATTAAGAATCCAAAGAAAACACATAAAAATAAAAATAGGGCAATGTATTGCAAAGCTTGAAAGGTCTCAAATAAAAACTAGCCCTAGCCCTTGTGCATATAGTGGAAAAAAATGTGACAAATTTTTATATCAATGTAAAAAATGTCCACATTAACACAAGATCAAGTTTTGTCAAAAGGGGTTGTGAAATTAGCATAGTGTTGCGATGTTCTGGAAAAAAAAATGGATTTTGACCAAAGAAAGAATGATAGGAATTGCAAATGAAAGAAAGGGAGAGAAGGGGCGAAATGAGTGGGAAGTAAGTGGTCAAATTTTTAGGAAAACTGAAATTGAAGAAAGTGTGGTACTTTGTGTCTTTGTCTATCAACTAACTAAACGACTTTTGCCACATGGCTTCATGTCTCTCCATAAAAATACATTAGATGTTACTCTCATGTATTGAATGCAAACCATTGAATTATATTATCAACAATTATGTATAAAAAATTATCAATGATTTAGATGTTTATTTTTTTTAATGCACAATGATATAGATGTTAATATATATGTATGTAATTTAATAAAATAAAATACATTTAGTTGCATATATTTCTTTACTTTTTTTTTTTTACAAAGTAACTGGATAGTATATTATAAGCAAAATTACACTCGCGGTCCCTTAACTTGATTTCATATAACAATTTCGTTATTTATCTTCTTTTCATGTCATTTTGATCTGTTTACATATGATTTTTCAACCATCATATTTTAAATTCGTATGAAAATATGAATAAAAAGATGTTAAGAGCTCATATCGAAACAAATCCATATATTCGAATATTGTAAATTCTTATGCAAATTGATCAAAATGACGCGAAAAGAAAAAGATAAAACATGAAATCATTATCTTAAATTAAGTTAAAAGATTTTCTAAAATATTTTTTTAAGGGATCACAAGTGTAAATTTTTAATTTTATATGTTAATATGCTATATTTGTGAGAGACCCTTCAACTTACAATCAATGAAAAATGGTTTCATTGGTGAGAAACTAACTCATCCCGTAAGGACGTGGTTCAACTCCCGCTTCTTTATTAGTAGGTGATGTGACCTCTATCTACACTCTTTGAGCCTTAATACATGTCTTGACCTTGGTGAGCTCCTAAGATCCAACTCACCTAGATTTTGTATAACGTTTGCTTATCATACATCTACCAATCATATATGGCTTTAATCTACATTGTCAGTGCTATGCAGGAAGTATCAGTTTAGTGGAAAGTTGCTGATATATTGAACTAAGATACAGATGGTGTATTAAGTAAGGCTTGGTAGCACTCCTTCCTAATCCATATAACTTTTGGTTCTTAAACCGGCATATTACAGATCTTATTCTTCCTCAAATAGTACAATTGAATGTTACCGACAACAATGATAAAAAATATAAACTAGGTTGAGAAGCATAACTCATACAAAACAGAGATACCCTTTATGTATTTTCTTTCTAATACATAACTGCTAGAAACCCAGAATTCAGCTTCCAATAGCCCAATGAAAATCTAGTTTAGCATTCAATAATGTAGAGTCGACAATAACGTAAAACCAAAGAAATTATATGACAAAAGGAAAGATTAAAAAGGAAGAAACATCAGGATCGGCACATGCATGAAAAATAAAGGAGCAAAAACCAAAAATGGGATGAGATAAGATAACCGAGAGACAACGAGTTGTTGGCTCATCGTTTTCCACAATGGCAGTTGGCAACTACATAAAGGTCTAAAACCTGCATGTAAAATTTATAAATTTTACTTGCTAGAGTCAAGATAGATTAATCTAAGAGTTTAACTTAACATCATGAAACATAATTGATAATTTACATTTGCATCTTATTTAAGGCATTAAGCTTCAGTTCACATTCTAGATAATGTGTAGTCCATGGCATCCACTACGAAATCTGCAAACATCAAATAAACAAGCAGTTAGTGATAAAGACTAAAATTAGTACTATTTATTCATCTAATGTTAAGAAAAGAGAGAATTAGAGATTAACCTGCATCTTCTTTGCTGAAACATAAAGGGGGTGTAATTCTGAATACATTTCCATAGTAACCACCTTTTCCAATCAGCACTCCTAATTCTGTAGTAACATTAGAAGAGGTGATTAGTGACATAGAAAACAGATGAGTTTATTGCTAGAAACAGCTGATTTATATCAGATTTCAATCTCCATAAATCAGGTTTACAAATGTTTAAATAATGAACTCCAAATCCGAGATGCTAAACTGTTAAAAAATGCTACAGGATATTGGGAGCAACTTGGCCTATAGGGATTGAGATATCAGACTTTACCTTTCATTTGGTCCATCACATGCAGTGTTTCAACTTTTGCTGGTGTTTTTAGTTCGCGGTCAGTGACAAGTTCAACTCCAAGCATCAATCCTTTTCCTCTCACGTCACCAATTACTATAGAAGAAAACCAAAAAGTTTGATTAGAGACGTATATAAAGAAAAAACATGTTCTGTTTCTATTATACTCATAATGATCTCAACTATAGTCCTTCGTTTCGATCAAGTAACTCTCTCTAGAATAAATTCATGAAAGCTTGCTTGTGCATTAATCTTAGATGGGAAAGGATAAGGGACGAAACCTTACATTCATATTTGTCTTTGAGCACATTAAGCCTCTCTTTCAAATGAGACCCAACTATAAACGCATTTTCTTGAAGCTTTTCCTTCTCTATTACTTTTAAAACGGCCAATCCTGCAGCTGTACAAACAGGATTTCCACCAAAAGTGTTAAAGTAACTGCTTTGAGTCAAGACCTTTGCAATCTCAGGAGTAGTTACAACAGCACCAAGAGGAATGCCATTTCCAATTCCCTGCCAAAAGCAAAAGCAAAATCAAGAAAACAAGCCAACAATAATGAGCATACATACTTGATAAGGCATGCATATTGTTTGTAGATAGATATATGCAAGGTTCTAAATTGCTGTCACTGTCAAAATCGCATCATGGTTCTTGATATTTTAGAGAATCATCATCAAATACAGCCACAATTGTGCTTGAATTGCTGTTGTGAAGACATCAAAATCATCAATACCGCAAATCAAATTGTGGTCGCATACTTGTTTTTAAAACCTTGGATAAAAGTATCAATTATAGACTTATAGCCTCTGCATCACTTTCATGATCAGACTACGTTAATATTCTATATTCATTGGTGCAGATTATTAGGCTGTTCTATTTGCTAAATTAAGTGAAGATGGATTCTTTCTACTCTGACAAGGAGAGAATAACTATTACCTTTGCCATTGTTACTATGTCAGGTTGAACACCATGGGATTCAAATCCCCAGAAATGGCTACCAGTGCGAGCAAATCCAGACTGAACCTCATCAGCAATACAAAGACCTCCAGCTTTTTTAACACTATCATAGGCAGCAGGCAAGTAACCAGGCGCCAATTCAACAATGCCACCAACTCCCTATCATAAACAACAAGAGCATCATCAACAAATGTGTTTGCTTACCAAAAAGATTATGATATCATATGACCAGTTCATTTTAGATAGGAAATTATACCATACAGATTAACTTCATGATACATCAGTTTACACCATAGTATTATTAGACAATTTCTTCAAGTAGAATACTGAGTGATAAGTTTAATTTAATATACAACACTAAAAAAGTGGTCCATCACTATCTAATGTATGGTTTTAAATTGCGATCCGTCAGCAACTGCAATTGCGGCCGAATATAAAGAATTTTGAGATCTCTGCAACAACATTAAAACCTCGATTTCAATTGCATTGGTTGCATTTTCTGGCAATCTAAAAGTTTGAAGTGTAACCTCAAGCACAATTTCAAACCCTGATCTAATGAATAAGGATGATCATGGTTTATATCTAAACCTTGTTTTTCATTCACAAAGACATATGATGGAACTAGTCTATGTTTTTCTAGATACATGGTACCTGTATAGCTTCAGATATGAATGCAGCAACATTTCCGGAGGTTCCAAAGTTAATGATCTCTTGGACATCTCTTGCATACTTCGCTCCATCAGAGCCAAAAAGACCTCTGTAAGGGTCTGGATTTACTGCATGATGAACACCACTCTGGTACCACCCAAAAAAATAAACCGTTAAAATATATTTCACATGAAAAACACTATTTCACTGCAAAGTAAAAACACTATTTCACATTTTAAATTCTACAACTTAGTTAAAGAATTGGGGATTCAAAGAAATACAATAACCAATATTGCATTTACATGTGAACTCACATGGCAATTGGCAACAATTAAAATACATTGCTTCAAAAAAACAATTAAAATATGAGTGGTGATACATGTACCATCCTATGTGGCAATACACCTTTTACACCCACATAAAATTCTGACACGTGGTAACCTGGACCCCACACAAATAGAATATAAAGTGTGGTTGTAAGATGAACTTACCAAAATATCCCTAATACATGGAATGTACAATTGGGTGTATGAATAAAAGGTGTTCATGTAACATTTGGGACATACATTTTATCTTGTACTCTTGATTGAGAATGAATAAGAAACCAGATAACTGTAGTATTATTTGCTTAAGAGGGGTCCACGGTTTAATTATCATCAGAAATCATTGTCATAGTATTTTAGTACTTATCCCAACCTTCTAGATTTTTGTTAACTGATAACAAGCTGGTCACTTTCGAAGTTGATAGAAAATAAATGTGCCCAACGATGCCAAACTCCGTTGGTATTGCTATCACACACATACTTGTAAAGTTTAGTGAAAGTATGCGTCAGCTTCTTAGACGTGTGTGTTAGTCCATTCCACTAAAGTCCATTTCGTTCAAAGTTATATAAAGTATAGGAAATAAAATTTAAATTAATTGAATAATTTCTTATAAAAATTAAATTAGTTGATATTTACTTATCTGTCTTTAATTTAAAAAAACGTCAGGGGAGAAATTATTAATAACAACAGCAATAATCTCTACCTAAAAAAACAGCAATCATCACAATTTTACAAGAGCTTTGAAGATACAATGTCAAGCTTTGATATTTACTTATATTTATTTAAAAAATTAAGTATATATTATTCTGTCACCAAAACAATATATATATATTTATTAAAAGTGTATACCGTGAGATCAAATTAAATGGTATGATCAGATAAAAAAAAAGAGGAGGAAATATGTACCTGCACAACATTAAATTTCCAGATACTTTGAGCTGTGGCCCCCATCGTGCCACCTGCATTCCCATGGTAAGAATTTCTAATAGAGATTATGTCATGGCATCCAGTGTACAACCTTGCTATCATCATTGCCAATTCGTTTGCTTCTGTTCCTGAGTTTGTAAAAAACGCCACCTACATACATTCGACACGCACACAAAAAATTTCCACTTAAAATTCACAATAAACAGACAAAAGTTTACACGCACGAAGAGAGAAGACATAGATCAAATATCAAAGCAATATCTTGCAAGTAAATAACACTAGAATAATAAATGTGTAAGTAATAAATATTTGCACAACGCTCTATTATATTTTATCAACTCTTCTTCTATATCACACTTTCGGCCGCAAGTTACTCATGAATTAATCAATTAGAATATTTAATAATTTGTGCTTCAAGATGTGTTTTTTTGTGTGAAGTGCGTAACACAAGTGCAAAAACTACTTCCATTAAGATATTAAAAACAGCTGCATTTTATGAGAGCTACAAGAAATCTCTTACTATTTCATCCAATTTATTTTAGGGGTCATATTTAAACAACCAAAAGTGGACAACATTTTATACAACTCTATAGTTAATCTTCTTTTAAAACAAAAATAATAGAGAGAAAAAAAGAGTAAAAATATAATAAAAATATGTGATAGAAAGTTGTCGAAAAAGTTGTTAACTTAAACATTTTTGGTGATATAGTAGTATATAATTACTCAAGTGTTTTTGGTGATTGAAGATGTGTTTGGTTGGGTGTTTTTGGACGTAAAACTTAAACGTTTTTTAAATAAAATGTTTGTTTTCTCTGGTGAATTATTAGGTGACCAATTGCTTGACATGGACAAGAAACATTATCTTTTGGCCACGAAACCAGTTAGCATCGATATCACCTCACGCCAGCATAGCATCCATCCCCCAATCTCATGATATTGACATATTGGCAATTAAAAATACTAGTGATTGGCATTGTGTTCACATTTATTTATTATTATTGAACTTTAACTAGGTATTATAAGTTAATTCTTTAGTGTAAAAGTGAAATAAGAATGTATCATGTAAGTTTGTTTCTACTATTTCATAACAATTAGTTTTACCCATTTAACATATAAAATGTAATCAAAATTATTGATTTAATTGTGAAGAATAATATTCTGCATGGTGCAACATCATCTTACCCATATTTATAAAAATTAATCTATATAATATAATCAATCATACGTTCTTAAAAAAAATTAATTATATCTTATCTTTTCTGTGGTTGAGATAACATGTCAAATATAAACTTTTTTTGTTTTGTTGAAGGATGTCATATATAAAGTTTACCATATATTTTATCTTGATATAGTTTTTCCCTTAGTCGGATGTCAAATACCAACAATTCAAGATACAAAGTACTAATTAGAGATTAAACCTATCTTGGGTTCATTTATATGCATAAATTAAAAAAATCTGTAGTAATCGGAAGTCGAAAACCTCTTTCAGCAAGTTCTTTCATTTGCATCCATTTAAGATTAAAAGCATGTGGTTGGGTAAAATTAAAATATACAACAAGAAACTTTGGTCTGAGATAAAATACAAAACTAAGCTCACTCCCAAATTTTTTTCCAATCGAAGGGATCAGTGAGCCTACCAAATTTTGACCGAATTATTTGGTATAACCAGTACATAAACATAATAGTTTAATCAAAATAAATTTTATGGTCCAATAAAAAAAACACCAAATCCGTCTTCTTTTTTTTTTGCTAAAGAATAAAAAATTATTTTTATCTTTCAAAAATTATTAATTTTATGAAAATCAACAATTAATCATAGACTAAAATAAACTAACTACCTCTTTAAATGTTTTTGTTTGAAATTATTTTGATTATTATAATTAAATGCTTAAAAACAATTAAATAATGTCTAATTAAATAATGACATTTATTGCAAATTTAAATAGACTAGATATTTATTTGACTTGGATCATTGAAGATCCATTTAATCAATGAAATATTAAAAGCCTTAAGGAAACATGCTAATGATTCCACAAATAGTAAGTAATTATTGGAAAGAAAAATTAATTTATTTTCTTAAAAAAATAAATTAGTATAATTTCTATATCCGATAAAAAAAAAATTACCAATTTTTTTTTTTTTATATCATATTAGTCATATTAAAGTATTACATGTGAAATGAAACGAAACCATTGAGCATGTGATTATAAGAAAAAGATTTATACTACATAAAATCAAATTCCGTAAAAAAATTACTATTAAATCAAACTAAACAGTAACAAAATTGAGATTACGGTAACGTTAAACAAAGTTTACCTTAAGATCACCGGGGAGTTTACCAGCCAAAGCTTCCGCAAAATCAGCAACAGCATGATTCAGATACAACACCGTTGAGTGCTGTAATTTTTTCGTTTGATCAACGATCGCTGAAACCACATCAGGGTGACAGTGCCCGCAACACACCGTAGCAATCCCTCCGAACGCATCAACGTACCTTCTCCCATTTTCATCGAACAGATACTGCTTCTTCCCTTCCACGATGTTCAGCTGCACCATCACATACACAATCATAATCCCGCAAAAACACAATTATTCATAAGTTAATTATCGTCATCATCATCATTTAGTAAATTAATTTTAGTTACTGTTGAATTTTAACATGATAATAGCAGAATTAAATTACAGTTAATTATTGACGAAAGTAGTTAGTTAGTTATCCGGTACGGCGGCGGATCCTCACCGGAGATTTGTAGAAATGCATGATCGACGGACTGAGATATTCCCTACGCTTCGCGAGAACGTGGTCGCCGGAAGGACCGGAATACGATGGCGGAACGTAATCGAACGGTGGAAGCACCGGTGGTTCGGCGGCGACGTTGTCTTTGGTTCTTTCTGCTGCGGACTGAGAAATGCCACGTTGAAAGATGAATTGGCTCTGCGGCGGTGGTGATCGACGGAGGAGGAATCTTGCGAGGAGTGATCCTGTCATTTCTCTCGGTGGTGGAGGATTCCGGTGATGGTTCAAGAAATGTAGGATCCGACCCGAATCCGAATGTGATGAGAGAAAGATAAAAGAAAAGATGAAGAAATGAGAGAGAATCGGGATTTGGAGAGAATCAGGATTTGGAATTGGAGGGATGAGAGAAGAATGGGGGAGTTTATATAGGGAATGGGTGTGGGAGTGATGATGTGGAGAGATGTGATTGCGGGAGAATCACTGCGATGGATTTACCGCGGTAAAAATAGGGGTTGGATGTATTTATCCGTGAAATGGTAAATAAGGTTAAACAATCTTTGTTATGCTGCAGACTCATGTATAAAAAGAAAGAGAAACTGAATGAATATATATATATACACACACATATAAATATACTATTTTGATGAAATGGTAAAAATTATAATTACATTCATTTTGATGTGATATAAAATGGTTTTAAGGATGTGTACATTAAGTATAAGAGTAAATTACATTTATCTCCTCTCAAAGATGCTTGAATTATACTTTACTTGCCTCTGATGTTAAAATATACACTTTTCTCCCTTGAAAAATAAAATTTACACTCTCCTCCCCTATAAGATGCTTGAATTACAAGTCTCTCCCTTAATAATTAAATATGCACTGCAATTAAATATATTTTAACATAAATAAACATTTTTATGATATATACTAATTTTGAACCACCATTTAAGAAAAAAAAAATTCATTTCTTTATAATTTAGATGTAAATGATAATTAAATTTAAATATTTTGTTCTTAATTTCATAATTTATAGTATAAATTTAACTTTTAAACAACCATACTTTATTGTTTTTAGTAATTTTCACATATTTTAATTTTATCTTTGGTTGTTTCATATTTTATAATATGTGTTAATGAAATTGATAATAAAAAATAGCGAAAAAAATGTGTATTCAAATTTTGATTATATTAAAATAGACCCGTTGTATTATTTTTTTCGAAGTGCGTTAGATTTTTTTTTCTAGATTATTAGAAATAAAAAAAAATATTGAGGGAGTAAAATATTTCTAATATGTTTTGAATAAGAGGGGAGGGAAGTGTATATTTTAAAAATCTTTGAGGGGAGGGTAGTGTAATTTACTCTAAGTATAAAAGAATATATATATTTAGTAAAAAAAAGTATTTAAAGATAAATGAAAACTATTGTACAAAAAATAAAACTAAAGAAGTGTTGTAGACTAATAATTTATTTTTTGAAGGACGTAGACTAATAAAAATTGAGTTCGGGTATGCTCATTTAGGCTAAGCTTCATTTACTTCATTTAGGGTTTGTTTAAACATGTGGCAAAAAAGTATCGAACGGTTGAGATTTTAAATTAAAAAACAAATATTTGTTTAATAAAAATACATAATAATAACAAACAAATCATGTTCTCTTCTTCTCTCATATCGCAACAACTTTTTATTATTTTTTAATTTAAAATCTCAACCGTTAGATATTTTTTTGTCACATGTCTTACATCCTAAATGAAGCATACCCGAACTCATAAAAATTATAATCATTTTAACAAAAAAAAAGTATAATTACCATAATTTTGATTTAATACAAAGCGGATTCAAAGGATGTGTACATTAAGTATAAAAGGAAAAATGAGTCAAAGAAGTATAAAAGGATGTGTACATTCAAAAGAAATATTGAAGAGAGACGATTTTATTAATTAATGTGATATTGACAATAATATTAAAAATATTTTCATGAATTTTTTTTCAAAACTAAACATTTTCATGGAATTTGACTTTGTACATTAAAGTTACGACACTAAACTCTTATTACTGAGCTATCACCTTAAATATACACACATCCATTAAAACAATTTTTATTTCAAATATATACACACAAACTTATAAATGACATTACTGCAAAAAAAAAAAAAAACTTATAAATGACATCAATTTGTCAAAGTTAAATTAACACCAAATTAATGTCATTATTTATGGAAAATGCTAACAAGTTTCTCCGTAGCATATTTCAAGGATCTTAAATGGTAAGATTTTATAAAAATGTTTGTAATTAATACATTAAAATTTAAATCATTTGACTTTCTTAAATGCTTGAAAAATGCCCCAACAAGACCCTAATTTTTTTATTTTATTTTAATAAGACCCTAATTTTATTTATTAGTCTAAAGGTTGACATTTATTTTATTAATGAGTCACTTAATCGTTTTAATTCTGATTATCACCAATTAATTGATCCCCATTTTTATTAATAAGGTAACAACGTTAATTTGGTTCCCTGAAAAAAAAACGATAATTTGGTGTCCGCTTATGGCCTAACCCAAATGACATTGTATAAACACGGGCCTCCATACTTTAAAATTATTTAAACCATTAATTAATAGATTAAAACTTGTCCAAAAAAAAAAAACAAAATTAAATGAGTTAGAAAAAGTGGTGAACTTAACTTCTTTGATAGGGGCATTGCAAAAATATGCAGTGGTCAGAGTTTGAAAACAATAGAGAAAGAAAGAGGAAGAGAGAAGATACAAACATAAAGTGAGAATGAGCGGAAAAGTTGTCCAAAAATTATCATAAAATGGTTGTACAAATATATTTTCTCATTGTAGTGTTGCATACACCATCCGAGCAAAAATTTATATTTTACTTTCATTCAATTAATGATGTATACGATCTTTATTATAGACCACATACATCATTAAATAAATGAATCCAAAATGTTAAATTTTGCTTATATTAGTGACCGAATGGTGTACCAGTAAAAATTATAGGGGTAATAGTGACTTTGGACCATGAATGTGTAATAATTAGTCATAATAGTCATCAATGTATCAAAATTTCAAAATAGTCTTTTATTGTACACTTTGTTTGTCAAAGTAATCACTGACGCTAAAATAATTTCTCAATGCTCACAAGTCACAAAAACTTTTTTTCATATATGGACTGAAATGACAATAAATAAGTACTTACAAGGACTAATATGACAATAAGTAAGTATATTGAAGGAATAATATGATAATATTAATGAGGGTTAATATGTCTTTACACCTGTAATTTGAGCGAATTCTGATTTACCCCTATAAAAAAAAAAGTTTAGATTCCGTCCTTGAAATATGAAAATTCTTTCGAAAACACCCCGGACCCCATTTGACACACTCCACTTGCTGACATGGCACGCCATTGTGTATTAAATTTAGTTTTTATTTTTTTTAAACATGACATGGTGTAATTCTTTAACACATCATTAATTACTAATTGGGAAAAAAAAATATAAAATTGAAAAAAAAAGTCAGTTTTTTTTAAAAAATAAGAATAAAAATTCTATTTTTTTTTAAATTGAAAAATTCAGATTTTTATTTTGAAAATTAACTTCCAGAATTTTTTTAAAAATCTTCCTAATTTCGAAAAAAAAAATGAATTGAATTCATAAAAATTTAGGAATAAAATTTTTGAATTCTTTTCTAAATTCTAACTTAATATATTTCCCATCAATGATAGGAAAACCTATATGGTATTACCATTTATATTCTCGAACTTAATAAATGTTGAAATTTCCGAAAAAATTATACAAAATTTTCAAAAAAAATAAAATTATCTATTTTTTTGGAGTTTAAAGAATTAGAAAAAAAAAATTCATTCTTTTTCGAGATTAAAGAATTAGAAAAAAAAATTCAATATTTTTTACAAATTCAAAAAAAATTAAATGATATTATTTTTTTTCAAAATTTATAATTTTAATTTAATTCAGATTTTTTTTAAAAAAATTTGTATAATTTTTTCGGAAATTTTGAAATTTATTAAGTTCGAGAATAGAAAGAGTAAAACCATATGTGTTTTTCTATCATTGATGGGAAATATATTAAGTTAGAATTTGGAAAAGAATTCGAAAATTTATATGAATTATTTTTCCAAATTAAAAAAAAAAATTCATTTTTTTTTTCAAAATTAGGTAGATTTAAAAAAAATCTAGAACTTAATTTTCAAAATAAAAAACTGAATTTTTCTAATTTTTGAAAAAAAATCTAATTTTTTTTTTTTTTCAAATTTTTTAAAAAGAAATAGAATTTTGTTTCTGATTTTTTAAATTTTTTTTTAAAAAAATCTGACTTTTTTTGTCCCAATTTTGATTTTAAAGGGAATTAATGATGTGTTAAATAATTACACACATGTCAGGTTTAAAAAAAAATAAAAACTAAATTAAATATACAGTGGCATGCCACGTCAGCAAGTGGAGTGTGTCAAATGGGGTCAGGAGTGTTTTCGAAAGAATCTTCATATTTCAGGGACAGAATCTAAACTTTTTTTTTTTACAGAGGGAAAATCGGAACTCGCCCAAATTACAGGGGGATAAAGACATATTAACCCTACTAGGACTTTTACCCGTGCTACCGCCCGGGACATTAAAAATGGAGAAGGTAAAAAAGTTCCGATATTATTCAATACATAAAAAATAAAATAAATAAACATAAAAAGTATTTAAGGGCATATAAAATATTGAGTCACACATTTTCGAATATCTCCTTATAAACTACATTTGAAATGGTGTTGATACAATCTCCATTGTCATCCGTTAATAATATCTTCAGACCATCCCTTGATGTAACACGTGATATTGCAACATATAGCTGCCCATGTGAGAAGACCGATTGTGGAAGATAGATGCTAACTTGCTTAAGTGATTGTCCCTGACTTTTATTTATAGTCATTGCAAAACACAAAGCTATAGGAAACTGTCTGCGTTGAAATTTGAAAGGAATTCTGGTATCAGATGGTGTCAATGACAATCTCGGTATGTAGACCTTCTCTCCAACATTGCTTCCTGATATAACTCTCCCTTCAATAACATATCTTCCCATCTTAGTGACTATTAGTCGAGTACCATTACACAACCCTGCTGTTATGTCCAAATTTCTAAACAGCATAATAGGAACTCCAACTTTCAAAATAATCTTGTGATTAGGAAGACTTGATGAATTGATAGTGTTCAAGAATTCTGGTGTGTGAATATCATCTGGCATATTGACTGATGCGGTATCTGCTATTAGAGAATCACAACTCAAATATGTCCTTTCTTCGCCGGGAATGAGAGACAGAACATAGTTATTAACCTCATCAAAAATTGTATTTTTAGGAGTCAATATTGCTTTATCTTGAAAAAAAGATGTATCATGCATATTGAGTAATATTGATGGATAGATGCAGTCAACAACTGAAGCAATATGATCACCTCCACTATTAATGAGTAGATCATCTGGGATTTCCACCTGAATGCTATCATCTGAAACATCTCCAATGCAACCGTCTCCAATCCCTAATACCCATTTGGCGAATTTTGTTCTTTCTTGTACTTCATCTGGTGAACATCCATGCAAAAGTCTCATATTCGTTGTTAATGTTAATACACAACATTAACATACTAACTTTAAAACGACATGAGAAAATATGCAATCCTCATAGCCATTCTTCATGTTCAAAATCAATTGGGGTATTTGAAACCACTGAAAGTATGAGCTGGGAATTCTTGTTTGCCATGAGCAACTACATATCACAAAAAAAATAACAGAATATTTGCATTACACCATAGGTAACCATACAAAATATTCAGCTTGAAGAGGAAACATAACAGAATATTCACTATAGGGACAAACATTACGATGCAAGTATTACCATGGTTTAATAATTAATAGTTCTTTCTATATAATAGCGGGAAACACAAAGTTGCAGCAGAGAAAGGAAACAAAACAGAGCTTATAGTTTATAACTTACATTGATTTAATCAGCAGAATCATATGAACTTTCGTGATCTTAGAATCAGTCAGGTTATCCTCAATAAATAGCCAGGTTGATCAAGTAATTAACATGAATTTGCACTACTCCCACCAATTGGATAATAAAAATGGAAGGCATTTTATGAAGGAAAACAACAAAATTACAAACATTTTGAAATTTTATATACTTTAAAAGTACCAATTTCCCCTATAAGATAATAAATCAATTAATTTTGATGTCAGATATTTAAAATATGATAGAAAAAAATATCAACAAGTGACTTTGAGCTATTCTCTCTTTCAATACCCCATCTTCCTTCCAACTTTATGTTATCTACAAATTTCAAAGAACAAACATAGGAGAAACAGTATCACATGTATGACATTCAACCAAAAATTATCGAATCCCAGTAACACTCATCACATGGGGATTTTTTAGGATTGAAGAACCTTTGAGACTTTCAGCACACATTTCGGCGGCAGTGTTTTATCCTTTGATTCTTTTTCAATTAGGTTCTTCAGCCTCATAAATTATATTACATTCTTGTTTCTTCAACCACTAATTTTTCATCCAACTTAGAAGCAATGAGATAAAAAAGAAACAAAAAATCAGATCACTCAATGGCGATTTTTTTTTTCAAACTATATTATTAGAATCAGAAGAAACAATCATCAAAGAAAAAGCACGACAATAATTTCAAATCTAACATAAGTTGGACCTCACATTTCAAACATAGGGAGAGACAGGGTCCGGAGGAGATTTTATGGAGAGGTAGAGGCGGCGGTTAGTGTTGGAGAAGGTGGAGATGGAACCTGAGGAGGAGGTGTGGTTTTTCTTAAAGAACCCGAGGAAAAATGGAATTGAGGACGTCATGTGAGATCCTTACACATAGCTAGGAAATTCCAATGAAATTCACCACAAATGTGTGAAAGCCCCCATTAAGTCAACCAAAAACAACTTACAGGTTATTCTAAAAAACAAACGATGGTACCAATCGCAAAAATGTCATGTCATAATATCAAATATCGATCATCATTTCTAGCATACCTGTCATATATTTAGTATGAATAATTTTTCTGTGCAATGAACAAATTAGATGAAAATAATATATTCAATGTTCGATATCAACATACAGAAGAAAACAACAGCGAAACGTTCCTGCAAACTAATCCTGACTTAAAAATGGAAATGGAGAAATAGGTCATAAGAAAAACACACAAACCAAAATTGTTTTTCAATAGATAATAGAGTATATTTATGGAGATTGATTTATATTAAATAATGTTGTATAACTATCACCTGATACACATAACACTTCTCATGCTCACTAGGAATCAGATCATCTGTAAGTAAACCAACAAAAGTTATTTGTTAAACACGCTGACAAACATTTCTTAATGCATAGAAGAAAGAAATAACTCACTCTAGTTCAGGATTCAAGCCGCTGTAGCCAATCACCGCCACATAAACCGCCAGTGCATGCTAGACCGCCACCGAGAGCCACAACAGGGAATACTGTATAAATCGTGGGTGATTAAATTAAACTAAATAGAATATGTCATTTGAAAACAAAATGGCACAATGGTTGAAAAAGTGGACTGACCAATACACTAAACCAAGGCATCAGAACATAATACTACTATCTCGGTTCTTGCTGAGTCGACCCAGACTCGTTCTTATGAGAAGCTATTGAAAAAGAAGCATACATGTGCGGATATCATCGATGAAGATAAGCGATTAAGAGAGAATGAGAAAATCATCGATGAAGAGAAAATGAGAGAGAAGAGCAGCGAGTCTGATTTGAGCAAGAAAAAAGTGTTGGGTCGGAATCAAAGATGGTTGCGGTGGAGGTGAAAAAACACGCTAGAAGGAATAATGGGAGAGGAGAAAAGAGAACGTTAAAAATGAAGGAGAAAAAGGTGGGCATGGATAAGTGTGGAGTCAATCTGGGAATTGGAGGATAATGAGTCAAAACTTGAATAAGTGCATAGGAAATATACATCAAATTTGAAAGTTTGACTCAGATTAGATCAAAGGATGAGATGCATGCTTAGCCAAATGATAAGATCCAATGGTCTCCCTTGTTTTGGAGCCAAATCCATTTAGGTTTAGGGTTTGCAAAGTTATTAGCAATGTTAACAAAGATTAGATATAAGTATGATTAATGAAACATTTTAACATTATATGGATTATTTTGACTAATGAAGTGCACAATCAAGGACTATTTTGATACATTGAGGGACTTTAGGACTACTTATTACGCATTCAAGGATCAAAGTGACTGTTACCCGAAAAATTATAATTACCTTCCTTCTGATGTAATAAAAAATGGATTCTAAGGAAGTGAACACTGGTGCGTTTGATTTGATATAAATGAAGGACATGACAGAACAACTACAGTTGTCCAGTGTTTGATTTGTAAAACAGTTTCAGGGACAGGGCAAACTGGAGGCAAGGGACAGGATAAAAACTGCAATTTTTGTCCCTCGCCAAACCACAACACAACTTTTTGTCACACGTACAAGTTGTCAAAAATACAAAAATAGTAATTCGTCACCCAAAAATCATAAATCAGAAAATTATTCAATACCATAAAATTTGTCTTGCGCTGTTCTACCTTGTGTTATGATGTCCTATCCTATATTGTTATGTCCAGTACTTACTGTTTTGCAAACCAAACACACGTATCTATAATTTTTCCTTCTTAAAAAAGTGTGTATATATTTTATTCAATTTTTTCAAGAAGATATTTTTTTTCACAAAATTTTTACTAGTTAAAGTGGTATTAACGACTGTATTACAACCGTTTTTAAAGAATTTAAACTTTGTACATTGAAGTTATAAGATTAAAATTTTATTGCTGAGTTGGCAACTCAAATGAAAGAAATTTAAGAGATCAAACTATCGTATTTTAGAATTTAAGTGATAAAAATAAAATGAAAAAAATTAAAATGCTAAAGTAAAACTTAAAAATAACTTAACGAATAAATGTGTAATTTAGCCACAAAAAAAAAAAAAAACGTCTGAAGCACGGTGCAAGTAGGGGTGGAAATAAGTCAGGTCGTCAGACAGGGGTCTATGACCTGATCTATTTAAGGCCCAATCCGACCTAGCCTTTTTATTAAAAGATCCAGGCTTAAGCTTTTTAAAAAACATATTTACTTAAATAGGTCATACTTGAGTATAAAATAATCCTATCAAGTCTAATATGCTGGCCTATATTAAATATCAAGTCTAATATGCTGGCCTATATATGCCTTAATATTAATTTTTTCAATACTTCTATGCTATTAATATTTCCAATAAAGATGAAATTTTATGTTGCCATAATAATACATTAATATTTACTATATTTAAATAAAATACTTTATATTAGCATTCTTTTAATATTGGTAAATTTTATAAGAGAGTTGTATTGCATAGAAATCCTATAATTCATCTTATCCTCTCGGTTCCTTTTATCATATATCAACTCCTTTAACCATGACCATAATCATTTAAACTATTATTTTCTGCAAAAATTTCATGTATACAACATTCTTGTCATTTATTTGACGAAGATCGTCTATAGAACTTAATAAGGCTTACTTTAAAGATTTGAGTTTGGACCTTAATATAAAGCAGACTTCTAAATCGGCTTTCGCGCTTGATAGCCTTTAAAAAGGTCAGATCCAAGCTTTGAAAATTGGCCTATTACAGGCCAGAGGCCATGCTCGGGCCTGCAATTTTTATAGTAGGTCAGGCTTAGGGCTTACAAAGCCCGACCTGGCCTAGCCTATTTCCACCCCTAAGTGCAAGGAATGAAATTTAAAAGCAAAAGTTAACAATAAGGAAAAGGCTTAACCAATAAACTGAAAAAACTCCAAAAAGAGGTCACGACTAATAGTGTGTTGGAAACAACGGTGGATTTTCCATAAACGCACGTCTAACCCTATCCTACAACTTTTGGCTTCTTTAAATTCACGTTTTACTGACACGAAAATATATGGCCAAACGCCAATCCAAACACTGCATAAGACAAAATTAAAACCCCCGAGAACCACTTTACATTTACCAAGGACCCACTTCTTTAAAAAAAATGTACACAAAACCAAGAAATACTTATATAGACATGGTCTCAAATGAATCTATTTAAACACACATACATAAATAATAAAAGTTGAAAAGAATAAAATTAAATATTACTAATTGATGTTACTAGATTAATTTTATTTTATGAAAATGTGTTCAATTATATTTATTTTGAGTTGTACTTGTGTCTATAGAAGACCGGCAGCCTCAAAATTTCCACCCAATACAAACTCAACCGGATAAGATAACAAGGGTTAAACAGATTCATAAAAATCCAACCAGGGGTGGCCCTGAGGGCGGACGCGAGGGGTGGCAGCCCAGGGCACCACTTTGTTAGTAGTTAGTACTATATAGATATATTTCTTTTTAATTCGCTTTGATTAATTCTATTCAAGATATATTTTTAGATAACTTTGATTACAAATGAATATTTGTCACATAAAATGCAAGAAAAATAATATTAGAATAATTAAAAGGATACAATTTATTATTTTGCTCAAGACATCAAAAATCTTAGGACCGGTCCAGCATCCAACCAAGACCATAAGCTATTGTTATTAAACAAAAATAAGACAGTGTAAAAGCTCTTTGCACTGGTAGCGTATATGAATTGATTCATTAGATTTTTAAGGACGCAATTTCTTGTTTTATTTGGACAGGAGAGTGAGTTTTGGTATGAAATGAACTAGAGTAAGAATCTTTATCGTGCTGGAAAAGATGATTGCATCTAAGTTATCCAGATATTTTTTATTTTGGGTTGTGTTAGATTTAATGTTGTCCAAATAATTATTTTTCCTTTGTCCTATATATCTCTCAATTTATTTGTCCTCTTTTGCTGTATGGAAATATTTGTGTGAGGAAGTTTTGCTTAGTCACAATCCTTGGCTTTTGTACTTATGATCATTCTTAGTCAGTACATGACTCCAAGAGTCAACAATATATATATATATATATATATATATATATATATATATATATATATATATATGTGTGTGTGTGTGTGTGTATATATATATATTAAATTTGGTTCAATTTATAAAATCATTTACTATACAAGTATTTATAGTGATTGTAACACCATTTACTTCAAAACCATTCAAAACAATAAAATATAATGCTAAAAAATTTGGTTCAATTATTATTATTAAATAAAAAAGTCACTTAACCAGCTAAAAAAACACAACAAACGAGCAAAAATAGAAATAAACCCCATATGTCACATAATTTAAAAGTTGGTCACAAATATTCGAAAATAATTTTTTGGGATTTTTATCATACTTTTTTTTTCTTCAAGAAACCACCAAAACAATCGAATATGAGATTTCAGAAAATCACCACACTCCAACCATCAAACCAATATTACACCATGAGCAAAGCACATCCAATAAGAATGAGACAAGTGTAGCGTATAGTACAAGTAATTAGCGAGTAGTACAGTTTAGTTAAGTACTCATAATTTAGTAATACGTACAAATCATCTTGTATCTATGTGTGTATATACACACACATACATACACACTATTGTAGACTCCTATTGTGAGAATTTTCCTCCTTTTCATTCATTTCATACTCCCTCCGTCCTAAATTATATGATGTTTTGATTATTTCACGCATTTTAAGAAATGTAATTAATAAATATATTGTGTGGGAAAGAGATATTATGAGTTGTTTTACAAAATTATTCTTAATAAATGATATGAGAAAGATAAATGAAGGAATTGAAAGAAGAGAGTAATAAATAGTTAAAGATATAATAGGAAAAATAACATTAATATTTTATTGGTATATATTGCAAAGCGACATATAATTTGGGACAAATATTTTTTCTAAAGTGACGTATAATTTGGGACGGAGAGAGTATTAACCAACACCATTAGACAAAGTAATGTAAGTTTTTTTTTGTTTTTGTTTTTAAGATAAGCATTTAAAAACTCATAAAGTCATGTGAATTTTTAAACGCTTGGTTTCATACATTTAAGAGATTAAAATTTGTGTTTTTTTCTCGTAGACTAGACTAAACTATATTTTGCGTTTTTGTTAAGGATCCAAATTGGACATTAATTTTAATATTTTTGTTTTAACACGTTTTTAGTTTTTTAGGAAAACAACACTTTGAGTGATTAATCCCACCATTTTCTAACATTGGTTGATGATCATACTTGTGGAACTTGTGGAAAAATATGATTCCTAAATTCTTAATCTTACTGCAAACAATTCTTGTCAGTTTGATATAAGATAATATAGGCAGGGTCTACCCTAAAAAATTTTATGCCATGTACGAAACAATAAAATGTGTCCTTTTAATTATTTTAATATTTTTCTTCTTGCATTTTTTGTTGCAAAATATTCATTTATAATTAACGTTATTTAAAAATATATTTTCAATATAATTAATCAAAACGAATTAAAAGTAAACATATGTATATAATACTAACTACTAAGTAAAAATAATAATTTTGATACCCTAAAAAAATGGTACCTTAGACTGCCGTTCCTCATCCCACCCATCCTCAGTGTCATCCTACCCATCCTCAAGGCCACCCCCGATTATAGGCTCTCAGTTATACTTCTTTAATGAGATGCATATGGTTTTAATGCTCTCTTCCTTTTGAACCTTTTTATGTTACGATGATAGTAACAAATGAATGTCATCGTGAACTTAATTCAGTTGGTTGAGATAATGCATAAAATATGTAAAGTTTGGTGTTCAAACCCCAACCACTACAAAAAAAAAAAAATAGTAACAAATGGATCGAAATCATACATCTTAAATTTTTTTAGTAGTGTTTATGTGCATTTCTTTCGTGAAATAATTTTTTTTTGTTCACTTATATGTCGAGGAAGTAGTAAATCACGACAAAAGATGGTCATATCAAATGTCTTTTTTAGTTCATTTTTCATCTTCATATTGATTTTAGTGTAGATAAGATAATCTACATATAATAAGACAATAAAAATGTGCGTTGGCCACAAGCCCCAAGCACATTTAAAACTCAATATGTATTTAAAACTCAAATTATTTTTATACTATGTATTTTTTTTAACAAGCAAAAATAAAATTAATAAGAAGCCATAATCTATGCAACACAAGTTGTGTCAGAGAAATTACCCAAAATTACAATCAGTTAGTCAACATAAAAGCCCCAAGCAAAAGCTAAATTACAAATATCAAACAATGACGAGGATTCAACCTTCAAAGCTGATAATCAAAATCAAAGATAGCATGTTTTGATTTCAACCACCAATACATTTGAAGCTTAATTCTCTCAAGTAAAATTTGTATTGAATCCACCTTTTGCTTAAAAATTCAACCATTATGTTCTTTTTAAATTGACCAAACTGTAGAAGTTCATAAAACAAACATCATAAATCGATCCCTTTTGGAGAAACCGCCTAAGCACATAAATGCTCCCTTTGTTCCTGCAAAAAGCCATGCCCCACAAAATCGTATCCCAACCAAGCGGCCACCAAATTACATAATCTACCAAAAACATCACATTGGACAAATAAGTGATTTATGTCCTCAACCACTCCACAACCTCCTATACAATAACAATCATCAAGAGGGACAACTTTTTCCGCAATAGATTATCCTTAGTCGGAGTACGATTCAAAAGCAACCACCACACAAACAAATTAACTTTAAGGAGAACCACTTTTAACCAAGCATCCTTATTACCATTTGTATCATTGTTGTCCATCGATATCAAATAATCATTAGCACTACTAACATAATAAGTTTTGGCCGAGTTCAATAGCAAGACCCATCTGTCAACTATTTTTTTTTTTGCAAAACAAAGTTAGATACAAAGAACTAAGCTATACCACATCTCCACCTCCCAAGTAAACAAACGCCTTTGCCACTTTCACGCATCACCATCTTCACCCCCACCTAAAAAAAAGATATCTACCACTGACGACAACTTATTTTCAGCTAAGTCAAAAAATCTAATGCATCTGTCACACAAACGACTTTCTCCCACCCACCAATCCTTCCAAAACAATGTGGTTGTCCCACTCCCCACCGTAGGTTTACTGTTATCAGTCAACCAATTCCCAACTCCCACACCAACTCCCTCCCTTATCCCAATAATATTCTGCCACCAAACTAACCCCGAATCTCTAGAGGTACAAATGCGCCCCTCCTCTTCCCCATATCTGGTACTAAGAACCTTATACCATAGACTATCCATTTCCTCCAACATCCTCCACCACCATTTACCAAGCAATGCTAAATTAAATTTTTGCAACCTCCAAACCACCTTTTAGAATCCACACATAGAAATTTAGGACCACAACATATAGAATTACTCAAAAGAAGCTTTGGATCAGCATATAGAGTCCTAAGTGTCTTATTTGAAGAATTTCATTTATTTCCTCTATCGTGGGAGTGAATTCAACCTTACCCATTGCCTTGAATATGCTTTTGTATTGAGCAATTTATGGATTAACATTTCTTTTATAAAGCCATTTAACTCCAATGCGTATTTTTTTTTCTTCTGTCAAAGTATAATTATGAACTAACTTGGAGACTAAGTATGGACCTTAGGCCTTTTTTTATGAGCCCTCATTTCGGTCTAGCCTGGCTAATGTCCTTCTTTGTGCTTGAGTTTTAGGTTTAATTCGATCTTAAACAAATGATTAGTTTGATCGATTTCAATGATAAAACTATATTTGTAATACTTTTATTAATTATAGTTATAGGAGTAGCTGTAAAGTAAAATTTAATAAAAAAGAGTATATTTGTAGGAAAAAAATGTCACAATAACATTCCATAAAAACAATTATTTTAAGAGAGAAAAAATTGCAAAAGTAACTATTATTATGAGACGGATGAAATATTGCCGATAGATGATAATAGATTTTCCATGAACAATATCTAGTTTAGAGATTTTTTTCTAACCCTAATTATATCCCCGAACTCTACTAACTTTCTTATAACCAAAAAAAGGGTACCCTCTTCAGTAATTGACACTATTTGAAACAAAATTGAAGTGATGAATATGCACACTCTACGGAACCTTTTTTGTCAATACACCAAAACAGACAAACAATCATGCAATTATAATACACCAATAAAGCAAACCCATAATGTACCTGGTCCAAAACATGGATTTTAGGAGTTGATCAAAATGTATCTGACCGTGTTTCTAAACAACTAACTGTACTTATATATTTGGGTCACGTCCCTCGGTTATTGCTTCAAAGAAAAAAAAATATTATACATAAAGTAGCACAATAATTACCAAAAGGAGTAGGTCTAAAAAAGAAACTACACTCTAACAACATGCTCAATCAATATTCTTTTTATCAAGAGATATATTCATATTTAGTGTCAAACGCGTCTTAAATAAAAATACTTATATAATAGAGAGTCCATGAGGAAGAAAAAAAAAGGAATAATTTATCATCTTGTAAGTGCGTTTAGATGATAAAAGATTGTTGAGATTTTGACAAATTAAGATACAAATGTGAACACACAATATCCTTTTTTGTACTTGTGTGTGAGTTTAGCAATTAAACACTTTGAAATAATTTCTTTTTACCTAAATAAATAAAGTAAGGGTTTGGGTAGCTCAATTTGATCCCAAATTTAAACTCGAACAAAGAAGAAAAATATTAACCTAACTAGTTATCAGGGTCGTTCTTACGAATCTAGAGGCTTGACTCTGTAAGTGAAAAGAGGTCCGTAATAAAATAAAATAAAAAATATTTTTTTTTAAAAGAAAAATACAAGATGACGTATATATGTGATACATCTAAATGTGAAAATCACACA
Organism: Medicago truncatula; assembly: GCF_003473485.1. NCBI lineage: Eukaryota > Viridiplantae > Streptophyta > Magnoliopsida > Fabales > Fabaceae > Medicago > Medicago truncatula. The sequence goes on from NC_053048.1 coordinate 33,644,394, forward strand.
ACCCTCCCAAAAAACACTCACCTAACACCAAAAGCAAGAAGACCCAATTCTAATAAGCCTAAAACAAGACAACAGAAGAGGAAAATGAAATCAAATCGGGGAAGATGAAAAGTAAAGTCTGATGGAGTGATGGTGATGAAACACATGGTATCAGATAGAAAGAGAATAAGAAAAATCTTTTTTTTAGTGGGGTAGTACTTAGTAGTACTACTGAGCTATAATTTTTTTTTTTTTAGACTCATACCTTAGAGATGCCCAGCTCCATTGAGCTCTTTGCACACCCTAAAATCCGACCCTGCTAGTTACCGTTTAAAATAAAATAAAATAATGTAACACAGTAAACAAATCAACATAAGAGTTGTTTGTGGCTGTGGTTAAGAGTAAGCATAGTGATGATCGTTATTAAATTACTAATGTCTCTATTAAAATCATGATAGTATAGGCCTGGATCAGAATAAGGAAAAAGCAAAAGGAATTATAGGTTTAGAAAACAAAATGGCTTTCAGCATCATAGCTTTTTAAATTTAATTAACCACTTCTTTGTATGTATGTTTGCCGTGTAGGATTTCCAGCACTTAATTAATTCCAATGATGATGTGAATGTTTTGATGCATTATTTTTGTTATTTAGTCATGAAACCCATTACAAAGACAGCATTATTAGAAAGACCCAAACAAGTCAGCATCTTTAATGTTAATTTCCTTACATATGGAATCTTCGAGATAAAACAGATTCTTAAACCCTTTATTAATAAAATATTAGGGCATTTGAAATTATTTTCAAAATACTTCATCGTCTCAAAATGACTAACATATTTGAAAGTGAAATTTAATTTAGAAATTGAATAGTACCGTAAATTTTAAATATTGATATACTTTAACCCTTTATCAATTTCTAAATTAAATTTCACTTTCAAATATGTTAGTCGTTCATTCCATCTCGCAACGAATAACATACCTAAAAGTGAAATTTAATTTACACAATGAAAGTGATGCTCATTTTTAAAACCATGTGTTTCACAAATAAGTCATTCATTCTACGACGAATGAAGTGATAAATATCATAACCTATGAAGAATTTTTATTCCGACTAAGAAAAATAGGAAGCAAGCATCAATATATATATATATATATATATATATTATAAATTAAGATCTTAAAATTTTACTAAAAATTCAAAGAGTTCTTACATTTTTTTGAAGGAAGGAGGACAAAGAGTTCTTACATGAAAACAATTCTTTTAATAAAATATATGCTATGTAAATAGAAGTTTTTTTCCGTCAAGTTAAGTTTGAGTTTTATGTTGTTATTGATTCGAATCTAACAGCAATTCCTACTTGAGTTAAAAAAAAACAGCAATTTATAGATTTCTCAGCAAGTAACTCCTACTGGGGAAGGTTTTTTTTTTTTTTTAAGAAGCCAAACGAATCCATTGAAATGGGTTCCAACGAAAATTGAACACGAAACCTTCAAAGAAACATATTTAAATGTCTCAAGTCAGCACTATCAGATCAATCTAAATAGGTTAACGGGAAAGGTTTGTTTCATGCCATCATTTCAATATAACATACAACTTGCCATTTAAGCTCGATTCGAAGAAATATTGTGGATTATTTCTATGGAGGAAGCAATGATGTTACATAATTTGGGATAGTTATGGCTGATTGTAAGCATTATTGTAGTTTATTTTTGGAAATTTTTTATGTCAAGTTTAATCATAGGCAAACAAATAAAGTTGTTGAGGTTTTAACAAGAGTAGTCATATCTTCAACTAACTCGCATACTTTTAATGATATACCGTAATGAACTAACAATTTAATATCTAATGAAATGCTACGATCATCTTTATTTAAAAAAATCCTAATGTTTTTATGCAACTCCTAATATTATTAAGTATATATTTTCCGTAAGAAAAAAGTGTTAACTAGCTATATCTTAATGAATTTAGTTAATAAAATTGCCCATTGATACAAAATTGTACTCCATTGAATGTTAAATGTTATCGTTGATTTTCTTTTTGGAGAAAAATGGGTAAAACATAAGTTATATTAATTTTATAAGTATAACTCAAATGATAAAAAAATTGTAAAGATATTTGATATGTTGGGACGTGAGGATGAACTCACAATTCTCCATTTATTTATCAACATCTGTATATGAGTTTCACCACTAGACCTTTTAGAATAAAAAATGTTAAATGGGTTTCCAATTTTATGATAAATAGCTTCTTCAAAAAAAAAAAAAAAAGAGGCTAAATTGCATCTTTAATCCCTTAACTATTTTCTTCAGAAATTTTTCTTGAATTCTTGTTGTTGAAGGGTGATGGAGATGATATGAAAATAAAAAAGAGGAGAAGAAGATGAAGAAAACTTAACGTTTTTGAATTAAAACTAATGGAAATGACCAAAATGTGTAACAAAGAGAAGTTAAGGGACCAAAATAAATCGAATTTTAATTAAGGGACCAAAGCGATACAACCGAAATAGATAAGGGATTAAAAATGCAATTTAGCTAAAAAAAATTAATGATAAATAAATGTATACACACTAATGAAAAGAAGTCTAATTAAATTTCACTTGAGACAGTTGTAAAATAAGTCATAATTCAATTGACAAATGTCGTAATTGAAGTTGGATATTTGTGGTGTCTTGGTTTGAGCTTGGGAGTTCCCATTTGTGTGTGAGTTTAATGTGATATCAACAGCTGTCTATAGAAGAAGAAATAAATAGTCATCCGTGTCACTTTTATTAATAATTTTTTTTTTGTTCTCCATATCTGTCTATCATAAAAAAATGTATGTATATTAATGCTTAAGCATACTAATACTTTCGTGACTTTTTCTTAGCTTTTGATAAATTAATTGGAACTCAAGATATGAAATGAAAGTATGAAACACTTTTATTTTATTTTTTGGTGGTGGTCGGGGTTTGAACCCCAAAATTTACATACATTATGTATTGTCTTTACCAACTGAGCTAAGCTTACAGGGACATGAAACACTCTTATTTGACAACAAGAAATGAAGCCTTACACGCAAAATCTGGAAATAAAAATGAATTATTATTAAAACTATTTATTTTACCATAGGTTCTACTAGCTGTAGGGTAGATTACTTATTTATATGCTGAATGATTTTTTATGCTGAATGTAATTCTTGTAGATAACAATATCAGTTGGTAGTGTGTCTATATATCAAAAGATAAGATATGTGTCTGTTTAATAGATGAAGACCCGTAGATGATGAGCAAGCTAGTAATATTAAATTCATTGCAAGAGGAAATGATCTTATCTTACCAACCTCAATCAGATTCTTTGTTAGCTGACGAGGCATGCATGAATGAATTTCTTAGCTTATCTAAGATTCATGTAATATAGTATATTAAAACTTGTAAATGAATATGCAATATCCAAGGCGTTTCATTATGATACAGCAGCTATACGTATACGATTCTTGAGAATCAGGAGATTAGTAGTTCAGAGTTCACACCAAACAACATTACGGATGGAAATGGTAGTATTTGGTCAGGTAGGGTATTAAATTTGCAATGTCATGCTGCGGATTTGTCTAGGGGTTGGTCGACTCTGTAGCTTGTTCCTAGTCTTCGTCCTGTTCGACTGAGGTTGATTGATCTTGATAGGAGGCGAAATGATTCTCTGGTTGTGTTTTAATTTTCGCTCTTGTTTTATCGTAGGAGTGCTCATTTGACTTTGTTATTAATTGGTTTGAGTACTTCTTGTGCACATGATATGTAAATGTTTGTACAATTGTAGAAGATTTCTCCTTTTTATTTATTTATATATATTTATTTACCATTTAAAAAAGTATTGATCCTCATGCCTCCTGATTAAAAAATATTAATTGGTTATTGTACTCGTATCTTTATGGGTGACCACATCACCCATACTCATGTTATATATACATATTTTATAATAAGAGAAATGATAATTCGACAGAAAATATTTGACACAAATACAATATCATGGGTAGTTTGGATATTTCAACCATAAATTAGGGGCACTTTAGTAAAATTCCGACAACTCATCTTAGTAAAGATTTCGACCACCATCTCTCCACGAGTCACCCAATCATGGTCATCAGATCCGAACCACCATCCTCCTCACAACCATCCCTTCGTCCTCTTTCTCTTCCTTGGTTTTCACTCACCCTTCTTTCTTCCCTGCAAGAACAACCACCACCCACGACCATGTCGTCGTTGAGCTTCACATGCGCACCGACGTTGCTATTTCCAATCAAATCCCTTCAGATCTCAACAGTTTGAGCACATAAACAGTTGTAGGGTGGCGGAGGTGGATGGTCATCGACAATTGCGAGAGACCATGTCAGTGGCCAAAGAACAGCGTGTGTGTGTGTGTGTGTGTGTGTGAGAGAGAGAGAGAGAGAGAGAGAGAGAGAGAGAGAGAGAGAGAGAGAGAGAGAGAGAGAGAGAGAGAGAGAGAGAGAGAGAGAGAGCAGACAAAAGGGGAGTAGAAGCGGGAAAAAATATAGTATAAAACACAGTGTCTAATTTGTGTCATGTTATCATTACTTTTATAATATTTAATCAATTCAAGACATGTTCAATATAAAAAACTATAAATATAATTATATTTTAGTGTGGAAGTCAAATAAACATGTGAGCATGTATATGAACTACAATCTACAACATGTTAATTTATCAAAGATTTTAGAAATATTTGGATTCATGACAAAAAGTCTTTTATTCATGACAAGAAGTCTTTTAGTAATAATCCTAGCTAAAAGATAAAGGTATAGAAACAATGCCGAACACTCATTGACTTGTAGTTTTTCTCCATTGATACTCCTCATATCTTGAATACTCAACGAACGAGGAGAAGAGATATATAAAAAAGTTACAATAGGTAACGATAAATAGTTTTGATGTTTGTTGATTTTTCTAGTTATAATAAGGATCAAATGAAGTATAATTTACCACGTTCACATACAAAACACAATTGTATTTTCAGAAATATAGAAAATATGGAGTAATTGTATTTATAAAATTTCAAGCTCCCTAGTTAGCTTTTTTATTTGGTTTTTGTCTGTGACATTGTCATATAAAAGTTGAATATGTTTTTAGAAAACATAAATTGGAAGAATCTTAATTTTGTTAAATAATATGTTAAAAGGTCTAGGGAAATGTTAACCCGTGTCAAAAAACTCAAATTTTGAATTTTCCAAACATATGATATTTTAAAGAACCAAGACTTACTTCAAAAAAATTCAAGATTTTTCCTCTAAAAAAACTTCAAATTTTCAAAAATGATTTTAAACCTTAGAAAATTAAAAATTGTATTATTTTAAATTCCATAAAACTCAAATGTTCCAAAATTTAATTATAATAAAAGATTGAAGTTGCAAAAAAAAGAAAACAAAAATCATATTTTCATTCTAAAAAACGACATACTGGTGGGTGTATGTGTGTGTATAATTATCAAAACTGTAAAAGGTAAAATAGTTGGAATTTTGAAATAGGTAATTGGTCAATGTGGTAAAATATTTTATTTCTAGGATTAACTTTAGGCCGGCTCTCCAGCCCAAAGAAAAAAAATCTTTAGGGCTCTTCTACCCAAACCCTACATTTTGAAAATCACACCATATATCTTCTAAAATAATATTCTCTAAGGTTTTGTTTGCGAGTTTTGAGGGGAAGGAAAGGAAAGGCTAAGGAGGGGAAGGGAAGGAAATGGAGGGAAGGGAGAAAGGGGAAAACCTTCCCCTTGTTTGGGAGTTAAAAAGCCAATAAGGTAAGAAGATGGAAGACTTATGTTATAATTTTACTATTTTACCCTTTTTCCTCTTAAAATCAATACATTGTTATACTTCATAATTTAACTTCTAATTTATTCAAAACAACTTATCTCATGAAAAACAAATTATTACGATCTATTTTTAAAAAACAACTTATTCAAAACAACTTATTTATAAAAAAAAAAAAAACTTATTACAATCACTTTTTAAAAACAACTTATTTATACAAAACCACTTATTACAGTCTCTTTTTAAAAAACAACTTATCTTATGAAAAACAAATTATTACGATCTTTTTTTTAAAAACAACTTATTCAAAACAACTTATTTATAAAAAAAAAGCTTATTACAATCACTTTTTAAATAAGTTATTTTGAATAAGTTATTTTTCGAAAAGAGATCGTATTAAGCCGTTTTGCATAAATAAGCTGTTTTGAATAAGTTGTTTTTGAAAATGAGGTTGTAATAAGCAATTTTGTATAAATAAGTTGTTGTGAATAAGCGATTTTTGAAAATGAGGTCGTAATAAGTTGTATTGTATAAATAAGCTGTTTTGAATAAGCAGTTTTTGAAAATGAAATCGTATGAAGCTATTTTGTATAAATAAGCTGTTTTGAATAAGCAGTTTTTGAAAATGAAATCGTATGAAGCTGTTTTGTATAAATAAGCTGTTTTGAATAAGCTATTTTTGAAAAAGAGATCGTATTAAGCTGTTTTGCATAAATAAGTTGTTTTGAATAAGCTGTTTTTGAAAAAGAGGTCGTAATAAGCTGTTTTGTATAAATAAGTTGTTTTGAATAAGCGGTTTTTGAAAATGAGGTCTTAATAAGCAGTTTTATATAAATAAGTTGTTTTGAATAAGTTGTTTTTGAAAAAGAGATCGTATTAAGCTGTTTTGTATAAATAAGTTGTTTTGAATAAGTGGTTTTTGAAAATGAGGTCGTATTAAGTTATTTTGTATAAATTAGCTGTTTTGTATAAATAAGCTGTTTTGAATAAGCTGTTTTTGAAAATGAGGTCGTAATAAGCTGTTTTGTATAAATAAGTTATTTTGAATAAGCGGGAATAAACGGTTTTTGAAAATGAGGTCGTAATAAACTATTTTATATAAATAAGTTGTTTTGAATAAGCAGTTTTTGAAAATGAGGTCGTAATAAGTTGTTTTGTATAAATAAGTTGTTTTGAATAAGCGATTTTTGAAAATGAGGTCATAATAAGCTGTTTTGTATAAATAAGTTGTTTTTAAAAAAGATTGTAATAATTTTAGTAATGTCTAAAATTGGAATTTTGAATTATTAAGAGGGCAAAATTGTCAATTTGTATGTTTAACCCCCCAAAACCCTCCCAATTTGGGGGAACTTTAAAATTTGACAAATGAAGCCCTTCAAAACCCCCCAAAACCTTTCCCTTGTTTTTTTAAAACTGGCAAACAAGGGTTTACCACTTCATAAGCCTTTCATTCCCTTCCCCTCCCCTCCAAAATCCAACTTGCAAACAAAGCCTAAAAAAACATCTCACACCCCGCAATAGTTTTTCAACTTTTGGAAATTGATTTGTGGAGGTGAAGATAAAGTAAGCTAGTGGAAATGATGATGTTGTGTTAGATGTCAAATAAGATGAGACATGGTAAAATTAAGAGTGACATCATTAAAGAGGGAGTTGAGATAGCACCTATAGTAAAAAAGAAGTTTAGGTAGTTTGTTCATGCAGAGAGAAGACTCGTAGATGATGTAGTAAGAAGAGTAGATTAGATAGAGGATAGTCGAATTAAAAGAGGTAGAGAAATATTTGGAAAAACTATACTAGAAACTATTAGGAAAGATTAATGAGTTGAATCCAAATATGGTTTATGATTATAATGGAATTTGATCTATGTAACTAACCTTAGTCAGTTGCATAAGGCTTGGTTGTTGGAAATTGATTTTTGAAGACGTTTTTTATACTTCAACAGTAAATTTCAAGTATTCATTTTCTTTTTTACTTTCCGATTTACAATTAAAATGTCATAACACAAAAATTTTGTTTTAGAATGAAACCATATGAATATCAAGGAATTCAACAAAAAAACGAATTTGAAATCAATTGAAACTCCCAAATTTATATATTAGAAAAATAGGAGCTAATTAAGTATCAGTGTTTTTTATTTTATTTTTTCATATAGAAGTATCAGTGTTTATAAGTTCGATTTTTGATATGAACCTACTCAACCATCAAAATTGTAAACAAATTTGAAAATGTTAGTAAAGCCCAATAACAATGATTGAATGTTGGTGTATTTGAAAATGTTAGTAAAGCCCAATAATCGGTGGGAGTTAACTGTCGTGTCTTCCATCGACATTTAACTATTGCGGTGATTCTGATACAATTTCCAGGCAACACCAACATTACTTTCTCATCAATTATCACTCTCAACTATCAATCTTTTTCAAAATCTCTACCAAAATCACCGAATTTCATTTTTTGAAAAATCATCCAAATTTATTCAACAAAGTTACAAGTAATCATAGTGCTATTAACATACATTTTAGTTGGTATAAGTGTTTTTATTTTTTATAATTTTTGTTTTAGGTTGATTTAAATTTAAATATTTTTTTTTTGTAAAAAAAATTAATCAATGTTTACAAGTAAGATATTATGATTCCTTTTTAGAGTAGATTTAAGTTGATCAAGTGTTTAGATGTTTTCATGTTTATGTTGAAGTTTTTAGTTTTAGGATTTATGTATAATTTGCACTCCAAGTGTTTGATGAAATATTTGAATGAGTTTTTCATTGATTGTTTAATTTCTTATGGTGTAGATCTGAAACAATGCACAATTTGTTCAGCGCTCGAGTACGCTTCAACGGTGGAAACCTTCATTTGTTCAAGGTTCGGGTTGATGTCATGCTAAAGGATCTGAAGGATCAACTGAATGAAATCAATCAAGGACTGAAACCCGGAGACACAAGGAGGGTGGAGGACCTTCAGGATGCACGTCCCGATTATTTGTAGTCCGAAAAGATAATGCTGACAAACGATGATAATGTGAGGAGCATGTTCTCCATATATCGTTAGCACTGCATGTTCTTGAGGATTGAGATGGAAGCTGCATTGATGAGATCGCCTGAAGATATTCTCAAGAGTTTGATTCTGCCACAAGATTATATTTAGGTTGCATCATTATTGGAATGCATCCCAATATATTATTTTAAACTTAATCCTACTGTCATGCCAACTGACAAGTTTCAATTGACAGAGGAGCATGAGCAAGCTCAAAACAACATCTTAGAAGTGCATTCCCATATGTGACACTCATCATATACGAAAGAATTCGATGTGAAAACCTATGTAGTTGATTATGTAGAATAAATGTTGTGTTCTCTTCGTTCTTTTGACTTTTCAAAGGATGCTGCAAATCTCTACACTAAGTATAAGACACTTCGATGTCAACTTTTTCCGCAAACTTTCAACAATTTAATTTAAATCCAACATCACAATGATACAACTTATTTAGGGAGAATGTAATGTAACGTAGGTGAAATTAAAACTAAATAAAACTGTGTATTTTTTGAATTGATTTCGTGTACTTGTGCAACTTTATTCGAATTTATTCAATACAGAACTTTATTCAATACCATAATGTACTAAATTTATTCAAAGTGCATTCATCGGAGAAATTGGTGTATGAGTTTGTATTGTCTCTGGAATTGATGTTGTTGAATTACATGTAATAAATAGACCGAAATTTAGCTTGAAACACGTAGCAGAACCTGCTGTGTGCATAATTGATCTTATCGGCTGTTAACAACCGATGTTCCGACGACAATTAACTGCTGAGGAATTCCTAACCGGCGGCAGTTAACAGCCGAAGGGCATAAGAGTCTTTTTCAAGTATGTTTTAGCTTTCAGCCAAGTGTGAACGTCAATTTTCTTGTTTGTATGGTTTCCTGAAATGACTAATAAACACGAGACTTCACAATTGATCCATCATCTTGCTGATTCTTTCCCTATTATTAGATGGTTAATCATGAGAGTTGTAATTTGGTGCTTAATAGAGTGAGGAAAATGTAGAAATCTAGCTGCAGATACCTTCGTCAATTGTGCTCCTGGCAATGTAATTTAATTACATTAATTCCTAACTCAAGAAAGCAAAGCACAAATAAATCCTCAAATGTTCTTTCTATCACTCTCTTTTGCCAAATGTCCTTTCTATTAGTCACTTTAATATTAACGAGAAATGTTATGTTAATAGAACTAATGACATGGATTACTAAGGATACAAACAACAAATGCATCATCGTGGACTAATTTTTTACTCCCTTTATGACTAAATTTGAACACTCATTTGATACCCTTAAAAAACACACACATTTGAATATATATATATATATATATATATATTTGCTAGAAGCCACCCATGAAGGTGTCTTTTAGCAACTCACACCTCAAGGTGTGATTTCCACTTTTTAGTTATAACTTTGCTAAAAGACACCTTCATAAAAATTAGTTGGTGTCTCCCTCAAAAAAAATATGAGTAAATAGTCAATTACCCCCCTGAAATTGTAAGTTTCGTCAATAACCTCCCTAAAATTAACAAAACTTCAATTATCCCTCTAAAATTGCACAACGTTGATCAATTTACCCCCTCCGTCAATTTTTTTTGTTAGTTAACATGATGTTTTGCAAATACCCCCTGAAGTTTTGTACTTATGTGCAAAATGCCCCCTGAACTTGAAAATTTATATATATTTTTTCTTATCCTTAAAAGTGATTGCATTATCACTGAATTGTGGAGCATATTAGCTAAGTTTTGACGGTATACAACCATATATGTTCCTTTAAACGATCAAACATTAACCATGTATTAGAGTCTAACGATATGAAAATCAGCATAGTAAAGTACAACCACACTTGTCAGATGGAAAACTAATACATGTCATACATAATGAAGCACATAAATAATACATGATTGTATCAAATGAGAGGACTTCTTATAAAATATATTAGTTGGTGTCTTTTAGCAAATGCTCATAAAATAACTTGCTATCACCAAATTAATTAACATACATCAAATACTCTCTATCACTTAATTAAAAAACATATATATCATCATTAATTCATATCAAACAATACCTTCTTATTTTTGGTAGATTCAAACCCTTTTTATTTTCCCCTAATTTTTTTCTTTTGGCCATAAGCACAAACTCAAATTTTATAATTTTTATAAAATCATGATAAATCTTAATTCAGTTAAACATGAGACACAACGAGTCCTCTAAAAAAACATTAGACCTATGAGTGACAAAATAATCTAATTAGCATGAACAATTCAAGAATCATTTGTCGAGCTTGTTGGTTTTTTTAATACAATTTAATTAATTATTAAAAAAATATGAGTATATGAAATAAAGACAAAGAAATATCATTGTTATATATATATATATATATATATATTGCGGGATATAAATACACACATCACTGGTTGCCCTAAATACGGTTGAGATGGACGACTGCCAAGGACCCTATACATAAAGGGACATCGAACATTTTTATTAATACAAACATAAAGTATACGTCATATATACTAATAAAGCAAACATAGTTCTTTGGCAAGTATGATATTTGTCATGCAATGAGAGTGTTTATGTCTTCTAGACTTTCTATTAATAGAAATTAATCTATAATTATTTAATTAAAATGTTTTGTTATTTTTTAATTAATTTCATAAACCAATAAAAAAAATTTAAACATTCATAAACAGATAATTATTGTTTCATTTTTATAATTAAAATATTTTTCTTTTTCAGGTACATTATCGGAACACTAACTTTGAAATTTTAATTAATTTCAGATTTTTAGTGAATACTAAAAATTACTACTACTACCCAAGAAAGAGATGTATTGTTGGTCTTCAGACTTTTCCTCCCATTAAAAGTATGCATACTGAGGTAGAAGAATAGGTGGGAGTAAGTAAATAAATTATATAGTTACCAGACTTTACTATTTTATCGCTGGATGCATGTAGTGTATATTACTGGTCATATATATGAAAGGATGTCTTGGCTTCCTTTTCCATAATCCTCTTTTCCTTTCATTTTTGTTTCTCAATCCTCACCATAAGCATCTTTCTTCTTCTCTTTCTATTGGCAATTTCTTCTTCTTTTGTTGTTGTTAATTTTTTTATTTTTTTTTACATCTTAACATGTTTTAGACAATGGTACATAGCTTTTGAGTGGGATGATGGACACTTGAACCAACACGGTGCAGCCGCGAGTGAGTGGCAAATGGTCGTGTGGTGGATGTGTTTTCGATCGTCATCATTGTTTTTTGTTATTCTATATTAGAGTCTCATCAATTATGAAATCAAAAGTCATTTTCAGTTTTCGGGAATTATACTATCTTTTTATTTTGTAGCCTCATTTTTGCGATATGTTATTTGTGTAATGCATTTTTTTCTAGCATCATCTTAAAATTTGAAGTGCAATGCAATATTATGGCTTGACGATGTCCCAAATTTCAAACTAACTGATCTCTGAGGTTTACAATTGGGATGTCATCTAGCAATGGACTTTTCTTTTAACATGTAATTTATCTTCGAATGTGTAACGAGTAATCCTAAGTTTAAAAAAAAAACTTTCCAAATTTGGTACTTTGTTTTTTTTGTTGACGATTTTTGTTTTTTTCTAAACATCTTTTTGCTAAAAAAAATAGCTAAATCTATTTGTTCAGAATTTTTCGACGCATAAAATTATGTTGTATTATATATCTATTGGAAACCTCTTTCATACCATTTGATCTGAATAATTAAGTTTCTTTTATAGAGAGATTGTTGGTCTTTATAACTTATGTGATTTTTTCTGAATGTTTCAAATAGGTGATATCTATCTTTAAAGATATCATTTATTGAAATTAGTTCTTTCATACTATTTTTTCAGAATTTTTCAACATGATCAATCAAAGGTTAATCATATTTTATTTTTATTTTAGTTGTGATATCTATTATTGAATTTACATTTGTATCTATTATTCCTAAGTGTTTATGAATTCACGATTGATTTTTTTGTTTTCAAAGACCGAAAGTCTTCATTTATTTAAGGGTTAATAGGTCTTTATCCCTTTGTAATATAGGTCATTTTTTATTTTCGCCTTGTAAAATTTTTATGTTGATTCAACCCCTGTAAAATATTTTTGTTTTGATTTACCCCCTAATAGGCCAAATAAAAACCAATTTTATTTTTTTTTCAAGAAATTTTCGTTTTTGTTTGGCCTATTAGGGGGTTAATCAAAACAAATATATTTTACAGCGGGGTGAATCAAAATAAAAATTTTACAGGAAAAAATCGAAAATGACATATATTACAGGGAGGGGAGGTAAAGACCTATTAACCCTTTATTTAAGGAAGCTTTGTCATCTTTGAAAGCTCATGACAATGAAAATTTCATGTGCAAGTCTTGAAGAACAAATTCTCTTCTATTAATTTTGGAGCAGATTTATTGGTTTGATGTTCAATTTTTTTGTTGACTTATGACCTAAATCATTAGCTACAGTTTATGTTTGTGGGTGAAGTACTCGCCGTTACCTTGAGAGGCTTGAAACCAATGACCACAAGATCGTCATCCTGTTTTTGTTTTGTTGTTGATAACAAAGCTAGGTACGTTGATAACACTCCCAACCTCCAAGCTTCACTAACTCACACCAATTGCGTCAAATTTAGCTTTAAAGTTAGTTCTGAAAAACCAGATTTTTTTTAGTAAATAGTCAATTTTCTCTTTGAGATTGTAAGTTTCATCAATTACCCTCCTGAAATTAACAAAACTTCAATTACCCCCCTGAAATTTCACAACGTTAGTCAATTTACCCCCTCCGTCAAATTTTTCTATTAGTGAACATGACGTTTTGCAAATACCCCCCTAAAGTTTTGCACTTATGTGCAAAATGCCCGAACTTAAAAATTTATATTATTTTTTTCTTAAAAACAAACAATTAATAGTTAAATATTAAAACTAACTATTAATTTTGAAATTTGGGAAAACTACATGCATATATACATCAAAATAGGCTCCAAAATGGGGAAAAATATGTATTTTTTAAAGTGACAATAATGGGATGATTTGTGGATTAATATTGGGAGTTGTGTAGTTTAAATTGTTTGAGCAAATTGTTGAAAGAGTTGGTGGAGTTAAAAGACTAAGATGGTGAAGGAGAAAATATAAATTTAAATCTGATTACTAATTTGTTTATAAACCTCTAAAAATAATAATTTGTCTATTAGAAATAACCATTATTGTCACTTTAAAAATACACATTTTTCCCTATTTTGATGTATATATGTATGTAGTTTTTCCAAACTCCAAAATTAATAATTAGCTTTAATATTTAACTATTAATTGTTTGTTTTTAAGAAAAAAATAATATAAATTTTTAAGTTTGGGGGCATTTTGCACATATATAAGTGCAAAACTTCAGGGGGGGTATTTGCAAAACGTCATGTTCACTAACAGAAAAATTTGACGGAGGGGGTAAATTGACTAACGTTGTGAAATTTCAGGAGGGTAATTGAAGTTTTGTTAATTTCAGGAGAGTAATTGATGCAACTTACAATTTCAGGGGAGAAATTGACTGTTTACTCGATTTTTTTTTATAACACAACGACATAGATAGTGATATTGTTTATGGGGTTGACACAGAATTAAGGGGTTGTTTTTATTTTTTGGGTTTTGAGTTGAAGATTTGATGAGTTTATGAGTTTTATTTGTCTATTGGTGACGGTGGTAGGGGAGAAAAAAAGTTGATGACGAGATAAGGAAGATGAAAGGACAAAATAGTCATTTCGCAGTTGAATGGGGGGCATTAAGGGAAAAATGATTATTTCAGATGGAATTTGCTGAGTCATCAAGGTCTTTTTCCAGTCAGTAGGTGTTATGTCATCGCCACATCACTAATCACATGCCACATCAGTAATCAAATATGTTTAGGATCAAAACTCAAATTATTAAATTTTGCAGTGGTTTTTTGAAAAAGATTAGTAAGTTCAGAGACAAAAATTCAAGTAACCCCTATTTACATGGACTAATTACATATTTAAATCATTATTTTATTTATTTATGCAAAAAAGAAGAAGAATAAAATGCAAAAGAATACATGAAAACAAATGACTGCCCAATAAATATAATTATTGTTTTTGATGTTCCTCGTATAATTTTAAAGTGATAAATGATATAATTTATAATATGTCTCTAAAATAATATAATGTTACAAGACTATGTGTGATTAGTTATAAGAAAAAACCCAGCTATCGAATAAATAAAATATACATAATCCGTAAATCTAATAGAGGTTAAAATTTTCAATCTATTTATATTTCTAACGTTTATAATATTTATTTTCAGTCGACATGCATGACTTCAAGAGTCATATTTAATACACATAAAAAATAAAGGAGAAAGAAAAATTATTAAATGATGGTTCGTGTATGTAGGTGGTTATTTGTGAAACTTATTAAAAAAATTATTTGTAAAATATATAGGTGGTTCGTGTATGTAGTTAGCGATGTTATCTGTGATTGCAAAATTATATGCAATACATAAAGAATGGGGAATATATATATTATTTACAAGCTATATCGGTGGTTCATGCATCTAGATTACCGTGTTGTTTGTGATTGAAATACATTGAATTCAAAAGTAATGTTTATTTCATGAGAATGAAAGAAACTTAATTACATGTGATTTATCTAATATTTTTCAAATTAATTTTTCATTTTAAATTTATGAATTTTTTTTTTTTAAGATAAACTAGTTCATCTAAAGTGACACCGCGGCGAATTAAATTTGAGACTTTTAGGAGGAGCACATTTGAAGGTTCTAAAGTAACACAACCAAGCCAACTCATGTGGGTTTAAATTAAGGATCTATTAATTGTATTTTTTTTTAACTAACAAGACATGCATTCACCAAAGTATGGTAGATTGCTAAAAAAAAATCTCATTGTTAATAGATTTCAGGAAGATATGGTAATTGTTAATTGATTCAAGCAAGTTGTGAATCAATTCACAGTAAGATTAAATGTTGTAATGAGTAGTAGTTTCTTTGCAATATATATAAGTTGTTTACTTTTTAATATATCAAAAAAGATGACACAAGCTCAAAGCTAAAGAAGATGACACAAGCTCTGCTACTGAATATTGACATAATCATGGAGGTTTAGAAGCTGGAACCTTAACATGTCACCCAACCGTAAGAACAATGTCAGCAACAACAGTGGTCCACGTGTCATGTGAACTTCATGTCCACGTGTCAAATATACAAGACAAGATCCACTTTTTCTCAAGCTAACCACTCAAAAAACCTTCAGAAGACACTTTGCAATTTGCATGCCCACTAAGAATGGCACTCAATTGAACCAACAGAATTTGATGGAATGGGTCCCACATTAATATCTTGGTCACCCACGCTCAAAGTCAAATTCAACCCTTAAACAATAAACATAATTCACTTTCAAAACTCTAACCCTACATAAATGCTAACCTATCTGTATTTGAATACTCTAATTTGTGAGTTTAGCTTAATTAAATATTTCGTACACAACCTTTTTGTTACATATTAATTCCACTCATGTAGGATAAGACCATGCTAGAAGATATATTTAAGACAATATGACCGTGGTCAAATTTTCTTATAAACTGTTAAATCATTATTAGTCACACCCATTTAATAACAGAGTGCATTACTTATTCAGTTTAAAAAGTATGGTGTTTTTTGTCAAGAAAATATGGTTGTTTTGAATATGAAAAAACAAAGATTACATGATTGTTTGAAGAAATTTAGTGACAGGGATAATCAAGCATAAATTAATTAAAATTATTTAATATTTTAACAATAATATAAATTTGGTGAAGGGCTCTTAAATACGAAATTCTTTTCAGGAAAAGATAGATAACATCAATGTAACAAAATTAGCAATTTCATTAATGCTATTCAATGTCATTTACTCACATAAAAAACTCTCACATGGGCACAATCTCAGTGGAACGTTACTTTATTTTCTAATTTCTACCTCCATAATAAAGTTGATATAAATAACATTAATAATGCAAAGAGAAAAAAAAAATTCAAATAAAATTTTCTTGTACAACCCCATCACATGATGAATTGATTCATTTACAAAATTGTTTAAGCCAATTTTGCAACATCATGATTACCTTTTCCTTCACATTACAAACCCATCTCCAAAAATTATCTACTGCTATTAGTTCCAAAGCTAAAAATAATTTTTTTTACTAATGAATATTATTTTTCTTTTCTTTGTTCTTTTGTTCAATTATGCATTTTCTGAATCAAGTGTTGGTATTGGATACAAACTAATGGTGGCAGTTCCTGCTGAGTACAAATTTGGTTACATAGGTGGAGGTTTTCTGTTGGAGACAAAGACAGTACCAAATTTTAGAGTTGCATTGAGCTTTGAAGGTGTAAATGGGAAATTTTCATGCTCATTGTTGGTTTTTCTTGGTGATGTTAAGGTTTGGGATTCTGGTCATTATTCAAAGTTTTATGTCACTGGAAAATGTTTGCTGGAGTTTAGTTTGGATGGTGATTTAAGGCTTAAAGGTCCTAATGAGATAGTTGGATGGAAAACTGGGACTTCAGGACAAGGTGTTAAGGTAAGGTTCTGTTTGGATTAGTTTATTTGAATTTATCTACCGGATTTTAGTGAGAACTTATGAAAACAACTTATAACATGTCCACTGTTTTCAGTTTACTTGGATTATATTAATACACTTTGACTTTACTATATCATAAGCACTTATATGATAAGTGCTCAAACCGTAAACGACTATTTAAGTTGTTTATCATAGACAATTGAGCTGCATTGCATAGAGACTAACACATGAATTGCTGCATTGACTTATTTGAAGCAGAGATTGCAAATACCATGGATATGCAATCTTGTATTATGCATCGATTATAGATATATTGATATAGTCATAAGCTGTTTGAGTGAGCTTTGGAAAGATCTTATGAAATATTCATAAGCTGTTTTCAGCTTATTTCCATAAGCTCTTTAGAATAGATTATGAAAATAGCTCATATGAAAACAATTTAACCTTATTTTATCATTTGTTATAAAAATAGCTTACACAAAAGCACTTATATGATAATCTCTTATGGTATAAGCGCTTAATTAACCGGTTTATCATAATCAATTAAGTGCATTGCATAGAGACTAATACATGAGTTGTTACATTGACTCATTTGAAGCAGAGATTGCAAATACTGAACACAGGAAATCTTGTGCTTGTGGATGAATTCAACAATATCAAATGGCAAAGTTTCAATTTTCCAACTGATGTAATGCTATGGGGCCAGCAACTTGATGTAGCGACTCGATTAACATCGTCGCGAACCAACTCAAGCATGTTCTACTCATTCGAAATCGAGAATAACAAGGTTGCTTTGTATGTAAACTCTGGTGAGTTAAGGTATTCTTATTGGAACTTTCAGCCTTCAATGAATAGAAGCATTACATATATTAAGCTGAGTTCAAAAGGGTTGTTATTGTTTGATACAAAATACAAGAAAATTGCACAAATTCCATCTCAAAGTATTCAACCTCTAAAATTTTTAGCACTGAAGAATGAAACAGGAAATTTTGGTCTTTATTACTATTCACAAGAGAAAGGAAAATTTGAGGCTTCATTTCAAGCACTTAACAACACATGTGATCTTCCAAATTCTTGTAGACCTTATGGTATATGTACATTTTCCAATACCTGTTCGTGTATTCAGATTTTGACAAATGATGAAAAGAGTAGTGCGGATTGTAGTGAAGGATTTTCCGGTGGTTTTTGCAACGGCAAAAAGGCGGAAATGTTGAAAATTGATAATGTAGGTAGTGTGCTCAAAGGTGTTCCTGAAATTGTTAATATTAGCCGAGAAGCGTGTTCGAATTTATGCTTACAGGATTGTAAATGTGCTGCGGCATTGTATTTTCGGAATTCACACGTGGAAACAACGGAATGCTATCTTTATAGATTAGTCCTTGGTCTCAAACAGGTAGATAAAGGACCAGGATTTAGTTATATGGTCAAGGTTCCAAAGGGAATTGGTAGAAAACATGAGAGGCATAATTTGAAAAAATGGATATTTGTAGGAGTAGGAGTTTTTGATGGTCTTATAATTCTTACTCTTGTTGGTGGATTTTGCTACTGGTTAATCAAACGGAGAAGTCGTCGATTGGATTCCGGAGGCAGAAATTCATGAGCAGTTGAAGAAAGTTAAGTTCAGTTTTATTCATCTGTCAAAAAATAAAGAAAAAGATACAGAAACCATTTATTTTAACATGTATACACAGTTTTGGTTGGTTCCAATATTCATAGATCATCCAAGTAATTGAAAATTCTTGACGGTGACAAAATATGCTGCATATTTTCAGCTTATACAAAACTTATCAATGATGAAAAAGGATTTGTGGATATTTTTTAAATTAGTTGATTTCTTCTAGTTAACTATGCTAGTTGATTCTCTGGTTGAGCCATTCAACCTATGCAGTAGACACTTCCGATTAAAGATGTGTTGGTGACTGTATGACACATTCCGCCTCCGGTGTCGTACAGTGACACATGTATTGACACATTCAAACTCTTTTTCTTCAAATTATTACTGATATTTACATGTTAGTATTTGTGTCGTATCAGATGTCCATGTCTACGACGGTACTTCATAGATTTCATGTAGTTAATTATCTTGTGGTAACTAATTTCCTTTACTAAAGATAATACAAATATGATAGGGTAGGATTCATAGCTTTTGACGATTACAACTTAGAAGTAGAATCACCACCATTCTGACTGTAAGAATTTTTAGAGGTACTATCACAAATGCATATATCTTCAATTAATACAATTTCACTCAAGGTGTCTGAACAGTGAACAAAATACTTGGTAGACTTGTTTTTATTTCTCATGTTGAAAAGACATGGTTAATAATATGGTCCAAGTAAAAAAAAAAAAAATAGCATGTCGCAAAACAACTTAGACTTTGGATACACGTTAGTCAATCCAATACTGCGTCCCAATGCACGGTCACCGTGAAAATTCTGAAGCTAGTATGTCAAGCTTCTGTGTTGCCGTGTTTTTCACCGCGATTTAGTCCAAATACGATGCCATTCCAAACATACGCTCAATATATGTTTGGAACCACAAACATATCTCTTCTGACGCGTGGCGAAACAGCCTTGGAATGTAAGAAACAAAATCTAAACGTGAATTAAAAAAATGCTTAGCATGTGACACATTATTACTCGGATTTGGAACACCTCCACAACTAAATGTGCCAGTAGCAACTACTTAGTTTCTTGTGAGTTTAGTACCACTTGTACTTATTACACGCGTACTTATCACAGCTTTATTAATAAAATTATTTTGGCGGTTAAAAAAAAACTTTGTTTCTTAAAATTATCTATATAGAATAGAATAATATTGAAAAGCATTCAATCATATTGAAGACTGAGGCTCCCAAAGGATATCTATAGTACTGAAATTAGTCTATTCCATACTCAATTATTTCTTAAGCAACCCCATATTCATCTAATCCCTCAATTGGATTGAAGTCTAATCAAGGCAATCCATATCCTAATCAATCTTTTATAAGGAAGACTTGTTATAGCTGTGACTCATAATATAGTCATTTGTAAATTTAGATTGATCTTATTGTATAGAACCCACAAGTTTAATTGATTGTTTTTCTTCATTTCTTGAATCCTCCTTAATTTGTTAACCTCAAATCAAGATCCAATCACTGGTTAAAGATAATCATTAAGGCTAAATATAGAGCTCTAGCCACCACCTTCGCATCTAAGATTTAGTGGCTGTTTCATTTGTTGAATGATACGTATCACACTTCCTCAAGTAGACTCAATTTATTAAACACTACTATTATTATAAATCAAACACACACCTTGCTCATATATAATACTCCCTCCGTCCCGAATTAGTTGAACCATTTTTTCATTTCACACATATTAAGACAAATGTATAAATAAAGTGAAATGACTAAGTTATTTTGGGACACTTTTTATTTGCAAATGACTCAGCTATTGTGGGACGGAGGGAGTACCACTTTTCATGAAAAACAAAATATGTAGGTTGATTGTTAAATCTAGCCTAGTAAAGATTCAATTTTTTAATTTTTTAAGAAATTCATAATTACGGGGACAAACATTCATAATTAATTTTCCCTCGTTTAAAAACGCTAAAATTTTATGGTAGAGATTCTTATCCTCTTATAAACTTATCTACAAAATTAAGGAACGAAATGTGACTTTGCACGTTTGGTTGAAAGATCTATTGAAATTTGGCTCAAACTAATCCTTAAAAACTGACTTCCAAGATAAGGAGTGTCCTTTTTTTTATTAACTTTTATCAATAGTCTCATCTATATAATGTGAAATTGGAATTTGAGTTTTTTCAAATAAAAATCCTCTCACGCCCAACAATATTGTGAGGCTTGGTACGTGGATAGGTAGGTGACTTGAATTGGCGTGTGGAGTGATGATTGCTTCCACTTATAAACAATCATTCATGTCATCTATCAATTGATGTGAGACCCTTTAACAATATTAATATAAATCGAGGTTTTTTCATAATGCTTGGAAACTTTACAAATCTTTTCTATTTATTTTTGTAAAGGTCTCTGCAAAAACAAAAAAAAAAAAAACTCAAAATTCAATTTCTAGATCAAGAGTTTCGTTATTATGATGTTTGATTTTTTTTACGCTTTAAAAATTTATAAATAATCGGTCTGTCGTTTTGATGTTTGAGTTTGTGATCAAACAAACTTACTGCCATTTAAAGATCTTCACCATTGAAGTTTTAAAATTATAAATCAATGACTAGTTTAATATTTGTTTACCCTAAATGCCACCTAGCATAATATATCCAAATTGAAATTAAACATGATTCCAAGGGAGAACACCAAATGCCATAAGCATGTTCTGGAGTAAACGGCACAGTAGCACAACTCATTGTTAATTTGAAATTTTGTTATCCACATCATTGAGCAACAAATTTCAACAAAAAATTAAATCAACCAAAAATCGTGATGAATTAATTTTCACCTTTTCTAATTTCTAGTCACATGTGCAGTAGTAGCCTGTTCTTTTTGCCAAACCTGGTCTAACATAAATAGCTCATAGATGTTTTACATTGTTAATTAAATTAGGACAACAAATTTCAACAAGTCAATCCAAAATCAACATTGGTTAAAGATTCATTATTCTCCAATTTTCATGGGGAAATGCATACTTTTTTCAAAGTGCTTACTCATCCCTCTTGTTTTCTATCAAAAAAAGAAATAATAAATTAGTAATTAACTAATTAATAATTATATTGCCAATTGTTTAGGAAAAGTGGCCAATCGCTGCAATCAATAACCAGCTACAATTGTTGTTCCTCAACACTTCACACATTAATATTACTATATAGCACAATGCTTTGAAAGGTTGCTTTCTCCTATTTTTTACATAGGTGAGATTTATGTTGCCATCGTGCCTAAGTTAACCACAACCAATTAAAATCAACCAAGTGTGTTCTAATAACTATGTTAAACATAGAATTCTAAAAAGAAAAAAAGGACAATTGACTACACGTGACTAATTTTACTTATTGTTGAGTATCTTGCCAACAATTTTCCAAAGACATTATAGAATTTAAGGGAAGCGTATGACTCACTTGATTGAGCTAAGTGATTCAAGGTGATAATGGATAAAGATCCAAAATTCAAATTACGGTAAATGAGAAAATAGTAACATAACAACTAACACCCTAAAATTTACTATTATTTTTTTTTTTTTTATAGAATTCACCTTTTACGGTGGAATTCTAGCATTTCTCTCGGTGTCTAATGTCAAATATAATTTACATGAATATATATATATATATATATATATATATCAAGAATTAGTTATACATAAATAGAAGGCCATCGAACAAGCTGCACTGCTAGGTCATATCTATTAACAATATAAATGAGTTTCAAAAAGGTCATATTATCACATGCTAGTAAATTAGGTAAATATCCTCTGCACATAAATGTAGAGACTAATACCTCAAGTTTGACAGGATTGCACAAGACAGCAAAACTCACTTTTCAAGAGTTTTAACATTACTACCTCCTTAAGGCCACATTTAAATTAAGAATCTTGTTAAATCGAAAGAGATCCAAAATACGTGATACAAACGCTCTTATCTTACCTAAATAATAAAATTACTTTATGTATGTTGGTAGAAATGATCGTATCAATGAATTTGATGCAATTTGGTTGTTTCTATGAGTATTGCTGGCTATGTCCAACATGTGAGGAAAAGAGACAAACCAGTTTTGTACACGATTGGATTAGATAATGTGGAATTTTCCAGCTATAACAAGTGTACAAGAACACATGTTCTGTAGTGTTACTAGTATCTTTCCCGTGAACCTGAATGTCACTTACAACTCTCACGTCAGGTATAAGATACAACAGATTATGGACTGGCGGAATTTACTTAATTTTTGGATTCTAACCGTCCTAGTCTTGGCCTCTCAATTGCCAACCCCACATCAAGCAGAAATTCATGAAATATATATAGCATTTAATTCAAATTATACTCCTTCCGTCCCAAATTATATAACGCTTTGACCATTTCACACGTATTAAGAAATGTAATTAATCTTGTATGAAAAATATATATTATAAGTTGTTTTACAAAGTTGTCCTTAATAAATGATAAGTAAAAGATAAATTAAATAATTGAAAGAAGATAAAGTAATAAATAGTTAAAGATATAATAGGAAAAGTAAAATTAATGTTTTATTGATAGTGTAAAGCGACGTATAATTTTGGACAATTTTTTTTTTTTCCTAAAACAACATATAGTTTGAGACGGACGGAGCATGTGTTATAATATTTAGTGCCCCTGTTCTTCTTAATATTAAAATCAGAAGAGTTGTTCTTGTTAAGTGGCAATTAGGCTACCCATGAAAGAATGATGAGTAATTTACCCTAACCAATACACATTAGCCACATAAGCACATATTCATGAACTATCTTGACCCCACAAATAAATTGCTCATTTTCATTGGTTGGTGGGTAAATTACCCACCATTCTTCAAAGGTAATTTATAAAAAACCAAAAATGTTAGATTAGTTTTTTTCCTTTCATCAAAATTATACCTAGAGCCTTTAACACTTTTAACATTTAAGGGTTAATGAGTTAGAGATCTAGGATTCAAATCTTAGGAAAGAGAAAAAACTAACATAACAATTAATAAAATATTTACCATTAAAAAAAATAGTTAAATAACAAAAGAGCTATAAGTATATAAGAATTCCTCAATAATGTTACTTGTGAATAAGATGTGTGGATAATGTGTTAATTGTTGTAACGTTAATGAATAATTGTTGTTAGTCTCGTATTTGGTCATATTGAATCCAACAACGGGGCAGTTCACTATAAAGTTACTAGCCTAGAGCGGACAACATTCAAGGATGCTCCTAAAAACTGCACACCCAAGCATGTCGAGTGATCAAATCAGGATTGCGTGATGAAGATCATATGATGATATGTCTACATGTGTCATCCAATACAACCGTCTAATTAGGGTTTTGGGTCCTAGAAACCCTAATACCTTTCCTATGAAAGGTTAAATTATGACTCATGTCCAATGACATTATCCCTAGTAGGGGTAGATCTCTTTGGAGACCCCCAGGTGCCACTGCACCTCCCAGTTTGCATATAAATTTCATATTATAACTGATACGTTGTCGCTGCAGTGGTCATGCGGTCCCTAAATGTATTAATGGTTGCGCGTTTGAACCCTGGCACCCTCCTTTTTATAATTCTTAGCTTATTTTTCCTATTTTATTTATAAAAAAATGGTCCTGGAGGGATTTGAAAGCGATGTTACCACCACAAAGATCCGCCACTGATCCCTAGACCCTAAAAATAGGGTTGCAGGAACACCACCTCTTTGTGGAGTAGTTGTCGTTCACAATCGAGAAATCGAACAGAATAATTTCACCACTATTTTGTTCTAAGACGCGTGGCCAACACCAAACACAAACGAGAAGTGGTGAACACCATCATCAATAATCCACAACTCCATCAAGTTGATATAGAGACTTCGTCATCATCGTCATCTCTAATAGCTGCCCCAAATCAACCATGAAGCCAAGATATTCCTCCTTGCGCTTGAGGATTCAATAGATGGCACATTTCATTGAAAGCGAGGAGACAAACAACCTCCTTCAAGACTTGTTGTCGTTCGTCCAACAACAGTTCCAAGTCATTTCCAGACAAAGTGAGTGTTTAGCTCATGTCTAGAGCAAACATTGTGAACTCGTGTTGGTCTTAGTTTAGAACCCTAGCTCATGCCAATGTGTGAT
Organism: Medicago truncatula; assembly: GCF_003473485.1. NCBI lineage: Eukaryota > Viridiplantae > Streptophyta > Magnoliopsida > Fabales > Fabaceae > Medicago > Medicago truncatula. The sequence goes on from NC_053048.1 coordinate 33,669,561, forward strand.
GATCCTTCATGAGGAGTCCATGTTCTCTGTCCCCCGTATTTAGCAGGTCCAGATCCTCAACGTCTTTGCCCACTACGAAATCATGTTTTTATGAAAATACAAAGCATCTTGATACCGACTTTCATTTTGTTAGAGAAGAAATCCAAGTTGACTTGTTTCATCTTTTGTATGTACTTTTTTTCATCTCATATATGTATCATCTTCAAAATTTCTTTACTAAGCCTCTTGAACCAAGTGTCTCCATCTTGAAGGACGCTGTTAAGAATTAATGAAGTACAACTTTTTTGGTTATTTTTCTGTTAGCATTTTTTAGTCAAGTAATCTAGTTATTTGAAATTCATTTTTTTTAAGGTAAATAAGTGGCGTATCAACTGAGATAAATTCACAACGAATAATTATTGTTGTTATTCGACCCTTCTCATATACTGCAAGTATAAATACCATTGTAACTTTTATTCATATCCAATAATACACATTCATGTGTAATTCAAAATTACACTAATGATTTTTTACGAGATCACCAACAATTTAAATGACCATAGAAATAGACCTTGACTTAGTATAGATCATTGTTAAATCAATCATTATTTTGCCTAACACTCTTCAAAACTCTGTCATTATGTTTTGATCAAAGAAAAATAAAAAGACAAACATACGCGTACGTTTCTGATATATATGCTCCAAATAATATAGATCATTGTTCTTCTTACAAAATATATTAAATAAAGATAGGTAGGAAATTTCCTCTTACCATCCTCAAGAGAATTGTAGTAGGCGTGGCTCTCATTTTTGCGATTTGGACTTATTATATTTCTTTCATTAATATATCCAATCATAGAATGATTTTGAGGAAATCCTAGTTAGTTTAATTAATGGAGCTAATAGACAAGCTAATGAAGTTATGTCATTCTTGTCATAGAAGAGATTATTAAGCCATGCATGCATAAGCTCTTTTTAGGACATCGCAATTGGTGGTGGAGCTAGCAATAATTTTATAAGGAGATATAATATAAAGAAAAAATTAATTTACTTTTAAAATTAATATATTAAATTCAATTAATAAACAAAAAGTCACAATAATATTTATTCATATAAAATATAAATCAAAGAAGCACAAATGAAATAAGGAGTTCCACAAGTTCTTTTATTAGTTAAGTAGTCTAATGGTTAGAGCTCACACAATTTAAATGTGGAGAACTAAAGTGTGCATGGTTCAAACCCCGGCCCCTGCATATAATATGCAATATTCCTACCGGCTGAGCTAAACTCACAGGACGGAGTTCCACGAGTTTTATTAATATTATTTTCCATCTCTAATAGTTATTGAAAGAAGACTCATTATTTCTCAAACTGGAATAAGATTATTTCCAGGTTTAATCAAATTTCAGTGCATTTTATACCAAAAACAAAAGGATAACAATTTTTTAAGTTAATAGTCATGGAAATTGTAGGGTCACTTTTGTAAATCACAAGTGAAAAAGAATAATTTATTGTGGGGAATAATTAGGAAGTCGTCAAGCAAACAAACAAGAGATCACATATTTGGCATTGCCCTTTATATTATTATATAGAAAAGAAAAAACTACAAAGCCACCACATTGGAACCAAAGGGTGAGAAAACCAAAATCTACTAAACAGAAGCTATAAGAATTAGCATATATGTTTTTCTTACAATGAAGATACAATGCTATTACTTATGTTTTTCTTACATGCAAATGTTAATTATATTTTAGTAGAAAATATTGAACTATGGACCTCCTTTAATTAATTTCAAATGGGTAATTGGCAGATGAACAAAGCCTCAATTATTGTGGACGCCTCCAAATACATAAAAGAGTTGAAGCAAAAAGTGGAGGGAATGAACTCTGAGTTAGGAAACGTTGAGTCCTCAACTTCTCAAATGGATGAGCAACCTATGGTACTACTTATTATCTCTGAGCCATAAAGTTTTAGATACATACAAATTGAAGTGCAGTCTTGGAAATTAATGATTTCTAGCTGGGATAAAGGGAGAACATTGTGTTTGTTATATGAAGATCCTTTCCATTATCAGAATATTTTTATTTTTGAAGTGAAATTTCTCTTCTTTTATATATAGCTTGGAGTACCTCTAGTACTCTATTTTATATTAAAAAGAATTGGTTACTTCAAAAAGAAATGATTGCCACATCTTTTGCATATTTAGATAAATGTATTCATATCTAATTATAATTCTATTTTGTTTTTGGTAGGTGAGTGTGAAAACCCTAGAAAAGGGTTTCCTGATTAATGTGCTTTTGGAAAAGAATAGCCCTGGTATGTTGGTGTCAATACTGGAAGCTTTTGAAGATCTGGGACTTGATGTGCTTGATGCTAGGGTTTCTTGTGAAGACACTTTCCAACTAGAAGCTGTGGGAGGAGATGTAAGACAATAAATATGATTAATTTCTCTACCATTTCTCTTTAATCTATAATCTCTTTAGCTTTATAAATAATTTTAAAATTGGTTAACTAGACTAATTGGATTATCATGATTTTTAAAACCAATATATAGAAGAGGTTCTTGCTGTGGGCTGCGGTTATGGTGCATAAGGAAATTCTTATGCACCCTGCATATATCCAGAAATTGTTTCTGCGAGTTGTATTCCAAAACCATTAGATGTATTTAATGGTTTCCAGCACCCTGCATATATCATAGTATGTTTTGTATAAAATTATGCCAAAACCATTTTGCTGTGGAAATAGTTTCTGTGAGTTGTACTCCAAAACTATTTCTGGATTTATGCAGGGTGCATAAGGATTTCCTTATGCACCATAACCGCACCCTTGTTGTGCATCATCTTAATGCTTTTAGAGGAGCATATACTATCAGGTATATCAATATTGAGGAAGTCTAGCATTATCACAAATATTTAGTCGCAAACACATATAAATATATATTTTTTAAATATTTTAAAAATACACATTAGTATACTCTTTTTTTCTTTATAACTTTACTTAGTGTGTCCAAATAAAATGTTTAAACATTTGTGACCAACTAAGTATTTTCATGAATATTACTGGCATTCCAATGTTTACGGCTTTTGAACACAAATTATATATGTAATATAATATATGCTGTGCTCGTTCTGATCATATAAAAAAGAATATACATCTGGAGTTCTAAAGGGTACTCATGGCTATTCAGGGTTTTCATCATATAACGATACAAGAAAAGATTAATGTAATACCAATCAAAATAAATGTTGTACCCTTTTCCCTTATTGGCAAACCACTTCCAAGAAGTGAATTTGATAATAAAGCATACAATTATATTTTACAAGTTTGATTTCATTATTGACTCGTCTGAAAGTTAGTATTCAAAGTTAAAAGCATACTTACCAAGAGGAATGCATATGACACTCTCGCTTAATGTGAGACTAATTTTTGAAATGATAAGAGTAAAAATGTATTTGTTTGTGGTTGTGACCACACAAGAATTGCTCTTGCATGAATTAGTTTAATAAGAGAATGTTTTTGCACTAGTGTGCCTCTTTTTTAATTTTATTTATTTTGAACACCTAAAACTCACGTGATTACTTGATTAATTCAATTTTAGTAAGATGGATCTACTAACAAACAAAAATTAGGGAGAAAATTCTATAAAAAGAAGAAACCATTTATAATATATTTTTTTGTTGGTGTTCAGGATTCGAACACCAAACCTTGCATATACTATGCATTGTCCTTAAGTTAAACTCACGGAGATTTATAATTTAATTTAAATACCTTAATTTAGTGACTAGAGAGAAGATTTTGTTTTCTTTTTCTCTAATTTTGATCTTTTCTAATTCGGAACATTTCAATCTGAATCCTTGTTTAATAAACTAGGCAACAAAAGAAAGAGCTTGCATTAATTAATTAATTATCATGTTGTTGACTATATTGGTAAATAAAATATATATGATGAGGCCAAATTCCCCTCTCATGTGATTCTTGTTGAATATTATTATGCAGAGTCATAAGGACGATAGTATCAACGCACAAGTGGTGAAACAAGCAGTGTTGCAAGCAATCAAGAACACGGACTCATCAAAATGATAGATGCATACTAATAAATCCAGTACACTTTTTTGTCTTGTTTTATAAGCTTCAAATTTACACATATATATCCAAGTGAAACAATATCCGTGATTCCATCAAATTCTGCCAAAATCTGAGGTGCCTACCACTTCAATGGCCCTTACATAATATTGATATGGCTTGTCATCAGCATCTTATTATGGATAGTTTGGAAAAGAAATGAATGGCACACATTTTACAAGTTTCATGTTATGGTAGTAACATTTTGTATTTTAGTGGGTGGGGAAGTGATATGCCCGCTAATGTATGGGTATATCGTCGTAATAAAAAGAATATCGTATCTATAGGGACGTATGAATCTCAATTATAGAGTTCATCATTACAATGTACACTTTCATTGACATGAAAAATCATTTCCTAAGCATGAGAGAACTCTTAAAAATATCATTTGTCCTTTTGCAAGAACAAAGGGTGTGCCATATCAACATATTCCCATGGTTTCTATGTATGTAAGATCCATTGCACCTTATTTTTTATTACATCCTAAAAACGTTTAGGCTATTCTCATGCTTCAAGACATTTGTCTTATAATTTCCATCAACCTATTTGTCTTTCAACAAAGTGATTGCCTAAGATTTCGAATTTAATAATCATTCAACTCTTTAGATATCAACTTTCGTTACTTCATTGATACCAAAGATTTGAATGATTATAGCCGTATGATTGTTTGAACTTGTTATGATATATTAATTTCTTGATTAACCAAGCTCAAATAATCATATGTATAGTTCCTTTGAAAAGCAATAAGACGAGATTAGGGTTTTGTGTTCATAACAAAAGAAAAAAGAGGACCATCGAAAATTCATCATAAGATTACTTGACATGATCCCAAGACAGTGAAGAATTACTCACTCACCTCCTAAATATAAATAAAGACAAGAAAATAAACTAAGGAAAAAATTATTCATATAAGAACAAATTACAAGATAGTATTATTTTATGGTGTAAAATGGTGAGAAATCATGCTAAGGCTTGATCTATTTTTAGTTAAAGCACTCTGATTTCGTGCCTCATTCAGATAACAAGGCTTTAACACTGACAATTACAAGAGGAAAGTTGCTAATTTATCCGAAACAAGTGCAATTCACTTTGCCTAATCTCCTACAACAAAAAATAGAGGAAAATAAAGGATTGGATACTTTTTGCACTTCCCAAATTACTTTGGATGTAAACATTAAAAAAAACTCATTTTGTGTGTCATTCAAAAGTACATTTCAGATTAAAATAATTAAAGTAAACTTCTGAACATAATTTATTTTTATAGAAATATAGAATATTAAAAACTGTGGTTAATGGCTTAAGCCCGAGTACCACCTAATCCAATCAAATACAAAAATTCGTCATTATCCTCCAACTTGTATTCATTTATATGTTGTAAATAAAAGTGGCTAATCTCCAATCCTAAAACTTGTATTAAGACAAAGACATTATGAAAATAAATAACAAGACAAAGATGAAATCAGCAACGAAGAAATTGGAACGTATGAATGTGGAAGTGAGCTGGCTACTACTGAATGTATTATGCAGCATGCATGTATATGGATATACTAAATAATGCTATACGTAATTGACTTTGCCTCAAGAAAATAATACTTATATAATTTTTGTTCTCGTGATGGCTAATCTTATTTCTTGGTATGGACCTTTTATCATTTTTTTTTAATTCAAACAAAAACAAGATAAGCAAGTAAGCAACTTGTTTAATTAAATTAACACCACAAGCCAAAGAACATTGCTTCTTTGACCTCTCTCCCTATTATGTTCCAAAACATATATGCTAGTTTTGACTTGTTTTCGGTAAGAACTTACACATATTGCATTACCAAAATTTGGAATGTTTTAATTAATGAAAAACTTACTCTTAGTGACTAGAATAATAAAAATACTCATAGCTTGACCATTACACTAATAGAAAAATATTCATAGCTTGACAATTACACCCATTTAATGATATTTATATTGCATATATCTATTATGCACTTTGTGATGCATGAATAGGGATTTGTTGTAGTAGATGGTTGCATGGTTTTACAGCACGTTGCACGTTGCACGATCCAAATATATCTGGATTGATGAATAATTCTACTTTTTTTAGGGATGAATTCTTGGCCAATAGGTGGAATATTCATAATTTTCGCTTTCGTGTACTTTTGCTATGTAGGGTTGATTTATGCCCCCCGACCACACACTCATACACTTTCTATTCAATTATTTTCTATTTTTTTTTAATGTGTGTGCTATAAATGATATTGATAGTATCTTTAGATCCAACTAATTGAGATCATCACTATCTTTATAAGACAAAAAATATTAAACACCCCTAAATTTTATACACTTATTCAACATATTATTCTCTCTTTATATATATCTCTTTCTATCACATCAACAACATATTACATTACTCTACATTATCTTTTTATCTCTCAAAATGTCAAATGGTTTTTGATGTTTATCAATCTTTTTTCTATCAAGCAATGTCTTTGCATGCCCTCTTGGTTTAAAAAGAAAATAGTCCCAAAAGACTTTTAACAAGTAAGTATATTTGAAGAAAAAAATAGGAGATTGGATAGTTCAATTGATTTGAGTTAAGTTATAAAAAGTCTGTAAATTATGAGTTCAAACCAAGACATATGAGAAAATTAATTTAACAACTAATTACTAACATTGTACAATTAAAAAAATTGAAAAAAATAAAGTTAATTAGTTTCATATTGACTATACTATTAAACTCAATGATTAAGCAGACGTATAACTATAGTATGCCACTTCCTCCTTTCCTTAGTCAAACATAGGTTTTTTAATCCTTGGGGCAAAGTATCGACAAGAGAATAAAACAAATTGGTCTAAGGCAACTCTCATATATAAATACGTGACACATTTCAAGGCCTTAACCACACACAAGCACTAATTATAAATCTCTCATTTCTCTTCATCTTCTAATAAATAATTCTTTCTTGAAGTATAAATTGCATTTGCCATTATGAACCTTCCAATCACCAAAGTTCATTTTATTGTACTCTTTTGCCTTATTGGCACAATTTCAGCTCAATTATCCTCTAATTTTTACTTCAGAACGTGTCCTCTTGTGCTTTCAACCATTAAAAAAGAAGTAATTTCTGCTTTGATCAATGAACGTCGCATGGGAGCCTCTCTACTCCGTCTTCATTTCCATGATTGTTTTGTTCAAGCAAGTGATCCTTTCACTTTTTCTCTTCTTTCTCTAATTTATGTAACATAAATAATTTATTTTTAAGACATGATCTTACACATTTGCATACTCGTTCACTTATTAAATTGTTAGGTATGATACATTTTCATTATAAGCACTAAAATTACTTTCTAAATATTTTGGAGGCATTTTGTGTAGTGAAGTATGATGAAACTCAAATGTGGAATATATAGTTATAATTGATAGACAGTGGAAACAATTTTTACACTGTCAATATATATGAATTAAACAATGATTCAATTAGTATACTATAATAAAAAATTAATATGATATAAAAATCTATCTAATTAGTTTAAAACAAGACAACACACATACCCCTAGACATATTTTAACTAAAATATTTTGAAAATTGGACTTTTCCAAAAAAAAAAAAAAAATTGTTTGAAAATTGTCAGCAATCTGTTAAATAAGACCAACTGGTTGATTTATTTATTATTTGTTTTGAACAAAACTCAACAAACAATCATGCTTAGTTAACTTCTTTAGTAACAAGTGATGAAAACAAATTTTTTTCTTAAAAAAGAATTGATGAAAATGACAAATAATTAGTTAAATGAATTCCTTAAAATTAAAATTATTATCTCTAATAATTTTGTCCATGCATATTGTTTTTATTTTTAGGGATGTGATGCATCAGTACTTTTGGACGATACATCAAGTTTCAGAGGTGAAAAAACAGCAGGTCCAAACGCTAATTCACTGAGAGGCTTTGATGTAATTGACAAAATAAAGTCTGAAGTAGAGAAGTTATGCCCTAATACTGTCTCTTGTGCTGATATTCTTGCTGTGGCAGCAAGAGATTCCGTGGTGGCGGTAAGTATACATTCTTTAAGTCAAAACTTTTCTTTAAGGGCTTACTTCAAGCTTAAAAATAGAGTATTTCGTAATCATTTTTAATTCATTGATTGAATGTGTAAAATACGTAATCTATACAAACGAAAAAGAAAAAAAAAACTTTAATGTTGGTCATACTTAGAGACAAATTTCATGTTTTCTTTTCTTGTATGTTATATCGTTAATTAATCCAAATTTTTAGTAGATTTATACACTAGAAAAGGACTTATATGGTCATAAGGTTTAGATTTAGGTACACAAAAAATGATTAAAAAAACAAAATATATAGTGTTCCGAAATAATTTGTATATTGAACACATTTCAGCTTGGTGGACTTAGTTGGACTGTTCAATTGGGAAGAAGGGATTCAACCACAGCAAGTTTTGGTTTAGCTAACTCAGATTTACCTGGTCCTGGTTCTGATCTAAGTGGCCTTATCAATGCTTTTAACAATAAAGGTTTCACACCCAAAGAAATGGTTGCTTTATCAGGTAACTATAGTTACTTTTAGTTCCTTTAACATGTGCAATATTACACATGTCAGAAAAACCCTAATTTTATTATTACTAGCGTTTAGGCACTCTGGTGTCCGTCTATCCAGTTTTCATACCATATGATAAACATGTCTCATTATCAATTGTATAACTAACTTTATTGTATTATAGGATCACACACAATTGGTGAAGCTAGTTGTAGATTCTTCAGAACAAGGATTTACAATGAAAACAACATAGATTCATCTTTTGCAAATTCATTGCAATCAAGTTGTCCCAGAACAGGTGGTGATTTAAATTTGTCCCCACTTGACACAACCTCTCCAAATACATTTGACAATGCTTATTTCAAGAACTTGCAAAACCAAAAAGGTCTCTTTCACTCTGATCAAGTGCTTTTCGATGAAGTAACCACAAAATCACAAGTTAATTCTTATGTTAGAAACCCTTTGAGTTTCAAAGTTGATTTTGCCAATGCAATGTTCAAAATGGCGAACCTTGGCCCACTTACGGGGTCTAGTGGTCAAGTTCGAAAAAATTGTAGGAGTGTCAACTAAAATTCTTGGCCTTCTATTGTATAAGTGCAATACAAGGTTATAAGCTACTCTCTATATTGTAATCATAAATCGCATCAAACTCAATGTCATATCGTCAATCAGTATCAATAATAATGTTGGTACCTATTTAATTACTTAATCTTGTTGGTCCAAGTGCTATGAGGTTTGAAAACCATATATATATATATATATATATATATATATATATATATATATATATGCAAGTAGTCTTGAGAAGAGTTGATTTTTTCCTTTAAATTTGTCTCGCTTAACAACCTTGAGGTTTTTTTTTTGTCTTTTCGTTCATTTAATTTGAACTATCGAACCGAACCGAGTTGTTCAAATCAAATGGATAACTCTTTGTATCCTAAGTAGATTTTTGATTATCCCTAATGACTTTTTTGAATGGATTATCTCTAATGACTTGATTGCTAAAGTGATCCCTTCTTCCTTGATTAATCAGGATGATTTCAATATATCCGAAATACCTTCTTTTGAAGATGTCAAGGCCTCTTAATAGGGATGATGTTCACTTGGTTAACCTAAGCTTTTTAAACATGACAAATAAGAAAATATTAACATAATTCTTTAAAAATAATTCGATATTTAGTTAAGATCTCATTTTTAGTTAATGGCAAGCATGGTTTATTTCTTTTCCAAAAGAGGGTGTAAGGCATGGGAGTTTTTATTTCTCCTTTTCTTTTAAATTCTTGCATCATTGATTTGGAAGTGTAAAGGATTGAAGAGTAAGAGTGTAATTTGATTTCGCATGCAACTCTTGCTAATTTGGAAGGTGAGGAATGATAACCAAAGTTAGCACAAAAATCCAAAATTTGGGGAGGTAGTTGACCAAAATGTCTTGAACAAAAAATCAGCTTGGCACTAAAAAAATAAATGAAAAAAAAAAAATCTTAAAAAAGAAGTGATGAAAATGACAATATAATTAATTAAAATGAATTCCGTAGAAATTATTATCTCCAATAATTTTGTTCATGTATACTGTTTTTTATTTTTAGGGATGTGATGCATCAGTACTGTTGGACGATACATCAAGTTTCATAGGTGAAAAAACAGCAGGTCCAAATGCTAATTCATTGAGACGCTTTGATGTAATTGACAAAATAAAGTCTGAAATAGAGAAGTTATGCCCTAATACTGTCTCTTGTGCTGATATTCTTGTTGTGGCAGCAAGAGATTCCGTGATTGCTGTAAGTATAAATACTTCAAATCAAAACTTTTCTTTAAGGGATACTTCAAGCTAAAAAATAGAGTTTTTCGTCATAATTTTTAATTCAACGGTTGATATATGATGATAATGGATCATGACTCATATTGTATGTGTCTATATATTATTTGACTATAAACATAACTATTTTTGAAGTCAGACATGCGAGTGGTTGTGATATGTCAGCCGTATAAAACTTTTTAAGGATATAATTAAAAATATATTTTTGGTAGGATGGTTATGGTGTACTCTCTGGTGGTTCGGGAGTTGAGGAGTGCCTGAGTGATTCGTCTCTGGGGTAGGTATGGTGTGTCGATCGCTTTTACTTAGAGATTGGGAGTCAATTTCTAGAAATTTGTTATGTGGGCTTATTATGGTGTCTTCTTCGGCGGAATGGGGATCGATTGGTGGTGCAATTTGTATCGGTGCTGGATTAAGTGTTTATCAGGTGTTTATTTGGGCTCGACGTCGGATAGAGAAGGTGTTTGATGAGTTTTTGGAGATTTTCGTGCGAGTAGCAGACGTCAGGTGTTTGGAACGAGTTTAGGTGGACATTCCAGCGGACCAGTGGCGGATCTCTATAGAGACCCACAGGTGCCATGACACCCCTCAACTTATCTATAAATACTATATTACTCATAACATATTATAAGTATTTCATTGTCGCAGCGGAAAGTGAAGGCTTTTTGCAACTATAGGTCGCGAGTTCAATTTCTATTGGCTCCCTTTTATGTGTATTTTTATTTTTATTAAAACAAAGTGTTTGTCTGGAGCTCGAACCAGTGTCCACAAGGTACTGGGCATAAACAAAGTGAACCACTACACCATCTTACAAACAATGTCAAACATTTGAAAGAGTGTGTATATTTTCTACGACTATTTGGCACCCCGAACAAAATCAGTCAAGATCCGCCACTGCAGTGGAGGTCGGGTGTTTGGAGAGTTTAGGTGGACATTCGAGTAGGAGCATGAGGTTTTCCCTCAACTTAGGTTTTTCAGTTGTCTGAGGTTTGGCGTTGATTTTTATGTGTTGGTTTTCGTCTTGGTGGTTAGTTTTTATTGGGTTTGGTGATAGACGTCAATTAAATGATGTCTTTATTATGTAGGAGCTTACTTTTAGCCCTTTACTTATTTCTGTCTTGCCAATCTCTATTCTTCTTGAACAGTGATCTGGTTTTAATAAATTTTGTTGTTTAATTTTTTTTTATATAAGTTGAACATACAAGTAATTTTACATTGCCGGTATAAAACTTTTTACAACAACAATGTATGAAAATTAATCACATATTATAAGGAAAAGAAAATTTTTGTAGTTCTTGACAAAAACAAAATTGTACTTGAAGTTATAGTCAACCAAGTATTTCTCTATACACTAACATATTGAACACATTTCAGCTTGGTGGTCCTAGTTGGACTGTTCAATTAGGAAGAAGGGATTCAACCACAGCAAGTTTTAGTTTAGCTAACTTAGACTTGCCAGGTCCTTCCTCTGATTTAATGAATTGATTGCTCTTTCAGGTAGCAAGCTAAACTTATAGATGCATATTTATCAAATGTTTTAGATTATTATTTTTATTATTACTAGCGCACTCTCGTGTTCGTCTATCCGGTTTTTATACCATTGTTGTGTAACTAACCTTATTGTATTATAGGATCACACACAATTGGTGAAGCTAGTTGTAGATTCTTCAGAACAAGGATTTACAATGAGAACAACATAGATTCATCTTACAATTGGTGATTTAAATTTGTCACCGCTTGACACCATCACTCCAGAGACATTTGACATTGCTTATTTCAAGAACTTGCAAAATCAAAAGGGTCTCTTTCACTCTGATCAAGTGCTTTTCGATGAAGAAACCACAAAATCACAAGTTAATTCTTATGTTAGGAACTCTTTAAGTTTCAGAGCTGATTTTGCCAATTCAATGATCAAAATGGGGAACATTGGCCTACTTATATTACTGGGTCTAGAGGTCAAATTAGGGAAAATTGTAGGAGTATTAACTAAAGTTTTTTGCTTCTATTACAAGTGCAATACAAGGTTATGAGCATTATATGGATTGTAAGCATAAATCGCATCAAACTCGATGTCATATCGTAAATCAGTATCAATAATAACGTTGGTACCTGTTTAACTATTAATTTTTCTATCGTGTAATGTTAAAAATAAAAAATGGATTTGTCCAAGTGTGGTGGGGTTTGATTTCCAACTCATGTATACGAAAAAAAATTAATTGAATACTTCGTACCTATAAAATAATTTTAAAAAAAGTGTGTAATACTAAAAAGGGTGTAATCATGCATGTTCATATATTCAAGCCTACTTGTTAAGGTTTAACATTTTAATTTTGTTATATGGGCTGAAACATTTTTAGCAATGGAAAAAAACTAAACAAAATTATCAATTTGTTTTTCTTTTAACTCTCTTATTTCGTCTAAAAATCAAGTGAAACATGCATGACTAATGATTGTTTTAGTGAGGATTCAATCTTAGATTGTCTTGAACGATTTGTTTTTACTTTTTAAGTAAAATTTATTAACCATTTGATAAATTATTTGATTACTAATTAATCAATTGATGTTAGAATGATATGATTATGTTTGTAGTTCACTGTGTCCCAAAAAAAGAAAATGGTGTAGTTCACATACTTTATTTTTTTTTACTCGAGTAATCTTCCAACTTAAGCTCTCAAGTTTAACTTTATCTCCTACTCGATTCTTAAAGTATACCAAAAAAATGTTTTGTCCCCTGATATAAGTTCAAATAGCATATAAATACATTTTTCAAATAAAAAGTAAAGAAGAAACTTAACAAAAAAAAATATATGTCATTTATAAAAGTTTACATTAAGTTTCTACGAGTATTGGCGTAGCTGACATATATTTAATTAGTGTTTTTTCTTATATTGTGGTTTGATTCGGTTGGTAAAATAAAAACACAAACCGATCCAAACCACGCGGTTGAGTAAAAAAGTGATTCGAATACATCTAAACCAAATACGGTTTTTTACGTTTTTTTTTTTTTACAGTTTCTTTTGTCTTTTATTGGTTTTCATTCCTAACACTCTTGTATATGGGCTGTCTCCTTTCTCTTTGGGCCTGTACCACCCAACCACCCCTTTCTTTGATCCAACGGTGCAAGCTTCGATCTTTTCTCTAAAATTAATCTCAACCATCCATCCACTCGATCTTTTCAATTTTCATTACTCTTTTCATCTTCAAACTTAGGGAATATATGAGATTGTAACCGATGACACTCAATCAGTTGAGATCATTTATTCCTCTACACAAAACCCATATAAATTATGCCTTATTTTTCTGACTGACTAAAATGTTAGATATGAATGAAAATCATATTTGATGTGTTTATGATTTTGCATAAGTTAATTGTAGAATGAAACCTCATTGAAAAAAGAAATTACAATAACTTTATTAAAACCTTAATCATAAATTTCCTAATGACTAAATTTCAAATATTGATTTTTTTTTTTTGCCAAGGAAACTGGATTTTAAATGATGTTGAATTTAAAACTTAAATGAATTGTGGGTATTATTTATTTATAATTTAAATTATTATTTTGTTTTATGTTTAGCTTTTTAAATATAAATTCCCTATATATTAAACTCTCTTTTCTTTCTATTCTTTCTCCATGAATTCGGAAATTGTGTGGGAAAAAGAAAAGGAGGTTGTTTATACGGGATTTTTTAATTAAAAATCCTAAATTTCAAATTTTAAATAATATTTAAATAATAAATAACTATATATATATAAACAATTGCATTTATTAAATTATTAATTTCACTTTTCTTTTTCCTGTCAAAGTCCACCTTACATTTTCTAGTGCTCTTAGAACACTCATTAGAATCCTTCTTGATTTTGTAATTTTTGTAGTGTTATGAATGGACTATGTAAAGACAATAATATTATATAAATGAGGTCAAACTACATAAATATCTAATTTTGAGTTAATAATACAATAAGTAAGTGGGGTCGGCTGACCCGATTGCCCCCACACTGAAGATGTCCCTGCAGGGGGCTAGCAAATGTTGAATGGCAACTAGCTTTCTCTAAGGCCTTTGTAGAAGTTCGGTGTAGACTCCCACTCCCACCACAACCTTATCCTTCTCCGCTTTGGTGGTTATAACATCCCAGACGACTTTAAGCATTGCCGACTGGCCCTACAAACCAACAAGCATTCATTGTTGATATAGGTAGTACCAAACAATTCTTATAAGCCTTCTTTCAACCATGTAGTTCCATACCTACACAGCCTCAAGATCCCTCTCATTCCGATGTGATTCGGTTCCTCTAGAAGTTGTCGGGAGCCGCTCATTGTCGTGCCTTGTGCACCGACGACCACTTCCCGCCCTCGTCGGCCTTTGGTGTTACAATGGTCGATCTCCCCATAGCCAGAGGGCCTAGACCTTTCCTCTTTGAGACAACTTGAATTAATCATGAAGTCGGCTCTGATTTAGTTGCCACAATCTGGAATTCTTCTAACCATAACCCACCAGTCGACTTAAGCATGGTTTTGCGGCCTTCAAGCATAGAATGTTAACATGCATTCTAAGAACCGCAACAAGTTATGTTGCTCCAAACTATTCAAACATTCATTTTTTACAATTACCGTAAAACTGATTTTCCCTTTACCATGAAACTTTAATAAAATGCATATAATGTCACCTATACTTTTTTTTGTCAGATAGTCTAGTGACTATAATTCAATTTTTAAAGTGAATAAGTGGAGTGTTGAGGGTTCGAAATTGACCTCTGCATGTTACTATGCATTGTCCTTATTTAAGCTCATATTCATTAGTCATTTATTCGCATACGACTTAGCAATATAACATACACACACGCACCTTCGAAGAGAAAGGGAAAATGTAAGGAGGAGGAGGAGGAGGAGGGGGGAAAAATGTCGTGAGAAATAAGAAGGAATAAAAAGAGAGAAAGAGGGAGGGAGTGACAAATATCAGGAATAAAGGAGAGTATAGAAGGAAAAGAAAAATAAGGAAAGAAAAGAAGCTCTAGATGGTAGGGATTTATGAATGTGAAGTTCCTCGTTTAGGATTCTACCATTGTTGAAGGGATCAAACTTAAGCTGTGGGGTTCTTCTAATTTTATCTAAGGTAACCTAGATTCTTCCCCCATATACCCTCTATTAAGTGTGTGTGTGTGTGTTTTTTTTTATATATATTTTTCAACCATAAATATTTGTCTCGTATTCCTTTATGTATTAATGGCAAACATTTAGCTCATTCTTTTATGTATTAATATTAAATATTTGTCATGTTTTTTTAGTGGCAACTACTTTATCCCATTTTTTAATGTATAAGTGATAATTTTTTTGTCCCATATTTTTTATATTTATTATATGTTTTGTTTATGTATTAGTAATAAATCATTTTTTTTTGTGTTTTTTTATATATATTTATCAATTTTTGGTAAATTATGTTATTCATTCATTTGACACATCTATTGCATCTTTCCAAGCATCTCATCCGATTTGGAAATTTAGGTGTTTTCTAAAAATGTTCAATCTTCTCTTCAAATCATTTGATTATCTTTGTATTTGGGTTATCTGTAAAGAAAGAGATTGGTATATTTTTTAACATAAGGAGACTTTGATGGTTGAAATCAAAGAATAAAACTTAACTTTTGATCTTTATAATCGATGGCTTAGTCCCATTATGTGTTTGAGTTTTGTCTCTTTTAGTTTTGTTGTGGTTTTGTAATTTATTGTGGACATTTTTAAATTCTACCCTTGCTCACCTTGTGCAGGTTAGGATTATTTCTTGGGTTTAATATATTCTATTTTAATTTTATTTTTTAAAAATTATGATTTTAATATTTATATTTTTATATATATGATTATAAATATTATTAATTGAAGTCAACAGTTGGCCCCGCTAACACATTGGGTTACATATAACTTACTAATTCAAATTTTTATTGTCAAATTGTGAAATAAAATTAAATAGAATTATATGAAGAGATCACGTACCCAATAGGACAATATATAAAATTCAAATAACAATATGTGATATATTGACCAAAGAAAGATCACAATGTAGACCTTCTATATAAATATGTAACAAATTCATAGATAGAACCACAAATACATAATCATAAGCATCTCCTAAAATTATACAAATTTTCATTACCACAACCATGGCTAAAATTATTATTCCAATAATCTTATGCTTTGTTGGGATAGTTTCAGCTCAATTGTCCACTGATTTTTACTCAACAACGTGTTCTGATGTGCTTTCAACCATTAAAAGAGAAATAGATTCTGCTGTTGGTAATGAGGCTCGTATGGGGGCATCAATACTTCGTCTTCATTTCCATGATTGTTTTGTTCAAGCAAGTCTACTTTCACTTCTTAATTCTTCTATCTTTTCAATTTTTTTGTTCATCAAAATTTCAACTATTATATATGGTCAATTGCATTAACTAAATATAAAAGTACACATACTCAAGTATGCTTGTATCACATATTTTACATTTATGCAAGAAATATTATATATGATCTATATGTGATAATATGATCTTTCAATCCATAAATTTTATAAAATACATATTTAGTAAAATGTTATTGAGCGGTGTAACATTACTCAATTGTTTTACCGATGTAATTTGATCTTCTTTGTAAAGGAGTACTCAAATTACACTCAAAGAGTTGTGCTAATAGACTAATAGTTGCACTAATAACATCTTGTTGGATTAAACCCAACTATCAACATTTTTCTTTTCTCATTACTACTTAATTGATGAAATTTGTTTATTGAAAATTAAACAACTGCAGGTGAGTCAATGTGACAAGAGAAAAACATTAAGATTACACCCCCACACACGATTTTTTAATTGTTAATTTTTACTTTCCATTGCTCATTTAAAGTTGTAAAATTATATTTTCTTATCTCTCAGAATATAAGTTAGAAAAAATCTCTAAATATTAGTTTCTTTTTATATTATTAGATTTTTTAACAAAAAAATGCTCCTAATTAATTTACTGCCTTTTTTAGAATCATTGTTTAACTAAAATTTGTTTATATATGACTTACTACTCTCTTCTTTATAGATTATATGACTTGCTACTCTAGTTAATTTATTAAATGAGATTGCTTATTTATCTTGTAAGGGCATGGCAAATTGGCAATCATGCGTATATTTCTTTATTTATTTTCTTAAAGAAGAACATTTCTTTCCTTTTTTTTTTGTGGGGGGGAATAACAACATTTCTTTCCTTAAATAAAGAAAGAACATTTCCTAATTCATTATTATAATTTTGTAAAGGCGTGGCAATATAATTATATATACGTATGTTTTCTTAGAAGAATATTTCTTTCCTTGAATTAAAAAAAGAACATTTCTTGATTAACAAGCAACAAAATGTCAACTAATGATATTATTATTATTTTTTTCAACAAAATCATTTTGGTCATCAATCTTGTGTTTTGAATATAGGGATGTGATGCATCAGTACTGTTAGACGATACATCAAGTTTCACTGGTGAAAAAACAGCAGGTGCAAATGCTAATTCCTTAAGAGGTTTTGATGTAATTGACACTATAAAAACTGAACTGGAGAGTTTGTGCCCTAATACTGTGTCATGCGCTGATATCCTTTCTGTAGCTGCAAGGGACTCTGTCGTCGCAGTAAGTAATATTTGTTATCACAATGAGTTTGTCAGAATCATAGTGGTTCACTGTGACTATGACAACCTACTATGATACAAATCGTGCACTACGTATTTTCATATATATATACAACATAAAGCTATAGATCATTTAATAAAGCAATTTAATTAATTTGGATTAATACTAATTAATGTTGAAAATAATAATAAAAATTTCAGCTGGGTGGACCTAGTTGGACAGTGCAATTGGGCAGAAGGGATTCAATCACAGCAAGTTTAAGTTTAGCAAACTCAGATTTACCTGGTCCTGGTTCTGATCTAAGTGGTCTTATAACTTCTTTTGATAACAAAGGTTTCACACCCAAAGAAATGGTTGCTTTATCAGGTAACTATAGTTAGTACATTTCTAATCATTTTATATACTATTATTACTTTATTATAAACTTATCCTCCCAAAGTCAATTTCTGGGGCTAATTCGTATGGAGTTTTGCTTTGACTTTAAACGAGCCCCCACAATGAACAATGAGATTGATTCTCTCCAATTAGTCAGTCCTAAGGGTCGATTATTACTTTTACCATACGCTTTGACTCATACTTGCAAAACAATATTTTAGGATCTCACACAATTGGTCAAGCAAGTTGTAGATTCTTCAGAACCAGGATTTACAACGATGACAACATAGATTCATCATTTGCAACATCATTACAAGCAAATTGTCCTACCACAGGTGGTGATGACAATTTGTCACCACTTGACACCACTACTCCAAACACATTTGACAATTCTTATTTCCAGAACTTGCAAAGCCAAAAGGGTCTCTTTTCTTCTGATCAAGCACTTTTCAATGGAGGATCCACAGACTCTGATGTTGATGAATATAGTAGTGACTCTTCAAGTTTTGCAACTGATTTTGCTAATGCAATGGTCAAAATGGGGAATCTTAATCCAATTACTGGGTCTAATGGTCAGATTAGGACCAACTGCAGGGTAATCAATTGAGTTTTGGGGCCTATTGGGAACATATAATGCAAGTTGATTATGGGTATTTTTCATTTTTAAGGTGTGCAATTGTGTAATATTATTGTGGCAAAGTCAAAGTTTCCATAAATGTAAGGTGTGTTTGAATTTTAAATGGATTTATGTCAATGTTTGCAACTGTTTAATTATGATCTTGTTTGCAACTGGCAGAGTCAAATATGTTTGTATATGATATAGTTCTCACATCTCAGTAATTATAAATTAAAAAAATGGTTAATCACTTTAAAAAATGTGATTAATTAGTCGGTTGAGTGGATGATTAATTCAATTACTTCAACTAAATAATTAATCGTAATTTCATAATTTTCAACGTGATCTAAATTAAACACATTCTCAATTGAATTAACCATATGATTGCATGTGTTTAACTAGATGTAAGAAAAATTGGATGTCTATCAAATATTTTGGTTTATTTTGTAGTATTGGTGTCATGCTTTACATTCTTTGACACTAGGGCTTAGAAATAAAATTATTTTCCTCTAATTATTTTCTTAAAAATACGTTTATCTTCTTATATTGAATGAGATGTCATTCTACTCTCTTGCCTTGGTCAAGCTCTAAAACTAAAAGTTAATAAACATGTAAAATACAATTTGTAATTATTGATTAACTTGTTAGGTTCCCAATGACTACCATGTTAACGCATTATCAGAATTTGAAGACGGCTTAATAGATAAAGCATTAAATAGCACTGATAAACATAACTGAATATTAAACATATTCCGAACAGATTGAACACGATCCGACCTTAGCTCAGTTGGTAGAGCGGAGGACTGTAGTTGGTTAACAGACATCCTTAGGTCACTGGTTCGAATCCGGTAGGTCGGATTTTTTTTATTTTTCCACAAAAACATTTTTATTTTAATTATTATGTCTAATAAAATTATAAAATTCCACGGTCTCTTTTGTCAAAAATATTAAATAAATAACCCACGTGTCTCTCGACCAATTCAATCTAATACTTTTTCTTCAACATTTTTTGTATTATTTATATTTTGTCAAAAATATTTATTTGTTCCTTTTATCAAAATAAAACAAAGAAGCACATGTCTGTCGACCAATTTAATTGAGAACAGTCTAAAACTTTTCTTCAACATTTTTGTTTTTTTGCAGATTCTTCAAAAATAAAATTGTCAATTAAGGATCTGGTATTTTAATTTTGCGAAAACAAATCTTATAATTTTATACTTTGTAATGTGATGCGAGTGTAGAAAATTCAACTAGCTCGACCAATTCAAAAATAATCAGTCTACATCATCCGGCTGGAATTTGCAAGGTTAGAACCACTTCAACTAGTTTTTTACTTCACACAAATATAAAAATATAAAAGGTCTCTTTCAAAAATATTACTCCCCCCGTTTCAAAATGAGTGTTGCTTTAGCCAAAAAAAATTGTTTCAAAATAAATGTCTATTTACATTTCCAATGCAACTTTAATTTTTTTCTTCCAACTTTACCCTCAATGAATACTCCAACTTTTCTCTCTCACATAATTTTCAATGCAACTTTAAGTTTGTCTTTTTCTTATAAAGTAAGGTTATTTTAGTAAAATTGTTATGACATTTGACTATTTTATTCCATTTCTTAATTTGTGTGTAAATGGTTAAAGCAACACTCATTTTGAAACGGATGGAGTATAAAAGACCCATCAATTTTCATTGAAACAACTATTTCATTTAAATGTAATGAGGGAGAAACTTTCATTACCTTCCAACATGACTTTAAATATACACGAATGAAATACAAATTTTGAGCTGTGTAAAAATGAACTTCCAAACAAATTATGTCATTAAAAAATACACCTGTATGTGGTTTAATAGAATAAAAAAACAAGGGTGAAAATGCTATCCATCAACATTGTGTTGCACAAGTGGTATACATATATGCTTGTGTTCATTAACCATTTTATCTAAAGTTCGATCTATGGTCAGCATGTATGAAAAATACAAATTGTTGAAAGACGTCAACCCCTTAAGTAGATTTTAGTTATCCGAAAGGATTAATCTTTACCTTTGGGCATATGATACATTTGGTTTACCAAAAAATAAAATTATGCTCATTCCAAAAGATTACACTTGCCTTATACTATTGAATACATTTGTATATATACAATAATTATTGTCACAGTCATAAACCTAATACTAATAGAGCTCTAAAAGTCAGATATAGAACAATTTATTTTATATTATGAAATCCTTCGATTAATTGGCATATAACTTCTAAACAAAGGTGAAAATGATTCATTGGCATATAACTTCTAAATAAAGGTGAAAATGACAGTACCTGCCTGACACTGATATCTCAATATGCACATGACCAATTCAAGGTGAGAGCTTTCAATGTGCCATTTAAAATACAAGTTTTAGATGTGTATAAAAAATCATTAACTTATTTCAACACCTTTTCGGGGTTTTCTTAGCAACAAGAGGGTGACCAAAATTGTTTTCTTAATTCAATAACGTTGTTAAGCAGGGTTGGGCCAAATCAAAGACCCACTTAGTGCACATTGTAAATATAGATAATAAATAAATAAATAAGAAATGCAGAAACATGAGAATATATCTTCAATGAAAGCGGATCATGTTAGAATAAGCTTATTTCTCATTAAGATGTCATAATTGAAGATAGTGACAAGGGAGGGAATGTGAACTTCCATTCTCTAAAGAACAATTTCATATCAAAAAGGGGGACACCTCCCTTAACCTGCCTCAGAAAGCCATGCACCAAGGTGCATGTAATCCTATCAATGCTAGACAATAAGTGAACATCAATCTTCCTTCATAAACAAGAAAGGAAGATGCAATGCATTCGGTATTCTAAACTCCCCCAACCCCCAAAAAAATGGAATTGGCCTTGAGAAAAGTTGAGTTTATAAAGTCCCTCTTACCCTGTCACTACCATCTTTCTAATCAGATGACCATAATGAATGTACATCTGATGTTGGATATTGTGGACTGCCATTATGGGGCCTTGCAGCAGATGAATTCCCTATGCCTTCCACAGAACCATGTAAATTCCATTCATTTCTGCAAACGAACAGATACACAAGATGTTAAACAAAGAGTGAGAACATGAGTTTAAACCGTTTTTATTAACACTAAAATGGATATCAACACACCCGAGACAATGTCCGTACAGGCATTAAGTTAAAAGAATACAGTAGTTTTACACAAAAATTTGCAAGTTGTAACACATGTGTTGACTTCCATTTAAAATTTTTCATGTTTATCTGGTTCAACCAGTTGGCTGTTTATGAATATTTTGCTGATGGCGTTTATCTACAAAGCTATATTTAGGAAGGACAATAAAACTGACTGCAACTGGTGTTTATCTACCACGTCATGAATCAATCAATGGCAAACCAGAAGATCAAAAATATTGTCCCACCCCAGATGCAGTATATACCCAATCACTTCATTTCATAATTAAATAAGTGTATGATCGTAGAGATGTGTACACACAACGCAATCATTTAATTTGCAATTAAATCCAATATTACTAAATGGAACAGCGTAAAGGTCATTAGCAGCTGAATCCTAGAAAAAAATTTGCCTGTATTTTATGCATCCCATCATATCCTACATAACATAACAATAGGTTTCTATTTCAATTAAAACTAATTAAATTACCTTCCATATGTATCAACATACGTGGGTTCATGGACAACAGAAATACATAGAAATCTTGCTATAAGCCATAATTCTGTAAGCCCACATAGAAACCATATGTTCAAACCTACTTCAACTCTAAACCATATTCAGTTTGCTACTCCCAATTCATATCTCATAAATCTCGGGTGCTCAATGGAACACACAATGCTAGATCTTGTTTTACTCAGATAATTAGCCCTCCTCCCTCACATTATTATTAGACTATGCAAGTAGAAAAAGAGTAAATGATTACTACTGCACATCAAAGGCAGATCATTCATATTTAAAACATGAAATGAACATAAATTTGTTTAGCACACTTCCTAATTGCCTAGATTCACTGTATCTCAATTTGTCTTTATAAGACTCCTTTCTGTAAGGAAATATTCAAATGATTTAATCAGTCCGTTCAAAAATTCCCTAGAGCAATATGCACTGCTCTGGATAGTGGGATTCAGCCTCCTAAAAGTACATTTTGACCTACTTAGTTTGATCGACTAATTTCAACATCTTAGCAACCCATAACTTGAGAAACAGCCTACTAACCACTATGACGCTAAAGTTTACACAACAGCATAGACAAAAAAAGTTCAAAAATTCGAACAGCAAGGTAGATCCATAAACAACAGGCATATTAATTAAACAAGTCATACAATAACAGGCAAAATTAGGCCAAACAGTTATTTACTCACTTGGGCCAACCGTTAGCTGGTGAAGACTCCAGAACATTACTGCTAGCAGATCCGCTTGGATTCCCATACATCCTTTCATTCTGAGAAATCTCATGAGGTTTAAGGCCACCAGATAAAGGTGGAAAGAGACCGTTTTGTAACCAAGGATCATATCCTCTTGAAACTGCAACAGGACTGAAGGTCCCATCACTATTACCATTAGGATGAAAAACATTCTGGGCAGAATAGCTACTGGGAACTATGTTATCATCTTTGTTAAAAACATTAGTTGTAGTCTTCTGAAATGCTGGGAAGATAAAGTCATCATTGGTTGGCATGTTCCTTTGTGAGGATGAAAGCCAACTTCCTGGGCCACCAACAAAACCTAAACCTTCCGGACCAAGAGGTGAACTACTCCACATCTGCCATGTTCCCTTCTCAATTGCAGCTGCATCATCCAAAGGAAATGGATGTATACCTTGGGCTAGGGGGTTACTAGTAAATCTATTAGAACCATTATTCTTTTCTCGGGTCAATGGGGACTCAATTGGAGATGGCTTATTGACGTCAGTACCAGATGTGTTTCTTAAAGAGCGGGGCTTTATTACTTCTGCGTCTTTTATAAAGCCACTTCCCAAATCCAACGGAAAATTATCAAGTGACTCATAAACAGGACCAAGCAAGGATGATGGATGTGGGACATAACAGGGGTCTTCAAAAAGCTCTTGCTCTTCATGCCTAAAGTCATGTGATGTATTTACAACAGGAGGGAATACAGGTTCAATTGCAGGAGAGAAACCTAGACTACAACTAGTTGAACCATTAAGATTAGTAGAAATATTAAACGGTGATGGTAGACCAAACTGAATTGGATTGTTAAATGATTGTGTGACTGGTGACTGGCCAGATAATTGAGGGCTTTTGGCTTCAACTTGAATTTTAGAATTCGGTCTACATATTACATTTGAATTTGAGGATTTAGGAACAGATGAGGAACGAGTAAATAATTGCTGCCATGACTTTTTAGGTGCAGTCCATGGCTTTGGTTCTGGCAGAACCTGCAGGGAACAATCATCAGGTCATGTATTTATAAAAAAATTGACACTTTCCTAAATTGATCGTTGGTAACTATAAATTAATACTAAATAGAGCACCATTTAGTTTTCATAAATTTCAAAGATTGAATGTTCAAAATGGTACACACAAAAAAAAAGGGTAGTAATAATACACTGGCCTGTAAAATCCATCTAAGTATAAAAAATTCCTTTGAACAAAAAGTTAATAATACTATATCAATCAACCTTCAGAAAAGCCAGAAAACAGAATTATAAAAAGCAAAGAAAGGGAGAGACAGTAAGCATGACAACTTACAGAATGACTGATATTCTTATCATCTCCATTCAAATTGGATTTAGCAGCTGGACGTTCAGGAAGAAGTATATCTCTCTTGCTGGCAGCAGCATGAGCATGATCTACAGATTTGTTAGACTTGCTTTCTTTCACCACAGTGGCAGGAATATTAGCACCCTTTCCAAAACCAAGTGCTTTTGAAGAAGACAAAATTGTACCACGCATGCGATCAAGGTACCTTGTCCCAGTACTTCCTTGGTTATAACTATTTGCAACCAAATTTTTACTATGTGCAGTATCTGTACTCTGTCCTTTGCCACTCTCTAATCCAGATTTCTGATGCACTCTATGATCAGTTTCAGTCTTTTTGTCAAAGTCCCGCTTTCGTTCACTTTCTTTGGTAGCTCTTTTATCCAATTCTTCTACATCAGAATTGCTCTTACTAGACCCTTTATCTTTCTCTTTTCTTCTTTCCTGACGCTTCTTTTCAGCTTCCTTCCTTCGGTCTTTCTCCTTACTGGTATGTGATAATTTGCTGTTATCTTTTTCAGCTTCTATTGTCTCATCTCTCAGCCTCCTACGCTCCTCCACTAACTTTGCAACCTCTTCCCTCTGTTTTCTCTCTTCCTCCTCCAAAAGTTCTCTCTCTAGCCTAGCCTGTCTTTTCTCTTCGGCTTTCCTCCGTGCTTTTTCTC
Source organism: Medicago truncatula (assembly GCF_003473485.1). NCBI lineage: Eukaryota > Viridiplantae > Streptophyta > Magnoliopsida > Fabales > Fabaceae > Medicago > Medicago truncatula. Next base: position 33,695,053 of record NC_053048.1, read on the forward strand.
CTCTACTTTCATTCAAATTTTCCCCATTCTCACCCCTTTTTGCCAAGAGTGCCCTGCGTTCAGCATCAGACAAATATTCTTCCCTTGAACTAATTCTAAAAATCTTTCGCCAAAGCCATCTAATGGTCAAGAAAAAAGATGCCAAAAGCCTGCAAACAAACACCAAAATACCAGAATATGACCTAGTTGTCAAACAATGCTCATCTCCAAAAATACTTCCATTCCCATTCATCCTCCAGTTGATAGCATTACCTCGAACGGAACCACCAGCCCAATTGCCATTCTCTAACCAGTCCTGACTGCACATCCACCCATTTTTTCCAACCAAATCCTTAACAATACCAGAATTCGAAATCTGCAACTCTTGCGACCCAGGCAAGTCCAAAACCGGTCTCTTCGATACATGCCCACAATACGAACACATAAACCGACTCCCACCAGGATTCTGATCTCTATACGGATTCAAGCAGTTACGACACCTCCTCGTAGCCGTCTTCCTCAGTTTCTGCATTTCAATAGCTTCAAACCTCTTCCTCTCCCTAAGCCTAGCATTCCTCCTCACCCGCCAAGCCGACAGCTGAGGCATCAAAATCTCATACCAAAACAGAGTAACCAACAACACAAAAACACAAGCCAGTCTCGGTGAAGTAATCTCAAACCTAAAAGCCGGTGGCAGAAGTTGAGAAAGTGCCCATAAACCAATCAAAGGAATAACCAACCAAGGCAGCATTGTAGCAACCCGGCGAGAACACTTCTGAATGACACACAGTATACACATTATCCTCTTACCCAAACCCTCAATCCAAACCCCAGCAACAATCCAATTTCCCAGATACTCTCAAGCTAAAGACCAATACTTTATAGAAAAACCCTAACCCTAAATTCTACTTCTTTCTCTTCCAAATCAAATTCAAAATCAAACAATACACTTCAAAACTTCAAAACCCTAAAATACCAAACAAAAAAAATGAAAAAAATCAGAATCAATAAAACCCTAATTGTGGGAGCTATGAAGCTTCAACTATGGCGATAAAACCATCAATAGAAAGAGAATTGAAAATGGAATCGAACACTTACAGATTCATCGTCAAATAACGGGTTCAGAAGCGAACTTGACTCATTCAAATTTGGGTTGGTGATTTTTGCGGTGTGAAGAAATAACGATTATGTGAAAATGAGATAAGAAGAGAAAGAAGAAGAACAAGAAAAAGTGAAAGACAAAAACCCGAAGAACCAGTAATTGAACCGGGGGTTTTGGGTTGGACCGGTCAAGGTGAACCGAACCGGGTCTTATTCTAGTCTTTACTCTCTTCGTGGTTAAGAAATAAGGAATAAGTCCTCAGGTGAAATTTGTTCCAAGCTTGTCTTGTTGAGCACGTAATTAAAAATTTGACAAAAAACAAAGTAATTAAAAAAATTAATTGTTAGTAATTTTGACCAAATTAAATGTAAATGAAGAAAAAGATAAGGGTAAAGATTTTACTATTATTTTTGTATATAACTCTTTAAAAAAAGTTTGGAACTCTATATAGATATGATCGAATTAAGCTTAATTTATTCTGGTTAATAATTTGAGTTCATGTATTTGGTCGATATTCCTATTTTATATACATTGGATTGGATTGTATATTAAATGAATATTTGATTGTTTTGACTAGTTTAGTGAATATTCGATTATTACTAATTTTAGATTTCAAACCAAGTAAACATTTTTTTCCTGAAAAAATGGGTAAGAAATACAGTAAGATTGATCACTTTTCGACTCGGTTCATGTTTTCTTTTCGGTTTACTTTTCCATTTAGTTCATGATTTAGAGTCAGTTTGTTATAGCTTTTTTAAGAAAAAAATCATTTTTTTTAAGAAAATAATCAATTTTGAGAATGTTGCATCAGTCTGTTAAAGCAAAAAATCTAATATATTTGAAGCTGTTAAGAGCATCTTCACAAAAAATAGATTTTTTTAGAGGAGAGATAAAATATGATTTAAAACATTGAACTAATTTTGTAACAAAAAATCATTTTCATATAGTTGTATCCAAACAAACTAAATTATTTGTTTAAAAAAAATGATTTTTTCCTTCAAAAAAAAAAAGTGATTTTTATCAATTCTGATTTTTCATAAAATCTCTAAAATATATGGCCCTTTGTTACGGATTAAAATAAAAGTGATTTATTACATAAAATAATTTAGAGATTATATTTTAGAGATTTTATGATAAATCAGAATCTATTTTGTGTTTGTTTATCGTAATAAAAAAAACACTTTTTTTAAACAAATAATCTAGTTTGCATGGATACAATTATATAAAAGGGACTTTTTGTTACAAAATTAGTTCAATCTTTTAAACAATATTTTCTCTCTCCTCTAAAAAAATATATTTTTTGAGAATCTGCTCCTAACAGCTTCTCATTTGAAGCTGTTTTTAGATAATTTTTAGATTCTGATTTTTTTAAAAAGTTGCAACAAACGAATGCAAAACTCTTAAAATTGATTATTTTTTTAAAATAAGTGATTTTTATTTTAAAAGCTCTATAACAAATACATATTATGATAAATATCAAAGACTTACGATTAATTAACTAATTTTAGTATCACAAAAATATAATTATAGTATATATAATGTGTAGGGTGCAGAGCGGGCTGGGCACTAGAGTACCCTAATTGCGCCCCATACCCGCTCAAATTTGCGGGTATTTTCATAAGTCCAGACCCAGACCTAACAATGTGGGTATTTACATGTTCATTGTGAATAATTTTTTTGGGTGTCCATTAGACTTTGTCTAATTACCATCCCTATTCGCCGGGAATATGCAGTCTTTAGTTTAGCTATAATCATTTGGATTGATTCAATCATGTATCAATATTTGTATGACTGTTTATTTTCTCACCCTATGAGTTTCTCACGTGTCCTATGCAGTTCAGATTTTAAAATCCGAACTGCATAAAAATACCAAAAATACATTGAAATATTTCGGATTTTAAAACTCGAATAAGCGCGCGAGAACCTCGTAAGATGGAAAAAGTAATGACATATTTGTATGTATCAGGTTTTAGGGGTTCAAAGTGCCCTAGGCCTTTGCTCTAACTTTGTTGTTTCCGTTGCTGTATCAGCCTGTGACTTTTGTTAGGCATATGTTATGCCTTTATGTTTAATATATATAGTATTTTTTCCTTGCCTTTTCAAAAACGTAAAAAAGGGTCTCTATACCACTCTACTACTATTTTTCTCTAAAATTTTCTTTGGATTACCTCACTTGAACTAAAATGGGTCTAACATTTGATTAGTCCTATGACCAAATCAAGTTTATAATCTAAGACCGTTTCCTCGACTAACTTTCAAGTCCTAATGTATAAACAAAACGTCCAACCAAAATATTATTTTTTTCAAAAAAAAATATGCATATAACTTGGCTTATTTTCTTTAACTTGTAGCAAGCAGCAATAGTTTGACCTTGGTTTCTAAGTCTATTGTCTGCACTACACTCTGTACTCTCTTACGAAATCTTTAGTTAGTAAGTGGAAATCTGATTAAATATATCAGTGACAATCAATAAATGTATCAGCTGAAAACAAGGTCAACAATATGTGCAGCATTTCAGTTAATCCCTTTCTTTGTTCAACATTTTTCTTTAGTCCCTGCAGATTTCTCTCTCTCTCTCTATATATATATATATATATATATATATATATTGGTACAAAGGTTTTTATACTTTATTCCATTGTTTTTACGATTGTTAATTAAATTTAAGGAAAAAGATAGGTAGACACCCTTTTTCATACACTTCTTATGTACACCCCCATGTATTAGGGGTATTTGAGTAATTTTACATCATATCATCACCCTTTTTCATCTCTCCTTTCAATGTTTTTGCCACGTGTCATAAATGTGTGTGGGTGTAAAAGGGTGTATGCCACCTAAGGTGGTTCATGTATAAGAGCTCTAAATTTAATAGTTAACTCTTGTTGAATCACTATTAGTAATTTTTTGTTTATATAGATATATATTTTTTTTGAAGGAATTTATATAGATATATATTATCATACATATATAGAGTGGCCCATATGCACGTGGGCAAGTTGGGAGAAGTTCAAAGTTTTTTCTGCCGACAAATTTATATAAGATCGACCAAGATCAAACAATTGTTTGGTTGTTGGGTATCCTTTCAATTAATCTGTTATTTCCGGAATAGAGATCTCTTATACTTCTTTTGCATTTGATTTGCATCATATTATAATGTAAGCATAGAGACACCAAAAATAATCAAAGTATTTGATCCATAATACAATGTATAAGGTGGTTAACCCCACTTGTGGTTCTAATGAGGTGGTTATACCTTATCATTTAGACACTTCTTTTTTAGTAACTTGACACAAGGTATTAACTTAACTTCGTGTGTTTAGATTCACTGCTGTGAGTTTGAATTTAAACAAAAATATTAAAACTGCGGTAGAAAACCATAGTAACAACAAACTATATACATTTGAACTTCTAAAATTATAGTCAAAGACTTCTAAATTTATAGTGGCAATAGCCCACGGCTCAATCAAACACAAGATAAACTAAATTTTCTTAAAAGATTAACTGGACACAAGATATAATATGGTACATGTGAAGCCCTGATACTTTAAAATAGTTGACGTATCGTATCCCCTGTGTAATGACTGATACTTTTCGATACGTATCAGAAGAGTATCCGAAGATTAAATTTTTTTTTTTTTTTAAATAATTATCCGATACTTCCCGATACGTATCAGGAAATTAAGTATCCGATAATTATCATGCACCTATATCTGCCCCAATAATTTCCAATTAACGTTATATAAAATAATTTAACTCTTGAGTATAGTGCTTCTTTTTTGGATCGATATAGTATAGCACTAACAATGTTTCTTTTGGATATAGTACAACACTTATGGTATAAGTGCTTTTTTTTATATATTGGATATGTAATTGAGTAATTGTCACTCTCTTAATCGTCAATATTATTTATATTTATGTTGATGTGCTACGAGCCTATGACTGATTTCTTTTGTTTGTTAATATGTTTGCATATTAAAAAAATGGTTATAATTATATTGTACATTTAATTATATAATTTTTTTTATTAACGTATTCAGTCGTATCGTATCTTGATTTTTGAAATTTTTCCGTATCGGCGTATCAATGCAGTATCGTATTCGTATCGTATCTCGTATCCGGGCTTCACAGGTCAGGACAGTCTAAAGCTGGTGCATTCAGACCCAGACCCGTCTCGCAGAGTCTCAAAATTTTGAGGCTTCCAAAATTTATTTTATTTAAACTTATAAGGATTTTTTTTTTGTGGTGTCCGGGATTCAAACGCCGGACCTTACATATATTATGCATTAACCTTACCAACTGGAGTTAAACTTACAGGGACGTTAACTTTTATATGGATTTTTTTTAACTTATAAGGATGTTAACTTTTATTAAACAAAATAGTTCATTACTCCCTCCGTCTCACAATAATTGTCTCTTTAGCATATTTTTTTAAAAATAATTGTCACTTTACAATATCAATGCAGTATTTTATTTTTTTTTTCTTCCACTATTATACATTTATTTAATAAATTTCATTCAACTTAACTACTCCACTAACTACAATTAATAAGAGTATTTTAGTAAATGATGATATTAATTTTACCATTGAAATCAACACAATTAATCATTTCCTTAATAATCGTGCACAAACCTTAAACGACTATAATTTAGAGACGGAAGGAGTAAAACTATCTACAATATATGAAAATATGTTTAGGTTTAATTGCACTTTTGGCCCCCTATATTTCAAGAAGTTGCGATTTTGGCTCCTTAACTAATTAAAATACAAAACAGCCCCCTATGTATTGGATCTTTGGCAGTTTTGGCCCCCTAACTAATTAAAATACAAAACAATCCCCTACATATTGGATCTTTGGCAGTTTTGGCCCCTTAGACAAATTTTGACTCGATCAACGCTGACGTGACACTTCAAAGCCGCCACATGTGCATTGTTTCAATTAAAAATAAAAAAAAATTACATTATAAATTAAAGTATTAAATAAATGAAAAAAATAACAAATAATTAAAAAAAAAAAAGAAAAAAAAAAAGAAAATCGCGTTCCAAAATCTGATTCTCCATCTTCTTCCACCGAAACATCAACCAAACACTATTTGGAGGTACATCGTTGAGTACTATTTGATTTGATTGATGTTAAGAAGTTGTTGAAAAAAAACATTGTTCCTAGTATATATTCTTTATGGTAGAAACCCAGTCCTCTTAATTATGACTAGGCATATATTAAATTTTGTACTCCTGCATGAATCCGTGACACACGAGAAATGTAGAAATAAAAGGTAACATTCAAACGTGGGTAAGGGCACTTTACCCTACACTATACGACTCAACAACAAAATGGTGACTTTTACGAATTAATAGTATGAAAGTTACTCTTACAAATTTTTAGTCTTTGCAATGAATAATGGTGTAGATAGTTGACAAAAAAAGAACACTAAAATTGGCCTTATTTAGGAAAAAATACAGTAATATGTCAAATATGATGAAGTAAGATGTTTCTTCTGCCGCCCCTTCAATTATGTAAAGGGACATGGCTAGTAGTGAACAAAAATTTTCAACTGTTGTGGCCCTTGTGGGCTTAGGCCCTCATTGTTATAAAAGAGAATAAAAAAAATTCAACTGTTGAGTTGTTCTAGAATATGTGACAAATTCTATGAATGTGTGAGAAGAAAGAGAGAATAAAAATACTAGAAATCTTAGTTTGATACATATAAGTTACACACACTCAAACTTGATTTCGAAAAAATGTTTGGGTGTGATCTGCGAAAGCTGATTTTAGTTATAAGTGAGTTGAATGTAAAATGATTTATGTTTGAATACGTTTATGTAAAAGTGAGACAAATTTTAATGTAAAAATCAGATTTAGAGATAAAAACTACAAATCATAACTTCAATTTAAAATCAATTATACTTGAACACGTTCAAACGCATCAAAAGCAATTCTACATATCCATAATCAATTTTAACTCATGATCAACAGTGAAATCAAACACACTTAGTGGATGTTTGGGTTCGTGGAGCGATGGTTAGAATTACGATGAACCATCACAATTTTGACAAAAACTACACTCACAAGTTACAACTTCAACAAATATTTGTGATTTTGTCAAACTGATGACAAATCCAAACATATATAATTAGTATCGTTTTTCCCAAAGATCATCTTTGGTTTCTAGTCTTTAAACTCATTTGAAACTTTATTTCAAACTTCGATTAAAGTTTTCAAATGTAAACCATTTTTCAAACTTAATTTTAACTAAATTTAAATTGAAGTTATGTTCGCAGTTTAATTGGGCTTGGTATTGAACATTGACACGGCACCATTACATATAGTTATGTTCAATCACAATATTTACGTGTTAGTGTCATCCCTAGTGCTTGTCGTGATTGATTGTTCAAAAGTCAAAACCAAGTTTTGCAAATATTGATCAACCAAAGCACAATAAGCCATAGAAAAAGAAAAGCTGAAAAATTCATTTACAATTATTTCTAGCATGATACTATTGTCACAAATAACAAAACTCATAAAATAAAAAAACCAAAAGAAGATATAACAACAAGATCTTGCTGGAAATTAAGGTCCATGTATTCAATGTACTCAAGTCACTTTAGCACAAAGTTCAAAGATCCATAAACTATTTATGATGGTTTAAACATCATAATATGTTTAAGATATTAAAATACACCTTAGAATTAACCATAACAATTATTTGAGAAGAAACAAACTCACTCTCCTAGAAAATTTGTTTGCTCTTTAAGCATGAAGAGCAAAGAGATTAATTACACATAAAACTCTATTTAAGTGCATGTTTAAATTAACAATAACATTGACAGAGTCACGATACGCTACAGTGATTTTGACAAAACTATATTTTAGAGTTTCAACAAAATCGTAATGCTACTAATTTCGTTTAACTACTGATCACCGTGATACGAAACATGCACTAAGCTAGTAGAACTCCCTTGGCCAGTTGGCCAAGGTAGAATCGACTATTAAGCTTACCTTTTGGAGAACCCTAGGAATCCACTATGAGCCTTAGTGCTAGTTGAACGAGAAAGACCAAAGCATAGTGTTGAAGTAGGTGAAGTAGCATCTTCATCTTCTTCTCTTGTGAAATCAATAGATGAACCATAACTTAGAAAACGCCTCCTTCTTGTAACAACTTTGGAAGATGATGATGATGAGTCTGAGGAAGAACATGAAGCAGAAGAATAATAAGGTGAAGAAGGTGAATTAGAGGGTGATGAAGATGATGAAGACATAATATTTTTCTTAAGATTTAGTTTTGGGAAAAGTGCAAGAAAAATATTGGATCTTGAGTTTTTCTTAATTGGTGTTTTTTTGCATGAATAATAAGAAGGTGGAGGAGTAAGAGGAGGAAGATTTTTCTCAGAGAAAGTATATTTTGGTGTGCCAGGTTGAGATTCCCAAACAAAAGGGACAGTAACAGCTACTCTAAAAGAAGGATTGGATATGGAACTTTCTTTTGTAAGAAGTCTGCAGAAGAACTTGTCATCTTGCTTGATTTGGAGTATAGTTTTTTGTGGTTGCTCAGATTTGGAACTAAACATGTTTGAATGAGAATTTTGGTAACTTAGTTTCAATATGAATAATGTAAAATGAGTTTGAAGTAGTTTGTGTAGAGAGAAAAGATGTGATATAGAGATTTGGACTTTGTATTTGTTTATTTAAATAATAGTGTTAACTGTTAAGTGTCACATTGAAATGAAGTCAGCATGTTTGCATTTATATATTTTAATTAATCTGAAACACATGCAACTCGATTATTGAAAGCTATTGGTACTATTATTACTAGTATATAACACACTGTTTGAATTAAAAAGGTTCTTGTTTTTTATGAAAGTAAATAATATAGTAATAGTATATTTTGATTTGACCATTCCCACTTGCTTGTTTTGCTGCATGTAGTGAGGAAAATTTGAGCCTACAAGTTTGTGCTTCTTGACCCTTGAATAGGATTTGCTTGCTCGCCATCAACTTGTTGCATGATAATTCTTGCTGGTATTAGATGTTGTTCATCTTTTACGAAGAATTTAAAGGGTCATGTATAGTAATATTGTGTCATCTAGGTCTATAAACGTTTTATTTAAGAGGATTGATTTTATCATTTTAAAAAGATTAGTGTCGCCGTTTGTTGTATGTTTGTCTTTCATCCTTATATAAATTACATTTCTCTAACACCATCAAAAAAAATCTTGCTTGGTCACAAACATCTAGACTCTTGATTTTAACACACAAACAAGATAAAAGATAGATAGAAAAAATAATTAAACACTAATGACTACTATCATGTAAATAATTTTTCTATTATGTTTAAATTTACACCGAATAAAAAGTCAAAAATAGTAAATTTTTCTTCAAACTTGTACACTTTATATTTAAATACATAATTTTATAATAAATAATTCTTATTTTCAATAAAATAAAAATATATCTTTTTAGTTCTCTTAACCTATGCAATACTACATTGGTTAGACAGACCATTTTTAAATATTTAAATTAAATTAGATGTTTTTATATGTATGTCTAAATCATATGCACAAATGTGTGACCAAGCAAAACTTCCTCATTGTTGTACATCTATTTGAACACGGCTTTATGGTGCAGCCTTATGTATAGCCATTAGATTAAAAGAGAGATAATCTAAGTCTCTGCAGAATGTTTCACCATAAAATAATTGTAGAGAATCTATTTCACACTTTGCTTAATTATTTATAAGCTAAATTACTAGTCTTTTAAATTTAAGGTTTGTAATAAATAGGTCTGTTAAAATATTTTGGTAACACACAAGTCCTTTAAGTTTGTAGACGTTTTCAATTTAAACCTTCGGTTAACCAAACGTTACAAAAACTTGACAGTTAAGTGTATGATATGAATGAACATTAGCCTGTAAAACTCATTTAATTAAGTACACACTCAATAGAGACATGGTGTTGGGTAATGCTTCAAAAATGCAAAGAAAAACAAAACATTTAAACTCAAATTTTAATTGAATCTCATACGCCTTCTTAAAATAGTGATATATGTAGACTTTCACAGCATCCCACATGAGTTGCTTGATCTAGCAGCATGATCATGTACCCAAAGAACATGCTGAATTTACGGCTACATAGGAGTCAAACTTGAAAATAGCACTACAAAATAATCCCTTAACATGGGGTACCCCTGCCACATTAAGGAACACTCTTTAATTCCTATTGTATTATAAATGAATAAATTCAGAATTTTCTTGTGTTACGGGCCCTTCACATGCAGCTTCCAGGAATTTACGCCATTGATGAAGACTGAACAAACTGAAATTGGCCAATATGGGTTTATTAATTTAATAATTTGGAAAGACCTAGATATATCATATATTATATAGCTAGGCCATTGTTAATTAAATTAGTAGGTTTATGAATGGAACTAAACTAAATGAATTGAAGAGAAGATCACCTAACTCAAGTGGACATGTATGTGTGGACCATCTCCATCATTTATGATATGAACTTAAATTGAGTGGATTGTAGTCTGTATCCTGTGAGTGTTACTTAAGGTAAAGTGCGTGGCACTTAGTGTTTGGACATGGAACCTTTATTGTAAATATCTATGTATATATGAGATGTCGACGGGTATCCACATACGATATCCTCATCATTTAATGGAAAATCTTATTTCAAATACACTAATATCCAATGGCACAGGTTAGAGAAATGTTAATCAGTACCAGATAATATTACTCTGCAAGCCGCCGTGTAGGATAAAAATGATATATGTGTTTTATTTAATCGGCGAATGATGTATTTTTCATGAGTCGTGATATTTGGTTTTATTATATGGGTAATACTTGGTTTACTGTAAGTATTTCTCTTGACGCTTGACTTGTTGCATGTATTCTTTATGAGTCCTGATATTTGGTTTGCTGCATGGATAACACTTAACTTGTTGCATGCATTAGTCTTGACACTTGGGATGCATTTTAGATGCCAAGTGGTACAAATGACAGAGTCATTTTGCTAAAGGACAAACAAGGGTAGAATTAATATTGTCATTTTAAGAAATCTGCATTTTGGCGCCTAAGCAAGGGCATTTCAATAAAATGGGTTAGGGTTGACCTAGAGTTTGGCAAGGGTTTACTACAATACTTATTGATGCAAAGATGAAAACAAACTTGTGCATGATACAAGATTTATCTCACTTGTGCACCATAAAATTGACCTAACTAATATAATATTTTAATAATTTTATTAAACTAAGGGTTAAATTTTTTTTTTGATATTTATCAATATTTTAACTTTTTGTTTTAGTTTGTATAACATTCTTTTTCGACATTTAGTCTCTCATAAATTTTTCATCACAACTTTTGAACGTTGCTTTTAAGTTAACTTTTATTTATCATTCAAAATTTTAATTTTTTTTTTCTCTTGCATTTATATTTAGTACATTCAAGCATTTCCTCTTTCAAAAGTTTTGTTTTTTTTTTTTTTAACGAGAGGTGAATTAAATATGAAATTTTACTCTCTTCGTTTCAAAATAAATGTTGCAATTTTATAATATGCATTATTCACATAACTTATTTTGACCATATTTTTTATATGATTTTTTATCATAAATAATTAAATATATGGTCTTGCTAACAAGTGTCCTAAGGGCACTAGCTAATGCTCTAAATTAGAAATAATTGGTAAGTTTTATGTAAAAAAAAAATTAGTTTTTCAAGTTTTAATGTATTGAATGCATCAATCCCAAGACAAAATTTCTTCTTTAGGATTCTTAAAAACAAGGAAAATTCTATGACTTTTATGGTGAAGTTAACATTATAGCATCAAAAGTGTTGTGAGTAACACCCCACGGTTTGTACAGTGGCATCAAAAGTTCAGTCCCCATAATATCATCAATTCATCAAATTAACAAGAATACACTTAATCTAATTTTATTCTACCTTGTTTTAAGTGTAACACTTAAGACTATCACATGATATCAGCAACTCTATTTGCATGTTAAAGATGTCAACGATAAAATAGTATCTGTAAGTCTAAGATGTTGCAAGTATTACTAGATGAATTATTGTTGATCATTAATCGGTAATCAACAATTTAAAAATGAATCAATCATTAAGATTAAAATTAACTTTTTCAAAAAAGTCAGTTTCATGACTGCACCTTAGAAGCTCCCTCTTAACAATTGCTCTAATGACACTTGTTAGCATTTCCCTTAAATATAATATTAATGTCAAAGTTTTTGTATATATTGTCATGTGTGCGGTGATTGATTGCAGCATATATTTTTAAACGGAGATAATATGTTTTTGACACTTAAAATTTTATATTTAATTTATATTTCATTTGATCACATTTATAAATAATTTTTATTTTTTAGATTTGTTTTTTATTTGTGGTGGCCGGGCTTTAAACCCCGGACCTTACATATAATATACATTGTTCATATCAACTGAGTTAAGCTCACGAGTACTTGGATTTGTTTAACTTTATACCTTTGTTCCCAAAAAAAAAAAAAACTTTATAGATTTGTGAGTTGTGTTGTTCAAAGCTCTTTCCTTGTCATTAATTACAAAAGATAAAGCTCTTTCCTTTCCATTAATTACAAAAGAAAAATCATCCTTCCATTGCTTCTTTTTTTGACAAAAATCATTCTTAGATAAAAGTACATTTTTATGTGTGAGGAATTTATTGCATTGTAGTGCTCTAGTTTATTGATCGGTCGTTGAACACGCAAAGTGTCTTTGCAATGGATGTAACGTGATTTGAAAGGTGAATGTTACTTCAGAAAAATAGGTGAGATTTTGTTGTTCATAATTGTGTTTTTTTTTGTGAGATTTTACGCAGTAAAACTAAAGTAGGGTGTGTCAAGCAATGAGCAGGGCTACAGAAAGGTAACAATTGAATCAGGTTGAAATCTAGTAATGGGCCACTAGTCCAATGGGTTTGATCCAATGTACCATGATAATTGCTCTTTAGACACCCAGGAAAGTCAAACGCTAGTTAGAACATTTTTTAAATTAGGTGAACCGATTTAAAAAATGTATTAACCAATCTCAAAAGTGGTGACTTTCGTTCGGTGAGTGCTTGAGAGCGATCATTGAGTGTCTAAAGAGCAATCCTCTTTTACTGCTGCTCTTGGTAGAGTCCATTTGTGAATGTTATGGTCCAAATGATAAAATTGTGAGAATTTCTTTTTTCACCCACCAAGCCTCTCACAAGCCCTCCATGTTTTCAATTAAGTCATTGTTATTATCATCTAACTTATCATCTTCTTTTTCAAAGATTAAGGAGGAGTTGGCCAGGGAGTGCTCGATGGTTATTTCTAACATTCATTTGCAGGTTGATGTGACTGATCGATGGCCTTGGCTGCTCTATAGAAGTGGAGTGTACTTTGTGTGAGGGGTATACCATTATCTTACTAGCCCACAAATGCATCAAGCATGAGTGATTTCTAAGTTGATCTAGCATAAGGATGTCGCGTTGAATGTTTTTCCGTTTTTGCTTGACGCCTCATTCAAAACATGTTGTCTACCAAAGATAATTTAGGAAGCATACTTTCTTAGTTGATGAAGGTTATATTTGTGTTTCTGGATGTGGTGGGGTGGAATCGGTTCACCGTTTGTTTTTAACTTGTAATATTTTTGGTTTGCTATGGTACTTGTTCGTGATTGGGTGGGGGTCTCGGCAGTTGATCCAAATTCTATAGTAGATCATTTCCATCATTATGCTTATTTATCATGTGGTCCGCAAAAATAACAATCTTTTATGTGCTTATTGTGGCTTGCTACAGTTTGGGAGATTTGACATGAAAGAAATGATAGAATCTTTAATTATAAGGCAAAATTTATGTCTCACTTGTTGGATAAGGTCAAGTATTTATCAATGTGGTAGCTGAAGAAAAATATTGTAAATATTTCTATTGGGTTATTTTGGTGGTAGCAACGTCCTTTAGATTGTTTGGATACTAGTTAGATGTTTTTATTTTGTTTTTTCTTATTGGTGAAGTGTTGTTTTTGAACTTTGTTACTCTTCCTTGACACATCTTATGCTGAGACGAACATCTTTTATCGTCTAATATAAATTTCATTTTGGCTTGTTAAAAAAAATAATTAAGGATCCGAAACACTTAAATACCCCCCGCATCAAATTATAACGGTCATTTTTGCCGTTACAAATAATTGTCGCTTTAAATTATTAATGCATCATTTGTTATTTCCTCGCTCATACTTCCTTCGGTCACTATTATAAGCAAAACTTCACTTTTTAGATACATTGAATAATTAATGTATTGGTCTTAAAATGTGAAATTTTACTTATAATAATGACCGGATGAAATATATCATTGTTTATTGATTTTCACTTCATTTAACCAGTCTACTAACTATAATTAATAAATGTGTTTTAATAAATGATGATAATTTTATCATTGATAAACTAAGCATTTCCTTAAAAATTATGCACAATTCAAATATAACAATTAAATTGACAGGGAGCGACCACATTATTAAATAGTCATTGACCACCAAAATTGACACAATTTAAAAACATCCAGTTTTGTTTCTCTAGTTTTTACATTTTTCTTTTTGATTTAAAAAAAGCTAATAAAATTTAATTTAAATAATATATAGTTTTTTTTCTTCATAAAATTAATTAATATTTTGTCAAAAATATTAATTTGTATAAAATTAACGAATAAAATATTTATATTGTGATTATATGTAATCAAATTCATTAATATTTCATATTAAATATCAAAAGCAAGTATTACCTCACTGGTCTATTAATTTATCAGTCTATTCAAACATATATCAAATTGTTTACTTAAATACATTCATATAAAACAAACTAACATGTCATATCAGACAATGAAAATATCATACTATAAAAGATCGGTTGCAATTGAAAAATTCCACAATTACACACGGTTTTTCATTTAAGTCATTGAATAAAATTACAACTTTCTTAGGTCTTTGTGACATAAACCCATCCAAAGACCAAGAATAAAACAGTGGGAAAAGTTTTTTTTTTTTTGAGAGAAAAACAGTGGGAAAAGTTATTGCACCAAAACTGTGGAAAAAAAAAAGTATTACTTCTACAATATTTTTTAAGAAGAAAAAGTATATTTGGTAAAAAAAAAAAAAGGGAAGTAAAAGTATATTTAAATATTTTATTTTTACATATATATGGTAATAATTAGGTATTCCAATGGGCATATTGGGAAAATCCAATTTGAAACATTCACTTAAAAAACAGTAGTGTTGCCGTGTTGGTTTGAAACCTTGGAGTGTGCTCCTCTCTTCAAGGTATGAAGTTCGATTCTCCCTAATGCCAATTCGTGTGAGCTAGTTTAGCTTCTTTTTTTTGTAAAATTGAAGAAAAAATGTAAAGTGATGGAGGTCAAAGGCGAAGGATGGTGACCTTTGCCAGGTCGTGTGTATTTCCAATAAATCCTGTGTAGTGGGATAATGGAGCTCCGGCAAAGTCGTGGTGGAGCTCTAACATTGACTGCCGCCACCTCACAACCAACTTTTTTCTTTCAATTTTTTTGAAGAAAATATTAATTTTATCACTAAAATCAATAAAATTAATCATTCTTTAAGAACCATAAAAATATTTTAATATAAAATACAATCCAATTCTTTAAAATATCACATATTTTTTTTAAGAAATTAAAATGGGATATATTAACAACGACAGTGAGAGGTTCTCAGTACAAGGTGTACTAGAGAGTCCACCCCAAAAAACAAACAATCAAACAAAGTATTTTCACTTTAAAATTTCATATTAAATATAAAAAAGGAGTATCATCTCATTGATCTATTTTAACTTGTTAGGTGTGTTTGGTTTAACTTTTACACGAATTGATTTTGAATGAATTGATTATGTAAAACTGATTTTGGATAAAAAGAGTTGAATGTAAATTGATTTACGTTTGAATGTTTTTACATAAAAGTGGATTTAACAATAAATTTAAGGGTAAAATTAATCATAAAAGCCAAAGCTACAAATCTTAGCTTCAAGTAGAATCAATTCTACAAACAAAATCAAGTCTACTTTAAATCATTCAAACATCATAAAATCAATTCTACAACCTCTAGAATCACTTTTGACCATCTTGATTTGAAACCAAATACATGCTAATCTATTCAAACATAGATCAAATTTTTACTAAAATACATTCATATAAAATAATCAAAATGTCATATCAAATCATTGAGGATCCGTTGCAATTGAAAAATTCTACGATCACACACAGTTTTTAGTTTAAGTCATTGAATTAAATTACAACTTTGCGAGGCCTTGTGACATAAATTCATCCAAAGAGACCAAGAATAAAACTGTGGGAAAAAAATACTGCACCAAAACTGTGGGAAAAAAAGTAAGTAAAAGTATATTTAAACATTTTTAGAAAGTAAAAGTATATTTTGGTCAAAAAAAAAAAAAAGGAAATAAAAGTATATTTAAAAATATTTTTTTTACATATATATAGTACTAATAATTAAGTATTTCAATGGGCATATTGGGAAATCCAATTTGAAACGTTCACTTAAAACCTCTCCCACCATATCATTTTCCTTTTCACTACTACACTCACTCTGTTCTCAAACACTCCAACACGACACAACACAAAACCGAACCTATTCATTCTTGTCGTTTTCTTGTTCTCTCTTTTTTCAAATTCACTCGAAGATGGAAGCTGAAGTGATGAAAACGACGTCGTATCAAGCTGAACCGGGTTCATCTTCAAAGAACAACAAGAAAATGGATAGTTTCAGAACCGAGATTGACACTTCAGCTCCATTTGAATCTGTGAAAGAAGCTGTTAACCTCTTCGGTGGTGTTGGTTACTGGAAACCCTTTCACAATCTTCCATCTCTCACTTCTCATTCTAAGGTTCTCTCTCTCTCTCTCTCTCTATAATATATATATATATTGTTTGAACGATTAATATTTAATAGTGATTTGTTGCATTTTATGGACCTATTTGAAACTATTTATGTGATTATTAGGTGGCTTTGTTTTTTACTAGTTTGTTTCTTCATGTTTAGCTAATGCATTAGTATGATATAAAATTTTGTTGGTGTTATTTTGAGTGCTAGGGTTTGAATGATTAATAGGAACTACAATTAAGTTATGTGTGTGTGTGTATAAACATAGAGAAATGATGTTAGGACTATCAAAATTTTGATACCGAAATGTGTAAGACGTTGTCATTATAGTTCCTCAATGTATCAAATTTGCAAATACAAAAACAAGTGTCATTTTGTTTGTAATTTAGATGTCAAATACGGTGTCGTTTGAATTTTGTGTGTAATTTTAATATGCGTGTAATTTGTCACGTATGGTGTGTCTGTATTTTGATGTTCGGATAACAAAGTTGATTGTTTGTAGATGAAGAATGTTGGAAAATTTGGGAAGTAGGTAATTAATATTGTCCTCATTTATAGTTACATTGTCTGTGAAGGTTACTAGATACTATTCTATATATGTTAAATTAACATCAAAATTTTCCAACATTAGATTTCTTGTTTTTTTCCTTATCTACATCAAAATTAGATTTCTTGCCTAGTATGTATGTCACAGATGTATTTGTTTTCCCAAAATGAAACAATGTCAATTCTGCTCACAAAAAGATTTTAACTCAAGTTTTTCAACTCGTATCCTAAAGTATCAAAGAGGTATTCCAAACATATCAGTCATTATTTTGTTTTCAAAATTTCAGGGAATGCTTCTTTGATATGCATCTGAAAGTATTGGTTAAGATATGGGTACAACACTAATACTTCATTAATTTTGAGTATTTGCGCTTCATAGTACATTGTTCTTATAGAGGATTCACACAAACGAATAAAATTAGTTTATTATTTTCCATCACAGAGCTACATTGTCCTTCTACACCCCCATTTAAGACCAACTGTCATGAAAATCTGGCATAGCAACTCATTCTGTGTGTGATTTAACTTTTACAAAAATGTTCTCATTGAGCTATATAGTAAATTCTCAGCCTCTTGTTTGTTTGCAGCACCACATAGAAGAGCTTGACAGGGAGAAACTAGAGGAGCAGGCAAGAGCGTTGGAGAAAGAACTGATCCTAAAAGAAAGGGAAACTCTTGATGTGTTGAAAGAATTAGAAAAGACCAAAAGGCTTGTTGAAGATTTGAAATCAAAGCTGCAGAAGGAAGAATCTGAAACGATATTGAATCTCGGGATGAGTGTGTGTGATCAAAGGTTGATTGTAGAGGAGAAAGAAGTAAAGGAAAACCAATCGAGTCCGTCTGAGGTTCTTCAACCCATGAAGGAATGTTCTATGCCTTCCCGTGTATCTTCTCCAGACTTGATACTAATGGAATTGAAGCAGGCCAAGTTGAACCTAACCAAAACTACTCATGATATTGCCGATGTACGAGCTACTGTTGAATCTCTTAATAAGAAATTAGAGAAAGAAAGGATCTCACTAGAGAAAACCCGTGAGAGGTTTACTCAAAATTGTTCGAAAATGTCTTGTCTTGAAGAAGAGCTAAACCAAACCAGATTAAGACTACAAGTGGCAAAAGGTGCTGCTTCTGGAGATCCTTTAGATGTTACAACAGAACTCCATCGATTGAGTTCAGAGGCCGAGCGTTTCAGAAAAAAGAGAGAATCTGCAAAATCAGAAGTTTTAAAAGCACTGTCTGAGATTGAGCTGACAGAAGCTATGATAAAAACTGCCGAAATCAGGTTAGTTGCGGCAAGGAAAATGAAGCAAGCTTCTAGAGCTGCAGAAGCTGCTACCCTTGCAGAAATTAACGCATTGTCTAGCCATGAGGGTACACCAGAAGAGTGTATGCAGAAGCACGAGGAAATCACTCTTTCAGTTGAAGAGTATACTACTCTGACTCGTAAAGCTCGAGAGGCCGAGGAACAATCAAAGAAGAGAGTAGCAGATGCTATGCTTGAAGTTGATGAAGCAAATTCTTCGCAGATGGATGTTTTTAAAAGGGTAGAGGAAGCAACAGAAGAAGTTCAAACTTGCAAGAAGGCCCTTGAAGAAGCTCTACAAAGGGTAGAGGCTGCAGATAGAGGGAAGTTGGAAGTTGAAGAGGCTTTAAGGAAATGGCGATCTGACGGTCAAAAAAGGCGTTCTTCGACGAATAGCTGTATGAAGTTTAAAAACTCTGGTCCATCTGATCAAAGGAGAGATATTAGGCTACTTGATGTAAATGGATTGAATTTGGTAAACGATGAAGCGAAGCCTGTTTTAAGGCCAACTCTATCAATAGGACAAATACTGAGCAGGAAGCTGCTTATACCAGAAGAGTTTGAAGAACCGATGGTGCATGGAGAAATAGTCTCGGTGAAACAGAAGGTGTCATTAGGTCATATGCTTGGAAAACATGATGACAGTCCATTGTTTGATGAGCAAACTGAGAAAGAAAATGGTCAAAAGAAGCAGTTTTCTGCTAAGAGAAAGAAATTTGGGTTCGCAAGATTCTCACATCTTTTGTCAAAACAGCATAAAAAGAAGAAGAAACCAATGCTGAACTTGAGGTGAATAGATTATTTGATCAATTTTCTCTTCCATCTAGTCATGTCAAGAGCTAGACTCAAAAATAGCATCTCCTATTAGGCCTCATCACATTCCCTATGTGCTGTTTTTTATTTCACTCTTTTTAGAGAAACTGGAATGCATGGCTTTTATATTTTGATGTACTAAATATAGCATATAATTTATATGCTCAGTTATGTCACTCTGCATTTTGCTATACATTTTTTATGGTATTTAGGTTGCAGTCCCTGCTTTTATATTAACTTAGTTATGCTTGTGCAATTTCTTAACCTTATTGTAAGTAGTGTTATAATGTTCATTCTCTTATGTTTTCAAGGTGTGTTTGAAGAGCTTATTTATAATTTGAGTTTTATCTCATAAAGTAAACACTTATAAGTTTCCTTAAAATCTTATGAGTTTTAAGGAAAGTGTTGTTCTATGTAGAAAACTGAGAGCTTCTGTGTGGATTTGTTTCCTTAAAATCTTATGAATTTGATCTTAATTTTACATTAGATGAAACACCAATAATGTAGGCAATAGCATTCATGTATCAGAGAGGAATACTTCCTGCAATACAAGCAATCCATAATGTTGATTGGAGAATAAGAAGAATCAATTCACATCCCTTCGAAATGCACATTCTACATCTCATGGAAATCGTGTTTTGAGTGTAAGAATAATTGCATGAAATAATGCATTGAGTATGAATTAAATTAAACTAATAAGTATGAGAAAAGGGAACAACCATCCACAACAAACTAGTTTTACATCGACGTCCAATAAAAATTCAACATTTTACGGTTATTCTCAAATTGTCGTGACAATGTGAGCTTACATGACAATGTCGTGAGTTTTTATGTGTTGGTGTAAAACTATTTACATCGACAATGCTTCTCAACAAATATAGTAAATTGTACAAGAAATAAAAACTTGATACACTTCCGTCTCATTGTTTTGTTGAGTCATAGTTTCGATCAACCATTTCTAAATTCAAAAAATATGGTCCTTCAATATTAATATTTAAATTCTCTGAAATTTTATCATTGAATGTAAAGCTTATTTTACGACAAAATCCATTAGTACATGAAGTGACAATGCATGTGTATATCAATTTACACTTTTTATTTAGATTAGTAATTTGGATGTAAACAAGATGGTATGAGCCTTATTAGGTATTGTTGGTTTATACTATACAAATGATTTTCTTCCAAACTGCACGAATTAAGGAAATAACATATCAAATTGGACGGACCATAGACAAAAATGCTTCAAATAAGCTCCAAAATGCACCAACGAAGCTTCCTACTCCCGTATTCATAATATTTTTGTACATTACATCAAGAAAATCTTAGCATTCTAATTTCTAAAAATATCATTCCATTAACGTTATCATATAAACCAAGATCTCCCATAAAAAAATTAAATGAAGAAAAATGGTAGTTTGATAAATATAGTTACTAACATTACAGTACATTAACATCAAGAAAATATAATGGAGTTAATTAACATTCTTCTTCTTCTCAAATGGAGTACATATTTAGAATTACCGAAAATATAAAAGTGGAAATTCTAGTAGTGGTGTACCAAAAAGAAAAATAAATTCTAGTAGTGCTATGCTACATAATAAAGAAACTTTTCCAAAAGTTAAACTTATGATTAGGAAAAATGTGCCTTCCTTAATCCCTATGGCCACCCCTTTGTTGCTTAAGAATAAAGACTACTGTAGTAATGAGTTGTCTATTCACTTTCCTCTTTTAAATTTTCTTTCAAATATACTTTTATCAATATGACAATAGATTCAAGAGTGAGGTACACAATACCCTTCCACATTGAATAAATTCTCAATCTCTGAAAATGGAAAAAAGCATTGAATGGTAAGTGAAGTTAACAAACCAACCATCTTCCACTATCCCAACCTACACGCCACTCCAAGTCCTATAGGAAGGGAGGAATAATATTTCATTTCTCATTCTTTATAATCTCAAAAAATAAAGGTAATCCTTCTTCTTCCTCTCTTTGCCATGCAACTTTGAAATTTCATAAGGTAGTTTTGAAGTTTGAAAAACAAAAGAAAAATGTTATGGTCAAATATCTTTTGCTACATTGTTATGGTTCTATGTTTTAGCTTGAACTTGAACCTTTGATGCTGTGATATATTATTTAATTTAATTTAATTATCAGGAATTACATGCAAGGATGTTGTTGATAGACTGAGTTTTTCCACAGAAACATGGTGCATTTTTTTTGTTATTTTATAAAAAATAAATATTATTTGATTGATAATAAGCTATTTTTTCCCAAAATAATAATAATATATAGTTTTATATGCTATTTATTTCTTATTTATTTTTTTAGTTCATCTCAGGAAAATTTGGCATCTGTCTAAAAGTTTTCCTTTATAATTGCCCTGAGTTTTTTTTCACTAATGTCTGTTTTTTTCCTAGTAGAAAGTTGACATTTTCATCTTTAATTTTTTTATATAGGAACCATGGAAGGGAGAATTGGACTTTTGTTTATTGTGGTACTAGGTTTTGCTCTGGCTTGTGATGCAAGAGGACTTGCAAACCCTTGGAGCATCATTGCTGCAAACTCAGCCTCTTCTGGTAACATTGTTTACTGTTACTGATATCATTCTTGTTTGCAGTATTCTGAATCTTCTATTTATTAATGAATATTGGTGAAGGAGCAAAAGTTTAAGTAAATGCATTCTGTAATGTTCGAGCGCTTGCCCACTTATCAGTGAATATGAGTCGCATTCAACGAATAAGTAAGCTAAGGTTTGATTAAAATTAAGGCATAACAGTTTCTAAAATGAGATAAATGCCAAAAGAATCGGATGGAATATGGAATACTAATTAATAAGTCTTGGGGACATGTTATCTGCTGGTCCCATAAGATTCCTGCTATGGTGAGGTCCATGGAAGATTCAGATCCATTTTGAATATATTATAGGTAGTCTTACCTTGCATTTGCAAAAGGCTGATTTTACGACTCAAACCTTAGACCTTTCTAGTCACACGATAGGCCCCTACTTCAAATTCTCTCAGTAACAATAATGAGAATAAAATTAAGTATAAATGTATAATTGCTGATTTTGTCGGTCAATCATACGGCTAAGACAGTGACTTGATCAGTGTTGATTTAACAAAAACAAGAGAAAACAAACATAAGATGAGTTTTGAGGCATTGCTATGTATTTTTTTTTTTGTCGAACCATATTCGTGAGACGAGTAAGACTATGAGGGTATGAACTTCTACATATAAGTAGCAACAATTGTGTCACTGTCTCATTCTTGAGGATGAGTAATATTATGAGCTTCTGCGTATGAGGAGCAGCATCAATTGTTATTATATTTTCAAACCATTTTCAAACATAGGTTCCCCGTAAACCATACAAGACACTTCCCCACCTTAGACATCACTTTAAATCAAAGATAAGTGTGGGAAGTTTCTGATTTCTCTTTGTAGTTTAGAGTCATTAAAACATGATTTTGTAGGATACATTAATAAGTGATATATGTTACCAAACGTACAAAATTAATTGACATTGCTGTGGGTGTGCTATAAGTTATAGGCATGTCCTCACATTAGCTATCTATGACAGGCCAAACAGGGGTCTTAAAGTCTTCAATTACTGAACTGATAATATGACCTGTAAATCCACCACCTCCATACCTAAAACTGCTCGATGCATTCTTTAAGGACTTACAGGAAGTAAGATATGGATATTTCTTGTACTCTGTCTATGATTTGATAGACATGATGATATAGGAAATTTATGGGATGATTTTAAGTGACAGCAGATGGCCGTCGACAAACAAACCTGTGCAGTTTGGCCACCCTACACTGCAAGGACAGGGCGATGATATGCAAATATATCATGAATACAAGGGAATAGACAGTATTTCCCCCTTAGTTTATTATATTGTTTATATTGAATGATTTCGTATGAATAGTTGTTACATATTTATCTGAGAAACCTGGTCTTGATATTATAATCTGAACTCATGACCTGTCCACCATGTTATGACAGAAAACTGTTTCCTAGAGTTCCAGCTTGTGGCTTATATGGTTCTTGTTGTTAAGTTGGTTATGAATATAAGAACGCGTATGAGTATGGATGAGACTATCATAGTTGACTACTGTTAGTCCCAAGTACTATCAAGTTAAACTTATTTAGGCTTGATCACACACACACACACAAATATAGACGCTCATTCCTTAGACATTTACTGCAAAGTAAAGATCTGCATACCAATTATTAAGAAATCTACTTTTGCAGTTCATACATATGCATAACAACGTTTGTGAAGCCTTGTGTATTTAGTGTGATTTATTGATTATGATATACTAAGTATAAAAGGTACATTAATGCTTAGTATATACTGAGGGCAAACTCCTATATCATTCATGTAAATTGGATGCTATGAATTTATATATGGAAGATGCTTATTTGTACATTTGTTGAAAAAATAAAGGATAATTTAATAGTAAATATTGTAAAAGGAGAGAGTGAGACAGGAGTGCTAGTTGATGATGATAACAACATGATGGGGAGAAATGGAGAAACACATGAGAGATTCATTATGTCACATGAAGTTTAGATAATGGTTCGTGCTTTTAGAGGTGCAGTTTGTTTTCAGTATTTTGGTCTGTTCAGTCAAGAAAAGAGCAAGCGGCAGCGTCAGAGACCAATTTTGAAAACAAAGAATAACCAAACCTAGGAGGAAAATTCAGTAGGGACTAATTAACTAAAGAGCTACAATTTCATCAATAGATTTTTCCTATAAAATTTTCCGGTCAAATTCTGTAGTATAGGTGATAGATGCATAAAAAGTACTCTCTTGTTAACTTTCACTGTGTTTGGTAAATAGTTTAATTAAGTGCTTTGTACTCATAAGCTACTTTTGGGACCTTTATTATAAAAATATAAATCGAAAATAACTTATTGACATATAATAAGTTATTTTTTTTATAAGTGTATCCTAACACTAATATAGCTTTTATGTCATGAGATATACCAAACAAGCTATTATAAATGCTTCATTAGTACTAAACAAGCCAATTTGTCAATAAAATAAAACCGATATGAAAATCTTTGTTTTGTTATGTCATGAGACCATCACATGAAAATCTTTGATACTTGCAAGAATATTTCTATGTTAAATACATTTTGAAATGCAAATGCGGCATGCATAATTTATTTTGTTTACCTTTCTTCATACTGCAGAACTAGGCAGAATACCAGATGTGTGTGCACTTTGTGAGGAATATACTACCAAGGCACTTGATTATATAAATGAAAACAAGACTCAGAGTGAGATCATTGATATTCTTCATAATACTTGTCACCAGCTTCACACTTTTGAGAAGAAGGTTGGTCACCTTTTGTATCTTGTGTTTTGGTTTCGGTACTGTTATCAGTCATTGTGATAACCTATGTAGCACCAACACTTCAAATTGAAATCGTGCCCAATATCTGACATGTGTCAGCGTCAGACACTGACACATGTGATTGCATTCAGTTACTTCATTTTCTCAAATTATTAATGGTATCAGTGTATTCGTATCAGTGCCGTGTCTATCGCTGGTGTTTGTGTCAGTTACTTCATTTTCTCAAATTATTGAATCTTGATGAATTCATGTGTTTTTCTGAATTGTACAGTGCATCAACTTGGTGGACTATTATCTGCCACTTTTCTTCTCAGAAATGACCTCAGTTCAGCCTGGAGATTTCTGCAATAAGGTCAATCTCTGCCAGAACATTGCTAATATTTCCTTAAAAGTTCAAGAAAATACCTGCGAGTTTTGCGAAGAAACTGTTTCATCTCTATTGGATAAGATAAAAGATCCTGACACAGAGGTTAGTTATCTCATCTTGGTCCTATATAGTTTAAATTAGACTACCTTTTATCTAGTAAAGTCTATGTTTTGCTGCCAAATGAAAAGAAAATTTGATAATAATTAATATATCATATCAAAGTATATGTACTATATTTTAGTAGGAGCGAAAATATGTATCAAGTGGAAAAAGAAAGATATATGGGTGCGTTTGATTTGCTAAAAAATGAAGGACAGGACAGAACAACTCTAGTTGTCCAGTGTTTGATTTGTAAAACTGTTTCAGGTACATGACAAACTGGAGGCAAGGGACAGGACAAAATCTCATATTTTTGTCCCTCACCAAACCACAGCACAACTTTTTGTCCCACGTACAAGTTGTCTAAAATACCAAAATAGCATTTTGTCCCTAAAAAATCGTATAAAACAAAAAATTACTCAATGCCATAAAAAATTTGTCCTGTGCTGTTCTGCCTTGTGTTGTACTGTTCTATCTTGTCCTGTTCTGTCCAGTACTTTCTGTTTTGCAAACCAAACACACCATTGATTTTGGCCATTTTTGTTGACCCATTTATTCGCTTGATCGGAATTACATTTTGTGGAATGCAATGCTTACCTTTTTTTTCATTTTAAAATTTCAGCTGGAGATAATTGAGATACTACTGAAAGTGTGCAATTCAGTGGACAAGTTTGGGAGCAAGGTAAGAAAAATCTGAGAATTTTCCACAATTTTCTGATAATTCTATACTAATCGCACCTCCTAGAGAAACAAATTCTACTCCTACAATTATCTTCATATACTATAAGGAGTGATTTCAGACCTTGAAAAATGGTTGTCAATTGTATCGACTCGTATGAAATTTTGTAAATGTAATTTTCCTAATCAACCTTTTTTCTCATCGACTGATTTGGTTTTTTTCGTTACTCTCCCGAAATGTTTGCAGTGCAAGAAGATTGTTCTAGAGTATGGTCCCTTGGTATTTGAAAATGCAGAGAAATTCCTGGAGAAGACAGATATATGCACTGCATTACATGCTTGCAAGGAATCAACAGTAGTACTTGAAAAGTCCTTTCTTTCGGACCTCTTAAGTATCTTTTATGGAAACAATATTTTTATCAGAATGGTGCAATTGCTGAAGATTGCTCTATTTTGAGACACCACTAATGTAAAGTATTTTATACTATTGGCACATCATAAAAAATGTTAGTTTCTAAGAAGTGCTTGTGAGATAGTCAACCTTGTTTAATCCATTATTGAAGGCAACCTAAGTTAAATTTTCAAAGATGTTATCCATATATATATGCTTATGATGTTCATTTTGAAAGCACATGATATTGATACTTGTTTCAGAATGAATTTCCAATTACTGCTGTAAAAGTTTAAATATTTTTGCTCAGTCTTTTGTGTAATTTGAATGCTTTGCTCTTGTTGTGTCCTGCAGCTTGTATGATAGTGTTGTGTTGCAATTCTTTTAGTCCCAAACTAAAAGAAGTAACTTCTAAAAGTGATTCAAACTAAATTACTCTTGCATCAATAGCCAATAACCACTTGTGTTTGAAAAGAATAAGGCAGAATATTCTTAACTTTTAAGCAAAGAGAGAAATGAGAAGTGCTCACTGAAATCAATCTTGCTCCAATCCACACCAGTTTTAAACATCGAAAATGTCAAATCGGTTGCTAACATTAGCGACGTTTCCCTAATCAGTTTGGTCACAAACTTGTTTAATGACTGTTTTAGAGACCGATTATAAAATTTGGTCGCCAAATCAGGTTGCTATGGAGAGTGAGATGAGTCTGTCACTGAATTGATTGCTAAATAGTGAAATTTTAGTGATATATAGTCATAAAAAAAGAGTAGCCATGCTTTCTCTTCAAAAAACTAAGCCATGCTTTCTCAAAATATTAATTTAGTTGTAAGAGACTGCATGGTCACTTTAATTATGTCTTACTTTCTAGTATCTTGACAACTTTCTCCAATTTTTAAGATTTTCTGCCATTTCCTTTCAAATTTGTCATGCTTCCATCCGTATGTCTTGTTTATTAATAATTAATTATTAGTATTAATTGATACGTACAACTTGATTAAGACACATTCATGGTTATTATTTTAAAGAGTCCTTTTTTTTAGGGTGTTTTTTAAAGAGTTCTTATTTCCTTCAAATAAAATACAATTGAGTTATTTGAACTTGAGAATATAAATGTCATATGTGACATTGCATATTCGAATTGTTGTATATTGGGCTCCCTACCTTTGTGGTTGTGTTATTTGAACTTGAAAATATAAACATCAGAAGTGGAGAAATGTCATATTGGGGTCGAGAAGAGAGTGTTTTTGGTGAGAAGAGTAGCCATCAGAAGAGAGATTACAACAATTTTCAGGATCTTCCTTTTCACCGTTCGGATCATCAAAAAGAGTTCTTAGCATAGAGATATTTTCCTCTCACTAAAGCAGTATTCTTAGGATATTTTTCATATTTCTTGTTCTCATTTGTCAACTTTGTTGCTTTGGCTAGTTATTGGCCCTGGTTGTGCATCACCTTTTGAGACTCCCTTGTACCCACATTTAATTCTAGAGGAGCTATTCCATTTGTCTGGATGACTTGTTGTTTTTATTAGAGCTATTCGTTTAGCCGATTAATTATAGGGCTTGAGCCTTAAATATTGAGTCCGAATTTTTATAGGATTTTTTAGCCCGACCCTAAAAAACCTGGTACCCGTTAGGGCTATCCCATTAACCCACATAGAGAAAAAAAATCATATATATTATATATATTTTTTAAATAATTATTTATTTTTTTTGGAGCAAAAATAATTATTTACTTAGTTGATTATCAAAGTAAAAAATAAAAGTGAAAATTCATTGAATTTACACGCAAATATAAAAGTAATATAAAATTATATTTACTTGTTTCGTTATTTATAATTTTAAAGATCAAATATATAAATATTTATAACTATAAAGTACGTAATTTATTTAAAATTGTATTCCTCGCCATTTTAGTTTACGATGTTTGTACGAAAATGTTTACAATTTTTTTTTTTATGTCAGACGTTATTTAAACATATTAAAAATATTATTTATAACAAATTTTAAAGATTTTTTTTTCAAAAGTAATTTTTAACACGTGTCGGCCTGTGAGAGCAGGCTAGAGTAATACTTTTCAAACCCGTATTTCAACTGAGCTTTTGGGTTGTCCCAATAAAACCCAAAGTCCGTTAGGGCCGATCCTAAAAAGATCAGATAGTCCATTTTAACAGCTCTAATTTTTACCTTTACATTAAGTGGTTTTCCACGTTAAAATATAAGTGTTTATTTGTATCTTATTTGTTTTCATTGTTGTTGCTCCTTGTAGATTCTTTCTTACAAGTTTAAGAAATTTTTATTTCCGCTACACATAGATGTGTAACCATATATTTATGTGTTAATTTTCCATCACAAAAAATACACAAAAATCAAAAGACACATCGTCGACATCAAAATATTTAGGTCGACAAATCATTCTCAACAAATGTGTGGTACCACAAACTTGGGAATCAACTGCCATGAAATAGATTTTAAGATGTAGCACCAATACAATATTTCCAAGTGTCAAACAATTAACTGGAAACAAACGAGCTAGATAGTGATATCACACTACTTTGTTTTCCTCCTTTAATTTTCCTTCCTACAATACCCACTAGTTTTTTCTTGACCTATAAATGGATAATGGATTGGACAACAACATTACGTGTATAAATCCCCCTTCCTTAATTTCCAGGGACCACCTACATACATATGCAATGATATTTTCATACATTATAGTTGTGTAAATTGTGCTAGAATTAAGTTTAGGTTAAGAACAAAGAAAAATATCCAGTTAGGCATAACCTATGTATGGAGTTTGTGACATGTACATATCACGAGGCAACATCATTATTTTCAAGAATATGGTAGAGGCCTAGAGGGGACATTTTTTCTTTCATGTTTCATGATGTTTCATGCCTCCATCTTTAAGACTTTTTTAAAAAATAAATAAATAAATAAAATTCTTTCTCTCTTCTTTGCAATAAATGGTGGAGGTTTGATCGGATTCTTGTTTCATATAAGAGGATCTATTCCCTTCGAGACCATACCCATTAATGTGACATGCATATCAAAGAGACAATTTGATTTGAAATGTTCACCGTATATATATTACTCTCTCATTCTAATATGAGGCAATTGTCTAATTTTAACATGTGATTATCTCATCATCAAATGACTTGTCAATTTGATTATTATTCACATCTAAGTCTCCCTTCCATTCATATCTAGAAAAGGAAATAATTCAAACTCCTCTATATTGCTCCTTTTAACAAATAAAAATCTCAAGGGAAGTTTGTAATGATGAACGTGCTTTTATAAGAAAAGGTCATTTAGTTTGACTTTAGTTTACTTTGATGTACGCGGACCATCACGAATTCCTTATAAAAGGTGGATCAAAATATTATGTCTCATACTCATTTATCAATTAATCAAGTGATTGGATTCAAGTGGTTAGTTAATAAGTTCTTTTAAAAGACATCTCACTTGAAAGAATTTGAGTTCGATTCTAAAATAAATTTTTGCCAGAATTTACTTACCTCGTGGACAAACTCTTAATCACTAAGACATTCTTCCTTTAAAAATCAAAGGCTTAAAATAAAAAATATTACCTTCATATAAAAAAACACTGAGCTAAGGGACGAGGACTTGTAGATATTGGATTCAAACTCCAACAAATGAGAAACTAATGTATCAATTAATTACTAACATTTTTTGCCATCACAAGCCACTAGCTTAATTTCCATAAACGAATGCAACCATTAACAATGAAACCCAACTTTTGAAATTAATTATAAATATAGTAAAAAATAATAATTTGTAAACACGAGCAGCATCAATACTTTAATTCAAAACATAAAATTCAAAGTGATAAGTGATCAAACCCTATCCTGATACATGACGCGTACGTTAGCAACTATGCACTTTTTTAATTCATATTCTTCTTTTCTAACAAAAAAATCTGTAGAGACCAAAGAAATGAGAAGAAGAAACAAAATTGGTGTTGCCGGAAGAAATGAAATTTGAAAAGCTTAGCAAAGTGTTTATTTGCAACGTTAATGAGGATAACAATATAAATACAAAAAATTAGGAATCATTGAATAATCCCAATAAAATCATATTTATTAACCAACCCATATTTCAATTGGCACGGTAATACTTTGAAGATGATCAACATTCTTAAAATAGTTTGGTGTTTATTATTTTATTAAAAATGGTAGGTTTAATAGATAGAGTTGAGTTGAGTTTGCTCGTGGTCTTGATTTTAAGCAAAAGTAAAGGTTTCTAAAACTTTGTATTTACATTGATGTACTTATCCTTTTTTTTCCTGGTTTCCACAAATTCCCTTTGTTAGAGGTAAAGTATTGTTTGTGATATCATATAATAACGCTAAATATAGATGTCTCTTTCCTCTTACATATGAATATTGATTGATTCATTGCCTAAAAAAAGAATATCGATTCGTTGCCTAAAAAAAAAAAGAATATTGATTGAACATGTCGTGCTAATCTCCTTTTTTTGGGTAAGAATGGGTGCTTATCCTTAGGTTGCTCATCTTCTTGATTTGAACATTTACTCTATTTGATTTGATAGGTATATTTTTGTAAAATGGATTAGAATGCCTCGTAATATTTTAAGTAATGTATACATATTTTTACAAAATTATCTTAAATAATTATATTTAATTGTAAAATGGATTAGAATGCCTCGTAATATTTTAAGCAATAGAGTCTTAAAGGCTTGTTATGGTGAGGTTGGGGGGCGGCTGCAGGAGGGTCGTGGTAGACATGGTTCATCGTGGTGGAGGACGTTGTGTCGTATTTGGAGTGGGGTTGGTGAGGGAGTGGGTAATTGGTTTGAAGAAAACAATCGTCGAGTTGTAGGCAACGGTCACAATGCTTTATTCTAGTTCGATAACTGGCTTGGGGAAATGCCTTTGCGCTTAAAATTTCCTCGGCTCTTTGATCTGGCTGTGAATAAGGAGTGTTTGGGGGAGGAGATGACGAGACTAGGGTGGGCGGTCGGGGGGAGGGCATGGGTGTGGAGACGTCGCTTGTTGTCTTGGGAGGAGGATAGTGTGAGGGAGTGCACTTTACTGTTACATAACGTTGTTTTGCAGGTTAATGTCGATACTTGGCGATGAATTTTAGATCCTGCCCACGGATATTCAGTTCGGGAAGCCTACCCCTCCCTTACATCTTTTGGTGAGCAGGTGGATAAGAGCCTTGCTGATGATGTTTGGCATAGGTACATAGCTGCAAAAGTGTCTATGTTTGTGTGGCGTCTTCTTCGCAACAGACTTCCAACCAAGGACAATTTGTTGAGGCGAAGGATTATTCTTGTTAATGATGTTGCTTTTGCTTTTGGGTGTGGTGAATCGGAATCAGCAACTCACCTCTATTTGGAGTGCGAAATTACCAACAGTGTGTGGCATGTGCGAAAATGGCTATGCTCATCTACGGTGTACCTTTGTCAGTTGAGAGATCATTTCACACAGTTCTCTTTTATGGCCGGAATGCCGCGAAGTTCTCACTATGTTTTTAAAGTTATTTGGTTTGCTTGTATCTGGTTGATATGCGGGATCAAATCCTTCCGTCCTCATTGAGAAAATCAAACTGAATTCCTTTTTATGGCTGAAAGCTAAATGGCCGTCCTTTAATTTTTACTATCATGATTGGTGGCAACATCAGCTTCCTTGTATGAGTGTTCGCTTCTAATTTATTTTATCTATTTTGGTGGTGCCTCTCTTTTCATGGCACCTGACTGCTGTAACTCTTTGAGCGGTGTTTCTCCTTACCACATATTGTGCAGGAATTTGCACCATTGTTGTTAATAAATATATCATTTTGGTTTGTTCAAAAAAATATTTTAAGCAATGAATATATTAGTGTATAGAACAGATCGTGCATAATACAATGATATTTACAAAATTATCTTAAAAAATGATTTTTATAGTTCAATCTAATATATTTCATTTTTTGAAATAATTTTTTACTTATCTTTCATTAGTTAATACCGAAAAATCTTTGTTGATATTTTTAATTTGAAATTGTAAAAATAGATCAAAATTTTATCTCAGAAACTTATTATAAAAACTCTAATTGATCTGTCCAACCTATATGGATAAAGACTATCCAAAGCCATGTATTAGTGTTTATAGAGATATTTTCATGAAGTTAATCTTTTGTCTATTCATTCGTTTATATAGCATGTGATTAACTTCCATTTATATAATTTATAAAAAAAAAACTTTTTAGAGGCATAATTTATTAAGATGAATGATCCTAATGATATCATGATGTGAAATATACGATTATTCTTCACGGAACGTGCCAAATTTCGGTAATGTTGTTGTGATAAGATTGATGATATTCTCTTTTAAGAAACACAATGTTTTTGGGTACAAAAAGAAACTAAACAAATGTCCTTGATGTGAAGGGATAAGCTCTGATAATAGTGTTTCTGATTTGCATTGTTGTCGTTATTCTTATTCTTAATAAACTTCATTTCAGACTCGGATTAGTTTATTTATTTATTTTTAATTATCTAAAAGATAATAAGTATTCAATGCTATATTTAGTAGGACCTTGATTTGATGCTGTCTGTAGGTACAAGTATTCACGCAATCATACGGCACAAGTTGTTCGATCTAAAATTCAGCTTGGCATATTTTAATAGTAGAGTAAAAATTAAAATTATGATTTAGATTGGATCGTTACCGATGTTTTGACTGCATGATAACATTGATAGTAGAGAATCTTACTTCATTTAGTAGTGACTATTATTCACTATGATTTATCGAACACTCGTAATATGAATGTCCTCTCAAATGAGTTTTCTTTAAACGCAAAAAAAAAAAAAAAAAAAATAGAACCCTTACTTTATTTTGAACTTCTTACCATTCAGATGAACCTTATTTTTAATCCTATCTTACACGGGATGGGTATTTACTGAATATTAATATTTTTAATGGGTAGAAAATCACTTCATATATTAATATTTTATTGGGTAATTACAAATAGAAAACGGCATATTTCCACTTTTTCTATTATCTATTTTATATATATTTATATTATTCCTTTTTTATAATACAAAGAGACATAAGAAAAGTACAAATCAAACTTAGTTTGAGATATAGTCTAGATATGATATGATTAATTTAAAAAGTTATATCTATGGAATTGAGTTAAGCATAAAATGAAACAAAATTACAAAACATCTCACTAGTAATGAACAATGTTTTATTCGCCACATTTAAAAGATGATCACAACAACATGACTTGTTATCCATTTTGTCGGGTTTTTATGTTTGTCTTTTACATACCATCTACTAGGGGTGGATAACAAGTTGGGTTGGAGAGAGAATCAGACGACCCAATCTGCGAGTGGAGTTATGAGACCCAAACTCGGCCATTTTTAGGCTTCGGATTAGACGGGTCGCATGTTACTGTTTAGGCTAGTCATCGGTCCGATTTTGCGGGTTAGCCCATTTTAAGAATAAGAAAGTTTTGAGGACCAAATCGAAAACAAATAGGAAGAAAAAAAAACCAGTAACGTTTTTTCACACCTTCCTTTAGAAACAAAGAACAACAAATCCAAATCTTACATGTTCATATCTCATGTCCAAATCTCATATTTCAGAATGATAAAATAAAAACGCAAGCATGCTTGAAGCAATGGAACTTGAAAAAAAATGGGTTTGTAGTGTGCATAAAGAAAGAAGACCAACGAAAAACATCACTGAAACTTGGAAATAATTTTTAGTATTACTATTTTCTATAAGTAACCATAATTAGAACTCATAAATCATGATATCATTTTCAAATTATTTTAATGTTTGAATGTTGCATACAATTTTATTCAAACGAGTTAGGACCACCAGAATTCTCTTCTCTAGCGTAGAAAATGTAGTGTTAATGTCGGCCACAGAAAAAAAAAATTATGAAACAAATATTTAGCTTTAATGTAAAAAATCCCCCTAAACAGAAATTTATTTCACTATATTTAATTTCTTGTAAAAACAAATAATTCATATCAATAAAATGTATATGTGGTCTATATTTAAAAAGAAAACAGAAATAATGTATGGTTACCCTCTAGTGGGCAACAACAATAATACGTAACATCCTCTCAAAAAAAAAAACAATAATACGTAACATAAAACATGAACACCTGCGTTCAGCTGCTACGAGGCTTCAAATTATATGCAATGTGTCGATCCATGATTTGTTCTTTGTCGTGAATCACAAGATTGTGAAGTTTCATTGTTTGTTTTTGTCCCACCAATCAAACAAGCCTATTTTGTTGATTCTTCATTATTCCCCATCTTAATTAAATAGATAATTATATTATATTTACCCTTTTTTTGTTGAGTGATAATGAATCAATTTCATATTTTGCTTTGTGTTAGATAAATACTACTACATGATCGATGTGCATGATGAATAATATAAGCATAAAAAAATAAAATATATGTATATATTCTTTCTTTTTGGTGTGAAGCGTGTATCATTGACACGCAACTTAAGAACTTAATCTTTTGAATCGATAGAATCACGATTGGTGATAAAAAATTTCTCAAAATATTTAACATTGTTGCTGAATTCAAACTCATGATTTTTATTATTAAAAAAAGTACAATATGATGGCTAAATGGACGTTGAAGTTGCTCCTAATAAGTTGGCAAATTAGGTGAATAGTTTGTCCTTAATTAGATTAAACTTTGCTTCAAAGAATACTATAAAACTTGCTATAAAAAATATATATAAATTTTTTATTTAATGGAATCATATGGTTGTTGATATGCTTCCACTTTCAGTAATTTTATATAGTTTTGATGCTAAATATCTTTGAGCACTTGAATATTTTATGTCAACAAGATTACAGCTTCTGTTTTTAATATATTTTAAGTTTAAAAAGAACTCATCCTCATCTTTTCAACCTCATCTTATTTTAACTTTTTCAAAATGTGCTAGTATTTGAGTTTAATTTAGTGCATGTTTAGATCTTAGTTGTGTATAGTCTCATTTTCTTGCAATCTTTAATTGCTATTATGGATAAACTTTACTGTAAACATTATCTTTAATGTACTTAGAGCATATGTAATGGCAACGTGAAAGTTTAATAGAATAATGAACTCGTTCCTTATTTGTTTTATTCATTCGAGAAATTTGAGATGATAAAATTGACTATATAAATATTGTCAATATGGTTTCTTGCAATTTTCTCTCGAGTCAATTTAATTCTCGACAAAAATTAAATTCACATTAGTGTTTAATATTATTGTATGAAAGATAAATTAATCTTTTGACTCGTTATAATAGAAAAACTAGTTTATCTCTCATATCAATATGTTATGGATTAATGCGGTTTTTTTTTTTTTTTTGTGTCCGGGAAATAA
Source organism: Medicago truncatula (assembly GCF_003473485.1). NCBI lineage: Eukaryota > Viridiplantae > Streptophyta > Magnoliopsida > Fabales > Fabaceae > Medicago > Medicago truncatula. The sequence goes on from NC_053048.1 coordinate 33,730,963, forward strand.
ATTGACACGATAAAAAGGGACCATATTGTGTCTTCAATCATAGTTTAATTAATTTATGGTGTGATTAAAAATTGTTAAGAAATTTATACTTTACTATGTATTTCATTAAAATTTAATAGGAATCTATTCTAATTACCTTGAATAATATCTGCATTTTTGTGAACTTGTTTTGGAAAACGAGTCAGAATGATTTGATACATTGACTCTTTAAATGAGAAAATGTCGACTAAAGAAAGCAAAACAATTTCTATAAATAACGTTAAGAAAATTTGAAATATTAGTAATATAGAATCAATTGCTTTTAATTTGGACTGATTTTGACGATACAAAAAATAATGTGAATAAATAATAATTAAAACTATACTTTTTTAAAAAAAAAAATCAGCAATATCTGGCTCTGACAGAAGTAAACGTCACTATCATAATTGCCAAGAAGTGAGAGCCCAAGGGTTATAAGAACAAGCAACTAACGCGTCCCTTGTTTTCTCATATTTTTCTCAACCAACCTTAAAACTACAAAACTTTTTCTCTCTATTCATTGCCACTTTTTTTCTTCTTAGTTACATTTTGCAGCTACTAACAAATGATTCAAACACTTTATCAGTTTTCTTCTTTGTTCTTCAGATCTTTGCTCTGCACCATATAAGGTAATTTTAAGTATTTTGCTTTCTTTTATTCATTTTTATGAAGCACAGACACACAGACATCGATGATAATATTTTTAAGTATGTTTGAATTGACGGTGAATTTGACATAATGATAGCATGTGACTTGGTGACAAAAACATGCATTTTTTAGCTTGAACAAAATCATATTGTTATTCAGAACGTGCACAATTGTGGTCTTGCATACAAATTTGTTGATAGTCATGTCAATCATAAAGTTTTTTTGTTTTTAACATTAACCTTAATTAACACATGTTTTGGTAAAGATTAGGGGCATGTGGAATTAATATGAAAATGAAAGTAGGTAGCTAGAATGGAAGATTATGATAGTTAGGTTATGAATATGTTTTGGTAAAGACTTATTCATCATTAACCTTTGTACGTATAAGCTTGTTGTGTCTATCTTCAATCCTGTTAGGTAATTAGGTTTTCCTTTCTTTCTCAAACTGATTCATGTCCCCAATTTTAAGAAAATCTGCACATCAATGAAGTATTGGTGTATGTATAATTTTTTTATGAACATGATTGCGTAGTAAATTTGCATACATATAGACACTGCTTGAATTGTATACGCATCGATCTAGATCTGCAGAACAATAATCAGAAAATATTGTTATTTTGCAAAAGGTTTCGTGTTCTTTCTGCTGTTTATGTTGATATTTGTACAGATAGTCTAATCAATGGAGAAATTCTGTACAGCTCTAGTCTCATTTTCAGTTAATTTATTCCAATAAGATTATAGTTTCTCATACACATTTTCTAAATTTATAGTAACGTATTAGATTTTTTAAAATTCTTGTATCCTTATCCATTCAACTTTTTGTTTTAGGCAGGGTGTTTATCTAATCGGCTGATTTTCTGATTGATTTAATCTGATTGCTTCGCCTAAGCGTTGGAACACCCTACTCTTAAATTTTGACAGATTATACTCTGTAGTTGTTCAAAGTTGTTTTCTTATAGCCTCTTTTCAATCTTTTTTTTTTCTTTTTCAGGTGTGCCTTTCATTACATGTTTTGCTTTTGAGCAATTGAAAATTAACCAGGTTCTGCATTATTGCTTTCTAGTGTCATTGCCAAAACCAGGGGATGCAGAAAGATGTGGTTCAAAGTGAAGAGTTCCTTCTCTGAGGTTAATGAGGTTGTAGCTCCATCTGAACTAACCTTTTTAATACTTGATGAGATTGGATATCTAGTTTACCACCAATATCTATTTTGTACTCATGTGCCTGAGGTAGCTAGAAGTCTCGGTAATTGCATAACGTCAAAACCCGATGTTTGTGAAGATGGTTGAGCTTTGAGCACTATATAATCTATAGTAGTAGTGTAGGTTGTAAGGAAAAAGTGTTGCCGAAATGGAACCGAAGGGAAGTGTGCTTATGCAAAGATATGAGATGGGAAGATTATTAGGCCAAGGAACGTTTGCGAAGGTCTACCATGCTAGGAACCTTATAACTGGCGTGAGTGTGGCCATTAAGGTAATTGATAAAGAAAAGGTTTATAAAGTTGGTATGGTTGATCAAATTAAGCGTGAAATTTCGGTTATGAGATTAGTCAGACACCCGAATGTGGTCGAGCTTTACGAGGTAATGGCTAGTAAAACCAAAATTTTCATTGTGATGGAGTATGCAAGAGGCGGTGAGCTTTTCCACAAAATAGCAAAAGGGAAGCTCAAGACAGATGTTGCTAGGAGATATTTCCAGCAGCTGGTTAGCGCAGTTGACTACTGCCACAGCAGGGGTGTGTATCATCGAGATTTGAAACCCGAAAATCTACTATTGGATGAAAATGAAAATTTGAAGGTTTCAGATTTTGGTTTGAGTACACTTTCTGAATCTAAGAGCCAAGATGGATTACTCCACACTACATGTGGTACGCCTGCGTATGTTGCTCCGGAAGTGATAAACCGAAAGGGTTACGAAGGGTGCAAAGCTGATATATGGTCGTGCGGAGTAATCTTGTATGTTCTATTGGCCGGTTATCTTCCATTCCATGATCAAAATCTGATGGAGATGTACAGGAAAATCGGTAAAGGGGAATTCAAATTTCCTAAATGGTTTGCACCCGAGGTTCGCCGGTTGTTGTCCAAAATATTGGATCCAAGTTTAAAGACTCGGATATCAATGGCCAAGATCATGGAAAATTCTTGGTTTAAAAAAGGATTAGAGAAACCTGTTGTCATCGAGACTGAAAACAACGAACTTACTTCTCTCCACGCTGAAGGAGTGTTTGAAGTATCCGAGAACGGTGGTGATTCTAATACGGAGACAAAACAACTACAGGCGAAGCCTTGCAACAACTTAAACGCCTTTGATATCATCTCCTTCTCATCTGGTTTTGATCTATCCGGTTTGTTCGAAGACACAATTCAAAAGAAAGAGATGCGGTTTACGTCTAACAAGCCTGCATCAACTATAATCTCTAAGTTGGAAGAGATTTGCAAGTGTCTTCAATTGAAAGTAAAGAAAAAAGATGGAGGTTTGTTAAAGTTGGAAGGATCAAAGGAAGGTAGGAAAGGGATTCTGAACATTGATGCAGAGATTTTCGAGATTACTCCTCACTTCCATCTTGTGGAACTTAAAAAGTCTGATGGTGATACAGTGGAGTATGAGAAGCTTTTGCAACAGGAGATTAGACCAGCACTTAAGGACATTGTGTGGAACTGGCAAGGAGAACAACCTCAGCAACTCCAACAGGAAGTAGTGCAAGAGGAGCAACAATCATCTCTTACTGATCAAATTTGAGGCTAATTTCAGAATCATTGTTGCATCACTAGGTTGTTGTATGTTCTGTATTTCCTTTGTGTGAACTTGATCAAGAGTTTAATTTAACAATACTCATAGAATAAGGTTCATAGTTTAATCTTTTTTATGTTTGTATGATACTTCAAAAATACTTGTATGGCTAAAGTGAAAATTGGACCATTTGGGCTTTTTGTTCATTTCCCTCACGATTATTCTTTACAAAGGTCAAAGTGTATCAATCTAGTTAAAACCCTGCTTATAGGATTAACTGAAAAATGCAAGTCATTTTTTTCAACTAGCCTTATTTGATTTGGTTGGCTCACGTGTCACACTTCTTTGCAGCAACGTATTATGTGGTAGCATAGCTAATTTAATCATTCATCACAATTCACAGAAGGCAGAAACCATAACATAAATACTTATATTTAATATTACTTTGCCTAAAGGTTTTTTGAAACTGTTCTGGTTTATATTATGCTTTCCATTTGGTCTGACATGTGATTAGAGATGAAGTTGGGTCAATTTTGTTTCTTTATGTTAACATGTGAAGTACACATAATCACTTATATTGATGTTGCGTTTTCATTTAATTAATTTTACTAATTCAAATTATGTGATTAACTTATGATAAAAGTTAATTTCAGTTTACTTAACTAAGAATCAAATTGGTTGATTCAATTTTAGGCGGGTAATACCAGCAGTGATGTGATCCGAAGCCGTGGTTTGATGATTAAATAATGAAACTTTGGCACTCATGTTATAGTGGAATTTCCACCTTTATTTTCTTTTGAGAAATGAAATGAATGTTTTGCAAGTTGTACTGTATTTTTAAGAGAACAAGTTATGGTGTGATTTTAAAATGTAATTCCTTACTGGTAAAACAATGTAGAATTCTTGGATTGTTTGGGCTTTATACCATGTCATGACTCATGTCAATATCACTTATAACTAACTTTAAAAAACTTCAGTGATAACTTCTAGTGAAACATACCCCGCACAACAAAACTGTGAGATAAGCAGTTGATATATTTGCAATTGCAATTTCATATATATGGAGAAGTGCTAACTACACTCTTTTAAACATTCACTCAAACACACATTCTTTAATTGGATGAAACAAATGTGTGTTCCATTATTTTATGTCGATTTCAGTTTTAAAGTGTGAGATCCACACTGATTTCACTCATTAAAAGAGAGAGCGTTTGAGTGACAATTGAAAAGAGGATGTTGATAGCATTCTTCAATGGACAAATATTTGTGATTTAGCTCACCTTTTACCTTTTTTTTTTCTCTCTACGAAATCAAACAAATATATCGATGAAAACTACTCAAGGTTGAAGATGTGTCGATGATAATAAAAAACAAATGCTAAAGGAATGAAGCCTATCAAAACAAACAAACTATCAAAAGGAATAAAGCACTCAAACACATAATAGGATGTGACTAACCCATTTGGGGTTGGCCTAGTGGTTGGCTTCGGATCTTGGAGTTTGCTCATCCAGAGGTCTCAGGTTCGATCCCCTCTGGTGCCAATTTCGGTGGGCTAAGTCCATACAGAGCTTGCTCTGACTTTAAACGGGGCCCCTGCAAAGTGGACGGTGGGATTGGTCCCCTCAAATTAGTCGATTCTTGGATTGGATACCGAGTTTTAAAAAAAAAATTAAAAAACCAATAGGATGTGACTACTATTGATGAAGCTCGACTTTATATCTTTTAAGATTTATTTTGAACCATAGACATGACAACAATTTAATAGGTTTTAAATTAATCAAACCAAATAATTGAGTTTAAGTGATTAATGATCTTTACTAAGGATAGATTGTTCAAGAGAACCTAAATTCGATTCATGGTGGAACGATTCCTCACAAACTCCAGATTACTAGGGTCTTTTTTCCCTGAGAACCGAAAGGTTAACACAAAAATAAACCCAATACAAGCTCTTTTTATAAAAAGATATTGACATTTCGAGCTTTTCAAATAACTTACACTCAAGTCATTCAAATATAAAGGAGGAAAACTCACTACCAAATAATATTGACATCTAATTGAATAGTAAAATATATTGAGAATAACGGTAGTGCATGTAAGGTGAATAACTCAGACACAATTCATCCAAATAACATTGGCATTTCAAGATGCACTTTACTATTCAAACATAGGATTGTACATACTCTGCATTTCATGATGCACTCTACTATTCAAATATAAGCCAATCAAATTAAGCGTGATCCAATACAATATTTGGTATGATACTACTAATGCACAACCAATACAAAACTAAAATCTAAATATTACCAAAAGAGGGCACATCCATTAGCACAATGCAAGTCCATAGAAGCTTTTTCTCAACTGACAATATTATTCTTTGTAGAAAGTCTATTTTGTAATAACATCCACATCAAGAGGGATCTTCACTGGAGTAACTTTATTCCACATAAGATCGCAAATAGGAGACTTTTAAATGCTTGTGTTCGTCATCAACATCTAGTAAGCTCCTTTGACTAAAAAGTTACCACCAAGTATATTTCTGCAAGTGCATTTAATTTTGTTTTCTTGAAAAATAAGATTATCGACATACAAAAAACACTCTGTAACTGACTCTTCTTCGCATTGAAACAACATACGCATGCAACTCCACATAAACCCGCCCCCCTCTTCACCATTCAACACCAAATTAGCAACAATGACCCTTTTTTATGAATAGTCAAACCGTATAATCTACTAAATTAATCCCTTAATCCAAGGATCATGCGAGACAATGAGTTCCTCTCATAACCAATCATTTTTTCTATTTTGTTAAAACCAATTAACTTGGTCATTGTGGTACTCATGCCCTACTATTTAAAATATCTCTCCACCACATAGAATCTCTACTTGAACTCGTAATCACACCGCCATTTAACAATCCATATCTTTATTTTGTTAAAACTTTAAACCATGAATCATTCTCGTCTCTCTACATATCACAACGATCACATGAACTGTGAATCCTATAAGGGTCAGGATTTCTCTACTCTGAAGAAACCCCACAATTTCACACAGTTTTCAATTGCAACCCTTGGATCATTATTTGATGATATATATTAAAACTTTGTAAATCATCCAATGGTTGTAAATCATCTTGTTCTTTTTTACACAGCACCAAAACCTTGAATTTATTTAACAAGATCATTGTTTTTATTTTTGGATGGACAAGATCACTCGATTGAAAACATAACATCCCCCAAATAAATCGCATTTTGACCAAACGACACAGATCATTGCCGTTTAACCTTCACACATATATCCTCCCCATTATACCCTTTTAAAACAGTCCCCTTTTCTTATAACAACAAATGGCAAAACAGTCAGATAGAAAAAAGTAGGTGGCAAATCAACCCCAACCTCTTTTTACCTTCATTCTCTCTCCTCTATCTTCATAATCCAACAGATCCATCATTTCTTCTCTTCCAATCGCATTCACAATCTCTCTTACATATATAAACTCTCTCCCTTTTTATACCCCAACTTACAAATTCTCACTTCAATCTCTTCCCGCTCTCTCCAAACACACACTTCTTCATTCAAATCCCTTCAATTCAACTCCAATTTCTCTCAGATCCATCAAAAAAATCATACAAAAAACATCCAAAACAAAAAAAAATTCTTAATTTTCACTTTTAAGGTCTGATTTCCGTAATACTTCTTTAAAATTACTAGATCTAAATACCCTTTTGAAATTTACATCTAATTGTCAGAAAAAAATTGTTTTTTTAAGATTTTTTTTCTTAAAGATGATGTTTTTATAACCTAATTGGTTTCTTTCTTTGTTCTTTTTAATGATTATTGGATAATTAGAGATCTGGGTTATTTTGATTTTTTAATTAAGTTAAGGTTTTGGTACTGATTAATGTGGAATATGGTTGTTTTTGTTGATTTTGAAGAATAGCTTATACAAATTAAGAGTGAATAGGAGCTTATGGCTGACCAAGGATTGGAAGGGAGCCAACCTGTGGATTTATCAAAGCACCCTTCTGGAATTGTGCCTACTCTTCAGTGAGTTTCTTTCATTTAAGTGTTTCATTGTGATTGCAAGCATGAGAAGATGAATGATTGTTTGTCTGCTGTGTGTTTTGGAAGTGAGAGTTTGTGTTATGGTTTGTGGATATGTTAATTTGTAATAAAGAATTAGCTATGAAACACTGACACGGACAATGACACCGACGAGTTGTCAACACTGGTCATAATTTGAGAAAATGAATTAATTAAATGTATTCACATGTGTCTATGTCGGACACCAGATATGCCTTCGATCAGAGGTGTCTATGCTACATAGTAAACAAGTGGCCTTATTTAGCTATCCAAACCAACACCATTTATGACATTGAGAGCATTGCATGCAAATAATAATGATAAAATTAACTCTCTTCTGATGGGTTTACTGCTACCAAAATTTAGCTTGTGTCTTTAGCTTTGTTCATATGAGTTTATTGATGATTGGGCTGAACAAACTATCTTGCATGTGATTTTCCTATACATGGTCAGTCCTGTTTTCCGTATTTGTCAATTGTTGGAGTATACAGTTTGATTGGTTTTACTGATAACTGCTCTTTTTAAGGGGCTTAGCCCAATAAAGTTTTATGCCAACGAAGCTTTGTGAATGAGATTTGGTAAAATTAAAATGTTCATAATGGAGAGTATTTATATTCCAGTTGGAATTACTTGTGGTATATTCTTTTCCAGGTTTATGTTCTTGTGTGTGTGTGTTTCTTCTATGATAAACTCAACATATGCTCAATGTGCTTGACGCGGAAATATTTAGATAGTTTATTGATTGCATATGTGTGCATATTGTAATATCTAAAAATGTGCTATTTATATTTGGCAGAAATATTGTGTCAACTGTCAATTTGGACTGTAAGTTGGAGCTGAAATCAATTGCGCTTCAAGCTCGTAATGCAGAGTACAATCCCAAGGCAAGTTTTGTTTTTCAATTGAGTTTCACCTACATACATCATATATTTTGTTGTTTTGCACCACAATTCCAATGAAGGTTGACTTGGTTTTTGTTTAGTTGTGGAGTTTGGTCTCCTTGACAGTCTTTCTATCTGGTCCTTAAGAGTCTTGGTTGATCTATAAGACATTCGACCAGCATTACTATTGATGCAAACCACTTATGCACTATACTTTTATTATCCGAATCAATGATGAATGGTTAAACAACAAACTTCTATGCTTAATATGTTGTCCTGCTAGTTAGTCCATTTTCTGCAGTGCTGATTTCTGTGATTTGAACCTTTGCAGCGTTTTGCTGCTGTGATTATGAGGATCCGGGAACCAAAAACAACAGCACTTATTTTTGCATCTGGCAAGATGGTATGTTCTTTACGTTGCATGTAGTACTTTTGTCTAACTTAGTTGCAATAGCTTGATGCAATTTCACAACCAACTTGTACTTGGTTGTTTGTTTTGGTGGCCCAATCAAGGCCTGTATCACAAGAGTTGTCCTAGAATTTTGGAGTCATAAAACCACTGCGGGGTGACTAGCTGAGAAGGTGATGTGATGGCTGGGGTGGTTGGAATTTAATTTTGTTGAGAGGACTGTAATGATTGTGGTCAGAGATGGGTTCAAAGGAGCTGCCACGTGCTTCCCGAATGGAGATGTAGTCGACACATGTGGTTGCATTGCTCTAGTGAGGCGAGCCTCATAGTGCTAGACGGTCAATGAGGGTGGTGCGGTTGGTAGGAGGTGAAATGAATCTCGGATCTGTAGATATGATGGATGGATGCAAAGGGGAGAGAAACATAATGGACGGAAGAAAAAAAGGTTTCTCTTGCCAGGCATAGATAATATGTTAAGAGGGTATAATGGAAAAACCCCAATATATTTTGTGCATAAAAATAAAAACGAGGAAGATATTCTATTTATATTTGAACCACATTGTTCACTGCTTTTTCTGAGGGGACTCTATCACTACTTGTGCAATGACAAATTATTTAAGCATGTTGCTTGTTATGGGTTTCTTTTAATGCTTTTTTAATTGCCATTGGTAGGTCTGTACTGGAGCTAAGAGTGAGGTGCAATCAAAATTGGCAGCAAGGAAGGTAAATTAATGTTCTTTTCTTCTCTAAGCTCATTCTTCCTTTGTACTATTGAAGTTTCTCAAGTTAATCTTAGCTTGTTTTTGAGTAGATTCATTTTTTTAAAAACTAAGCTTCTTAAACCTATGGAGGAGGATAAATGGTTTTATTAATTTGTTGTTCTCCTCATATTTGGCTAAACATGATAAACACATTTTTGAAAATCTATATAGTATACAATATTTTCTAATTTCTGTTTTCTCCTTGTTCAGTATGCTAGAATTATCCAGAAACTGGGTTTCCCCGCTAAGTTTAAGGTACTACTTCTACTCTTTCTCATTATCTCTATAAAAGTTGCTTTATACAAAATTGTTTATCATTTTCCCACCCAACACTACACGAGTGGTGCTTGATAATTGATTTATTCCTTTTATATCATGCTTTAGGATTTTAAGATTCAGAACATTGTCGGCTCTTGTGATGTCAAGTTCCCCATACGACTCGAGGGTCTTGCATATTCCCATGGTGCTTTCTCAAGTGTAAGTATGATACGAAGCTATTGCTTTCTATTTCCCCTGGTGAATTTGAGGAAATAATGTATCACTATTATCAATCTCACATGACTCTTGCACTGTTTCCTTCGATTATATACCTGAAGTCTAGTATTTTACAGAAGACTGGAACTTCATTAGAGACACTAGTATCTAAAGTGTGCCCTATGGAAAACAAAACAGATACAAATCAATCCTGATTTCCATGACAGCCAATCAATCACAAATCCAGATTTATTTTATATTTATCAAGTAGAAGTTGCTTTGTCCTTAAAATAGCCACTACAAAATGCATTTTTTTTCCTGTAGTTACTTGTATCTTTTAAGGGTTGAGTTTTTAAAATTCGAACTGGAGAGCACTTAACGAGGATTATTTTCAGTCACAATGCGTGTGTACGGTACAAGTATATATATTGACGGAAAGGGCCATTTAAAGTTGTGTCTGAGCATGTGTATTTGATTTCCTAATTTCTTTATATAGTAGAATTTTAGTGTATGATAAACATATGTTAAACTTGCTTGTTCCTGGTGATAGTATGAACCAGAGTTGTTTCCAGGACTAATCTATCGAATGAAGCAACCCAAGATAGTATTGCTTATATTCGTATCTGGGAAAATTGTTCTGACAGGAGCCAAGGTATTGGTCTTGAGATACTCCCATGTAGTTTTATATTTTTACCATTTTTCTGCCTCATTGTACTAATGTCTTAATTTCAATTTTGTTTAGGTGAGAGATGAGACTTACACAGCCTTTGAGAACATATATCCAGTGCTTACTGAATTCAGGAAAAACCAACAATGGTATGCACATGGCTCTATATCCACTACCTTTTCAATTGGCACTGGATATTAATGTCCGAATCACTGGACTAGGGTTATAATCAAATATACCATTTTGTCTTTTGTTTTGCTTTCTTCCATCAGCATCAACTGTCAGCTTATAATTGCATATCAGTTGAAATTTTTATATTTTGCATAATCACTATTTTCTTGGTTTTGTATTATGGAGTCATCCTTGCAGCTCAGTCCAATCAAATGTTGGCTGTTGGATTAGCGGTTTTGAGAGAATAAACACCCTCAGTCGTAGATTAATCCAACAGTTGGCATTTGGCTAGACCGATCTGTTAGGCCTCAAAGGATCTGTTGGTATTTCCCCAAGATATTTGCTAATGTCATGGGATACTCCTATTGTTGGCAGATTACCGTCATGAGCAAGAACAAGGTTTTCTGGCAGAGAAGAACGTGGACTGTAGGCTTGATTGAGCTGTAAATATTGAGACAGAAGATATTTGGAATGAGATAAACTAAGCTGATTTTGTTCTGCTTGTGATGGATCTTGATTTAGTATAGTGAAAAAAAATTGTGTATTGAGTTCGAAATTTTCAGAAAATATATTTTAAAGAGGCTGAAAAGGAAGAAAAAAATGTAGAAGAACTTAATGATAAATTGTTGAGTCCTTTTACTCCTGTTGGCTACCTTAATTTTAAGTAGGATTCTTAAATTTCATCTATAGCATCAATAAATTTGTTATATAACTGTTGAATATGATCAACACCTTAAATCAACTAAGGTTTATAGTTCAAACAACCAGCCACCAATATTTGCTTATAAACATTAACCATAATTTTCTAATATTTGATTAAGGTGTACAAACCCTGGGCTTTAGTCAGATGCAAGGCTAGACCAATGCTTGCTCCATGTAAAAGCTGTTTTCACCATTAGATTTTAAAGTCCAACCATATGTAATAGTACACATACAATACCAAATTTACTCCCTCTTCCCCTTCTCCCATCATCTCTGTCTATTTAATTTATGCATCTGTTTTCCCCTTATTCCATAATGATAAATTTTTCTTTTTTGTTTGTTCGAGTAAAGCTCTCACAAAATCCTTTGAAATTTTAGAAAATTGTAAAGAAGCAGATAATTTTAGAAATTAATTTCAATGGTCTCATATATGAGGTTAGCACTTAAGAAGTTAAATTCCCTAAATAAAATACTTTTATTTTTTGATGAAAAATACTAGTAGATATTTTTTAATAATAACGAAAATTGGAGTAGGAGTTAATTATTTACCATCAATGTTTGATGTAAAAACACTAACGAATGAATTCACTAAACTCTTTCTGATATACCCTAATTTTGTCCAACTTTTTTATAATATATATTATGGTTAAATATGTTTTTTGTCCCTATAAATATATGAAAAAAAGAAATACTCTTTTTCTTGTATTAATAAACTTTAATAATACTTCTTAAAAAAATCTAATAATAAAATAGAACTATAATCTAAAAATAAAAATGCCAAAAATAGGAAAAATACAAAAAGCCTCTCAAAAAAATTCATAAAGACAAGAAAACAGAACCCCAAAAAAATAAAACAAACAATGGTAATACATGCAACGTATCATTTCTCTTGAGGTTCATTCCAATTCATCTTTATCATTTACTTTTTCCCTTTTTTCCATTTTAAGCTTTCATAGTCTTTGCTGCAAATCACCAACCTTGTATTATATGTAACAAACATATAAAAGCAATTTGTGTAATGTATCTAATTTGAATTGTACTACAATGATTGAATGACTAATTACTAATTATTACGATGATTCGAACTATAACAATCTAGCAGACTATTAATAAACGTATACAACTTCTTCCTTACACTCATGCTCCCTCGTTTCATTTCCTACTCAAAGTTCTCCCCTCTCTTCTTTTCTCTCTCCCATTTTTCCCTCTACATTAGTAAAGATAAAATTTCTCTCAAAACTCTTAGGGTTTCTTTGTTTTGTAATATAAATTTTTTCTCTTCTGCATATGCATTTTTTTCTCTCTCTTTAGCCTTGAATTTATTGACTGGTGAGACGTTTGTCACTTTCTCTCTAATTACTTCAATCAATATTTTTTTGTTGATTTTACCCTAAAATGTCATTTTTCAAAAATAAAGTAGGCTATAATAATAATAATAATAATAACAACAATAATATATTCACCTAAAAAAAGTTGACAAAGTAAAAAAATATATTGTCAAGCAATTTAACGATTGGAAATTCACCTTTTACAAAGATGAATAAGTGGAATGTCCGAAATTTGAACCACAACCCCTGCATATATTATGCAATTCTACTAACTGAGCTAAATTCAGGAGAAATTCACAAATAAATTCAAATAGAATCGTATATTTGAATTGAAACTGTTGTCCCTTTTAACTATACGTTCTTGTTTTCTATTCATAGTTTTTCATTTTTATCTACTGTATTCTTTATTTATCAATTTTTGTTTTGTTATTAGATTTTAATTGCCAATTGAAGGGAAGATGTTAATGATTAGGCTGCGATTCTACTAACAACCTTGGCTGAATACGTTTAGGGAAAATTGTATATTTTTGTTTGTTTTTTTGAGAAAATATTATTATTTCTTGATGCATGTTGATTTTGTTTTCAATTTTATTTCTTAATTAATGTTGTCGAGTTTGGACAATTATTTGCTTGTGTCAATTTATGTTTGTTACTTTGTTATGCGTTTCAGGCTTTGTTAATTTGGTATTCAATTTATCGATATTCTTTTTTATTTTAATATTTAGAAATGGATCCAACTAGGTTTTTTCTAGATTACCTTTGAAGAATGGTGGATAATTTACCCACCAACCAATGAAAATGAGCAATTTGTTGGTGTGGTCAAGATAGTTCATGGATACCACTTAAAAATGTGCTTATGTGGCTAATGTGTATTGGTTGGAGTAAATTACCCACCATTCTTCCATGGGTATCCTAGTTGTCACCATCCAACTAACTTTCTTGTGTCTATGAAAGGCCGGCTTAATTTCCTTCAGCAAATATTTTCGTCTAATTTTTCATTTTGTATTGTTCGATGTAATGTACCCTCTAAGATTATAATGACAGTACATATACTTTATCCGGATGTTTTTACTTCTTAGGACTTTGATTTCTATAAGAACAACAATGAACACGGTTAGTGGCCATTGGAATCAAGATGTTTGAAATGATGTTTTGATACATTAATTATAGTAAATTAGCATGTCATTGGTATATGCATGGTCAGTTTGTAAGTGTGCATTTCACTCTGACCTTATGTATATTAATGACATTGCAATTAATTATTGTTAAATCTTCATATAATATTTCAAGTATCTTGTCTCATGGCAACTAATTATGCTCGAACATTATTCTTATCGAACTCGAGAGTCCTAAAAGCATCAAGATAAGGTATTTTCACTATCTCTTGGTTCTTTGTGAGCTCAATAGGTTCACTAATAGGAGGAGGAAAATTAGGGGGAGGAATATTGGTTGAAACACGTTAGATGGACGACCTATAGACGGACGGACATTTTTTCTTTTTTAGATATTAAAAAAAATGTATATAAATTTGCAAGGTTTTATATTTGTGTTCTTATTTATCTTTGCTAGATAAGAAAAAAATAATGATATTTTCAAATTTTCGCTGTCAAAATTCTTCGAAAGAAATATATTTTGATTTGAGGTACCGTATATTAGGTTTTTTATTTGTGTTTTGATTTATCCAAGACATGATTCAAGTTAAATAGTTTTTCCTTACACAATTGGCATCAAGAAATTTCCTTTAGCTGAGATCGACTCTCCCTAGTGAATAACAACAATTGACGCAAGCCTGATTCGATCTTAAAGAATGTAGCAACACCAGTAGACTTCTTAGTCTTGAGCACTTGGACGTAGAGGCACAAGAATAATTTATATCTCTTAACATTTATGTTTGTTTGTTTGTCCATATGGTTTTTTGCTTTTGCCAACATCATGGATCTTTTTTATAGTTCTTCTTGTAGATGGCTTTTGAATTGTATGGTATGCATTCTAGTATTGTTTGTCCAATGATGCTGGTTTCTTTTGTTTTCCAGTCGACCAAAAGTTTTGATTATCATGTCTCATTTTCTCTAACTATTTTAATTGTGCAAACTTTGTTTTCCTCGGTATCTTCCTTGTATGTATGCCCGAGAGCATGGTAAGACGATGCTTCACCAGATAGATATAGTGGAAAATGTGGTTAACTTCTATTATTAGCTCCTAAAGAGATACCCAAATTATACCCTTTCCTATTGATTAAGAATTATAATTGAATAACTTGTAAAACACTTTTAAACTGTTAGTGCATGTCATTAAATTCTTAATCAAAAAGTAAGAATAAATTTCACTATGGTTGAGTTTTAAAATAGGGTAGAGGATTACATCCAACTTTTGCACAATGTGATCAAAGATGCAGCTCGATTTCTAAAATTACGAGACATACAGAAACATGACAATTTTTATAGGCAACTGAGGTCATGTTAGTTAGTTTTCCATACAAAGGCTTCAATTGCTGCATATTTGACATATCCATGACAAGAGGGAATGTGAAGGCACCATTTTCCAAAGGACAATAAATTTACGTCAAAATGGGGTACCTCTCTTTGTTGACATGCATCCAACTGTATTCCTATCATCAATGCTAATATCATGTAAACATCAATCTTCCCTCATAAAAGAAGAAAGGAAGATACAAATTGTAAACTCTTCCCCCAAAAGAAGCTATACTATAGCCTCAACAACATTTGTGTTTATCAAGTCCCTCTTACCCCTGTCACTATCATCTACTTAATCAAAAGACCAAAATGACTGTACATCTGAGGTTGGTTGTGAACCCCCATTATGTGGACGCGAAACCGATGACTTACCTATGCTTTCCGCTGAGCCATGTATAGGAGGCCATTCCTTTCTGCAAAGTAAACAAAAATCACAGCCTGTTAAAATTTACCAGTTAAAATAAGCTAGCTTTTTTAAAAAGAACAAACACATTCTAAGTAAAAGAACAAGGTCAAAAGGGGAGGAGGACCACATGTTGTAGAATTCAGAAGAACACACCCAAGACTATATCAGTACAAACATCAAAAGGGTCACACAAAATGCCAAACAAATTACAGAATCAGGGAAAAGAGCATATCCAAGACAAAATCAGCACAAGAAGTCAAAAGGGTCACTCTGTGCCGAAAATACTTTACAAGACATGTAGACTGTGCCAAGATTTCAGATGTAATCAGAGATTCCTTTTTTCACTTTTATATCATTTTAGCTGGAAGTCTATCTAGAAAGGCCTATCAAATTGATAAGGACAAAGACTTATCAATGAACATGCTTGTATGGTAAACAGCAGCACAGGCGCAAAAAAAAAAAATGCATGCAGTCCAACACCACCAACTAAACCATTTTTTGTCCCGTGCCAGTACAAATCCTATAATTTCGTGAGTAAAAAGCCTGCCGATATCATTTGACTTGTGACTTATTCCATATTTACTTGATGAGACAGCATAAATCCAACGACACATTTGGTTATATATGCATCCAAAGGAATCCACAAGATTGCTTTACGATCATACAGTTAGCTTTCATATGCATAAATATGTGGCCAATGGACAACGGAAAAAGCCAAAATTAGGGGAAATGGAATGCTTGCAACATCCTTTTGACACACTCGTCAGCACATTGTGGCTGGATCATTTTTTTTTTTAAAAAAAATCAATGTATTATTTTAAAAAAATTATCCATTTACAATGTGTTGACATTTTTTAAAATGAGTGTTAAAAAGGAGTGGCCAAATAACATTACATTAGTAATAGGACTCCTAAGGGCAGAAGTTATATAATATTAGTAAATTGTTTATTTAATATACTATAAATTAGTAATTGTTACATGTACAGTAACTGCTATCTGCGGTAACTGTTATCTGCAGAATTTCTATAAAACTGTTATTGGGAGTTAGTATTATAAATAGAGACCAGACGAAAAGAGGGGCAGTCAGTTATTTGGATAAAGAAATGTTAGGGAGAGATCAAGCTCTCGAATTCTTGAAGAGGAGGGAACCAGGACTCGAATTTCTTGGGATTCTATTGTAATATTACTATTAAGTAATATTTTGATATCAGTTTCTACTTTCTATCACATTAATTATTAGGAAACACTGCCTACATTCCTTTTTAATTTCCTTTTTAAGGTCATTTACACATACTAATAGAATCAACAACTTTTGTTACTTTTGATGAAACTATGTCTTTTTTCTATAATAACCTTAATTATTTATTATCCAATTTCATCTATTGTTCTCTTAGCAATAAATAGTGAAGTGTATTATTTACAAATCAATAATTAATGTTGCATTCAACTTTGAAAAACGACTAGCAACAACAATATCAACCAAGTCCTATCCCACTAAGTGGGGTCGGCAACATGGATCAAATTGTGCCATAATGTTCTACATGCCCAACCCACCTAAGCCTAGTTTTCACCATCTTTTCTAGGTCCTCCTCTACCTCTAGTGATCTGACTATCCCCCATCAGATCTACTGTCCTTACTATAGAATCATTTCTTCTCTCTACATGCCCAAACCACCTAAGCCTAGTTTTCACCAACTTTTCTACTATAGGTGCTACCCCAACTCTCTCTCTCTCTCTCTCTCTCTAATGTTGTCATTTTTAATCCTATCCTGTCTAGTCTTATCACACATCCAATGCAACATTCTCATTGCCGCTACACTTATTATATTCTCATGCTGGCTCTATACCTGCCAACACTCTGTTCCATGCAACATCGCCAGTCTCACAGTTGTCTGATAAATTATTCCCATCAACTTGAAAACGACAAATAATAGAAACAAAATTCTTACAACATGTCAAAAGGAATGGAGGGAGTATTTAGAAAGCTACAATTCTATAAAACCACATTGAGGCCATCTATTCCAATATACTTTATCTCTTATCCCTATCAATTGACAATTCTTTATTCTTCTCTTAAGAAATACAGGCTGGACATGACAACATCACAGTTTAGATGCATGTACTTCTGTTTTAGTGAGTACTGCTAGCCTAACAGTCAAGCTATTGCCAACAAGCATCAAGAGAAGGTTATTATCATTTAAGACATGAAGCTAACTCCAATTTAGAAGCCTGTTTTCTATTAGGAAAATTTGAAATTTGATGAAATCAATCTGTTCCAAAACACCCTAAGCAATATGGAGAGTTGATTGACTTGAAATAAACACAGGACATAAATACTTAATGATATGCATTCACGTTCAAATATTTTTGGGTGTGTTATATACGGAGAAATAATGTAAGTCGTTGCATATGGATAGAAACGAAGTGCACTTGTATTATAGTTCTATCACTTGTCAACAAAGCATGATAAATCTCACTAGAAATAGAACGATTCAAAATATCCCCATCAATCAATCTTTAGAGCTCTAGAATTCATTTGGGAAAAAAAATAAGAGAATTATTTTTCTCATTAATTTGCCAAAACAAGTTTCATAGATTTAAAATGGTCAACAATACAGATTCATATACAGCAGGAATTCTACGTTACGTAAATGATAAAAAGAAAAAGAAGTCAAATAGTTATTACTCACTTGGACCAGCCATTAGCTGGAGAACCCTCAAGTACATGGCTACTAGCAGATCCATTGGGACTTCCATATATAACTTCATTCTGTGTCTGTGTAGCTCCCTCATGGCCATTAAAGCCACTTGAAAATGGTGGGAATAAAGTACTTTGTGACCATGGATCATAACTACTTGAACTTGTAACAGGACTGATGTTCCCGCCGCCACTCTGACCATTTGGAAGAAAAACATTTTGAGGGGAATGGGTATTGGAAATCATGTTATTGTCTTTGTTGAAAAGGGAAGCCATAGTCTTTTGAGCTGATGGAAGCATAAAATCATCCTTGCTTGGCACATTCCTTTGTGAGGATAAAAGCCAACTTCCTGGGCCACCTACCAAGCCTAAGCTTTCCTGACCAAGCGGTGAAGTACTCCACATCTGCCATGTTCCATAATCATTAGCAGCTGCATCATCTCCAGAAGAAGCATGCTTTTCCCGGGACAATGGGGACTCAATCGGAGATGGCTTATTGAAATCGGAACCCGCAGATATGTTTTTTAAAGAGTGAGGCTTTGCTACATTCATGTCCGTCCCAAAGCCGGTTCCCAAGTCCAACTGAAAATTCTCAAGGGACTCTGAAACAGGCCCAAGCAAGGAAGCTGGAATTGGATCATAACATGGGTCTTCAAAAAGCTCTTGATCATCATGTCTAAAATCATGTGATGTATTTCTAACGGGAGAGAATAATTGTTCAATTGCAGGGGAAAAACCTATACTACTGGTTGATCCACCATTTGGATGGGTGGAAACATTAAATGGTGATGGAAGACCAAAGTGAATTGGATTGTTAAAAGATTGAGTAACTGGTGACTGGCCAGATGACTGAGGGCTTTTGGCTTCTGCTTGAGTTTTGGAATTTGGTCTACATATTACATTTGAATTGGAGGATTGTGGAACAGATGAAGATCGAGTAAATAATTGCTGCCATGACATTTTAGGCGCCGTCCATGGCTTTGGTTGTGGAAGTACCTGCAGTAAACAATCATGGCAATATTGTTTATCTTTCAGATTTTTCTAAATACAACTATGATGATTATATATGCAAGCTATTATTATTAAATAAAGCATCGCATAATTTTGTTTATAAATAACAGAGACCGAAAGTTTAGAATGTCGACAAATACAATGAAATTAAGTAATAAGAGAGACATTTGAATACAGGGATAATTTGAAAAATCCGCATAACATTTAATAAAATAAGTTCTTAATGTTCCAACACCAATCGCCTTCAACAATAACAGTATTATGAAATAGCGAAGAAAATAAAACAGGTCGAAGGGCCACTTACAGAGTGATTGATATTCCTATCATCTCCATTCAAATTGGTTTTTGCAGTTGGACGTTCAGGAGGGAAAATATCTCTCTTGCTGGCAGCAGTATGAACTTGATCTACAGAACTGTTAAACTTGGTTTCTTTCACCATAGTAGCAGAACTATTAGTTCCCCTTCCAAAACCTAATGCTTTTGAAGATGACAAAAATGTACCCCGCATGCGATCAAGGTACCTGGTTCCAGTATTTCCTCGGTTATAATTGTTCGTAGTCACATTTTTACTATGTGCATTGTCTGTACTCTGTCCCTTGCCACTCTCTAACCCAGATTTTTGATTCTCTCTACGATCTGTTTCACTTTTTTTCTCAACATCACGCTTCCGTTCACTTTCCTTTCCAGCTCTTCTTTCCAATTCTTCTACATCAGAGTTGCTCTTACTAGAACCTTTATCTTTATCTTTTCTTTTTTCCTGACGCTTCTTTCCAGTTTCCTTCCTGCTATTTGTCTCCTTACTGGGATTTAATGATCTTGTGCGATCTTTTTCAGCTTCGGCTTTCTCATCCCTCAATCTCCTACGCTCCTCCACTAACCTAGCAACCTCCTCCCTCTGTTTTCTCTCTTCCTCCTCCAAGAGTTCTCTCTCTAGCCTTGCCTGCCTCTTTTCCTCGGCTTTCCTGCGTGCTTTTTCCCCTCTACTTTCATTAAGACTTTCTCCATTCTCACCTCGTTTTGCTAAGAGTGCCCTATGTTCAGCATCCGATGAACATTCTTCCCTTGAACTAACTCTAAAAATCTTTCTCCAGAGCCATCTAATGCTCAAGAAAAAATATGTCAAAATTTTACAAATAAAAAACAAAATACCGGAATACGAGTTGTCTGTTACACAATGCTCGTCTCCTCCAAAAAGACCAGCATTCTCATTGCCCTTCCAGTTTCCGGGATTACCTGGAACAGGCCCACCTATCCAATTTCCATTCTCCAACCAGTCCTGGCCGCACATCCATCCATTTTCAGACCAAACCTTGCCATTTAATATCTTTCCACTTTTACCAACCAACTCCTTAACAATGCCAGAATTCGAAATCCCCAACCCTGGCGGCAAGTCTAACGCCGGTCTCTTTGAAACATGCCCACAATACGAACACATAAACCGACCCCCACCAGGGTTTTGATCCCTATACGGATTATAACAATTCCGACACCTCCTCGTAGCTGTCTTCCTTAGTTTTTGCATCTCTAATGCCTCAAACCTCTTCCTCTCCCTAAGCCTAGCATTCCTCCTTACCCGCCAAGCCGACAGCTGAGGCATCAAAATCTCATACCAAAAGAGAGTAACCAACAACACAAAAACACAAGCCAGTCTCGGCGAAGTAATCTCAAACCGAAAAGCCGGCGGCAGAAGCTGAGAAAGTGCCCATAAACCAATCAATGGTATAACCAACCATGGTAGCACAGTAGCAACCCGGCGAGATAACTTCTGAATCACACACAGTATACACATTATCCTCTAACCCTAACCTTCTTCCTTTTTCTTAACTATATCCAATAAAAATCAATGCTTTCAAGAAAACCCTAATAACCCTCTTTACCTTTCTTCCTCAAAAACAATACCAACAGAATTTTACCACCAAAAACTTCAGAACCCTAAAATCCCAAACCAAACAAAAAATGGAAATAAACAAAATTAGAATCTTTTACCAGAAATTCAAAAAATAGAAATGAAATTAGCCTATTGTACAAGCTAATGCACGTTAAAAAAACGATTTTAACGAACTTTGCAATAAATAAAAAAGAACGATTTTGAGCTTCAACAATGGTGATTGTACCATCAATCGAAAGGAAAATGGAACGAGAATCAAATGCTTACAGATTCGGTGGTAATGGAGAGAACGAGAAGAAGAAAATGGGAGCGAAATGCGAATGAAGGAGAAGCAGATGAAGGTGTTCGGAGCTGATTCGGGTCGGAGGCTCCGTCGTGGTGTTTGGGTTCCGCAAAAGAAGAGAGAGAAAGAAAGAAAGAAACTATGCGTTATAGAAGAGAGAGAAAGAAGATAAGAAGAGAGAGAAATGGGAGAAAAAAATTAATGGATAAATATATTTTTTCTTGCTAAAAAAATACTGTGGATTTTGATTTTGATGATCTCTATTGGAAAAAATTCTTTAGTTTTTACCATCTAAATTATTAAAAAAATATTACATCTTTTGTTTATGTAAAGTTATAGACCAATTTATTCCTCCGAAAGAAAAAGTTAGACTAGATTTATTTTTAGATCTTTATGAAAGAGGTTTTTTTTATTTACATCTCTCAAAAATTTCAAAAAAATAAATAAAAAATCTCTCTAAAATTTGAAATCATGAGTTGGGCTAGCAACATTCTATCTAACACTCAATTTTTTATTGACTTAAATCATGTTGAATCTGTTTAAAATGGTTCTGTTTAAAATGGTGGATCATACAATGATTTCACAAGATAAGAGAATGAGTGTTAAAGAGAGTATCACTAACATCCTTTTTAAAATCATATTTTTTTTTATATTCAGTGAACCTAAAAAATAATTTTCTCATTTATTTAAGATAAGAGGAAGTGTATTCGAAGGTTAAACAAAAATTTAGGTATATTCAAATTAGTTTATCATTATCATCACAAAAACATTTAATTCAAAGATTGGTATAGAGACGGTTTATTTAGTCAAGTTTTAATGTACTCCGAATGTTGTCTATTAAATTAGTGTGCCACATGTAATTTTAAAAATTTCGCAATTTTTTAGCACGGCTTGAGTTGCTTTAATGAATGAAATTTCCTTTTAAAAAATACCTATGAAGAATGAGAAAAGTCCTATTTTGTTTGACATGGCCTTATTATTCCTTTTAATATTCCTTATAAAGAATATAATTAAAAAATGAGAAAAGAAGAGGTAAATGGATAGTTAGAGAGATGTCATTAGCTATATTACCTATGAACACAAATGTTAATTTTCGTCAAAAAGTCTTATTTTGTTTTTGATAGTAGTCAAAAAGACATACTAGTTCACTATTGATGGTGATTTTACATGAATATAAGTAAATAAATAAATTGAATTTTGTTATGACCTATAATATATCCACCAATCACAGTGCAACTCATATTCACCAATCATCACCTTCATCCAAATTGTCATATCCTCATTTCCATATCAGTACGTATGAATTGGGAGAGATTTATGTTGTTTGTGACATGCTCTATAATAAGGGGTGTTTAAAAATAAATCAGGTACCTTAGAAACATAAAAATAAAAAAAATAAAAAAAACAGGTTAATTTGGTACCTTGGGTCCGTTTGTTTATGATTTTTTTAGAATGAAAAAAAAGTTATAAAAAAATCAATTTTGTTATATATTTAAGTGTTTGTTTAAGATTTTTAAAAAACTTATTTTATAAAAAAAATCATTTTTAAATCTAAAATGAAAAGTTATTAAGTTGAATTTTTTCAAAATCCATAATTAAAAAAAAAAAGGAGTTAACATATGAGCAATGTCATGTCTCCTAGGTCCATGAATGTTGTGTTCACGAGGATTGGTTTTGCTATCCAAAAAGATCTAGCGGTGTAGCTTGTTACCCACTTGCCTTCTATTCAAACGTAAATAATAGTTTATATATATATATTAAGTTCAAAGTTTAATAAAAAAATTAAAAAAAGTATAGTAGGTATTAATGATCAGCAATCTTTAGACCATCCATTTGTAGATGAAAACACTTCTCATTTTAAAGTTAGTTGAAGGAGGATGACTTATGTTTGAATATATTTACGTAAAATTGTTTGAACAATAAATTTGACTGTCAAATAAATTCTAGAATCCAATTATTTAATTTCTAACTTCAAGTTATAATCAACTCATAAGGCAAAATAAACTATGCTCGTGAGCAATTAAACATGTCAAAATAAATGCTACATCTCTAAAGTCAGTTTTATCTCATTCAAAAATGGAACCAAATAAACCAAGTTGTTTGGACTCCGGTGGCAAGGAGCTCATTCCAAGAACGTACCTGGGAAATACCAGGTTCGATTTCCAGGGGGAACAACACTTGGCCAGTGCGCATGCCTCTACACATGAGCTGGATTAGTCGCTCACCTTTGGTGGGTCGGAAACCGGTGCGAAAGAAGAAAAAAAATGGAACCAAATATACCCTGATTTAAATATCACAAACTCAATTCATATAGAAATACATTTATATATGTCCTTTTGGGTGTTGATCGCATGGATGTCTTTATCAGTGTTTTGTTTTTAGGTGTTCCACCTATATACGACGTTTTTTTATTGTACTTCATCGGTCTCTGTTCGTCTTGTGCAGAGATTGAAGTTTTAATAAATTTTTGCCGATTCAAAAAATAAAAATAAATACATTTATTCAAAAATAAAAAAGTCATAGAAATACACAAGCGATAAAACGACATATAATTTCTCAAAATGAGAGAAGGAAAGGGAAAGAGGTAGCACTTTGGTGACATATAGTTGAGTGACATTGGTGACATTGGACAATCACAATGTCACAATGCTTGTGTTTCTAGCACTTGGGTGACATAGAGTTGGGTAACATTGGACAATCACAATGTCACAATGCTTCTGAAAGAGAGAGAAACACAAACATTGTGACATTGTGATTGACCAATGTCACCAACATCACCCAAGTCTATGTCACCTATATGCTATTCGAGGAGGGTGGTGGTGGGGAATGTAATTGTGTCACTTAAATATTATTGCTTCCTCGTTGTTATCATAGAACCTTGAAAGCAACATATGAACAACTTCATCACTTGTTTGGAAGCTAGCCCTATTGGCAGTGATAGCAACAGAGTTGAGAGACAAATGGTCCCCATATTTCATAAAGACCTTTATTTCACCCTCATGTTCTCAAATCAATTCTTATTCCTAGATAACATGGTTTGAAAAAATTTATGTGGTTATCAATGTTGAGGAAGGTACTCTAGCTGGTTACTGGAATGTACACTGCTTGATTTCTTTTTTTGGTCAAAACATTGCTTGTTGTGACCTTGTGTTTATACATGAATATTACGGAGATGATTTTTTACATGTCAAAACACCGTATATTTAGAGAAACATATATATCTATTTTGCAACAACTATTTTGAACATAGAGACATTTTTGCAAAAGCATTTATTTTGAAACTTTTCTTTCTTTTGCTTTTATGAAAATACCTATATTTTTTTGAGCACGTAAAAAAAACGTATTTGTGTGGTGTTTTTTTGAAACATATCAATAAGCTAAACCCATACTTCGAGTCGTCTTTATCGGAATATTTTTCTTCTCATTTCGGACAATTAGCAATAATTTTTTTGTGGACTTCTAGGAATCTCTTTCATGTATCTTAGTGAGGAAATTTTGAGGTATGGATACAAGATCATTTACATGTAAGACCTAAGCACTTTATCCGAACAAATATAGAACCAGAATGGATGGTTTTATGTCTCTTACTGGTTCTTCCTCCCAAACTAAGACCGATTATTCAAATAGATGGAGAGAAACTAATGAGTGATTCGAACCCTCGGTAAAAAAAAAAAAGCTTACATAGCAGTTCCAGTGCTACGCCTTGAACCACTCGACTATCTCTCCTACATAATGATTATGCCCCTAATCCGAGTGAAAAGTAAAGATATATTCATATATCATTTCTCTCTTTAAGATGCAATCCTAAAAGAGAGATTGAGAGAAAAAAAAAAAAAAAAAAAAAAAAAAAAAAAAAAAAAAAAGAAAAAAAAAATGAAAAAATATTAAAGATATCAAAGAATATTACGATGAAGATATTATTTTTAATGTTATTGGTATGACAAAGATGACTCCACCTATTAAGGAATAAATGTACGACGAAGATGTTATTTTTAATGTTATTGTATTGGTACGACGAAGCAGATTTAGTTTTACCCAATTGTAAATGTATTATTATATTAATAAAATGTGATTTTATATCTATTATTTGTGTTCCTTTATTTTAGTTTTTATTTGCATTTATTAATGTATATGAAATACAAAAATTCAAATAAAAAATGTGTATTAAAGAAATGTCAGTTTTAAATCTAACGTGAATATATTACGAACACAACGGCAGTTAACTGCCGCTGGAGCCAGCGGTTGTTAACAGCCGCCGCTTAACCCAACGGTTGTTAACCGTTGAGGGCATTTAAGTATTTTACTTATGTCAATGTGAAGTTTCCTATGTCAGAAAAACAATTTTCTTCGTGCTAAGCTTGCTAAACTTGTTCCTAAGCCTGTTAGAGATTCTTCTTCAGCTGGAATTGGGCTTTTCTTAGCTTTTATTGGGCTTCAAAGTAGTAAAGGTATTGGGCTTGTTGGGTATAGCCCATCAACGTTGCAAACACTTGGAGGTTGCCCAAGATCCGATTTAACAGCGTTAACTCCTGTGGTAACTGCAGTTAACGGAACAGTTAGTTTGCTTTCAGGTAGTGCATAATTTTAGTATTTTTTTTTTTCTTTTATGATGCCATAATACATCAATCTTTAAAATTCAATTGATAATAAAATTCAAACTATATATAGCAAAATGTATAGTGTTAACCAACACGAGTAGTGACAATAACACAAATGATAGATGTTTGAGTCTTTTATCATTGGATCTATGATTCGATTCTTGACTGCCGGTAATATAGAATAATATATGTTTGGAGAAGTCATCCTTTCAAAGCTACTTTAAAACAAAGTTAAAATAAAGCTCTTTAAGAAAAAGGCTAAAGCTGTTTGGTTTCTTTATTTTTTTTTTTAGTTCTAAAGTTATTTTTGAGTTAAAAGCTGTTTGGCAAAATATTGTACAAAACTTTGAATTTATTATTTTTTGGTGGTGTCTGGGGTTCGAACCCAGGACCTTGCATATATTTATGCATTGTCTATAAATAAAAAAACTTTGAATTCATTATGAATTAACATAATAAATAAATAAAATGTCTAAAATATTTTTTGAAGGGAAAAATGTTTAAAATATAAAAGATATATTTTTACCAATACTATATTTACTCTATAACAAATTTTGTTATAAGAATACCATATTTTTAGTGTTGGTCAAAAAGATAAGAATTTATATTATATAATATTATATTTGTTACATTGCTGGTGTCATTGAAAAAATATGTTTAGTTTTTTTAATAAGAAAAAGATATGCATAGTTTGTTACAATACAAATGTGTAAATTATATATAAGTATAATTTTTTTAGGCAACTACACTTGTATTTTTAATTAAAATCAAAATTTTATAAAAATAATTATACGCATTACACAACACTAACAAAAATTATACGCATTAGCATAACAAAAAAAAACAGAAAGAGGAGCATAAAATATTACTCTAAACGCTAATGTGTGTGTATTTCCTTGGTTGAAGAAAGGGAATAAAAATATTCGGTGTCATTCATTGACAGCGTGAATACAAATATTTGCGAGGTTGTGATGATCAAAAGATATTGAAATTAATATATAAGTGATAAAAAGATAATAAAATTCCTTAAAAAAATAGATAATAAACTTAAATGGAACTCATTAAAAAATTAAATGGACCGGTTAAAAAAATAAATAAAATAAAATGGAATAAAAGGTTGCCGGCGGGAGTTGAAGAGAGTTGCTTGTGAATTAAATTGGGGAGAAATAGTTTTTTGAAGTAGCATTCAACAACTTTTGGTTAAAGTTCATTCCATTCAATTTTATGCATTCTAAAAAAAATACTTTTTTCGAAGGTACTTTATTGATATTGTGTTTGACTTAACTTCTCTTTAAAAACGTAGAAAAACTGAAAAAAAGTCGGGCCAAACGGTACCTTAGTCTAACGATTAGTCTTCACAAATATATAAAGAGATTTATTGATCGACAAAAATCGATAGAACTAAACGATATGCTTTTGCAACATATCAAAGAAGCATTGCATTGTCTATTAGTATTTTCATAGTTGGAAAAAACTCATGAACTAGAGTTTTTGACAAATGAATTAGGGAATTTATAAGATGTGTAAATGGTATAATGTGCAAAAAGTAAAGTCAAAGTGTTGATACAAGTGACTGTATGTATCCATTCAAAAAGAAAAAGAAGCGACTACTATGATTGTGTATTTTAGTTTAATGAAATACATGTTCTTTGGTTTGGTGTGTTGACCCATTGTAACCACTTTCATCCTTTGGAATTTTAAGGAAAAAAAGGGTGAGCTATAATCAAATTATCATTCAAATTGGAGAGACATATCTGCAGGCTCAAGTACATATTGTGGTTTAATGAAAATTTTAAGATAAGGCTTTTGAAGTCAATAATAATATTTAAAAACTTTGCAATTGTTTGGCAGAGCTGTTATTTGGACACAAAAAACTAACGGCGCATAAATACACTCTTGAAAAAAACGCCGTATTATTAATACATTCGAGTTAATGAATTTTATTAATTATCATGAGATCCGATGAGAGATAAAATATCGATAAAACAAATGAAAATTGTATGTTTTTATGGTGTCTAATGTCAAAATTTGTGCCCAAAAAACAGTTTGACATTGTTCATTTTCTTCAAAAGAGTGGTGTGCTATTTTTGATTGGTTCCATATAGTGATCCTCAAATTTGCTGGACATCCTTTTGGTGCTCACTACTCAAGTTGATGTCTGATTGAGTAAAAGCAAGACGTTTTGGCTTTGTTAGTTTGATTGATATGAGTTTATGTCTAAATTGCCTATGTTTGATGCTATTATCTTTTTTGGTGGCATGGGAGGAGAGTGTTTCTGATGAGGCTGCAGTGAATTATGTCAATGCTTTCTGCTATATGAGGTCTACTAGCATAAGTATTAAGAGTGTTGTAATATTATAAGACATTACAACGCATCTATAAGTGTTGTAAGTATTATTATTATTATTTTTTTGGGTTAAATATGATTTTGGTCCCTATAAATATGTCAAATTTTCATTTTAGTCCCTCTAAAATTTTCCTTCAACTTTTAGTCCCTATAAAATTTTCAATCACTACTTTTGGTCCTTATTTTTAATTTAATTTTTGTATTTTTTAATGAAATTGTGCAAAAATGTGTAAAATATTCTAAAAAAACTTCCTTTTAAAAAATTAGAATTTTTTTAACAAAACACAAATTAAATATGAATTTTTTACCGTAAAAAATATAAAAATTCATATTAAATTCATGGTTTGTTAAAAAATTCTAATTTTTTTTTTGGAGTGATTCTTATAATATTTTGAATTTATCTGTAAAATTTTATTAAAAAATATTAATTCTACATATGAGTTTACTTTAAAAGAGGGACCAAAAATGAAGATTGAAAATTTTATAGGGACTAAAAGTTAAAGGAAAATTTTAGAGGAACTAAAATGAAAAATTGACATATTTACAGGGACCAAAAACATATTTAACCCTTATTTTTTTTATAGTACTTCATCTTATCCTTGTACAATTATTTCCACAAACAGTATGCATTTGCAATCGACAATGTATATAATATTATCTTTTTTTTTCTCTCTCTATTTAAGTGTATATAGTTTTTTTGAGAGGATTTATGTGTGTATAGGAGGAATACTTAATGAACATTTAGTTATCTGTCTTTTATAGCTCGTTTAAATTGTTACCCAAATTCAGACGCTATAGAGGAGCTTCACATTGACGAAAGTGACATTGCTGGGAGCACAAGAAATACCAAAAGAAACTAGGCACATTAATTTTAACTGCATGATACTCAATCAACAATTATAAAAAGAGAAGCTAAAATTGATGGAAATGAGAATTTTGTGGAGGCAATGGTATGGTTGAGCTAGCTAAAAGTGTTGCCAGAATATATATTATCAGTTTATCACTGGTCTAGCTCAAGCTGTGGACCCGACAACAAGTGTATTTATTTATGTCAAACAATAGTACATTCATTGCTTGAGAAATGAGAACCTCGTCCATGTTTATACATGTAGGTCCAAAATCTGTTTGAGCAAATAAAAATCACATAAGTAGGAGAAAAACAGTGTATATGATGTCAAATCCTTACATTTATTGTTTTCAAAAAATAAATCTAATGTTTATGATGATAAAAAAAAAAAAATCAACCAAATGAATAACGATGGAAGGTTTTGAAAATAGATTCTTGCTAACGAGTCTCATTGAAACACTCTTATAATCCACAGTAATGCAACAAAATTCTAGTCCATTTCGCAAAGATTCTTCCAAACATTTTTTTTTTTGACAAGACATTCTTCCCAACTTGTTTGTGGTACAAAGGCCATTTATAGATTCCAATTATAAAGACCAAATAAAATGTTTGATTTTGAATGTCATTCTCGTATTATTAATTTCACTCCGTGGAACTCTACCGAAAATGAAAAAGAATAGTCATTTTATAACTGGACAAGCTTTGGACCCAATAACATATTTTTTTCACAAACAATATAATATATATACTTCCTCAGTCATATTTCTAAGCAAAAAACTATTTTTGTAAGTTCATTGCATACCCTATGTATTTGGTATCTAATATAGATCACACAAGTTATATATTCAATGAATTTAAAAAGTGATGTTTTGCTTATAAACGTGACCAAATGGAATACATCTTACCGGGACCGGCCCTGGTCAAGTGCAACCAACCTCTTGGCAGAGAGTCTCACATTTAGAGGGCCCTCAAAAAAATTAAAGAAAGGAAAAAACACTTGTACCTATGAACAAAATCCATCACTAAATCGTCATTTTTCGTAGGTAAATGTTTGGAAGACAACATTTTTGTTGTCAATTATGAATTGTCCATAAGTAAAGGTTAATTTATCCATAGGTAAAAGTCATGTTTGAACCATTGCTTATATATTTAACTACAACTTAATTGTCTATCACTATAAATAGTGTTGAATTTTTTTTCCTTTCAATTCTTCTTAAATGAAAATTGTCAAGTTTGTAACCAGGCCTCTTAATTATCATGAACGGCCCTGTATTTTATATTTATGGTTTTTTCTTGTCATGTTATAAATATGTAGTATCTACCACCATTTAACATTGACTAATTATTCAACGAACATATTAATCACACAATAGTGATTCTCTCCTCTAAACAAATTTTTTGTTTTCATATACAAAAGTTTGGATTAAACTCATAACCACTTGCTTAAAAGATTCAAACCTCTTATCACTACGATTACATAGCACCATCAAAGTTAAAATGTTAGATGTACACAAATCTCAAAATATATGCCGTAAAACTTTTTTTTTTTTTTTCTTACTTATTTCCGCTTTGTTAAAAAACAAGCGTGTCTATATAAACAATTTTTATTCGATGTACACATTTTAATCTATACTTCTATACAAGAGAATGCAAAGTTTTGTTGCAGTAGTTTTTCTTTAAATTGTACCATTCATTTTTAATATGGTATATTTAGGGAAAATTTAAACTCAAGACAACATATTGGAAAGGTACTCTTGACCAGTTGATCCAAGCCTGTTGTACGTACAATATGTTGTCAATGATAAGTGGTTGGAGATGGAAATGGTGGGTCTGGCTTCGTTTTCTCTTCAATTATATTATTACTTTCAGTTTAGCTTCTAGGTCTCATTTCAAATATACGAGGGACAAGTGTCGAGTTTATTGTACTCTCTTCATTTTTGCATGCATTATTGTGTATGTGATAATGAGTTTTCAACTAACAATAACCACAATATAATTCAAATAATTCATTATTAACGGATAAATTAGAACATTAGAAACACGTCATACACTGCATTATTGTGTGAGAGTGAGGTTGAATGATAACAATGCTTAAAACTATAGTTTGCGTTATTTTCTTCCTTTCTATAGTTTTCTTTGAGACTATCTAGCTAGTTAAATTTTTAAAAACTATATACCGGATATATGCATGATAATTACATAAACAAAGACCACATGTGTTGTTCAAATCCGGAATAGTTAGCCCAACTAGTTTGAGTTAAAGAATAAAAACTCCGAGGTTGCAAGTTTCAATCCTTTAATCTAACAATTTGCGATTTAGAAAAAAAAAGAAAGATATTTTCCGTTTCTTTTTAAAAAATATATTCAATTAATATACCTCACTCTTCAAATGTGATTGCATTGTGTTGCTGCTATTGTGAACATTTCTATTTTTGCAATGCATGATGAATTCGAAGCGGCATAAATTAATTTTTATTTGCATTGAAGGGGATTTGTTTATTTTTATCTTTAATATTATATGATGTTTTATTTTTGTGGATGTTTGAGGAAGTTGGATTATACGGTGGCTTTGTGAGGTTTTGTCCAAAAAGAATGTTGAATTTCATGGTAATTTAAAGGAGATAATAGTGTGAGTAGAGCCATGGTTTCATCATAAATAGTTTAATTTTAGGTTTACTTGTTCTTTAGATTGCATTTAATAAACATATAATATTTAATGATTGAAAGTGATGACATAAGAACCACCTATAGAATGCTTTTATTTTAAAAGTCTATAATGAATTCTAGAAGTAGTTTTTTTATGTTGATGTAAACTATATACTATCTATATAGTATTATTGACTAATTAAAACATAATATAATGGTCTCCTCCATACAAAATACTACTATAATTTGTCAGTTAGTGTATGATGTGAGCAGCACATGCACTTTTCAAATTCACGAGTCATCATCATATATAACAATATAGACACATTAATACTTTGTATGATAATATTTTTGGTCCCAAATAGTCACTAAATGAAATAAAAGATGCCTTACAATATACATTATTCTTTGATGAATGTGTTGTGTTGTCTTGATATCGGAGTATGCTTCTCCATTGACCATGCAGGCTTATACCAAAGCCAAAACAAAAAATGTTTTCATGAATTAATTCGAGTTTGGTCTAGCAGAATAGATTATAATAGAATAGATAAATGATACTACTAGTTAATTGCTTATGATAGAATAGATAAATGATACTACTAGTTAGCTGTCTTGGTATCTTATACTATGATTTATACATCTACTTTTCATGTGTGTTTGAGCACACATATGAGTTGCCGTTTTTTATGCTTATAATAGCCAGCCAAACAAGAATATAAAATTCTCAACTCCTCAAGTCATTTTGGTAAACTTACAAAAGAAGTTGGTGTATACTTTGTCATTTTTATGTCAAGTTGCAGCATAATAATTTTATGGCTAAAATATGGTTTTGGTCCCTGCAAATATGCCTCGTTTTGGTTTTAGTCCCTGCAAAAAAAATTTGTTGTTTTTGGTCCCTGCAAAATATTTTGTTTTTGGAAATAGTCCCTGCATTTTGCAGGGACCTTTTTCAAAATCAAAAGATTTTGCAGGGACTATTTCTCTAATAAATAGTTAAGTCATCATGTGACACATGTGCAAATTATCACAAAAGTGGAGCCAGGGACCAAAACCAAAATGAGACATATTTGCAGGGACCAAAAACAACAAAAAAATTTTGCAGGGACCAAAACCATATTTTAGCCTAATTTTATTACTAACTATATTAGGAAAGTAGAAACAGTAAATTTGAAAATTGACCCAAGTACTTTACCCCTTTTTTGTTTTGTTTTGTTTCAAGGATAAGGACTTTACGGTTTTTGTAAGTATTTAGAAAAGGATGCGCATTAACAAATTGAATTTAGATTACATTAATCTTTGGTTATATTAATGACATTATTCATAAAATTCTCTTAATCAATCACTATTTTTTATTTAAATAATTTATTTCATTCATTCTTCTTTCATTTTCTCTGGACGTTAACTTAGTTAGACCATTCCTTAAAAAAAAAAAAACTTCGTTAGACTTGCTCAAAAAAAAAAAAACTTAGTTAGACCGCGAGTACGGTGAAGTAGGTCAAAATTTTACATTGAGGACATTGTTGGTTTTTTTTTTTTGAAAGGATTGTTTGGTTTTTATTTTGTGATCTAGATTCTTACGAAAAGATTGCAAGGTTCTTTAAGTTGATTGGCATCTTTACTTTTAAAAACTAAGATGTCATTCTATAATTTTGGAAACAAAATTGTCTACATTCTACGGTTTCAAGAATCAAAATACCTCATCCGTTGATACAAACAGAATGATATGGTTCTATTTTAGGCTACGATGAATTCGAATAATAGAAGTGATTTGTGTTATGTGTGTTGGGTTTTGATTTTTGCTTTTCTGTTGATAGAGAGGGAAGGGGAGGTGGTACAGCTATTTTTTTGGCATTAAAATTTCAATTATGTTATGAATTTTTTTGGCCCGGTTAAAGGAAAGCGACGTCTTACAGGTTTTTACGGGTACCAGAAGCGAGTCGAAGGAGAAATTCTTGGAACTTATTAAATCACTTGTCTCATGTCTCAAGTCTACATTGGTCTATCATTGAAGACTTTAATGATATTCTATCTCCAAAAAGTTGATCGTCCTAATTGGATTATCATTGGTTTTAGACAAGCAGTAATCGACACAAGGTTGTTTGATATGGAGGGTTACCATTTTACATGGTTTAAAAGCTTAAAACTTGGGCACATGTCAAGCAGTTTAAAAGATTAAAGACGAGCATATTATTAGGAAATATGAGTTATGTGTGAGAAAGATATCTTCAACGTGGTTGTAGTCGAGTATTTTGCCTCAAAATATGAATTATAGAAACATTACCTTATTGTTTTATTTTTTCAATGGACAGCTAGTCCAATTGATAATTTGCATAAAGAAAACAAAATCAAGGAAGTAGACATAGAATATGGTGTAATATGAGTCACAAACCATAATAATGATTGATGTCTAAAATCCTAATCATATTTGTCTTGACCCTCTTGTGTGAATGGAAAAGCTCGACCAAGTTCTAAATTTTATTTTATGGTCTACATTGGTTTGCGCAGTCCACCTTACCTGCGTTCCAAATTTGTCCCCGTTGAAACAGATTCAAATATTTGAATTTTACAAGTTGATGATACTATCGTTTTCGTTAACCTATGGTTCATGGAAAAAGAGATATGGAAATTTAGAGTTCATTTAGATGTAAAGTATGAATAAAGATAATTTTAGATAAAAAAATTTCTTAACCGTCCTCGTGAGGATAACTCAGTTGAAAGGAACGATGCATTTTTTTTATTTTTGAAACAGGGACGATGCATTGTTATATGTAGGGGTTGTGATTCGAACTTCAGACACCCATTTATTCACCTTAAAAAAAAAAAGGTATAATTTAGAGCTTATTGCTTGATATGGATGACAATTGGACTCAGGTCCTACTGATGTACAATATTTTAGAGATCTCTTGGATGATTTTATTTGGCGAAATACTACAATTCGTACTATTTTATGAGTTTATTCGAAAACTTTTAAACCATAATCTTATTTCAATTGTGACGTTTTTATTGTCTTTTCTTAATTGAAGTACATGTAATTGATGCGGGTATGGACACCTAGATGTCTATAGAGCATAAAGAAAGACACTGACATTTTTATTGTCTTTTTATAATTGATGCGGGTATGGACACTTAGATGTCCATAGAACATAAAGAATGACACTAAAATCGTTGCTCATGAGAATATAAGCCAGTAGAATATGAGTATTTTTTTACAAACATGAGTATAAAAGGAAGGCTACTACCCTAGTACCCTATAGAGTACCCATTGTTTTTCTTCTCTAAACCGTCCTTTTAAACAAGATTCAATGGATTGGGATATTTAATACACCACCTCGTGCATTAATTGCTTATAATTGAATAGATAAAAGATAGTGATAAGCTAGTTAGCTGTCTTAGCGTTTTATATGATACATACATCCACTTTTCATGTGTTTGAGCACATAGTATGAGTTGCCATTATTGATATGCTTATAATCGCCAGCCAAACAAGAATAAAATATTCTCAACTCCTCAAGGCATCATGGTAAACTAACAAAAGAAGTTGGTTTAAACTTTTCCATGTTTGGTGTCAAGTTGGAGTGTGTTTTTATTACTAGGAAGTAGGACCATGAGTTTGAAAATTGACAGAACTACTCTACAGATTTTGTGAGTATCCTTTGCGTTTTATAGTACAGATTAAGAGGTAAATAAAAAATTATTAGTATTAAATATTTTAATAAAATTTTAGCATCTTCTTATTGTTTTACTTTTCAATGGACAGCTAGTTCATTTGATAATAATTTGCATAAAGAAAATAAAATCGACGCAATAAAACATTGAATAAGGTACATTATGAGCCACAAACATTGTTTGCCGCTGCAATGATTGATGTCTAAAATCTCAATCATCCACATTGAATTTGTCTTTTACCCTCTTTGTGGGAATGGAAAAGCTCGTCCAAGTTCTAAATTTTGTTTTACTGTACTTTTTTTGTTTGCGCAAGAGCAACTCTCTGTGGGTAGTGGGTATATACCATGGCATCTGTTTCTTGTACTTGCCCTTCAAAGTTCAAACTTGTCGGTGTGAAATTTTACTAGTCGATACCTTTTTTTTCTTAACGTATGTATAAGGAGTTAAGATCTGTCGGCATAGTGGTAAGAGTTTGATTTTATAGCTGTAAAATTGTATTCGGTGTAATAATTATATAAATTAATTACAAACATAGTCATATATATAGGTTAATATAAGTATAAAGGTCAGAAGCATATTCCTATAATATTTACTATAAATTATATTGATTATCTAAAAAAAGTAAAAGCTAAATTTAGTCAAAAAAATCTGATAACAAAATAAATTTAGTAAAGAGTTATGTTTTTTTTTTTCTTAAATATGATTTATAATATTTAGGAAAATGCTCGATGATGCGAAATATTTTCGCAAATATAGTTTGAAGCATGTATTTTTTTTTTCTTTGGAAAGGACGTAGTTTGCATTTTTGTTATTCCCCTAACACTAAGCAAGTACGGACCGTCAAAAACAATCATATATGGTAATTTTTATTTTAAATAATAATAATAAATTT
Organism: Medicago truncatula; assembly: GCF_003473485.1. Classification (NCBI taxonomy): domain Eukaryota; kingdom Viridiplantae; phylum Streptophyta; class Magnoliopsida; order Fabales; family Fabaceae; genus Medicago; species Medicago truncatula. Next base: position 33,767,588 of record NC_053048.1, read on the forward strand.
AAAATTTGTTTGATCAGAAATAACAATAGTTGATAAGATAACTTATAACGAATGACTTTATAGCGGATAGTTGATAAGCTTGTGTATAACTGATAGCGGATAAACTAGCTGATTGAATTTCTAGTGTTTGATAAAGTATTGATCTTATAAATATAAATTGACATAAAACTAATATATTTAATTAAATTAATTTTCCAATTAAATTTGTAGCGAGAAAGTTGAGATAAATAATAATAAGCTATAATCCTTAAGGTATAAGATACAATTTTTTTTTTCAAAACTGTTCAATTTTAAAATAGGGGGACCAATTCCTCAAGAAGATAAAAATAAAAGGATCAAAATTGTAATTAAGTCTTTTTTTTACAAATAATTGTTATATTGTATCATTGAAAAAGATAAATATAAATTGTTATAATATAAAAATACAAAATTTACACCCGCCAACACAATAAAACCAGCAAGTAGACATATGTGGAGCACCCATCAACCGTTAGTTTATTTATAATAATATTAATAATAATTTTTTGGGAGAATAATAAAAATAATAAAGTGTGGATATGTTAGTAACTTGCATTTAATTGTGGGTACATAGTGAATAATAAAAACAGATGAACAGATGCTTCGCGTGGTTTGTGCAAAATATTTTCGCCCCATTTAGCATGTAATATTTATAGAAAAATAAATCAAAAAATTGAAATTAAATTAAAATATAACAAATTTTAAATATAATTCACAATATTGTGTTTTTAATTTAAATAACATAATTTTATGTTTGAACATTGAAATATATTTTAAATTTTATTCAAAAAAGTTTGCACTTAAGGTGCACTAAGTACTTCCTCCGTTCCATCATTAATTGAATGAATCTAAAAAGTCAAATTTATTTATATTTTGGAACGGAGGGAGTATATACTTTTCATACAAAAATATCTCATGCAAGTTTTCAGTCCTGCTAAAATTATCTTGTGGGTTTGGTTCCGTGCATATTCCTCTTCATAATTGGTCCTTCTTTTATCCAAAAAAACAAAACAAATGAATTGGTCCCTTCTGCTTGTTTTTTTAAAGCAAAACACCCAAAATGGAGATTATTTATCACATGACTTTTTAAAAGGCATCATTATTAGGCACTACTTATAGTATTTTAAACAACTTTTTCCTTAAAAAAAAGAGTATTTTAAACAATATTTTTTTTAAAATTATTATAGTAGAAACTAAAACTGAATTTATATGGAAAATGGAACTTATAATTTATGAAGTTATAGAAATTAAAAATAAATCAACCCTTTAAAAATATAATCAACAAAACAATAACAATGAATTGTTTTCATCAATGGATTATTATTTTATTTTTTCACGGAATTTATCAATGCAGATGTTGGTACTTGGTACCACCATATACAAACAAAAACAAGAGATTCTAAATAATAATCCAAATCATCTAAAAGAAAACGAAAAAAAAAAAGAAGTTACCGAGAAACCGGTACTTCCTGTTTTTCAGCCAACTCAACAAGCAAAGGTCGCAATTTATTTTTCCACAATTGCGCGTTATATTCATCCCCTTTTCCACGCTTCTTCATTTCAACAACAACCAATTCTTCCGTTAACTGGTAAATCACAACAAGAGCAATCAAATTACCTTCTTGCCCTTCCAACCTTGCCCCACCACCATTCTTCAATCTTTTCACCACCACCTTAGTTCCCACCACCTCCTCAACCCTCTTCACAATCCTCTCCGGTAGCTTGGCCGAAACAACCCGTTCGACTAAACTCAAACCTACATTTTCCTCGAACATACCCGACATATCTAACCCAGTTGAAAATGAAATCAAGTCAAACGCGTTTAATGATTTAAACCCAGTCCGACTCTCTTCCATTTGACTCTTAACCAAAACTCGGTCTAGCTTGTATCCACCCGAGCTGAACCACGGGTCTTCAAGAATCTCATCAACACTTATCCTCGTCTTGGGATTTGTATCCAACATACGTGATAAGAGATTCTTCAGATCACATGACATCCATTTTGGAAACCGAAATTGACCACGGTAAATTTTTCTATAAAGCACAGTAACATTATAATCATTAAACGGTAAATACCCTGCAGTAACAGTAAACAAAACAACGCCGCAAGACCAAACATCAGCTTTGGCACCTTCATAGCCTTTCTTCGCAAGAATCTCCGGTGCCACGTAGGACGGCGTCCCACAAACGGTGTGAAGCAACCCGTCGGGTCGGATCTGATTTTTAACCGCGCTTAAACCAAAATCCGTTACTTTGAGATTATCATTCTCATCAAGTAAAAGATTATCCAATTTAAGATCACGGTGAAAAACACCGCGAGAGTGACAGTGTTTCACGGCGGAGATAAGTTGCCGGAAGTATCTTCTTGCATGATCTTCTGTAAGCTTTTCTTTCTTGGCTACTTCTTCGAAGAGTTCACCAGCTTCAGCGAACTCCACGACGAAGTAGATTTTGCTCTTCGAAGCGAGGACTTCGAAGAGATCGATGATATTCGGGTGATGAAGACGGCGGAGAATTGAGATCTCACGTTCAATGTTAGCAGCGAATTCTCCATTGTTGATGAGTTTCTTCTTGCTGATCACTTTCACTGCCACGCTCTTCCCTGTTTCAATGTTGGTCGCATGATACACCTTCGCTGATGCACCAACACCTAATAATCTTCCAATTTCGTATTTCCCGAACAAAACGACGCTGTTTGTTGACTCTTCATTCGCCATAACGGTGTCGTTCTGTACCTGATATCTAATTGAGTGAAAATAGTTAAGGGCGTGTTTGGGTCCCTTAAATTTGCCGTGGTTGTTGATTTTGTGAAGTGCTTTTGAAGATTAATGATGATTTTAATAATGGTTGTTAGAAGTGTATTTGAGAGAAGGAATAAGAAGAGTGTAAGCGATGTGGTGGAGTGAAGAGTGGAATACGGCTGCTATTTAAAGATAATCGATTCTACTACTTTGAATGTTTGGCTTGGTATATACGACAATATATGCTTTACTTTAATTTTTTTGTTATATTTTTAGTGGAAACATACAGGTGTAATGGTGTGACGCAGGTACAGTAATAATAATCATAATCACTTTCATATACAGTAACTGTTAAATCAGTGTTATGTTCGTGTACTATATGTAGGAATATGTGGTTAGAGGTTAAGGAACCGCGCTGGTAAATTATGAGGAAGAAAACACAGTTGAATTTATAAACTTTATATAAGTGAAATTTCATTGTATATTTAACCGTCTAGATTCATCGAAGAATTAATGTATTTGGTTGATAATATAAACTAAATACATTAGATATTTTATGAATCTAAATAAAAAGAAATTCTTAGAGTGGGAGAATGAATTTAAAGCTTATGGATAATGGTTGTTGTAAACCAAACGATGTTCATTTTGATGATGTAAAGGGGGGTTCGTGCGACAGAGTTGTGACCACATGATCAATGTGAATGCACATGTACATAGTACATACGATTGTACTATCACTATTTGTGTATAAATGGACAGTAACTGCCTCCCAAGTACCAACGTCAGGGTATCCCCAATTTCCCATGCCTTTTCATACAGGACTTATCAGTAATTTTATCAAACTTGTATTTATCTTTCTATAAAAAATAAAAAATAAAGCTTGTATTTATCACTTCCATAAAACTATAGGATTTTAAAGTATTTTTAGCCTCTAAAGTCTGAGAAAATTGCATCAAATTAATTATTTTCGAAGACATTCTTTAAAAATCTTACTCCATTCGTCCCAAATTGTATATCGCTTTATACTATCGATGAAACATTAATTTTACTTTTAATATTATATCCTTAGCTATTTATTACTCTATTTTTTTTTTATTCATTTATTTTATCTTTCTCGTATCATTTATTAAGGATAATTTTGTAAAACAACTTATAATATCGCTTTCCCACACAATATTAATTATATTTCTTAATATGTATGAAATATCCAAAACGTCATACAATTTAGGATGGAGGGAGTAAAAGATAAATTTTTACGGAAGTTTGTGTATTCGATGCATAAAAAATTGTCATATTTGACTTTTTTAAATACACTTCATCATTTTCAAAATATATATCGCACTCAATCAATGTACACATGTCAAAACACAATTTTGACAATTAATATATTTAATTATATGTAATAAAAAATTATAAAAATTTGATATTTTGAAAATATTCATCGAGGCAAATTAAACAACATCTTATATGCTAACATTTGTATTTATATATTAGTTAAAAAATATGGTCAAAGTAAACCATGTGAATAGTATACATTGTAAAATTGCAACATGTATTTTGAAACGGATGAAGTTTTTTTTTAAAAAAAAAAAATTTAGAATGCTTAAAGAGTGTATTCTGTTCCGAATACACTCTTTAGCAAAACCCAATATATAATAGTTCAATGCGCTCAAAATAAAAATAGGAAAATCATATGTTGTGACTTGTGATTTGGTGCTATATATGTATAACATCATAAAAACATACTCATTCTGGTCACATTTATAAGAAATTATTCTCTTTTCGGATTCATTTAATAACTGATGTATCAAGATAATATTATAGTTCAGATACATAAGTTATTCAATGAATCTGAAAAAAAAAATATTTTCTTATAAACGTTATCAGAGGGCATATAACTTTGATTTTTTTTTTTTGTAACGAGGAAGAAAGAAAAAGAAAAAAAAAAGAAGAGGGAGAGTCGAAATTAAGCTCCAAGCTTATCTCCTAGGATGAGAGATTTCATGTCAGGCGGATGACAGTTCCAGTGAGCAGAGCACCTTGCATGTGATCCTTCCTTAGTCACAAAATTTGCCCACGTATTTTGTTCCATAAGAACATGCACCAATGTTGTATTTTCATTTCCATGTAAAACATCTCTAATATGAAGGATGACGGTAGCATAAGTGTGTAAGGTATGATCACGCCAACAATAATCAAGTCAACTGCTTCCAATCGATCACTCTCACAAATAATTGCTAGGCTAGATCTTACATATGTTGTTTGCTTGATAGCAAGATACATGGAAAAGACCTACAAAGATGCATATCGAAGATGCAAAAAAAGTACTTAGGTACTTGAAGGGCACCCTGAGTTTTAGTGTGATAAATGAAAAGGGAAAAGAAGGAGAACTGCTAGGCTGGTATGACTCTAATTATGTAGGAGATTTTTATGATTGAAAGAGTACCTCTGGGTATGTGTTCAAGCTTGGATCATGAGCTATTTCATGGTCATCAAAGAAGTAGGCTATTGTGACGTTATCTACATCTGAGGAAGAATTCATAGCATCAACATTTTGTGCTTGACAAGTGATTTTGCTTAGAAGAATTGTTCTTCCGCTTTGGCATAAGCAGGTGAATTGCACCAACACTAATTGCACTGTTATTTACTGTGATAACAACTCATCTATTAAGTTATCAAAGAACCCTGTGATGCATACTCGAAACAAGCACGTTGATGTTAGGTACCACTTGAGATATCTCACGAAAGATGGTATAGTTCAATTGGAACATTGTAGCACACAAGATCAGTTAGCTGATATAATGACTAAACCTTTCAAGTTGGAAACATTTTGCAAACTAAGAGATAACTTAGGCATTTGTGACTTGTCTAATGTAAAATGATTGTATAATTGCTCGATTTAAGGGAAGATATGTTAGGAATTAGTTTTACTAAGCATTGTATTGTATTAAAACTATTTTGTACTATTGACCTATATAAGGCACTCACTAGTAAATGAATATAGTAGCAAAGCATTTTACCTTACATCTTTTATTTAATAAGGACATCGACTTATTAAAGATCCATATTGGAGAAAGAAAAAAATGGGTACCTATTTGTTACCGACAACTATATAAGAACTCTTTCTTCAGCAAATAACAGATCCCGCGATAAAATTAGGGAGAAAAAAAAGTAAATAAAGTTAGTCCCACCATCTTAAGTTCTTTGTTTGAGAGTTTATAGTTAAAGGGAGTTAGACTTGAGAGCAAAGAAAGGAGTTAAGGGAAAGAAAATTGTTAAAAGTCTCGATAAATTGATTCCTCATTTCGTTGAAAAAATACATCTACTTCTTTTCTTTCAAAGAGTCCAAATATACAATAATCAAATCAGATATAATAATGTCGGAATAGCTCTTGAAACACCACCTAAATAGCCAAATTATACAATATGATTAGACTCCGAAAGCAAGTTCACATAATGGATGACTAGCCAACTCCTAATTAAATCCCTAGATACTCCCAAAAAATTCACATCTAAACAATATATGATCAATAATTTCCTCATTTCCGCATTCACTCATGCACAAAGTTGCATTAGTTTGAAGAATTCATTGCCCAGTCGAATTATCCTTTATAGGGATTCATTATATAAGGTGAATAAATGGGGTGTCCGAGGTTCGAACCCCGGCCCCTGCATATAATAATGCATTGTCCTACCAACTGAGCTATGCTCATAGAACTTTCTTTATATATATATATATATATATATAATTATCCAATTCAAATGCCGTTTTTATACAAAATACAAACATTCATATGTCATATTCAATTGAACATATATATATATAGCCAAAAGTTTACGCGTTATAAAGGACTACAATTTCATTTTCGCAAGCTTTTTCTTTGATATGATAATGATTTTCAACATGTATATACAAGAGAAAAGATTTCCTAGATCCAACTGGGTGGGCTCGTATAATTTTTCAGTTTGATAAAAAAAAAGGCTCGTTAATTAATAAGCAATTCGATTATTTCTTTTATTTATTTAAATCTTTGGGAATTCAAATTAATTTTGTGGTCCATAGAGCACACATGTAAGGTAGTTGTCTTGTATCACTCATAGGTCACTGCAGTTTCGTAGAAGATAGAATTTGAGAAAATGACAAATTAAGCGTTCATAGGATCCAAATGACAAGCCATTATCAATTCATGTATATCCAAACAAAGGACATAAAGTTCAGAAAAACATTTTGCATGTGAACCACAAATTAATTATATCAATTTAAGTGGTTTATTACACTCAAAAATAAATATCAATGAAGATAACCAAATAAAATGAAAAAGAAATAGAATCTTGAAATAATATCCTTTTTCCCTTGTGCTAATAATATACATTTGTGTTTTTACCAAGTAAAAGAGAAATGATTTTTCTCTTAGTTGCTTAGACATAAATAATTATAATTACTAGCATAGAAACCGGACATACAGTCCGTGAGCACAACTTAGTTGTTAAAGATAATACATTATCTTTTTTTAGGAAAAGACAATACATTATTATATGCAGGATCATGTTAAAATCCCGCATTTGATAATCACCTACATATATATAACAAGCACGGGTAAAACAGAACACGTTTTTATTTTGTTGGCAAAATGACCAAGTGGAAATCTCTAAACAAATGAAAGCAAAATAGACAAAAATAATTCATGTGGTTTGACATTTTATATCTACATCTACAATCAACAAAATATTTATTTTTTGAAGAAGTTAAATTAATCCATCCAAATTTTCAACAAAATATATATTACCCAAGCTACAATATTTTATAAGAGAAAATTGAAATACCTTTGCATACAATTTTAAGAACATAATTGCAAATTTCATGAACTATCACACAATTGCAATTTTAACTATGATACAATTGCAAACCTCTCAATTGCAATTTTTGCACGGAAAAATTGCAAACCTTCTCTCGATATAACTTTTGCATAGAAAAATCGTAAACTCTCTTATGACATACAACTACTTAAGCCTTCGATATATCTGAATGACTAGAGATATTGGTGCAAAGAAAATTCAATAAAACTCTATTTTTATAACAACCCTCTACCTCTTTCTTCTTCTCACTATCCAATGTGGGTCGTGGATGAATACCCACTTTGACACAACATACTCTCCCTTCATCAAAATAGTGAAAGAACATTATCTTGACTAACCATATTTGTGAAAGAAGTACTCCTAAACTTTTCTGACGTATCTTTTAGGATTTGCAAATCCTCCATAAATTTTGAACTTATGCATTGTCATAAGGAGAAGTTCATCCTTCCGTCAAATAAAGGAGCATCCAACTTCAAAGTAATCATACTACCATCTAAGAAAAACTCAAATAATTTAAGACGATAACCACCACGTGGCATATCAAAAATAGCATCAATCGACTATTTACACAAGAATGTGATGCCGTGAAGGGTATTAGCGCCCCATGTTTGGCTTGCAGTCTTTCATTTCGTGGCTTAATTTGTTTAGTTTATTCACATGTGTTCGACTTATTCAAAACATAGCTCCGTGCTCATAGCCACTTTAGCTTAGTGGTGCGAAATATATGGAGAACAAGTTGATTGCCTAATTGTCCAGTTTCACTGAAGTGTTATGTTTTCGTGACCTTCATATATCTCAATACACTCGATAAAGATTTAAGTAAATCGTATTCAGCATTCTTTGAACTTGTGTCTAACCTATCATCGACCAGGAGGAATTCATATAACCCTAAATTGTCGATTTGTCGATCTCTACTAACATGTAATTTATTTTTAGGTGTAAACAACTTTAATAGTTTTTTTAAAGATAATTCAAAATAACTTTTGAATTATAAAAAGCCGTCCAAAAACACATTTTCGTTGTTGTAGGCAGATGATTGGATTTACTAGTCATCTACCTGCAACAACTATGATAACTTCTTCTTCTCGCCTGTTCTAAAAAATCAGCAAATCCAATCATTAGTGTAGAGTGATCCTTAAGGTTGAAGAAATTTTTAGGAAGGTTTTTTTTTTTGGAAAAAAATAAACGATATACATTCATTAAAATTGAAAGATTACATTGATATAATAGAAACTCAAAGTCGTTAAAATTAAAAAGGAGAATCTGCAAAAAAAAAACTCACATCATTCATATTAATAACATAAAACGAAAGAGTACCTATACCTACAAATATGCCTGTATTAGAGTTTCCGAAATATATGTCTCCTGATCTGCAACGCTGACGACGTCAACATAATTGATTGAGTCTGCATTTGCTCAAAGCTAATCTTTCGACATGAATCAAATAAACACCGCACTAAGACGAGAAATAAAAAATACGATGCACAAAGACTAGAAATTAAAACAAACAGAGTCATGCAAAGACGACAAAATCACAAAAACAAACAAAATAAGATTGAAAATACGTGGAACTAACTTATTTAACTAAAAAAGAAAGGAAAAACAATTCGGATGAGTGATTTTGGACCAAAATAACCCTAAACCACCCCTTTTTTTAATATTAAAAAGAAGAAAAATAGTGACGGGTTGGAGAAGGAGACAAAAAAAAATTAATTTTAAATTACAAGTGAGAGAGTTAATAAAAGAGATATTTAGGGAAGTTAATATATCTCTCCATGTAAATAAACTTTCTTTTCAAATAGACTAGGATATATGCAGAAAGTGGACTTTGAAAATGTGTATGATGATTTGGTGAACTTATATTTTTTTTTTATAACATGATTTGGTGAACTTAGATTATTTAGGGTATATGATGATTTGAATAGAGATTAATGACTTGTAGCATATTAAATGAAGATATTCTAGATAGAAGTGATATTGTTTTTTGGTACAAGATAGAAGTGATTGGTATTAGTAATTTCCTTTTTTAATAGACGAAATAATAATGATTATTAAATTTAGACACAATTAGATGAGTTAAAGTTCAAACTTTGATCATAATGTCTAATTATTTCAATACAATTGTCAGTTAAACTAAGACATATTAACAGTTTTCTCCAATTTCTAATGACACTACTATTGTAAATTAATCGTCTTGATAGAAATTTTAAAATATTTGGATTCTTTTTATTATAAAGAGATATATGAGGATAAACACCAATCCCTTCCGTTTTCAATTAAAAAATACATACGGTAAAAATTCAAATGTGAGAAAATTTTACTTCAAAACGTGTTTTCAATTAACTTTTTAATTATAATGTCAGGTGTAACAGCTAGGTAGGACCCAATGTGTGTTTTAAAAACTTTGTTATATGACGTTTTTTTTTTTTTGCTGACAGTCATTTTTATATAACGTTGGTATTTAAATATTTTAACTACTTTGTTTTTAGTAGTGTACGACTTTAACTTGACTTTAGTTTTTATGTATTTATTATTATTCTGATAGTTACATACTTCTATATATAAATCAATAAATTATGTATGTGGAGATCATCATTAAAAATTTATATTTACTATCAGTTTTCTTATAAGATATTTGTAAATTCGTCCCTACGTACTTTTATAGTGGCCGAAAATTTGTCCAGCTTAATTATTTTAAGATATATAACATAGATATTTATACTTGTTCAAGCTTAATTAATTCTAGACCTACCCATCCAATGCTTTCAACGTTTGATTTCCACCATCAATAAATTGATACAATAATAATATTAATTAAAATGTCTTTAAGATAACAATTATTCTCAATATTATAAGTTGGGTGACAATTATATTACTCATTAATAAAATGTGGGTCAAGTTATTGATTATGAGATAACATCAATCAAAACCGTCAATTTCTTTTTGAAGGGATCAAAATCATCTATTTGTTTTCCACTATTTATATCATAGATATAACATAAATTTTGGAGAACAAATAAATGATTTTTCTTCAAAAACAAAAAAAAAAAGATTTTGATTGGTCCCAACTCAGAATGGATAGCTCTACACACATTTTGTTTATGAATAAACAAAAATTTGTCTTTTAAGTCTAAAATATTTCCACCAAGTGCTTCCCCTTAGAAATTACGCGTTTTTTATGGCTTTGTTGCATTTTCAAAGGGTACCGAAGACAAGGGAATATGATTCCCTACATTAAATTTTATGCAATTTCACCATTTTTACCATCATTAACCAAACATATTTTTCACTAAATGTAAGACCTTGCGGTTGATATCATCAATTTGATGCCAACCGTAGGAAATCATAAGTTAAACTATCATTAACCAATGGTTGATATTAAGTTGATGATATCAACCGCAAGGTCCTACATTTTAGTGAGAAATATATTAGATCAACCTCATGATGGCTATAGTTACTCTACAATGTCTCTCACCATATTTCTTATGTCCCTCATTCTCCATTTTCAATAATATTTAGATATAGAAATGATATTTGTATAATTGTTTTCGGACAACTTTTGCTACAATTTCCTTCTTCTCTTTTCTTTTGGGACAAAAATAGAGTGAAGAGAGTAAGAACACAATAAAAGTACGAGAAAGTTGTCCCATAATAGTTGAATATAAATATCATTTCTGTATTTAGTTTATATTCTCTGAATTTCTCTTACCTTGTGTTCGAGTTAAAAATTAGGTTGGTATCAAGTTGATGATATCTCTATTTAGTCTATATTCTCTAAATTTCTCCCTAAAGGCAGGACCTTGCGGTTGATTTTCAATCAGCTATAGAAAATCTATTATTCTGCAATAGTGCAAAAATTCTTGTCATATTTATTTATAAAATATTTCATGATAACTTATAAGCCACAACTCCTAAAATCATATCAGATGCATGATTATATAAGCAACATAGTCTTATTTTGAGATGCAACTTTGAATAAGACACGTACACACAGCCCTAATTTCAGATATTTTGTTTATATATTGATTTTTATTTGTGAGGTATGCATGCATTAGCATTACCTTGTTGTTCCTAGTCTATTAAAATGATAAAAATATTGTCGTGAAATATAGAAAATTAAAACAAAGTATGCATTGTTGTGATGTCATTACCCTTATTAATGTTGCCATTAAACTTCTTAAATAATTTAAATGAATGTTTGAGTAGCATACAAATTTTTTTTCTGTTTCATTTGTGATGTCAATACCTTTGTTATTGACTTCATGAGCGCATGGCATGCAGAATGATCTAAAATGAAGAAGAAGAAAGAAACATCGAAATTGACTAATAATGTATTAAAAGAATGAAGTGACCATACTTAGTAAAATGTCCCAATCCTCAGCTGAAGAGCCTCTTCTAAAAGGGTCGTAATTTGTTTAGAGCATGCAAACAGTCACATGTTGGATCGTTTGATTTTTAAATTCTAGTAATTAACAAGTTTTACCAAATTAAATATCATCGATTATATTAAAAATAGGAGAATACTAATCATTGTCCTTAGGGCATTGGATAAAGGGATAAAAATAGAAATATAGCATCAGAAAATGGTGAAAAGTGATAAATTTAACTTTTTAAAAGTCAAAATATTGTTGAAACCAATGCAAACATTCTACTTTTGGTTTCCTTAACCACATTGCCCTTACCCTGAGGGCAATGGTTAGCAAGACCCTTAAAAATATAGTCATATACAAACACCACAAAACAAAAATACAAAAGCTACAAGTAACGGGAAAACAATTTTAATTTGTCATTACGGGAAAACTATTTTATGTTGGCACACCGTTAGTTTTAGCTTTATTTATTTTTTTTTTTTAAATGAGAATTAATAAAAGGACTAAAGCTAAAAGTTTTATAAAGTGTAAGGACTAATGCTAAACAAAAAAAAGAACAGGATTATGACTGGATTCGTCCGACGGGCCTGGATTCACCATTATATGTTTATACTATGAGATAAATTCTTTTGCAGGTTCAAATTTTTCTAATCAAAAGTAGATTATGACTAACACTAAGTAAATTGAGGTTTGAACTCGACCTCTTAAATTGACCCGACACGTTTAATCCGTTGAGAAATGGAGGTGGGGACGGGGTGGTCTGATCCACGTGCTAGTTTGAATTAAATAATCTATCATTTTTTTTATGTTTTTAATTAGTAATTATGTGAATTTTAACCCCAAATCATTATTATGCTGTCATTAACCGTATCATTTAGGGGTGTTCAAAACCGAATGTACCCAATAGAAAAACCGCAAACCAAACCAATCCAAACCGAAACCGTAAAAAACCGCACTTGGTTTCGGATGAATTCAGATGACTTTTGCACTAAACCGTGCGATTTGGTTTGGTTTGCGGTTTGCATATCAGCAATCGAACCAAACCAAACCAAACCACAAGAATAATGAATATTACTTAAATATGTACTAGCCCAATTACATAACTCAAGAATAATCTCTTTTGATTCGATTTTTTCATTGTTGCACCATCATGTTCGATATAAACATCAAAATAAAATGTTTCTAGCCCAATTACATAGCCGCAAGAATAATGAATATTACTTAAATTTGTTTCCTTTACTTCCCAATAATTTGTTTCATGCTTATAATTTGTTTGATGTGAGTTTTACCTAATATTTTATCATATAAACATCAAAATAAAATGTTATATGTTTATTTTGTAACAAGTTGGAAATATTAGAGTTAATGTAATATTTTTTTTATCTCGTGATAAACCGCACAAACCGAACCAATCCAAACCGCATTGGTTTGGTTTGGATGGCTTTTTAAAAATCAACCGAACCAAACCAAACCGCATGCTTTTTTATCTCGCGGTTTGGATGACTTTTTTGCTCAAAACCAAACCAAACCGCACCGCAAACACCCCTAGTATCATTGGAGTATTTTTTTGGTAATACAACAACAAATCACATAAAAGAACATGTTAAATTTGGTGATAGCCACACTAAACTCATTACTTAAATATATAATATTGATAAAATTAGTCACTCTCAAACTTTTATTTTCACTTATTATTGATACACTTAAAGAAATTACCAGAGATTTAGACAAAAAATAACTTAAACTATACATTAAAATTTAAAATATTGGAGGCCGTGGCCATAGCTTGGGACATCCCTTCCCTCCACCCTCTCACACTGAGATGTTTAACTTTTTTTTTTTTTGAGCAAACTGAGATGTATAACTACACCAATGAAAATTGGTAAAGTTGATTAATAAATATTTACCTCATGCAATGAAGGGTTTGAATTCAAATTTTTTGCCTATGTAAAAACCTTGGTGATGAGTGACATATACGTATTGTTTGAGGTTTTCTCCAAACCTCTCCAAGACCAGAGTCATCTAAATTGTATTCTATGAAAAAATCAACCATAATCATGCCCTAACTTAAGAAAATTACAAATAACGTTAAAACTTTATAACAGTAAATATTTCCTTAAATGACAAATACTGATTTGATAGGTCAGGAAAAATGGTTAAATCTTCATGCAAACGAAAGCTACAATGATCATACATGCAATAATTTAAAGGATTAAAACTTTGCTACTTTCAAAGAATGGCCTACAAAAAATGAAAACGATGGGTTATATACGACTTTTTTTCTTTCTCCAAACGTCTCTTGTCCACACAATTGAGAATGTCGTCTCTTTTGTTTTCCAACCTTATTTGCACGTAAGTACATTGCCTTCAATAGCAGACATCTGGCTTTTATTTCCACCTTGTATTAATTTCTGAAGAACTTCTTCATTTTCTTTATATTCAAGGTGAAAGTATAAACTAAAAAAATACAATAGTATTTCTCTTTAATGTATAATTTTTTTTCTTCATAATTGTCCTTTTTTTTGGTAGACATAATTATCTATTTTAATAATGGAATAAATAAAATTATAAGAACAAGAAAATGTTTAAATATTTTATTATGCCAATTAGTGAATGATTGTTAAAAACATGTCAAATCAAACAATAAAAAAGTGCTTAATTAGTCAATCATAGACATTACACTAATTAATTATGTGGTTATCTTTTTTGTGGGATTATGTGGTAATCTTGTTATCTGCTCAAAAGGGTTAGTTTTCAGCCATCAATGATTTCTATCTATGACTCGATGTGAAATTGACAACAGACTTTGCTTGGACGACAAAAGAAGAAAATGATGTACAAAAATGCTGTGACAAACAATATGAAAGACTAACAAACAAAACAAATGAAGAAATGCTTATTGAAAAGAAAAATGCTGAAGTGTACAAACTACTTATCATACTAACTACAAGATCGTTGATATATGTTGTGGCATACGTTCGAATATGGGATTTTCCACTTTTGCAAACTTATGGTATGTAAATCCAGCCGTTAAGTTACTTGGCAAAAAACACATAAGTATTGATGAAAAGGAAAAAAGTCGAGAAAATAAAATGAAATTAAGAAAGCTAAAGTACATTAGTTCATTTCAATCTTGATATTATGACTTTTGATATATCATGAATTTATATAAGAGAGTAATAAAGCATATCCTGATTCATGATCCATATTTCCTCTTGGTTTTTATGAGAATGTGAACATTATCCTTTTCCTTATACCTTCTATGTTTTTATAGTTACAATTAGAGTTTTGTAATCCCCCATTCAAAAGACAGGGGAGAGTTATACTATTTATCTTGAACATAATGAACATAGCAAAAAGACGAAAAAAGAAAGAAAAAAAATGCAGCACAAGAGGACGAGCAACGCAACGCCACACTCAAACGACAAAATCACAAAAAAAAAAAAAAAAAACTTATATATATATATATATATATATATATATATATATATATATATATGTGAAAATCATTTACTTAGATTGATATCGAGAGAAAAAAGATGAAAAAAAATGTGATTTTAGATTAAAAAAAAAAAAAAAAAAAACCCTAAAACCAAACGAAAGGAGAACCTAGAGAGAAAATTAAGATCTACTTCGGCTAGAATATGAACACTCTTAATTTCCTTTTTTTTTTTTTGGAGTAACTCTTACTTTCATTCTTAATGCCTTTCTTCGTGGTCAAACATCAGCTCATTTTCATCTCAATTGAAAGGATAAAATCACTAAAAATAACAGTGGTCTCGTGACAAACTATCCCGTAATTTTAGACTTAAGTGCATTTGTCAGCCAAATACTTTCTTTTTCAAAAAAAGAAAATAATTATCATGCATTTTTGCTTCGTTTCATTTTTGTCTTAATCTTTTTTCTGGTGTAAAAGTTTTGTCTTACTCGTTGATAAAAGAAAGAAGGTTGCTCTCACCAACAAAATTGCTTTTCCACACCTCAAAATGACCCTCAATATCCCCAACGGTGTCGTTCGCTCTTTTAGCATTCAAATTAGGAGTGAACGACAATTAACTGCCGTTTGGAGGTATGTTGGTCATTTTAAGGTATGGAAGAGCATTTTCTGAAGTGTAAAAAGCAATTTTCAAAAGAAACATGAAATTTTAAAAGCCCATAAGGCCTGCAGTTTTATTAGACCCATAATTTATATCCGCCCGTTTTTATTTCTGTAGTAACTTCATTTTCCCTACCAATGCTTTTGTGTAGTAACTTCATTCACCGTTATCAACATCCATAGTTGTAGCTGTTATTACTGGCCTCAATGGATGTTTGCTTTGTCTAGCTCCCATCTCCTTTGCACTATATGTGTTCAATTCTGATTATACACATCATACACTAAATTATATGGATATTTTTACTTAAATAAAATATATAGATTGAAAATTTACATATTTTTAAAACTCATACCTCCACCATTCTTATGCGTTGAAAGTTTATCTCATAACAACCAATGCATTTTTTTATTTTGGGTTCTAGGACCGGAATGTCCCCCGTCTTAAAAGGAGTTCATAATTTTTTCAATTTTATCATAGAGAGGTCGGACGAATGAAAATAATCATAAAGTAAGTCATAATAGATTGGAGAACATTAAGCTGCTAGAATGTTTTTCATAGCTAAAACTTCTTTGATACTAGCTCTGAAGAAAAGAAAACTACCATACACAAAGCTAACAATCCCTTTGCGTATATAATGAATAAGCAAGGAAATAGAGAACCTCATTAACAAAAACTATACCCAAAGTAACAGAACCACCACATTCTCATTAACAATAATTGAATAGTCAATTGTTTCAACACACTGCATAATCCAATTGACCCACTATTTTAGAAAAACCATGTTCACCATAACACCACCATGCCATTCTTCCCAATCAGTTAAAACAGAGTCTTTCAAATGAGATAAATCCATAAGAAATATGATGTCCCCCATAAGAAATCCAGTGATCTTAGACAAAATCACCAAACTCGGGATAACCGAGCAATCCATTTTTTAACTTGAATCGTGAATGAAATATTCTACTTTGTAACTCTAGTTCTCGAACTAACACGATAGGACAATGGTCTGACGCGGGTAAATTTTCCAAGACAACATTTGGAAACATATGAATCCAAGAATCATTTGCTAAAGCTCGATCCAGTCTTTCCTTAACCGCCTATGTTGTTCCAAATTTTTTGAACCAAGTGAAAGGATATCCCTTTATATGATCATCTACTAAACCCAAGTTTAAAATTGCTGATTGAAAGTCATTTGTTTACCATTAGTGAAGTAAGTGTTATTTTATTGTTAAATTTTATTTTAAAGTTTGTTCCTTGACAAAAAGTAACGACGTAAGTTTTAGGTTGTGATGACATTAGGTCATACGTTACTTTGTTACTTGTTTTTTTTATGCATTTTTAGTAAAGTTTATATGAATTTGAATGGTTCGGAAGTTGAGGAAGACAAAAAATGAGGAGACAATGAAAGACAAAATCGTGTCACGATTCTGTACATCGGGACACGATTTTACTTCCATTTCTGTGAGTTTCAACTCGACAAAGGTTCGAAATTTTGGGAGAGAACCCGTATTTTTGGAGCTGAAGAAATGGGGACCGGGTGGGAGACCATCGAAAATCATAGTCAGTCATCCAATTAATGCAATAAATTCCTCTGCGATTAGGTCATAGATGATTCAGTTCTAGCTTTTGGACATGTAATCCGTAAACTCTACTCAATTATAATTGCATATCTAGTTTATTTAGTATAATTTATGCTTAATGCTTTTATGTTTTAATCAAATATGAATTGAACTCAAAGATTATATGACTTAGATCTAATACTGTTCAACTTAACAGACAATCTAAGGATAGAAAGTTGTTAAGTTGTGATTTTTAAAATTAATGGACTTTCAAAACTTTGATGATTACAGGTTCGCCTAAGTGATTAAGAAATTGTAATTAGAAAAGAGGGCTATGAGTCAAGGGATTGACCTGAACTAGTGTTAATTATCGTAAACTATTGGAACAATTATATGGTTTATGTTTAAATTACGAGTAGTGATGAACAAATGATTCGGATGACTTGATCCTTGCTCTTAAAATTTCTTACATCAAACCTTTATATTTCGGTTGTTTATTGATGAAAGTGCTAAGTAGAGAATGAAATAGTCTTTCTGTATACAAATTTAATTATTACTTTGATATAATTTACTCCCTCCGTCCTAAATTGTATGACGTTTTGGCCATTTCACACGTATTAAGAAATGTAATTAATATTGTGCGGGGAAGAGAAATTATGAGTTATTTTACAAAATTCCTTAATATAGTATGGAAAAGATAAATGAAATAATTGAAAGAAGAGAGAGTAATTAATAGTTAATGATATAATAGGAAAAATAACATTAATATTTCATTAGTATTGTAAAGCGACATATAATTTGGGACAAATTTTTTTTCCAAAGCGACATACAATTTGGGACGGTGGGAGTAGTACACATGCTAAAATTGTATTTGTGATTGCTTTTTGACCGTATAATATGTTTATCTTTTTTTCGCGCCCTTTTGTTTTCACATTTTTTGGAGGTGGACGCATAGAAATTGTCAATATTTAGGAAAAATGCATCATGTTTTAACATTTTTTTGTCAAAGTTGTTTTTTCATATCCATCTTCATGTTGTAATTAGAATATGAATGAAAGTATATACCTACGTTAGTATATACCTACGTGAGATAACGGACTCAAAGTTGAAGTTCTACCGTTCCTATTCCTTAATTGGTAAGAATATGCCTCAGAGGAACCTTGAGTCTGTTATCTCACGTAGGTATATACTTTCATTTGAGTTTAGATGTCCAGCAATTTTATGATCTTTCAACTCACCTGTCATATCATGGTTATGTTTTCCATTACCAACTTTAAGACTCCAATCACCATCAATCAACAAGTAACCTCTCACACGAAACATTGATATTTTCGCTTGAAATCACATTTTCACTCAAAATGATGTATTTTTGGAGGTGCAGGGACTGTTTGGTGATAACGGTGATGAACTCCTGTCAGGTTCTAGGCAAACCATATATATAGGGAAGTTTCAGATTTTATAATCCAAATTGGTTTCCGTTTTTTACAAGGTAGGTTTCTAGTGTTGAAACAACATGATTGAATGCTTGCCTTAAATTTTTATACTGTCTGGATTCTATAAGTCAAAATAGTGTTCGGATTTCAAAATCCAAACTAAAAATAATTTTGTAAAAAAATAAATGGTTAAATATGTTTTTGGTCCCTATAAATATATCAATTTTTTGTTTTAGTTTCTTTAAAATTTTCCTTCAACTTTTAGTCCTTATAAAATTTTCAATCACTACTTTTGGTCCCTATTTTAAAGTTAATTTTAGTATTTTTGAATGAAATTGTGCAGAAATGTGTAGAATATTGTAAAAACTCATATTAAATTCATGTTCTGTTAAAAAATTCTAAATTTTTTTGGGAGAGATTCTTATAATATTATGAATTTTTTTGCAAAATTTTATTCAAAAATACGAATTCTATATATGATTTTATTTGAAAGGAGATACTAAAAGTTGAAGAAAAATTTTAGAGGGACCAAAATCATATTTAACCCAAAAATAAAACAGCGAGAAACTCATTGGTGAGAAAAGTCATAGTAAAACAAATTGAGCATAAGCACGTAGCAATAAGAAGCAACTGCTCTTCTCCATTTTCACCTAAAAGTCCAAACTTTGCATGTGCAACACTTTACCCATATTATCTATCAAAATTTAATAACATCACATTCCCCTCAATCAAAATACTCACACGTATGAAAATATGAATATTGAATAGTCTTAACATTGGATTATATTTAGGGTCAAGCTTTCTTTTCATGATACTAAAAACAGATTGCAAACAATGTGGATGATATTTCACAAGGTACATGCTGTGTCCTTCCTAAAAATGAAAACAAACTTAATATTTTTTCACCAATGGATAGAAACACTCTTTGGTCCCCCCAAAACCCCTCTTTCTCAATTTGATTTAATCCAGTTTAGACACCACACACCACTCAGACCGTTACGATAGGTTATGGTCTTGTACCTTTCTACGGACTTAGGTAGGGACCAAATTGACCAGCTCTCAACCATATTTACCCTAAAAACAATTGCAAAGACTCATCTTCTCACCATATGGTTTTAGGAAGGGAAAAATAGAAAGAAACAACTTTGATGCAATTATATGGTATGCACTTGAATAATGTAATAATGTTTTCAATTATATGTTCCCAATGCATATTTACAAGATTAGTAATCAACATTAATTTTCCTGTATGATTGTTGTACAATGGTACCAATATCATTCATGACTCAAGGCTCTATGGATATTAATTTGTCAATTTCAAATTCTAGACTTGGTCGCTAGGTCAGCTATGCCTAGCAATCTAGTAGTAGTATGAGTATGTCTTTAGTCGGCAAATATCTATGTCTGAATTTAGTCCTTATAACAATGAATTATTGTTTGCAATTTCTAAAGAATATAAATTTTTATTTTGTTATTTTGCTTTAGTTAGTAGTACTAATATTTAGTTCATGTCAAATTGGTAATTGTAATATGTAGACAATAGTCCATTTGTCTCTTATTAGTTCCTCGTTTTTTTAAGTGTCGTTTTGGAATTGTAACACAAAATTAAGGAAGTATATTTTTGCATATTTTCTTTCTGTTATACCCTCAATTTAACCCACAAATAAATTCTTATTTTTTTTACATTTTTTCTCTTTCCAATAAATTTGACGTGTTATCTTTCTTTCATAACAATCAATCGTTAGTTACTTTCTTTTTCTTCAACATCTTTTTAACACACTTTGTCTCTCTTCCAAAACAAACAATTATCAATAATTTAAATATTGTACACATATTTTTTAATAATTTTAAAGCAAAATAAAAATTATTCCAACTTCACCTTAAACAAAAGTTATGGGATGCCAACATAGTTGGGATGACTACTACCTCCTTGATGCCATTCTTGCTATCTTGAGAAAGATCATGTTTTTGTTTTTGTTTTTGTTGAGGGGATTGATAATGATATATCATGTTATTTGGTTTGATAATTATTATGATATAAGAATTTTCATTGATGGTTAAAGGAGCAACCAAATTATTCGGTAAGGAAATGTTAAAATGAGCGCAAATTCTTGAATAATGCATTACAATATTACCATTGAAGCTTAAAAAAACTCTTTTTATTAAAAAAAATTGATTCACTTCGGGGACGGGGATGGGGCGGAAATACCCGAACCCATTGGGGACGGGGATGAGATTCTATTTGTCATCCCCGTTGGATATGGGTAGGATAACGAGTAAGTATATGAGAGTAGGGGACGGGGATGAGGAAGGCAAAACCCGTCCCCACCCCGCCCCATCGCCATGCCTAATAGGCATGGCAATGGGGCGGGGACGGGTTTTTCCTTCCCCATCCTCATCCCCTACTCTCATATACTTACTTGCTACCCTACCCATACCCAACGGGGATGAGAAATTGAATTCCATCCTTGTCCCCAATGAGTTTGGATATTCTCGCTCAATCCCCGCAGTGAATCAATTTTTTTTAATAAAAGAAGAGTTTTTTTTAAGCTTCAATGGTAACATTGTAATGCATTATCGAACAATTTTCGTTCATTTTAACATTTCCTTACTGAATAATTCAGTTGTTGCTTTAACTATCAATGAAAGTTCTTATATGAGAATTATCAAACCAAATAAGATGAGATATCATTATCAACCCCCTAAAAAAACAAAAATATGACTTTTCTACATTCGGGTAGGGTTTGGGTATGAGTTCGGGGTGAGTACATATATCCCCGTTATCCGTCCTGTACCCGTATTTTGAAATCGAGGAAAACTCAAACTCATACCCAAACCCAGTCAAATCAGGGAAAATCCGTCAAATCGGGGTTGGTTTGGGAGGGTACCCATGGGCACGAGTTTTGTTGTCATGCCTATCTTTCTACATTCGGGTAGGGTTGGGGTATGAGTTCGGGGTGGGTACATATATTCCCGTTACCCGTCCCGTACCCGTATTATTAAATCGGGGAAAACCGAGACCCATACCCAAACCCAGTCAAATTGGGAAAAATCCGTCAAATCGGGGTTGGTTTGGGCGGTTATCCATGGGCACGGGTTTTGTTGCCATGCCTAATCTTGATTGATAAAAAAAAAATTAATTTTTTTTTAACTTTCCTCCAACTCCTTTAATCAAAGTTAAGGCTTCAACTATGGTTTCAACCAATACTAGATTTACATCCGACATAGATTAGAATGTTGAAGATAAAAAAAAATAAAAAATATCACGTAGGATGGTTAGTTTTTGTACTAATTAATGTATCTTTTTTTTTGTTGGTGTAATTAAGGTATTATAGAAACTAATCCTTAAAATAATTGAAATTCATATAGAGGGGTTAATAGTGCTTTTCACCCATATATATAGACTAAAAAGTGTGATTTTATTTTGTAAGGACTAAAAATAAAACTGTGAATATTCATAGGGAAAAAACTATAAAGACTAATATATGCATTCTAAAAACATGTTCAATAAAATCATGATGTGTCAAGAAATTTCCTAGAGTGACAGAGCCAAACTAAGACACACTCACTATATAACAAGGAACAACAAACCCATGTTCTAATTTCCATAAACATGAAAGGGAAACAATCATAAGAAAGGAATATAACAAAAAAAAAGGTATAGTGATCCAAATTTACACAATCTTTCTACTAGATGGGCCACTGAAAATTTTCCCAAAATTGAATGCATGTAAGTAATCCTGACCCACGCAACAAACTTCCAATCCTGAAAGCTTCTCTGTGTGCTCCTTTTCCCTTTCTCTTCAGAACAAATTTTTAACCAAAATAACATAGATAGCTGAATACAATAATCCAATAAACTTTCAAGAAAATAGCATCTTTACCACTAATAAAAGTATACTGCTTTTTACTTTGCATCTGAGCACATAACCAATTGGTCTATCTGAGTCAGTTTTTCTTTGTTAGTGTTAGTGTCTGTGTTCATGTCACCAGCACTAGCAAGAAAAACCACTCCAAATATTGCAAAGGACACAAACAATTTTGGCCTAATTGTTGCTCTACTTTTAGGTTACATTTATATAATAAATTAAATAAACCCATAAGGTCTGAAGCTTATGCAAGGGAATCAAATATATTATGAAGGGGTATTTCAACTTTAAACCACTTTTGTGATACTTTTAAGCAGTAAATAAACCTAATTTTTTCATGATCATGTTACATTTAAAATATATCTACCGGTTTTTAAGAATGATTAATCTCAGTTGAAATTAGTTGGACACAACTGGTGAGTTCTCTCATCTTAAATAAAGTGGAGGTCCGAACCGACTTATGTTGAAAAATCAGCGGCAGTAAAATGCCACTCTAACTCAGAGCTAACTTTCCTTATGTAAAATCATTGATCGAACCTTTAATAACTTATTTAAGCTACCAAAGTCTCTTACCACTAAGACCAACTTAATTTTAAATTTTTGGGATTAGGTAATTAATAGATTGACATTGCTAATAAAGTCATTAACCACCTCAACCTCACTTATTTTCCATTTTCCTCCTAACCTTTTTCTTCTCTTGTGGGCCCCATTAATCCCTACCTCCTCCTATTCCAAAAGTCACCCATGTCTCTCTTTTATATTTATCTCCCAAAAGCAAAGAGTGCCAAATCAAAGACACTAATGGAGTTACCATGATCACATCCTTCACTCATCGCATAGAGAATTAGAAATCACACAACAAGAGAGAGAGATAGCACAAACACTAGTGAGTGAGAGGCAATGGGAAATTACAAGTTCAAATTATCAGATATGATGCCTAATGCTTGGTTTTACAAGCTTAGAGACATGGGAAGAACAAAAAACCAAACACCAACAACACAACAAAGGAAGAAAAAGCAATCTTCAAGTTCAACAACCTCAAACACATCAAAATCAAAGCAACCCCACCAAAGCAATCCAAGAAAATCTTACTACTTTACAAGAGAGCTTAACCAAACAAACAATAGAATCTACAACACTTCACCACCAAACAACACAAATTTTCCACCTGAACCACCAAGAAAATCATCATCAAAACAACAAAGACCAAAAAGAAGAACACCAAAGACTTCATCATCTTCTCCATTTGATTCTCCACTTGATAGCTCTGCAGAATCAGAAGAACTCCCTGAGCCAGAAATCAGAACAGACCGTGTTCTTCTTCCGACGAACGACATCATAATCGATGTTGATAACAATTCTATCGTAGAAACAAGACAGGATGATAAGTTAAATGAGTATGATTCATTATCAGAACTCATGAAACTTCCACCAATTGTGACCAAACCAGAAAAGTTCAACTACTTGTTAAACTATGCAAAGAAGAAAGAAACAAAACCCAGAAGCAAAAATTCATCAAATGATGAACACAACGTTAAAGGGTCACCAAAAGTCAAGATTTTGAAGGAAGAACAGAGGAACATCAACACAAAAACACCAAGTAGAAGATTTTCCGTTAGTTCACCTGGTGTGAAACTTAGGATCAATTCACCAAGAATTTCAAGCCGGAAAATTCAAACACATGGCCGGAAAAGCACGTCTTCCACCATCATTTCGGCTGGCAACCGGAGAAGTCTTTCCGATAGTTTTGCAATTGTGAAGTCATCATTGAATCCACAAGGAGATTTCAGAGAATCAATGGTGGAGATGATTGTTCAGAACAACATTAGAACATCAAAGGATTTGGAAGATCTTCTTGCTTGTTACCTTTCTTTGAATTCAGATGAGTATCATGAACTTATTATCAAAGTGTTCAAGCAAATATGGTTTGATTTAACCGATAATCAGTAGAACAATTCTATATTTTTTTTGAACTTGGTATCTGGCTCAGAATCGACTAATCATAGGGGTTCAATCCAAATGGTCTCTTAGCGGGGCACATTTAATAGTAGAACAAGTTTATATTAAGTTTCTGTTTCACACAAATATTCATGTTCATATGTTAGTGTGAGTAATATGATATCATGGTTAAGTTCAATAGATTTTAGTGCTTTAATGTTTTCAATTCTTTACATAAAATGGAAAAGGGAAATTGAATGCTCAAAACTAAGAGCAACAATTTAATGTACAATGTCAAAGGTGATTGTAATGGAATTGGACTCTATCTTTTGCAAAAAATTAGACTAAGTTATAGTTGATACATATGGTTTTACATTGCAATTGTAAATTTGTGATTATTACATTGCATGTTTTATATTTTACAAAATTTGTAGACAATGCGGTCATAATAAAATTGATTTTAACATGTTTGTGTGACGTCGATTAAAAAATATTTGTCTTTGAAACTTATTCTAACTCAAAAATGTGACTTGTACTATTTTTACTTGTACGATTTATACATTCACATATATTATTCAATCCATTTTCCCGTAAATATATTCAAATATAAATCATTTAACATTTTCTTTACTAAAATCTAATTTACAACATTAATATTTGAAATAAATATTTGTGACGGCATTACCCAACATAGAGTACATATAATAGCACTCATGGTTGTTGACTTTTTTGTAAAGTTATACTTTATTAAAAGGGGGTTCTATTTTGAACTTAAGGTTAAAATCAAGTAGAATTATTTATTACTAATAAGAAAATGTGGATACACCAATGGGATTTGAGTCTAAAAAAAAAAGATGGACTCTTAAGATGTAGCAAATTTGATTCCAATTTTTAATTAAAAATATTCGTATTTAATGTTTGACACGTCTCAAATAAAATTATCTTCGATTGAAATAACATATGAAAAACAAAATTAAACCATTTGCTTTGTCGCATTAAGGTTGAGACTTTTATGAAAGGATTGACATCATAAAAAGTCAAGTTGATGTAAAGATCATTTACATCTGATTCTTTTGTGCTTGTTGATAAAATTGATCAAAATTGGCTCTTAATTACTACTACCATGGCTTTGATCCATGGGAAAATAAAATGTTAGAAGTAGGGAAACCATCATTCAATTCATATTGTATTCAAGAGGTGCAGAGTTCAGATTGCATGTCACTGACATATAAACGTGTAAAAATGGATTGTACACAATGTAGCTTCATTTGGACCATTTCATGTGTGTTTAGAAAGTCTAAAAAAAGATTGCCACTATTGGCCATTGTTTTCTTTCTATTGTCATCTTCCATAACAATACTTGGAGCACATAACTTGCGTCTGATTTTCAGTACCCTTTTTCAGTCCCTCATGGACCCAAAGAGGTTGCAGAATAAGACATAACTGGCACAAAATTGTATAAATTGTTAATTTTTTAAGGGACAGAATCGCTTGCAATAAGCCAATAGCTGACAATTTCTTCAATTTAAAGTTATATTTATTATTATTATTAGGTAAAATACATTTTTTTTACGAGTAAATAGTCACTTTGGTCTTTGACGCACCTCGCTGTCATAAAGATCTCTGACTCGGATTAAAAGCAAAGTAGTCCCTGAATGTGCACTTTCATTATCACTTTAGTCTCTGACATTAAATAATTATGCTAACGGGTGATGTGACAAATGGTTTATGCTGACAAAGAGTATGGTGTGTCACAGAGACTAAAGTGAAAGTAGAAAATGGTCACGGAATCGAAAATCATTATTCCCAAACTCGACCAAACGACGTGCTGCTCTTCGTCAAGAATTGGGTCATCTTCCTCAATGAAGAAGAGAAGAAGGTAATGCAGTTCGAACAAATGCCAATGCATATCAAATGTTTTCTTTTTTTTTTTCTTCTGGTGGCTAGGGTTTGAACCTCAAACTTTGCATATAATATGCATTATCCATACCAACTGAGCTAAGCTTACGAGAACATTATCATATGTCTTTTTAATCTAACAATTTGCACTTATAAGCTAGACAACTATTATTATTGTTTTTTTACAATTATTATTATTGTTAAAATTGAAATTATTATTTGTTTTATACAACTAAAAGAGATATCCCTTTTAAGTTTGAAGTACACAAGCCTTTGATTTTGCGTCTTTCATTCAAAAATTTAAAAGGATTCTTTCCTTGTCAGAGCATGCAGCTTTAAGTTCTTGTATATTCACTAATCACTACTTTGACAAATAACACTGGAAAAAGCTATATATTCACTAGAAAAATTATTATTACATGTACTTTTATATTCACTAGAAAAATTATTATTACATGTACTTTTAGACATATCTTTCACTCAATTTTTTAAGAAGAAAATTAAATGTAAATCCTCTTGTTTGTGAAAAAAAAATAACAAGACTGTGAAACTGTAGATTACACTAACCACCCCCCTTTAAGAACCTTGAAATTCAAATTGCTACACATTTTCATTTTACGTTAGACCCTATGAAACTGTGGATGAGAAAAATATGAAAATTTGTCTAAAAGTTGTGTTTGATTTTCAAAAGCTAAAGGGTAAAGCTACTTCGTTTATTACAAAAGTTGGTTCCAAACTTTAACCAGAGAGACACAGGCTTGCTTATTTTCACCTTGTCTTTTGCGATAGGCTTACATGGACCTCCCAAGAGTGGGTTAAATAGTTCAAGCAGCGTGCTATAAAATATAATATATATACAACAATTTTTTTTTTATGAAGGTGTATGCCACAAGATATATGACAAGAAATTCAACTTTAGTATTTGTTTACTATATAGTGTAATCAATGTAATATGTCTTTTGCGTGATATTGACATAAATAAAAATAAAAGTGTCGAATATTATTTTTACAGAAGTGTTGAGTATCTTTAAACTTTAGTATACTAAAAACCAATCATTCAATCCTTTTTTAAAAAAAAATATATGTTTGTTTATAAGAAAAAAAATCTATAAGGACTATGTGCTAGCTGCTTTTAACAAAGGCCAAGTAAACTCCTTCAAAAGGTGATGATTGATGAATAAGAATATGTAAGAAATCAAAATTTGGACACCAACCTGAGAAATATAGCTGACCTAGCAAAGGAATGAACAACTATATTTTTTCACCAAATAAATTTAACTACAAAGGTTGGAGTAAGAGATAGTAACAGATTATTAATCTCAAAAATAATGAGCCTAAATCTAAAGTCTTCATTAGCAGGAATATTATCTAAGCAGTCAAGCATATCTAACAAACATTCTTGGAGTCAAACATTCTTTAGGTACACACAAGTATTTGGGTATACCTTCCATGGTTGACAAATTTAAGAAGGCTACATTTGTTTTTGTTTAAGTTAAAGATAGGGTTTAAAAGAGAATTAATTCTTAAAGTAGTTGTACCTCACGGTGGAATACTTAAATTTGTCATTGAAACTATATATTTTTAATGTGGTGGAATGTTATTTGAACAACCGAAATTTGACAATGTATTTTGACAATAGTATAAAAATATATAATTTATAATTCATTTATTTGTTACTATTGATTTGACTTGAGTGTTTAAATATGTTGTTGACAATTAAATTGTTTTCTATATATCCTAATTTAAAAAAATAAACATATATCCATCAAATCTATAAAAACAATAAAAGCATAATGCTTAAAATGTGCACCTTAATTAAAATTTGAAACAATGAAATACTCATATACCTCAAATAACATTTCCTATAATTTATTTTAATTTAGAAATAATTTCATTATGTAGATAATTGGAATGATTTTTTTGGAAATCATGTGGTATAGGTAAAATAAAGATTAATATTACCCCAAAAAAAAAAACATTTAACCACATGCATGTGTAAAATTCTTTATTAATTAAACTATTTTATGACATAACAGTCCAAAAGATGTATAGTCCTTATTATTTTTTATTTTCCTTTTGTTAAATAGTTTCAAAGTTTGGCTTCTCTTCTCATATCTCTATATCAAAAGTAAAATTAAATTTTGGACATAAAGTTGTAATTCTTTATTTTTAATTTAGCAGATAAAGGTGTAATTTGACACTTGAAAAGAAAGTCCCAATTGATATTGTTGTCTCTTTCGAGGACAAAGAAGAGGTTCTAGCTTGACAGCCCGACCAAAAGAAGATCAAGAGATCTTGTTACAGAATTATTTATACTGTTACAACTTGTTTTTTCCTGAAAATTCATGGTGATCCAATTACATATTTTATTTTTAGAATTTAATTTATATGTCCCCGACACGGTAGATATTTTGTGCATTGACAATGAATAATTGTTTGATTATTCTAGAGTAGTGATATATGTGCAATCATTTGGGACAACTTTGATGACAACTCTCATTTTCTCTCTTCTCATTGGTCCAAAACAATAAAGAGAGAAAAAAGAAGAGAGATAATAAAAATATAATGTGAGTACGAGAGAGAAAGTTGTCAAAAGTTGTAATAAAATGATTGTACAAATATCATTTCTCTTCAAAATATTTGATTTTAACTATGAAAAAAACTATGTTTACTCTATACCTCTAAAATAACTATATTTACTATTATGTTCTCGTGAGTTTATGTCAGTAAGCAAAAATAATGCATAAAATATATAAGATTCACGAGTTTAAATCCCGGAAAAAAAAACTATATTTATTCTTTTGCGAAAACAAAAAAGCGTGAAGGTATTATCAGGGAGATAGGGGAGCCACGGAAAAGGGGCCCTTATATACAAAAACACTCCATAAAGTTTTCGGATTAAATAAAAAAGGCTTAATTGATCTGCCGGTCATTTAACTTATTTCTTTTATTCAATTTGGTCCCATAAGTTTTAACAGTCACAAACACATCCCTTAACTCACCTATCATTAATTAATGTGATCCCCTCAAAAAGGAGATCGTTGGATAAGAGAGGTCTACCAGATCTTATAATATATCACCAACACCTGATTATTTAATTTCTTCATGTTCTTCCCCATCTTCATCATCATTCATCCTTCATCATCTTCATCAAATAAAATCAAAAACCCAACTTTTTTTTTCTTTCAAAAAGCACGAACTCAATAATTAACACCACCACCATCTTCCAAATAAGAATCAAAACTAACATCCATTAATTAAATTCATTACCTTCAACCCAGACATTCGAATCTGAAAATCACTTCTTCAAAAACCCTCCATGGTTACAATCTGAAAATCATTTCTCACTTCTCTAATTCATCTTCAACAACACTGAAACTCCCATTTTTCTAATTCTATTTAAAATTCTCAGAATTCCAACAACAACGATCTACATAATCATAACCCCTTCAATCGACCACAACCCCTTTGAGAAAAGAAAAAACTTCATCCACTTCATGACGCTGCAACGACCATGAACATGTCGTGTTCAACCATCGGTGCTGCAACGTACGCAACACTGTATCAGATCGAAAAATAACCAACTCTGCATTAATTTTGAATTTGGTTTATACTGATTCATGTGTTTGTTGTCAGAAATTTTTGCTTGCAATTTCATTGGTTTGGATTAGGGGTTATAACGTTTTGGATGATAAATTAACAAGATATATGAAATTGGGTTTGATTTTGAGTATGATGTTTCTGTATGAATTTTAAGAGTTTTTTTTCTTCTTCATTTTTATTTTTCTGGGTATACCATGTTTCTACAGAACAATGGAAGTTTTATAAGTTATTTATGAAAAGAACAAGAAAAAGAAACCACACAAGTATGAATTTGAAGGTCAGGGTTGGAATCCACAACCATGTATAGTGCATTGCGGCATAGGGTTTCGTTTTAGATCTGTGAATACAGTCGATACAAGTATACAACAGTAGTAGTAGAAAGAAGGGGGGAAATGCAGTATTTGAATGCAGTAATTGAATTAATTGGATGTTTTCTCTTTATCCATCGCTATAATTATAAATTGGATGTTGGCAAAAAAAAAAAAAAGAAAGAAAGAAGGAAGGATAAACACTGAAGAAGAAATTAGAAGATCCTGTGTAGGTGAGAGGTGATGATCTATGGTGATAGATTATGATGGGAATTGGTTTTCCATACTTCGTTTTTTTTTTTTTTTAATTTTTTTATAAAATTCACACTAAAATCAGGAACCATCGTGTGAATTATGGTGTGTTGTGTGGTTGAAGATGATTGAATTGAGTTAGATGATTATGGAAAAAATTAGGAGCAGAAAAATTTGTGTAATGATTTATTTATAAAAAATGGGTTTAATTTTATTTTATGGAGATGATGAAGGTTGAATGAAGATGATGAACATGGATAAAGATGAAGATAAGAGAAGAAGATGAATAAAGTAAATAAATTAGGTGTTGGTGATAGACTATAAAATCTTATAGACCTCTGTAATCCAACGGTTTTTTTTTTTAGTGGATTAAAATTATCAAAATTTGACCAAATTGAATAAAAGAAATAAGTTAAGGGACATGTTTGAGAAAGTTAAGACTTATGGGATCAAATTGAATAAAAGAAATAAATTAAGGGACCGACAGATCAATTAAGCCAATAAAAAACTATATTTACTCTTTATTGATTATCATGTAACTCATTAGTACTTTGATACAGGTATAGTATTTGTTGGGATTTTAGGGGGTATCTAAAGCCTCGAGATCATTACAGGAGATTAGAAATCTAGAACAACTACATAAAGGAGGAGATTAGAAATCTAGAACAACTACATAAAGGAGTTGAACACGAGGTGGATCTAAACAATCTAAACTAATAATTTAAACTTCAAAATTTAGGATTAGAAAATACCTTAGAATTCAATTTTATTATAAATATCTAAGATGATAAAATATTCATTGATCTTCATTTAGTTGAGATGAGGGTCTCACATTCTTTCTTTGATCTAGATTTAAACTTTGGATTCTTAAACATTAATTCTCTCAAATGTGAGATTATTCATATCTTTGACCACACATCAGAAAGCACCTTCGTGTTAACACCAAGTCAAATCAAACTCTTATATAAGTATCGAGGACCTCATATGGATGAGTTTAAATCACACAAGTGAATTGGACATCAAATCTTCACTCAAAATCTTGTGTCAAAATGGATTCTCACCCAATCCTCACATGGAGTAGTCTGAAGAAAAAATAAATAAGAGTTAGTTTGAGTTTCCTAACCACAAGGACTCTAATCATTTAGATATATTGAGCATTTGAGTAATTCCATGTCATGAGATATTTTGTAATTTTTTAATGCAAAAATTGTTTGAGAGCGTTTGCATTTTCTTCCTATAAAGTTATTAAGCATTATTCATGGCACGAAATTTTCTAACGTGAAATCGTGGCATGAAGAGGAGGGATTTGTATACTAACATGACATTGTGGCACGACAAGTGCAAATCGTGACACAGTTCCTCGGGGCTTTTGCATTATATAAGACTTCATTCTTCAAGTTTTAGGTAGGACTTCAAGAGAGATAAACATAAGGAATCAAAGGAGATAATTTTATGATTGAGTGTCTTTGGTTAGAGATTATCTCGGGTTGAGAAAATTTTATATACACCTTGGATGAGTGAAATCATTGAATCTTTTGTTCTTGGGAAGACATTGGAAAATTGGTAGAAATATGTTTTGTTCGTTATGAGTTTATTGAAGTTAATTTCTTGTAACTCTTTTGTATCTCTTTGTAAAGAACTCGTTGACAGTGAAACGGATAGGTCTTTTTCTTCAGAGTAGGTCATTGTTGGATCAAACTGGGTAAAGTTTTATTGATGTGTTTCTTTAACTTCTCCCTTTGCTTGTAGTTTTGTGATTTTACACTTGGTTCCTAAACTAGATAAAGGTTTGTTATTTTTGTTGTTGTTTGAGGTTACTTTGATGTTGGTCACTACTTCTCTTTTGCTCGATAACATCTAAGTTTATTGGTGTGATTTTGAATCCGAAATCACAGCAAAGATTTTTTGTTAGATTTTGTGTTGGAGAACTATTGCATATCTTGAATAAGAAGACCGTAAAAACATGATGATGAAGATTGCACAAATAATTTCAAAGCGTGAGTGGTAGACACTTAAATCGTTAGGCTCGATTCGGCCTTACAAATTTATTTAAATGAAATAACGGTCAAATCTACTTTAAGATATTTTAAAATCTTTAGCGTGAATTATACATTCACATCAAACATATCGATCAATGATAATTTACATCATAAAAACACTGAGTATAACTCATATCATGTGGACATAAAAGTGTCGAATATGACTCATATTCATCAAAGAAATATATGAAACTATAGTTTCTCTATAGTTGCATAGGTATGCACACTTGACTGAATTACATGAACAAAGATTGAGTTTTATTGTCTTGCAAAAAATCAAGAAAATAAAAAGTGGTTTAATTTTATTTTTTTTAACCTATCATAAGTTGATGGAGGGAAATTTATTGCGGACCCATATAAGATACTAGTACTAGGGTTATAGATCGGAGACCAGTTGACATAAATTGTTGAATTTTATCAACCACAATTTTGTTGTATTTAGGTATATGTCCCAATACAATCACCATAAAGGAACACATTAAGCTAACAGATAAGACAAATAAACATAACGTACTTTCGTTTTTGTGCCTACTGGTGGTCCAGTTTTATACTGATCTCTTTATTAATTTTTAACAGTTAATTATGATATTTTTGTGTCGCAATTTTTTTTCAAGAACACAATTAAACTTTGTTTACATTAGCTAGCATAAAATATAAGTTCATGTTAACTTATGTCTTAAAGACATACGTTAAAAAACATTAAAAAAATAACTATGCATTAAAAATATAATATTTTAACTTTTAAAAAGTTGAATATACAATTTTTAATATGTATATTTTTTTAATGAGTTAATTAACATGTGTTCTTGAAGATACAATATAAGTTAGCATTTATCTAAAATATATGTTAAGAAGTATAACAAACTTGAAGTGGTTATAGTTCAATGATAAGAGTTTAATCCTATAAAAAATGTAAGAATATTTTTTGCTTTAATTAACAATCTATAGTTTTTTGTACCAAAAAAAAAAAACAATCTATAGTTTTTTTAGGGGTATATATATATATATATATATATACACTCAATAAACTCTGTCTCTAAAGTACGTCATGGTTAATGCATATATTACACTGTGGAAAGAAAAGGAACTCACGAATGTAGCTACTATAGCTAGATTTTATATTCTTCCAAAGCTATAAAATATTTATGATTTTTTTCGAGAGAAATGATATTTGTATAACCATTTTTTAACAGTTTTTTGACAATTTTCTTTCTCATATTCACATTATCTTCTTATTATCTCTTCCTTTTTCACTCTCTATTATTTTTGACCAATCAAAAGAGAGAAAACCAAAATTATCATAAAAGTTGTACCAAAGAGTTGTACATATATCATTATTTTTTTTTTACTCCAAAAGAAAATAATTATGTTTTTCAATTATTGCTAAAGATATCACAGTGGCAACTCATGCATGTGCGAAACCACTAGCTTCCCATGCATTCACGGCTGGGGGATAGGCCACATCACTCAAGACAAAATTACGATTTACTTTGTATGTTTTTTCATTTTGTAATTTCATCGTTGTCTTGATAAGGATATCTGTTAAGAAATAAAATATATATATATATATATATATATATATATATATATATATATATATATATATATATATATATATATATATATATATATCTATGTATTCAGAAAGATATTTTTTAAATTTTTACAAAACTGAATATGAAATTATCAATAAAATATGTTTATTTTGCATTGTTTATCCTATTTTATTTGGCTTAAACACATCTACAATTAAATTTAGTTAGATTTTGTATAATTTTTAAGAAAATGTTAACAAGTGTCCTAAGATTACTCTTTAAGAGTTTAAAATAGTAAGAATTTTATAAAAATGTGTGCATTCAATGAATTGAAAATTGAAATGTTTAGCTTTTTAAATAAATGCATCGGAATAATTTCTTTATTTAGAATCCTTAAAGAGTGCTCTAAGGACACTCGTTAACAAGACCCTAAATTTTAAGCGGCTAACTACATCGACCTTACCAAATTTTATCATATGTTTGATTCCAATTTTTGAAGGTCAAAAGTGGTTATAGATCATTTTTTACATAAATATATTCAATAGAATATATTTTCTACTAACTTTTATGCATATTCTACTCAAAATAAATTATTGTCACTACAGAACTAAGCATACATTTATTTAAAAAGATGCTCATTTATTCATTTTGTCGAGTAAATCGATATCGATATTAACAAGATAATGAAAGCAAAGAAAGAAATAACAGGTTTTTCAGAATGTTCAATTATTCAAGTGGTTGATAAAATTGAGTAGCTGACTTTCAGGTGGTAGAAGGCGAAGTTTCCATCTATTCCCTTCAACTATCATGGTTGGTGGCTTAGCCTCATTCACTATATCGGACATAGGCTAATAGTTATTGGCTTTCTGTTTTCACTGATTTTTGGTTTCCCTTGTAAATATTTGTTGACTCAGGTGATTCTCCCTAACATACCTTGTGTTAGGAAGAATTTTTTAATGTGGTAATATAATTCATTTTAACCTCATTTAAAAAAATAATGAAAGCAAAAAGAATTGTAAGGAAAATTGCACGTGCAGAAGACAAAAATCTTGCAAAATAATGGGAGTAGTTATATTATACACGATAAAATCCAAAACGGTGAGTTGACAATTCGTACCACCTTGTATATCTATGCATGTACTTATGTAGACAATTGTTCACTAATGAACATATAAAGTCTTCTTCTTTTTTGTGATAGAAGAAATAGCTAAAATGCTTTGATTCTTTATCTTTACAAATTCATCGTTGTTGAGGTCAATTGTCAACAACAAGATAGTCAATAAAGATTTGATGCACCATGGCAACAACATATGTTTCCATGAGCAGTAAGAACTTAATGTGCTCAAAAAATCTGAGACAAGAAAACAAATGAGAGATATATTATTTTAGAATTAATAAGACATGAATATTAAATACAATGAATATACAACAACTTTATAAAACAAATCAACTAATCAATAATCATTACTAACTACTACTTCTTTCCCTAAGGAAAAAAAAAAACTAACTACTACTTTAAATAGTTTAAAACTTACTCTCTTTGTCAAAAAAGAAAAAAAACATTACTCTTTCGAAATAAAACATAAACAAAAGTGACAGTTTTTTTTAACAAAAAAACAAAAATGATAATTGAAGTCAATATATATTTTTATAAATTTAGTTTACATTAATTTTTCAATTAACTCTTTTTTTTGTGCTTATATTTCATCTAGAAAGTACTATAACTTAATATCATTTTTTTCTCTCTAATTTTACTTATGCTAGCTATCTTAAATGAAAAAATTAAATATTAATTAAACAGATATTTTTTATGTTACTTTATATTTATAAATCAGTTCAACTATTGATTTGATAAATATTATAAATTCAATCGCCTAATTTATTCGTTATTATTTATTAACTAATATTTTAGTTATATATGTTTTTTTTAGGATATAAGTTATATTTGTTATTGTTTTACTAAATAGATTTAAACTAGCATACATTTTGGTACGGATCAGTAACATAATGTGTATGACAGAGAGCTGATTCATGGCTGAAATATTTAATGGAGTATTGTCGATGTCAACGTGGGACATGATCAAATTGAATCCTACTAATATTGCCAAAAATTTCCATCCTAATGATCAATATATCTACCTCAGTAAAAATGAAATTAAGGTATCAGTAAAAGGTTGTGCATGTTGGTTTCTGCATGCTTTATTGCAGATAGCGGTTCTTTTTTACTTTATCATCATCACATATTCACATTCACATGCATGCATGTTGTAACATTTTTTTTTTACTAGTATTTCGTTCATTCACACTTTGTTGAAATTGAAATCAGTAACCAAAGCCACTGCCAAAATCTTTGCCTTGTGTCAATGTCAAATCCAGCTCATTAGATACCTAGCTTCAGCCTTTCCCTACTCTATAGTCTATAATATTGCTTGTCATGATCAACTATATAGAGTAGTGAATATGAATGGTCCAAGTTTCTGCGTATATAAACTCACTCTTTACACGCCAACAAATAATTAAACAAACAAAATTATACATCAATTGTCATTAACTACCCATTAATAAATCATTTTAACAAAATCCAAAGGCATTAGAAGTAATATACAAGAATTATCTAGCCAGCTAATTTTGTAATGTTCTTTCAAAGACCATGACTTTAAAATTCTTAGCATTAATCAATTAATCCCAATCGCTGTATAATATTAAAATTTCACTATAAATTAATCAATCAATTTCACAATTGCTGGACAAGATGCGTTCTACGTCTGTAATTTGTCTACCTTATGAATATAGTAACATTAAAAATTCAAGTAAAAGGCTCATAACAAGACTACCATATAAGTAAAAGCTCAATAAGCTAAGGCGTTTGAAGTTGAACCAACTAGATATGGACTACCAAGACTACCATGGAGCAGCATAACAGAGAAAAAGAACATGTGGGCTAACCCTCCGATCTCGGCCGATCGATGCCCCATATATATAACTCGTCAGAGATAAGGTGCAACCTACCTAATCGTATCTTACACACCGGCAATACCAACCACCTATTTAAGAGGCTTTTTCGGAGAAGAAAATACCCAGTTTATTATCTAAAAAAATATTTCAACTACACTCGTAAAACCTCGCTGACTTGAGTATTGAGGTTACACCACCTCATATTAATGAATGACTACCGTAACACTCCTATTTCGCAGGTGACGCTTAAATCCTAGTCAAGATAAGTTATATACAAATAAATAAACTATTTAGTAGGTGTATTCAATTAAAGATTGAAATCAGCTCGTTGCCAATTCTGAAATTAGGTTTATATATTCAATTAAAGTAACAAATATCAGTAGATTTTTTTTGTCTTGCTAATTGATGCCAAAAAACATTAATTAAGGACTTCATAAATATAAAATTTTATTTTAAAAATAAAGTTCTGGAAAAAAAAAATCTTACAAATAAAGTAATTATTTTTTGTCGTGTAATAATCACAACACCTTTTTGCAAAGCTTTTTTGTCTAATCACTTTTTTAAAATTTTTTTTACGAAAAACATCACATATTATTCTTTTGAAGGAAAAAAGAAAAAA
The DNA here is from genome assembly GCF_003473485.1 of Medicago truncatula. Classification (NCBI taxonomy): domain Eukaryota; kingdom Viridiplantae; phylum Streptophyta; class Magnoliopsida; order Fabales; family Fabaceae; genus Medicago; species Medicago truncatula. Next base: position 33,805,680 of record NC_053048.1, read on the forward strand.
AAAAACTCTACTTTTTAACATTCCTTATTTATGACCCTTGATTTTCTTGTCTAATGTGATGTTTTGCTGAGCTATCATTGATTAGGCAATAATCAAGATGTTCCTATCATAATCTTACAGAAAGATTTTGTTGGGATTTTCTACATGAAGGCCCATAATACAAGACAACACATTTTGGAAGAATAAGGAAACTTCAGTTACCTTCATGTTAGATTAGATTCTCACGGGTTCTTCCTCTTATTCCAACATCGTAACCTCCATAGAAATATTTTTCTATTTGCACGATTAACGAAACTTCATCTTCCCCAATAACAGATTGTGATTACGTTACGTAACTAACATTTTATCACGCCACACAAAAAATATTACTCGAGTGGGCACTAGAACAAATTATGGAGTTAATCACTGTCATAAGCCAATAGAAATCAAGTTAGCACTAGAACTTATAATAGACTTGCTTATACTAATTTCTTTATAGAATTTCAATGAAATGATCATAAAAATTATGAGTAATATTTTTCAAACCTTTTAGTTTTAGAAAAATTAATATTACAACAATATGTCAAAATAATAATAATAATATATGACTTATAAAAATGAGAGAATAACGTCATCAACATGTTCTAACATACACTTTTCACCATATTCTTTTCCGTTGTTGGCATTCATATGAATCTCTGACCAAAACAAATAAAATATTCATATGAATCCCACAATTTTAATATAGGATTCACATAATATGGTGGAAACCATATAAATTTTACCTAATGAAAAAAGAATGTATTGAAAAGTGTATGCTAAAGAGTGAATTTCCAACATTCTTAAAATAAAATAAAATAAATCATTTCTGCTGGATTTAGGTTTGAACCAGGGTTAAAGGGTATATAAAGTCCCCATCTTGATTAAATATGTTGAGCGGGTATGGGCGGATTAAGACATTTGGTACAAATGGGGATAAAATTTCAATGAAACAATAAATTAAACTATGTTAAAAATAAGAAATATCATTGTTTGATACAATACAACAATAACAATCGTCTCCTATTTATTTGTTGAAAATGAGCTAAAATGACATCATGCTAATTGTTAAAAGAACATATCTTTTTATATAAGTTACAAGAAGTTTATTTAACCACTAATCACTCATTTTACATAGTTGACTCTTCATGACTTTCATAGCTTAAAAAATATGTTCAACACTTGCAGTTGCTACCGACAAAAGAGAAGCCAACTTCAAAAACTTATAAATCATAGCAAATGTGTTGCACTTATTTGTTTCCACAAGTTTTACACAAGGTTGTTTTTATTCTTAACATATTGTGTTTTATTTATAAGGAGGGTAATAGTTATTTTGATCCGAGAATGTGTAAGAAGTAAACATAATAGTTCCTCAATGTATCAAATTTTTTAAAAGTCTTTGATTGTGCACTACGCTAGTCAAAATAGTCCATAACATTAAAATACTTCTTTAATATTATCATATTAATCCTTCAGCATACTTACTTATTATCACTTCAAGGACTATTTTGAATAACAAAGTGAAAAATCAAAGTCTATTTTAGAATTTTAATACATTTAGAGACTATATATTGTGACTACTCATTACAACCAAAATAACTATTACCTCTATTTATAATTTAGCAAAAAATTGAATGTGTGGCTTTAGCCACACATAACCATTAAATAGATCCGTCCATGTGGGCGGGCATCTTCAACTAATATTTCCACGTCGTATAATGAATGACTCATATGCAAAGAAAATAGTTTAAAATGAATTTTCTATTTAAATTATCAATGCAATATTAATTACATTTTTAAAATTATACTATCTACAACTTCCAATCATTATTACAACGAAAAAAAAAAACACTTTTTAGATACATTCTCAATACAATATCTTTCATTTTACATTTAGTCTCAATTCTATATATTTCATTTTCTATTTATTTTACTTGTGAATAGACTATATTTGATAAGGGTAGTTCAGTAAAAATATTTTTCTCTCTCTTATATATATTAATTCATGTGAAATTATACAAATAAATCACTCATTGTGTGACGGTGGGAGTACATCATATTATATGATCAATGGGATTTTTTTCTATTTTTGGCATAAAATTTTAAAGCTCTAACTTGAGCTGCTTGGCCCTTGAACTGACTCTCTTTTTCAACATAATCTTTGATATAAAGTTGGTTTATATATTCTATCATTGAGCTTTTTTTGTTCATAGTATATTTGTTGCTAAGTTGGCCCTTGAACAAACATTAGTTGTTTAGTATGATATTATAGTAATAAAGATTTAAATTTTGAACCTCCTTCTCAAACTCTTTTAGATATCTCATCCATTAAGGTTATTATATTCATGGATAAATACAAAATTTAACAAAATAATAATAATAATCTTAACCAAAATAATAATAATAATAATAATAATAATAATAATAATAATAATAATAATAATAATAATAATCATAATAATAATCATAATAATAATATTATGATTATTATTATTATTCAAAAAAACAAATCAAACTCCACATGTTTAAATTGCTTATATGCAAATCTTAGCTTTATTTGTTTATGTGAAGTTCAATATGCATACATCATTTTTGCTAATTTCATCTCAGAACTTGTAATTTTTTAAGCTAATACACACAACCTTTACACTCAAACTGTACATCAAAATGGCCTTCGTAAATAAATTAGAGAAAAAAAATACGTATTTGGGCATAGCAACATCATGAACACACACAAAAGGCATCCAAAGAAAAGAAAATGGAGCAACCGTGTTCTAAGGATCAAGAAAAGATGAAGTATAGAAATTTGTATAAAAATACAAGACAAAGTACAATAAGGATTTGATCGTTTAAGGATATTATCTTGTCATAATTGTTTAATATGTGATTTTGATTTGGAGAGACCAAGCATGTAAGCTCTATGGAGAAAGAGGCGTCGTTGCTACTCTGGAAACTCGGCATGAAGATCATTTCCCCAGGAACATATTTGAATACGTTGTTGCTCCAATCCTACATTCATAAAGTGAAATTCTTGGTTAGTTTCTGGTTTGTCGCTTATCATATTTGATATTATGGGCTTACTAAAGATCAAATAAAAGAGGGTTAATACATGTCCCCTATGTAATATTAGCGATTTTCCAGTTTACCTCTGTAACAAAATTTGTTTAGATTCCAACACTGTAACTTGAAGATTCTTTGGTTTTAGACATTTATGAAATCAAATTACAAAGTTTAAGGTACTTTCGCCCCCTGTAATTTGAGATAATTTTGGTTTACCCCCTGCCATATTATCGATTTATCCAGTCAAAATTCATAAAGGTCTAAAACCAAATAATCTTCAAATTACAGGGTTGGAATCTAAATAAATTTTTTTACAGGAGTAAACTGGAAATCGCTAATATTACAGGAGGATAAACATGTATTAAGCCAATAAAAGACTCTGATTATTCACCTAAACAAAAGCCACTCTATTATTGAGTAATTGAATCTTTAACTTCGTATCTACTACATCATACATCAACTGACATATTCAAATCAAAAGTTCTTATCCAATCATACAATTGCTGCATGTATAAAAATGCCTAGTAAAGTACTACATTTGCAAGCAAAAGATGAGATTAATTACCTCTAATTGCTTGCCAACAGTGACAACTATATGCTCTGGACCTGCATCAAATGAGAGAGGACCTCTTTCAGTTTGAACGTAAAATATGCAATGCTCCATCGGAAGGTAGAAGCGCAAAGCATGTTCCGATAATATGCCCTTCGTAAGACCCGAGACACGTTCATTTCTTTTGGGGGTATTGTCATGGGGATACCTGCAAAGGCAAATCACAGACTCTGTCTCTTGAATCCGCTCCTTAAAATCTTGAGATGTGTCCTGTTGTAGAGCCAGAGTCACTTGCTCCACTATATTATCCAATCTACTTGCTACATTCCCCATATGAACCCTGCTTGTGTTATATAAAAATAACTTAGTGACAATGAACATGACCGGTTGTTTATTTCTTTTATCAGCTATATACATGTTAAACGGTAAAACATAAATCACGAAACAATTAAATAACCGAGTATATGCATGTTTGCTTTGAGTGTGAATTTGACAGAGCTGCGGGTTACACTGTGATTTTGACGAAAGCTATAATTTAAGTGAGTGTTTGGAAAAATGCTAAGTCATGTTCATAATTTTGGTTGTCCAAACCCTCTAATCACTAGCTTCTGAAAAAACCAAAATGTGTTTAGGGACGCAATATTTTCACTCTTGCCAAACCAATCACAGGATAAAGTTTCAACAAACGCACAATGCCGCCGTAATTTTGTCAAAAATTGTCCTTCCAAACATATAATATGTAGGGTCAGTAGTCTAATTACATTGTGAAACAATATAATTTGGCTTTATTTATAAGTATGAGGCTTTTATTTGTAAGATATTGGTAATATATTACACGGTTATTTAATTATTTACTGCTATACATTATATAAAGTAAAATATTTTGATGATTTATTATATCATTTTTTATTATTCTTCTCATTTGTATGTAGCTAGATGTATAACAATAATTAGTTTTTGTATTCTGATGTACCGATGGGTGGGAGGTAAATATAAATGTGTGGACTTGATTAGAGTTTTCCCACGTGTGGAGTTAAAGACCAAAACTTTTAGTATGAGACAGACATCTCTCAAATCAGTTCAAGCAAAGTGGTCAAACATGATGATAAAAACGTGTTCTGTCAATCAGCATCATTTGTGTTTGACACTTTTGATTTCTTAGTACCAAAGGTTGTGAATATTTTACAAAGAGTTTAAAGGTTCAGGAATAACAAGCTTGTGTCTTCTATACCTATAAATGTAGCTTTAAGATGATTGGTTTTGACATTGAAAAATAATTTACAATGCAGCTTGATGATTAACAGTGCATGTTGTTCACTTACCTTGTGTATAACTGTTTATAAAAATTTTTGTTGATAATCATGTATCTGCTCCCCTTAAACAGTAAAACAACATATAGATTCAAAGCATACCAAAAAAATAAAAATGTGATGCCTAGATTGAGTTGTATTATTCGGCTAAGAGGTAAGTAAAGCATAGTCACTAATTGTTTCATATAGTTTTTTTATGAAATAAAATTTCTTAATATGCTGCCTGATTATTATTTTGAGTTTTACAATAAACATTTGTGCATGAAGTAATGGGTGCCAATCAAGTAAAAAAAGTGCTTAGTGTGATTTGTGTAACATTAATATATAAATTTCAATCTACAAAAATAAAGTAGCTTGCACGCAAAGATCGGTGGAAAATATTTACCAAAATTTCCGATGCTTTTGATTGTGAGCGGTGAATTCCATTGCTCCATTGCTAGATCGAACACATGGAATCATCCCTCCGCAGCGTCCGTTCCTCTCAACGTACACCTTTTTCGCGTCTTTGAAAACGCCCTCTGATTCCTCCGCTATAGTTTCGAGTTCATTACCGGAGATTCCATGGCTCCGTATCCGGAACGCGCCGAATTCCTTAACGGAGCGAAGAAGCATACCGGCAGATGCATGTGGTAGAAACCGGAGATCGATTTCCGCCGGTGACGGTGGAATGTGAGATTCCGGTAATGTAAGTTCCGGTAACTGGAGCTTCTCCTCGAGAAACTGGATGAAAACATCGTTAGCGGCGGAACGCGATCCTCTGCCAGTAGGTATCGGTGATGGAAGAGGTGCGAGAATTTCGCTAACGCTTTTGCATCTTATCATCGGCATTGCGATGAAAACGACGTCGTTATATATAATGTCTCTATTTTCGTTGCAAATGTTAAATTACCGTAACAGAATCGACGGCGTTGTTATGAATAAAAAATGTTGTTGATGAATGTGGATTAGAGGGATACGACGTCGTTTGAAGGATGATGAATGAAATGGTGGTGATGATGAAGGTGGTTGGTGTTAGAAAAGTGCTTTTTTGGAAAAGCTGAAAAATTGGAATGTGAGGGACCCTTTCGTTGATGGGTGCATGCAAAGTGCAAACCACGCTTTATTTCATGTGGGGCGCACGACTTCAAAAAAATTAAAGCAAGCAAAAATTGGATCACCTCCCATTCCTCTTATTCTAAAACAATATTAAAACAAGTGTTTAATAATTTTGTCAACTTTTATGATTCTATGCAACTAGAAGATGGTATGTACATGTAGATGTTTGATTTATCAACAAAAAGCTTGTTTGTTATATTTTTTCTATACATTTTATTTTACGGGGTAAAGGGCCTATTATCTTGTGCACCTATTAAACGCCAAAAGGTAATTAACTACCGTTTTGTATACATTCTAAATTGATTGAATCAATTGCAAAAGTGTTTTAGTCAATTAAAAAATATCGAACGACAATTAATTGTTTTTTTGTAAGGTTTGTTTACGAGTTTTGAGGGGAAGGAAAAGAAAGGCTAAGGAGGGAAAGGGAGGGAAGGGAGAAAGGAGGGAAAACATTCCCCTTGTTTGGGAGTTAAAAAGCCAATAAGGAAATGAGATAGAAGGCTTATGTTATAATTTTACTATTTTACTCTTTTTCCTCTTAAAATCAATACATTGTTATACTTTGTAATTTAACTTCTAATTTATTCAAAACAACTTATCTCATGAAAAACAAATTATTATGATCTATTGTTAAAAAACAACTTATTCAAAGCAACTTATTTATAAAAAATAAAAATAAAAAAACTTATTACAATCACTTTTTAAAAACAACTTATTACGATCTCTTTTTAAAAAACAGCTTATCTTATAAAAAACAAATTATTACGATCTTCTTTTAAAAAACAACTTATTCAAAACAGCTTATTTATGCAAAACAGCTTATTATGACCTCTTTTCAAAAAAATAGCTTATTCAAAACAGTTTAATACGATCTCTTTTTCAAAAACAACTCATCCAAAACAGCTTATGTATACAAAACAGCTTATTACGACCTCTTTTCAAAAATCAACTTGTTCAAAACAGCTTATTTATACAAAACAACTTACTACGATCTCTTTTTCAAAAACAACTTATTCAAAACAGCTTATTACGGCCTCATTTTCAAAAACTGCTTATTCAAAACAACTTATTTATGCAAAACAGCTTCATACGACCTCTATTTCAAAAACAGCTTATTTATACAAAACAGCTTATTACAACCTCATTTTCAAAAACCGCTTATTCAAAACACCTTATTTATACAAAACAACTTATTACGGCCTCATTTTCAAAAATCGCTTATTCAAAACAACTTATTTATACAAAACAGATTAATATGACCTCATTTTCAAAAACCGCTTATTCAAAACAACTTATCTCATGAAAACAAATTATTACGATCTATTTTTAAAAAACAACTTATTCAAAGCAACTTATTTATAAAAAAAAGCTTATTACAATCACTTTTTAAAAACAACTTATTTCTACAAAACAACTTATTACGGCCTCTTTTTAAAAAACAACTGTTTTGTATAAATAAGTTGTTTTGAATAAGCGATTTTTTGAAAAGGAGGTCGTAATAAGCTGTTTTGTATAAATAAGTTGTTTTGAATGAGCGGTTTTTGAAAATGAGGTCGTAATAAGTTGTTTTGTATAAATAAGTTGTTTTGAATAAGCTGTTTTTGAAAAAGAGATCGTATTAAGTTGTTTTGCATAAATAAGTTGTTTTGAATAAGGTGTTTTTGAAAATGAGGTTGTAATAAGCTGTTTTGTATAAATAAGTTGTTTTGAATAAGCGGTTTTTGAAAATGAGGTCGTAATAAGTTGTTTTGGATAAATAAGTTGTTTTGAATAAGCGGTTTTTGAAAATGAGGTCGTAATAAGCTGTTTTGTATAAATAAGCTGTTTTTTAAAAAGAGATCGTATTAAGCTGTTTTGCATAAATAAGTTGTTTTGAATAAGTTTTTTTTTGAAAATGAGGTCATATTAAGTTGTTTTGTATAAATAAGTTGTTTTGAATAAGCGATTTTTGAAAATGAGATCGTAATAAGCTGTCTTAGATAAATAAGTTGTTTTGAATAAGCGGTTTTTGAAAATGAGGTCATAATAAGCTGTTTTGTATAAATAAGCTGTTTTGAATATGCTGTTTTTGAAAAAGAGATCGTATTAAGCTGTTTTGCATAAATAAGTTTTTTTGAATAAGTTGTTTTTTAAAATGAGGTCGTAATAAGCTGTTTTGTATAAATAAATTGTTTTGAATAAGCAGTTTTTGAAAATGAGGTCGTAATAAGCTGTTTTGTATAAATAAGCTGTTTTGAATAAGTTGTTTTTGAAAAAGTGATCGTATTAAGCAGTTTTGCATAAATAAGTTGTTTTGAATAAGCTGTTTTTGAAAATGAGGTTGTAATAAGCTGTTTTGTATAAATAAGTTGTTTTGAATAAGTTGTTTTTAAAAAAGATTGTAATAATTTTAGTAATCTCTAAAATTGGAATTTTGAATTATTAAGAGGGCAAAATTGTCAATTTGTATGTTTAACCCCACAAAACCCCCCAATTTTGGGGAACTTTAAAATTGGACAAATGAAGCCCTTCAAAACCCCCCAAAACCTTTCCCTTATTTTTTTAAAACTCGCAAACAAGGGTTTACCACTCCATAAGCTTTTCCTTCCCTTCTCCTCCCCTCCAAAACCCAACTCGCAAACAAAGTCTAAGTGTCCGTAAGCAATTGTCAAGTGTATAACGAGCTATTGTTCCTTACCTTGCTAAGTGCTAACCCCATGCCAATTCTGTTGGACACCCAAAGCAAAAATGTCTAAAGTAAGAAAGCAATCCAAGCTATGCGAAAAAAGAAAAGAAAAGAAAAAGAAAACAAATAAAGCATTGGTAATTATATTTTGGGAAATGCTAACCATTGTTCTGAGAACACTAGTTAAAAATTTTAAAAAGGAAGTTTTGTCTTGGAAATAATACATTCAAGACATTGAAAGTTTAAAAAGTAAATATTTTCTACATAAAACTTATAAAATATTTCTATTTTTAAATTATTAACCATTGCCATGAGGACATTGATTAGCAAGACCCTTATATTTTTCATGAGAAAAGAAGTGCATGTCATAAGCTTAAGAACAAATATGTTGAACTTAATGACTCTTATATTGTGTTTGCATTATAATTCATTGAGCTTAAAAATATAAATAAATTAAGTGATTGAATTCAAGTGGTAAATAAGCTCTTATTAGGATGAATCGTTCAAAAGAACTCAAGTTCGATTTCTGGTGAAAACAATTCTTAACTAGACTTTACTTACCTCTTGACTGAGCTCCTGATTATTAGGATCCCTTTTCCTAGAAACTGGATAAACTCCATGTTACTAGGGTCTCTTTCTCTAGAAATCACAAATTATCACACAAAAAATAAAGAAAAATAAAATTTAAGAAAGCAACTAGCTAGTGTATTTTTCCAAAATTCTGTTAATTTTATTAAGTTGTTCTATCAAATTGGCATCAAGAGTTTGGTTCCAGATCACCATTTTTCTTGAAGAACGCAAGAACAATGGTAACTTCAAACAATGGAAACTTCTCTGGGCATTTACCAGTTTTTTTATGGAAAAAATTACATTCAATGGATCGTGAAGATTGAAGAAAGGTGAGGCTTCAAACACTATGGCTCTGTTTGGTAAAAATAGCGGATAGCTGATAGCTTATAGCTGATAAGCTAACTGAAGTGTTTGGTAAAAATAACGGTTCAACTAGCTGATAAATGTAAAATGACATAAAGGGTATTCTTAATTCATAATAAAAATTATATCATTAATTTAAGTATTTGTAATTTTGTAAACTAATTTTTTTTTTAAAAATACTTTAAATTTATTAATTTAATATATCCTATGTATTATAAATTAAATTAAATTTTATTCACTAAAATTTTATCTTATATTTATTATCATTTAAGTGTTTCCACTTTATAAAGAAAATAACATTTACCTTAAAAACAAAAAAAAAGGTAGCACTAATAGAGTAATACTAATAACAGAGAATAAAGAAAATAACACTTACCTCAAAAAAAAAAAAGTAACACTAATAGAATAATAGTATTTTGTTTCGTAAAAAAAAACTAAGGTATATATTTTTTTTTTAAAAAAAAAAAAAAAAAAAAAGGCCAGTTGATATATATACAAAAACTGGAATAAAGGGATAGTAGTTTTTATTACGTAGTTTATTATAAAAATTATAATGGATAAAAATACAATTTAAATGAAATAATAAGGGTAAAATTGGAAGAAAAAGTGAGAAGCTATAAGCTATAAGCTCAAACGCTATTTGGAATAGCTTCTGAAAAATAGCTTATAAGCTCGTGAAATAAGCTATAAGCTCATGGTGAAAAAGTGTTACCAAACAGAGCTTTTTTTGTCAAACGAGCTTATAAGCTATAAGCTAAAAGCTCTTTTTTGGGGTTTCCCAAACAGACACTATATATCGAGGCAGTATGAACTTTTATCGACGGCTAATAATGAATAGGTGAGTCAATATTTTGCTAGGTTGGTCAACCTGATAAACCAGATGAAAAAAAAATGGAGATATTATCACTGATGTTGAAAAAGTGCTCAGGGCTTTGACACCAAATTTTGATCACATAGTATTAGCATTGGAGGAATCCAAGAATCTGGATGAGAATAAGAATGAAGACTTACAAGCAATTGAAGCTCATGAACTGGAAGATTTGCAGATCATAGCATAGTTTGTGATGAGGGAATTGGTAAATTATTGCAGAAAGGCTGCAATATGCAGATAGTCTAATCTTAAAGGCATCACTGTCAAAAGCAAAGGACCTTTAAGATTGGTATAAGTGTAGTTGAGAATCAGTGCTTATTATCAACCACTGGTGATGATATAGCTGGATGTGGCACCAGAGATTTGGATAACAAACACAAGTTTATTACACAATTATACTTGAATTAAAAATACTTTCACACATCAAACATTATAGAGCAAAGCAATTCAAGACAACACAACAAACACATAAAACCATAAAAAAAAAAAATAAAAAAAAAAGGTTTTCAAACCACAATCTTGTACAAATCCTTAGCGAGTACGACGTCCTCCTCTATTTGGATATTGAAATCCAATGCCTTCCATAGTGGCAATTGTGTTGAACATTGGTCTCTTGTACACCTCTTCCAATAGTTGTGGTCGATGAAGCTGCAAGCTCCTATGCTGCTCCATGTTTGAATGATTTTTAGGTATCCTCGACGATCCGTGATGGCTCGTTCCATGGCCACCACATCTACAACCATTACAATAGTCCATTTTCGGGTGCAAAAAATATTTGGCGAAATTACTTGTGTCTCCCTCTTCTATATGTCTTGATCTAATGCATTGTAGATTGTTATGTTTGGCTCTAGCTTCTTCTACTATTGTTGGGCAATGCTCATCTTCATGATATTGGATATTTGAACATTTGTAGGAGTTCATTGAGCTTGGTGAGCTTCCATCATCATTCATATATAAATCTACAAAATACATATATGGTTCATAAATGAGGCAGAACAACGTATCATTCAAATCTATAAAATAATATGTAAAAAGTGTGCTAAAGATTTTGCTAGTATTATCCAAACTTGAAAATATATTTACCAAAGTGTTTTACAAGTAAAATTACCTTGATTCCATTCTTGAGGAAACATGCTATGCTTTGCACAGAAGTGGGCCTTGGAGTGAGACTTAGTGAGAGAATCATGAGGGGAAGAAGGATAAGATGATGATAAGACAAAAGGATTATGGTTATTAACATCCTCATCTTCTTCATAGTTATAGCTATGTTGTAATTGATGCTCACACTTGCCATGAGTACCCATCCAAGTTGGAAATAAAGTTGATATCTCATTATCTATCATTGCAGCAATCTTTAATGGTTCCAAGTGATTGATTTCAAGTTCTTCTACCATCTCCATTGCCACTTTAATAGCAGTGTCGTTTTTTGTATCAAATGGAAAGAATATATGCCTCGTTTGCCCTGTATTAAAAAATTACTTCAAATAAGACATTTTAATTTGTTGTAAGGTATAATTTTCTGGATTTCACTCTCTATTAGAGAATCAGTCACACAAAACACTCACCATTAGAGAAAGGAAAAAAGACATTACAATCAAAGATATAGAGGGTATACGACGGCGAACTAGGCCATGAAATCAATTTTATTTGTGCAATTATTGTCGAGGTTGTATTAGCCAATATTGTTAGATAACAACTATAGTGGTGCAATAGCGTTAAAGCATAACGGAGTTTGAACAAAGTGTTATTGTTCAATGATGCACTATTTAATGCAAAATATTGTCAAATAGTGTTATAGCGTAGCAAAATTTGATCAAACCGCTATTTTCCACAATCTGTAATTGACAACACTGGTATCAATCATATTTTAACAAATCATTCATATGTAAAGTAATATCTATATATAAAATTCTTAACATAGATTGAAATGTCTTATTTATTTCCCTAGAGTTGGAACTCCAAATTAATCTAAAGTGTTGGGAAAGAGCATACCTATTTCATCACATAACCGTACTTTAAGGAAAATGGTGTTATCCTCTTCACTTATGGATCCGGTGATTGTCATATTTGTACTTGTTGTTGAATCACCTAGAGAAAAATGATGTAATGTTTGATTTTTAGATAATGTTGTGTTTGGCAATGACAATTCAAATTGTTCCGTCGCTAAAAATGGGTCCATTAATAGTTCCTTTGCTGATGGTCTCTTTGAGACATGTGCCAAACACCTTCCCACAAACCTTTGTGCTTCTAAATCTTTGATTCTGAAAAATGCATTTGGTAGCTTCCCCTATAGTACATCAAATTCGACAAAGTTTGTGAATGAACTCAGATTCAAAAATGTAGTTAAATAAAGTGCTTATTGTCCAATTAAGCTTACCGCGGTTACTTTCTTGTATATTTGAGCTGGGTTGGAGCACTCATTGTATGGAAACTCAAGAGTAAGCATCTCTATCATACACATCCCATAGGAATATATATCTACTAGTTCATTGTATTTCTCTTCGTACAATTCTGGTGCCATGAACTCTGGAGTACCTGATTATCGGTTACATCAAGCATGATTTTTAATTTATATAAACATAATGTAGTTTACAAGTCTGCGTCTTTCACAGTCAAAATATCTTACAATCACTGCAATTGGTACATCTTGACAGTAAGGTTTAGGCATTTTAACCCTATGTAACGGTCCAGATGTGCCGATTGCAGTGACTAGAAGGTATTTTGACCATATGTAATCCAAATATATAGATTGAGCAAGAGGCATTACCTATGACACTTTGAGCAAGTTGGGATCTACAAAGTATAGCTGCAAGACCTAAGTCACCAATCTTGACCTCCCCTTTATGGCCATTGACAAATATATTATCACATTTGAGGTCTCTATGTATCACAGGAGGATTATGGTTGTGTAAATATTCCAAACCACTTAGAATCTGGCGTGCCCAATTCTTTAGTGCTTGGTTATCCACTTTCTTATACTTCTGCCTATACCTATACATGCATAAATGTTATCACAAAATATGGATTGCCAATTAATTAGTAGAACGTTTGATACATAAGGAGTGGTTGATTAATTGATTACTCTCTAAGGGTGCCTGAGGTGAACAATTCAGTGATGAAGTTGAAGGTTTTGCCATTGATATCAATCCAAGAACCATAGAAGATCATCATGGATTTATGGTCGAGGTGCTTAAGGAGATGAACCTCTGAATAAAGTCGTTGAAGTTGATCTGGTGAATGACAAACATCACCAAGTTTGACTTGGTTCCAAGCCACTTCAATCCCAAGGAACTCATCAAATGCTCTGTATACAGTTTTCATAGCTCCTGTGCCGAGAACGTCCTTGAACTACAAGCAACAAAATCATAATAAACTCTATTTAACTGCTCAAATCAATAGTATTCTAGTAAATCAAGGTTTTAGAATGCAGTAACAGCTATGAAGTGGACACTCATCGGATTAGGTGTGTCCTAGTGTCGGACACATGTCGTGTCTAACACCGACGCATATAATTACACTAAATTATGTGATTTTCTTAAATTATTAGCGGTGTCGGTATCCATGTCCGTATTCGTGCTTCATAAAGTAGCAATCAAATGCTGCTAATTAAGGCGACTTCAGTTGCGACCGCGTTTTGACAGATGAAATATATCAAAAACCTTAATGCAGTTGTCCAAATTATGTTCACAAGCTTTTTCGAAAACTCTCTTAAAAACATAGAAAGAGACCTAAACTCGAAATAACTTCCGATGTATATAAACTTAGAGACATGAAAGTTATTATTTAGGTCTTTTTCTACGTTTCCCCCATCCCACAGTTTTGTTCCTTTCTCCTTTATTTTAATCTATTTCTAGGTCATGGAATAAAATAATAACTTCAACATATATACCACTTTTCTATAAACTATCATTATATTGTTGCTTAATTTAAACAACTATCTAAGTAAAACTTTCCAACTTATTTATAAGCCATGCTAATTCTATTGAACACATTAATTGAAGCAGAAAAAACCACCAATCCATTTCTAAACAATACAATGACTTTTTTGCATAGCACATCAAAGAGTAAAATATAATATATATATATATATATATATATATATATATATATATATATATATATATATTAAAAAACTCGGTATCCGATCTAAAACCGACTAATAAGTATATGATGAGAGAACTTACACGTCCATATCGACCAGATGGATCGGTTTCAACATATCCAAGGGGGGCCTTAATCCCTCCAGAAGTGCAAAATCTCCCCTTGTACATGATTTTATTTATAGCATCACACAATTAATCCATCCAAGATATAATGCCTATTAATATAGAATAGTAGATAAAAGAAACTTAGAGTTTTTAGCAACAAAAGAATGTGGTTATATATACTCTCATAGGAGAAGACACCAAGTTCTACTAGCCTTGAGTAGACAACACTAACAATAACACTAAGTTTCATCATTGTCATTTCAACAACTCCATGTGAAAATTTGTAAACGTGGTTAGAAACTATTGGTTCAACAGTGTTGAGAGGAAGAAAATACAAGAAAAGAGAGACAGAGAGAGATAACACACTAAGTTTTGTATAAATCAGACATGTGAGTAATTAAAGTATAAAACAATAATGTTTTGTGAGTCATTATGATATGGAATGAGACCGTACTATATAATGTGATTAATGACTTAAGGGGTTTGATTAATTTGTATATAGCTGGTGCTTGGTGTGATAATTGTAGACAAAGTGTGTTTGAAGAGAGTGAGAAGTCTCTTCAGAGAATGAAAAGACTACATAAAGTCATAGGAAAGAAACTTGGCTTATAGATTTGAAGAAAAAAGGGCCATGCTTTGATGAAAATATTTGTGGATATCATGGCAAGGTTTTATGATTGAAGGACAAAAGGAGAGAGACTCCCAAGGTAGAAGGATTTCATGTATGCTTTTAATGGAGGTAGGGAAAAAAGAAAGTAAATTGTGTAAGAAAGTTGGTGGATGACTTGCTAATGAAGAATGCTCAACCCTCCGGCTCCGGTCACGATAAGCAAGGATTTTTTTTTTTTAGATTTATTGGATAATTGATTTATCTGATCTATAATATAAATCATATATAATTATTAAATAAATTTAAAAATTAATTTGTTGTGTCTTTCATTTTGTAGCTATGCACGTATTAATGCAATGTGTTCTCTTTCATGAGAGGAAATCTGAGGATATTATAAAGTTTGAATAAAATTTTGAAGGACTTTTAGCCTTTTTTATAATAAAATAAGAATTGATTCTACGGTCAAACCAAACTATAAGGTACTTAAGAATTTATCTGAAAAGAACTTATTTTATTTTTATTTGTCAAAAATATATTTGATCAATGTAAAACATCGTAGAAAAGTGAATAGATAAACAGTTTTTTAATGGGGATAAACGGATCTTTTTGCTAGTATGCATAAAATTAAGGAGAATGCCAAATACCAGTGCTCATCTTTATAAAAAAAATAACATCTTATTTTTTAAGATAAAATTTTTTATTTATGAATTTTTTAACCAATGTCACCGAGACATTTGTTAGCGAATGCTACCTGTCCACATTTACATGCAAAGTATTGATATTCCTCCTCCCGAATTTTAGGGTATCCAGACACTACAGACTACAGAGTACTGCTCATATATGATTGTCATACTCAATGGATTGTGTGACTTCTGTCTGCACCTCTCACTTTTTGGCAATAATGAAGTTAATGATGAGGCCTTTATCGACATATTGCAACGACAACAATAAATGGCCAATTGATCATGCATAACCATTGCACTTTACTGTTGTCAATATAATCAACACCAACATTGAATTGCTCTTGGCAATTGCTTCTAAAAGCGAAGACAACGGTTGTTGTTATGTGGTGGAGGGATCATGCAAAGACTACTCACTGCAGATAAACAAACATAAAATGCAAGCAGCAAAAAATCTTTAACCAATCATTCTAATTTTTTATTTCACATTTTACTGAATTAATAAATAAAGTTAAATATATTTTTGGTTTTTTCTGGTCCACTTATTTATTTATGTCTCTTTTCATAAATGCAAGTGTAAAATAATTGATAAGATAGCTATATATATACTCCCTTCAATTCTTTTTGGCTTAATTGCACTTTCCCCCCTATATTTTGCTAATTGTGCGATTTTGTATCCTTTTTTTTTTTAGCGATTTTGCACCCCATTTTTTTGCCCCCTTTCTGGTTAGATGAAACTTCTTGTTTTTAATTGCACTTTTGCCCCCTATCTTTTTACCAATTGTGCGATTTTGCAACCCCTCTTTTTTTTTGAGCAATTTTTCACCCTATCTTTTGCCCCCCTTCCCCTCTTTTAATGATGATTTTGAACAAAACACAATTGGCAAAATATGGGGTGCAAAATCGCTCAAAAAAGAAGAGGGGATGCAAAATCACACAATTGACAAAAGATAGGGGGAAAAGTGCAATTAAACCATTCTTTTTAAAAGAAAAGGTCAAAAAAATCTTTTTAAAAAAAATATGGGTCAATAAAAGTTGATTTAATTCATATTTACATCAATATATGTTGATCCATATATCTCTTATAAAAATGACGTCCGAAAGGAATGTTATATAAAGACTGTTTATTTATTGCAGTTATCAAACAACTTTGAAAAATTGATTTTACTGTATTTTTTTTTTTTTTTTGAGAAATCAAAATGAAATATTATAACTACGGCGATGGAAACGCTTTAGTACAAGGTGTACTAAATGATCTAACCCAGTAAAAACAAACTGTCACAAAGTATAATTATAAGAAAAAGTCAGTCAATACCCAAACAATATAAAGGGTTCGACCACCAACTTTGAGAACCGTACACAAAAGTGGTTTTGTTGGCTTTAAGCCACCACAACGAATGAAATTTAACTTTATCTAACAACTGTTCAATAGGTGTTGCAGTGTTTTTGATCAATCTGTTGTTTCGTTCATTCCACAGCAACTAAACACACAACAATCATAATAATTGAAGAAAAGAGCGGCAAGCCTTTGTATAACCTGCAGGGGCGGTTCCCTTCAATAGGATGGGGTAGCCCTTGCTACCCCAAAAAAAAATTATTCTTTAATTGATTAGTATCTATTTGTATCTAGCTACCCCAAATAATAAATATTGAGCTACCCCAAACAAATTTGGTTGTCGAAAATGAAAAAATTACTACATCATTGATAGATTAATTTGTATTGGTTTGATACTTTTAGTCTCAATAACAACTATAGAGAAAACAATTCAACAACATAAGTTAGAAACAAATGAAATGGATAATAAGTTCTTACAAATAACCTATTGTTTACGTTGAAAAGACATTAACAATCTTTTTATTTAACAATCAATTATGAATAAAATCGGCTTCTTAAAATATGTTTTGCCCAACTTTTTTTAACATTTGTTGTCAATTTTTATTTCATTTGTTGTTGCTTGAATTTACATTTCATATAAATAAGAATTATTGTGATTTTTACAAATTGGTTATGTTTTGGATTAAATTTGTTTTTTGTATCAAACCAATTTGATACTTTTATTCTTATATAAATTAATGCAAGACTAAAAACACTTCTTTTCTTTTTTTGTTGGCAAAATTTTAAGATGAGATAGAAATTGAATAATTTTTTTTAAGGTCTAAACCTATAAAATTTTAATTTATGGAACTAAAACTATATTTTATCCTTAAATTTTATATACAGGTTTTAAAAATATTTTATTTTTGTTTATATTTGGCCCCCGCATAGAATTTTCTCTAGCTTCGCCGCTGATAACCTGAATAATGAATGAATGAATTGATTTTACTGTATTGCTTGGTCTAGGTGAGACAGTTGTGATGATTTCAAAATTGATTCTTTAAAAGGGGTTTGGAATTATTATCTTCGAGAATTTGCATTTTGCAATGAAGTTCTACAGAGAAATTGCTTCTGCAAGAGATAATAATTGGTTTAGATGATTTGTAGTGAATTCTTAACCACATAATTCTACCACATTGAAATTGCTTCTAGAGAGAGTATCAACTTCTTTGGTCGAAGGGAAATGTTTCCTTCAAATGAATTGATGCCCGCTTTTTCAGTGTAAACGAACTGTTTTCTATTTAATATAGTGAAGATGAGAAAAACACAAGAAATAAAGGTATAAAATCTGTAAATTTAAAATCTTTTTAATTTTCTTTTGGTAAAAACATGTTGATAAAAAACAATTTAAAAAAGTAAAGGACAGAGAGATTTCCTCAAAAAAAAAGTTAGAGAGATAGACACTAAATCTCACGTCTAGTACTTTCACACTTAAAGATTTTCCACTATAATATGAACTGATTACAGTATAATGTTGTCTACTTGACAATATGCCTTAGATTTTTCAACCACGTTCAAGGTCGTATTTTCCGAATCATTTATTTATGTATAAAAGTTGAAGACCATTCATGTCATGAATTTCTCAGTTAAAATTTTTATGCAATCACTTCGTCAAACACATGAAAAAGATATTTGCTTAAAATACAAAGATACATGGTAGCCTTCAATGTTAAAACAAAGCCACCACAATAAGAGGATAAAAACATTACCACTTTATTTGATTTGAAATGCATATATGGTAGCCTTCAATGTTATGGCAGATCTATTGAACAAATAAGTTATCACATGTTATTTTTAGCAAAGTTATCACATGTTATCATGATTATTCTTGCAATCGGACACAATATACACGTACTTTCAGAATTTAAAATATTAAAAAATTTGTAAAATAAAAATGATTTTAACAAAAAGTGCTAGCAATAATACTTCAAAAATAAAAAAAATAGTTATAAGAGTAGTTGTGAGAGAATAGTGTTCATAATATAACACTATAAGTTAGATAGTTACACATTCTGCTGTGTGTTGATCATCACAACGGCGAAGCTAACAATAATTTTATGAGGTGGCCACCCCAAAGTAATCAAAGTCACAAAAAATTATTACATTTAAAATTAAATTTGGGATAGCCAAATATATATTATTAGGGGTAGCTAAACATAAATATAAACCTACTAACTCAATAATTTTTTTTTTTGGGTAGCCATAGCTACCCCTTTGTTGTACAAGCATTCGCCCGAGGATACTGATAAAGATAAACAAACAAATATTAATACACTAGAAAGCAATTAAGATAAAAATAGAATAATACAAAAAAACAAAAAGAATCAACTTGTGTTGGTCAGATGGTACTGACTTGAGACTTTATAATGTGTTCTATTGTAACGGAAATAAGATATAATTTAAACCCCCCACCCACACACACACACAAAAGGAAACCATAAAATATAAGATCGTTACGGGCTATCCAAATGGTCCACACCATTGTATGTCAAATCAACAAAAAAGCATGCATAGTTTTATCTCTCCCAACTAGCTCTAGAAACCCCTCAAAAAGACAAACTAAGTCATTAGGCAAAATTGAAATCCAACCTAACCACTTAAAAATCCTATACCACACCTTAGAGGCCACCCCACAAGTAACAAAAAGATAATTCAATAACTGGATAAAACCCCCACATAGAGCACAATGAGCACCAACGGATCACTAATACTCCTATACTTAAGCATATTAGCTTTAGTTGGTATCCTATCTAGGAGGAGCTGCGAAGGGAACCCACTAGCTGGATCAGTAATAATGGTTGTTACGGTTGTGTGCATTGCTTGCCCTGTGATGCTTTACAACATAAACTCTGCGTATAAATGTACTGTGTGCAAATTGACCCATAATTTTTTTTCACAAATTGCAAATTGGATTATAAATTTTCTAAAATTGCAACTGGGCTCATTAAATCATCAAAATTTGTAAATTGGTCCCTATTTTTCAAATTTCTTACTTGACCCAAAACTTTTAAAATTTGTAAAAGTAGTACAAAATCTTAACAATGATTTTTTTACATCATTCAAACCAAAATATTTAGAAATAAAGAAAATTTTCAATTGAATCATTTGGATTAATTATAATTAGAAACTCTCTAAAAATTTCAATTGCTTCATTCAAAAACAAGGTTGTTGCTCAATAGACATTTCAAAATCTCTCACTTGACTGAAAAAACTAATAGAAAGTAACGACTCAATTAAATTTTACATGATAGTTATTAGGGGTGTTCAAAACCAGACCAATTCAATAAAAAAACCGCAAGCGGAACCAATCCAAACCGAAACCGCATTTGATTCAAATGTATTCAGATCACTTTTTTACTCAACCGTATGGTTTGGTTTGGTTTGCGGTTTTGATTTTACCAACCAAACCAAACCAAACCGCAATATAAGAAAAACACTCTTTAAATATATATCACTTATACCAATACTTATATAAATTCAATGAAAACTTTAATAAAATGACTTTTTTTTTTCTTGTTAAGTTTCTTCTTTGCTTTTTCTTTCCAAAATATATTTATATGCTACTTGAACTCTTAGAAAATATTAAAACATTTAGTCTTTTGTATTTCTTACAAAATTGAGTTACTTTTTGTCTGTGTTTTAATTTGGCCTACATAATTGAGAACACTATTATATAATAATAAAATAATAATGTTGGATGAAATTTAAAACATTACTGAAAGAACGGTGCTATTTAGCACGACGCTCTTTCCCCACGAATTTATACGACCAGCACAAACTACACCCAATTTGTTCTATTATAAGGCTTGCAATACTGTCAGCATAATTACAACAACAACCTAAATACTAAAATATAAAGTCAGTATAATCTAAACAATATTGTTATAACCATGTCACGATGGTATTGCTATAGTCCAAAGAAGTGTTTTTTCCAATGGATAAAGATTAAAGTGTAAAGTAAATCATTGAACAGTTATTTAAATATATTATATCATAGAATTGATTTTGTAGTAATTGTTTTTCACATCACAAACCACTGAAAGATATAAGTTTCTTATTTCTAATCAAATAAAAGAAAAAAAATCAAAAAAAAAAACCATGTCGTGCGTTGTATCATTATCCTTACTGAAAAATATGCTGTGTTTTAGATTTTTAATTTGATTTTAATGTTGGAAACAAAAAAAAATTATCGTTTAAAAAAAACCGTGTAACAGCCCAATTTTTAGCTAGATTTATTTTAATTACTTTTAATTGTGTTTGTGTGTGATTAAATGTGCTTGTGTGTATTTAATTGTCATTGGGTGCATTTAAATGGATTACCGTATTAGAAGGGTATTTTGGTCATTTGACGGGTAAGGGTAAAATGGTAATTTTGGTGAGAATTATTTTATTAATTGGTGAGGACCCTTATTTTACTAAGTTACTAGTGTAGTGATTAGTTTTTACCGTTAGTGACCGTTGGTTATATTTTACCGTTGTTAGTAATTACCGTTGAGTGTATAGAAACTTTTGAATTGTGTTAGAATGGGTTAGGCCCATTAGCATTTTGAGTTAAGCCCATTAAGGGAGATAACATTAGGGTTGTCATAGAAAATATCATTCACTTCACAAAACATTTTCCTAGAGAGAGAAAGAGGTGAAGAGAAGAACAAGAGTGTTGAAGGGAAAGCTTGAGGAATCAATTTGGGTGACCTAGGAGCTGAATTGAAGCAAGGGTTAGAGATAATCAACTTCAAAGGTAAGGGGGTTAGTTATTATCATAATCATGTACAATCTTTGCATTTTCTCATGTTGTATGAAAATGGGTTGGTGAACAATTGTTGTTAAATTCGTGCTCTTGCTGTGATGCTATTTTCTTGTGCTTGAATTGATGATTATGGTATGTTTATGGGTGAAATTACATGTTTCAAAGTATGTATAAATGTTAAGTTATGAAATTATGCTTAATTGATGAAATTTGATATGCTTTGATTGAAAAGAGATGTGATTCATATTCCATTAATGTGGTTATTGTTAACTGATGCTATTGTAAGTGAATTATGATTTGGGTATACTTAATTGTGGATTGATGATGAGAAATAAATTGTTGTTGATGGTTTTGTGAAATTAGTGAAGTTGAGTTAAGTGTTCATGTGAAGGACCAAAATGAACTTTTTGATATATATATGGTTGTTGACTGAAATTTTGTTATTGTTGGATGAATTGAACCTATGAGAATTTCTGTTTTCACGTTGTGGTTATGTTAGTTGATTCGTTTGGGAGAAAACGGATTTTTCGTGTGAAATGTCGATGTTTAAGCGTTTTCGCCAATAAGTGATTATGTGAGGTTTTGGAAAATGACTTTTGGGATGGTTGAAACATGAAATTTTTATAGATTATGTTAGAGTCAAGTGTCAGGATCATGTAGGTGAAAACGGCATCAAAATCCGATTAACGGTTTGCATTTTACGCGCGAAATGGTGAAAAACGCACTTTTGGAAAAGCTGTAAGCGAACAGGCCAGAAGCACACTTCAGAAGCATACTTCAGAAGCACACTTCAGAAGCACACTTCAGAAGCGTACTTCAGAAGCACTCTTCAGAAGCGTACTTCAGGAGCACTCTTCAGAAGTAGGCCAGAAGCTTCTCAAGAAGCGCCAGTTCCAGCATCTCCTGTTTCGCGTTCTTGCGTCTTTTTCACCTATTTCTGTTTCGAATTGGCCTTTGGTGTAAACATGAAAGTTTTAGATAATTTTGTTAGCTTTCTAATGGCGTTGGTTTCAGGTCCAAATGATTTTTAGAACTCGAGTTATGATCAAATTACTACACATGGGTCATGTGAATTTTTGTGAAAACTTAGCATAACTTTTTCTATGAGTCGTGAAACTTTTCCAAACTTGATATTTGGCTTAATGAAGTATTTAGAGGGAATAATTGAGTATGTAAATATGTAATTGGGATGTGATAATGATCATGAGATATATTTTGCTATCTTACTTGGAATATGAGAATGCTTGAATTGGTGAAACTATATGATATAGTTGATGTTGAGTGACATTGTTGATTATTGATAATATGTTGATGTGTGATGATGAATACTATGATTTATTTGTGTGGGCATGTTTTCTTGATAATGCAATGTTGTGGAGATAATCAATATAATTGGGTGTTGTCCTATATATTGAGTTGAGATTGTGATTTGTTGTCGCATTATCGAGTCCTTACACATGTCCATGCATCATAGTCGTTGTTGCTGTAAAAGGGATGAATCTTTTACTTCGAGATTATTGTAAGGCAGAGGTGAGCCTTACATGCGATGTTGACTTGTCCATCGGAGGTGACGACCTTGTTGAGATTTGGTACCACATGCATTTATGTGTCAATAAGTGCATATCATAGCATGAGTCCTATGTGAAATATGTGATTGGTGATGAATTGAGAAGAATGAAAGTTAACAATGATTGTTTATGATTGATGTTGTGAATGAATATTTATGATTGGATAATTATTCATGTGATTGATATATGTGGATATGAGCTATCAAGTTGTGATATAAGTATTTATGCATGACTATTATTATTCAAGTACATGATATTTATTTGATTTGATTATTATCTGGATTATGATAATGTAATGCTTACCCCCAGTGGTTTTAACCGCCTACTTGCCTGTATGGGTGAGTAGACGTTGTGCAGGAGTAGTCTCGGTGAGTCTTTGCTTGGGATATCGGGAGCTTCCTCCGATATCGGTGTCGTGTCGGCTCTGATCTAGGCTTGTCGTGTCGGTCTAGATTAGGTTGTTTATATTTTCGTTGGGATTATTATTTTGTTGATGACTACCCGATGTTTGGGTTTTGAGATTTATCTTTTGGATATGATTTATTTGCTCATGGCATGTATATATTTGATCACTCTGATTTATATTCCGCTGTAACTGTTGAGGTTTACATACATGTCTATCGGTTTTTGAATTTTGAATAAGACGTAATCTCTATTTCTTGAATAAATGTATTATTCGCATGTTTAATTGCTTTAATAGAAATAGGAGCGTTACAAGTTGGTATCAGAGCCATGGTCAGTCGCGTTTAGATTAATCTTTGTTGTGTTGTTTCTTATCGTTTAGATGGTTGTGTAGTGCGAACATGGCAGGAGGTCGTGATGATGCGGCGATTGCACAAGCCTTGGCAGCGATGGCTCAGGTTTTGGCTCAATCGAATGAGCAAGCGGCGATTGGTCGTCGGAATGAGGGAGAAGCTGAGGAGCGGAGGCTTGATCGTTTCTTGCGAAACAATCCACCTACGTTCAAGGGAAGGTTCGACCCGGATGGAGCTCAAACATGGTTGCAAGGCATGGAGAGGATCTTTCGTGCTATCGTGACTAGTGATGATCAGAAGGTGAGGTTGGCTACTCACATGCTTGCTGAGGAGGCTGAGTATTGGTGGACCAATGCTAAGGGAAGACTTGAGATTGGTGGAGAGGTTGTGACTTGGACAAGGTTCAAGGCTGAGTTTTTGAGGAAGTACTTTCCAGAGGATTTGAGGACTAGGAAGGAAGTGGAGTTCCTGAATTTGAAGCAAGGGAGTATGTCTGTGGCCGAGTATGCGGCGAAGTTTGAGGAGCTTGCAAGGTTTTGTCCCTACATCAATGCGGAGGATGCTATGGTTTCCAAGTGTGTGAAGTTTGAAAGTGGGCTTAGGCCGGACATCTATCAGTACATGTGTGTTCAGGAGATCCGAGACTTTGATACTTTGGTGCATAAGTGTCGTATGTTTGATGATGCTGGGAAAGCTAAGTCTAATTACTACAAGGCTCAGGGTGAAAAGAGAGGAAGAGGACATGGGGCTGGAAAACCTTACAGCAAGGACAAAGGAAAGAAGAGAGAAGCTGGTGGAGGCTCTAGGCCAAGTTTGGCGGAAGTCAAGTGCTTTAAGTGTGGAGCTATGGGTCATTATGCTAGTGATTGCAAGAATGATTTTACTTGTCACAAGTGTGGGAAAGCGGGTCACAAGGCGGTCGATTGCAGAGGTGTTGCAAGAGAGACTACTTGTTACAATTGTGGAGAGAAGGGTCATATTAGTACCAAGTGTACCAAGCCAAAGAAGGCGGCGGGAAAGGTGTTTGCTTTGAACGCCGAGGAGGTGGAGCAGCCGGATAATCTTATCCGAGGTATGTGTTTTATCAATAGTACTCCTTTGATTGCAATTATTGATACTGGTGCTACTCATTCTTTTATCTCGGCTAGTTGTGTTGAACGTTTGGGTTTGGTTGTAACTCCTTTGTTGCGGGGAATGGTTATTGACACCCCGGCTAGCGGTTCGGTGACTACTTCTTTTATGTGTGCTAAGTGTCCTGTTAATTTTGGTAATGTTGATTTTGAGTTGGATCTTGTTTGTCTTCCGTTGAAGCATATGGATGTGATTTTTGGTATGGATTGGTTGTTAGCTTTTGGGGTTAGCATTAATTGTTTGACTAGGAGTGTGACTTTTTCTAAGTCGGTAGAAGAGTTAGATAGGAAGTTTTTGACCGCGGAGCAAGTGAAGAAGTCTTTAGATGGTGAGGCTTGTGTGTTTATGATGTTTGCATCTTTGAAGGTTGGTGGTGAGAAAGGGGTTAGTGATTTGCCGGTAGTGCAAGAGTTTCCTGAGGTTTTTCCAGAGGATATTACCGAGTTACCGCCGGAGAGGGAAGTTGAGTTTGCAATTGATTTGGTACCAGGCACGAGTCCTATTTCGATTGCGCCGTATCGGATGTCTGCATCGGAGTTGGGTGAATTGAAGAATCAGTTGGAAGAGTTGCTTGAGAAGCAGTTTATTAGACCGAGTGTTTCACCGTGGGGTGCTCCAGTGTTGTTGGTTAAGAAGAAAGATGGAAGCATGAGGTTGTGTGTGGATTATCGACAGTTGAACAAGGTGACGATTAAGAATCGGTATCCACTTCCAAGGATTGATGATTTGATGGATCAGCTAGTGGGTGCAGAGGTGTTTAGTAAGATTGATTTGAGATCAGGATATCATCAGATTAGAGTAAAGGCGGAAGATATATCCAAAACTGCGTTCCGAACGAGGTATGGACACTATGAGTATTCTGTGATGCCATTTGGAGTATCTAATGCACCAGGTGTCTTTATGGAATACATGAATAGAATATTTCATCCTTATCTGGACCGTTTTGTGGTGGTGTTCATAGATGATATTTTGGTGTATTCAAAGTCTGAGGAAGAGCATGCTGAGCATTTGAGGATTGTGTTGCAAGTCTTGAAAGAGAACCAGTTGTGTGCCAAGTTGTCTAAGTGTGAGTTTTGGTTGAAGGAAGTGAGTTTCCTTGGTCATGTGATTTCTAAGGGTGGTATTTCTGTGGATCCTTCCAAGGTTGATGCAGTGTTGCAGTGGGAGTCTCCTAAGTCTGTTTTTGAGATTAGAAGCTTTCTTGGTTTGACCGGTTATTATCGGAGGTTCATTGAGGGATTCTCTAAGTTGGCGTTGCCATTGACGCAGTTGACTCGGAAAGGACAGGCTTATGTTTGGGATGCCAAGTGTGAGAAGAGTTTCCAAGAGTTGAAGAAGAGGTTGACTTCAGCTCCGGTGTTGATTTTGCCGAATCCGAAGGAATCGTTTGTTGTGTATTGTGATGCTTCTAAGATGGGTCTTGGTGGTGTGCTTATGCAGAATCGTCAGGTTGTAGCTTATGCTTCGAGGCAATTGAAAGTGCATGAGAAGAATTATCCGACTCATGATTTGGAATTGGCAGCCGTTGTGTATACATTGAAGATTTGGAGACATTATCTGTATGGTTCTAAGTTTGAGGTGTTCAGTGACCACAAGAGTTTGAAGTATTTGTTTGATCAGAAAGAGTTGAATATGAGGCAGAGAAGATGGTTGGAATATCTTAAGGATTTTGATTTTCAGTTGAGTTATCATCCCGGAAAGGCTAATGTTGTTGCGGATGCTTTGAGTAGAAAGACTTTGCATATGTCTGCTTTGATGGTTAAAGAGTTGGAATTGATTGAGCAGTTTCGAGACTTGAGTTTGGTTAGTGAGTTGACACCTGATGGTGTGAGGTTGGGTATGTTGAAGTTGACAAGCAATATTTTGGAAGAGATCAAGAATGGTCAGAAGGAAGATTTGGAACTCGTGAATCGAGTGACGTTGGTTAATCAAGGAAAAGGTGGAGACTTTAGATTGGGTGAGACTGGTGTTTTGATGTTTCGTGATCGAGTTTGTGTGCCGGATGTGTTTGAGCTTAAGAGGCAAATTTTGGACGAAGGTCATAGAAGTAGTTTGAGTATTCATCCAGGAGCAACTAAGATGTATCAGGATTTGAAAAGGTTGTTTTGGTGGCCTGGAATGAAGAAGGAGATTGCTGAGTTTGTTTATGCTTGTTTGGTTTGTCAGAAATCGAAGATTGAACATCAGAGACCGTCGGGTTTGATGCAACCGTTGTTTGTGCCAGAGTGGAAGTGGGATAGCATTTCTATGGATTTTGTTGGAGCGTTGCCTAAGACTAGTAAGGGTTTCGATTCGATTTGGGTGATTGTTGATCGGTTGACGAAGTCAGCGCATTTTGTTCCTATCAAGACTGGTATGTCGGTAGCGAAGTTGGCTGAGATCTACATTGAGCAGATTGTTAGATTGCATGGTATTCCTTCTAGTATTGTGTCGGATCGGGATCCGAGGTTTACTTCTAAATTTTGGGAGAGTTTGCAAGCTGCTTTAGGAACTAAGTTGAGATTGAGTTCTGCTTACCATCCTCAGACCGATGGGCAGACAGAAAGGACTATTCAGAGTTTGGAGGAATTGTTGAGAGCTTGTGTTTTGGAGCAAGGTGTCAGTTGGGACGAATGTTTACCGTTGATTGAGTTTACTTACAACAACAGTTTTCATGCTAGTATCGGTATGGCACCGTTTGAGGCTTTGTATGGTCGGAGGTGTAGGACACCGTTGTGTTGGTTTGAATCCGGAGAAAGTGCTTTGTTTGGGCCGGAAGTTGTGCAAGAAACTACGGAAAAGGTTAAGATGATTCAGGAGAAGATGAAGGCGTCTCAGAGTAGACAGAAGAGTTATCATGATAAGAGGAGAAAGGATATTGAGTTTCAAGTTGGTGATCATGTGTTTTTGAGGGTGAATCCTGTGACCGGAGTTGGTCGTGCTTTAAAGTGTAGGAAGTTGACTCCTCGTTTTGTTGGGCCGTTTGATGTCATTGAGAAGGTTGGGGTTGTAGCGTACCGGATTGCGTTGCCACCGTCTTTGTCGAATCTTCATAATGTGTTTCATGTGTCTCAGTTGAGGAAGTATGTGCATGATGCGTCTCATGTGATTCAAGTGGATGAGTTGGAAGTAAGAGATAATTTGACGGTTGAGACTTTGCCGATTAGGATTGAGGATCGCGAGTTGAAGCGTTTGCGTGGCAAGGAGATTGCTTTGGTCAAGGTGATTTGGGTTGGACCAACTGGAGAGAGTGCCACTTGGGAACCGGAGAGTAGGATGAGAGTTTCGTATCCGGAGTTGTTTCCTTCAGGTAAATTTTCGAGGGCGAAAATTCTTTTTAGGGGGGGAGAGTTGTAACAGCCCAATTTTTAGCTAGATTTATTTTAATTACTTTTAATTGTGTTTGTGTGTGATTAAATGTGCTTGTGTGTATTTAATTGTCATTGGGTGCATTTAAATGGATTACCGTATTAGAAGGGTATTTTGGTCATTTGACGGGTAAGGGTAAAATGGTAATTTTGGTGAGAATTATTTTATTAATTGGTGAGGACCCTTATTTTACTAAGTTACTAGTGTAGTGATTAGTTTTTACCGTTAGTGACCGTTGGTTATATTTTACCGTTGTTAGTAATTACCGTTGAGTGTATAGAAACTTTTGAATTGTGTTAGAATGGGTTAGGCCCATTAGCATTTTGAGTTAAGCCCATTAAGGGAGATAACATTAGGGTTGTCATAGAAAATATCATTCACTTCACAAAACATTTTCCTAGAGAGAGAAAGAGGTGAAGAGAAGAACAAGAGTGTTGAAGGGAAAGCTTGAGGAATCAATTTGGGTGACCTAGGAGCTGAATTGAAGCAAGGGTTAGAGATAATCAACTTCAAAGGTAAGGGGGTTAGTTATTATCATAATCATGTACAATCTTTGCATTTTCTCATGTTGTATGAAAATGGGTTGGTGAACAATTGTTGTTAAATTCGTGCTCTTGCTGTGATGCTATTTTCTTGTGCTTGAATTGATGATTATGGTATGTTTATGGGTGAAATTACATGTTTCAAAGTATGTATAAATGTTAAGTTATGAAATTATGCTTAATTGATGAAATTTGATATGCTTTGATTGAAAAGAGATGTGATTCATATTCCATTAATGTGGTTATTGTTAACTGATGCTATTGTAAGTGAATTATGATTTGGGTATACTTAATTGTGGATTGATGATGAGAAATAAATTGTTGTTGATGGTTTTGTGAAATTAGTGAAGTTGAGTTAAGTGTTCATGTGAAGGACCAAAATGAACTTTTTGATATATATATGGTTGTTGACTGAAATTTTGTTATTGTTGGATGAATTGAACCTATGAGAATTTCTGTTTTCACGTTGTGGTTATGTTAGTTGATTCGTTTGGGAGAAAACGGATTTTTCGTGTGAAATGTCGATGTTTAAGCGTTTTCGCCAATAAGTGATTATGTGAGGTTTTGGAAAATGACTTTTGGGATGGTTGAAACATGAAATTTTTATAGATTATGTTAGAGTCAAGTGTCAGGATCATGTAGGTGAAAACGGCATCAAAATCCGATTAACGGTTTGCATTTTACGCGCGAAATGGTGAAAAACGCACTTTTGGAAAAGCTGTAAGCGAACAGGCCAGAAGCACACTTCAGAAGCATACTTCAGAAGCACACTTCAGAAGCACACTTCAGAAGCGTACTTCAGAAGCACTCTTCAGAAGCGTACTTCAGGAGCACTCTTCAGAAGTAGGCCAGAAGCTTCTCAAGAAGCGCCAGTTCCAGCATCTCCTGTTTCGCGTTCTTGCGTCTTTTTCACCTATTTCTGTTTCGAATTGGCCTTTGGTGTAAACATGAAAGCTTTAGATAATTTTGTTAGCTTTCTAATGGCGTTGGTTTCAGGTCCAAATGATTTTTAGAACTCGAGTTATGATCAAATTACTACACATGGGTCATGTGAATTTTTGTGAAAACTTAGCATAACTTTTTCTATGAGTCGTGAAACTTTTCCAAACTTGATATTTGGCTTAATGAAGTATTTAGAGGGAATAATTGAGTATGTAAATATGTAATTGGGATGTGATAATGATCATGAGATATATTTTGCTATCTTACTTGGAATATGAGAATGCTTGAATTGGTGAAACTATATGATATAGTTGATGTTGAGTGACATTGTTGATTATTGATAATATGTTGATGTGTGATGATGAATACTATGATTTATTTGTGTGGGCATGTTTTCTTGATAATGCAATGTTGTGGAGATAATCAATATAATTGGGTGTTGTCCTATATATTGAGTTGAGATTGTGATTTGTTGTCGCATTATCGAGTCCTTACACATGTCCATGCATCATAGTCGTTGTTGCTGTAAAAGGGATGAATCTTTTACTTCGAGATTATTGTAAGGCAGAGGTGAGCCTTACATGCGATGTTGACTTGTCCATCGGAGGTGACGACCTTGTTGAGATTTGGTACCACATGCATTTATGTGTCAATAAGTGCATATCATAGCATGAGTCCTATGTGAAATATGTGATTGGTGATGAATTGAGAAGAATGAAAGTTGACAATGATTGTTTATGATTGATGTTGTGAATGAATATTTATGATTGGATAATTATTCATGTGATTGATATATGTGGATATGAGCTATCAAGTTGTGATATAAGTATTTATGCATGACTATTATTATTCAAGTACATGATATTTATTTGATTTGATTATTATCTGGATTATGATAATGTAATGCTTACCCCCAGTGGTTTTAACCGCCTACTTGCCTGTATGGGTGAGTAGACGTTGTGCAGGAGTAGTCTCGGTGAGTCTTTGCTTGGGATATCGGGAGCTTCCTCCGATATCGGTGTCGTGTCGGCTCTGATCTAGGCTTGTCGTGTCGGTCTAGATTAGGTTGTTTATATTTTCGTTGGGATTATTATTTTGTTGATGACTACCCGATGTTTGGGTTTTGAGATTTATCTTTTGGATATGATTTATTTGCTCATGGCATGTATATATTTGATCACTCTGATTTATATTCCGCTGTAACTGTTGAGGTTTACATACATGTCTATCGGTTTTTGAATTTTGAATAAGACGTAATCTCTATTTCTTGAATAAATGTATTATTCGCATGTTTAATTGCTTTAATAGAAATAAGAGCGTTACAAACCGCACCAACCGATCCAATCTAAACCGTATTGATTTGGTTTGATTCGAATTTTATTTTAAAAAACCGAACAAAATCAAACCACATACTATTTTATCTTGCGGTTCAGATGATTTTTATCCTCAAACCAAACCGCACCGTGAATACTCTAATCGTTACCATACCATCCAAGCGAAAATTGAGATTCTCTTACAAACCGAATATTAATGGGCCACATATCCTCAGTTCAATCAACCAGCCCAAAGCGAAGAGTCAACTTCGGAACTTACCCGAAGCTACCGAGTACAGTTCGTAGCTAATTACCGGTCATGGCTACAACCACCGTGAAACCGCTTCTATCACCACCGTCGCTACTACTACTTCTTCTTCTTCTATTCTCGTCGCTAATTTCAATCTCTCTCGCTTACAA
The DNA here is from genome assembly GCF_003473485.1 of Medicago truncatula. Lineage (NCBI taxonomy): Eukaryota > Viridiplantae > Streptophyta > Magnoliopsida > Fabales > Fabaceae > Medicago > Medicago truncatula. Next base: position 33,837,821 of record NC_053048.1, read on the forward strand.
ACCCGGCGACATCGTCCCCATGAGTCGCATGGGTCAATACCACTCCGTTCGTCTCTTCAATCGCGCATTTCTCTTTTCTCCATTTCTCTATCATACGACACCGTTTCATCTCTTTTTCTTTCAATTTGCAGTCGAGAACCGTGTGGCAGGATCTCATTGGTCGCCATTGTCCCATCTTCGCAGTGAATCGTGAGGTACGCGAACGCATCTTCTAGTTTTGTCAAATTAGGGTTTTTGGTTTTTATCTAATTTTATTTTTTCGTAATGTATAATTATTGTGATTTGTAGTTGATTTTTTCAGTGAATTGGATTTTGTAGGTTTTGATTCCGATACCGAAGCCAACGGGTTACACTGGAGCTGATCCTTATAAAATGTGAGAAATTTGTTTCAATACAATGTTTGAATTTGCTTGCTTGATTTATGATGATTTAGCTTTTAATTAAACATAAAATTGTTATAGTTCAAAATGCACTAGACATGAAGCACAAACATTGATAGGTTGACACTGGTAATAATTTGAGAAAATGACATAAATTATAATCACATGGGCTGGTGTTGGACACTAGACACGCCTTCGATATAAGTGTAGGGCCTATATAGTGCATTAGGCAAGTAGTAGTTTCAAAAAAAGGTACTTGATTCAGCTGCATGATGCAAAAGTTGAATGTTTAGGTTTTCATTCCAACTATAATTAGAATGGAAGAATAGATTAGATCGGAATGTGGAGAAAATGTGTCAATTCAGAATGGTTGTAGTGGGAAATGCGTGTCAAATCAGAATGGTTGTAGAGTTTTAGCCTGAATAGTTGAGTTATTTGCTAGTAAGAAATGGTTATTTTTTTGTAGTGTGCATTGGTGAGAGATGTTTTGGTAAAAATGGAATGGTTGTAGTAGGAAATTTAAGGAATAACGGGACGATGAAATGAAATTTCCGGCAGTTGTACTATTTATACAATATGGGGGAAAGTATTGTTGTTTTCTGATTTTTTGTGACTTCCTTGTCCCCTCTTTTAAACTAGAGAAGAAATTTTTGTTATGATATTATTTTATTATATGCAGATCATTTCAAGTTGGAAGGGAGAAGTTTTATATTCCGTGGCTTCTAGTGGTAAATCGGAAAAGTACAGAGGTTCCAATGATTGATATAGAACTGGTAATTATGTGTTTAAGATAGGTCTTGTATAGCAAATTATGCAATTTAGCCAATTATTGTACTATATTATGAGTTCGTAGATGCGAAACAATGAAACAGAGACATTAGGAAGTGGATTAATTGGAATCTTAATGTCGTGCAGAAATATTCAGGAAGTGATTTGCTTGGTGTTACTGCAAAAGTTTTGGATATGCCACATCACTGTACGTTGTTCTTCTCTAATACAATTTATATAAATATAATTAAGTTCTTTATATACTACTTACTGGTTTGAGTTTTCTGACATGTGGCAAGAGTATTATTCGTAGTGTTTTCTTGTGACTGATGGGCCGCTGACCTAAGTTTATAGAAGAGAGGCATAAAACAAAAAGATGGACCTAGGAGTAGAAAAGGCCTGTTTGGGTATTAGTGGGAGGATATAAGGTATGGGCTAAGAGGGAAAAGGGACATTGGAGGATCAGAGGAAGAATAGAAGGCCTTTGGCTAGGAAAGGGGTTCCGAGAGTGTTTGTGGTGTCAAGCCTTGTTTTCTTCTGTTCCTTTGTTTTGGTTGTATACAGGCTTTGAAGTTTCTTTTTCGGGGTTAATATCTATTTTGTTAATCTCGAATTGCGGCTTAACTGTTGGCACGCAGAAGAAAGAGAAACAGGAGAAACAGAGCTTTGCTGAAGAAGAACAGTAGCAGAACAGGTTCGCGTTTGTGAAGGAAGAATTAAATAGGTCATTTGAAACAATACAAATTGACCAATACACCCTTAAAAAATAAACATAACGATTTAAAAAGGATATTTGAGAGATTTTGCATGCGAATCCTAAAGGAAGACGCGAACCTGCAATTTTGACGCAATTCACGGCCATGGCCTGCACTTGTTGAATGCAGTTCTCCGGCCGGACGCGTTGCAGTGGACCTCACCGTCACGCTGCGACTCCACAATCATGCATGATTGCGGTACATTTGACAACATAGGTTATTATTCAGTTGAACGTTTCCGGTGTGTGGAACTGAGCTACATTATCTTTGTTTAAATTTCTATAGAAATTTAGATTCTTTAATCAGTGAACTTCTGCCAATGTTATCTGTTGGAAATGTCAAAATATGTGCTTGTATACTGTTTGTGGATCTAAAAGCTTTTTTATTTAATGTTCCTAAGGTTTATATGAAATTTATCTACATTTTATTTTTAATGTCCAGTTTCCTCTAAAATTGTTTTGATTTAATGAATTACAAATAAGTTGATACCTTACACTTCGATAAATTCCAATATACCTTTAGTCATATACATTTAAGAGAAATATTTTTTTGAAGAAACATTTAAGAGAAATATTAGGCAGTATTGACTTAAGCTATGCTATTGTAACAGATTTTTAGGCTTTTATTGTTCTAAAACATTTGTGTTGGATTTACAGATGTTGAAATTCATCCTGAGATCGGTAAACACTTCTGGGATGCTCAGCATTGGCCAAAGCATATACTTGCCCGATACACATGGTTGGTGTTATTTGATTTACAGCTCCTTCTCTCTGGTTTATTTATTTTGAACTCGATTTATTTCTATGAAGCATCTGCCATTTAGTGGGTTTATAATGCTAGGACTTTTAATTATTTTTGCAATCTTGTTTTTCCAATAGTGTTAATCAACTGGATTTTTATTTGAGTTGTGTTACACTAGTACATGACCGGAGTGTTGCGATGGATATGTGAATATGCAAGGCAAGATAGGATTAGGAATTTAGGAGTGATTAGGGTGGTAGAGTCTCCTAAGATGGTTTGGACATACGTTTAAAAGACTTATCATTAAGGAAGGTATAATAGATGAAAGATGTTTCAATAGTTAAATATAAAGAGAGACCAAAAAACCTAAAAGGAAAATCATTAAAAATATTTAGATATAATTTGTTTATCGTTAGACGTGATTTATGATAGAACAAGAACACTGTCATTGTTTGAGTAGACGGAACTTAAAACCTTTTTTTTAACGAATTTGGAAATTAAGGGATATTTCTTGTGGCACGGTTACTGTCATTACACAGTCATCTTTTTTGTTCTTTAGCTTTGGTTTGCAGTGTACAAAACTTGGTGATACTGTCAATTGTCGTCCATTTATTTACACATAGACCCTAATAGCATTCTCCATTCCTAAAATTGGAGTGTTTTTTAAGCCATAGAGTGATCACACTCTGAAATGTTTTGGGTCAGTGGAAGATGGATGTATAAACTTTCTGTATTTTTACCATTTGAACTTTGAATTATATGCTGTAGAAATTTAGTATTCTCATTTAAACTTTTTATATTATAGCTTGTAGAAAAAATTGCTGAGTTTGCATTTTGATGTATTTCAGGAAGGAACATTCCGAGATAGATGTCACTTCAGGATTTTATGTTCTATTTGGTTCAGGTGAATAAATATCATTCTTGCTTTCATTGATATATTTATAAAGATGGGGTATTTTACCAGTCCATGGACAAGTGACTTGTGAATAACTCATTTGTTTTGTACTCCCTCCAATGTCAATTATAAACAATTTTTCACTTTTTACATTCATTAATATAGACCACATACATAATTTATTCAATGAATCTAAAAAGTGAAAGGTTGCTTATAATTGAGACCGGAGGGAGTATTTTGTAAGGGGACTTCTAAAGAAGCCCAATAAAATATCACTCACCATAATTAGATAAATAATTTTAAATAAACAGTTCAAATTTTGATATATTCCACGTCTGCCCCAGACACACCAATTTGGTGATGACAGATATACCTGCAGCACAACTTTGTTTTTACTATTGATTTGACTGATACGATTTAAGGTTGTTTTAGCCGATGAATGAAATTACTTGAAACATTCTATTTCAAAGCAAGGCGGCTTGATCATTATGTAAATGAGCAGGTTGCATTTTACCTAGAGAATACATTTTTGTTGCTGCTATTTATTTATAATATTGTCCAATGGATATGCCCAGGGCTCTTGCTGTCTTTCATCCTCTCAATCTACACATTGCAATCTTCACGTGACAAATTGGAAAGGTATTTTATTCTTTCTTCAAGGCTATTGAAAACAATTTTTTTGTTGTCCATTTGCAACCATAATTTCTTTTTTCCAAAAAACAAACCCATAATTGCTTCGTCTTGAATTGCCAGATTTGTAAGGGAAACGGTTGCTGAAAGCAGCATCCCTGTTGGAGAGATAGCAAAAGTTGAATGATGCATCCCCAATCTCGTAATGAAATTGATAAGATCAGTTGGTGTTGGAGAGTAGTTCTTGCATACACAGCTATGAACCAGTCATTTATTTCTTGATGGAGGTGAGCGCGAGGACAAGAGCTGTGAAGTGAGTAGCACAAAATGTTGATATCGAATATATTACAATTCATTTGGAAGGCTGGATCTGTAACATCATAGTTAAAAATGCTTAAAATCTATACAAAAACAAATCAAAACGTAGCATATTAGTCAGAGTTTCAAACTCTTTTATCATTGAACTTAATTTCATTGTTGAATTTTGTTCGTCTTGAGATGATTATTTTCTTCTCCTGTGGTTACTATCTGGTCGGCGTAAGTCATTCCCTGCAAATCAATATTCATATTTATTATTTTAGAAGTTTTTTACTTTCCAGAAACAGTAACAATATAAAATTTACAGGCTAGACATTACTCCCTCCGTCCCAAATTGTAAGACGTTTTGACCATTTCACACATATTAAGAAATGTAATTAATATTGCGTGGGGAAGAGAAATTATGAGTTGTTTTACAAAATTATCCCTAATAAATGGTATGAAAAAGATAAATGAAATAATTGAAAGAAGAGAGAGTAATTAATAGTTAAGGATATAATAGGAAAAGTAACATAAATATTTCATTGGTATTATAAAGCGATATATAATTTGGGACAAATTTTTTTTCTAAAGCGACATATAATTTAGGACGGAGGGAGTAAACATTACAAATTGTGATAAGCAAGAAAGTTGATAGCAGGCATCATCACATTAACTACACAACATACTGTAATTTAAGGAGGCATCAAATGGGTGGCTTCCAAAATATATTAATCTGTGTTGCACAGGTGCGGGTACGGTACCCGGTACTGGTGCGGGTACGGGATACGTCATTTCTCAAAAAACAAAGGTACGGGTACGGTAGGATAAAAATAAAAATGAATTTAAAATAGCATGAGGAAATTATATTGCTCAACCAGCGGATTCAAACATGTAGTTCCAGTAGGAAAAGGAACTTGTACTGGATTTGCTTTTTCCTTAACAATTATGTCAAGTTCTTTCATCACAGCAAGATATTCATTCGTCACTGTTGGACAAATAGCTATCCCTTTTTCTTTTCTCGGAGCAAATGACATCTTATTCTAAAATAAGAACCCTTGTATGATATATTGCAATAGTTGCAGTTTCAGGTTGCATTATTTCCTTTTCCTTCACATTTAATTTTAAATGAAAAACCTCATTTTCTCAAGAAAAAAACGGTTATGCGTACTCTAAGAGTACCACCGCCGTACCGTAACCGTACCAAGGTTTAAAAACAAAAAAAAAAAAATTGGTACATCATGGGTGTGTACAGTACGAGTACTAGTATCCACGGAGTACCCGGTACGGGTACGTTTTGCAAATTGGAGTACCCGTGCTTCAGAGATATTAATCGAAGAATTTCAAACTAAGCCATCGAATCAGTAGGTAAAGATCCTCTCCATTTATAAAAATAAATGGAAGATGTAATTTGAAAAGAGATAAACATAAGGGAGTATAGTTGTTCGAAGATAATTTTCCTTGAATTTGATGGTTTGACCCTTTCTTTTTAAGGGATAGTTTGACCCATTTAAAATTGATGTTTACTTTCATTGTATTTTATTATAAATTGTTTTGACATTTTCACACGCATTAAAAAAATAGTGTTATAACATCAATTGAGGCATAAATCTATAAAACACCAAATTGAGTAGTAAAATGGAAGTATGTTTTACTTGAACATATCTATAATTATCAATTGGAGTCCAGATCTGCTCAATTTATGCAGTTCTCCATTTACCCGGTTCTCTTCACCGATGGATGACACATGGCAACTAAAAATCCGATAGCTAGGATTAAACACATCAATTGATGAAAGCCAGAGAGAATCACTTCCATCCCTGACCCCCAATCATAGCAACTACTCCTCTTCTCTTTTCTCCATCGCTGACCCCAACCATATCCAACTATTCCTCTTCTCTCCACCTGTGATTCTCTTCTCTCTTCTCCGTTAACCTATTCCTTCTCCGTTTCGTTCCGTCGGAATATGTTCAAATCAATGGCAGGGTTCTTCTTTTTATTCATATTTTTCTTATCCATCATCATGATTATTTATAGCGAAAGATGGATGACATAAACGAAATTGCCACTGTTAATAGCGATGGGTTAATTTTATTTCCAATTGGAAAAGGGGATTTTAAGCTATGAATACAGTCTAAAATTTATTAACAGAAGTTATGATATGGTTGAATTTCGAACATCATGTGATGTTTATCAATTTGTGTGATTCTGTTTCCAATTAGGAAATGGGATTGTAGAAGACGATAGAACATAGAGCCAGAACGAGAGCAGAGGAACGGTGGTTGTTACAGTGTGTTTCACTGTGACTTTCATAAATTGATGCTTTTTAATTCTAACTCTCGAAATTTTAATTGCCACATGTCATCCATCCGTAAAAAGAACTGGGTAAACAGACAGCTGCATAAATAGAGTAGATCTGGACTTTTTTTAGGCATATTAATTTATCTATTTTAAGAAAAATGGCACTCATTTCTGACTTTTTTTCACTTTGTTCATTTCTTACCAAGTTACGTTTATTTGGCATATACTCTACCTTTACTTTTTTATTTTCTTTCCTAAATCAGTCACTACTCTTGTTACACACGATTTGCATAATTGAGGAAAGTCCATTTCTTTTAAAATTTGAAAAGGATGTATGTATTATTTAAGCAAGTAGTGTCAAATAAGCATACTACAATATTCCCTTTACTTTTAAAATAAAGGGTCTCCATGTTTTTACTATATAGTTGCGAAAATCTATTAACGTGAAATGCACTTGCATGCAGTTTCATTTACTCTCTCCCTCTCAAATTGTATGACGTTTTGGGCATTTCATATATATTAAGAAATATAATTAATATTGTGTGGGAAATAAATATTATGAGTTGTTTTACAAAATTGTCCTTAATAAATGATATGTGAAATATAAACGAAAGAATTGAAAGAAGAAAGAGTAATAAATACTTAAGGATATAATAGGAAAAGTAACATTAATGTTTCATTGGTATTGTAAAGTGACATACAATTCGAGACAATTTTTTTTCATAAAACGACATACAATTTGGGACAGAGGGAGTATTTTAAAAAATTGACACTCCATACAATCAAATAGTAACATTACATCATGTGCAGATCAACTATCCACTATCGAATTGTAAAAAAAAAAAAACCTATCCATTATCGGGGCAAAAACATATTATTAACATAAAAAAAAAAACCATGAAGTAAGAAAAAATTATACAAATTTACATGGTCTTTTTTTAAGACCACAAGGCGTAACAACACCAATAACTATGTGTGTATTATTTTTTTATACCTTCCTATAAATTATTTTTTGTCAAATACTTAACGTTAGGTATAAAAGGTATTGAGTTAGCAACCGGATTGAATTCTATAAACATGATTCTAGAACTTCTCATTTATCTTATGATACCCCAAAAATCATTAAAATCATGGGTTCGTGCTAAGATTAACTCAAAATTTTCAAAGTTGGAAACCGTTACCAAGTCTTGCATTTCAAAGTTGAAATCCTTGGTTGAGTGCGACATTGAGTATAAGAATTGGTCACTCGTTAGGTGCAACTGTGCAGGGTAACCGACATTAAGTTACTGTAATAATTGGAATTTTTGTTGCATTTTTATTTCATGTCTTATCTATTGTTCTATTTATCTTTCAATAAAAAAAGCTTAGGTTAGTTGGTAAGGACAAAAACAACCTAGATTTCTCTCAAGTGTCCACTATGAGAGATAAGTCAAAATTTTATGCTTTAGTTCAAAATTATACTCATTCAATTCAAAGGGAGTTGGTTAACCGAAGTGCCTCATTGGGTTCATGCTCCTGTTGCCTATAAGGCTAATATTGACGACTCTTTTTATTCTTGCTAATGAATAACTATTATAGGAAGTTTTAACCAGAAATAAAACTGATAAAATGAATAATACTTTTAGGAGAATGCTAACTTATGTCTCATGAACATTAGTCATACAATTTTGAATTGACCACTCTAATTTATAGCTATAATCTTACAAACAATTTTGGTTTTCCACACCGGTGTTAACTTTGAGGTTTACTCTTTGGTGGTTGCTACTTTTATACAAATGAAGATTCACCCCTCCCCAACCTTGTAATGCATTCTTAACAAAGCTTCAAACCTTCTCCGACACTCTAACTAACAACGCAATTTAGTTCATCTTATCACCAAAGTTTTCAACGAATTTTATTATTTCACTCGATCATTTTATCATTTTTTAAGTATTTTTGTCGTCTATCAGATGCTCTACTTTTTGCTGATTGTAGGACCTCCACTAATCCTCTTATTCAACGTTAGCTAAACTCAATTTCCACCAAACAATAAATAATCTATATAAAAATAAAATTGTTATTATATATTTAAATTAGAATATACTACTAGATATAATAATATATTAATATAAACATATTTGTCACGAGGCCAAATAGAGAAGGTGTCCGTACATAGTGCCCCATTCATACATATCCGAATCCGAAAACATCCTCAACTCAACCAAACATCAAGTGATCAAACCATCTCTGTTCTTTTTCCAATGTTCTCCACGTGTCATCTTTTTATTGACTCCCCTTTTTCTTTCTTCTTTTCCTTTTTTCCTCTCACGCACATTACCATTATTAGTCCACACGCACGCACCCATAAACAAAGAACAATATACTCCAAATATCTTCTTCATCAAAATTCACATGTGTGTCTGTTACAAATTCATCTACTTCAACAAACATGTGTAACTAACTCTTTGGTATGTTTTCTCAATTTCTCTGTTTCTATTTTCAACTCTCTCTCTTACTTACCAATACCAATTTTATAGGAAAAATATTTATTTATTAATTAATTTTTTATTGGGTTTTGTTTTTTCTTTACTAATATTATTTTTTTGTTTCTTTAGATGAACTGCACCGAAAGGTCTTGTGCTTGTAACTGAAGAGTTTGAAACAAAGGAGCATATGCTAGCTACTTTTAAGGGTAGGGGAAAGAAGAAATTTATTATGGATTATTATTTTAATGTTCATCTATGATGTAATAACAATAAAGTTTGTATTTTTATAATTTTATTATTGTTTTTGGTTGGTAAAGTTTGAATTTTGAACAAGTTATGCTTTTGGGGTTTCATTTGTGGAAAACAAGATTAAGGGCAAGTTTGTTTTTTGTTTTCTATTTTTTTGTTGTAGCTGAAAATTTTGTGGTGATTGAAATGAGAAATTGGGGTGTAGTTTAAGGTTGTTGCAGAATGAGTTTCAGAGATAGGAATATAGAAGTTGTTGAAGAGAGGGAATGTGAAAAGTCAGTGAGGTCAAATGGGTCATTAACAAATACTACACAGTTTACAATTGATGAGAATCTTCTGGTTGATCCTAAGTTGCTCTTTATTGGCTCTAAAATTGGTGAAGGTGCTCATGGAAAAGTTTATCAAGGAAGGTTAGTTGCAAAGGCTTGTGTGTAAAATCTATTTGAGCTTATTTACTAATATAAGCATCTGTGAGATTGTTTGGGAGAGTTTATGGAAATAGCTTATGACATTCAATAAGCTGTTTTCAACTTGTTTCCATAAGCTCTCAAGTATAGCTTATTTACACAGCTTATATGAAAACAATTTGACTTTATTTTATCATTTATTATAGAAATATCTTATACATAAGGAATTATATGATAAGCGCTTATTAAGTTGTGTATCCAAACAGGGTATTATTTGACATGTCTTGGTTCTTCAATAATAAGATAATTTATATGGTGTTGACTGTTGATTGATTTTACTTATGAACAACTGACTTAATAATTTTCCAGATATGTAGATCAAATTGTTGCTATCAAAGTTCTGCAGCGTGGGACTACGTCAGAAGAAAGAGCTTCGCTTGAAAATCGTTTTGCACGGGAAGTTAACATGATGTCCCGTGTCCATCATGATAATCTTGTAAAGGTAAATGCCATTGCAGCGATTATCTTTCATGTATTTATGTAGTTATGTTTTACTGAATACTGTATCTATGTTATACATATGTGGTTGTTGGTTTCCTCTGATAGAAGATAATGATCTCACTGATTTGATTTTTGTTTTCTTACGATTGTTCTTTTTCTGCAGTTTATCGGAGCATGTAAGGATCCTCTGATGGTGATAGTTACAGAGCTATTACCTGGAATGTCGCTGCGAAAGTATTTGACGAGTATCCGTCCTAAACCATTAGACATTCACGTGGCTATAAACTTTGCCCTTGATATTGCTCGAGCCATGGATTGGCTGCATGATAACGGGATCATACACAGAGACCTGAAACCTGGTATTATTACGTATTAGATATTATGTACACCTGATAAATTGTATTTAGACGTTTCGTTATGTATTTCAAGGTTAATGTTAGAACATTGCTATCTATAATAGTAATTGGTAGTAGTTTTTGGCATTAATGATAAGTTAAATTGAGGTATATACCGATGAGTTTACTTCTAAACTTAATAAGTGTTATGTTTTTGAAACTGTCACAATGCAGACAATCTGTTGCTTACAGCAAATCAGAAGTCTGTTAAACTAGCAGATTTTGGTCTTGCAAGAGAAGAATCGGTGACCGAAATGATGACTGCAGAAACAGGAACTTACAGATGGATGGCACCAGAGGTATGCTGTCTTTTATGGAACATGGTTTTATTGTTACAACAACAGCCATCCAAAAATGTGCCCAGAGGGTCCAATCAGGATGACATTTTTTCGTGCTTATAATGCATCATTTAACCAATTCTCGTATAATCTTCGCAATGAAAATGTTTTCTGGATCCATATACTTTCTTTTACGACAAGCTCATTTTTTTTTGCAGTTGTACAGTACTGTAACGTTGCGCCAAGGAGAGAAAAAGCACTATAACAACAAGGTTGATGTGTATAGCTTTGGGATTGTTTTATGGGAGCTACTAACAAATCGCATGCCTTTTGAAGGGATGTCCAATTTACAGGCTGCTTATGCTGCTGCCTTCAAGGTATTAAATTCGAAATAACCGAGTGTTTATTCATCAATCTGGACCGTACTAGTTACATACAAGTTGTATACAGTAAACTTTAAGTTTGAACTAGGGTTGCTGTCCTAACAAAATGTTTCTGCAAATTTCTCTACTATGATTTGAGGATAGTTGCAGTAGACCTTATTCATGTTATGCATGTCGTTGAAGGATTATTGGGTCTTGTTAACGAGTGCCCCCGGGGCACTCTTTAAGCATCCCAAATTTAGTAATCATTCTTTTAAAAAGTCAACTATTACAATTTCCAATGCATTAAGTACACAACTTTTCGTTAAAAACTTACCATTTAAAGTGCTTAAAGAGTGCCCCGGGGGCACTCGTTAACATTAAAGTTAATATATTAGTTTGCACACTTTCAAAGAATTTTTTTGCAAGTTGTTAATCATGAAATGGTTTGAATTTGAGATTGCAGCAAGAGAGGCCGAAAATTCCTGATGATATATCTCCTGATCTTGCTTTCGTCATACAATCATGTTGGGTTGAAGATCCTAACTTGAGACCAAGCTTTAGTCAGATAATCCGGATGCTCAATGAGTTTCTCTTCACACTTTCACCACTATCTCCTCCCTTACCAGAACCCGATAATGAACCTAAGGCGGCAACAACAAGTAATAATGGTGCCATTACTGAGTTTTCTGCCCGGAACAAAGGAAAGTTTGCTTTTCTTCGCCAGTTATTTTCTTCAAAAAGGATAAAAAACTAACAGTAAGTGCTAAACCTTTTACCATTTCGTTTTGCTACAGTATATAAATTTTAGTACATTCATTGAGTAACCTCTAAGGTGACAACTAGAAAGGTTGTAACAGTTTCCACAAAAGAATAGAATGTTGTTTATAGACATTTTGAAAGAGCAAGGAAAAAACAAAAAAGGATTGTTTACCATATCTAATTGATCTTGTTGTAAAGGAACACATTGGTTTAGACATTTCCCGTGTTAAGAATTAAACTTTATTTTTAGTTGAGTTATTCATTGTAAAGTTGGTGTATGCAAAGGGTGTTGAAAGGTTAAGCTTATGCATGATTGGTTTTCAATGGTCGAAAAAATGACGCGATGCATAGTATGCTAATGCTGTATAGCGTTGATTCGGCGTTTTCGGACAGCACATGCAAAACAATACAATATAGTAACATAGTTACAAACAGTATTTTGATGTGTTACTCCATCTGTTCCAAAATAAGTTTGTCTTCGGTTTTTTTTCACGTCGATTAAGAAAAGTTATAAATAAACTAAAGAATGTTGTAAGTTTACAAAATTATGCTTGATGAGTCCAATTGACCTACTGGTTGTTCTCCATTGGCATATTGATGTAGTTATTGATGATTTTTGACTTTTGAATGGTATGGTCCTTAGAGAAGAAGATATTGATTGATGCATTATTGAGCTAGAGATATTTATGACCTTAGTTTTGTATTTATTTATCTTTAGCATTTGGCTTAAGTGCATTTTTGGTCTATGCAGTTTTAAGAAAGAATGGATTTTTTATCCTTTTATTGTATGGTTTCAATTGCTTGTTCTCATTCTTTTGCTTTTGGTTTAAGGGCATTCCCAGAATTATAATTTGAAAAATAGTACTTCTATTTTGTACAATTGAAAGAAAAGGAAAAAGATCACAACCAAAACCAACTTTTTTTTTTTTTTTTTTGTAAAGTCAACCAAAAGAAATTTAATACATCTTTTGTGGCTACTAATTATCCACGTTATCTTTTACAAAAACATCAAGACAAAATATGCATCTTTTGGACAATAGTGCGATCTTGATAAAGCTATGATTTGTTTTGATACTTGTATATATATTTTTTAAAAGAAAATACCTGTTTGAACAACTAACCACCAGTGTAAGATGGACTTTGTACATGTCTAAATACCTAAGGTCAGAATTCACCTTTACTTTTTCTATAAGAATGCACCTTTTTTGTTGTTGCAAATAGTGCTACCCCTAATTTATATCCACTGCTTTTTCAATTCTAACCTTATATCTTGTCCTTTTGTGTCTAGTTGGCCACTTGTGCATCATAACATTCTCACATTACAATATTGAGCATAATTTATTATAATTATTTATTGTCTAGTTTCATCAAGCACTAGTGGCAACTTTCTATTTTAAATTACAGATTTACATAGAAAGCAATTCTCCATTTTCATCCACCTTACTTTAATTACATGCTTTACGTCTTCCACTATTTTTCGATGAATTTGTTTTTCTTTTTGGAAAAAGCCAAAATGATATATAAAAAATTGGCATAAGATATGCCAAAGATATGATTGACATTGCCATAACAGGCCTCAAACCAATACAAAAATGTTTTCATACTTTTTTAGGGGGGTGTTTTCATACATAAACAAAGGCAAAGATTACGAAGAGTAATGATATTTGTGTATCGTTTTTGTGACAAGTTTTGAGATAATTTTCTTCTTTATTCTTATTGGTAAATAACACTAGAAAGAAAAAGAGGAAAAGAGAGAGTAAAAACACAATCAGAATATGAGAGAGAGTTGTCTAAAAATTATTACAAAATAGTTGTAGAAATATCATTTATCAATTAAGAAATGACATTACAAGGTTTAGATCTTGAGTAGTGAGGTTGCTGCAAGAGGACGTGTACAATGAAAGAGAAGATGGTGATGAAGAATACACTTTGAGAAATCTTAAGCGTTTGTTTTCATAATAACATTTAGATTCGATTAGTCCCCACAAATCTATGTATATTGGATGCAAGAGGGTATACTACTGAAACACCTTCATAATACTTTAGAAATTTTAAAGTTGCACACAATTCTTTGACTAGTTTGGAATGTGATGAATGGTAAAATAAAATTCCGACTAAACTTTGAATGTCATGGGGGTGGTGAACGATGTTATAGGGTTATTTTGAAGTTTATTTTTGGGTAGAAATTCCAGTCCTCCTTGTCTTTATTACCATTTTTGTGTAAGTTTAGGTGATTCTTTTAGTTTTTCTCCTTGCCTATAGTTTTGATCTCTTATATGGTTTGAGACTTGAGTACCTGTTGTACTTCATTTCTCGGCTGGGATCTAGTACTACTTGTATTTATGTCTATCGTTCTTCAATAAAATTTTCAATTTGTTGTTAAACTTGTCTTTTAGTAGTAGTTTATAGAAAAATATTTCGTATTCTTGCTCTCATGCATCAAACAAATATATCATATTATCATTCAAACAATGACACAATTGTTGTCTTGGCTCAATGGTTGATGTAACATTCCCTAAATATTTGTTCGGTTTAACCAATGCATAATAGAGTTGTTTATCTTTACTAATGATAATATGTTGTTTAAGAGAGAACACAAGATTCGAACTTCAAACATACCACTTCCAAACAATTGCAAACTAAATAAGCAAAATCCTTGTTTAAACTCTTCCGCTAGAAATTAAATTATGGAACTATGTAAAGTGTCTCCAGTCTCATTATATAAAGTTGTACTTCCTTCGGTCTCAATTATAAACAACATTTTACTTTTTTCGCTTCATTATTTGATCTATATTATAAATCAGACACGTAGTTATTCAAAGAATGTAAAAAATAATTTTTCTCCTTATAATTGAGATCGAAGAGAGTAATAATCCCATCCACAAGTTTTTTCAATAAATATAGCATTCAAAGAACAAATGAGATGTTTGTTCTACTTGATCACACCCACAGACATAATTGTTGGAATTGAGGAACACCAATAGTTTTTTGTTTGGGTTGGGATTGCTTATAGTAAATCTATTTTAATACATATTTTGTCACACTTCCAAAAATAGAGAAAATAAACACCTAATCAATCATATCGACCACTAATATCTATGGTCTAGCGATTTTCATGAACGAAAACAGCTAAATACAACATCTAGTTTGCAATAAAACCCCTTCAACACAACATCAATTTTCAAGAGCAGGTTTCATTTGATTTCACTAGCCATCATCATCAATATAATTAATAATTTTAATTAACTTATTATATGATGGCTAGCACAAATGTAGTTGCACTCATAATATGCATAGCATTGTGTGCACCATTACTATCTATGGCTATGGCTACAGCTACATTTCCTTGTTGTGACGTGAAACCTGCTCTTGATGCATGCAAAAACTTTGCCATGCATGGTGGAGCCTGTGTCCCAAAAGACTGTTGTTATGAAGCTTTGAAACTGAAAAACAATATCATCGACAGTCATCATCATACCATTGCTGCTTGCCATTGCATTCAAGATGCTGCTAAAAAACTCCCTCATATCAATGCTGCCGCTTTTGCATCGATTCCGGAAGGTTGTGGAATTCTCCTCCCCTTCAATTTCAGGCTCGATATGAA
This sequence comes from Medicago truncatula, assembly GCF_003473485.1. Classification (NCBI taxonomy): domain Eukaryota; kingdom Viridiplantae; phylum Streptophyta; class Magnoliopsida; order Fabales; family Fabaceae; genus Medicago; species Medicago truncatula. The sequence goes on from NC_053048.1 coordinate 33,853,611, forward strand.
CTGCGAAAGGTACAATATCTTCTATGATTAATTATAGAATAGCGTTGATCAAATGCATCGAATAATCATATTAACTTAATTTTTTTTACTATATAAGCAACATTAAAATAATTTAGACATTAGTTGACGACAAATAATTTATCTGATAGCGAATAAACTTAGTTTTGATAATAAATAAATCAGTTGACGGTATCTAAAGTTTTTAATAAACTTACGTTAAAAAAAAATTAATGTTAAATTAGATGATAAATATAAAATGATATACAAGAAGCAATTGAAATTGCAATGTCGAGCCTCCTTTGTGGCTCAGGATACCTACGGACAACAAGACGCAACCGGAAGCAGCGGGGCAGAGAAAAGTGGGTGAATTTGACGCGGTCTTGTTCGCCGGGAAGGACTTTAAGAGAGGAAGAAAGCTAAAGAGTAGATCAACAAATACAATTGTCGTTATTAATATCAATAACAATTCCACAAACAATTCCACAACAACAGAGAGTTCAAGCAGTAGGATGCATGGCTCTTCGTTCTTAATGGTTCATACATTTCTTGTAGCAATTGTGGAGGCTCTGATCATAGCATTTCACAATGCTTAAATATCTTCGAAGTCACCCTATAAGCTAGAAAAAATACACGACAAGTTAGTAAGCCAAGTTTTTTAATTAATAAATGAAACCCTAGTTTGTAAAAATTCATTGTAAGCTAGCAAAGTTTCCTGGTCAAATAAGCTATAAGTTATTAGATAAGATTTTTCCAATTTTAATATGTATTCACTTATATTTATGTGAAGATGCATACATGTTTAAATATAAATGAGTCATCAAAGATTATTAATCTCAAATTCACTTGTTGATATTTTACTTATGTTGCAGCTTGTAATCAAAAACTTGATCGGTCCAAGTTGTATGATGCTCCGGTGCCTTCAAACAAACTTATTATTTAAATAACACCAGTTGCTTGGTTGGGAGTATGTCTTGTACTTGGAGGATTTTGTATTTGGTTTATTTATGATTTCTGGAGCTTTTTATGTATGCTATATTTTGGCAATCAATAAAAAAAAAAAGTTATCATTTTAAAAAAAAGTTATAACTCCACCTATCCCTTAGCGTACGTCTCCGGCTAAGGTTAACGACGCGAGATGCATAGAAACAACTGACTTTCGATGCATCCGTGACAAAATAGTCGATTGTTTTTATAGCATAAGCTCGAAAAGTTATACATGAATATAGACCTACCCGCGATATCTTGGGCGATATAATACATATACATAATTTAAACCATATCCTTTAGATATCAAGACTTACTAGGCTTTGACTAAATCAAAAGATCAATTGCGGAAGACTACATTGTTGATAAAGTATTAAGAACATATTTAAACTAAAATTATATTGAATGTATAAATCATATACAACCAACAAGATTAATAGTACTACATAGATTTATAGCTATTTTCATCTAATTCCGCCCCTGGCAAAATGCAACATTTCTTGTAGTGAAAAAAGGAATACTCTCTCCTCTAATTTTCTCTTTCCTCTTTGTGTCTCAACCTTTAGATCAATCCAACAATCCAGAATTGCACAAGACAGATAGTAGGATGTTAACGGAAAGGAGGGGATCACATCCCTAAGGATGGTACAAAGTGGTATGCCACCTAAGTATGTATACCTATCACCACTCTAGTTTTTTTATCCATGAGAAGCATAACTAACACAAAAGAGTTGATAGATGTTGAGGAAGCATCAACAAACTTGTCTCCAAACTTCTCTAGCCCTCTCTCTGATAGATGTTGGATACAAATGGCTAATGAAATTGAAATTGAACCACCAATTTGTGTTGAACAAATTTTGATCAATAAAATGTTATAAATTTATTAGTCTAAAAAAAACTTGGTCACACATGTGGCCTAGAATAAATCGTAATATTCATTGAGCAAACAATTGAAATTTAGAAAAGCAAAATCAATTAAGGGCTAGCTGGTTCGAGGTGTTTTATGTTTGAGCATTGCTATATATATCTTAAGAGAATGTGTCCTGAGTGGATCACGAAACAGCACTTAACCAGTAAACTTACTTGCTGGCCGAAAAACATGGGAGGTAATGAGCCAGTTTTTTTGGCTGATACATGGAGTAGATATTGTGAAGTTTTCGCTCGATTTCTTTCGCTAAAAGTAGCAATTTCCTTTATGTTTTCACCGGCACCATGATTTTTTCGCTAACTCTAAGTTATGTGTTTTGTCGCCTGTAAAATACTAGAAATGCCCTAGGAAAAAGAAAACAACTTACGTGCGTCTCTATACAAACTTTTTTATGGTTGGGATTTTCTGTAAGAATCAACTTGCAACCATATTAAGAGAAAAGGAATTGACTCGATTGTGTGTGTATTTGAGTATTTAACGTGATAAATTGTTTGTTTTTGGTGAGGTATATAATAACGAGATAAAAATTAACGTGATCCACTGCCTCTTTACATTTATGGAGATTTTTTATTCACCAGTAGTACTTGAAACTTTAATTGTAAATAAATAGCAAAACAGAAACCGTGCAATATTCAATTTAGAATTCTATAGCATCCTTGTAATGGCGCAACGTCTACTTTCACATCAACCGTCTTCATTCCTTACTATAGAAAGTTTCTTTCCACCATTAATTCTCATAGTTCATAAAACCGTAAATAATAATATAAAAATTATTTGCTATAAAAAAAACTTACAAATCATATATATAGAGTTGTGTTGATGTGAATCTCGTTTATATTCTAAAGCTGCGTCAGAAAGCTATTACATCTATTTTGCATATATTTCTATAGGTTTTTAGTATGACTACACCAATATGGAATAAAAGGATGATTCGCTAGACAAGCTTAGCATGGTGAAAATGAGCCAAAACATAGAGTTTCAGAATGAAAAGCCAAAGGCGGTTGCCACTACTAAAAAAGTAAAAATTAATGAGGGAAATTTAGAGAGGGAAAATGTGAAATCCCTCTAATTCCGTCACTAACTTTTGCGATTAACGAATTTGTGAGGCATTTTATATTTTCCATCACTGATTTCTCTCTCGAATTTTGCTTTTTCTAGTAGTGTGCTAAGAGAGATTTAGTCCGCTAAGCCGAACTAAGGCGATTCAACAAAATATCTGAAGACAATTGGTTTTATTCTCTTTTGATGAAACATCAATTCGCTAGGCAAACTTGACTTCGCCTAGCGAACTTAAGATTTTAGAACCTCTATAATTATAGGTTTAGGTCATTTATGTAGAAACTAACCATTGTAAAATCATCATTTCATAAGAAAAATCATCATTTCATTGTTTATAAGGATTATATTAAAAAATTTACATTTTGTCATAAAAAATAATCAATATTCATTGTTATGAGTAATAAAAATTCTTAAAAATTAAATTTTATTTCGTCGAAGCTTTTGGTAAATAAAATTTAATTATATTAGTTGTAATGATAGAAAATAATTATTTTTCTTCAAAAAAAACAACTCATTTATTATTAATTTTATGACTTGGTGTACCGGTACACCCAAATTTATTGGGTGTACCATAGAATTTGCCATATATATATATATATATATATATATATATATATATATATATGGGTTTTGCTAGAAGACACCCTTTATGAAGGTGTTTTTTAGCAAGTTATCTTATAGGCATTTGCTAAAAGACACCAACTAATTTTTATGAAGGTGTCTTTTAGCAAGTTATAACTAAAAAGTTGATAATCACACCTTGAGGTGTGGATTGCTAAAAGACACCTTCATGTGTGTCTTCTAGCAAAACCCTATATATATATATTTAGAGAGAGAGAGAGAGATAAATTAAAATACAAGAGAGCAGAGCGCAGTGCATGAGTCACCATGATATCCTCAATGGAAATGCTTTTAGGAATAATTTTACACTAAATGCTCTAAAATACACCATCCGTTCTAAATTATAAGTTGTTTTTAGCTATTTCACACGTATTAAGAAATATAATTAATTTTGTGTAGGAAAGAGATATTATGAGTTGTTTTACAAAATTGTTCTTAATAAATAGTATGAGAAAGATAAATAAAAAAATTGAGAGAAAGAAGAATAATAAATAGTTAACTGTATAATAGAAAAAGTAACATTAATTTTTCATTGGTATTGCAAAGTGACTTATAATTTAAGACAATTTTTTTTCTCAAAGCGACTAATAATTTGGGATAGAGGGAGTAATCCCTTGACTCTCAGCAATTTTTTTTCTCTTTCAGAACTTTTCTCATCTTCCTCCCACCCACCTCTACGGCCTAAAATTGGCTTCTAAAAAAACATAAAACAATATTTAGATCTAAAAATAAAAATTTAGGTCTCTTCTTAATCACCAATGGAAGCTTTGAGCAAGCTTAGATCTAAAAATAATAATTAGATCTGGATATTTTTTATAAACATATCTGAAAAAACATAAAATAGATCTGGACTTTTTTTAGTTTGTTGCTTTCTTCTAGGATCCGATTATATTTCTTTATACTGTGATGCTAATTCTTAAAGAAAACATGAACAACGTAATCACAGACCTCTGTATAAAAATGAAAGAGATTAACAAGCATATTGAAAAGATTGGGGTTTCAAGGAATGAATGATTTTGTTTGGGTTAACAAGTTGTTGATGTTGTTGTTTTATGAGTTTGTTATGTTTGTGGCGATGATGGTTGCGTGAGAACAAGAGAGGTTGGAAGCAAATGCTTCTGTTTGGTGGTGGTGGTGGAGACATGGAAGATAGAGGGGTGGAAGATTATTCCTGTGAAAAAATCCAGAGCTAGATGATGAATAAAATACAGATAGACCATGATAAGACCAGTACACCACTTTAATCTAATGGTAAAAAATTCAACTTTCCCATGATGGAAAAAAAACATCACTACCCCAAGCTAAATACCACCCTTTCTCTCTAATAAAATACTTTCAAATCACGGTGAGTTTCTCACCGTCAAAGTTGTTGAATCTAGATCCAACTATAAACAAAGAATTTTTTCTCTCTTTCTATTATATAAGAAAATGAAAAATTACAACAATAGAGATTATCATAGCAGGTGCTTAAATGGACCCCGTATGTACACATCGCTCAGTTTTCAATTTATTTAACGTTATTACTTAATAAACACACGATCTCTCCGATCTCCCCCCTAAAAAAATCTCTCCAACCTAACATCTAAAAATAGTTACTAAATGAGTCACTAAAATAAATATATATCATTGTATATTTAACCAAATCCATTTATTATAATGAAATTTATTAAATATGACAACAAAGAGTGGAGAGAGAAAGACCTTTCTTAGTCACACTTTTATGCAAACACTACTACTAGAAAAAGTAAAATTAGAGAGGGAAATTGGTAACGGAAAAAATAAAATCCATCACAAATTTGTTTGTTGCAAAATTTAGTGACAGAATTAGAGAGATATTTCGCGTTTTTCCTCTCACAATTTCCCTCACTAATTTTTGCTTTTCTAGTAGTGTTAAACACTCAAAGTTTTTCTCTATAATGAGTGTTTTTTTTCTTTCTTTCTTGAAGTAATTAGTAGTTAGAAATTCATTTTTTTAGCCGAATAAATGAGATGTTTGAGGTTCGAATCTCGTTATATAATATCTCTTTTTGGTTTTATGTCTCTATCAATTGAGTTAAAGTCACCGACAATGAGTGTGCTTATTAAATATGATATTAAATAAGTAAATGACCTATTTTTTTTAAATGACAATGAATGACGTCATTGTTGATACTCTAATACGAATTAACATAAATAAATGAAATAAAGACAACATAAAATGTTAACGTGAGAACACTTCTCTCTGTGGCCACAATCTAAATTTTTACAAATGAGTTTTGTTGAACATTGTGAGTAATTAATTATACATATTGTGGTAAACTTTTTTTTGGTGGTGAACCTTATTTTCTTGTTGGTGATTTTGTGGTAAAATCAATATGGGATGAAATTGTTTGTGTTGTTTCATTTTCAAAATACTCATTCAACTCGAAAGTATCTAACTTATCATTTCACTTATACTATTTTTTTCTTTCTTTCTGAGATTTGACTATTTTAGTAAAACATTCACGTTAGTCTTTGATAAAAAAATAAGGAAACCTATTTAGTCTTCGAAAATGAAATAGGAAATAAAATTTGGTTTCTAAGAATCACCAAAAATAAATTAAATAGTCTTTTTTCAAAATATTTTGATCCCTATTTAGATTTTTTTTTTGAACAAAGTTTTTAAATAGGGACGAAAATATTTTAAAACCTTAAATATTTGATCAATTATTTATTTTTTTAACCAATTAAATGGACACTCCAAGTAGTTAATGAGTTTTAGGTAAAAACAAATTGTTTAAAAATATCCGAATTCAAATCTTAACTGAAATAATATTTTACTTGGTTGCTACATAATACAAAGTGTCGTAAATTCTAAAGTACCGATAATGTGATTCCTACCGATAAAAAAGAGATATACGAGTTTTTGTATTGTTGGATATTTACTCTTGAAATATTTTTTAATTTTTTTTGTGTGTAAATTTACTCATGAGATTTTGATGGTGGTAAATCTCTCCTCACACAATAATATGCAAACATTGTGACCAAAGTTGAATTAGTGGTATCTTCTAACTCTATAAATACTTGATCATTCCATTCATCTCCACACACACTTGAATAGCATTTCCTCTATCAAATCTCCAAACCATGGCTAGCTCAATGCTTGTTAAGATTACTTGTATGTCTATGCTATGCTTGGTTTTGGTCATTCCATTATCAAATGCTGGTATGACATGCAATGAAGTGACAGATACTTTATATCCATGTGCTGGGTATGCTACAACACCCGGCGATGACCCTCCCCCTGCAGGATGTTGCGGTGGGCTTAAGGATATAAAAGACAAAGCCACAACTACACCTGAGCGTCAAAGTGTTTGCGAGTGCCTCAAAACCAATGTGTTACGCATACCTGGAGTCAATCCTGATACTGTTGCTGCCCTCCCTGAGAAGTGTGATGTTCCATTACCCTACCAGATTAAAGCTGATTTTGACTGTAGCACGTATATCTCTCTCACTCTCAACCCTCTTTTTTCAATTTCATATACAAACATACATACACACATCATACCTTTTTCGGCCTTTTCACTAAGATCAAATCTAGTATCTGTTCTTATTGGTTTAATATCTGATATGTGGTCTAATGAGTCAAACGATATTAAATTACTTTTTTGAGGGGGAGAAGACACCTCAATAGTTTGCTGTTGGGCTTCTCATGTGTCGCTCATGCGTTGCACTATTGCATGAGCATGTCACACCCCACAAAAAAAATAAAAAATAAAAATAAAAATACTTACATACATTTATATTTTGTTAAGTAAATACCTTTAGATTAATGGTTTTTGGAATGCCCTTAAATTAATTCCCAGGAAAAAAACCTTAAATAAGTTTCTACAAAGCACTTGAAAATAATATGCATTCCCTAACTTCTTATAAGTAGTCCATCAAATAGAGATAATATGTGATCTTCTTAAACAAAACATATATCATATGTTTTATGAGCTACTTAAAAAAAAATAAAAAATTACATGTTATATTTATATGTTTTAGTAACTTTTTTTAAAAGCAAAAATAGAGTGCATAGACATCCCATAGGGATTAAATACCACTTTATTCTCTTAAGCTATTTTAGAAGTTCAATTTGATCCTTTAACTTTAAAACCGGTTAATTTAATCCGTTCACTTATTTTAAAAATTCAGTTTGGTCCCTTAACTTAAAACCGACCTATTTGGGCCCTTAACTTACGCAAGTAATTAGTGCAACTTGATTCTTTAACTTAAGAAAATATACTATCATATACATCTATTGAGAGACCAAATTGCATTGACTTGCACTTTTCATGTATAATAATAACTAATAGATATGTGAAGAAAACTAATGTCATATTCATTTGCTCGTTGCAGGGTAAACTAGTTCAGCAGCTTGCAGGGCTTGTGCTTAATGAATGAATAAGTACTTGGTATGTGGTAATAACCGCAACAGAATAAAGGAGATGACTTAATTTCTCCGATTGTAACCAAATCCCAACTAGGGATCTCTTTACCATGTATTTGAACAGTGATGAAAATAAACTTTGAAATGTTTAAGCTCAAAATGTTTCATTATCTTGATTATTACTTTGAATTAGTTAAATTTTACAGTAATTATCACTACAGAGTGTAACCTATGCGATGAATGATTTTAATTACGTTGAGATTAATATTTTATTTATTATAATAGGTATACTGTAATTAAAATATAAAATAATTTTAGGCAATTTTTTTGAAAATAGTGATATGTAAAAGATTATCAGTTTAATAACTTTATTAATATTGGAGTGAAAAAATAAGGAAAAACAATGGCTATAATAATCTAATTTGGGTGTGTCTAATATCAATCTCTAAATATATCACTATTATTTGAGTTAACTAAATATATTAAACTAATCTAAGTTACCTTATTCAATTTTAGATAAACCTCTACAACATAATTGAGTTTTAGTAACATTTTTCAAAATGTTACTAAATCCCGAAAGAAAAATGTTATTGATTATATCTAATAACATTTGAACAATTGTTAGATAAAGCCTGTGTTACTAAAGAGTTTCGGTAACAGTTTTTGGTATTATTAGTAACAAATAAAAAAAATGTTGCATGTTTGAATTTTTTTTATCATCATTAGTAACAATAATAAAATGTTGCCTACTTATAATTTTTGCAACATGTCGCATAATTATAATTTTTGCTTCACTTCATTCCGATTTGATGAAAAATTCTAAATTGAAAAAAAAAAAAAAAAAAAAAAACTAGCTAAAATTTGAAGATCAAACTATATTTAGATTCAATACTCCAAATATGTTCTCATAAAACATTTGAAATTAGATTTTATAATGAAAATAAACTATATATGCAACACAATTTCAATCAGATACTAAAACTATTACACTTTAGTTTTCATCCAACGAAGCATGTACTCTATAAAATTGCCCTATGCATCGTTCTTATTCTTGCATCCAAACTGCGAATCTGAAATGTGAAATTAAAGACTTTGAGTTACCACATCTAATCAAGATTCGTTTGATAAAAAAATTCAAATATGGTTATGCTAAATCAAGCTTCACTATAAACCATCCAATCAAAAACTTGAAGAAACTTCAAGCAGCCATCACTACCCCTTAGTCCATTAGTTGTGTCAAATTAACCCCAGTCCCATATTAAGAGATATGAAGTTAAACCAAATTTAACCTAGTACATGCATATTCAGGACATATAAAGTGATTGAGGATTCTTTGTTGTCTTCCATTTAAGACCAAAATAATAAAGCATCTTAACAATATGTGCAACATAAGAAAAAATTGCATCATATGAAACAAAATTTGCTATAGATTGAGCCCCTTGAATTTAACAAATGTTCACCTTAAAGAACAAAAGACATAAAAGTGACAAAGTTCACGTGCAAGATGGAAAAAATTACCTTGTGAGCCAATAACCAAAATACATGACAATAAGCACAAAGGTGCAAAATAGTTCAGTTTTGAGTAATAACTACATGTTGCAAGTTTTGATACAATTTTTGTGCTGTCAATTGAAACACATTCTTATATTGTATTTGATTATTTGTTCATCTCACTTTTTTTTTTCCATAGTTGTCAATATTTTTTTCAATGTCTAGTCTCTACTTGGTAAAGTAGTACTTGTATATGGTAGTCCTATGATAGAATACTTTACATTTTGTTATTGTTCGTCAAATGTCCTCGTGAGTTTAGCTCAGCTGTTAGGATAATACATAATTTATACAAGGTCCAGGAAACTTCTGTTTGGTGGTTGTTAGTCTGTCTATAAATTTCCTATAACATGAAGAATATATTTCTAATTGACAAGCGATTACTATGAACTGGCCTAAAACACAACTATCTACTCACTTAAAATTTACTATGTACACATGAGCTCTTTCCTCTCCAACAGCCACCACTTCAGGCACTAGAGCAACAACAGTTTGGTTCTGCATGCATGACGGAAACGTGACCAGCTTCTGCACAATCGAGGAATCAATATCCATTTCTTCAATCCAAAGTTTCCAACAATTTTCTTAAGATCGAATCTATAATTCACACCTAATTGCAATCCAAACAAACAAATTCCATTCGTTTTTCGGAATTCAAACACCGTAACAAGCATAGTGCAAGAGAATCACATTAATTATGAAAATGCATTAATCAATCTTGCTTCATTTCATTTATGATCAGTGTCCTTTACGTAGAGTTCGGTTGAAGCATTTTATGAAACAGAAAACAAGTATTGTACTAGGAGGCACATCAACAGTAAAATCAAAAGCAAAACAAAACAAAAAGCAACACAATATGCAAAACCACCTCAACTCTACCAATTTTTCAACGTGAAATAGAGCTAGGATATTCTCCCACCAATCTTCATGATAATTTATACTAAAACCTTATGCGAACTTTCTTTTTTGACAGCAGAAACCTTTGCTAACTTATCAACTCAACAATTACCCTAAAGTTCATTCGAGAGTAGAAAATGAACACAATTATACCCCAAGAGGAAATGAAAGATTTTCAAATTAGTTTACCCAAGAAGTTGTACGAGTAGTAGAGTTGAAGTAGGAAAAAACATCCCTAAACTTAGACCTAGTTGGTGAGTTGTTTGCACCACCATTGTTTACATATATTGAGAGCTTGTAGTGTGTTTACTCTGTTGATTTTTATTTAATATTAAGAAATTTTTTCTCATAATAAAGACGAGGGTATTTTTGTCCATTCCCATGTTATTTTGTTAATTTGATGACTTGGCGGTGATTAAGTTGGTCAAAGAAAGAAATTTTAAATGATTAAACAATGCAAGGGTAAATTGTCAGGATTAGCGATTACAAGGACTAATTTTTAAATGACGCCTGATTGAAAGGACGAAACACATCATTAAGCCTTATTAATAAAACAGTAATAATATGCCTTATGGTTAATAATATTAAATGTAAAATATGTATTATAACTTATGTATATTATTATTATTATTATTATCATTAATATTATATATATATATATATATATATATATATATATATATATATATATATATATACTAGACTTTCCACCCGTGCTGCCGCACAGGTCATATACATTCTAGATATAGTAGACAAAAACAAATCTCAATGCATATCAAAGAGAATGAAATATGTGGTCCCAAATATATGCAGATGTTGGAATTCGAACCTCAGACACCACGCTTATTCACCAAAAAAATATTAATTTTTATCAATCGTGTGTTACTTCATTCTTTTGTTAAAATTATATGTCAATATTATATTATTGGTATGTTACTTAATATTTTTCTTTTTTTTTTTGAAAAAATGTTACTTCATTCTTTTGTAAAAATTATATGTTAATGTTATATTATGTACCTAAAAATAGTTCATTCTTAACCTGAACATGTAAAATGTTTTATTTAAATAATTTTCCTTTTATCGAATATTTGGCCTTTACCGTAAATGATACCCTTTAACTGTTTGTTGAAATGTTTCTTCCACCTGTTTATATAGATTGCAAAATTCAGGTGCATTTTGTGGTAAATATTTAACAAAGAGAGTTCAGTTCTAATTTGGATGAAAAGTGTAATATTAACAAAAAAAAATGTTGCTATAATCTTTCAAAACCCTTTTATTCCAATAGGGCGATTTGTTTTGTTGAAGAAATAGGGCGATTTGTTTTGAAGAAATAGGGGAAATAAAGCGATGCCGATTTGCTTTGTTCATGAAAATAGGAGATTAGGTGTGAGCATTAGCGTTGTTCATGAAAATAGAAGATTAGGTGTGAGCATTAGGGTTAAAATGGTAAAATTATGCAACAGGGTTTAGGTTAAAATTAGGGCTCATGAAAATATGAGATTAGGTGCGAGCATTAGGGTTGTTCATGAAAATATAAGATTAGGTGTGAGCATTAGGGTTAAAACGGTAAAATTATGCAACAGGGTTTAGGTTAAAATTAGGGCTCATGAAAATATGAGATTAGGTGTGAGCATTAGGGTTGTTCATGAAAATATAAGATTAGGTGTGAGCATTAGGGTTAAAACGGTAAAATTATGCAATAGGATTTAGGTTAAAATTAGGGCTTACGGGTTACCTTTAATATATAAGAAGATTAGGTGAGAGCAATAGGATTGTTCATGAAAATAGGAGATTAGGTGTGAACATTAGGGTTAAAACAGTAAAATTATGCAATAGGGTTTAGGTTAAAATTAGGGCTTACTTATTAACTTTAATATATAAGAAGATTAGGAGAGAGCATTAGGATTGTTCATGAAAATAGGAGATTAGGTGTGAACATTAGGGTTAAAACAGTAAAATTATGCAATAGGGTTTAGGTTAAAATTAGGGCTTACATGTTAACTTTAATATATAAGAAAATTGTTCATGAAAATAGGAGATTAGGTGTGAACATTAGGGTTAAAACAGTAAAATTATGCAATAGGGTTTAGGTTAAAATTAGGGCTTACTTGTTAACTTTAATATATAAGAAGATTAGGAGAGAGCATTAGGATTGTTCATGAAAATAGGAGATTAGGTGTGAACATTAGGGTTAAAACAGTAAAATTATGCAATAGGGTTTAGGTTTAAATTAGGGCTTACATGTTAACTTTAATATATAAGAAGATTGTTCATGAAAATAGGAGATTAGGTGTGAACATTAGGGTTAAAACAGTAAAATTATGCAATATGATTTAGGTTAAAATTAGGGCTTACATGTTAACTTTAATATATAAGAAGATTGTTCATGAAAATAGGAGATTAGGTGTGAACATTAGGGTTAAAACAGTAAAATTATGCAATATGATTTCGGTTAAAATTAGGGCTTACGGGTTACCTTTAATATATAAGAAGATAAGAAGATTAGGTGAGAGCAATAGGATTGTTCATGAAAATAGGAGATTAGGTGTGAATATTAGGGTTAAAACAGTAAAATTATGCAATAGGGTTTAGGTTAAAATTAGGGCTTACATGTTAACTTTAATATGTAAGAAGATTGTTCATGAAAATAGGAGATTAGGTGTGAACATTAGGGTTAAAACAGTAAAATTATGCAATAGGATTTAGGTTAAAATTAGGGCTTACTTGTTAACTTTAATATATAAGAAGATTAGGAGAGACCATTAGGATTGTTCATGAAAATAGGAGATTAGGTGTGAACATTAGGGTTAAAACAGTAAAATTATGCAATAGGGTTTAGGTTAAAATTAGGGCTTACTTGTTAACTTTAATATATAAGAAGATTAGGAGAGAGCATTAGGATTGTTCATGAAAATAGGAGATTAGGTGTGAACATTAGGGTTAAAACAGTAAAATTATGCAATAGGGTTTAGGTTTAAATTAGGGCTTACATGTTAACTTTAATATATAAGAAGATTGTTCATGAAAATAGGAGATTAGGTGTGAACATTAGGGTTAAAACAGTAAAATTATGCAATAGGGTTTAGGTTAAAATTAGGGCTTACTTGTTAACTTTAATATATAAGAAGATTAGGAGAGAGCATTAGGATTGTTCATGAAAATAGGAGATTAGGTGTGAACATTAGGGTTAAAACAGTAAAATTATGCAATAGGGTTTAGGTTTAAATTAGGGCTTACATGTTAACTTTAATATATAAGAAGATTGTTCATGAAAATAGGAGATTAGGTGTGAACATTAGGGTTAAAACAGTAAAATTATGCAATAGGGTTTAGGTTAAAATTAGGGCTTACTTGTTAACTTTAATATATAAGAAGATTAGGAGAGAGCATTAGGATTGTTCATGAAAATAGGAGATTAGGTGTGAACATTAGGGTTAAAACAGTAAAATTATGCAATAGGGTTTAGGTTAAAATTAGGGCTTACATGTTAACTTTAATATATAAGAAGATTGTTAATGAAAATAGGAGATTAGGTGTGAACATTAGGGTTAAAACAGTAAAATTATGCAATATGATTTAGGTTAAAATTAGGGCTTACATGTTAACTTTAATATATAAGAAGATTGTTCATGAAAATAGGAGATTAGGTGTGAACATTAGGGTTAAAACAGTAAAATTATGCAATATGATTTCGGTTAAAATTAGGGCTTACGGGTTACCTTTAATATATAAGAAGATAAGAAGATTAGGTGAGAGCAATAGGATTGTTCATGAAAATAGGAGATTAGGTGTGAACATTAGGGTTAAAACAGTAAAATTATGCAATAGGGTTTAGGTTAAAATTAGGGCTTACATGTTAACTTTAATATGTAAGAAGATTGTTCATGAAAATAGGAGATTAGGTGTGAACATTAGGGTTAAAACAGTAAAATTATGCAATAGGATTTAGGTTAAAATTAGGGCTTACTTGTTAACTTTAATATATAAGAAGATATATGTTTTTTCGGCTGAAAAAGTTCTACGCAAAAGCATACATATAATTTTTTTAAAATTTTGGTGGCGTTAGCGTGGGCCCTCCTCTCACGAAAAATCCATGTACTTTGCTGCGGATAGGCTTCCCCACGCAAATACCTTTTCTTTTTGAGCTTGGCTTTTGGGCGGACTGAGAGTCCCACGCAAATGCCACTTTTAGCCAGCTTGCAGCATGACATCTGAGGCGGCTGATATCCCATGCAAATACTTAATTGGGTTTTGATGCGGCCAGTTCCGCCGCAACATTTTTCGAGGGTGGTTTTTGCTAGGGCTAATTTCCGCCGCAAAATGCTATTTGCGTGGGCTTTTTTATCCGTTGCGATTTGTCCCACACAAAATCCATAAATTCTTGTAGTGGATGCGGTTACATTTTCTCACAAGAAAAGGTATCAACAACTACCACTCATCTTTCTCCATCTCATGCATTATCACGATGAATGAAGGCAACGACTATATTTTTTAAATCAATCCTTTATTGTATTTCACTCACTGGGATTCGGGTGGGTGTTCTTCTGTTCATTGGAAGAGCCAACATGCATGGAAGCTCTTTTATCATAATAAGAACTTGGGGTCGATTTCTTCGTAGAGGAGACTGATGTAAGAGAGTTTCTATAATATTTCATTAGCATTTTATTATTTCAGTCCATTTTTGTTATTTATCTGTTTTGTTTTCAGTTTGTTATTTTTGGCCCATTTGGGTTTTGTTATTTCCCTATTTAAGCTTAACAATTGTAGGTTAAGAGGGAACTTTTATTAATTGAATAATATTTCAGAGAGTTTTCTCAATTTCTGGTGGTTTCAGGAACCCTATTTTCACAAGTTTGTCGCTTGCAAACTTGTTTCTTTTCAATCTAGGTTTAACCATTGCTAGGCTACGCATCCGACTTCGTCAGTATACATTTGGCTACTGCAAATAAGATATACATTTTTTGTTTTTAGGAATTTTTAAAACTTTTGATACAAGATGAATCAAGATTGGAAGCCAAAAGTAGATACAATTTTCGGTAGCTTTGAAGATGCTTGGGAGTTATGGAAAACTTATAGTGGTAAGGTTGGATTTGGAGTGAGGAAAGATTATACACACAGGAGCAAGGATGGTTCAATTTCTTCTTGTAGGTTCGTTTGCTGCAAAGAAGGCATACGAAAGCCAAACAAGCGAGATCATAAAACAAAGAATTCAAGACTAGAAACCAGAACAAATTGTGAAGCAAGATTATGACTTAAGAATGTGGATGGAAAATTAATGTTACTTGATTTTGTGGAAGACCACAACCACGAGTTACATTTGCTAGAAACAACTCATGTTGTCTTCTCAACGAAAGGTTATTGAAATTCAATGTCAACAAATTGAACTAGCTGATATAGTGCCGGTGTACAACAAAGGAAATTGTTTGATTTACCGAGTAAAGGAGTAGGAGGTAGGACTAACTTAGGTTTTATTCGTCTTGATCAAAAGAATTATCTTCGGAAAAAAAGAGAAAGAAGTTTGGTACAACGGGAGGACGACTATTTACTGCAATACTTTTAAAGAAAGTCAAAACATTGTGTCTTAGCAATAATTGGGTACAAAAAGTCATTCTTTTTCTTTGATCACTAATAGGCATCTCCGTAAAACATATAAAAGTCAATTGTATTGCTAAGTATAAGAAGGGTGTTAATATAAAAGGATTGTTCTCTTTAGGACCCGTAAGAAGGGTTTTTCCTGACGAGCCAAGAAGGTGAAGGGAGATTTTATTGGAGTTTTTTTTTCCCTTTTGTTTTCATATGTTTTTACCATTAAAGTAGATTCTATTTGATGTATATCGGAAACCAAATGTGAGCATCTATCTTAACGAACATGCCAACCTTATTCTATAATGTTCTTGAAGTCTAATAATACCTTTAGCTAGAGCTAACTTGGTCTTCAATTTAAGGTATCTCAAAAGTTACTTAAAAGTTCGATCAGACACTCTTGTGGAAATCATGTCACCTATTTTGTGGAGAATTTGTTTATGACAAAACAAAACATTTAAAAGTGTATGTGTGTGTATATCTATATCTATATAGATATATCATTTATTTTTTCATTTTTTAAAAAAATTATGGTGAAATTAGCACATACAAAATACAGATAAATGTTGTATATAATGTGAGGTTGAACTTGGGTCATAACATATCAAATATCTCAACATTCTTTTATCATCTGAGTTGTATCAAATATATAAAATCTTATAAATATATAACATTTTATTTAGTTAAAAAATTATTGAACTATAAAAAAATTGACACAATATTTCATATAAACATAATTCTAAATTTATGATTTGTATGTTAGAGTAAATTACACTCCCCTCCCCTCAAAGATGCTTGAATTACACTCCCCTCCCCTCTTATGTTAAAATATACACTCCCCTCCCCTCTTATTCAAAACTTATTTGAATTTTTTTCACTCCCCTCCGCTAAGAGAATCTTGAATTACATTCCCATCCCCTCTTATGTTAAAATCTACACTTTATTCCCTCAATATTAATTTTTATTTTATTTTTAATAATCTAGCAAAAAAATAATAATCTAACACACTTCGAAAAAAAATAGTATTGTGGGTCTATTTTAATATAATAAAAATTGAATACATATTTTTCTCTATTTTTTATTCACAATTTCATTAACATGTAGTTTTAAACCCTATTATAAAATATAAACAACCAAACTAAAATTAAAATATATGAAAAATTACTAAAGACGATTTAAAAGTTAATTTTATACACTAAATTATAAAATCAATAGCAAAATGTTTAAATTTAATTATCATTGACATTTAAATTATAAAGAAATGAATTAATTTTTCTTAAATGGTGGTTTAAAAATGAAATATATCATAAAAATATTTATTTATGTTTAAATAGATTAAAGTGTAGTACATAGTTAATTATTAAGAGAGAGTGTTGTAATTCAAGCATCTTATAAGGGAAGAGATTATAAATTTTATTTTTCAGGGGCGGGGAGTGTATATTTTAACATAAGAAGAGAGAAGAGTGTAATTCAAGCATCTTTAAAGGGAGGAGGGTGTAATTTACTCTTTTTATTATAGCAGATAATTTTAAAAATATTATTTACTGTTTTTATGAACTATGGGAATTAATGGTGGAAAGAAACTTTCTATAGAAAGGAATGAAGACGGGGAGTGAAGGAAAACCCGTTGCTCCTTTTGACATTTCTACTTACAAGGTTGCTATAGAATTCTGAAATTGCACATTGCACGGTTTTGTACTACTATGGATTAAAAATCTCCATAAATGTAAAGAGACAATCAATCACGTTAAGTTTTATTCTATCTTCTTATTATTTAATTCACCAAAAAAAAAAATTGATTACGTTAAGTACTCAAATATGCACATGATCTTGCCAATTAATTCCTTTTCTGTTAATATGGTTGAAAGTTACTGAATTCTTTCCACATGCATGCAATTTTAACAAATCTCCTCAATTAAGCATTTAATGTGCAACTTTCATCTATATAAGTAAAAAATATATTATTAGAATTTAGAAGTACAAGAGGAATTCAACACCCCAATATTATATCAACGTCTCAATACACATACATTAAGAAAATGGAAAGAAATACCAACATATCTAAATGCTTGTGAGAAATGAGTGAGATGAATGACTGAATCATAATTTAGATACTTATTCTCTCTAATCTCAAATATAAACAACAAAAAATCATATTTGATGGTCTCAAACATAAGCAAAGGTTAACTAACTCAACTAATTAAATATTAAAAATGCTAAGATCATCTGCGATAGAGCTCCTATTTTTGGGTGCTTAAGCCTTAATTGGATCCCAAGCCATCACTAATTATACAATTTATTTAATGTTCTCATTTAACAAAAAACATCTCTCCAATCTAAGACCTTCAAAAAAGTTATTAAATCCCATTTAAGCAAATCTCACTTATTAATTATAATGCAGTCTATTACAATGCAATTTTTTCTCTACAATAAGATTGTTTGTCAAACATGATGCTAAATAAGTCAACCACACACACCATTGTAAATGAAGGTGTGAAAAAACACAAGAAGATGGTTGAATTGTGTTGGTTTTTAAGTAAATCCCATTTAAGCAAATCTTCTTGTGTTTTTTCTAAACACAAGAAGATGTTTGTTAAAATTTGAATTATTTTTTATAAAAGGGGACAAAGAAAAAACTCAAAAGGTTTTATAATTAAAGACGGATGTGGTGCATAGGATGAACTGCATTTGACACATGATGTTTTGGACGTCAACATAGCTCAGATTTCAATGATAAACCTAATTGAAAGAGAGGGGAGAGTCCAGGGTGTTGAATCTAACACACTCGTTTAATATTCCTTCACCGATCAATTGAATTTAAAAACATAAATTCAATTGCAATAGTAACATATTAAATTCACGATATATGGATATACACCAACCAATTTCATGGTTTTGATAAACTTGAAAACCCTTTTTAATAAAATTGAAAACCGTTCAAATTAATTGAATTTGTGTGGTCAATTGTCGGAATGCAGAAATCGAGATCGGTGAAAAGGACCCATGCTTCCTTCAATTCTTTGGTTGGAAGAGATCCATGGTTAGGACCAAAATATTGTTAAAAATATTCTAAAAAAGACTAATTTAATTAATTTTGGTGATTCTTAGAAATCAAATTTGATTTTTATTTCACATTCGAAGACTAATAGGTTTCCTTATCCCATGGTTACCAGTTAAATTGAATGAATCTGCAAGTAGTTGATGAGTTTGGTGTTAAAAACAAATTAGTCAAAAGATCTACATCCAAATCTTAATTGAATTAATAATACTTTACTTAATGGATCTTGCTAACGGTTGTTTTAACTGACTATTCATTGAATATGTCTAATGCTTCAATTTCTGAAGTATTAATGCACAAATTTTTATTAAATCTTAGGATATAAAGTATTTCAAAAGTGCTCTTAATATTTCCCTAAAAAAAAATTTCCCTTACTTGTTTTTTTGACTTTATTAATATTTCCCTTATTTAATTACTAGATAATGCAGAGTGTTGTAAATTCTAATGTACGCACCACCAAATGTAATTCCCTTCGATAAAAAATCTATAGGAGTTTTTATATTGTTGGATATTTACTCTTTAGATTTTGATGGTGGTAAATCTCTCCTCACACAATAATATAAAACATTGGGAGCAAAGTTGAATTCGTGATATCTTCTCACTCTATAAATACTTAAATTGCATTCATCTCTACACACTTGAATTGCATTTCCTCTATCAAAATTTCCAAATCATGGCTAGCTCAATGCTTATTAAGGTTACTTGTTTGTCTGTGATGTGCTTGCTTTTGGCCATTCCATTAGCAAATGCAGACCCTGATCCTAAATGTAAGAACGTGGCAGAAAGTATAATACCATGCGTTGAGTACATTATGACCCCTGATGCATCCAACCCCCCTGCACCATGTTGTAATGGGATGACCAGTTTAGCTGGCCAAGTCCAAGCTTTACCTGAACGTCAATTTGCTTGCAGGTGCATCAAAGATGGCATATTCGACTTACCTGATCTCAATCTCGCTGCCCTTGCTGCCCTCCCTAACAACTGCGGTGTCGACTTACGCTTCCAGATTACCCCTGATATGGACTGTGACAAGTATATCTCTCACTATCATCCCTCTTTTTTCAATTTCATATATATATATATATATATATATATATATATATATATATACACACTCTCCCTCCGTTCTAAAATATAAGTAAAAATTAGTCAACAAAAGTTAATGTATTTGATACAAATTTTAAACTAAATATGGACCCGTTTTTTCTTATATTTTGGTTCAGAGGGAGTATATATATGTATATGAGTAAATACCCTTAAACTTATTTTCATCAAAGCACATGAAATTAATATGAATTCCCTAACTTCTTATAAGTAGTCCATCAAATAGTGAGAATCTATTGTTATATATATTTACAATCTGTTACTTAAAAAAAGTTTTTACATATTAATCTTATAGGGTTTAGGATTTTTATTTTTTAAAGCAAAAATTAGGATATGCATCATCATATGAAAAAAAGACATCCCAATTATGTTGAACCCCAAAGCTACCACAGTTAGGGTTATATGAACTAGTTCAACATAATCCAAATACTATAGTGACTAAAACATAATAATGAGATTGTACGGAAAAAAGGGAATCAAAGGCATGCAATTTATTTTATTTATGAAGAAGAACAACACAAGGGTAAATAAAAAATGATTTAATTGCATATACAACATCAATATAATTGTTTTTTTTTAATTACAGTTTCAATCACAGGTAATAACAACAAAAATTGGAGAACCCGTAATATTTTATTAAAACTAGTAACATTCATCTTTGGATTGAGTTTGTATTGATGTTGATCAATTGCAATCCTAAGATCATAAAAAGTATTTGACTTTAATGGCAACTACTTCAAAAATATTACTCGGATTGTTTATGAAACTTAAATTCATAAAAAATATTCCAAGAGGGGCTTAAAGCATTTGAAAACCTTTTTATCTTTTTTTTTTTTGGTTGAAATCGTAAACTTTTTTATGCCTAATAAGTAATAGATATGTAAAGTAAACTAATGTCATATTTACTTTGCTGATTGCAGTTTAAACTAGTGTTGAGCAGCTTCCAGGGTTTGTGGTGATAAGCAAAACAGAATAAAGGAGATGGCTTAAATTCTCCGATTATCCCCACTAGGGTCTCTATCCTATGTATTTCAATAATAATTAAAATAAAATTTGAAATGTTTCAGCTCGAAATGTTTGTGATTTACCGTGACACTTGGATTCACAATCATCTCTCTTATTTTTTTAATAAACAATCATCTCATGATTCTAACTTTGAAGATTTTACAGTAACTTTTTAATAAGCTAAAATGGATTATAATATAAACACTAAAAGAGGTCTGTCGAGCAATGTTCCACAAATCGAGTGTTAACTCGCAAAGTTTATCGAGTTTACGTTTTTAGGTATCAAAATCGTGTTAAATCGGAGGTAACCTCAATTTCAGCTAAAATCAGAATGTTTGACGAGTTTGACTTGAGTTAACTCGGTCAAACTCTGTAAACTCGACCGAGATTATGCCTAAAAAAAATTTAAGAAAAATTGGGCCAATTTTTTGACCTATTTCATTTCAAAGCCCAATTTCTTTTCTTCAAGCCCAAATGCTGAATAGTTTCCTTTTCGTAACACGTTGTCTGGCTTGCTGAAATGAAGCGTTTCTTTCTCTTTCTTCTTTGAGTTCTCAAACCATGAACAGTGAAGCACATACCAGTTAGGGTTATAGTGGTGGAAGAAAAACTATTCTGATTCCGACGCCGGTGGTGGAACTTATAATTTTGCAAGTTTATTTTGTATTTTGATGTTTAGTTGAACATAATGCTACTATGGTGGTTGAAAACCTTTATAATTTAGTCATATTTTGCACTATTGGACTATTTACAATATTATATTAGTTTACATATGTCATGTAAATAATAAATTTAATTTAATTTAAATTTTAGGTAAACTCGTACGAGTTCTCGAGTCGAGCTTACTTAGGCAAAACGAGTTAAGGTAAACTCTTAAGTTGTAAAACCTTACTACGAGCACAAGTCGTGCTAAATCAAAGTTACTACTAGTAAGCTTGAAAAATTATTAGGATCTACCCAACCTCCTTCATCGACCAAAAAACCTCCATATAACCCCCAACCCTTGCCTCCTAAGTCGTCGCTCAGAGAAAAATTATTAGGATCTACCCAAGAAACACCCCTCAAAGAAAAATAAGATATGATAGAAAAGAAGCTTGTTCGTATCGAACAGGAAAACGGTAACCGCCTTCTCCCCAAAGTGTATCTGGAGCCAAAAGTCTTCCAAGAATTATGTACACCATGGAAAGATGCTTTAGTAGTCAAGCTTATGGGAAAAACATCGGGCTACAACACCATGAATGATCGTCTAAAAGAAAACAAGTTTTCCTTTAACCACACAAAAGAATGCAAATTTACTTTGTCTAACATCTTATACACCTCCACTGCCGTATTGTTAAAAACCCGTAATCCAGAGAATCCAGACACACGCAAGCCAAATCAACTTCAGGAAAGAATGAGATGATCACAGTAATCCAGCACATTAACCAAACTAAAGAAAGTGGCCCCGTAAGACGATAGTATCCACTGTCGAAATGTCTAACCATTTCCAAACAAGAGACCATAAAGCACCGAAGAATTCGCAACCCAAGAATAGATGATCCATCATCTCGAACAGGCTACAAGTATCGTCTCCGTAATGAAGAACTCTTTGCCGCACTAGATTATCTTTTGTTGGTAATCTGTTGCGAAGAAGACGTCAAGCAAACACAGAGACCTTTAACGTGCTCTGCATTTTTGTCATCACATAATCAAAGTCTATTTCACCAAAATGTGGTCTAAAGCCATCATAGAAATTTTTTATGCAACATAACATATACTCCTAGAGAGAGAGAGAGAGCATGAATTTTGTCTTCTCCGCTCATGGCAGCCCCCAACCTCCTTCATCGACCAAAAAAACCTCCACATAACCCCCAACCCTCGCCTCCTAAGTCGTCGCTCAGAGAAAAATTATTAGGATCTACCCAAGAAACACCCCTCAGAGAAAAATAAGATATGATAGGAAACAAGCTTGTTCGTATCGAACACGAAATCGGTAACCGCCTTCTCCCAAAAGTGTATCTGGAGCCAAAAGTCTTCCAAGAATTATGTCAAGCTTATGGGAAAAACATCGGGCTACAGCACCATGAAGGATCGTTTTCAGAAAGTGTGGAAGTTGCATCGTGGCTTCGAAATCATGGATAACGATAATGGGTTGTACATGATGAAGCTTGACCAATTAGCCGATAAAGAGAAAATCATCTCTGGTGGACCTTGGATGATATTTGATCAGTGTTTGGCGGTCTCCTACTGGTTGTCAGAATTTTCCTCCCCCAATGCAAAGATAGAACACATAATGGTTCGAGTACGTTTCCCTTGTCTTAATCTTGTCTATTATGATGAAATTTTTCTTTTGGCCATAGCTTCAACTATTGGTAGACCCATAAAGGTGGACACCAACACCCTAAAAGTAGAAAGAGGAAGATTTTCTAGAGTTTGTGTTGAAGTGGATCTCACGGTACCCGCCGTAGGAAAAATTTGGGTCAACGGTCACTTGTACAAGGTCCAACATGAAGGTCTCCACCTAATATGCACAAATTGTGGTTGTTACGGTCACCTTAGCAGAAACTGCCCCCTAGACACTACCGAATCTAAAGCGGCTGCACCACCCCTCCATAACAGCTCGCAAAATAGAAACCAAGAGTCAAAACCCTAGTCAACTCCAAAAAAATTCCAATTCTAGCCAAAAATATGGGAACCACGTGCAGACCGCTAAAAAAAGAAAAGAAACCGAAATTATGAATTTAAATGCTAATCAAGAAGAGAATCAAAAACTTCATGGTGATTGACTTCTTGTCACAAGAAAGAAAAAGTCAGCCAATAAACCCACCATAAATGCCTCAAAGACCGTTCCACAAAGCCTTTTACTAAATTAAATTCTTTGTCTTCTCTAACCTAAACCATAACAATAAAGTTGCAGTGCCCACTACTAGCCTACCACCTAGAGCCAAAAGTAATGACATCAACAGGTCATACAAAGTCACTTTTGAAGCAAAACGGCGCAGACATGAAGATATGGAGCCTATTATTAAATTACATTACCTGTCAGTACTAAAATCAAGACAACCAATGACATTTCGACCTCTACAAAGGATACGACCCAAAACAACACATATTCCAATCCCATCGTATAAAAAAATGTGAACAGTTTGCTGACCCCACCAACAATAACACATGTGGAAGAAATTATCCTTAGCAAGGAAAGAAATCACAACATTGCCACTACCCAAGCCAGTACACACACGCAAGAAGCTCACCACGACACCATTACCTCCATTCAATATAATGATGCTAATGACACCTCCATGTCTACCTCATCTAATAATTTTGACCATAGTGATAATCTTGGCGATTGTAACAAATTTCAAGAGACTTCAAATGACCTTGAAGTGGACATGGTTACTTAACCCTCCGGCTTTAATAACCTCTTGTTATATTGTTATTATGGAAGCCTTATTTGATACTTCAAACCTCTCTTGGAATGTCAGAGGGGCAAACAACAATAATGCCAGAAGACATATGAAATAGGTGATTATAGCACATAATCCCACCTTTCTTGCTATCCTTGAAACTCATGTCCCCTATGCTAGAATCTTAAACTTTTGGATGAATAACAATTACATTTCTGTCCATATTGTTGAAGCTAATGGTCACTCTGGTGGTATATGGCTCCTAAAAAATTCCACTGCTACCACTATTGCATCTGCCATTGATTCTAACCAATACTCCGTCACTTTTTAAGTTAACCTTGGTACAACCTCCACTACTTGCACATGTGTCTATGCTAGTCCTAATCCATCCTTGCGAACAAATTTTTGGAACCACCTCACTTAGCTTAGCCAAAACCTTACTGGTCTCTGGATGTTCATCAGTGATTTCAACGAAACTCTACTCCCTAGTAACCAATGGGGTGGTATTTTTAACAACTCTAGAGCTGCCATCTTCGCCAACCTCATGGATAACTGCAACCTCCTTGACCTTATAACCACCGACGACCGTTATACCTGGCAACAAAACAACAACAGTCATCACATCGTCTCTAAAAAGCTCGATAGGGGCCTTGCAAATGTTGATTGGCGCCTTTCCTTCCTTGAAGCTTTTGTGGAGGTTCTCTGTAGACTTCATTCTGATCACAATCATATCCTCCTCCATTTTGTTGGCCTCCCTTTAGCCAGAGGGCCTCGCCCTTTCCGTTTTGAAGCTTCTTGGATAGACCATGAAGCCTAAATTGATATTGTCACCTCAACTTGGAATTCCTTTAATCACAATCCGACAATTGGGTTAAAAAATTTCATGGAGAATTCTATCATTTTTAACAATGAAGTCTTTGGTAATATTTTCAAGCGGAAAAAACATGTTGCAAGAAGGTTGAAGGGCGTCCAACTTTATTTGGAGCGGGTTGATTCCATTCATCATGTCCACCTAGAGAAAGAGCTACAAAGTGAATATAATCACATTCTCTTTCAAGAAGAAATGAATTGGTACCAAAAATGATGTTAATCAAGGGTTTGGTTGGTAGAGGCACTTCTGATAGTGTCGTTGTTTTTCAGGAAATCATCCACTACATGCGTAGATATAAAAGAAAAAGGGTATGGTTGCTTTCAAACATGATTTAGAGAAAGATTTTTACAACGTCAACTAGATTTTCCTTCAATCTTGCTTCCAAGACTTTGGCTTTCTAGATACTACAATCAAGCTAATTATGCATTGTGTCACCTCCTCGACTCTTTCTATCCTATGGAATGGGAATAAGATTCCTCCTTTCAAGCCTTATCATGGCCTTCGGCAAGGAGACCATCTCTCTCCCTATTTATTTATCCTTTGTATGGAAAAGCTCTCCATTGCCATCAACAATGATGTTAATCAAGGTACTTGGGACATCATCTGTCTCTCTACAAACGACCCCTAAATTTCTCACCTTCTCTTTGCAAATGATGTCCTTCTCTTCACCAAGGCGAACAATTCTCAACTTTGATTCATTACTAATATGTTTGATCGTTTCAGTCAGACTTCAGGTTTGAAAATTAATCTTTCCAAGTCTAGGGCTTTCTATTCAACAGGTACCCCTCAAGCAAAAATCAACAGTCTTACTTCCATCTATGGTATTAGAAGCACATCATCTCTGGATAAATATTTGGCCTTTCCCATTCTAAAGGGGAGAGCTAAGCGCAATGACTTCCATTTTATTATTGAAAAATTGCAATCCAGACCTGCCTCTTGGAAGCACAGGTTGTTAAATAAACCAGGAAGTATGACTCTTGCATCTTCTGTTCTTTCCTCCATTCCCTCTTATTATATGCAGGTTACTTGGCTCCCTCAGAATATTTGTGATAGTATCGACCAAACAACCCCAATTTCATCAGGAAAGATAATAATAACAAATGTATTCATTTGGTTGGTTGGAAAAAAATTACTCGGCCCAAGCATGATGGCGGCCTCGGCATCAGAATGGCGAGAGATACCAAAATTTGTTTAATGGGCAAGCTTGTTTGGAATATGATTCAATCTTTTAAGAAGTTATGGGTTGAGATTCTCTCAGATAGGTATTTTGCTAGGCTAAATATCCACCATTCTCCATCTCGATCCAGCGACTCTGTTGTTTGGTCATCTATCCTTCATGCTAGAGACGTCCTCAAAGATGGGTATTCTTGGCTTGCCGGTTCAGGCACTTCTTCTTTCTGGACTTGTCCTAAGAGTTATTTTGGATTCTTAGGAACACTAGTGCCTTACATTGACATTCATGATCTTCAGTTGCAGTTAAAGATGTGATATCCTCCAGCAATCGACATACAAATTTCCTCTACACTCAGTTACTTCCATTTGCTTCAGACACCATCAACAATATGAATCTCAAATTTAACTTTTCTCTTGAGGATGCTTTCATCTGGTCACATAACAAAAATGGCATCTACACAACCAAGAGCGGTCACTTTTGGCTGCTCTCTCACTAGGAACATGTTATTACCTTTGACCCTCATTCTTCTCGGTCTTGGATTTGGAAGTTGCAACTGCCAGAGAAGATTAAATTTCTCTTTTGGTTGGCATGCCACAATTAGGTGCCTACTATATCCTTGCTACACCATAGAAACAATGCTCACTCCCAAGTTTGCTCTCGGTGTGGTCTCTCTGATGAAACTTTTCTCCATTGTGTCCGGGATTGTAATCACTCTAGACGTATTTGGCAGCATCTCAGTTTCCATCAGCTTGATTTCTTCACAAATAATGTTACTCATGATTGGATTAAGAAGGGATCGACCGTTCCTCTATCTTTTCTTTTTGCAACAACTGTTTGGTGGGCACTGGGCATGGAGGAATAAAAACTTGATGTTGGGCAATGATAATTGGTATGTTTGCCAACTTTCCTTTAACATTCAAGGTATGGTTGACACCCTCAAAGCTTCTTATCCTTTGATCACAAACAGCGTTATAGATGAAACTTTGATTAAGTGGAACAACAATAACCATTCTCATGTCATTCTTAATATTGATGGAAGTTGTCTTGGCTCCCCCACTAAATTTGGGTATGGCGGAGTCCTAAGAAATGAGGCAGGCTTTTACTTGTCTGATTTTTCGGGTTATATCCATGATACCTCAGATATTCTCTATGCCGAGCTTTATGCCATTTACCAAGGCCTCTTGTTGGCCAAAGAAAAAGGTATTACTAACCTTATTATCTCCTACTCTGATTCCTTACTTTGTATCAACATCGTCACCGGCCCCATGTAAAGATTCCATGCTTATGTTGTATTGATTCAAACATAAAAGAGCTAATGGAGCATACTAATGCAACGATTAACCACACCCTTCGTAATGGAAATCAATGCACGTATTTTATGGCTAGGCTTGGCGCTTTGTCGAACACCTACCTCTTTCGCCACGACACTCCACCAGCGGTTCTCCTCCTCATTCTCCAAAGTGATGTTGCTGGAACTTTTTATTTGAGAGTTTAGCTCTCTGTTTTGCTTCCTTGTTTTCTTGCTTTTGTTAGCCTTTGTAACCCAAAAATAAAATCATGGTTGTCAGGCGTTCACGCTATATATCGTAAGATCGTACAATCTCACGTGACATCATCCTTCAAACGTGCTATAACTATACAAAGATCGTTGTATTCGGCAGCGCAAAGGAAGAACGTGAGAGCAGCACTATTCTCTCGTGCCGTTTTTGAAGATTTCAACCCATTTAATGACGGTGTCCAACCTGTTATGTTGAGACAGAGTGTGATGTTACATCAATCCTCGCAAATTGGTTCCTTAAAACGAATGGCATTAAAATACCCTAAAAGATAATAAATTTTTAGCGTAAATTTATCAATCGATATGTACCGATACATTAATTTGTTTTGGTTAATTTTGCCGATACATTAATTTGATCTTTATATTAATAGATATATGAGTTTTTTATAAACAAAATAATATTCCCCATCATTTAAAAAATAATAACAACTAAATGTAATTTACCATAGCATCGGAAAATAAATTTTAATTTTCTGAATTATTATTACTTATAATAGTAAATATTAAATATTTTTTATGATACAATGTAAAAAAAAGTATAATACTTAACAAGGAAATGGTCTTTTTTGAAATACAAAACGTGATAAATAACTCCTTAATTCATAAAAATGATCGTTGGTTTATTAGTTTAGAACACAAATGTACTGAAACACATCAATTAGTGAATGTATCGTGAAAACTATTGAGAGTCGAAAATTATGGAAATTTCTTGAAATACCTCACTAAGATTATCCATTACCATGATACTACTAACCGACGACCCTAAATTGTGCTTTTGTGTATGATGATGTATACATTTCTAAAAAAGGAAAAGGATTAACTAAGACATCGTCACTAGTTATAGGTCACATTAAAATCTTGATTGATATATATCGGCCTATAAATAGACCAGGCAATTCTCTCCAAAAAAAAAAAAAAATAGACCAGGCAATTATTTCCTTCCCTGTGTATACAATTAATTATGGATATACACAACCAATTTCATGGTTTCGATGAACTTGAAAACCATTTAAATTAATTGAATTTCTGAAAAAAGACTAATTTAATTAAGTAATTTTGATGATTGTCTTCGTGAGCTTAGCTCAGTTGCTAAAAATTAAATTTGATTTTTATTTCACTTTCGAAAACTAATCAGGTTTCCGTATCCCATGGTTACCAATTAAATTGAATGAATCTTCAGGTAGTTAACGAGTTTGGCGTTAAAAACAAATTAGTCTGAAAGATCTACATCCAAATCTTAACTGAATTAATAATATTTTATTCAATGGATCTTGTTAACGATTGCCTTAAGGGCCTATCCATTAAAAAAGTCTAATGATTCAATTTTTGATGTATCAAATGCACAAATTTTTTATAAAAACTATACTATCTAAACTTCTTAAAAAATGCTCTTAAAGCACTCATTAACGTTTCCGTTACATAATTGATGGATAATGCGAGTGTTGTAAATTCTAATGTATGCACCACAGAATGTAATTCCCATCTAGGTTGGAAATAGGTCAGGACGTTCGTCAGGGGCCTATGATCCAGCCTACTGAAAGTTCGATCCGACCTAACTCGTTTAATAACTCGGCCAAACATAAGCTTTTTAAAAAGCCTATTAATTTAAATGGGATAGACTTATTATAAAAAAACCTATCATGCTGGTCCGTATACAAGTATATTACATTTCCCCATATTTATTATTTATATAGTAATACAAAAAAAAAAAAAGTTCCTTCAAATTCTCATATTAAGTTGGTGAATTTTTTTATCACATTGAAGATTTTATGCATTTTTTTCTGTATAAGTGATGATTTTGTTTTCAATTTCTTATTGTTTGAAAGCTTGTTAAGTTATCATTAAATACCCATATTGTTATTTGATTTGTGTGAACTTTTGAGGCTTGGTACTAATATGTCAAAGGTTAAGTATGCTTATCAGATTAAATTTGAAACTCTCTTTGCGATTGTTTTATTAGTTTAATGTGTATGTAATTAATGTTTATCTCTGCATTAATTATGTTGCACAAATTGAAAAGAAAGAAAAATGGATGAATGGATTCTATTTGAAATTTGTAACACAAACTAGACTTTTAAACATGCTAATAGGTCAGGACAAATTTTTAAAAAGGTCAAGTCAGACTTAAAATAAAACTTGACAGGTAAAAGACCAATGCTTAAGTTATAGTTTTTTCAACTAGATCAGACCTATTTAATCAAAGCCTGGCTCGGCCCAGCTCATTTCCACCCTATCCCATCGATAAAAATTAAATATGAGTTACTTTATTGTTGGATATTTACTCCTGAGATTTTGATGGCGGTAAACCTCTCCTAGCAGTGGGACCAATGTTAAATTAGCTATATATAAATAATCCTTAGATGGGCACCATAACATAATCAATCATTCATCTCCACACACTTGAATTGCATTTCCTCTATCAAAATTTCCAAATCATGGCTAGCTCAATGCTTATTA
Source organism: Medicago truncatula (assembly GCF_003473485.1). Classification (NCBI taxonomy): domain Eukaryota; kingdom Viridiplantae; phylum Streptophyta; class Magnoliopsida; order Fabales; family Fabaceae; genus Medicago; species Medicago truncatula. The sequence goes on from NC_053048.1 coordinate 33,884,234, forward strand.
AGGTTACTTGTTTGTCTGTGATGTGCTTGGTTTTGGCCATTCCATTAGCAAATGCTGGCCCTTACTGTAGGGACGTGGTAGAAACTATACTACCATGCATTGAGTACATTACGACCCCTGGTGCATCCACCCTCCCTGCACCATGTTGCAATGGGATGAAGAGTTTAAATGGCGAACCTCAATATGTTTGCAGGTGCCTCAAAGAGACCTTCTTCGTCTTACCGGGACTCAATCTCGCTGCCCTTGCTGCCCTCCCTAAAAACTGCGGTGTCAACTTACCCTACCAGATTACCCCTGATATGAACTGTGACAAGTATATCTCTCACTATCATCCCTCTTTTTTCAATTTCATATAGATATATATTTGAGTAAATACCCTTAAATTTATTTTCAATAAAGCACATGAAATTAATATGAACGTCTTATAAGTAGTCCATCTAATAGTGATAATCTATCATCTATCATGTTATACATTTACAATCTGTTACTTGCAAAAAAATTTACATGTTAATTTTATAGGTTTTAGGAATTTTTTTTTAAAGCAAAAATAGGATATGCATCATCATATGAAACCTTTTTTTATCGTTTTTATGCCTAATAAGTAATAGATATGTAAATATGTAAAGAAAACTAATGTCATATTTACTTTGCTCATTGCAGGGTAAATTAGTATTGAGCAGCTTGCAGGGTTTGTGGTAGTAATAACCAAAACTTAATAATGGAGTTGGCTTAAATTCTCCGATTGTAATCTGAATCCCCACTAGGATCTCTTTACTATGTATTTTCGATAATAATTAATATAAAGTTTGAAATGTTTTAGCTCAAAATTTTCGTGATTTTATTTTTGTGGTGGTTGAGGTTTGAACCTCAAACTTTGCATATATTATTCATTGTTCTTACCAACTGAGCTAAATTTATAAGGACAAAATTTTCGTGATTTATCGTGATACTTGGATTCACAATCATCCCTCAATTCTAACTTTGAATTAGTTACATTTTACGGTAATTATCACTAGAATATGTACCTATGTGATCCACGATGATATTAATACTTTTATTTTTAATTCTATTCTTATTTTTAATTTTATTAATATTTTTATTTTTCTAGAATTTATTTCATTTTTTTATAATATTTTTTCGTTTTTTTTTTTAAATTTTTAAGAATTTTTTTATTTTTATTTAAAAAAAAAATTAATGACACGTGTACCCCATAAAAAAATTATACACTCAGCTCGCCACGTCATCCAAAAAAGGTGACGCAGCATGCCACATCAGCAAAAATGCACAGTCAGCTAGTCTAGAGGGATTTTCCAAAACAAAAAAAAATTTACAAGGACCTAATCCAATTTTTTTTTTACAAGAGACAAAATCAAAAGTGACCTATATTACAAGGGTTAAGGTATGTTAACCCTTAATTTTATTTAGTTAGATATTAAAGTGTGATGTGAGTGGACCAAGACTCTAGGCTATGAAAGTTGCACCTAGCATATGGTGAGTTAGTGAGACTATTCATTGTTTATTGCTATGCTACATCTTTTTTCTTTTTTTTGACAAATTGCTATGCTACATCTATCTATGCTCACATTTATCATCATTATTATTATTTATAATAGAATAATTGAATATAATTGTTCCACTCACCAACAAAGGCACGTGATCTTCGTCCACGTGAGCTTAGTTCAATTGGTAGGGACATTGCATAATTTATGCAGGGGATATTCCACTTCTCCACATTTAATTGTGTGAGCTCTAGCCACTAAACTACTAAAAAAAGAAAAAAAAAAAAGGCACGTGACCTGCTCTTTCTTCATTATTCCATCTCTTTCATTTTGATTTTTTATAGAAGGGTGTGAGCTGCCATTGCGAGCTTCCATCTCTTTTAAACTTCTACACAACATTTTTTGTTTGGTTCAGAACTTTATTAACTGACCCGTAGACCTGCAATCCGCACAAACCCAACCGTTACAAACCTAATCGGAAAATTGGGCGGAGGTGGGTGTCATTGCTTCACCCGCGGTTTGGCTTGGGTCTAGCTTTTGAGCCTAAATCCGCCCGAACCCGTCCGATGTCCACCCCTAGTTATATATGGATATACAAAACCAATTTCGATGAACTTGAATTTAATGAAATTGAAAACCATTTAAATTAATTGAATTTGTGTGGTTAATTCTTGGACTGCAGAAATCGAGATTGGTGAAGAGGACCCATGCTTCCATTCTACTTTTACCGCTGGAATATATTCATGATTTAGGACCAAAATAATGTTAAAAATTAGGCTTAAATAAGTAAAAGGTCCTTGTAAGTTCGTGAGATTTTGGTTTTCGTCCCTGTAAGTTTTTTTGTTGCAAGACAACCCCTGTATTTACCAAACGTTTTGACATTCGTCCATGCCGTCCAATTCCGTGAAAAAACGCTGAGCTGGCTAACGGAGGCTTATGTGGCACTTTGTGACTTGGCATTAATTGATGATTGGGGTTAGTATAGGGACTAAAATCAAAAACGCATTTTTACATAGGGACTAAATTAAAAAATAACGTAATCTTCAATTTTTGAATTTTAAAACATAAAAATCCTCTCTCTCTCTCTCTCTCTCTCTCTCTCTCTCTCTCTCTCTCTCTCTCTCTCTCTCTCTCTCTCTCTCTCTCTCTCTCTCTCTCTCTCTCTCTCTCTCTCTCTCTCTCTCTCTCTCTCTCTCTCTCTCTCTCTCTCTCTCTCTCTCTCTCTCTCTCTCTCTCTCTCTCTCTCTCTCTCTCTCTCTCTCTCTCTCTCTCTCTCTCTCTCTCTCTCTCTCTCTCTCTCTCTCTCTCTCTCTCTCTTCCTTCAACAATGTTCAAGTTGTGTATTTTGGTTTGTAATGATTTGGTTTATTTCCTTTGGAGTTTGATTGTAATTGAAACATGGGTTGTAATGGTTTAATTGAATTAATGGAATGATGTTTGTTTGTTGCCCTTTATAGTATTTTGTGTGCTGAATTTTAATAAAAAAAAAAAAAAAAAACATGATTAACTACTAACAAGCAGATAGATAAAAGTAGCTAGACATTAACTTGTCAAATTGATTGTAAATTACAAGTCATATGGCTATTAACAAAAGTCAGGTACATCAAAACATGAAAAGGTTCATAGAAAAATTACTTAGATATTAAGTAGACATGTTCAAAGCAAAATAACTTAGACATAATTTAGACATGTTCATAGCAAAATAAAAGCCTAGTTGCATCTATTATGTAGGTTCTGTGTCTTCCCCATTAGCTCCACCTCCTTTCTGTGAAAATTGAGACTGATTTTGAGTGGCTTGAGCAGGTTGTGACTGAGTTTGAGAAGTAGCTTCAACTACAGTAAATTGAGAAGGCTGAGACTGCTTTTTTGCAATCACATTTGCATCAGTGTAGCTATGTTGGACCTAAGCATATTAAAATCAAAATTAGATAACCATAGTTGAGCATATCATGAATGTTTACATGCTTGATGTTTACCTGTATAACAATACCAGAACTTCTAGGCCTTTTTGTCGGATTTTGACTGGCTTTAGCATCCTCATCCTCAATCAACAATGGTGTCTGAGCATTACTTCCAGCTCCATGCTTGTTTTTCACACACTTGAGTTTCCTGCAACTATTACTCCTCCTCACACTTGACTGATTTACAACTTTAGTTGAGTTTCCTGCATCTATTGCTCCTCCTCACACTTGACTGATTTACAACCTTAGTTGAGTTTCCTGCATCTATTGCTCCTCCTCCTCACACTTCTAAGCTTTTTCACACACTTGATTTTTGTTGAAGGAAATGGGTTTTGAGTTTTGTTGAAGAAGGAAAGAACAAAGAGAGGGAGGGAGGGAGGGAGGGAGGGAGAGAGAGAGAGAGAGAAGGAAGAAAGAACAGAGAGAGAGAGAGTGAGAGGAAGAAAAAAGGATTTTCATGTTTTAAAATTCAAAAATTGAAGATTACGTTTTTCTTAATTTAGTTCCTATGTAAAAATGTGTTTTTGGTTTTAGTCACTATACTAACCCAGTCATCAACTAATGCCAAGTCACGAAGTGCCACATAAGCCTCTGTTAGCCAGCTCAACGTTTTTTTCACGAAATTGGACGGCATGGATGAATGTCAAAACATTTCGTAAATACAGGGGTTGTCTCGCAACAAAAAAACTTACAAGGACGAAAACCAAAATCTCGCGAACTTACAGGGACCTTTTACATATTTAAGCCTAAAAATTATTAAAAAAAAAAAGACTAATTTTTGCATTTTGGTGATTCTTATAAACCAAATTTGATTTTTTATATCACTTTCAATGACTAAATAGGATTCTTACCAATTAAATGGAATCGGCAAGTTAATTAATGAGTTTGGCGTTAAAAACAAATTAGTCGGAAATATATACATTTAATTTTTTTTTTCAAGTAATCTAATGGCTGGAGCTCACACATTTTAAATGTGCAGAAGTGTGGTGGTCGGGGTTCGAACTCCGACCCCTGCATATAATATACAGTATCCTTAACAATTGAGTTAAGCTCACGAGATATCTACATCCAAATCTTAACAGAATTAATAATACTTTATTTAATTGATGCATAATACCGAGTACTATTGCAAATTCTATTGTACGCACCAAATGTAATTCCCATTGATAAAAAATAAATACATTCTTCGATAACTATTGTAAACAAGGTTCATGTGAACTAGCGGTCCTAGGGACGGGTTAAGAAAGTAAAAAATAGAAATTTTTACCACACATGGACTCTCCATTCTCTTTCAATTAGGTTTATTACTACCTTCATCTTCAATTAGAAGACCTTTTGAGTTTTTTCTTTATCCCTTTTTATAAAACCATTTTCAAATTTCAATGTATATTAATTTAATTTATCGCTATACCTATATTTATCTTAAATATTTTTGTGCAATATGTAATAACTACTACAACCGTCCATATATACAAGCATCCATTAGACCAAAAATTTGACCCTAAATATATAAACACCTTTTCAAATTACTAAATGCATTTATTATTTTTTTCCTAAACATACTTCTAATTAATACTATTAACTTGTCTTGAAATATGAAAAAGTTAAATTTAATACACATACAAACAAATGACAATTTGGCAATATTAAAACACAAAATACACATTAATTGCACTAACAACTTTACTTAAGAAATGTGAAAAAGTACAAAGGGGCTTATATATAAGGACGGATGGAGTAATAACTACCACATTCGTCTCTAAATATAGGACCATTTTGAGAAAAATAAAGGAATTAAGAATGTTGATCGTTGAATTAATTTTGTTCTCAATTGCTATTGTTTAACATTTTTACTCGCAACAATCTCATTTATAAATAAATTTTGACTTTTTAGGTTCATTGAATAAATGATGTATGTGGTCTATATTATAAACCACATACATCATTTATTTAGTGAATCTAAAAAGTGAAAATTTACTTATAAATAAGACCGATGGAAGTAGATAATTAGTTAATGTTTTCATGGGGTAGTTATTATATGTTGCAGAAAAATATGTAACATAAATACAGGTATATTGATAAAAGAAATAATTAATATACATTGCAATTTTTATTTTTTTTATTATAAAAATAGACAAAGAAAAAACTTCAAAACGTCTTATGAATAATTGAAGACAGAAGTAGTGCTACATTTGCCACACAATGTTTTGGTTGTTAGCACAGTTGATATTTAAAAAATGAAAAATGTTATTTAAACAATCAATTTGGTGACAATTTATTTGACAACCATATTTTACAAAGAAAAAAATGGTATTGGCATGGAAATAATAGCAGTAGAGATAAAGTAAAAAAATAATGTGAGTATAAGAGAGAAAGTTGTTGCAAAAGTTATCATTAAATGAATGTTCAAATATAATTTCTTAAAAAAATAAACCTAATTGCAAGAGAGGGGAGAACACAAGTGAGGTGAGTATGACACACTCGTTTCATATTCGTTCACCAATCAATTGAATTTGAAAACATCACTTCAATGACAAAAGTGACATATCAAATTCACGATATATGATATAAAAGGTTTTGATACACTTTAAACTCTTTTTAATGAAATTGAAAATCATTTAATTAATTGAATTTGTGTGGTCAATTCTCTCTGGATGCGGAAATCGAGATCGATGAAGAGGACTCATGCTTCCTTTTACTCTTTGCTTGGAACAGATGCATGGTTTAGGAGCAAAATATTGTTAAAAATTATTCTGAACACAAAGACTACTTTAATTCATTTTGGTTTAATTTTTATTTTACTTTTGAAAATTAAACAGGTTTATTAGACCATTTATAATGATAGGTGCTTAACCTATTTAACACTACATTAAATAGGCACATCCATTATGGAGTAAAATATATGAGTGCCTATAGAGAATGGTGGTTATGGAAACACCTTCTCTCTCTTCTTTTTTTTGTTGGTCGTCCTATTTAATAAATCATAATAAATTTTGTTGAAATGTAATGATATAGAATTATTTGTAAGACCTATTTAGTAATTTCTTTTGAGGTGTTGGGTTGGAGAAAATTGGTGTTTATTAAATATTACTATAAAATTAATGATGCAGACACATGAGATCCATTTAAGCACCCAATTTGGGGTGCTCTATTGTAGATGGTCTTAGACCAATGAGTGTTTCACCTATTTAGCACCGAGTTAAATAGGCATCCTCATTGTGGAGTAATATTTATTGGTAGTATAGAGAAGGGTGCCTATATAAGGACCTTCTCTCGCTTCATTTTGTGTAAATTTCATTTAATATTTTCTAATGAAATAAATGAGTATTTTAGAAATGTAACAATATAAAGTTATTAGCGAGACCTATTAGTAAATTTTGTTGTGGTATTGGGTTTGAGAAATTGAGTACTTATTTGAGCAATGATATTTGTACATCCATTCCATGACAATTTTAGTGACAACTTTGTTTTTCTCTCTTCTTATTGGTCAAAAACAATGGAAAAAGAAAAAGGAAGAGAGAGGATAAGACCATCATGTGAGTATGAGAGAGAAAGTTATACAAAAGTTGTCACAAATTGATTGTACAAATATCATTTCTCTACTTATTTAGGTATTAACATTAAAAAATTATAAAATGAATGTTGTGTATATGTGGGTCCCACTTAAACACCCATAAAGAGAGCTCTATTGTAGATGGTCTTACCAATTAAATGGAATCTGCAATTTAGTTAATGAGTTTTGCGTTAAAAACAAATTAGTGAAAGATCAACATCCAAATCTTATCTATACTTTATTTAATTGATGTTTAATGCAGAGTGTTGTAAATTCTAATGTATGCACATAATGTAATTCTCATCTCCAATCACTATTATAAATAAAAGTCTATTTTTTAGATTCATTTAATAAATTATGTATATGGTTTATTTAATAGATCATATACATCATTTATTGAATGAATAAAGGTAAAAAGTAAATTTTTATTTATAATAGTGACCATAAATTATATATTTATCAGTTTTTATATTGTTGGATATTTACACACTTGAGATTTTGATGGTAGTAAAGATCTCCTCACACAATAAAGGTAGAACATTGAGGACCAAAGTTGAATTAGCCATATATTCTCTCTATAAATAGTCATTGAAGAGAGACACCATAACATATTCATTCATCTCCATAAAAACACACACACTCACTAACACAATTGAATTGCATTTCCTCTATCAAAATTTCCAAATCATGGCTACCTCAATGCTTGTTAAGATCACTTGTTTGTCTGTGATATGCTTGGTTTTGGCCATTCCATTAGCCAATGCTGCCATTGCTTGTAATGACCTGCTAGAAACTTTATATCCATGCGTTGAGTTTATTACGAGCCCCGGTTTCTCTGATCCCTCTTCACCATGTTGCGATGGGATTAAGCGTATAAATGACGAAGCTATAACTACCCTTGATCGTCAAAATGTTTGCAAATGCCTCAAACCCGTTGTGCCCGTCTTACCTGGACTCAATCCTGATAACTTTGCTACCCTCCCTGATAAGTGCGGTGTCAACTTACTGTTCTCGATCAGTCCTCATATGAACTGTAACAAGTACATCTCTCACTATCAACCCTCTTTTTTCAATTTTTTTTTTGTGTGTCTATATATATATATATATATATATTATATCTTGTTGAATAAATAGCCTTTAGTTATCAATTTTTTAAAATAAAACCCTTAAATTAATTTTCAAAAAGCACATGAAAATAACATTTACCTACGACTAATCTATCATATTTTTATACATTTACAATCTGTTAGGGACTAAACATAAAAGATATATCATTTGTTTTATGATGAGCTACTTACAAAAAGTTTTCAATATTATTTTGATATGATAAGGAACTATTTTTAAAAGCAAAAATAGAGTGCATAGGCATCGTTATATGACAGAATGGCGTCAACTAAGTTGACACTCTCAAGTCACCACTTACTTTAGGAACTAGAAGAATATGATATTTGAGAAAGTAAATTGAAAATTCATTCAAAATATAAACTTTTCCTTTTAATTTCTTAAATATGAGTTTACAAATTGATAAGAACTAATTCAACATAAACCAAATACTTTGGGGACTAAAACTAATATCAAACATTTTATTAGTTGTAAATTCATAATAAGTAATTTGATATGCAAAGGAAACTAATGTCATATTCACTTTGCTCATTGCAGGATAAACTAGCAGGGCTTGCACTTGATGAATGAATAAATATTTGGTTTGTGGTGATAACCAAAAGAGAATAAAGGAATTGAATTAATTTCTCCGACTGTAACCAAATCCCAACTGGGGATCTATCTACTATGTATTTTGATCATAATAATTAAAATAAAGGACATTTGGATCCACTGTTATCTCTCATGATTTTTAGTATGAATTAGTTACATTTTACTCTAACAAGCTCTATACCTACGGCTAAATCCGTAGGCAAAATTCTGTCACCATAGGATAAGTGATGGAACAAATCTGTAGGTGGGAATTTAGTGCTATACCTGCAGGCTTTTGGTGTCACCAGATGTCCATTAATTGAAATATTTAACGGAAAATATCAAATTAATATATGTATTTTGTTAATATATTAATGCTAAATAGAAAATAAATTTTGATAAATAGAAAAAGTTCAAATAAAATTTACATGTAACTAACATACATAAAAAAACAAAATAAATACTCCCTCCGTCCTTATATAGAAGCCCCCTTTATTTCTTTTTTTTTGAATGAAAATATATATATATATATATATATATATATATATATATATATAAATAAATAAAAAGATAAATTGTACAAAATACACTAAAAGGAACCACCCAAGGACGCTCAAAGCCCGGTAAGGCCACCTCCCACTCACCAAAAGAGCCGGACGACAACACCCTCGGGGGCCACCAAAGAAGCACCAAAAACAACACCAAAGGAGAGCAACAACAGATAAAGAAAGCTACAACAGGGAAAAATAACAGAAACACAGATCCATCAAATTGGTGCTTGTATATAGAGACGGAAGGAGTATTTTTTTACATAGCGCACAAAAACATTAGATAAATACATGTATAGTGATAAAGTAATTGATGTACATTGAAATTTGAATATTGTTTTATAAAAAGGGACAAAAAAAACTCAAGAGGTCTTCTAATTGAAGATGGAGATAGTAATAAACCTAATTAAAAGAGAGTGGAAAGTCTAAGTGTGATTAATCTTACACACTCGTTTAATATTCCTTCGGTGGTAAATTGAATTTGAATGCATAAATTCAATGACAATAGTGTTTAATATTCCTTCAGTGGTCAAATTCACGATATATTGATATACAAAACTAATTTCATGGTTTTGATGAACTTGAAAACCATCTTTTAATGAAATTGAAAACCATTCAAATTAATTAATCTTGTGTGATCAATTCTCGGAGTGCATAAATCGAGATTGGTGAAGAAGACCAATGTATCCTTCTATTCTTTGGTTGGAACTGATGCATTGTTTTAGACCAAAATATTGTTTAAAATTACTCGTTATGTCTCATAATTAGTGTCATGTTTGAATTTTCCATTGTTATCAAAAAAATGATTAATAATGTTTATTTTAATGGTAAAATGTGTATCAATTACTAAAACACCTTTATAGATGGTTATTTTGAAGAAGAAAAAAAAATTAGTTTAATTTTTTTAAGGGTCGGGATTCATTGACATTAAGTTATGTCAAAAAACTTATACCAAATATGTGTAGTTGGATCCATTCAATCATTCATCATTATGCATTAACATACATCGAAAGCAAAGACACTCATGTAACTAAACATATCCCTAATTATTCTCTCTGTGTGTGTGTCTATATATATATATATATATATATATATATGGGTTTGTTAGGATACATCCACTAGTTTTTATTAAGGTGTGTTTTAGCAATAATTAAAAAGTTCTTAAATACACCTTAAGGTGAATGTTGCTAAAACACACCTTCTAAAAAATAAGTGGGTGTATCCTACCAAATGCCTATAGGAGTTGCTAACATACACCCACTTATTTTTTAGAAGGTGTGTTTTAGCAAGTTATAACTAAAAAGTAGTTAAATACACCTTAAGGTGTAGCTTGCTAAAACACTCACACATAAAAACTAGTGGGTGTGTTCTAGCAAATCCCATATATATGAGGGGGGATATTTTGACTCCAAGAGTAAGTGTAATAACTTACTCCTAATCTTGACCTTTAATTGCAATATTGATTAAAGACTTAGATTAATTTATATGGTAGATTTTAATTTCATTTTCTATTGTAATCAACACTTATCACCACAAAATAACAAAACAATAAATGTTATTCAATTGATTGATTTTTTTTTTCTCTCCCATTGCTTTTTTTTTTTGTTTTCACGTTAAAAGAATTTGTGAGAGTTAATGGTAAAATAAACATCAAAGTTTTTTTTTTTTTTTTTGGGTCAAGAACATCAAAGTTTTTTATTTGACCACAATTTTTTTTTCTTCTCCCTTCTTTTTTTAAGGAAACAATAGTAAAATTTAAAGAATTGTTTATTTATTCTTCACCCTTTACTATTTTTTATACGATATATTTTATTTTCTTTCTTCAATATAATCCTGATCTTTTCTTATATTTTTTGTAAACACAAATTTTTGTATTAATCTGTCACGAAAAAAAATGATAGAGGAAGTAACCCTGGTCTTTTTTTATATCCAATTCATTTACAATAATTGCATAAAAAATAAATAAGTTGGTGTATTTTCTTATATAAATAACGACAAATTAAAATAATCATCTCCATTCTAATTAGTTTTTGATGTTAAGGACATACGTAGATGATGATGTTATTTGAGAAAGAGCTCATGATTGTAAAAAAATTGTACACATAGGAAAAACATACATGTTAAAAAAGAAGGATTGTAACGACAAATTAAAATGCTTATTTTACAATTGATCCTCAAAAACTCTTTTAACGTGAAAACAAAAAACAAACAATGGGAGAAGAACAAAAAAAAATCAATGAATTAAATGACATTTTGTTTTGTTATTTTGTAGTGATAAGTGTAGACTACAATAGAAAATGGAATTAAAGTCTACCATAGCAATTAATCTAAACCATTAATCAAAATTGTAATTAATGGTCAAGATTTGGAGTAATTTATTATACTTACTCTTGAAGTCAAAATATTCCCCTCTATATATATATATAGGAATACTAGCAACACTCTTTTAACACACACTTTTTTATTGATTTAAATTTACATTGGTCCCATCGAATCATGTGAGACCCATCTAAATTTGGTGGTACTCATGTACGACCCATATATATATATATATATATTCTCTCATTCGTTTTCAATCTTGTCGTGGTTGTCGACGTTATCAAATGATTAGCACTACCGAAATCGCTCAGCTTATGCTTCTTGACTTTCATGTTAAAACTCATTACACTATATTAAATTTATTGATTTTTACATTTTGTATAAAATATATTATCTCTGTCTCTAAATATAACACCATTTTGAAAAAATTAAAGCAGGAATTAAAAAAGTTTATTATTGAATTAATTTTGCTCACAATTGCTATTGTTTTACATGTTTACCTTTTATGAGAGATAATTAATTAATGTTTTCATGGAGTAGATATTACTCCCTCCGTCTTTATGTATAAGCTCCCTTTGTATTTTTCACATTTCTTAAGACAACATGTTAGTGCAATTAATTTGTCTATTTTGTGTGTAATATTACCAAATTGTGATTTGTTCATATGTCTATTAAATTTGACTTTTCATATTTCAAGACAAATTAATAGTATTAATTATGAGTATGTTTATGAAAAAATAATAAATACATCTAGTCATTTAAAGATGAGTTTATATTTAGGGACAAGTTTTTAGACAAATTGGTGCTTGTATATAAGGACGGAGGGAGTAGTTATTATATATTACACAAAAATATTAGATAAATACATTTATAGTAATAAAGTAATTAATGCACATTGTTTTATAAAAAGGGACAACGAAAAAACTCAAAAGGTCTTCTAATTGAAGATAGAGGTAGTAATAAACCTAATTGAAAGAGATTGGAGAGTCCAAGTGTGGTGAATCTGACACACTCGTTTAATATTCCTTCAGCAGTCAATTGAATTTGAAAACATATATTCAATGACAATAGTAACATATCAAATTCATGATATATTGTTATACAAAACTAATTTAATGGGTTTGATGAATTATAAATACCTTTTTAATGAAATAGCCAACCATTCAAGTTAATTGTTCTTGTGTGGTCAACTCTCAATGTGCAGAAATTGATATTTGTGAAAAAGACCCATGTTTCCTTCTATTCTTTGGTTGGAATAGATGCATGGTTTAGGATGAAAATATTGTCAAAAGTTACTACATCCTTCTCATAATTAGTGTCTTATTTCAATTTTTCTCGGTTGTTAAAGAAATGATTAATAATGTTGATTTTAATGGTAAAATGTGTATCAATTACTTAAACACCCTTATAGATGGTTATTCTGAAAAATATACAATTTAATTTATTTAAGAATTAGGATTCGTTGACATTAGATTATGTCAAAAAACTTACACAAAATATGTGTAGTTGGATCCATTCAATCACATGTAACTATGATTATTCTCTCTCTGTGAGTGTGTTTATATATATATATATATATATATATATATATATATATATATATATATATATATATATATATATATATATATTTAGAGACGAAGTTTAATATATTTTTATTCATAATGTAAAAATCAACAGATTTAATATAGTGTAATGATTCGATTGCAATCTCGTCATGGCTGTTGATGTTATCAAATGATTAGCAACACCGAAATCACTCAGCTTATGATTCTTGACTATGATGTTTAAACTCATTACACTATATTAAATCTGTTGATTTTTACATTTTGAATAAAAATATATTAAACTTCGTCTCTAAATATAAGACCATTTTAAGAAAATTAAAACATAGGAATTAAAAAAAGTTGATTGTTGAATTAATTTTGCTCACAATTGCTATTGTTTTACATATGAACTCCCTTTATGAGAGATAATTAGTTAATGTTTTTATGGAGTAGTTATTACTCCTTCTGTCGTTATATATAATCTTCTTTTGTATTTTTCACATTTCTTAAGAAAAGTTGTTAGTGCAACTAATATGTCTATTTTGTGTGTTAATATTACTAAATTGTCCTTTGTTTGTATGTCTATTAAAATTGACATTTCATATTTCAAGACAAGTTAATAGTATTTATTAGGAGTATTCTTAAGAAAAAAAATAATAAATGCATCTAGTAATTTGACAATTGATTTTTATTTAGGGACACATTTTTAGTCAAATGAGTCCTTGTATATAGGGACGGAGGGAGTAGTTATTACATATTGCATAAAAATATTTAATATAAATACATGTATAGTGATGAAGTAATTAATGCACATTGATATTTGAATATGGTTTTTTTTTAAAACGGGACAAAGAAAAAACTCAAAGGGTGTGTTTGTTTCAAGTTATAATTGTTGATTCCCGGGAATAAAATGATAGAAATGTATATGCCTATGTTTGTTACAAGTTTACTAAAATTTATTCCTTGGTATAAAATGTTCCTGGGAATAGAAAAAATTTCCCAAGGAAAAGGGTGGGAATAAAGTTCCTATGGAGATGAGAATAAATTCATAAATAGTTTACCTATTATAATCCCTGTTTTTATGGTTCCTAGGAATATTATAAAGCTAACCAAACATATTTTTCATAAATTCCTTGGAATAAAATTCCCATCTTTATATTCCAAGGAATGTTATTCCTAGGAATAAATTTGGTAAACTTGAAACAAACACACCCAAAAGGTCTTCTAATTGAAGATAGAGGTAGTAATAAACCGAATTGAAAGAGGGGAGAGTGCATGTGTGGTGAATCTGACACACTATTTTAATATTCCTTCACCGATTAATTGAATTTGAAAACATAAATTCAATGACAATAATAACATATCAAATTCACGATATATAGATATACAAAACCAATTTCATGATTTTGATGAACTTGAAAACCCTTTTTAATGAAATTGAAAACCATTCAAGTTAATTGATCTTGTGTGGTCAATTCTCGGAGTGCAGAAATTAAGATTGGTGAAGAAGACCCATGCTTCGTTCTATGCTTTGGTTGGAACAGATCAAGGGCAGACTTGAACAGGTCATGGTGTGGCAAGTGCCACACCACCCCAAGCTGATTTTATTTTTGTCCACAAGGCCAACCCAGTTCGAAACAGTAGAGTGTTTAAAATCGAAGCAATCAAATAGAAAAACCATAATCTGAATCAATCAAAACCGCAAAAAATTGCAGTTGGTTTGGATGTGTTAAGATCACTCTTTTTACTCAACCACATGGTTCAGTTCGGTTTGCGATTTTTATTTTACGAACCAAATTAAACCAAATCAAACTGCAACATTAGAAGAAATGCTAATTAAATATATGTCATCTACGTTAATACTCATAGAAATTCAATGGAAACTTTTATAAATGACATATATTATCTTTTGTTAAGTTTCTTCTTTGCTTTTTTTCTCAAAAATGTATTTATGTGCAATTTGAACTTTTAAAGAATGAAGATATCTTAGTCTTTTACATTTCTTACATAATATAATTACTTTTGTCCACATTTTTAACTTGGTCTATATTGTTTAGTGAAAATGAAATTTTAATGTTGGATGGAATAAAAAACATTGTCGAAACCATGTATAGAAGTATGTTGTGTTTTAACTTTTTAACTCAATTTTAATGTTGGAAACAAAAAATTGTATTGTTTGGTAAAAAAACCGTACCAACGGATCCAACCAAAATTGCATTAGTTTGGTCCGAGTTTTATTTTAAAAGTCAACCGAACCAAACAAAATCAAACCGTATGTTTTTTTATCTTGCGGTTCGGGTGACATTTAGTTTCAAAACTGAACCAAACTGCACCACGAACACCCCAAAATGCAAGTATATTGTAAACACTTTCCCCTCACTTCTCACTTAAGCAAACTCTTCTCATTGTTCTTTCTCTCAGCAAGCACACAACACAAACAGAAGCAAGCACTTTTCATTCTTATTAAATTTAGTTTTATTTAATTATTTGACAAAAAAATTGTGCGTCACCAGTATTGTGAGTCCATATCCACCCTTGAACACATGTCTGGTTTAGGACCAATATATTGTTAAAAGTTACTTCTTCCGTCTCATAATAAGTGTCATATTTGAATTTTTCATGGTTATTAAAGAAATGATTAATAATGTTGATTTTTATAGTAAAATGTGTGTCAATTACTAAAACACCTTTATAGATGGTTATTCTCGAAGAAAAAAACTAATTTAATTTATTTTGGTGATTCTAAGAAACCAAATTTGATTTTTTATTTCACTTTCAAAGACTAAACAGGTTTCTTTATTTCATGGTTATCAATTAAATGGAATCTGCAAGTGGTTAATGAGTTTAGTGTTAGAAACAAATTAGTCGGAAATATCAAATCCAAATCTTAACTGAATTAATAATACCTTACTTAATTGATACATGATGTAGAGTGTTGAAAATTTCGCCCCAAATGTAATTTTCATTGTTTTGATGGTGGTTTGTGTAACACCCCGTTTTCCCAACATAAAAATTTCGCATAAATAATCCGAGTTTTTCAACATAAACGGAATGTCACATTCTTTTCTTAAAATCATAAACTGAATAAATAAATATTTATCCTTTAAAATTCAAATACAAGATCTTTAATACTTCGCAGCGGAATTTATTTCAATAACTAAAACAGTCTTTGGCACGAAGGCCTCTTCATAAATGTCTCATAAAAGTCCAATCTAAAAACATAGTCATAAATCTTCAAAAACAATACGTAAGGAATAGAAAAGCAATAACAAAGTTTCCATCCCGTTACGTATCAGAGCACCTAAGACACACGAGAAGGAAAGCTCACACGACATCAACTTATTCTTGGTTACCTGTTAGTTACCCATGGTGGGCAAACAGAAGGGGTGAGATTTCACAAACAATAATATTAAGCATATAATTCATCAATTACATTTAACAACATAAGCATCATCAATCATATTTAACAACTCATAGACAACATCATGTAATCATCATAATATTCATCATAGATAATAATATATCATAATTCACTTCTTTAATAGTTCATATAAATAATCACAGCTTTAAACAATTTCATGATTTAACAACTTGACAACTTGATAACTTGACAACTTAACCTCTCTTGACTATGCAACTTAATCTTCTAATCATGCATGTGGTACCAATCTTTGAGCGTAAATAGGCTCCAGGGCATCAAGCCCTCAACTTTATTTGAGCGTAAAAAGGCTCCCAGGGCATCAAGCCCTCAACTTAATTGAGCAAAGGCTCCAGGGCATCAAGCCCCCAACAATGAAATGCTAATGCATGGACTCGACCTCGTAATATCTTAAATCGACAACCTCTTATATAATCCAATAATTTGGAACTTCATCATCTTAATCAACTTAGACCAACTCATGCAGCTTAGTTAAATAACAACAGCAACACAACAGTATACAAAAACAGCATGACATAATAATATCAAATGCAAGTCAACAACGTCTCAATTATTCACATATAATTCAAGTAATGCATATACAATTATATCACAATATAACAACATCAAATAATAATCAACATCTTAAAACATCATATATACATATAACACTTCATCAATCATGGACAATATCGTATTCACAAACATATACATACATATACTAATTCATCAATCATAATCAATTATTCACTGTGACCTACGTTCAGTAATTTGACCATAACTCAAATTCTATAAATCCTTTTGAAGTCAAACCAACGGCATTAGAAAGCTAACATTTATACCTACAACTTTCGTGTTTACACCTAAGACCAATTCTGTACCAATCAATACCAGTTTTCATTTCAAATTCGGACAAAGTTGTGCTGAAATTCATAAAAATTCACTGTGACCTACGTGTAGTAATTTGACCATAACTCATAAACCAAAAATCATTTTCAAGTCAAACCGACGCCACTGTAAAGCTAACACAATTATCTACAACTTTCATGTTTACACCAAAGGCTAATTCAAAACAGAAACGTATGAAAAAGACGCAAGAACATGAAACAGGACATGCTGTCAGAGAGCAACTCGGGAAAAAACACACTTTTCACCCCAAAATCCCAATTTTAACTTCCCTATGCCCAAATTTGATCCCAAAGTTTGTCTAAACATTTATATACATCAAAAAAGACTCAAAACCATATAAAACTTGACCCAAAACATTATTTTAGAAAATCATCAAATAATCACTTTTAACCCTAATTCCCAAATTCTCAAAAACTAAACCTACAACATGTTAAATCCAATTTTCAGAATCAATGACTTAAGATTATTGAATGTTAGTCCCACCCTTACCTTATAGATGAAAATCGCAGCACTCCTAGGTCTTCTCCCTCCTCTCGGCTTTTCCTCCCTTTTCTCCAAAATTAATCGTACGTTATGTTTTTTCTAAACTAGGTTTCTCCTATTTATAACCCTTTTTTCTATTTTATCTTATTTCTCTTTCTCCCCCAAAACTCTCTAAAATCTCATAACAAACTCTCAACTCAATCTTATTTCTATTTTCAAATCTTAATTTATTAAATAACAACATAAGCCACTTAATAAATCACATAATCAAATAAATATATTTTAAACTCTTCTTAATAAATTTTAGACTCAATTAAATAATTAAATAAATCTAATAATTCAAAGAGGGCGTTACAGTTTGGATTTGAACTTCAGATCTTGTATATATAAGATTCGAATTTCAAATTCCGACCACCATCAAAATAATGGAAATTACATTCGGGGCGAACATTAAAATTTACAACACTCTGCATTATGTATCAATTAAGTAAGGTCTCCGGATCTTATATATATTATTCATTGTCCATACTAACTGAGTGTCGGGGTGGCAAAGTCGTTTTCTATCTTTCGGGGGTCGCTTGGTTCTTCTTAAGTCTGTCTTGACTTCGCTTCATGTCTATGCACTTTCCTTCTTCAAGGCTCCGTCAGGTATAATTTCTCTCATTGAATCTTTGTTTAATAAATTTTTTTGGGGAGGTAGTGAGGATAACAGGAAAATTTCCTGGATCGCTTAGAGCTCTGTTTGTTTAAAAAAGGAGTTTGGAGGGCTGGGGGTGAGGCAGTTGCGGAAATTTAATTTAGCTTTGTTAGGTAAATGGTGTTGGCGGTTGTTGATAGATAGAGGTGGATTTTGGTATAGGGTGTTGGTGGCGAGATATGGTGAGGAGGCAGGGAGGTTGGCGGTTGGGGGCCGGAGTGTATCATCTTGGTGGAAGGAGGTAGCGAAGATTAGGGATGGAGTAGGAGAGGATGATGGGGGATGGTTTTCAGGGAGGGTGTCGAAGTTAGTAGGGGATGGTTCGAACACTTTGTTTTGGTTTGACAGGTGGCTAGGAGATACTCCGTTTAATAGACGTTTTGCTCGCTTATTTGATTTAACGACGAATAAAATGTGTACGGTGGCTGATATGTCTCGTTTAGGTTGGGAGGAGGGGGGAGGCGTGGGTGTGGCGTAGACGATTGTGGGTTTGGGAAGAGGAGATGGTAGAGGAGTGTAGGTCTTTACTTGATAATGTTTCTCTGCGTTTGAATGTTTTAGACAGGTGGCAGTGGGATCCAGATACTATTGATGGTTATACAGTGAAAGGGGTTTATTAGATTCTGACAACCTCGGATTCCAACATGATTGTAAAGACAGACGAATTGGTATGGCATAAGCAAGTACCTTCAAAGGTTTCTATTGTAGCTTGGAGGTTGTTAAAGGACAGGTTACCGACCAGAACAAACTTGCAGAGGCGTGGTTGTCTTCAAGCTACGGTTAATACTTGTGTGTCGGGTTGTGGAAATGCAGAATCGGTATCACATTTGTTTTTGCAGTGCGAGGTCTTCAGTTCTCTCTGGCAGCATGTTCGGTCTTGGTTAGGTATATATGGAGCAGATCCTCAAAACTTAGGCGATCATTTCTATCAATTTATTCATTATTCTGGTTATTCAAAGGCTCGAAAGTCGTTTCTTCAATTGATTTGGTTGCTTTGCGTTTGGCTTTTGTGGACGGAACGAAATAATAGGTTATTTAATCATATAGAGACATCTATTGAGAACCTATTAGAAAAGGTAAAATATCATTCCTTATGGTGGCTAAAGGCCCATAATACTATGTTTGTGTATGGTTCTCATATTTGGTGGTCGGATCCTATACAGTGTTTGGGACTCGACTGATTTTAGGTATTTTTGTATGACTGTTCTTATCGGAGTGGCTTCTTTGGTACACCTTATACCTAGGAGTGTTACACGGCCGAAGTTATTTATCTCATTTTGATTTCTTCAAAAAAAAAAAGTTTGCGAGGACAATAAAAAAAAAAGTCGTGATAACAAGTGCTTAAGGACATTGTTTAAATAACCCACAAAAAAAATTGTCTTGAAAATACAAATTAAACACATAAAAATCATAACTACACAATTTTTAATGTAAAAATTACTACTTTTTGAATGTTTAAACAATATCCTAAGGGCACTTGTTAGCATTTTCGAAAAAATTAATGCGGAATATGAGTTTTTATATTGTTGGATATTTATTCTTTAGATTTTGATGGTGGTAATGATCTCCTCCTCACACAATAAATGTAGAACGTTGGGGACCAAAGTTGAATTAACCGTATATTCTTTCTATAAATAAAATAGTCATGAAAGAGAGATGCATAATTCATCTCCATAAACACACACAAACACACACTCACTAACACACTTGAATAGCATTTCCTCTATCAAAATTTCCAAATCATGGCTAGTTCAATGCTTTTGAAGGTTACTTGTTTGGCTATGATATGCTTGGTTTTGGGCATTCCATTAGCCAATGCTGCCCCTTCATGTCCTGCAGTGGCACAAACTTTAACACCATGCCTTCCGCACGTATCAAACCCAGGTCCATCTCCCCCTCAACCATGTTGCAATAGGGTTAAGACTTTAAATAGCCAAGCCAAAACTACGCAAGATCGTCATCATGTTTGCGGTTGCCTCAAATCTCTTATGGCCGGCATACCTGGACTCAATCTTCCAGCCTTTGCTTCCGTCGCTAAAGACTGCGGTGTTGACATAGGCTATATTATTAGTCCTAACACGGACTGTAGCAAGTAAATCTCTCACAAAATGGAAAAATTGGCTATATATATATATGAGGAGGGATCAAATTACACCAAAGTAATATTATAATAATATTACACCGCTTAATATCGTTTTACTCGATTGATATTTTTTCAATTTTAACCGTTAGAATGTAAGTTTATATAGTATAGATCATCTATGTAAAATTTTATACAAATCTAAAATCATTTGATATATTTTTTAGAATCACAAGGATTAACGTTGTTCTGTAAACAGTTAATCTTGATGGGTCTCAACAACATATCAAATTACTTTAGATTTATGTAAAAATTTACGTGGATGATCTAAATGATATAAACTTATAATCTAACGGTCAAATTTAAAAAACATGAATCGAGTTAAACGATATTGAAAAGTGTAACATTGATGTAACATTACTTTGATGTAATTTGATCTCTGCTCTCTATATATCTTTTATATTTTGTTGAATAAATACCCTTTAGTTATTTTTTATTCTTTTTTATAAATAAAACCAATATTTAAATTCATAATAAGTAAGTAATTGATATGCAAAGGAAACTAATGTCATATTCACTTTGCTCATTGCAGGATAAACTAGCAGGGCTTGCACTTGATGAATGAATAAGTATTTAGTTTGTGGTGATAACCAAAACAGAATAAAGGAGATGATTTAATTTCTCCGACTGTAACCAAATCCATCTATCTACTATGTATTTCGATAATATTAAAATTAAAATAAAGAACATTTGAATTTACTGTTATATCTCTTGATTCTTAGTATCAGTATGAATTAGTTACGTTTTTCACTGATTATCACCAGGGAGCGTACTTATATGCATTGTTGTTAAAATCCCAACTTAAATTCTAAAATTCAGGATTTTGCGACTTTCTTCATCTTCAACGACTCAAATACATAGTAGAATCTTAAAATTGGCAAAATCCATCGATTTTGATTGCGATTTTACGATTTCTTATAAACTAAGTCATTTATGACTATATACCATTTATAACATATATATAGTTTTTTTTTTGGTACAATCAGTCGATTTTAATTGCGATTTTACAATTTCCTACATCGATTCTACAAAAGTCTCCGAGTAAAATCCTTCGATTTTGATTGCGATTTTACGAATCCCGATTTTGCTATACTCTTTCGACCTAAAAGTAAAGTCCCGATTTTGAAAATCTTGTCTATATGTCTGTGCGATGCATGATGTTTGGAACAAAACGTTGTATTACTATCCTATCGTTGGCTTACGGTGGAAAATTTTCAGAATGTGGGATTTGCACCGTAGTAAAGCTATGTTATAGCTCGGTGCTGATTTTGAAGAAAAGAAATGTGATACATGGATCTTTCACATTCAACTTGCAGCAACAATTGACAAATGAAATTTAAGTCACATTGCCTTATTTCTCCTATAGATAGAGGCATTTTAAGGAAGAAATTATCAGAAGCAAAAACACAACAATACAACTAGTGTATTACATCAACAGAGAGTTAGAGAAAAACTCGAGAGAGAATTTTTAGAGAAAATTCTTGGGTGTAATTGAGTTGTGGGTAGTAAGAGATTGCGAGTGTTTATAAACACATATATTTCCCTTTTAATTGAAGAGTTTTCAGCAGTAGGCATAATTGGTCGAACTTCGTTATCAATTTTGTGTGTGCTATTATTCCGCATTTATTTCACTTAGACTAATCTAACTACGGGGAAGCATAGTTTCCTAACTACTGGTATCATAATGTCTGATTCAGTATATCTATTAATTTTTGGCAAAAGTACTATTCACATAAATAGTACAAAAATTGGTTAGTGTTGCCAATTTGTTCAGGGAGGTGTTCTAAAGAATAGTGGTTCAATAACATGACTCTCAACAACACAAAGTGCTAAGAAGGACTTCAGAATGATCAAAAGGACTTCATAATTAGCTCAGAATCATCTCATGTGCACTACAATATTGAAGAACAAAATTTACCAAGGAAATATGAGATCAGAAGTTGATCTCAATAACAAAAGTCTTCAATTAAAAAGAACTTCATAACAGACATCAGAATTACTTCATATTGCATATCAGAATATCAGAATTATAGACCATAAGCACTTCAAAATGACTAAACCAAGAAGTTCAGAATTGGTGTCTCAACATTTTACCTTGTCTAGAAGTCAAGATAAAAGTTTTTGATGAAAGTAACGGAAATCAATTGTACTTGAGGTTGTGGATCAGGTAGATTAGAATTGAAAGTCAATGGATACAAAGGATTGAAATTCTCAAGATCAAATGTTAGATCAAAATGATACCAGAAGTAGAGATTCAGAAAACAAAAAAAATGAACAACTAGAAGTTGGAAAGCAAAGCACCAAGAATAACAACTTATTTCAAGAGTTACTTTATCATCAAGGTGAGCCATTAAAAGACAAAAACAACTAGTTTTTACTTTCTTACCAAGACAAACCTCTATAAAAGGTATCATCATTCAAATGAAAAGTATAGTCTATCTCATATCCAACCTCTCTCATTCTGCATCAGAATCAAATCGCAAAAAGATCAAATGTGGAAAAATCAAGGTTGCTTAAAAAGATCATAATCATCGTCAAAATTAAGATTCATTCTCAACATTAGATAGCAATTACAAATATACTCAAGCATCCACTATATCTTTGACACATATTTTACAATGTATTTGAAAAGTTCAAATTCACTTTAGTGTGAATAGATTATACTTATAGAGAAATAGCGAAAAATCATTTTGAGATCAAATTGATCATTGTTAAAATCTAGATCATAAAGGAATTGTGTATTCAGTTGCAAAGCTTCACTAATCTTATTTACGCTATAAAGGTGGATTGTGTGGTATCTAAAGTCTAAAGAGGTTGTCTAAAACTTGTACGGTCAGGTAGACCGAAAAGAAAAGTGTACAAAATCTGAGTGGGTATCTCAGGTAGCATATTGGAAAATCCCAGTGTTTATGGGACTAGACTAGTCTAGTTAGGGTGAACCATAATAACTTGTTTGTGTCATCTTCTTTGTCCCTTCACTCCTTTATTTGATAGTTCATAAGAAAACACAATCATCCAATTTCTTCTTCTATCAAATTAACTTTGATACATAATTTATATTATTAGATTATTTTTAATTATGATTATTTTTACTTCAACTGATATCAGAGCTTAAACTATGAGGGTTTGAGCACCTAACAAGTGTTAGAGGAAAGATTCAGAAAGAAGTAAATAGATGATCAAAGAATTTCACCAGCAAACTTTATCACATATAAGAAGGTTCTCAATCAAGACCACATTTCTTCAATGGGTTAAAATATAGCTTTTAGAAAGGAAATGTGCAACTCTACATCAAATCTCAAGATACAAGCATGTGTAGGATAGTAACTAATGGTGATTATGTTCCAATGGTTACTTAAGAGGATGAAAATCAATTTGAAAAACTAGAAGACACCTGGAAAAGAGCAGAACAAGAAAAAGTTCTCTTGAATGGAAAAGCACATCTAATCTTATCACTTGGCTTGAGTATGCAAGAAAGTGAATGAGTAGAAGAATGTGCTACTACAAATAAGGTGTGGGCCCGCAACACCTTCAAATGAGAGACCAAAACCATATCCATCAAACTCATCAGGGCCGTCCCTATAAAACTGGAAGCTCAGCTCTCATAGTAAAAATAGGTCTCTAATAAAAAAAAAAACGCACAATTTTTTTATAAGATTAATCTTCTATTTAAAGAAAATAACACTCGTATAATGATTATTAGTCACCGAAATCAAAATTAGCAATTATTTTTACTGAAGACATGTTTTTTAACTTAGAAATAGAAACATGCAACATGATTTTTTACTTAGAAATTGAAACATAAAACATGTTTATTTTTCTTTTTTGAGCGGGGGTGGGGGATATTGAGCAATGATTTTTTTTCTTGAGGCCCATCATTTTTGAAGGCCCAACTCGATTGAGCTCTTTGCACTCCTCAAAGAACGACCCTGAAACTCATACATCTACCGTTTAGTTGCACACAAGTAAATTTCCTCCCCAAATTAAAATGAAGATCAATTAATTTAGTATTTATTTTTCTAAATCAAGAGCAAATTGACACGATTAAAGGACGTCCAAACTGAACTGTCGCGCCACTCTAATCCAATGTCAACTGCTTATATATATTATTTAAAAAAAGGAAAAATTCATAAACTGGGGGAACATAAAACCTGACTCAATAGGTCCAAGTGAATCAACCTTACGTATAATACCACAATAGGAACAACATAATGGATCATACCCTAATTGCTAGCCAACTGGGTCTATATTTGGATGGATGAACCGACTACTAACACAAGAACGAATCACATACCATCCAACTCCCTGCAACAACATGAATTATAGGCAATAACAAATATTCGAGCCCCAAACAGTTAGTGGACTAAACCCTAATTGTTAACTAACTGGGTCTATATTTGGACGGATGAACTGTCTGTCAACACAAGAATGGATCACATTCCATCCAACTCCCTGCAACAACATGAACTACACGCAATAATGAACCTTTGGAGCCCCAAATAATCCATGTTGAATAGTAAGGACTGATGTATATTAGAGGTTAACCTGAAACCTTAAATCTACAGATCTCAACAGGTTTGGACAATGATCAAATAATCTAGTATATTCTTTTGCCACACTTCTCTAAAAAAACTCAAACTTCCCCATTCTCTCCTCGTTTTCCATCACCAAATGAAAATCTCCTACACAACACCAAAGATCCTTCACCATCCCTTTCTTCTTCACCAAAATATAAACCCACATTGACTTTTTCCGCCAAATCACATGGGCCGGGCATGGAAATTTTAAAATAACCATTTTTATCTTGTGCACCTCCAATTCAAGACATACACCCTAGATAAGCCATTCCCATGGAAAGATCCTATGATATTACAATCCCATAAGATTAATAACCTCTTGTAATTGTTTTTGTTCATATCCAATCCTTGCAAATACAAAAATAATATCTTTAACCTCCGATTTCAAACACAGTCTAATAAAATCACTCCATATGATCCAACAAGATGCCATTAAAGAATAAAAACAACTAATTTTAAATTTAACAAATGATCATTTTCATCTCTAAATGTATAATGAGTATGTACAACAGTCCTTCAATGTAGCAAAGTTACAAAATAGTCATTGATCGTACACTATGTTAGACAAAATAGTCACTAGTTGTGCACTCTATTAATCAAAATAACCTTTGACGTTTAAATGTTTCCTTTAACGTCATGGCCTTGGAGCTCTTGGAGGGTCGAAGTGTGATGGGTTAACATGTGAAGGGTTAAAACAGAGCGTATACATGAGTGCATATTCAAAAATGAAAATAATTATTATGACTATTGCTACTTTAAGAAATTATTGTGACTAATCATTATATATTCAGAGATGAAAATGACTATTTATTCATTTTAAATTTGAAGAGACTAAATATAAAAAAAATAAAAAATAATATATGTTGATTTTAAGTTCAATATAAAATATAAATGTTATTTTCCAAGTTTATAACTTACCTTTTGTTTTTTAATTGAAAAAGAAAAAACCTATCTTTCTTCTTTTGTCGAAAAACGTTCATTTTCCTCGAAGCTTTTAACTGAGCGGAAAGTGGCAACTGCTCCCTGGTCCCCAATTTTGGGGAAAGCAGAAACCTTACAGATATTTTCCAAACCACATGGATCACTTATACAGAAATAGAGTATTAAATGAAGTCAATTGACATTTACCAATATTTCAACTATGCCTACCACATATAACTATATCTCACATCATTTCTAGGGTGTAACGGTTCGGTTTGGACTGATTTTCAGTCAAAAAAGTGTCCGAACTGATGAATTCTTCGTTGGTTTGGTTTGGTTCGGATTTCACTCTTGTTTAAAAAAGGAACCAAACCAAAAAAATCGGTTTGGATCGGTTCGTTTGATCGGTTTATTTGAAAATAGAATTATAAAATTCATTTTTCACAAATTTGTACTTCATGCATACAACATACATCATACTAAAATATTTCATCGAACATTGTATTTCATATTTTAGTTTTTCATGTTCTCTATTTTTCAAAAACCTTTTTATAACCAATAGATGAACGATCTCAATGGTGGCGAGGAACGACGGTTAGGTGCGGTTGACGACTAAGGTTTATTTTTTAGAAAAATAAAATAGAGTCTGAGTGATTAGATGAGATGATGATGAGAGAAATCAATGGATTCAAGAGTACTTTATGTTGGGACTTAATTTTAGGCCTAATCATAAGTGTGTTAGGAGGGATAATATTAGTAAAATGGAGAGTGAGATTACCATCGGTTCGGTTCCTTAGATCTTAAAATTAAAAACCAAGAACCGAACCAAACAAGGTCGGTTTAGATTGGTTCGGTTCGGCTTTGATCCAAACCAGACAAGATGGGATACCTTTTAAGTTTGTTTCGGTTTGGACTTTTGATTTCATCGGTTTTGTCCGAACAACTTACACCCCTAATCATTTCAAAGAAAAATACCAACTATATTTCACATAACTACACTTCATCAATTTAGTGTGATACACATGGTAGATGTTTTAATCTCTTAACTATTTAAAAATGGTTCGATCCCTAACTAGTGCATTAAATGAAGCCAATTGATATTTACCAATTTTTTTATGTCAAGTAGTCTAGTGGCTAGATTCAAACACATTATGTGTGGAGAAGTGGGGAATCTGGGATTCGAAACACAACCCCTATACAAATTATCTCTGGTAGGTACCAACTGAGCTACACTTACAGGACTGATATTTACCAATTTGTCACCTATTCCTCATTTAACTATATTTCACATAACTATACTTTTATCAATTTAGCACCATAGAGGTAGTAGATGTTTTAATCTCGTAATTATCTAATAATGGTTCGATCGTTAATCGGTGCGCTTGACAAAAAATACGTGTCAAGAGAGGTTTTTCTTTGTTTGGGTTACCGTCATGTTGGCAAAAAATTTCTACAAAAGTGACAATTAGAAAGAAATGGAGGGAGTATATTAGAAAGTACATGGAAAATTGTGGATTCTAGAGATTTTTTTTTGGGAAATATGTTCTTGATATTTTGTTAGGTTGCAAACTCTCCTCACACAATAAATGTTACAACATTGGAAGCAAAGTTGATTCGGTACAACATTCTCTATAAATAGTCCTTAGCTACACCATAACACAATCATCACCTCCACACTCATTCACACACTTGAAGTACATTCCCTCTTCAAAAATTTCCAAAACAATCATGGCTACCTCAATGTTTGTCAAGGTTACATGCTTGACTGTGATATGCTTGGTTCTGGGCATATCCATGACCAATGCTGCGCTTTCATGTCCTCAGGTGCAACTCACTGTAGTACCATGCCTTGGGTACCTTAGGAACCCTGGTCCATCTGTCCCTGCACCATGTTGCAATGGGCTTAGGGGTTTAAATAACCAAGCTAAAACTACTCCTGAGCGTCAAAGTGTTTGTAGGTGTCTGAAGACCACTGCACAAAGCTTGTCTGGTCTAAATGTTCCTGCTCTTGCTACTCTTCCTAAAAAGTGTGGTGTCAATTTGCCCTATAAAATTAGCACCGCCATTGACTGCAACACGTATGTACATCTCTCTCTAAATCAACCTTCTTTTTTGATTTCATATACCCTTTATATTTTGTTGAGGAAATTCCCACACTATTTTCAAAATTCACTTTGATTTATGGGCAAAGAATGGTGGAATATGGAGAATCTAAAATTCACTTTGTAAAAATATTTGGGCGAAGAATCCAAAATTCACTTTGTAAAAAGTTAAAATATGAAGAATTCAAAATTACCATGATGGAATATTCGTTTTTTTACTTGAGATATTTTCATACCTCACATAAATTGCATAAGCTGTTTGAATTGTGAGTTTTTTTATCATGTGTAAATTTACACACCGTTGGCACGATAACTGGTACACCAGAGGTGCGTCCTTCCTGGTCCTCTCGTACTAGAGAAAGGTCCTCTCAATGCTCTAACGCCCACACCGGATATGGACCGAACTGTCTCACGACGTTCTGAACCCAGCTCACGTACCGCTTTAATGGGCGAACAGCCCAACCCTTGGAACATACTACAGCTCCAGGTGGCGAAGAGCCGACATCGAGGTGTCAAACCTTCCCGTCGATGTGAGCTCTTGGGGAAGATCAGCCTGTTATCCCTAGAGTAACTTTTATCCGTTGAGCGACTTCCCTAGAGTAACTTCCTATAGTAAGTTTGTAATGAAACTTGTACATTTTATATTAAATACTCCATCCCTTAATTTTTTAAGTGTCGTTTTGGAAAAGTAACATCAAATTAAAGAAGTGTGTTTAACATTTTCTTACTATTATACCCATCATTTTAATTCAACAATAAATTCCTTTTTTTTTTTGCAAACACTTTCTCTTTCCAAATTTAATGTGTTATCTTTATCACATAACAAACAATTGTTAGTTACTCTCTTTTTCTTCAACAAATTCTTGATTTTATAAAACACTTTATCTCTTTCATCACAAACAATTATCAATAATCTAAATATTATATTACACACATATTTTTTAATAACAGTAAAGGAAAATTTAACTACCCTCCAACTCCCTTACTCATAATTGGTTTCAAGTTGAGAAGCATGGACATTCCTCGAATTAGGCGTGTCCTAGTGTCGAACACGTATCGTGTCTGACAGTGACACGACACCGATACTTATAATTACACTAAATTATGTGATTTTACAAATTATTGTGTCCGTGTCCGTATCCGTGTTTCATAGGTTTCAACCAATACTAGATTTACATTATGTGACATAGATTTGAATGTTGAAGGCAACAAAAAACAAACTTTATTTATTTTTTATTTTTTTGTATATGAAGTGGTAATCCACTGAAATTAAAACTCACACACAACTGTGAGGTCCCGGGTTCGAACCCAGGTCACGACGTCCGGCCTTGCAATTTCGACATTTGTCAGTTGAGTTAGGACTTGTGGACAAAACAAACTTTGTTTAAAAATAACAAACTTTAGTTTTCCAAATTGATAGCATTAATTAGTTTTATTGAGTCCTTTTGTTTCATTTATTTTTTGTTATATGATGATTGTAAACTTTTGAGGTTCTTTATGGTACACCTTGTGCTATTAAGGATTCTCAATTGGTATTAATATAATCCATTTTTGTTTGTTAAAAAAAAATTAGTTTTATTGAAAAAGATAAAAATAGTTGAGAAAGCATATAAGTGAGAAATCATGCCTTTAAAATACCAAAAACAACAGTTAAATAGGAACGTTAAATCCACAGTTAAACGACACTTTAACTGTTGTTTGATTGCAGATTTAACTTGCAGGGGATGAACCGTATATCATATAAAACCATACAAAACCAAAATCAGTGAATGAAACCAATTGAGATCAGTGAATGAAAAGAAAACTAATGTCAAATTTACTTTACTCATTGCAGGGTAAAGTACTGATCAACTTGAAGGGATTGCACTTGATGAATAATAAGTAATACCTTGTTTGTGATAATAAAAGCAAGACAATAAAGAAGCTGGCTTACTTTCTATTGATGTAACTGGATCCCCACTAGAGATCACTATACCTTTTATTTTTTTTGAAAGAAGGGATCACTATACTATGCATTTCAATAATAATTATAATAAAATCTCCAATGTTTCTGTTCAAAATATTCATTATCCACCGTGTCATATAGATATATTATCATATCTCGTGATTATTACTCTGTATTACTATAGTTGTTACACTTTACAATAAATATATTTTTAGAAATTTGTTGCTATTAGAGAAAAATATTTTGGTCATCGTTTTTTTTTTTTTTTACAAGGTGGTCATTGTTATTCTGAAAGGAACAATTAATAGACAATAAATAAATGAATCTCATTTGATTTACCTTAATTAAAGTGTAAAATATTTCAACTAATTAAAATTAATAAATGCTATATTCAATATCTCTCCATCATCAATACCATATTCACTCTTCTTCTCTTTTTTTTTTTTATCTTTCAAAAAATAAAATATTCAATTTTTTTTTTTTACGCTACGTTCAATTTATTAGGTATTATTCAAAAAAAAAAATTGTTCTTTTTTGTACATCTTGTCTTTATTTATTATTTTTTTTATATTATCGTTTTTATTTGTAGATGATAAATAACATAATTGTTGATGTTAGTGCTACAAAAACAAACAATAAATACAATTATATCTTATTTTAATTAGTTGACTTATATCTCACTTTAATTTAGGTAAAATAATTGAGATTCATTTACTTATTGCCTATTTTTTATTTTTTATCTAGTGCCCCCAGGGCACTGGTTAGCAGCACCCATTATTTATATTGAAATTGATCTATATAATACGTACAATATTTGATTTTAGTCTCTTAAATAAGACCTAAAATGAATATTTCATAGATCAAATTCAGAATGAACAAATTTTGCAAGTACTAAAACAAAGCATCAAAGACCAAAAATAAAAAGTGTTATATATTTCGGACTAGCAATTAACTTATTTTATGGGGGAACTATATCTCTCCAAGAAACCATATCTCTTTCTGCTTAGTAAAAACCTGAAACCGCTACCGTGACCTTTCCTACTTTAATCCAAACTCAACATCCCAGATGCAAATATCAAGGGTGGTGGTGCAATGAGATCTTATCTCCACACCACCATCACACCCTTCTCTTTTCAGCGATCCGACCTCCGGCATGTTTCAATCGTCCTCGTTTGCAGTCGTTCAAAGGTTTGCGGAGGTCATAGTTGTTGTGTTGGGTCTTTGTTTTCTGGTTGGTTGTTTGTGATTCGATCACTGGATCTATTGTGTTTGCATGTTTCAGTTTCGCCTCCTCCGCGCAGGAGGGTTGGGTTTGTAGGGTGTAAGATAAACATATGAGTTTACTTGGTATGCAAGTAGGGCTGACAATGAACCGAACCAGCTTAATTAGAGTTCGTAATTCGATTCGATAATTGATTCGTCGAACTTGATTCATGTATCAAATGAGCCGAACTTGAACTGAAAATTAAGTTCGTCAACTAATTGAACCGAACTTAAGCTATATGTAGTTTGACTCGTTTGGTTCATGAGATGACTCGATTATATATATATATATATATATATATATATATATAAAACACTTAAAAAATATTTTAAAATTTATATATAATTGATGTTATACCATTAGATAATGGATTATATATATATATACTCCCTCCGGTCCTATACATAAGAAACAATTTACTTTTTTGATTCATTGAATAGTTGATGTATTTGGTCTATTTCTAGGCTAGGTACATCAATTATTGAATGAATCTAAAAAGTTAACTTTTTCTTATAAATAGGACCGGAGGTAGTACATAGTACTTTAAAAACTAAGACAAACACTTATCAATAATAGGATAAAAATGAGCTACATTAAAATTGATAGACAAAGCTATGCACAATGTTGTTGTAGCTTTTTTAAGGTTTTCAAAACTAAAATAGTCCCGCATCGAAACATGCATGAAAAATGGAGGATACGATTATCTATAATAAGAGAAACACATGACACAAGAAGGCAAAACTGGATTTGGTGGTTACATACCAGTGTTAATTACTAAGTGTAATAATAGCTTCATCGAGTCCATTAAAAATTGGTATAAATTCCAATATATTTATGTGTCAAAAATTTAAATTCTTTGACTTTTGAGATACGTGGTTCAAGTGGCTTTACTCATTTCCATGCCTAAAGTTATGCGCTTTGAACAAACGAATTGAACCTAATGAGCCGAACCAAATTGTTCGTGAACTTTAAACGAGCCGAACTTGAGCCGAAAAAAAAGTTCGTGTCAAACTCGAACTGAGGCTCGAATCGAGCTCAGACAGATTCGATTCGACTCGACTCATTTCCAGCCCTATATGCAAGTCATTCTAATAAGGTTATGTATATAGCCAAGTCATTAAGCAATAATATGAGAGAGAGAGAGAGAGAGAGAGAGAGAGAGAGAGAGAGAGAGAGAGAGAGAGAGAGAGAGAGAGAGAGAGAGAGAGAGAGAGAGAGAGAGAGAGAGAGAGAGAGAGAGAGAGAGCTTGCAGATGGAAAGCAAGCTTTGTGATCTGAAAGCAAAGAACTACCTATTTCAATCCATAGACAGATCAATTATGGTAACTATTCTTGTTCGTGACACTGCAAAAGACATATGGCATTCCATGCACAGGAAGTATCAAGGCTCAACAAAGGTAAAACGGGCTCAGTTGAAAACTTTACGAAGAGAATTTGAAGTTCTTGATATGAAAGAAGGTGAAGCAGTGAATTCAAGAACTCTTGCAATTGATAACGGTATGACTGCACATGGTGAAAAATTAGAATAAACTACGTTGTGTGTTCAATATTGTTGTTTCTCTTGAATGATGGTGCTAAAGTTGGAATAAAAAAAAAATCTTTGACAATTTAAAATATAAGTTTATTATTTTTATTTTATCTACATTTTAAAATACTAATTGTTATTTTTTGTTTATGTTGTTATAAAAATATGTTTGTCAAAGTTGAATTTTATTTATGATATCAATATTTTTAATCATTGTTTTGTTTATTTAATTATTATTTTCATAATGTACCGATTAATATATTAGAACGTACCGAACTCTACCGAAATTCTATACTCTCATACGTACCGAATTCTTCTAATGTAGCGTACTGCAAACCTGTACCCATACCAGGGCAAATCGCGAATTATGTGACTATGATTTAAAATAACCGCTTTTATCTTGTGCACTTCCAATTCAAGACCCAAACCTTAGATAAGCCATTCCCATGGAAAGATCCTATGATATTACAGTCCCATAAGAGTGATTAATAACCTCTTGTAATTGTTTTTGTTCATATTCAATCCTTGCAAATATAAAAGATATTGTTTTTCACCCCCGATTTCCTACACAGGCTAATAAAATCACTCCATATGATCTAACAAGATGACATTAAAGAACAAAAAAACTATTTTTAAATTTAGTAAATAATTATTTCCGTCTCTGAATGTGTAATGAATAGGTACAAGTCTTTCGACGTAGCAAAATTATAAAATAGTCCTTAATTATACATTATGTTAGTCAAAATAGTCTCTAATTGTGCACTCTATCGATCAAAATAACCTTTGACTTTAAAATGTTTCTTTTAAAGTCATGCCCTTGGAGCTCTTGGAGGGTTGAAGTGTGATGGGTTAATGTGTGAAAGGTTAAAACAGAGCGTCGAGATGAAAGATGTAAGCATTTCTTGATCGGAAATATTCTATTTATTCTCGGCAAATACTATTTTGACTTATTGGTGCATATTCAAAGATGAAAATAATTATTATGACTATTGCTACTTTGAGAAACTATTGTAACTAATCATTACATATTTAGAGATGAAAATGACTATTTATCCATTTTAAATTTGGAGAGATTAACTATAAAAAAAAATGTTGTTTTTCAGTGCAATATATAATAAATGTTATTTTCCAACGTTTATAACTTACTTTTTTTTAATTGAAAAAGAAAAAACTTATCTTTCTTCTTTTGTCTAAAAACGTTCGTTTTGCTCAAAGCTTTTAACTCAGCGGAAAGTGGCAACTGCTCTTTGGTCCCCCAATAACCATTTTGGGGAAAGCAGAAACCATTCAAAGATTTTCCAAACCACATGGATGGATCACATATACAGAAATAGAGCATTAAATGAAGCCAATTGACATTTACCAATTTGTCAAGAATTCCTACCGCACATAACTATATTTCGCATCATTTCAAAGAAAAATACCAACTATTCCCTCCGTTCTATAATAAGTGAGTTATTTAAAAAATAAAATATCGTCTCAAAAATATTGGTAACCTATTTCACTTTTTAATTATTTTTTTCCAAATATAACTTTAATTAATACTATTTTCATCACTCACAATTTAATATATTTCGTTTTGCATTTATGATAGTGGAGAATGCATCAATACTTAACAAAAACACTTAAAACAATTTTCTCTGTCATTCATTTATACATTTTTCTTAATATGTGTGAAATGAACAAATGACTCAGTTAATATGAGACGGATGAAGTATATTTCACATAACTACACTTTATCAATTTAGTGTGATACACGTAGTAGATGTTTTAATCTCTTAACTATTTAATAATGGTTTGATCCGTAACCGGTTTGTAAAAAGAAAATACATGTAGTTAACGATCATTAGAGTGCATTAAATGAAGCCAATTGATATTTACTCCTTCCATTTCTAATTATAAGCAAATTTTACTTTTTAGGTTCATTCAATTAATGATGTAAGTGGTTTACAATATGAACCACATATATCATTAATTGAATGAACCTAAAAAGTCAAATTTACTTATAATTAGCAACGGAGGGAGTACCAATTTATCACCTATTCCTCACATAACTATATTTCACATTACTATACTTTTATCAATTTAGCGCTATAGAGGTGGTAGATGTTTTAATCTCGTAATTATCTAATAATGGTTCGATGGTTAATCGATGCGCTTGACAAAAAATATGTGTCAAGAGAGGTTTTTCTTTGTTTGGGTTACCGTCATGTTGAGAGATATAGCAAAACCAATAATATTTAATAGGGGAATGCTAAACAGTGCCTCTAGAGGTATTAGTTAAACATCCAAAACAAGAAAGTTTTCACACAAAAATGATGTAATCATTATTTAGTAAAAAATAACACTTTATATTTCCAAGACAAAATTTTTAAAGTGGGGGATTTAGGTAGCTTGAATGAGGTAGTAAGAGATAAAAATGTTTTCTTTATATTTCTCTCTCCGTAAGAGGTATATAGACAAAACAACATCTAATGTTTTATTGAACTTTGAAAGTGACAGTTAATTAATTAAAAATAAAAAATTTATAGAAAAGCGACAATTAGAAAGAAACTGAGGGAGTATATTAGAAAGTACATGGAAAATTGTGGATCGGCACTTTCCCCCCAACATATATATCTGCAACCTTTTATTTATTGTTTTTGTACATGGCAATCTTTTAATTTTATCAACGATAGATAGATGTTCCATTTCTCATAATTAAATAGGTATTCAAGCTTTTATCGTGTTGGATATTTATTCTTGATATTTTTTGTTTTAGGAAATATGTTCTTGATATTTTTTTTATTTTTTTTGACAAGATGTTCTTGATATTTTTTTAGGTGGGAAACTCTCCTCACACAATAAATGTTAAAACATCGGAAGGAAAGTTGATTCGGTACAACATTCTCCATAAATAGTCCTTAGCTATATGCACCATAACACAATCATCACCTCCACACTTGAAGTACATTCTCTCTTCAAAAATTTCCAAAACAATCATGGCTACCTCAATGTTTGTCAAGGTTACTTTCTTGATTGTGATATGCTTGGTTCTGGGCATATCCATGACCAATGCTGCCCTTTTATGTCCTCAAGTGCAACTCACTGTAGTACCATGCCTTGGGTACCTTAGGAACCCTAGTCCATCTGTTCCTGCACCGTGTTGCAATGGGATTAGGGCTCTAAATAACCAAGCTAAAACTACTCCTGAGCGTTAAAGTGTTTGCAGGTGTCTGAAGTCCACTGCACTCAGCTTGTCTGGTCTCAATTTTGCTGCCGCCGCTGCTGTTCCTAGAAAGTGTGGTGTCAACTTGCCCTACAAAATTAGTCCCGCCATTGACTGCAACACGTATGTACATCTCTCACAAAATCAACCCTCTTTTTTTATTTCATATATATATATACACTTTGTAAAATTTTGTCAAATAAAAAAATTAGCATAGAGAGACAAAAATTTGTTTACGAACTAAGTAGGGGATAATAATACTAATTGCTAAACTTTTATGGAATTATGGTAATGTAGAATTCATTTCCCCCCAACTTACCAATTGTGTAATGAGACTATATCACTAAAAACATATGAAACCAAAATCAGTGAATGAAACCAATTGAGATCTGTGAAATGAAAAGAAAACTAATGTCAAATTTACTTTACTCATTGCAGGGTAAAGTACTGATCAACTTGAAGGGATTGCAATTGATGAATAATAAGTAATACCTTGTTTGTGATAATAAAAGCAAGACAATAAAGAAGCTGGCTTACTTTCTATGGATGTAACTGGATCCCCACTAGGGATCACTATATACTATGCATTTCAATAATAATTAGGAAAATGCTAAGGATTGTCCTTAGAGCATTGGTTAAGAGGACAAACTTATAAATATTGTAATGGAAAATGATGAAAAATGATAGATTTGACTTCTTAAAAGTTAAAAAATTGTTGAATTCAATACAAATTTACTATTTTTAATTTTAATACGTAAAATATTTGATTTTAGTCTCTTAAATAAGACCTAAAATGAATATTACATGGACCAAATTCACTATGAACAAATTTTGCAAGTACTAAAACAAAACAAAACATGAAGGACCAAAAATAAAAAGTGTTATATTTTTTGTACTAATTTTACGAAGGAATTATCTCTCTCTAAGAAACCATATCTCTGTCTGCTCACTTAAAACCTAAAACTGCTTCCGAAACCCTTTTCTTCTTTAATACAAATTCAACATCCGAGATGCAGATAACAAGGGTGGTGGTGCGACGAGATCTTCCAGCATGTTTCGGTCATCCTCATTCGCAGTCGTTTAAAGGTTTGCAGAGGTCACGTTGTTGTGTTGGGTTTGGTGTTTTCTGGTTGGTTGTTTGTGATTCATCACTAGATCCAGGGCCGTTCCTGTGAATTTGGAGGCTCGTCTCTATAAGTGAAAAGAGATCCGTAATAAAATAACAAGTATTTTTTTTAAAAGAACAATGTTCTATTTAAATTTTTTAAAAGATAAATACAAGGTGTTGTATATATGTGATGAATCTAAAGGTGAAAATCACTATCGTATACATGAGGAACCTCAAACCACCCTCCCAAAAAAACACTCACCTAACACCATAAGCAAGATGACCCAATTCTAATAGGCCTAAAACAAGACAACAAAAGAGAAAAAGGAAATCAAATCGGGGAAGAAGAAAAGGAAAGTCCGATGGAGTGATGGTGATGGAACGCGTGGTATCAGAGAGATAGAGAAAAATTAATTTTTTTTTAGTGGGGTAGTACTTATTAGTGCTATTGAGTTATAGTTTTTTTTTAGACCCATACCTCAGGGAGGCCCAACTCCATTGAGCTCTTTGCACACCCCAAAGTCCGGCCCTGACTAGATCTATTGTGTTTACATGTTTCAACTTCCCCTCCTCCGTGCAGGAGGGTTGGGTTTGTTTATGTATACGTAGGATGAGGCGTCGCCGCCTTAATACGTTGATCTATTGTTACATTCAAGGTCACACCTTTGTCCTAGAGAGATTTTAAACATTGAACATCTCAAAAGACTCAGTTGAGTCAGTATCGTTGAGAAGAGAAGGTAGATTCATACTAAGTTGGTAGATTTGTAGTATAATTAAGAAGCTTATTGAACCCAAAATGTTTGAGTGAAAAGAAACCTATAAATCCTATACATTGCGGCAAATCCGGTGTATAGCCGGTTAGGCAGAACATATTCTGATGATTTTGGATTTCTAAACTATTGTATTTGGATTTTTCAAACTCTATTATCTATGGAAGTTGTTACTAGGTTGAGTCACGACCAGGTCGCTCTCTTTAAGACGTTTTGTGGCACTGCTCAAAATTGTGTAAGGCAGACTATCAATCACGCCGCCTGCAAGATAAAACAAGTCCAGCTACAACTGCGTGCTTAACTACTGCACTGTAGAAAATCGTTCGAGATTTACACCCTCAAATATGATACTAAGACCACTCTTTAATTCTGAAACCACTTTAATATGATAATGTTACCACTTTGTTATGGTGCTGAGACCACTCAAATATGGTGTTACCACCATTCTAATTGTAATTTCTCCAAAATATCAATATGGCACTACGACCACTCAAATATGGTGATACCACCATTTCCACCTTTTAATTTCTCCTCAATTAGAAAAATATTGAAAGAATATTTATATACCTTTAAGATCATTCTTACTTCCGACGAAATATTATTATTTCAAAAAGGGACTATGGTCTTAAGAACATTCTTAATTTCGAAGGGACAGAAAAGGAGATGAGGAAAAGAAAGACTCGTCAACACAAGTCAAGAAAGGGAGAAGAGAGAAAGAGTTCCCGACAACTCAATGAAACTCTTTGGTGTGTTTATTGAACTGAGTGGAGTCCTCTATTTATATAGAGATTTTGTAACTGTTTTAGCAAAAATTGCAATAGCAGTTAGTTTAATGGATAAGATTAAAATTGAGTTTATCCATTAATCAGTTCAACAACACTTGTGGATATGACCAAACGAAACAAATCCACAAAAGTGGAGGAAACAAACTATTGAATTTGAATGAATGAAATATAAGAAATTCAATTAAATTCTTATTGTTATCACAACAACCATAAGCTAAATTTATGGGAAGTGATATTCACGAATAAAAATAATAATTACTATTATTTTATCATACATGAAATTCCGCAAGCACCCATAAACATGACATTGAAAGAACAAATGGTCTCTATCTTCGACACAACCACAAGCAGCTGAACAAAAAATATCATTAGAAGTAAAATATGTCTTCTAAGCAAATTAATTATCCTTCGTACGGATTCTATTTAGCAACAGACGCCAAATAAAAATGTTAACTTTGAGGGGAATTACCTTGATCCAAAGCACATGATTAAATCTCTCCCCAAAATCAACATCAGCAACAATTAAGTTGTTATAAGCACTTTTCACTGTGTAACGATGGGAAGAATGAAGCTTCCAGACTCACTGGTCCGACACCTCAACCTGCAAAATCACGTTAGATAAAAGAGCCGCACACTCCCTCACCAATTCCTCTTCCCACGTCAACAACCTCCTTCGACACTTCCACACATTTCCACCAACGCCCCACCCCAAAAAATGCATTTTAGCCACAAAAACCAATTTATTATCTGCTAAATCAAAAAGTCTTATGAATCATAATTCAAGCGGTAATTCACCAACCCACAAGTCCTTCGAAAACAAGGTATTTAAATAATTATTTTAGGAAGAGCCTTAAACATAGAAGATTTTTAAAACAAAGAGAAAATAATGCGCAGAAGCAAGTGCAATTACCTAATACTCACTCAAATGGTTGGAAAAAAATGGTAAAAAACCTATCGAGGAATATTTTATTTTATTTTTATTTTTCTTTCCATGGGTTAGGCTTATCCCTCACTTTTTTTTTGTTTTTTATTTTATCTTTAATAAATTTTTAGCTTAGGAAAACAAAAATAACTATGGGAAATAATGGTGGAGAGAACCTTTCCATATGAAGGAATGTAGACGGTTGACGTAGAATAATTTAGAATTTCTGAAATTGACATTCATAGTAGCTATGCCAAATCTTATTTAACATTGCACGATTCTCGTTTTACTATTTACAATAAAAATTTCAAGTGCTACATTGTGAATAAAAGTCTCCATAAATGTAAAGAGGCAATTGACACGTTAATTTTTATCTTATTAATTAATTCAACCAAAAAAATATTGTTCATGTTAAGTTCAAGTACGACACATTATTTGGTCAATTCCTTTTCTCTTAATGTATGGTTGAAAGTGGCTGAATCCTTCCAAAGTTTCACATGCAATTCTTAACAAATCTTCTCAATTAAGCCTTCAATGAGTAAATTTTATTCATGTATCATGATGTCGGTGCTCAGAAATATTTACTTATAAAGAACCCACCCTCTATTAGAGGAAGAAAAAATAGATACCTATAATTAATAGACAACTATATAAAAGATTCACTATTTTCATCATCTAATCAGCTAACAGGTCATACGATCAAAAAAATAAAAAAATGTATAAGTTGATCTCACATTTCAAAAAAGTAACATTGCTATTAAGACTATTTTTTGGATAATGATACAAAGTTACTGAAGGAGATCCAATTGAGACAGGTTTATTTTATTTTATTTTTCCCTCAAAAAAAATTTATTTTATTTTTTGATTTGACTATTTGAGTAAATTTTCACATTAATCTTTATAATAAATAAGGAAAATTATTTAGTTTTCCAAAAATGAAAAATGATCAAATCAAATTGGTTTTTTTTTTTTGTCAAAAAAGAAAAATGACGTAAAAAAAAAACATAAAAATGAGTAGTAATATTATTTTTTGTCAAAACTAGCGAAAAGACGGGCACTCATGTGCCAGTCTTTCCGCTCTTCTTACTGCGCAAAAATTTGAAAATTATGAATTATGTTATTTTTTTTTTTATGAAATTTTGATTTTGATTAAAACTAAAAATATAAATGTTCGTTGCTTTATAGTTATAACAAACTAAATTAAACATGATTATCTATTTCAATAACACCAACAACAATCTCTATTATAGAAAAAATTGTTTAAGGTTATAATTGGGATAATAAAAAATTAAATATAAATATACTCATTTCGTTTATTACACTTTATAAATGATAAAGAAAAAAACAGACATATATATATATATATATATATATATATATATATATATATATATATTCATTTCGTGTTTGTTATATTTTTTAATATTTAAATTTATTCTTATCTATTTGTTACATGTGTTATTTGTATTGAAAATTGAGTGCATTTTCGGAAAGAAAAAAAGTCAGCCTAAAAGTGCTTAAAGGGATAGATTTCTTTATATACAATATATATCTATTTGTTACATGTGTTATTTGTATTGAAAATTGAGGGCATTTTTGGAAAGAGAAAAAGTCAGTCTGAAAATGCTGAAAGTGGTAGCTTTATTTATATATAGTATAGATAATTTTTATAATTTAGAAACTGAATATTGTATCAATTATTTTTTTCAAGGGAAATATTTTATCAATTATTGTTCTGTAACCAATTTATATATTGGGTTAAAGGTGTTTTACCCCCTGTAATATATGTCATTTTTTGTTTTTTCCCTGTAATTTTTTTTTTTTTTATTTATCCCCTATAATTTTTTTTTTTGGAATATCTCCTAATAGGTCATAAAAAAACAATTTTTTTTTTGCAAAAATTTTTCATTTTTTTATGACCTATTAGGGGGTATTCCAAATTTATTTTTTACAGGGGGTAAATCATAAAAAATATTTCACAGGGAGAAAAATCAGAAATGACCTATATTACATGGGATAAAGCAGCATTCACCCTTATATATTCAAATATTTGTAAAAAAAATAAAATTATACTA
Source organism: Medicago truncatula (assembly GCF_003473485.1). Classification (NCBI taxonomy): domain Eukaryota; kingdom Viridiplantae; phylum Streptophyta; class Magnoliopsida; order Fabales; family Fabaceae; genus Medicago; species Medicago truncatula. Next base: position 33,926,202 of record NC_053048.1, read on the forward strand.
CGATAGATAACGAGTTTTTGTTTTTTACATAGATAACGAGTTTTAATTAAAGAATAATTTTCAGGGAATCAAAATTAAAAATTTATCCAAAAAATCATTTGTCTGACTTTATTTGATTGGTGCATGCAGACATTGTAGGCTGATTATAATTTCCGAAGAATGAATTTTATTTTTCCAAAATACAAAACCGCGTTAGATATCTACTTCTTTGTATATTATTATAAGTTGTTTTCATATTTTCACATATATCAGAAAATATATAGTTAATTTTGTATTAGAACATGAAATTATGTATGATTTTATAAAATTATCCTTCATAAATGACATGTGAAAGAGAAATTAAACAAATAATAAACAATAAAAAAACATAAGAGTCTTGTTAACGAATACCTTAAGGACACTCTTTAAGAATTTCTAATTAAGAAACTATTTATTAAAAAAACTTAGTTCTTCGGTTTAATTTTCGATGAATTGAATGCACAAATTTTCACAAAACTTACTTGCCATGATTAACAAAAATATTTAATCCAAAATGACATATAATAAAATACGAAGGAAATATATACTCCTTTCAGTCACAAATTTAAACAAAAAATTATACTTTAGATTCATTCAATGAATGATGTATGTTGTCTATAATAAAGACCACATGCATCATTTATTGAATGAATCTAAAACATGGATTTTTGCTCATTTCATACACTCTCCGGTCACTATAAGCAAAAATTTACATTTTACATTTATTCATTGAATGATGTATGTGGTTTATAATAAAGATCACATACAACATTAATAGATTGAATTCAAAATGTAGATTTTTGCTTATAATAGTGCCCAGATGGTGTACTTATTAAGAAAAATTTATTAGTGAGGATAGAGAAACATGATTTTAAATACTTTTTTTCAAGTATTGGTGCATTTACCATTAACATAAATGCAAAATAAAATATATTGAATTGAGAATGATGAAAATAAAATTAATTAGAGTTATAATTAGAAAAAGGTAATTAATACTACATTGAAAAGTGAAATAAGTCAGTTATTTTAAAACAAAATTTTATAATAAAATACTTATTTATAATGGGACGGAGAGAGTATATTTTATTTTGATGATAGTTTACTCTTGAGATATTGATCGTGGGTAAAACACTCCTTACATTGGAAGTTGAGTTGTCGTCTATTCTCTATAAATAACAATTAATTAGTCATAACACATCCATTCACCAACCTACGCTCACTAACAAACTAGAATTGCATTTCCAAATCATGGCTAGTTCAATGCTTGTCAAGGTTACTTGTTTGGCTATGATATGCTTGGTTTTGGGCATTCCACTAGCCAATGCTGCCGCTTCATGTCCTGAAATTGAACAAACTTTAACACCATGCCTTGAGTACGTAACACACCCAGGTTCACCCCCTCCCCCTGAACCATGTTGCAATGCGGTTAAGGCTATACATGGCCAAACCCATACTCCCCAAGATCGTCGAGATTGTTGCAGTTGCGTCAAATCCATGATAGGCGACATACCTGGACTCAATCTTCCTGCCGCTGCTTCCATGGCTAAAGACTGTGGTGTTGACTTGGGCTATGAGATTAGCCCTGATATGGATTGCAGCAAGTACATCTCTCACCATCAACCCTCCTTTTCTATTTCATATGCACACTATTTCGTAAAATTTATATAATATGCTGTGTAACTAGACTACATGTGTGTGTTTTTTTATAGGAACTAGAAGAAAAACAGTAATAGATTTGTAAAGAAAACTAATATCAATTTCACTTTACTAATTGCAGGGTAAATTAGTACTGAGCAGCTTGCGGGGTTGGCGGTTAATAAATAATTAATAAAGTAATAATTGGTTTATGGTAATAACCAATACCGGCAGAGTAAAGGGGAAGATTTTACTCTTAAAAAAACAAAGTTTGGCTTAATCTCTCCGGTTATAAGTTGTAACTGAATCCCCACTAGGGATCACAATATATAATTTTCCTTAAATAAAATCTGAAATGTTTCATATGAAATCAAAATATTCAATATAGATGGACATTTGGATTTAGCGCCATCTCTCTTAATTCTTACATTTAATTGTATTAGTTTTTTTTTTTTTAGAGAAAGTAAATTATATCATTTCATTAAAATTAGATCGGAAATACACGTTGGAATATCATCAAAGACCTGGAAGCTAGTACTAGATGTGGCTGCCTTAGCTAACATATGTGCAACCTCATTTGTTTGGTTCCTAATAAACTCGACATGAGAGTTTGTTAAATAAGTATTACAAAATTGTAAACTACTATCCATAATGGAACCAAACTCGGTGACATTTCCACGACCATTGTTGAAATAATCAACTACTCTTTTTGAGTCAACCTCGAAATCAATATTTGAGAGTTGAAGTTTATGTATCCATCGAATCGCATGATGTAACGCTAGGGCCTCCCCAACATCGGCAGAGCAAACTGGAGTAAACCACATGATTTTAGAGCGGACATGGTTCCCATCCGAGTCATTTTACTATAGAGTGTACCTAGGTGATGCACGAAGTTAATTATATTGAGAGTAATATCTAATAGATTATAATTAAAATACAATATAATTTTAGGCAAAATATATAAAATAGTGACAAAATATAAGATTAAACGATCTTTAATCGGATTATCTAGAGGGAAGAAGATCAACGAAATTTTTTCATCTTATCTTGTTTGGTTTTCATTAATCGTTATTGAGAGTCGTTTCCCATTGTTCTAGTCTTTTCTTCGAAACGTGTACTTGTGAGCAATCATCTTTTTCGTTTATGTTTTTGCCCCTCAATCATATTAGGTAACCATAACCGTAAACGTTTGCAATATTTGGATTTAGCTAGATAGTAACTATTTCAATCGAACTAAACTTAATAACAAATTCAACATTATTTCTCTGTTAGCTGTTGCTTTTAATTTCAATAACCTCATTGGCACACTCACTTCAAATATAGGATTTTATTTTATATTTTTTAACATCAAAACTTAATTGCATAACCCACAACTAGCGGAAACTATAAGGGCACTTGACCCACTATATTTGTGAATTAAAATAAAGAAGGGAATTTGTAAAAGAGTTAAAGAAGGGAGTGATATTAATTTGGCAAACGATTGTTTTTTTTTTTGAAGTAATTTAGGGGTTAGAACTCTTATAATTTAATTGTGGAGAATTGGGGTGTCCGGGATTCGAACCTCAACCTCTACATATAAAAGCAATATCTCTACCAACTTAGCTAAGTTCACGGGGATATTTGGCAAATAATTCTATGAGAGATATGGAAAGTTAGAAATGACAAGATTTTGAACAACGTAGTAGTTTATTTTTTATTTCTTTTGGCTTAATTACACTTTTGGTCCTTGCATTTTGACCAACTCACGAAATTGGTCCTACCTCTTTTAAATCGAACAAAATCGTCCCCAAACCATATGTTTTTTTGCAGTTTTAGTCCTATCTCCTTATTTCCAACTCCAGAAACGCACAGAAATGATAGTTTTAGTCCAACCACCTATGCTCAACCATGAAATAAACAAGGAATAAATCATGTGGGTATAAGGAATCTACTTTGTTCAGCACACAAACCAAGAAAAACCCTAATTTCTAAGACATGTTTCAAGTATGTAACATGTCTCGGAAATTAGGTTAGTGTGCTCAATAAAGTAGATTCCTTGTACCCACATGTTTTATTATTTGTTTATTTCATGGTTGAGCATAGGTGGTTGGACTAAAACTATGATTTCTGTGCGTTTCTGGAGTTGGAAATAGGGAGATATGACTAAAATTGCAAAATACATATAATTTAAGGACGATTTTGTTCGATTTAAAAAAGATAGGACCATTTTCGTGAGTTGATCAAAATGGTAAGACCAAAAGTATAATTAAGTTTTTTTTTTTTTTTTTGAAAAAACGTAGTAATTTATTTATGCAGTAGAGGTCGCTAAAATTAAAGTGACGGCGTGGCATACAACATTTTAACCATATGAAAACGCCTATTTTTTTTTATTTTTTTTTTGTGTAAATTAAATAGGTATTCAAGCTTTTATCGTGTTGGATATTTATTATTGAGATTTTTTTTTAGGAAATATGTTCTTGGGATTTTGTTAGGTGGCAAACTCTCCTCACACATTAAATGTTAAAAAACATTGGAAGCAAAGTTAATTCGTATAACATTCTCTAAATAGTCCTTAGCTATATGCACCATAACACAATCATCACCTCCACACTCATTCACACACTTGAAGTACATTCCCTCTTCAAAAATTTCCAAAACAATCATGGCTACCTCAATGTTTGTCAAGGTTACTTGCTTGACTGTGATATGCTTGGTTCTGGGCATATCCATGACCAATGCTGCCCTTTCATGTCCTCAGGTGCAACTCACTATAGTACCATACCATGCCTTGGGTATCTTAGGAACCCTGGTCCATCTGTCCCTGCACCATATTGCAATGGGATTAAGGGTCTAAATAACCAAGTTAAAACCACTCATGATCGTCAAAGTGTTTGTAGGTGTCTGAAGTCCACTGCACTCAGCTTGTCTGGTCTAAATCTTCCTGCCGCGCTGCTGCTCTTCCTAGAAAGTGTTGTGTCAACTTGCCCTATAAAATTAGTCCCACCATTGACTGCAACACGTATGTATATGTTCGAACATTGGTGTAAAGTTGGAAGAAAATTGGAAGATTAAACACAAGTAATAAGACTTTGGGCTAGTGTGATGTGAATTAAAAAAAATAGAGAGGTGAGGTCTCACATAAAATAGAACACACATTAATAGTGTTTAAATTGCGCTATTTATTCATAAATACTTGATAATGATAAAACTAATAATCATTATTATTTTTATTCGTGGATATCACTTCTCATAAATTTAGCTTATGTTGGTTGCGATAAAAATAAGAATTTAAGCGAATTTCCTATCTTTCTTTCATTCATATCCAATAAGTTTGTTTCCTCCACTTTTGTGGATTTGCTTCTTTTTTATCTTATCCGCATGTGTTGTTGAACTGATCTGTGGTTAAGTTTCCTTTTGATCACTACATTTCAGTCACCTCTTTATAGCATTCATATTTTTGAATATTATAAGATTCTATCACCAAAAAAATTGAATTTTTTAACAAAACATAAATTAATTATGAATTTCTACGCGCCAAAAACATAAACAATTCATATTTGATTCATGTTTTGTTAAAAAAAAAATTAATTCTTTTTTGGAGAAATTATTATAATATTCTAAACCTTTCTAAAAAATTTCATTCAAAAATATGAAGGCAACTATAAGTTAAAAAAAAAAAAAACAATAACGGAGTTAAAACGAAAAATTGGTATCTTTATAGAGATCAAAAATATATTTAACTTTAGAATATATATTGATGATAAAATGAAATTGACAACTATTAGATATTTAAGTAATTATTTTACTAACCGCCTGAAACATAGGAAGATATTTAAAACAAAGAGAAAATAATACGCAGAAGCAAGCGCAATTACCTAATACTCACTCAAATGGTAGGAAAAAAAATGGTAAAATCTATTGAGGAATTTTTTTCTTTTTCTTTTCATGGGTTAGGCTAATCCCTCACTTTTATTGATTTTATTTTATCTTTAAATAAATTTTTAGCTTAGGAAAACAAAAATAACTATGGGAAATAATGGTGGAGAGAACCTTTCCAATATGAAGGAATGAAAACGGTTGATGTGGAAGTAACATTCACAGTAGCTTTCATTAGTGTATAAGCCAAATCTTATTCAACATTGCACGATTTTCGTTTAAGTACTACCTGTGAATAAAAGTCTCCATAAACGTAAAGAGGCAATTGATCACGTTAATTTTTATCTTATTATTTAATTCACCAAAAAATATATCGTTCACGTTAAGTTGAAATACGACACATTATTTGATCAATTCCTTTTCTGTTAATATGGTTGAAAGTTGCTGAATGCTTCCAAAGTTTCACATACAATTCTTAACAAACCTCCTCAATTAAGCATTTAATGAGTCCCTTTCTATAGGAATACTTCTTTACAAGAATTGTGGTATTAAGAAAAGTTGTTAGAGTAATAAAGTTGTCTTAAATGTGTTATTGTTAATAAACTATCCTTAATTAAAAATACAACTAATGTTAACTTTTCATATACTCATACAAGTATTAAGGATGTGTTTGTTTCAAGTTTACCAAATTTATTCCTAGGAATAACATTCCTTAGAATATAAAGATGGGAATTTTATTCCAAGGAATTTAGGAAAAATATGTTTGGTTAGCTTTATAATATTCCTATGAACTATAAAAATAGGGATTATAATAGGTAAACTATTTATGAATTTATTCCCATCTCCATGGGAACTTTATTCCCACCCTTTTCCTTGGGAAATTTTTTCTATTCCCAGTAACATTTTATACCTGGGAATAAAATTTAGTAAACTTGTAACAAACATAGGCATATACATTCCAATCATTTTATTCCCGGGAATCAACAATTATAACTTGAAACAAACACACCCTAAATAAAAGCATCTAGAAATTTACATATGATAGTGACAAGATAGTTTATTGTAAATGGTCTTATGATTAGAGATATGAGTAGTGATAAAACAATATCTTTTAAACTCTATTTCAAATATTCATTCTCTTATTTGTTTAAATTGATGTGGGTCTACATTTTGAAAATTAATAAAATCACATAAAATGGTGGGACATACAATGATTTTAACTAATAAAAATGAGTGTTAATGAGAGTATTGTTAGCATTTCTCTAAGGGATACACGAGTATTTTGGTTACTATTTACTCACTTCGTCCCATATTAAGTGATACAGTTGACCTTGTCACATATACTAATGCACAATTTTGATCTTAAATAACTTAACTAATCTATTAGAAAAAATTATAAAAATTTGATATTTTGAAAATATTTATCGAGACGAATCCAACAATATCTTATATGATATTAATTATTTTTGTATATTAGTAGAAAAATCTGATCAAAGTATGTTAGTTCAATATTACACATATTTAAATAGGTCATCTATTATATGATGGAAAGAATCTTTTGAGATTTTGATCGTAGGTAAAACACTCCTTACAAAGTACAACATTGGAAGTTGAGTTGCCACCTATTCCCTATAAATAGCCATTTTAATTAGATAGGCACCATAACACAACCATTCACCTCTTCCAAAATAGTTGAATTACATTTCCTCTTCGAAAATTTCCAAATCATGGCTAGTTCAATGTTTGTCAAGGTTACTTGTTTGGCTATGATATGCTTAGTTTTGGGCATTCCACTAGCTAATGCTGCTCCTTCATGTCCTGAAGTGCAACAAACTTTAGCACCATGCGTTCCGTACGTAACACACCCAGGTCCACCCATCTCTCCCCCACCACCATGTTGCAATGCGGTTAAGACTTTAAATGGCCAATCCAAAACTACCCAAGATCGTCGAGATGTTTGCGGTTGCCTCAAATCCATGATGGGCGGCATACCTGGACTCAATCTTCCTGCCATTGCTTCCCTCCCTAAAGACTGTGGTGTTGACATAGGCTATATTATTAGCCCTAACATGGACTGCAACAAGTACATCTCTCACCATCAACCCTCCTTTTCTATTTCATATGTACATTATTACGCGTAAAATTTATATAATCTGCTGTGTTGTAGGGACTAGATTACATGTTTGTGTGTTTTTTAGGAACTAATATCAATTTCACTTTACTAATTGCAGGGTAAACTAGTATCGAGCAGCTTGAAGGGTTAGTGCTTAATGAATAAGGAATACTTGGTTTGTGGTAATAACCAATACAGACAGAATAAAGGGATGACTTTACTCTTACAAAAAAAAAAAAAAAAGGATAGCTTAATTTCTACGGTTGTAAGTTGTAACTGAATCCCCACTATGGATCACTGTGTATAATTAAATTTAAACCTTAAATTTTTCAGATCGAAATATTCAATATATGATGGACATTTTGATTTACAATCATCTCTCTTAATTCTTACATTGAATTGAATTAGTAACATTTTGCAATAATTATCACATTAGCGTGTACTTGTAATTGTATGATGCACGAAGTTAATTATATTGACAGTAATATTTAATATATTAAAGGGATAATATGTCTTTACCCCGCTGTAATTTGGGCGAGTTCCGGTTTTCCCCCCTGTAAAAAAAAAAGTTTAGATTCCAACCCTATAATATAAAGATTCTCCACAAAACACCCCTGTAATATGAAGATTCTTCACAAAACACCCCTGACCCCATTCAGACGCTGATGTGGCACGCCACTGTGTAATTATTTTTATTTTTATTTTTTTTTAAATTTGACATGTGTGTAATGGTTTAATAAATTATTTTTAAAAAGATAAAAAAAAACTGAAAATTAATTTTCAAAAATTTAAAATCAAGAAAAAAAACAATTTTTTTAAAAAACGAAAAAAAAATGGATTTTTTTTCAAAAAATAAAAATATTAATTTTTTTACCAAAACATTCAAAAATTAGCTTATATTATTTTTTTCGAATATTTTTAAAATTTTAATTTAATTTGGATTTTTTTTTTTAATTTTTTGAAAGTTTCAAAATATAGTAAGTGTATGAATTTTTTATATATAATATTTTTGGAAATATATATAAAGAAAACAACCCCTTTCAGCTTTTGGGTTGGCTGTTTCTTTTCAAAAATGCCCACAAATTTCAATACAAATAACACATATAACAAATAGATAAGAATAAATTTAAATATTAAAAAAATTTCCAGATTTTTTTATCCTCAATTTTTAAATATTAAAAAATATTCTCAAATCTGTACCACATCGTAATAAAAATCTAAATTTTCCTAAATTTTTAAATAAATTTGTATCCAGATTTTTTTTTTGTTGAGAAAATTTTAAAAACTTATTTTTCGAAAAAAAATCTGTTTTAAACTTCAAAAAATATATATTCCAAATTTTCGAAAATAATTTTAAAAAATTTTGAAATATTTTTTTTGTAAATTATAAATTTTGGAATTTTCGAAAAATAAATATTTCAGAAAATATTTTTCGTAATAAAGAAAATCCTGATTTTTTTTTAATTTTTATATATTTTTTTAAATAAATAAAAAAAAAATTAATTATACAGTCAGCACGCCACATAATCAAATATGCACAGTCAGCATGCCACTCAGCCCGCCACGTCAGCAATTATGCACAGTCACATGGGTCAGGGGCTAAAATCAAAGAATCTTATTTTACAGGGTTGGAATCTAAACTTTTTTTTTTACAGGGGGGAAAACCGGAACTCGCCCAAATTATAGGGGGGTAAAGACATATTAACCCTATATTAAATTATAATACAATGTACTTTTAGGCAAAATATATAAAATAGCGACCAAAAAAAAAAGATTAACAATCTTAATCGGATTGTCTAGAGGGAAGAAGATAGGGGGTTTACATTATAATGAACCAGTGAAATTTGTTGTTTGGTTTTCTGTAACATTTTTATTATTCCTTTTTGAGAATTTTTTTTTTCCAACTCTTTTGTCAAAAAAAAAAATTCTATGTCTGACTCCCTATGAATATTATTCATTAAAATGACCCCTTTTTTTTTTTGTCCTTTTCCCCATTCCCGCCATTTGAAACGGCGGGAATGAGCCGCCGCTCTAACACATGTCAAATCCTGACTAGCCGACTGATTTTTTTTTCCATTACCGCCATTTCAAATGTCGGGACTGAATTTTTTTTTCTTTTCGTTTTTTGTTTTTTTGGGCAACATATATACATTAAAAACATAAATAATAATAAATAAAAACATAGTAACGATAATGATGATATATTTAATTTAAAAACACTAATTATTTTATTCATAAGAAGACCTCCCGTAGCACATAATTTATCTTTTTTATTTCGTACGGGTCGTTGATTTTGCTCTTGCTCTTCCTCCTTCTCTTCTTGTTCCACATCCTCGTCAGGAATTTCAACATCATCATCATTAGTTTCAATAGTGACTTCATTTTGAACTTATGAAGCTGAGTTGGTCCAGATTTCATTAACGAAGTCATCGTCATTAAACCCTACTGCCAGACTTTCTATGGTATTAGTTTGTGAATTTGGCCATTGAGGTGCGTAGCTTGTTTGGGGATAGTTTACAATGTGTGGAGGGGTTGGTAGGTTGAATGAGGAGTATTGTGATTGATATGGGTAACTGGTTTGTGTGGTGTACTGAGTTGGATTGAAGTCATCAAATGAATAGTTTGATGTTCGGGAGCTTTCTCCATGATGACTTTGTTAAGAATAGCTTGGATATGAGATTGCGGTGTTATGTAAGATTTGGTTTGTGGGTTGTGGCGGTAATTGGTAAGTTTGGTTGTAGTTGTAGTTGGTGGATAGGTTAAAGCTTTGGTCAAAGTTAGTGGGTGGAGGTGTCATGAATTGGTTATAGGGTGGAGGTGTATTTAACCATATATTTTCATCTGGCACCGTATAAGTTTCTGGCACTACAGGCTAGTCACGCGACAATCCTAGTAAAATTCTTGCAAATGCTTGTCTTGGGTTTGACAATAATACTTCTCTAGAAATCAGATGATCTCCGAAAAATTCTCAATACCATGCAAAATATTGAAGTGCTAATTGATGACGTTGATTTCAGTTTTGAACTTGACGATGATGCTTATCTCTCCACGAACCTTTAATTTTATCTTTTGTCAAATTAATTTTGTGGAAATCTTTCAAATTATCTGGTAAGGAAAGTGGCTGTTATGGTAAGCCAAATTGAAGCCTTACTCTGTATGATGCCACAAACACAAACCCGCCTAGAAGATATTTTCACTCGTCAGTTTGAAGACATCCCAGACAACATTCAAGAACAAGAAGAAGAAGCTAGTAGTGAAAGTGACGAAGACGAGACACTTCAGCATGATGCAGATGAAGAAGACGAACACGAAAACAGAAATGAAGAAGAAGATATTTGGAGGAACATTATGTATGGCACACAACCACAACCACAACCACCGCTATAAGCAGTGCCGATTAGAGCCGCTCACTGTCCCCCGCTGCATATGCGTAACGTTGACGTGGATGCATATGATGCTCTGCCTACCGACGATCACTAGAATACGAATGTTCCTATCGATGGGGCTATTGAGCAAGGAATGACATTTCACATCAAAGAAGATTGTTTGCATGCAATCAAGTCTTTCCAAGAAGATATGTCATTCAATGAACCCTCGAGACTTGTCTATTCAAGTGAAAGCTTCCTTTAGAAAAAGGAGTGGCAAATGGAAAATTGGGACCATGATGGGTCCACACAATTGCACATCGACTTTAATGTCACAGGATCATCGCAAGCTCAACTACAAACTTATAAGTCAAAGCATCAAAACACTTGTGCATGCAGATGTCTCGGTAACACCAAAATTGATCATTACGCACATTAAAGAAAAGTTTAACTACACAACCACATATCGAAAGGCGTGGTTAGCAAAGAACGCTGCCATCGAATCTATTTACGGGAAATGGGAGGAATCATATAATGATCTTCCGCAATGGTTGAATGTGATGAAAGAGACAATGTCAGGGACCGTCTTTGATTTAACAACGCAAATTGGCGAGAATGGAGAGACACAATTTCATCGTCTATTTTGGGCCTTCTATCCATGCATCCATGGGTTTAAGTATTGAAAACCAGTTGTCCATGTCGATGGGATGTGGTTGTATGGCAAGTTGAAAGGGACATTGTTGCTTGCGGTAGCACAAGATGGAAATAACAAAACGATTCCAATCGCCTTTGCACTTGTCGAAGGTGAGACAAAGGAGGGCTGGAGTTTTTTTGGAAAAATCTAAGAAGGCACGTCACAAAAGGAATATCTGTCTACATGGACTCCGACATACATGAATCAATTAAAAGCGCATTCAATGACCCAAGGAATGGTTGACAAGAAACTGGTTCAACTCATGTGTACTGCATTCGACACAATAAGCAGAATTTCATGAGGACAATCAAGGATGGAGATCTTAAGGATGTTGTAAATAATATGGGTAAGGATATTATGTTACAGTTTTTTTTATATCGTGTTATTATTAAATAGGTTCATTATCTAACTAATTGTTTTTTCTTAACGTGCAAAACATGCCCTAAACGTACCCTTGTTTGATTACTATCGTGGTGTAATCTAGAAGGCAAATCATCGTGCATTAGATTGGGTGGACAATATTTCGAAAGAAAAATGGACTCAAGCATATGACGAGGGTCGACGATGGGGCCACATGACAAGCAACATCGTTGAGTCGTGGAACTCTGTGTTTAAGGGAACACGCAACCTACATGTTACACCTATAGTTCAATCAACCTACTATAGGCTGACATGTCTCTTTGCTGATAGGGCTCAAAAAGCGTTTGCAAGGGTAGGTTTCGGAGATTTGTTCAGTGAATATTGCCAAAATGCGATTAAGGATGACATTGTTAAGTCCAACACCCATTATGTCGAACAGTTTGACCGAGAAAGGTATACCTTCTCAGTCCGTGAGACCGTCAACTACAGGGACGGAAGACCAATGGGAACTTTCAAGGTGGACCTACGAGCGGGGTGGTGTGATTGTGGGAAATTTCAAGCTTTACATTTGCCTTGTTCCCATGTCATAGCCGCGTGTTCTTCATTTCGCCATGACTACACAACCCTTATTCCAGCTGTGTTAAAAAACGAGAGTGTTTACTTCATCTACAACACAGCCTTCAAAGTAGACCACGACAAGAGTTATTGGCTCCCATATGACGGTCCCGTGCTTTGTCATAATCCAAACATGCGAAGACTAAAGAAAGGTCGACCCAATAGTACCCGCATAAGGACTGAAATGGACGAGGAGGTGGTAGAGATGACTCCGACACCGAGACAGTGTGGGTTGTGTCAGCATACCGGTCATATTAGGAGAAATTGTCCGAGTATAAATAACCGGTAGTTAATAACATTATGTATTATGTGTTCAAATAAATTAATATGTTTTTATTTATCATTATTATTTGTGTTTTAAATAAACAAATGTTGCCCAAAAAAACAAAAAACGAAAAAAAAAAATTCAATCCCACCATTTGAAATGGCGGTAATGGAAAAAAAATAAAAAATAAAACTGTCGGCCAATCATGATTTGACATGTGTCAGAGCGGCAGCTCATTTCCGCCGTTTCAAATGTCGAAAATGGGGAAAAGGACAAAAAAAAATTGGGTCATTTTGGTGAATAATATTCATAGGGGTCAGACATGTTTTTTTTTTTAACAATAGGGTCAGAAAAAAAAAATTATTAGCTAACCTTGAGTGTGAACGTTTGCAATAATTGGCTTTAGCTATTATTGCTAGTAACTATTTCAATCGAACCCAACTTAATAGCAAATTCAACATCACTTCTTTGCTAGATATTGGTTTTAATTTCAATAACCTTATTGACATACTCCCTACAAATATAGGCTTTTATATTTTTTTAACAATAAAATGTATTGGATATAACCCACTTGGATTGGCTCAATGATATTGACTTGGAATTTGGAAGTATACTCCTTCTCAAAGTCTCAGGTTTGATTTTCTCTGATGTCAAATTGAGGGGGTTAGTTTAACTTCTCAAAAAAAAAAAATGTATTGAATATATAATAAAAGTTGCATAACCCACAACTAGCGAAAACTGTAAGGGCACTTGACCCACTATATTTATGAATTAAAATGAAGAAGGGAATTCGAAAAAGAGTTAAAGAATGGTTGATATCAATTTAGCAAACAATCTTACCAGAGACATGAAAAGTTAGAAATGACAAGATTTTGAACAACGTAGTGGAGGTCGCTAAAATTAAAGTGACGGTGTGGCATGCAACATTTTAATTTTTAACCATATGACAACGCCTTTTTTTTCCTTGTGTAATTTTTTTTTTTTTTTTGATATAATATATGAAGGACAACAGTTATAAATTTCATTGTTGTAATACATCAATTTTTAGTTTTTTTTTTTTTTTTGCAGCACATTGGTTGATACTCGTTCTTACAGGGAGAAATTATAATAGGATTTTTTTATAATTTATCCATTAAAGCTACACCTTAAAATCGTTCTCGTTGAATTTCTTTTTATTTAGATGACATATACTAATTAAATTGTTCTCTTCTCTATGTGATAAAATAGAACAATTATATTATATTAATAATAAATATAAATATAGAAAGGAAAACCGTTCTCTATAGGTTTTGAACAAGCAAAAAATTTAACGTTCCTCGTTGTTTTTTTCTAACCTTTTCATTATTCTTTTTTGGGAGTCTTTTCATGTTGTAAATTGTTGTTTTTCGAGTTCAGAAGCGTACCTTTTTAATAAAGTCGAAATCACCACCGAAGATATTACCATGTTGAGTCTTCTTGAAGTTCTACCGGGTTGAGTCACGACCAGGTCGCTTTCTTTAAGACAAATCACGGCACTACCCGAAATTGTGCAAGGTAGACTAACAACCGTGTGCCTCCAGGATAAAACAGCCCAGTTCACCTGTTCGATTAAATATTGCACCGTATATGATCGTTCGAGAAATAACACCCTCTAATATGGTACTAAGACCACTATTTAATACTGAAACCAATATGGTATTATTACCATTCTATTATGGTGTTGAGACCACTCAAATATGGTGTTACCACCATTCTAATTTTAACTTCTCCAACTATGGTACTATGACCACTCATATATGATATTGCTACCATTCTAACATCCAATTTCTCCAAGAATTGAAGAAGAATATATATTTAAGATCATCTTTATTATACCGAAAAAGGGACCATGATCTTAAAATATTATTTATTCTAAAGAGACATAAATAATTGAAGGGACTATGCTCTTAAGACCATTCTTATTTCCGAAAGGATAATAAACCGACGATGGACTATGGTCTTAAGAACACTCTTAATTCTGAAGGGACAGAAAGGAGTAGAAAAAAGGAGAAGGACTTGTCAACACAAGTTGAAGGAGGGAGAAGAGAGGAAAAGCACAGGAAGCATCAACTGTGAATTTCGGTGTATCGAAAGCACTATGTGAGCTCTCTATTTATAGAGAAAGTTCACAACTAATAAGTGAGAAACTTTGGGAGCAAGTAATTCTCATATTAGATCTAGTACAAAAATATCTCAAATTGAGTCTCAAAATATATCATATTGAGTACAAAAATATATTATTCAATACATAAATATATTATTGAGTATCAAAATATATTTCAGATCATGTACTAAAATATTTTAGATTGGGTTCTAAAATATTCTAGATTGCGTTCCAAAATATTTTTAGCAAAACTTGGGGACTAAGAAAACACTTTCTAATAATGATTAAATTAATTATTTAATTTATCATTTCTATATAATAAAATATATATCAATATATATTTTTCTCTAGTGCTTACTTCGTTCACATAATTATGTACCCCCATTAATTAGAGATACACCCCCACTATATAAACACTACTAATGTGTGATCCATCTGATGTGGGACTTCCACTTTTTTCAATTCACACTACACTAGTTCTACCCATTGTGGGAATTTGTGTTTAGTCAATTACTCAATTTCCACATATGTTCCAACATTTCACGATTTGTGGAGACATCCTCTTTATTGTATGGGTGACATGTAATTTGTTTGGTGCTTTATGTGTTTAGGTGGTGGCATCTTTATTAGGTGTTGTGGTGTTGTAACAGATACTAGAGGATTCATCACTTTAGCTAATTCTTCTTATTGACTATTTTTATCAATCAAAAGTTAAGTATCAAACTGCAACTCCTAAATCACGA
Organism: Medicago truncatula; assembly: GCF_003473485.1. Lineage (NCBI taxonomy): Eukaryota > Viridiplantae > Streptophyta > Magnoliopsida > Fabales > Fabaceae > Medicago > Medicago truncatula. The sequence continues at coordinate 33,941,987 of NC_053048.1, forward strand.
TCTTGTTTCCAAACTTTAGAATTATTTCCAAAAATTGTACAACCAATTGAATAAAATTCAACCAACCAACTAAAATCGAGTTGTGGAAGTTGAGGAAGGCAACACGTTTCTGCGTAGATGACGCAACTGAAATGGGCGGAGCCAAAACAGCCCATGGCAGCGACTGAATCTAGACATCATTTTGGAATATAGGGTTTCATCTGTTCCTTTTCTGTGTAAAGATGAAAGCGAAAATATGATTGAACAAATGATATAAAAAAACTCAAGAGATTTCAAGAGAAGATAGATTGTTGATTAGAAAAGAAAAACACAGAGAAAGTGGTGAGGGAAGAGGGATAACAAAAACTAAGAGAAACACGTTATATACGAGATGAGAAGGGATATTAAAAAAATAAAAAAGAAAAAGAAAAACTGACAATTACATTTGTGTCCTTTAATTTTAATTCGTCAAAAAAAAAAATAAGGGTCTTTATGTCCAAGTGAAAAGGTGTTGATTGCTAAAATAGACCCTTCATGAAAATGAGTGGATCTATTGCAGCAAACTCCTATATATTATTGAATTATCCAAAAAGTTACTTTTTAAGTTATACATATATACCTTCCTTCAAAAAAGTTATACATATATACCTTTGTCCTTAAGAAATACTAGCATCCAGACGGACACTCTCGTGCCCGTCTGTCCGCTTTTTCTACCGTGTTAATGTATGTATATACTTGACTATGTTTCTTTGTATAAATTGATATATAGTATGTCATACACAAATACTATAATAATTTATTTAACACCATTAGAAAGAAACATAGAGTAATATTGAAGATCATGATATATCTTTAATTCATTTAATCCCTTAACTCAACTAAGTGAGCTATCCATCCCCCACTTGGCTAAGATTCATTTGGGTCTTTGTCATCTCCTTATTGCACTTAAGTGTATATATTTTACCAATCTTCTTTATACAATTTTGATTCTAACACAAATGTACACATAACTGTTCTTTTAAATACTCGAAATGCTTTATTTGTATTCTATCTCTTGCATTTTGTGTTCGTCTTATTCCTTTTGCTATTATCTTGATTGTTGACTGCTGCTTGCGCATTTTATTCCATGGATCCTAGGCCATGAGATTGTGCAGTCCCATATAAATAATCTACATAATTTCCAAACCTTAATTTTCTCATAGAAACAACCTATAGAAAAAAATAGAAAAGAAAAAACAATAATGATCCAATGATAGAGATGAATTTGATCAACGACAATGAATCAAAACAGACACGTGTTGCATTGAGCTCCAATGGTCCATGAATACTTTGCCTTAACATGTTTGTTACTGGACATTTACCTGATATAGAAACAAATAATTTCTAAAAGATAACACTCATGAAGCATGTCATATTTGTAAACAATAAACAAAATAAAACACATGGTAGCAAATAATGGTAGATGAATTAGTATAAATAAAATGTGATTGTTTTTTTTTTTGTTGAAGTCGTTAATTTACCTGTGATAAAATTACGCCCACGCCTGCTATATTTGTGAGCAATTTATTACTTAAAAAATTACTCTAAGGATTGTGGCAATCAAACTACTAAATCTTGATAATGTTTACCGAGAAAACGAAATCATGTAAATGACTTCAAGAGATTAAAATAAATAAACACACTGGTTCCCGTATAGCTCTCGGAAAATTGAGAATAATGGAATAATAAACCAACGAAATGGCAAATAGAAATGCAATTTAACACCAAACTTGATTTAACTATGGTTCAGATTCAAATATTTAAGAAAAATTGAGAATGCAGATTGTCTCTGAGGGCATTAAGTGTAGAACTAATTTCTTTATCATTCAAACTTCAATTGCAACACATGAAAGAAGTGAGAGAGATTGTTGGGGAGAGAAATATACAGGAAATCATATCCAGTTGCATATGATTATTAATGTTTTGAATAATTGCTACCTCTACATGATGAGAAAATCAATTTTATGATTAAACTCTATGTTTCAACTTCACATTCTATTCTGTATGTGAGACAATTTAATTTTGTTTGATTAAGGGCCTCATATCAGTTATCCCTACAAATATAAAAGTAAATATTAGAACAGAAAAAACAAAGTAATTTCAATGGCGTATTTGGTATAATTAGTATATTGTAACAGCAATTTGAGTATTTGTCTAGAGAGAAAAAAAATGAAAAGGGAGGGATATAGAAAAAGCAACTGAAAAAATTGAACAGAGGGAACATACGTTTTTCCTTGTGTAACCCTTATTGTTTTCGCGGTTCCTAATGTACCTTCACTGCTACAGATTTCCAATGCGCGTTCGCTGGTTCCGCAGTCATCCTTCTGCTTTTGTCTTCTCTATAATATCTTCTTCTCTTGCACCCTCGTTTATCTCTTTAACATTACAAAGTGCAAGACATTTATGGTTGTTGAGTGGTGTAAATGTTGACTTAGCATCACCATATCCTGAATCCTCCTCTGTTATAAATTAAAAAAAAAAAATCAAAAGTTTAAACCAATAAGCCATATCAATAGCCTAGAAAATGAAGAAGATAAATGGTTCATAGTTTGTATAAACTGTTTATTGATACCCTACTGCAGTTATGTCCATTAAAAAATATGAGAAAAAGTTTGCAGAGATCCATAATTTCAAACACCCTTTCATGTTCTAAACTATTTACCTATTTTCATATCTCTTGTTTGTATCACACATATACCCATCACCCATAATCAACAAAGCATAAAGGAAAAACTACACACAATATGTTAAAATGAGAAGCATAAACGAAAAACATAACAAAAAATTGCATTAATCAAAATGAGAAGCCAATTGAATCAGCATAAAATTAAAATGATCAATTAAAAGAACAAACCAGAAATTTCTAGGGAAAAGATTGAGACTTTGAGTCTTTGACATTAAACGTGAAAGGAGAGAAGGAGATGTAGTCGGTTACTAAAATTAAGAAAGGGAAATCTCAAATTTACTAAACTGTTGTTTAGTTTTCAAGGGTAAAATGTGAAATTCTCATTAAAAAGGGAGGGTGTAATTGGAAAAAAAATAGGCTACACCAAAACTAAGTTTTCCCTTTATTAATAGGTATATATATATATATATGGGCAATGCTACAACACACCCACCCTCTTTTATGAAGGTGTGTTTTAGCATTAAACACCTTCCATGTTTGGACAAAAAAAACCCAACATTTCCTTTTTAAAAACAAGTAAAATGAAGGGCAATTTTGTAATTCAAGTTTTTAATGTCAATTTTTATTTATTTATTTTTGATTTCACCTCTTCTCCTCCGATCTATTTCTGCCAATATCATGTGCTAAAACCAACTAGGTTCAACAATCTTATATTTTTTTCACTTATTTCTTTCGATTTTCATTTGAATGAAAATAAACACAATTTGTTTTTTTATATATTTATTAATTCCAAAAACACACACAGTTTGCAATTTGAACAATTTCATGGATCACCGGTTGGTGGTGGTGGCGTTTCCTTGGACTGATTCCAAATCGCAGACAAAAGCCATCGGAAAGGCCAGTTTTTATCGTTGAAGACGGAGGATTCGGCAGATCACTAATTCGTTTTTCTCATGACCGTGAGATTGAATCCAATAGAAATTGCCTTTTCACGGTTTCGAGGAAGCAGATGGAAATGGAGGATGTTGATGTGAGAGTTGAGAAGGAGGATGTGAGAGTGAAACAGAAACTAACATTTTTTTTTTGGAGTGCCGTTGCAGTAAAATAATTTGATTGTGAAGAAAATGAAAATAGATCGGAGGAGAAGACGTGAAATAAAAAATAAAAAATTGACATTAAAAAGTTGAATTACAAAATTGTCCTTCATTTTACTTGTTTTTAAAAAGGAAATGTTGGGGTTTTTTGTCCAAACATACAAGGTGTTTAATGCTAAAACACACCTTCATAAAAGAGGGTGGATGTGTTGTAGCATTGCCCTATATATATATATATATAAACACCTTTGTCAAAAAGAAAATTATACATATATATGGGAGGAAGCCCTCTCTATCATAAAAAAAAGTTATACACGCAAATTATTACAGTCCTAATATTCAAACTAATAAAAATAAATTATTACCATATTATAATTACTAAATTTCCACAATCATAATATTTTCACTAGGAATCTATTGGACACAGGATAAATTCTTCCCTTTCAACCGATATTTTTTTTCTATATACACAAGAGTTAGAGATTGAATTTCCATTTATTTATTTTTATGAACTATGGATATTTGAGTTTCTTTGTTGAAGAGTACTGTTCCAAAAAGAACACTCTTCATGAGGTATTTAGATCTATCTCGCTTAATTCAGCTAACACAAAAATAATGAGAAGAATAACAAAATATGCATCTTATAGGTTTTTGGAGTGATGAAGTGTTGAATGCTATTCAACTCTATTCTGATTTGGAAATAAATTCACATCCAATGGCTATGCAGGTTGCTAGCTAGTATGACCTTATCAAATGCTATTGTTAGTGATATTTCAGAAACAACAAGTTTTGAGTTATAAAAATGTAAAAGAAACTAAGCATATAGATTATGTGTTAAATATGTTTTTATCTTTATAAATATATCAAATTTTTAATTTTAATCCTTCTATTTTCACCACCATTTTTAGTCCATTCTTTTAAGTCAACTCTTGTGTAGATTTCATAGTTTAGAATATTATAAGAATCTCTAACAAAAAAAAAAATTATTTTACAAAACATAAATTAAATATGAATTTCTAACAAAACATAAATAATTCATATTCAATTTATATTTTCTAAAAAAATCCTCTTTTTTTTTTTTTTTTGAGAAATTCTTATAATATTCTAAACCTTTTGAAAAAATTTCATTCAAAAATATGAAGACTAGATATGAGTTGACTTAATAGCAGGGACTAAAAGTGCTGATCGAAAACTTTGGGGGACTAAAACGAAAAGTTGTTATATTTATAAAGAACAAAATCATATTTAACCTTAAAATATATACAGATGAGAAATAGAAAGCGACAACTATTATATATTTACTGCAATCGAAGAGTCTTATAAATAAAAGATTTTTGAAACAATAGAGAAAATAATATGCAAAAGGAAGGCCAATTATTTGATACTCATTCATAGGAAAACAATGGTTCCTTAAAAAAAAAAAAAAAAAAAAAAAGGTAGGAAATCCATTGAATTTTTTTTTTTTCATTGTTTTTTTCTTTTCATGATTAGGCTTATCCCTCACTTTATTTTTATTTTTATTTTATCTTTAATAAATTTTTGACTTAGGAAAACAAAAATAACTATGGGAAATAATGGTAGACAGATCCTCTTTCCATATGAAGGAATGAAGACGGTTGATGTGGAAGTATAACTTGGGAGCATATAAGCCAAATCTTATTCAACATTGCACGATTTTCGTTTTACTATTTACAATAAAAATTTCAAGTATTACCTGTGAATAAAAGTCTCCATAAATGTAAAGAGGCAATTGATCACGTTAATTTTTATCTTATTATTTAATTCTCAAAAAAATATATCGCTCATGTTCAGTTCAAGTATGACACAATATTTGGTCAATAAATATGCTATGAGAAGTTATTGGTATTCACCCTTCCTATAAATTAAAAACAATTAAATAAAAGTAAAAGATGTATTCACCTTAAATATTTTGTTGAGATGATAAGAAATTTCTTTCAGTGTCCCCGTGAACTTAACTCAGTTGGTATGGACAATGCATAATATATGCAAGGTTCGGAGTTCGAACCCCAGCCACCATAAAAAAAAAAAAAAAAAATCTTTTAAGAGGTTTTGATTTCAAGAAAAACATTAGCATAATATTTTTTCACCCAAATAAAATTGCATAGAGTATTATAGATACTAGTCGAATCAATAAATTCACACGTGTTTGAGAAAATCTACACTCCCCAATTCATTCATACGTTAACCGATCTTAGAACACACAACAAAGAAATCATAGAAGATTCAAATCAAAACGACTACTAACATGTTTGTCTTTACCATTTTATTTTATGTTTAATTGTATGTTTATTTTATCATATCTAGTTATAAAGTGGAGCTCATAGTGCGAAATATTTCTTTTTTATTGGCGATTTGTTTACCCTCACTCTGATTAGTGCCTCAAGGGAGATTTATTATTATATTATTTTCACTACTTTACCTCATTATCCTTTGATTAGTTTTTTTTAATTTTGCGGACATATCCACGGGTTTGAGGGAATTAATTCAATTGGATTTTTAACCTAAACTTATATGGAGTTTAAGTACGCATGTTGTGATGGAGGAGGATCAACCACTTTGTGTTTCTTAGCTAGAGGGCCCTTCCCACTTATATGGATATACAATATAACTTGGGGGAGACGACTGCTGTACCAATGAAGGAGATTCAATTGGGGCTATTTCATTTTTTATTTTATTTTTTTAGATTTCACTATTTGAGTAAATTTTCACATTAGTCTAAAATAAGGAAACTTATTTAGTCTTCGAAAAATGTAAAAAAGAAAATCAATTTTTTTTTGTCAAAATATAAAAATGACGTCTAACAAAAACATAAAAAAGAGTAATAGTCTTTTTTATAATATTTTAGTCCATATTTAGAAACTACATATTTTATCAATTATTGATTTGCGTAAGCAATTAATAGATTCAAATAATTTATACTAAGTAGTTTTTACCAGTTTAATTACATGGCCGATCAGATATATAGCTAGAACCAACATACCCACCGATTCGACCAGCCGGATTGTTCGCATCGATGGGGCTATTGAGCAATGAATGACATTTCACATCAAAGAAGATTGTTCGCATGCAATCAAGTCTTTCCACATCCGACAATCGCTGGATTACGATGTTATACACTCAGATCCAAGAAGATATGTCATTCAATGTACCCTCGAGACTTGTCTATTTAAGTTGAAAGCTTCCTTTAGAAAAAGGAGTGGCAAATGGAAGATTGGGACCATGATGGGTCCACACAATTGCACATCGACTTTAATGTCACAAGATCATCGCAAGCTCAACTACAAACTTATAAGCCAAAACATCAAAACACTTGTGCATGCAGATGCCTCGGTAACACCAAAATTGATCATTGCGCACATTAAAGAAAAGTTTAACTACACAACCACATATCGAAAGGCGTGGTTAGCAAAGAACGCTGTCATCAAATCTATTTACGGGAAATGGGAGGAATCATATAATGATCTTCCGCAATGGTTGAATGTGATGAAAGAGACAATGCCAGGGACCGTCTTTGATTTAACAACGCAAATTGACGAGAATGGAGAGACACAATTTCATCGTCTATTTTGGGCCTTCTATCCATGCATCCATGGGTTTAAGTATTGCAAACCAATTGTCCATGTCGACGGGATGTGGTTGTATGGCAAGTAGAAAGGGACATTGTTGCTTGCGGTAGCACAAGATGGAAATAACAAAACGATTCCAATCGCCTTTGCGCTTGTCGAAGGTGAGACAAAGGAGGGCTGGAGTTTTTTTGGAAAAATCTAAGAAGGCGGCACGTCACAAAAGGAATATCTGTCTGCATGGTCTCCGACAGCTCATGTGTACTGCATTCGACACATTAAGCAGAATTTCATGAGGACAATCAAGGATGGAGATCTTAAGGATGTTGTAAATAATATGGGTAAGGATATTATGTTACAGTTTTTTTTTATATCGTGTTATTATTAAATAGGTTCACTATCTAACTAATTGTTTTTTCTTAACGTGCAAAACATGCCCTAAACGTACCCTTGTTTGATTACTATCGTGGTGTAATCTATAAGGAAAATCAGCGTGCATTAGATTGGGTGGACAATATTCCGAAAGAAAAATGGACTCAAGCATATGACGAGGGTCGACGATGGGGCCACATGACAAGCAACATCGTTGAGTCGTGGAACTCTGTGTTTAAGGGAACACACAACCTACCTGTTACACCTATAGTTCAATCAACCTACTATAGGCTGGCATGTCTCTTTGCTGATAGGACTCAAAAAGCGTTTGCAAGGGCAGGTTTCGGAGATTTGTTCAGTGAATATTGCCAAAATGCGATTAAGGATGACACTGTTAAGTCTAACATCCATTATGTCGAACAGTTTGACCGAGAAAGGTATACCTTCTCAGTCCGTGAGACCGTCAACTACAGGGAGGGAAGGCCAATGGGAACTTTCATGGTGGACCTACGAGCGGGGTGGTGTGATTGTGGGAAATTTTAAGCTTTACATTTGCCTTGTTCCCATGTCATAGCCGCGTGTTCTTCATTTTGCCATGACTACACAACCCTTATTCCAGCTGTGTTCAAAAACGAGAGTGTTTACTCCATCTACAACACATCCTTCAAAGTAGTCCAGGACAAAAGTTATTGACTCCCATATGACGGTCCCGTGCTTTGTCATAATCCAAACATGCGAAGACTAAAGAAAGGTCGACCCAATAGTACCCGCATAAGGACTGAAATGGACGAGGAGGTGGTAGAGATGACTCCGACACCGAGACAGTGTGGGTTGTGTCAGTATACCGGTCATATTAGGAGAAATTGTCCGAGTATAAATAACCGGTAGTTAATAACATTATGTATTATGTGTTCAAATAAATTAATATGTTTTTATTTATCATTATTATTTGTGTTTTAAATAAACAAATGTTGCCCAAAAAAACAAAAAATGAAAAAAAAATAAAAAATCAGTCCCACCATTTGAAATGGCGGTAATGGAAAAAAATTAAAATAAAAAAAACAGTCGATCAATCATGATTTGACATGTGTCAGAGCGGCGGCTCATTCCCGCCGTTTTAAATGTCGGGAATGGGGAAAAGGACAAAAAAAAAAATGGGTCATTTTGGTGAATAATATTCATAGGGGGTCAGATATGTTTTTTTTTTAACAATAGGGTCAGAAAAAAAAAATTATTAGCTAACCTTGAGTGTGAACGTTTGCAATAAATGGCTTTAGCTATAGCTAGTAACTATTTCAATCGAACCCAACTTAATAGCAAATTCAACATCACTTCTTTGCTAGATATTGCTTTTAATTTCAATAACCTTATTGACATACTCCCTACAAATATAGGCTTTTATATTTTTTAACAATAAAATGTATTGGATATAACCCACTTGGATTGACTTAGTAATATTGACTTGGAATTTGAAAGTATGCTCATTCTCAAAATCTCAGGTTTGATTCTCTCTGATGTCAAATTGAGGGGGTTAGTTTAACTTCTCAAAAAAAAAAATGTATTGAATATATAATAAAAGTTGCATAACCCACAACTAGCGAAAACTGTAAGGGCACTTGACCCACTATATGAAGAAGGGAATTCGAAAAAGAGTTAAAGAAGGGGTGATATTAATTTGGCAAACAATCTTACGAGAGACATGAAAAGTTAGAAATGACAAGATTTTGAACAACGTAGTAGTTTATGTGGTGGAGGTCGCTAAAATTAAAGTGACAGTGTGGCATGCAACATTTTAACCATATGACAACGCCTTTTTTTTCCTTGTGTAATTTTTTTTTTTTTTGATATAATATATCAAGACAAAAGTTATAAATTTCATTGTTGTAATACATCAATTTTTAGTTTTTTTTTTTTTTTTTTTTTTTTTTGCAGCACATTGGTTGATACTCGTTCTTACAGGGAGAAATTATAATAGGATTTTTTTTATAATTTATCCATTAAAGCTACACCTTAAAATCGTTCTCGTTGAATTTCTTTTTATTTAAATGACATATACTAATTAAATTGTTCTCTTTTCTATGTGATAAAATAGAACAATTATATTATATTAATAAAAAATATAAATATAGAGAGGAAAACCGTTCTCTATAGGTTTTGAACAAGCAAAAAATTTAACGATCCTCGTTTGTTTTTCTCTAACCTTTTCATTATTCTTTTTTGGGAGTCTTTTCACGATTTGTGGAGACATCCTCTTTATTGTATGGGTGACATGCATGTAATTTGTTTGGTGCTTTATGTTTAGGTGGTGGCATCTTTGTTAGGTGTTGTGGTGTTGTAACAGATATTAGAGGATTCATCACTTTAGCTAATTCTTCGTATTCACTATTTTTATCAATCAAAAGTTAAGTATCAAACTGCAACTCCTAAATCACGATCTTGTTTCCAAACTTTAGAATTATTTCCAAAAATTGTACAACCAATTGAATAAAATTCAACCAACCAACTAAAATCGAGTTGTGGAAGTTGAGGAAGGCAACACGTTTCTGCGTAGATGACGCAGCTGAAATGGGCGGAGCCAAAACAGCCCATGGCGGCGACTGAATCTAGATATCATTTTGGAATATAGGGTTTCATCGGTTCCTTTTCTGTGTAAAGATGAAATCGAAAATACGATTGAACAAAAGAAATAAAAAAAACTCAGGAGATTTCAAGAGAAGATAGATTGTTGATTAGAAAAGAAAAACACAGAGAAAATGGTGAGGGAAGAGGGATAACAAAAACTAAGAGAAACGCGTTATATACGAGATGAGAAGGGATATTAAAAAAATAGAAAGAAAAAAAAAGAAAAACTGACAATTACAGTTGTGTCCTTTAATTTTAATTCGTCAAAAAAAATAAAAATAAAGGTCTTTATGTCCAAGTGAAAAGGTGCTGATTGCTAAAATAGACCTTCATGAAAATGAGTGGATCTATTGTATCAAACTCCTACATATTATTGAATTATCCAAAAAGTTACTTTTTAAGTTATACATATATACCTTCCTTCAAAAAAGTTATACATATATACCATTTTTACTATCCCTCGAAAAAAAAAAGTTATACATATATACGTTTGTCATTAAGAAATATATATATATATATATATATATATATATATATATATATATATATATATATAAACACCTTTGCCAAAAAGAAAATTATATATATATATATGCGTGTGTGGGAAATTATCACAGTCCTAATATTCAAACTAATAAAAAAAATTATTACCATATTATAATTACTAAATTTCCACAATCATAATATTTCCACTAGGAATCTATTGGACACACAGGATAAATTCTTCCCTTTCAACCGATTTTTTTTTTCTATATACACAAGAGTTAGAGATTGAATTTCCATTTATTTGTTTTTATGAACTATGGATATTTGAGTTTCTTTGTTGAAGAGTACTGTTCCAAAAAGAACACTCTTCATGAGGTATTTAGATCTATCTCGCTTAATTCAGCTAACACATAAAAATAGTGAGAAGAATAACAAAATATGCATCTTATAGGTTTTTGGAGTGATGAAGTGTTGAATGCTATTCAACTCTATTCTGATTTGGAAATAAATTCACATCCAATGGCTATGCAGGTTGCTAGCTAGTATGACCTTATCAAATGCTATTGTTAGTGATATTTCAGAAACAAGAAGTTTTGAGTTATAAAAATGTAAAAGAAACTAAGCATATAGATTATGTGTTAAATATGTTTTTATCTTTATAAATATATCAAATTTTTAATTTTAATCCCTCTATTTTCACCACCACTTTTAGTCCATTCTTTTAAGTCAACTCTTGTGTAGATTTCATATTTTAGAATATTATAAGAATCTCTAACAAAAAAAAAATATTATTTTACAAAACATAAATTAAATATGAATTTCTAACAAAACATAAGTAATTCATATTCAATTTATATTTTCTAAAAAAATCCTCTTTTTTTTTTTGAGAAATTCTTATAATATTCTAAACCTTTTGAAAAAATTTCATTCAAAAATATGAAGACTAGATATGAGTTGACTTAATAGTAGGGACTAAAAGTGCTGATTGAAAACTTTGGGGGACTAAAACAAAAAGTTGTTATATTTATAGAGAACAAAATCATATTTAACCTTAAAATATATACAGATGAGAAATAGAAAGCGACAACTATTAGATATTTAAATAATTATTTTACTGCAAGTGAAGAGTCTTATAAATAAAAGATTTTTTGAAACAATAGAGAAAATAATATGCAAAAGGAAGGCCAATTATTTGATACTCATTCATAGGAAAACAATGGTTCCTTAAAAAAAAAAAAAAAAAAAAGAGGAAAGAAATGGTAGAAAATCCATTGAATTTTTTTTTTATTTTTTTTCATTGTTTTTTTCTTTTCATGATTAGGCTTATCTCTCACTTTATTTTTATTTTTATTTTATCTTTAATAAATTTTTGACTTAGGAAAACAAAAATAACTATGGGAAGTAATGGTAGACAGATCCTCTTTCCATATGAAGGAATGAAGACGGTTGATGTGGAAGTATAACTTGGGAGCATATAAGCCAAATCTTATTCAACATTGCACGATTTTCGTTTTACTATTTACAATAAAAATTTCAAGTATTACCTGTGAATAAAAATCTCCATAAATGTAAAGAGGCAATTGATCACGTTAATTTTTATCTTATTATTTAATTCTCAAAAAAATATATCGCTCATGTTCAGTTCAAGTATGACACAATATTTGGTCAATAAATATGCTATGAGAAGTTATTGGTATTCACCCTTCCTATAAATTAAAAACAATTAAATAAAAGTAAAAGATGTATTCACCTTAAATATTTTGTTGAGATGATAAGAAATTTCTTTCAGTGTCCCCGTGAACTTAACTCAGTTGGTATGGACAATGCATAATATATGCAAGGTTCGGAGTTCGAACCTCAGCCACCATAAAAAAAAAAAAAAAAATCTTTTAAGAGGTTTTGATTTCAAGAAAAACATTAGCATAATATTTTTTCACCCAAATAAAATTGCATAGAGTATTATAGATACTAGTCGAATCAATAAATTCACACGTGTTTGAGAAAATCTACACTCCCCAATTCATTCATACGTTAACCGATCTTAGAACACACAACAAAGAAATCATAGAAGATTCAAATCAAAACGACTACTAACATGTTTGTCTTTACCATTTTATTTTATGTTTAATTGTATGTTTATTTTATCATATCTAGTTATAAAGTGGAGCTCATAGTGCGAAATATTTCTTTTTTATTGGCGATTTGTTTACCCTCACTCTGATTAGTGCCTCAAGGGAGATTTATTATTATATTATTTTCACTACTTTACCTCATTATCCTTTGATTAGTTTTTTTTAATTTTGCGGACATATCCACGGGTTTGAGGGAATTAATTCAATTGGATTTTTAACCTAAACTTATATGGAGTTTAAGTACGCATGTTGTGATGGAGGAGGATCAACCACTTTGTGTTTCTTAGCTAGAGGGCCCTTCCCACTTATATGGATATACAATATAACTTGGGGGAGACGACTGCTGTACCAATGAAGGAGATTCAATTGGGGCTATTTCATTTTTTATTTTATTTTTTTAGATTTCACTATTTGAGTAAATTTTCACATTAGTCTAAAATAAGGAAACTTATTTAGTCTTCGAAAAATGTAAAAAAGAAAATCAATTTTTTTTTGTCAAAATATAAAAATGACGTCTAACAAAAACATAAAAAAGAGTAATAGTCTTTTTATAATTTTTATAATATTTTAGTCCATATTTAGAAACTACATATTTTATCAATTATGGATTTGCGTAACCAATTAATAGATTCAAATAATTTATACTCCAAGTAGTTTTTACCAGTTTAATAGAACCAACATACCCACCGATTCGACCAGCCGATTTTTAAAACTATCAATATAACGAACAAAAATATTTTATCCAAAATGACATTCAATAAAATACAAAGGGAATATATTTTTTATTTTTTATTTTGATGATTGTTTACTCTTGAGATATTGATCTTGGGTAAAACACACCTTGCAAAGTAAATGTTAAATATTGAAAGCTAAGTTGCCGTCTATTCTCTAATCTCTATAAATAGCCATTAATTAGATAGGCACCACCATAACACAACCATTCACCTCTTCCAAAATAGTTGAATTACATTTCCTCTTCCAAAATTTCCAAATCATGGCTAGTTCAATCCTTGTCAAGGTTACTTGTTTGGCTATGATATGCTTGGTTTTGAGCATTCCACTAGCCAATGCTGTCATTACATGTCCTGATGCGGACATAACTTTAAAGTCATGCCTTCCGTACGTAGCACACCCAACTCAATGGCCCCCTCTAGAATGTTGCACTGCGGTTCTCGGCCTAACTGCCCGAGCTGTAACTCGCGAAGATCGTCAAGCGGTTTGCAAATGCCTTTTAGGCCTTATGAATGGCATACCTGGGCTCGATCTTACCGCCTTTGCTGCCGTCCCTATTCTCTGTGCTGCTAACATAGGCTATATTATTCGCCCTAACATGGACTGCAACTCGTACATCTCTCACCATCAACCCTCTTTTTCTATTTCATATATACAATATGCCGTGTTGATATACATTTACAATATATGTTAGTGATTAAAAAAGATTCACACATGCATGAGTGTGCATATATATATATATATATATATATATATTTGCGCGTGTGTTTTAGAACCATTTATAACGAAAACTAATATCAATTTCACTATACTAATTGCAGGGTACCCTAGTATTGAGCAGCTTGAAGGGTTGGTGCTTAATGAATAAGTAATACTTGGTTTGTGGTAAAACCAATATAGACAGAATAAAGGAGATGAAGTTACTCTTACAAAAAAATGGTTTAATTTCTCCGATTGTAAGTCGAACCGAAATATATAATTAAATAAAATCTGAAATATTTTCTTGGCTCTCAAAAATCCCTCTTTAGTGCCTTGGAGATTAAGAAACATATGGCTGAACTGTTTGCATTTAACCCTTAGCATGAATTTTATGGCTACTCATACTTATAGGGAGGGTAATCAATGCGCGAACACTCTAGCTAGTTTCGGCTTTAATGTTAGCAATTTTAAAGTTTGGACGGAAATCCCTGATTGCATTAGGGCTGAATACGGCAAAAATAGGCTAGGGTTACCCTTGTTTAGATTTGTTCCTCATTAAGGAGGTTTTGGTTTCATCCCCTCCTTCCTTTGTATTTTCTAGCTACTTTGTTAGGTTAAAAAAAAAACTGAAATATTTCAATTCAAAATAATCATGGACATTAGGATGTACTGTCATCTCTCATAATTCTTACATTGAATTGAATTAGTTACATTTTACAGTAATTATCACTGTAGTGCCTACCTGTGTGTTGCACCAAGTTAATTCTATTTAGAATAATATTTAATAGATTATAAAATAGTGACAAATTAAGAGATTAACAATCTTAATCGGATTATCTAGTGGGAAGAAGATCAAAAGGGGGTCGGGTTACATTATAATGGACCAACATTTTTTTTTTAATTGTGCCTTGTTTGATTTTCTCAAGCATTTTCATTATTCCTTTGAGAGATGATAAAAGGGATAAGAAAGATAGAAACTTGATGAAACCCTGTCATGTTTTCGTCTTTATCTGTGGATGAAACGTCTCTTGCAATTGTAATTTGGAACGTCCATACTCCCATTTTCATTGGTTTTTTTTTTTTTGTCCTGAGAAGAAAAACAATAGAGCCGCTCAATCCTCAATTCTCATTAGCAATTGTAAAATAGAAAGAGAGTGAAACTGCCATAAATCACCCTGTTAAAGCATACTCATGTGATTTTTTTTCAAAAGAAGATTCATGAGGTTAACAAAATAAGATAAAAAAAAGTGCATTAATGAATACTACAATTGAACAGTTTGAATTGAAAAGGACATTTAGATGAAAAATCCAATCTAAATTCAGGAAATTTAAAATAGTCTCATAGTAGAAGAAGAAAGCAAAGAAAAAGAATTACATCGGTATATCATTATAGAGTGCGACGTCATGTTGTTAACTAAAACTAAAATACAAAGAACTCTACTTCGATGTTGATAGTTATTCGTTGTAGTTGTTGGGAGCAAGCATACGTTACACATTTGAGAATTGCAATAATCAAATTAAATCTAGTCAAAACACCTTGAATTCAAATCCTAATTCTCTCAAAGCCATGTTATGCTCTACTTGTTATGTCTAACCTAAATAAATAAACGCTTGTATGAAAAGAAAGGAAAATAGAAGAATTGGACAGAAAAAAATTAACGAAAAATAAAGAGACAAAATATAGTTTAAAGTTCTCTCAAAAAAGATACAGTTTGAAGTAATGACGTAAATCACTAACCATTTACCACAGTTTCATGTTCTCCAATTTGAACCCTCTCTTAATTCCTTTCCAAACAGAAAACTGAAAAATGGAAGATAGTCAGATAGATAAGTACTTTGTATGATCACTACATCGGGTTGCTGCATCTTGACTCGGTGTGATGTGGTTCTTGCACCGACTATGTTAAAATCGTTGCAGCATCGTAATGTGGGTTTACACACAATTGTGGCCTGATGCGGTCATGGAAGGATGAAGGTTCATTTAAAGACCAAAATCCATTGAGTTATCAAAGAAATTAAGAGTGCGTATGCAAATTTTGTATTTTATGAGACCCTCCCCGTCTTTTTTCTTCTAGTATGATGGCTTCATTCATTAGAAAAATAAGCACTCATAAGGATTTCATCCCTCATCTGAAAAATAATAATACGAGTACAATGTGCGTAGTTTTAGCGACTAAACAATATCCATGTTTGATTTCAAAAATTACAAATCTTCATAAGCATAGCACATTTCCTTGACCCGGCTAAATTGTATAGATAGATTTATGTCATCATCTAAGATACATCATGATAACTATATAAGAGTAAGTTCCATGTTACCTATAAAAAAAGTCACCAACCTTCACAATTGATCCAATATAGATGATCCCCGATTATATACATCTATTTAAAGAACTTCAACAAAATAAATCAAATTGAAAAAATCAACATGTCACAACAATCCTTTAAGCTCAAAACCATAAAAAGTTTCATCAAGTTTCTACTTCACCAGCAACATGACCGCTATGATCCATAAGGTTTCAATATTCTTCTGTTTTAACCATATTTTTGATCTAAAAGTAGGAAATAAATATGTAAAAAAGAAGAGAGTGGAGGGTTGAACCCGCGACCCTAAGCAATTTCTCGCACCCCCTTACCATTGCAATAGTGAAATCTTACTAATATAGTACATCTATTATACTATATAACTTAATCTTGGGGATACCGTGGCTCTCGCCGACCACCAAAGAGATCCGCCACTGCCTGACTCCCGTTTGATCGTCAACTAATTATCGTATTTCAAAATTAACTTGTGAGGACAATCAAAAGTTGCATCTAAACTCTCATTGTATTTTGTGGGTTGGAGGGATATGTTGATTAAACACTCCAGCACAAGGTGTTAATATTTTGACAATGAGAGTTTAATCAAAATATTAACAAAAATTAAGCACCACCCAAGCATGACATAGGGTTTAGGCACCAATCATGAAACTGATAAGGGAAAATTGTAAATTTTGCCTTATGCTACCAGAAGGAAAAAAATTATGTTTTTCAATAGCTTAAGAGGAGTATTCTCATCACCACGGAAATTCTGTTATTTCTTTCCTTCCATACGACCCAAGATGTCGCAAACCAAATCAAAGACATAAAAGACTTCCTCCGATTTCCATAGCCTGAAGTTGAACTTAACTGCATAAAAAGATTCATAATTGATGACGGTAAAGTTGTGTAAACCCATAGCCAATGTCGAACCATTTGCCAAAGTTGGTCAAATATACCACAATTTAAAAATAAATGATCAACAGTTTCCTGCACTTCGCATCCACCGACACACATCTGATCATCATGGTGAATGATCCCCTGTCGAAACAAATTACCCTTCGTAGGCAACCTATTCCAAAAGAGGCGTCATAAGACACATGTTAAGGGACCAAATGTATAAATTATGTGTTGGAAATTGTGCCAATTAAGAATATTATAAGAATATCTCACCAAATAATTGATTATTTTACAAACATAAATTAAATATGAATTTCTAACAAAACATAAATATTTCATATTAATTCATATTTAATTTATATTTTGTTAAAAAATTCTTATAATATTCTAAACCTCTTTGTAAATTTTCATTCAAAAATATGAAGGCTAGATATACGAGTTGATTTAATAGTATGGACCAAAAATGATGATTGAAAACTTTTAGGACTAAGACTTTTAAATAAAAAAGAGGGACTAAAACGAAAAATTGTTATATTTATAAAGACCAAAAGTCAATTTCTATGGTACACTCAATAAAATTGAGTGTACCAGCACACCCATATGTTAAATGAATAGTTTAATGAGTTATTTTTTTTAGAAAAAAATATATTTTCTATTGGTTACAATTATAATAATTATATTTTATTTCTCAAAAGTGTCGGCAAATCAAAATTCAAATTTTTTTAATTTTTAATACCCATAATAGTGAATATTGATTATTATTTTTGGATAAAATGTTAAAAAATTAGTATGATTCTTATAAAGGATGAATTGACATTTTTTCTTATAAAATAATATTTTCTAAAATATAAAAGTTGATAAATATCTCTTTATTACAGAAAAATGATCGATAACTTATTGATTTATGAAATAGGTGTACCGATATACTTTAATTTAAGGATGTATCATAAAAACTCCCAGAACAAAATCATATTTAACCTTACAATATATAAAGATGAGAAAGAGAAAGCGACAACTATTAGATATTTAAATAATTGTTTCACTGCAAGTGAAGCCTTAGATATAAAAGATTTTTAAGATAATAGGGAAAATAATATGCAAAAGGAAACCCAATTCGTAATACTCACTCATTAAAAAATGGTAGAAAATCTATTGAGGAATTGAATGTTTTAGTTTTTTATTTTTCTTTTCATTGTTTTTTTTTCTTTTCATGGGTTAGGAGGCTTATCTCTTACTTTTTTTGTTTTTTTTATTTTATCTTTAATAAATTTTTGTCTTAGGAAAACAAAAGTAATTATGGGAAATAATATCCTTCAAATAAAACTATGGGAAATAATAGTGGAGAGATCCTCTTTCCATATGAATGAATGAAGACGGCTGATGTGGAATTGTATAACTTGGGAGCGTATAACCCAAATCTTATTCAACATTGCACGATTTTCGTTTTACTATTTACTAGGTAGGACACTTAGAATAAGTTCTTCCCTTACAACCATATTTTTTTTTCTATATACACAAGAGTTAGAGATTGAATTTCCATTTATTTGTTTGTATGAACTATGGGTATTTGAGTTTCTTTGTTGATGAATGTTTCAAAGAGAATGTTCTTCACGAGATATTTAGATCTATCTCATTTGATTCAGCGAACACATAAAAATAGAGAAAATAATACCAAAATATTCATCTTATAGGTTCTTGGAGTGAGTAAGCGTTACGAGAGAATGCTCTTCAACTCTATTCGGATTTGGAAATAAATTCACATCCAATGGCTATATGGTTGCTAGCTAGTACTATCAAATGCTATTATTAGTGATATTTCAGAAACAGGTTTTGAGTTATAAAGATGTAAAAGAAATTAAGCATATAGATTATGTGTTAAATATGATTTTATTTTTTAACTTTTAGCCCCCCAAACAATTTTCGCCACCACTTTTAGTCCCTTCTTTCAAGTCAACTCTTGTATAGCCTTCATATTTAAGAACATTATAAGAATCTCTCACCAAAAAATTGATTATTTTACAACAGATACATTAAATATGAATTTCAAACAAAACATAAATAATTCATATTTAATTTATATTTTGTTAAAAAACTTCTTTTTTTTTTTGAAGAAATTCTTCTAATATTCTAAACGTTTGTGAAATTTTTTATTCAAAAATATGAAAGCTAGATATATGAGTTGACTTGATATAGTAAGGATCAAGAGTGATGATTGAAAACTTTTGAAGATTAAAAGTTTTAAAAAAATAGAGGGACTAAAACAAAAAATTGTTATATTTATAGAGAACAAAAACAGATTTAACCTTAAAATATATAAAGATGAGAAAAAGAAAGTGAAACTATTAGATATTTAAATAATTGTTTTACTGCAAGTGAAGAGCCTTAGACCTAAAAGATTTTTAAAACAATAGAGAAAATAATATGCAAGAGGAAGCCCAATTACGCAATACTCACTCTTAGGAAAAAAATGGTTGAAAATTTATTGAGGAAATTTTTTATTTTTTTATTTTTCTTTTCATTGTTTTTTTCTTTTCATGGGTTACGCTTATCCCTCACCTTTTTTTTGTTTGTTTTTTATTTTATCTTTATTAAGTTTTTGACTTAGGAAAACAAAAATAACTACGGGAAATAATGGTAGAGAGATCCTCTTTCCATATGAAGGAATGAAGACGGTTGATGTGGAAGTATAACTTGGGAGCATATAAGCCAAATCTTATTCAACATTGCACGATTTTCGTTTTTCTATTTACAATAAAAATTTCAAGTACTTGTGAATAAAAGTCCCCATAAATGTAAAGAGGCAATTCATCACGTAATTTTTATCTTATTATATTATCTGATTTTAAAAAAAAATATATCGCTCACGTTCGGTTCATGTACGACACAATATTTGGTCAATAAATAAGCTATGAGAAGTTTTTTTTTTTTTTTTTTTAAGAAATGAAATATATTAAAGAAACAATCAGTCCCTCAAGCACAAGGTGTGCTGCTGAAGGGAGCTGAAAAATGTTAATTACAATACAGTAAGCCTATAAACAACCATAAATCAAAAACAAACATTACATGACAGTGTAAACAACATAGGCAGTTTTGTCTCTAAAAAGGATAGTTAAAAGCAAACATGATGAAGTTTGCTTTCAACCACCAATACGATTGAAATTTAACCCTTTTAAGAAGAGCTTCAAGATGATCAATGTGATTTTAGAAAATTATACTGTTGCGATCTTTCAATATAACAAATAAGACCAAAACCCATATAATAGTAAAAGCTGTTCTAGAATTCCTTGAGAAACCTGCAAGAGCACAAAACTGATTAGCATGTGTATTTAAATTGCCATGTAAAATCGTAACAATACCAAACCAATGCAATATCAAGAGCCATAACCGACCATAATGGTCACATATGCTTTCTCAAAATCACCTTAAACATAAGTAAATATTTCTTTTTACACTTCGCATCATCAACTAATTCATTTGCTATCAAAACCTCATCCAGAATTCGTCTACCCTTGATAAAGGCATACTGAGAAGCAGACACAACATTGGGAACACCATTCTTAAATGGTTTCTTTCTACAAATTAAAAACAATGAAAAAAAAGTTCACCTAAACTATTTCGTTAAGATAATAAGAAATTTCTTTCAATTTAGTTAGAGGTTTTGACTTTTGATTTTAAGAAAAGCATTAGCATAATATTTTCACCCAAATAAAATTGCATGATTGAGTATTATAGATACTAGTCGAATCAATAAATTCACACGTGTTTGAGAAAATCTACATACGTCAAATATCAATTCATACTTTAACCGATCCTAGAACACATAACAAACCTGAGCTAAGCTCGTAAAGACTGAAATCAAGACGACTATTAGCATGTTTGTCTTTTCTATTTTATTTTATGTTTTATTGTATATTTATTTTATCATATCTAGTTATATAAAGTGGGATAACAATCAAATAAAGATTTAGCTTATGTTGCTCATTGTGCGAAATATTTCTTTTTTATTGACGATTTGTTATCACAATCAAATAAAGATTTAGCTTATTATATTATTTTCACTACTCTACCTCATTATCCTTCGATTAGTTTTAATAATTTTGGGGACAAATCCACGGATTTGAAGGAATTGATTCAATTGGATTTTTTGACTAAACTTATGGAGTTTTTTTAATAATAGGGGTTTGAACCTCAAACCTTACATATATTATACATTGTCTATACTAACTGAACTAAGTTCACGAGAACAAACTTATGGAGTTTAAGTACGCATGTTGTTATTTGTATATTTGCCAATGATATTCTAAGGTTTAACCACTTATTTTGATGGAGGAGGATCAATCACCTTGTGTTTCTTAGCTAGAGGGTTCTTCCCTATTGAGCACAAGCAATGGATATACAGTAGTATAATTTGGGGAGACGACTGTTGTACCCGTCCATGGAGATCCAATTGGGGCTAATTCATTTTTTTATTTTATCTTTTAGATTGAGTAAATTTTCACATTAGTCTTTATAGAAAATAAGGAAACTTATTTAGTCTGCAAAAAATGTAAAAAATAAAATGAAGTTCATTTTATTTTTTGTCAAAAAAGGAAAATGACATCTAAAAAAAAACATAAAAATGAGTAATATTCTTTTTTTTTTTTCATAATAATTTTTATGATATTTGTCCATATTTAGAAACTACATATTTTATCAATTATTGATTTGTGTAACCAATTAATAGATTCAAATAATTTTAAATAAATAATTTATGCTCCAGTAGTTCACGAGTTTGAATTAAAGACTAATTTTTCAAGGGAATCCAAATTAATTTTTTTATCCGAAAAATCATTTATCTCACTTTATTTGATTGTTGCACATACATTGTAAAGTGTTTATAATTTCCCAAGAATTAATTATTTTTCCTACCAATACAAAAATATATATTTGACTTTCGCGTTAGATATCCACTTCCTATATATTATTATAAGTTGTTTTGACATTTTCACATATATTAAAAAAATATAGTAATAAGTAATATTATAAAATTATTTTTCATAAATGACATGTGAAAGAGAGATTAAACAAATAAACAATAAAAAATTATAATAAGAAAATAACGTTAATGATGCATTGATATCGTAAAATAATATAATCGTGAGAGAGTATAACCATAGCTTTAAAATTTGGCTCGATCATCATCTCGATAGAGATATTGTATCATTGTTTAATGGTCGAATCATTGAGTCAATGGTTGAACAACATGACTAAGGAGATTAAATATGATTGAACCATTGTTTTTAAAGACAAAGGAAATTGTAGCAGCAGCTATAACCCCATATGATGAACTAACCACTTAGAAACTAAAAAAAACTAACATGTAATTTATAGGCTAAATTACACCAGGGGTCCTTTAAGTTTGAAGTTTGTTACAAATTGGTCCTTTAAGTTATTTTAGCCACACATAAGTCATTTAAGTTTGAGGTTCGTAAGAGATTAATCACTTAAGTTATTTTGGTAACACGTAAGTCCTTTAAGTTTGTAAACGTTTTCGATTTAGTCATTCAGTTAACCAAACATTACAAAAACGATGATGTGGCAGAAGGACTAAAACTTCAAGGACTTATGTGTTACCAAAATAACTTAAAGGATCAATTTGTTATGAACCTCAAACTTAAAGTACTTATGTGTGACCAAAATAACTTAAAGGGTCAAGCTGTTACAAACCTCAAACTTAAAGGACCTCTAGTGTAATTTAACCTAATTTATATATTAATATTTTTTTTGAAGGAATTTATATATTAATATTTGTATAGCTATAATTTTTTGTAAAGAAATAGATTTTGTTTTGCATATTTATTAATATTAATATTATATGTAGATTTTCTAAACAAAAATATATGTATATTTTCTTTTGGGAGGGAGAGATGATATATATATATGATTATTGTGTAAATATTATATTTAATAATGATGTGCTTTTTTTTAACAAAGAAAGACGATGTGTTGTTCTGCAAAAAAAAAAAAAAAAAAAATTTTGAGGAACTGTTCCTATGCAAAAATGAAGATGTATATACTAACATA
Source organism: Medicago truncatula (assembly GCF_003473485.1). Lineage (NCBI taxonomy): Eukaryota > Viridiplantae > Streptophyta > Magnoliopsida > Fabales > Fabaceae > Medicago > Medicago truncatula. Next base: position 33,965,613 of record NC_053048.1, read on the forward strand.
TTACATATTTCATTTGTTGACTAGTATTAAACCGTGAATAATGGGATTGTCTGAAAATTGGCTGAATCGTCGGTTTTTACAAATTTAATTGCATCTGATTTGATATATAGCTCGACCTAACATACCCATTGATTCGACGGGCCCGTCTTAGCCGGTTTTTAAAACTATCATTATAACAAAACAAAAATATTTTATCCAACATGACATTTAATAAAATACAAATGATTGTTTGTTTACTCTTGAGATATTGATAGTAGGTAAAACACTCCTTGCACAGTAAATATTAAATATTGGAAGCTGAGTTGTCATCTATTCTCTATAAATAGCCATTAATTAGATGGGCACCATAACACATTCATTCGCCTCTTCCAAAATAGTTGAATTACATTTCCTCTTCCAAAATTTCCAAATCATGGCTAGTTCAATGCTTGTCAAGGTTACTTGTTTGGCTATGATATGCTTGGTTTTGGGCATTCCACTAGCCAATGCTGTCATTACATGTCCTGATACGGATATAACTTTAACGGCATGCCTTTCGTACGTAGCATACCCAAATCCACCTCCCCCTCAACCATGTTGCGATGCAGTTCTCGATGTAACTGCCCAAGCCAGAACTCGCGAAGATCGTCAAGCTGTTTGCAGTTGCCTCAAAGGCCTTATGATCGGCATACCTGGACTCGATCTTACCGCCTTGGCTGCCCTCCCTAAAGTCTGTGGTGCTAACATAGGCTATGAGATTAGCCCTGGCATGGACTGCAGCAAGTACATCTCTCACCATCAACCCTCTTTTTCTATTTCATATATACATTATTCCATAAAATATATATAATATGCCGTGTTGATATACATTTACAATATTTGTTTTAGGTATTAAAAAAAGTAATAGATTTATAAAGAAAACTAATATCAATTTCACTTTACTAATTGCAGGATAAACTAGTATTGAGCAGCTTGAAGGGTTGGTGCTTATTCAATAAGTAATACTTGGTTTGTGCTAATAACCAATACAGACAGAATAAAGGAGATGATGTTACTCTTACAAAAAATATGGTTTAATTTCTCCGTTTGTAAGTTGTAACCGAAATATATAATTAAATAAACTCTGAAATATTTCAATTCAAAATAATCAATATCTGATGCACATTTGGATTTACCATCATCTCTCTTAATTCTTACATTGAATTGAATTAGTTACATTTTACGTAATTGCACGAAGTTAATTCTATTGAGAGCAATTTTTAATAGAATATAAAATAGTGACAAAATAAAAGATTAACAATCTTAATCGGATAATCTAGAGGGAAGAAGATCAAAAGGGGGTGGGTTACATTATAATTGTACCTTGTTTGGGTTTCTCTAACATTTTCATTATTCCTTTGAGAGTCTTTTCCCATTATTCTAGTCTTTTTCTTTGAAACGTGTACTTGTGAACCATCATCCTTTTTCATTGTTACATAACCTACAATTAACCTAAAATAAAGAAGGGATTCAAAAACAAGTTAAAGAAGGGGTATTAATTTTGCAAACGATCCTATGAGATAGGAAAAGTTAAAAATGACGAGATTTTCAACAACGTCGTAGTTTGTGTAAGATTTTAACCATATGACAACACCTTTTCTTTTTTTCTTTTACTGTAAATTTTTATTTGATAGAATATCAACGACAATTTCTAGTTATTATAGTCAATCTTACATATGGCATGGCATCAAATTACAAATAGAGGAAATGACTCAAAACTCCATCTGGTTAATCAACAATGATCAAAGCGCTTAACATTCTGTCTAATGTGAACCACACCCTCAACACCAAACTTTCCAATGTCATTGGGTTATTTCACATTTTATATATTCCTTGGTAACATGAATATATGTTTATACTTAATTACTAGCTCATCTATTCAAATATGTTTTCTAGATATGATGGTTACCCAATAATTTTTTTGTCATAGCATTTATCTTCATAAACAAGCTTCGTTCTTTATGCATTTATGTGGTATACAGGTTTTGCTATTGAAGAAATAGAGAAAGATAAAAGGTTAACTAATGTGAAGGCAAGTGTTTTGATGACTGCAGAGATAATGTCAGAATATGAGCAAGTTCCAGGATCGTTATGGTTGGATGGTTTTGGAAAATATAGCCCCAAAGAAAGCTATTGAGTGTTGTCTTTAATTATCATGCTTGACAGGTCTTAGAATGTTAGTCAAATAGTGTTTGGTGCTATGCGAATGTGTTGCTGCTTTTTAGTAATAGTGTTTTATTGAACTGATTGATTGTTACGAAATATGTGTAAATTGGTAGTTTGATTAATTGTGATTGAATATATATTGTTACGTTATTGTGAATTGTTTAGTAATTAGTGTGTAATCACTATTGATAGTGAATTAATGCCTATTTTGAAAACTAATCAACATTTTAAATATATATTTTATGTGGAAAATTCTATGGTGAAGTTATAAAAATGATTTTTTTGGTGAAGTTAACACTATAACATCAAAAATGTAATGAGTAACACCCCACCGTTTGTACAATGAAATCAAAAGTTCAGTCCTCATAGTATTATCAATTTATCAGATTAACAAGACTATACTTAATCTAATTTTATCCTACCTTGTTATAAGTGTAACACCCCACAAAGTGTAACACTTAAAACTATCACATAATATTATCAACTATGTTTGCATGTTAAAGATTCCAACGATAAAATAGTACCTGTAAGTCCAAGATGTTGCAAGCATTACTAGATGAATTACTATTGATCATTAATCAGTAATCAATAATTTAAAAATAAAATCAAACATTAAAATCAAAATTAATCTTTTCAAAAAAAGTCAATTTCCTGACTGCACCGTAGAAGCTCCTATTTTATGTATCTAGATTAATCACTTTTTGATTAGATACCAGGAAAAAAATAGTTCAAAAATATATGTAACTAAGAAACTGCTACGAATTTCCTAGGCTTAAATGCTCTTTTGGTCCCTTAACTATTTAATTGGTATCGCTTTGGTCCCTTAACTAAAAAAAAGATTGTTTGAGGATTTTAAGTTTTTTTTAGTCTCGTTTTGGTCCCTTCTGTTAGGTTTCCGTTAGTTTTAATAAAAAATGTTAAGTGTGGACACGTGTCACCTTGTCATTGGCTCTGAGATTTTTGTTTTTTTACAAAAAAAAAAGAATATATTTTTAAAAAAAAAAACCTTAGAGCCAATGACAAGGTGACACGTGTCCAGGAGTTAACTTTTTTTTAAAACCCTAACGGAAACCTAACAGAAGGGACCAAAACGAGACTAAAAAAAAATTTAAAATCCTCAAACAATCTTTTTTTTAGTTAAGGGACCAAAGCGATACCAATTAAATAGTTAAGGGACCAAAAGAGCATTTAAGCCAATTTCCTACGAACATGTGGCTAGTGATTTGCTTCAAAATTATTGAGGAAATATCCTACCTAAATAGCTAGGAAATATAAATTTCTAGGGCGTAGTTTGTAATTAGCTAGGAACTTTTAAATACTAGTTGCCAGTTCCCTAGGAAATATTTTGGTACAGAATTTACCGCCAAATCAATGCTACGATCAATATGACAGCTAATTCCCAATTAAATAGTAGCTAAATGAGTTATGCTAAAGATTTAGCTACCAATTAGCTGCCATTCACTACTACAAAATGCCCCCTTTAATAGCACTCAATTTGGCTCTTAATAGCGCTTCCCAAGCGCTAAGAAAGCCCCCGCTATAATAGGTCAGGAGCCTATAATAGCGCTTTCCAAATGCTATTAAAGAGTAATACGTCAATAGCGCTTTTAGAAAAGCGCTAATATAGCCTTGTTCTAGTGCTATTAAAATAGCTTTTCTAACAGCTGTTTCTTAGCACTTTCTGAGAAGCGCTATGTTACTCCTACAGGGGATTCTTAGCGTTTTATTGAAAGCGCTAATAAAAGTAGCGTTTTTTTTTTTTTTTTTTTTTTTTTTAAAATCTGTAACCAAAACTGCTACAATAAGATACTGAAATATGAATATAGCAAATTACATTCATGATAATCTCAATATAAATTGATCATAAATTTAATCCTGAATGTCATAATACTAGTCAATCCAAACTTGCCAATAAAAAAAAAAGCTCCTAAAAGCAGCCACAATTACAAACAAAAAAACACCTAAATTTTAGAGGACTCGTGACGAGCTATATAGTCCAGCACAACCAATTACAGTTTAAGTCTCTGAGCAATATAGTCTCATGTGTCATAAAATTAATTAACATAAAATTTTCAGCACAACCAATTGCAATTTAAAATAACTCAATTAAAAAACGCAAATGAAAATTGTTGGAAAAGAAAATGAAACTCACTAAGACACTCGACCATAAAGGTTGTCCAATCCTCCTCGACCTCAACTAGCTTATCTTTAGAATAGGTTTTACATTTGTAATCTCCAAAGTACTTCAAATATAAAAGTAGCAAAAAATTGAGTTAGAAAAAGAATGCCTAGCTATATATATATATGATTACAAATTAACAGTATATTAAAAATCACATACATACATTTTCGGGGATCATGTCTTGATTTGCCAATATTATCTCTTTCATAAATCGCATGACAAAATAACCACAGTCAATGCCATTAGTTTGCATAGGACACTGGAAAAAAAATTACATAATTGAAATTTAATCCGCATGATGAATTAAAAATATCATTGATTACGTTGTCAAAAAAAAATACCATTGATTAGAAAATATACCTTTATTTCTATCCATGGGATTATACTTGAATTTGATTTTAACTTGGGATGTAGGCAACGGCAAATACACATGGCACTATCAAAATTAAATCAACTTCAAATGAGTAATAGCACTCAATAATCATACTTATGTCAATTATAAATCAAAAGAATCAATACTCACTTCATGAACTTTTTTCTTACAACGTCAATGTTAGGATGTCCCCCCGGCAATGAATCCATATAATATATCATCTCAGCTCCGGGATTGATGACAAGCAACACCCAATGATTTAGCCTGCATCCATCTTAATTTACATATATTTCAATTATAATTAAAAAACCACATTTTCAAATTTAGTCATCTTGAATAATGTTTTGTAAAGAAAACTCACCCTACATTGACCGGTGCAAAAATCAGCTTATTCTTAAACTTGTGTCTCAACAAACTCTTCCACTCCTTCTATGTACTCCTTTGACGCTCGATTCGCAAACACTCATTTCCGATCCATAGTTCCTAGGTCTTGATAGTTAGCTGTCGGGAATAGTAGTTAGTTTGAGTTTATTGACCCTTAATAATTTGGCCCTTAATAAAACAAACACTAAATACATAATTTAAAAAAATATATACTAAATTCATTAAAAGAGTAAACTACAAGTGCCTTGAACACATGCAGGACCAGAAGCTAAAACATAAATTACTAAAAACATAATTTAAAATTATGACTAAATTCATTAAAAAGGTGTACTGCCCATACCTTGAACATAGTAAATCAAACTTTACATTATAACACCCCCATTTCAATAAATCAACTTTAGACAATAACCTAAATAACATTCATGCCAAACAGAGGTAGCATTAATGAGCAAAGAGGCAACAAGAACAGAGGTAGCTACAAGATTGTTATAAGCTCACAAGGCCGGACTCATAAAATGTTTTTTTAAGGGGAATATTGAAAAAATGTTAAATGATAATTGTTGCTGCTACACACGCAATTGATTTTACTTTGATCCATAAAATGAACCTTCTAATTTTGTTTAATAACTCAGTGCAGTTTAAACTTGGCCATTGAATATTGGTATAAGATTCATGGTTAAGATAACTAATGTATAGAATATTTCATTGCTAACCAAAAATAATTAATGTGAAGCTAGAATACACTAAGTACTAATAAACTAAAATGGTCCAGACCCTGATATAAAGGTTTGCTCAGAGTTAATATGACACAACTATTCTCAGGTTTGCTCCTAATTACTAATACTCTTACTAGTTGACCTATCATTTCCATGTGACACTTTTTCTCCTTAATTACGGTGACTATCTAAGGGAATAACCGAATTCTCTCATTTGTTAAATGTACTAAGTATATGTATTCACAGTGGTCAATTCCACAAGAAGGAAAGGGAGAAAAACTAAATAATGTGACACTAGCTATAATGAAATTTATCTGATGCTTTGAGTATACCTTAAGAATAAGAAAAACTAAACTGATACAACATGATGACAAATCTCAATTACTTAGTTTATTCTTGTTATACTCTATCCCGACCCATGGCTGCTGGTTATCTGTCAAGCTGTTTTCAGGTTTCCATGTTTTTAAGAACAAGTTTTCAGGTACATTAAATTTCCATCTATTTCTTATGTGACAACAATTCTCATAGTGTTGTCTGATGGAACACTTCGTGACGCCGTTAGAGGTTGTTGGCATGTTCTATTGGCAACCATTCAGGTTATGATTTTTTCTCTAATTAGCTTGCAAGTTATAAGACCCGATAACTTCAGCAACTGTATGGCTGCGCTAGCCGTGGCTACCGGTGCATTTGTGGTGGCGCTGCCCAAATCGACACACTTGTTGACTAAAAGGATTGCATATGGACAACTTGTGATAGTATATGTGAGAACAGTTATACATGGTCCTCAAGAAGGAGTGGCTACACATTCAATTCATGTGGCTTGTTCCACTGCACTTGGAGCTATAGCTTCTGTGAACCAATATTGTTGTTTAATAACTTATGAAAATTGTTATAAGCTGTTTTCATAAGTTCTTCCAAATAGTCTCACAAAACTATGTTAATCGACAAATTCAAATAAGCCATAGGCCACCAGCCAAAACAACACATAAACCAACCCGACAAAGATGAAAATAGATTAACAACAAAGTACAATAATCGTTGGACCAACACTGATGAAGTACTTATGAAAATAGGTGTACTATAAGAAGCTGCCTTCCAAAACTAATACACAAAAGAACTACTAGCAATTTAGAACTACTAATAAACCATACACTAATAACCATGTCAAATATGCAAAACGAAATTAACCATGTCTCTGATTAGAACAGAACAAAAGCAATAGAAAAAACATATGTTGTACTTTAATCCAATTCTAGTATATATAACCTCCTACATCAACCAAAATTGAAATTGCAAATATGCCCAACACAGTGCAGCAACTCACTTTATGATTTAAAAAATCCTCTTAGGTTAAAAAATCCTCTTTCACGCACCAAGACTTAAAAAAATCCTCTTTGAAAAATCCTCTTTATAATCTCTTCCTACTGGTTGGTTACAAGGACCTCAAATCACATAAACTATTCAATTACTTAGGCATGCAATTTGTGTAAAAGAAGAGAATGAAGAGTTTTCACTAACCTTTGATTTTGACGGAAGCTGGTTTGGATTTCGAGAGAGAGAGAGAGTGACTGAAGCTTGCTTCGAGAGAGAGAGAGAGAGAGTGGAAGGATGGTGGTTTCGAGAGAGAGAGTGCTTATGCGGTGGATTGAAGGACGGTGGTTTCGAGAGAGAGGACGGTGGTTTGGGACGGTGGAAGCTTTTCAGATTAAGGAGAGAGAGTGTAATACACCAATATTGGTTTTTGGTTTTGTGCGCGAAAATGAAAAATATCATCCGCCCTATTTTAATTTTCATAAAGCACAAAGGTAGCGTTTGAGAAAAACGCTATCTATACCCTCTCCAACAATAGCGTTTGCTAGAAAATGCTATTAGTGCAAACAAAACTAATAGCGCTCGCCGAAAAGCGCTATCTAACCCATTTTTTAAAAAGTTTTTCTTAGCGCTTTTTGCAAAGTGCTATAACAGGCCTATGGATTGCATTTTTAATAGCATTTATCCAAAAATGTTATTAAAATTGTGCTATTAAAAGCCAAAATTGTGGTAGTGATTAATTACCTAGCAAAGCACTGTTTTCCTAGCATTTATGAGGAAAGGAAAAGAAGAGGTCATGGTACTTGGACAGTGGTTGCTCGTGTCACATGACAGGAGAAAAGCCTATGTTCCTAACCCTGACCATGAAAGAAGGAGGAACTGTGGGATTTGGAGGAAACCAGACAGGAAAAACTATTGGTAACTCTTCTATCTCTATTCATAATATTTGGTTTGTTGATGGACTAAGACATAATCTACTTAGCATAAGTCAATTTTGTGATAATGGATATGATGTAATGTTTGATAAGAACAACTGCTTAGTAATCAACAAAATCCATAGTGTTTAAAGGGAAAAGGAAAAATAATGTTTAAAAAATCAATTTCTCAGAACTGACTAATCAGAAGGTAGTTTGTCTTCTGCGAGTGAGTGATAAGAAATGGTTGTGGGACAAAAGTTTGAACATGCTAACTGGAGATTAATCTTTAAGCTTAGCAAGTTACAACTGGTTGAGGCTTACACATATATTACCTTTGTAAAAAAAAGTACTTTCCCTTATTGTATTGGAATAATTATTATTAATGAAATGCTAGCTATAAGCACTTTTCCTTAAAAAAAAAGTTATATATATACCTTTGTAAAAAAAAAAAAAAAAAATAGATATATGCAGGCAAAAGCCCTCTCTATCGAAAAAAAAGTTATGCATGCATACATACATACATATATATGTAAATTTCCACAATCATAATAAGTTATTCCCTTTCAGCCGATTTTTTTTCTTCTATATACACAAGAGTTAGAGATATAATTTCCATTTATTTGTTTTTATGAACTATGGGTATTTGTTGAAGAGTGTTCCAAATAGAATATTCTTCATGAGGTATTTAGATCTATCTTCTTTAATTAAGATAACCCATAAAAATAGAGAAAAGAATACCAAAATATGTATCTTATAGGTTCTTGAAGTGAGTAAGTGTTACGAGAGAATGCTATTCAACTCTATTCTGATTTGGAAATAAATTCACATCCAATGGCTATGCAGGTTGCTAGCTAGTATGACCTTATCAAATGCTATTGTTAGTGATATTTCAGAAACAACAAGTTTTGAGTTATAAAAATGTAAAAGAAACTAAGCATATAGATTATGTGTTAAATATGTTTTTATCTTTATAAATATACCAAATTTTTAATTTTAGTTTCTTTAATTATTTTTTAATTGTCCCCCAAACAATTGGACCTCAATGATAAAAATATGAGCTTTTCTCTTCCTCTCTTCCCTTCTTTCTCCTCCTCTTCCTTCCCCTTCTTCTTCTTCTTCTTCTTCTTCTTCTTCTTCTCCTTAATTCTCTTTTATTTTCTTCTATCTTGAATCATTGAGGACAATGCTTCTCCTAAGTGTGGGGGGAGCCTAATAAAGTGTCTTTAGTCGTAGTGTTTCCAAACTCCCTTGAACTTTATTCTTTTGTTTTGTTTTATTGTAAAAGGCATGAATGCTTGTTTTTTATTATTTTATTATGACATAATTTTTTGTTGTCTCTTCAATGGTCGTTTCTTGTACATGAAAGTGATTTCTTGTGTTATAAGTATTTTTGCTATACCCACACCAAGTTTTATTGTGAAATAAATTCTCCAATGAGAAAAGCACCGAGTTGCAATCCTTGAGTAAGTGTATGAGTAGGTATTTTAAGGAACACGTTCTAGCTTTAATGTTAACCTGGACCCTTAAAAATCTTCAGAGTAAAAGTAGTATAAGTTTGTGTGGGAATAATTCTAATGTGATGAAATGTGTAAACCGAAATGGGGCGGAAGGATATCACCACACGTGGAGGAAAGGATACCCTCTCACTGACTTCCTAAATGTGGTGATGACTTCTCAAATAAATTGTGCTTGAATTAAACCCTCTAAAAAGAGGAACTTCCTAAGTGAAGTAAACAAGTTGTAGCACTACTTAGGGTGATCATAGAAACTTAGAGGAAAGGATACCCCCTCACGGACTTCCAATGTGAAATGATAGCCCCTAGGCATCTACAAGCTCCCAAATGTATAAATTCATCAAGTCTATCTTAACTCTCCCACTTCTCTTATATGAAATGAAGAAAAGATTTTTCTCGGTCATTTTAGTGTTAAGGTTAGAACCTGTTCCTCATAATATCTATCTTATACAGGAGCAAGAAAAGGGTTGGACTACACACACATACACTCACTTAAGATTTGTTGTTGGGTTGAATAAGTTTACAAAGAATACTTGAAGTTGTGATTAGTGTACGTTGAAATGAAACCTCAAGGGAGACATAAGCTTTTATTTAAAGTGTCATATATTAATACTTTTTGTTGCTGCCATGTCTATGCCTTTTGCTTGAGGACAAGCAAAGATTCAAGTGTGGGGGAGTTTGATGAGTCATTTATTGACTATTTTTATATGCTTTTTAGTTTAGTTTTAATTAGATTTTATTTTATTTTATATTAGCATTATTTCCTTTTTAGGATAGTTTACTACAAATTGCATTTTATTTTATTTCAGGAATGAATATTGGATGGATTGAGTCTTGGAGCAAAAGAAAGGGACTTGGAGCCGATTGGATGCAAAAATATGAAGATTGAGAGACAAAAATATGTCTCCCCACAGTCAGAAGCTTGGCACGGCCGTGCCACCATCTAGAGTGCCTTTTGCTGCTTTTGCTTAGATTTTAAGCTACTCTATTTTTAGCCCGAATGTAATAGCTTAGATTTTAAGTCAAATGAATGCTATAAATAGAGTAGCCATCCATCACAAATATTCATCTTTACTTGGAATACAATAAGTGACAATTGCTTTTCTAATTAAAGTTCTTTTCTTTTCCTTTATTTATTTTCTTGTCATTTACTTTTATGCCTTCTCTCTTCTCCCCCATGTCTACGATGAACATGAGTGAGTAGACTTCTCCTTGTCTTGGGATTGTTGGATAAGTCTAAATGACATAATCCTAATCAAGCCAAGCTCTAAGCCTTAATCTTATGTAACCCTAATTTCTTATCTAAATTCACCGCTTAAACATGGATCAACCATTATCAAACTGTGGAAACGAAAGTGGAGGGCTTGATAATTGTTTATCCATTATTCCAAATATCAATTCATAAAACGAAAGTGGAGCTTTGATATTCGAACAAGTGAATTTAGACAAGGATTGCAAAGTCAGCGAAATAGGCTTTGCAATCTTTGAGACATATAGTTTCGATCTTCAAGGGAACTAATAACAATCAAGTCAGCGAAATATGCTTGGTTGTTAGAGGAACCAAAATCTAATAGTAATCAAGTCAGCGAAATAGGCTTGGTTGCTAGAGGAACATAAGAGAAACTGTCTTGAGAAATTAGGTCTAACATAACATTATAAACTTTTAGTTTGGTTTGTGAAGGACTTGTTATTTAGATGGAACCAACGATCCCAAGGCTTCTGTTATATTATTAATTTTCAATCGCTTGAAAACCCCCAACTTACAATTTTTTTCTCTTCTAATCATTTCCAAAGGTTAATCAAATTGAACTACTCCCTGTCGGAACGATACTCTTTTATACTACTTCGGTAAGACCGTGCACTTGCGGTTTTATCTCATCAGTACTTAGGATTACCTATTGGCGGAGATAGTAGAAGACTCAGTTTCAGGAAACCGGTAGTGGACCGAATTGTTGCTAGATTGTGGTCGTGGAATAATAAATTTTTATCGCTTGGTGGTCACTTAGTTCTTCTGAAATCTGTCATGTCCTCTCTTCCGGTTTACTTTCTTTCCTTTTTCAAGGCACCTGCAGGTATAATTTCTTCTATTAAATCTATTTTTTTTAAAAAAATTTGGGGGGGTTGTGAGGTCTCTAAAAAAATTGCTTGAATTAAATGGGATTCTATTTGTTTACCTGTGAATCGAGGTGGTTTGGGGGTGCGGAGGTTAGGTGAATTTAATTTATCTTTGTTAGGGAAATGGTGTTGGAGGTTGTTGATTGACAAAGAATGCTTGTGGTATCATGTCTTAAAGGCACGGTACGGGGAGGTTGGAGGTAGAATTCATGAAGGAGGGAGAGAGGCGTCCGGTTGGTGGAGTATGTTGTGCAAGGTGAGGGATGGAGTAGGCTCGGGAGTAGGTAACTGGATTGATGTTAATGTTAGGAGGGAGGTAGGAAATGGTAGTAGTACTTTCTTTTGGACTGATAAATGGCTAGACGGAGTACCTTTAAAGATTCAATTTAGTCGTCTTTATGATTTAGCGGTGCATAAGGAGTATTCGGTGGCAGACATGGAGCGTTGGGGGTGGGTTGAGGGTGGTAATGGGTGGGTTTGGAGACGGCGGTTGTTAGCTTGGGAGGAGGAGAGTATGAGGGAGTGTATCACTTTACTGGATAACGTTGTTTTCCAGGTTCATATTCAGGACCGTTGGCGGTGGTTATTAGATCATGTTCATGATTATAGTGTTGGTGGGACTTATCGTTTTCTCACTCACAAATTCTGAAGAGCAGGTGGCTCATGATGCTTTTATTGACATGTGGCATAAATTGGTTCCGAAAAAAGTGTCGCTTTTTGCTTGGCGGTTGCTTCAAGACAGAATTCCTACAAGAGCAAATTTGGTGTGTCGTCTCATTCTTCAACCAAACGACAATGTATGTGTTGGAGGGTGTGGTCTATCCGAAACGACGGGTCATCTATTCATTGGATGCGAATATTTTGGAAGTGTTTGGGTTTTACTTTGTCACTGGCTTGGGTTTTCTTTTGTTCCTCCAGGTTCTATTAAGGATCATTACTTTCAGTTTACTCATTTGGCGGGTTTGCCTAGATCTACTCATGTGTTTTTTAAGGTTATTTGGCTTGCTTGTGTTTGGGCAATATGGAAGGAGCGAAACAACCGTGTTTTCAATGATACGGTTATTGATCCGTTACATATTCTCGAAAAAGTTAAGTTAAATTCTTTTCTCTGGCTTTCTTCGAATATTGAGCCTATTGCTTTTGGCTTTTACGATTGGTGGAGACATCCCCTTTTTTGTATGGCTTTTACGATTGGTGGAGACATCCCCTTTTTTGTTTAGGTGGTGGCATCTTTTTTCTTTAGATGCTATGGTGTTGTAACAAATATTAGAGGATTCATCATTTTAGCACACCTTGTGTGGGGTGAATCACTCTGATATTCTAAGTTCTAAACACTTGTTTTGATGGAGGAGGATCAAACACTTGTGTTTCTTATCTAGAGGGCCTTTCCCTCTTGGGCACAAACAATGGATATACAATATAATTTGGGAAGACGACTGTTGTACCCGTTGGCTGAGAAGCTAATGAAGGAGATTCAATTGGGGCTATTTCATTTTTATTTTTTTTTTAGATTTAACTATTTGAGTAAATTTTCACATTAGTTTATAGAAAATAAGGAAACTTATTTAGTCTTCGTAAAATGAAAAAAAGAAAATCAAATTTGTTTTTTTTTTTTTTGTCAAAAACATAAAAATGAGTAATAGTCTTTTTTTTCAGAATTATTTTTATAATATTTTGGTCCATATTTAGAAACTACATATTTTATCAATTATTTTTTTGAATAAATATTTTATCAATTATTGATTTGCGTAACCAATTAATAGATTCAAGTATTTGTAGAAAAATAAATTATACTTTAGTAGTTCACGAGTTTTAATTAAAGACAAATTTTTCAAGGGAATTCATATTAATTTTCTTATCCAAAAAATCATTTGTCTAATTTTATTTGATTGTTGCACAATGCATACATTGCAGAGTGTTTATAATTCTCCAAGAATGAATTTTTTTCTAACAATACAAAAAAAAATATATATTCGACTTTTTGCCACGTTAGATATCCACTTCCCTATATATTACTATAAGTTGTTTTGACATTTTCACATATATTAAAAGATATAGTTAATTTTGTAATAGAAAACCAAATTATAAGTAATTTTATAAAATTATCTTTTATAAATGATATGTGAAAGAGAGAATAAACAAATAAACAGTAAAAAAGCATAATAAGAAAATAACGTTAATGATGTATTGATGTCATAAAATGATGTACTCTTGAGAAAGTATAGCCATAGCTTTAAAATTTGGCTCGATCATCGTCTCGGTAAGGATACTAGGTCATTATATTGGTTAATGGTCAAACCACTGTCACTAGTTGAACAACATGACTGACTCAGATTAAATCGAGTAACTCGATTAGATCACTCAATCTTAAGATTAATTTTTTTGTAGGTATTTAACCAGATTAAAATAGATTGAACCGATGACTAGACCGCTTTTTTCTTTAAGATAAAGGAAATTGTAGCAGCAGCTACAACCCCATATGATGACTCAACCACTTTTTTTTTTTTTTTGACAATTGATGACTCGACCACTTAAAAACTAAAAAAACTGACATGTAATTTATATATTAATATTTTTTTAAGGAAATTTATATATTAATATTTGTATAGCTATACTTTTTTTTTAAAGAAATAGATTTTGTTTTGCATATTTATTAATATTAATATTATATCTGGATTTTCTAAACAAAAATATATGTATATTTTCTTTAAGAAAGGGTAGAGATGATATGTATATGATTATTGTGTAAATATTATATTTAATAATGATGTGCTTTTTTTAAGAAAGAAAAAGGATGTGTTGTTCTATACAAAAATGAAGATGTATATATTTCATTTGTTGACTAGTATGACCAATCCGATATATAGCTCGAACCAGCATACTCACCGATTTGACCGGCCGGTCTTAGCCGGCTTTTTTTTTTTTAATAAAAAAACCGGTTTTTAAAATTAACACTATAACAAAACAAAATTATTTTATACAACATGACATTTAAGAAAATACAAATGATTGTTTGTTTACTCTTGAGATATTGATCGTGGGTAAAACACTCATGGCACAGTAAATGTTAAATATTGGAAGCTAGTTGCAGTCTATTCTCTATAAATAGCCATTAGAAGTATACAACCATTCACCTCTTCCAAAGTAGTTGAATTGCATTTCCTCTTCAAAAATTTCCAAATCATGGCTAGTTCAATGCTTGTCAAGGTTACTTGTTTGGCTACGATATGCTTGGTTTTGGGCATTCCACTAGCCAATGCTGTCATTACATGTCGTGATGCGGCCATAACTTTAATGGGATGCCTTCCGTACGTAGCACACCCAACTCCATCTCCCCCTCAAAATTGTTGCGCTGCAGTTCTTGATGTAACTGGCCAAGCCATAACTCGCGAAGATCGTCAAGCTGTTTGCAGTTGCCTCAAAGGCCTTATGAACGGCATACCTGGACTCGATCTTACCGCCTTGGCTTCCCTCCCTAAAGTCTGTGGTGCTAACATAGGCTATGAGATTAGCCCTGACATGGACTGCAGCAAGTACGTCTCTCACCATCAACCCTATTTTTCTATTTCATATGGAGTATATATTTGCGCGTGTTTTAAGAACCAAAAGAAACAAGTAATAGATTTATAAAGAAAACTAATATCAATTTCACTTTACTAATTGCAGGATAAACTAGTATTGAGCTGCTTGAAGGGTTGGTGCTTAGTGAATAAGTAATACTTGGTTTGTGCTAATAACCAATACAGACAGAGATGATGTTACTCTTACAAAAAAAAATGGTTTAATTTCTCCGATTGTAAGTTGTAACCGAAATATATAATTAAATAAAATCTGAAATATTTCAATTCAAAATGATCAATATCTATTGGGTTATATTAATTTGGCAAACAATCCTATGAGAGAATGGAAAAGTTCGAAATGACAAGATTTTAAAAAACGTAGTAGTTTATATGGCGGAGGTCGTGGCATACCACATTTTAACCATATGATATCACCTATTTTTTTCGATAGAATATCAACGATTTTTAAGATTATTAACAGCGAAAGAGACTTATATCATCATCTTTTTTCCAAAGGGTCATGCTCTCCCGTGGGCTTCCATGATTTGGTGCAAGTACATTCCTCCTTTTGATTCTTGTGTTACTTTGAGGATGATCCATACCATTTGGATAGTCGAGAACAATTTTAAATTTAATAGCACAAAAATAGTCGTCCAACCTGCTATTACCAAGATTGATACAAACTATCTCTCTTAGTGCATCCATGTCTACTAGCGTGGTTTGCATGGTAGCCGTGACACACGAATTCTATTGGACTTGTGTTTGATTCCTAAATTCAATCCTCCTCTTCTGATCATTTTGGTTTTATGAAAGGCTTTGTGTTTTTCGTGGTTAAAGGATAACATATGGTTCAATTATCGGGAACGTGGCTGCCTACAGTGGTATTGAATACATTTCCTGCGAATGTTTCTGCGGAGATCAGTTTCATGCGGATTTTCCTGTGTCATTTGCTGCGGAAGTACTGGAATTTTTGCAGTAAACAAGCTTACGGGCAAGTAAACTCTTTAAGCACTGACCAAAAATTATCTGCGGATCCTAAAATCCTTAGGAATCAATTACCCATGAAGGTATTACCGCGGAACCAGAATCGTTGGCAGAATCCGCATGAAACTGATTTCTTGCGGACTTTTGGCCGAAATCCGCAGGAAAAACGTAGATTTCCAGTAGTGGGTGGAAGTGTTAGAAGTGAATTTACCTTTTCAGTGCTAGCAGTGAACTTGCCTTATTGATATATGAATTCACTGCTAAAGCTGGCATTTTTTATGTATGTTAACTTACCTTTTGGACGTTCATGAGCCTATTTGGTTCCAAGTTTCTCTAATTGTGCCTCAAATATCTTTGATTGAGGGCTTTATGTTTTCCTGGTTCTGAAGAGAGACTTGCATAAACAATTTTAATGTATCCTCAAGTGTTTGTGTTCTAGGTTCTTGAGGATTTTGTCAATACTGTTGCTAAGGATATTGAGGCTTCTGAAAATTAGGGTTACCTCTCTGGTTGTGTGCTTGTCTTTGTTCATACTGGTTAATGATTATCAATATCATTTCATTTTGCCATTAAAAAAATTAATGTTGGAAGAAACCTATCATTTATTTTGACTTAAATGCAATTTTAATTTCCCTATTTTTTAATTTGTTAACTTTTGATACCCCATTTTTTAAAATCCATTTTTTATCAACTATTTAAAAAGTCAATGAAAATTATAGAGCGTTGCTATTTCCAACGAAAATAAATTTTGTGGAATTTCCCGAACATACATCTAATGGGGGTTAATTAAGAAATAAACAAAGGCAAATACTATGGTACATCCAATATATTTGAGTGTACCAATCAAATTCCTCATTTTGTGTAAATCAAGCTGTTAGTGGTGCCAAGTAGCCAATCAAATTGATTCAGGATGAATTCTGGAAATATTCTCTCCCTAGATGTAGCATTTTCCAAAATTATAATCCTCTCCTATTTGAATGATGTGGCGTGTTCATTAATAACATGGATCCTACATGACATTGTTTGTATGGTCAATCAAATGAGGTGTCAAATCCATGTCATTTAAATTGAAATATGATCATAAAATTATATAATTAGAATTACAAATAAATCTTAAAAATAAATTGTTTAAATTATTCAAGAAACCTAATTTATAAAATCCCTAAATTAATTTTCAATCGGCTCCTAAGTCTCAAAGTAATACGCGTGCTCACCGATTTCGTCCCCAAATTGAGTATTCAAGTGATGGAGTTCCAACTGTAGCTATCCTTCCTTCAATTTTCTTCTTTGATTTTGCATGTATCACGATTTTGTCTTCACCGCCAAAAACTTGCATGTGTTAATTGTTCTTGCGCTCCTTCAACCTTTATCTTTGTTTTAGCTATAGCATTAACGATTGTGATGATTAATTTTAAGAAGTGGATGGTGATACAATCTTGTGAAAAATTGTATTGGGGTGATTAATTTATTCAATATGCCAAAGCTATATTATGGAAGAAGGAGGGCGACAATGACCCGTGACGGAGATGGGAAGAAGAAGGGAGGCTGATTAATTCCATACTTAGGGGCTCATTGAGAAAGAAATTGGGGATTTTAAAAATTATGGTTCTTAAATAATATAAAAAAAAAATTCAGATTTTTTTTTCAAATTCTAAAAATATAATCATATGATTATATTTTAATTTAAATGACATGGACATTGACACCTCATTTGATTGACTATGTAAGTAATGTCACATGGGATCCATGTCATTAATGAGCACGCCACATCATTCAAATAGGAGGGGAACAAGAATTTTTCATTGACTTTTTAAACATGGGGATCAAAAATCCGATTTTAATAGAGGTATCAAAAGTTAACAAATTCAAAATTAGAAGGATCAAAATTACATTTAAACCATTTTTTTTTTTTGAAAGGGTTTAAACCATTTTTTTTTTAACCAGTTTTTTCTTGCAAATGGGTCACACTCATTAAGAAAACATCCTAACACATCATCAAACTACAGCTTTAATGCAAACAGTCTATGGTTTAGTTGCTTACGGTCCCGTTCTTCAAGTCAAATTTTATTTATTTATTTGAAAACAACAACTACTTCTTTTCTAAATTATAAGTTGTTTTGAAGAAATATTTTTATCACAAATTTACAATACCAATAAACATTAATGTTAATTTTTTATTATACCCATAACTTTTTTTACAATACTTTTAACTATGTATTACTCTCTCTTCTTTTAATTATTTAATTTATCTTTCTCGTACCATTTATTAAAGACACTTTTGTAAAACAACTCATAATACTTTTTTCCATACAAAATTAATTAGATTTCTTAATACGAGTGAAATGTCCAAAAGGTCGTATAACTTGGGTCAAAAGCGTGTATTTTTTAAAAATCTACTAAATCAGTTTCTTTCCAAGTCTCGTTTGATTTTTTGTTCCTATTTAACTATTGTTTTGATAGTTTATGAGTACAATTTGTCAATTATATATTTTCTCAATTACATGTATTTACTAATTTTCAATAAAACTAATTAAAGGTAAGTATTTTGAAAATTCAAGTTTTTTTTTTTAAGTAAAGTTTGTTTTTTGTTATGTGCAAATTTAAACTTCCATGAAACAATTTTGTTACCTATTCTTTCAAAAAAATAATTGTTACCTATATTAATGGTTTCATGAAGAGTTCAAATTTTAAATATAATATTAGTAACATTGTTAAAGATTTCCAGTGCAAAATAGAGAACAATTATGATGAAAAAAACAAAAGGATCCATGAATGTTGAGAAAGAAAGGTGGGAGAGAAAGATGATCCATCAATTTTATTTGAGAGATTGAGTTTGTGCAAGAAAAAAATAGAAATCTATCGGAGAGAGGGAGAGTCTAACACAATTATTTATTGAATTTGTCTAATATGTGCAATATTGCATATGTTAAATCTTCTAAAAGTAGTAATTTTTTTATTGAAAAACATTAACTATTTATTAAAAATCTACATATTTAATATAAAATGCACAAAGCGTCAAGACAAAATTATTGCTTTAAACTTCTTAATATGTGCAAATTTGTACATGATAAAAAAAAAAAAAAACTTTTACTTATTATAAGAGAGAAGATGAGACATCAAGTTTATTGGAAACGACCGGCATCCGCTTCTTTGTATCGGAGTGCATCAATAATTTATTTTTTTGGTTACTTGAGGATGCCTCCCTTATTTGGCATCCTGTAGTCTATAAATATTTAGCAGTAACTCACTTTTTGCATGTCTTGTGGAGGGTGTTTCATGTGCAGTTTTAATATATCTCATTTTAGCTTGTGCAAAAAAAAAGTTTATTGGAAACGACCGGTAAAACAATAGGAATTTATTTTTTGATCAATAGTACAAGGGTATTATTGGAGAAAAAACTCCAAATATTCACTTAAAAATAAACTGGGAGAGTATTTAAAGATATTAATTACAAATTTTTTAGAAACTTTTAATTTTTGCATAATTTTGATGTATTATATGTTACACTATTCAAGTTACTTAAAAAATATTACATTATTAACAGTTTTATACGTACTAAACACTAAAACTACTTTTTTCAATCAAACAGAATGAGGGATAAAAGCTATCAAACAAGTTGTGAATTTCAGAAATTGAGAGGGT
Source organism: Medicago truncatula (assembly GCF_003473485.1). NCBI lineage: Eukaryota > Viridiplantae > Streptophyta > Magnoliopsida > Fabales > Fabaceae > Medicago > Medicago truncatula. The sequence goes on from NC_053048.1 coordinate 33,985,495, forward strand.
GAAATGCATGTGTCATGAGTTCAACTCTTTTCATTAATGGTGTGTCTTATCTCTTAATCCTGAGTTCTTGTGTGTTATCTTAAAGAGGAATTATATAAACACGTAGTGGATGCTGGTCCATTCCTTACTTCAAATATTAATCTCCATCTCTACCGATAAAAATAAATAAATACATGAGTTTTTGTAAAGTTAGATATTTACTCGAGATTTTGATCATTGGTAAAACTCTTTGCACAATCAATTTTAAACATTTGAAGTTGAGTTGGCCATATATCATCTATAAATAGGCACCATATAACTCATCCATTCACCAATCCAAACTCACTAACACACTTGAATAGCATTTCCTCTTCCAAAATTTCCAAATCATGGCTAGTTCAATGCTTGTGATCAAAGTTACTTGCTTGGCTATGATATGCTTGGTTTTGTGCATTCCATTAGCCAATGCTTCACTTACATGTGATGAAGTGAAACAAAATTTAACACCATGCCTTCCTTATGTAACAAACCCACATACATTATCTCCCCCTGATCAATGTTGCAACGGGGTTAAGACTGTAAATGACAACGCCCAGATTAAACCTGATCGTCAAGATGTTTGTAGGTGCCTCAAATCCCTTTTGACCGGCGTACCTGGGCTCAATGGAACTGTCGCTTCTACCCTCCCTTCGGACTGTGGTATCAACTTTCGCTGCCCTATTGGCCCTGACATGGACTGCGACAAGTACATCTCTCACCACCAACCCTTTTTTTCGATTAATGGATTCTCTGCCCTATTAGCCCTACATGAAACTTTTTTAATGAAAAATCTTTTCTTGGATAATAAGTAGGTTTTCTGTCACAAAATAAATATAGATTTGTAAAGAAAACTAATGTCAATTTCGCTTTACTCATTGCAGGGTAAACTAGAATCGAGCAGCTTGCAGGTCTTGAGCTTGACGAATAACCAAAGACGGAAATAATAAAGGAGATGAGTTTACTATTACAAAAAACAAAATGTCTTACGTTCTCTGTTGTAACAGAACATCACCAAGGATCACTATACTATGTATTTCCATGATAATTAAAATAAAATCTGAAATATTTCATTTCAAAATATTTCCACATTAATTGTCATCATATTTCTCTTGATTCTTACTTTAAATTAGTTGCATTTTACATTAATTATTCACTACAACGTCTAGATATGCGATGCACGGTGTGAATTACATTAAGAGTAATATTTTATTTATTATAATAGATACATTATAATTAAAAGAGTATACATTTAGCATGGTACATTCTACCACGATCTCGATTTTCAATCAACCACGAAACGGCGACAGTAGCAGAGATGTTTGATTTGGGCTGGAGTTTGAATGGTGAGGCATGGAAGTTGCGGAGGAGGTTATTTGTCTGGGAGGAGGATCTGGTGAAGGCGTGTGTTGAGCGGTTAACCCAGTTGTTTTGCAGGTGTATGTGGAGGATCGATGGGTGTGGAAATTACACTCTTCTAATGGTTACATGTCACGGTTAGTAGTGTTTATTACAACTTCACTGTAGTGATTGATGATAATTATCTGACTTTCTTTCCAACTGTGTGGATCAAAGCGGTGCCTCTTAAAATTTCAATTTTTGAGTAGCGTTTGCTTTTGAATTATGTCCCTACAAAGGATAATTTGGTTAGGAGACAGGTTATCGATCAATCAGATCAAAGTTTCTCGACAAATTGCAGCATGAATGAAGGCAATAATGATCACTTATTTGTCGGATGTAATTTCTTTAGTAGGTAATGGCCTATTATTTTGAGTTGGTTAGGTTTTTGCTTCGGTTTCACATGGAAATGTTATGGAGAATCTCTTTCAGTTCAGAAGTTTAGGGGGATTCTCTTGTAAGGTCTGGCTTGCTCTTAATATTTTTTTATTATCGGTGGTTTGTTTTATTTGGAAGGAGCGAAATAAACACATTCTTTCAGCATAAGGAGGGGAGTTTGCATGCATTATTTGAACGGGTTAAGCTTTGATCTTATTGGTGGTTGAAGTCGAAATATGTCACTTTTGACTTTGATTGCCACTTTTGGAGCCTCAATCTTATTCCTTGTTTATATGTTATTATGTAGGCTCCTCTTTTCCCTTTGCTTTGAGATATTTTCGTTGTAACTATTCTATTATCAAGTCTTGCCCCGTACACCTTGTGCTGGTATAGGCTTGTTGGTTGATTAATATATTCTCTTTTTAACTTGTTCAAAAAAAGGTAAAAAAAACTCCAAATATTCACTTTCTTAATTCTAGTTACTATTCTAAAACGACATTAAAAAATAAACCTAGAGTATTTAAAGATATTAATTATATTTGTTTTAGAAACTTGTAATTTTTGCATAATTTTGATGTATTATGTTACACTATTCAAGTTACTTACAATTATTCAAAACAAAAAGTTACTTAAAAAAAAAAATCAATTGATTTCAACAACTACAATACAATATATTGTCGATAATTAATGTTATGTTAGTCGATCCCCTATTTGTCCACATTATCTTAGCTCAAATGATAAGGATGACAATACATAATATATGCAAAGTTCGGGGATCGAATCTGGACACCACAAAAAAAAAGTCTATCCCTTATTTTTCCTTAAACAAATGTTCAAAAAAAATGTGAATTTCTACTAAAAACCTAAACGATTCAAATTTTCTATGGCTGAACTATAGAACTTGTCACTTCAAGATAAGGCACAAGTGCTCCACAATTAATCAAAGCCTTGCTTACAATGCCTCTTCTTCATATTTATTTTCAATTACTGTGAAAAATAGCAAGAGAAGGTAAGATAAACATGACAATGCTAACTCAGTAACTACTTACTGAGAGGGTGAAATGCATGTGTCATGAGTTCAACTCTTTTCATTCATGGTGTGCCTTATCTCTTAATCCTGAGTTCTTGTGTGTTGTCTTAAAGAGGAATTATATAAACACATAGTGGATGCCGGTCCATTCCTTACTTCAAATATTAATCTCCATCTCTACCGATAAAAAAAAAAATTGATATATGTGTTTTTGTAAAGTTAGATATTTAATTTACTCTTAAGATTTTGATCATTGGTAAAACTCTCCTTGCACAATCAATGTTAAACATTTGAAGTTGAGTTGGCCATATATTATCTATAAACAGGCACCATATTACTCATCCATTCACTAATCCACACTCACTAACACACTTGAATTGCATTTCCTCTTCCAAAATTTCCAAATCATGGCTAGTTCAATGCTTGTCAAAGTTACTTGCTTGGCTATGATATGCTTGGTTTTGGGCATTCCACTAGCCAGTGCTGCCCCTTCATGTCCTGCAGTGCAACAAACTTTAACAACATGCCTTCTGTACGCGACAAACCCACATGGACCTCCCCCTGAACCATGTTGCAATGGGATTAAGACTTTACATGGCCAATCCCAAACTCCCCTAGATCGTCGAGATGTTTGCGGTTGCCTCAAATCCATGATGACCAATCTCAAACTCAATCTTCCTGCCGTTGCTACCCTCCCTAAAGAGTGTGGTGTTGACTTGGGCTATGTGATTAGCCCTGACATGGACTGCAGCAAGTACGTACATCTCTCACCATCAACCCTCTTTTTCTAATAATGGATTCTCTGCCCTATTAGCCCTACCATGAAACTATTTTTTACAAAAAATCTTTTCATGGATAAACTACTAAAAGAACATAAATTAGTCAGGGAAATTTGTGAAGGAAACGTGACATCCCTCTCTAATTCCGTCACTAAATTTTGCGGCCAAGGAATTTGTGGGGGATTTTATTTTTTCTGTCACTAATTTCCCTCCCTAATTTTGTTTTTCCTAGTTGTGATAATAAGTAGGTTTTCTGTCACGAAAAAAATATAGATTTGTAATGAAAACTAATGTCAGTTTCCCTTTACTCATTGCAGGGTAAACTAGAATTGAGCAGCTTGCTGGCCTTGCGCTTGACGAATAACCAAAGACGGAAATAATAAAGGAGATGATAATGGCTTAAGTTCTCTGTTGTAACAGAATATCACCAATAGGGATCACTATACTATGTATTTCCATGATAATTAAAATAAAATCTGAAATATTTCTTTTCAAAATATTTCCACAATAATTGTCATCACATATATCTTGAATCTTGATTCTTACTTTGAATTAGTTACATTTTACATTAATTATTCACTACAACGTGTAGATATGCGATGCACGGTGTGACTTACATTATAATTAAAATATACATCTATCATGGTACATTCTACCACGATCTCGATTTTCAATCAACCATGAAATGACATAACTCACATGAGGCTAACATTCATCCAACTAGGGGTGGCCATGGTTCGGTTCAGGATGAAAACTGAACCGAATCAAACTGCATTGTTTGCTAAATTTAAAATAACTAAACTGAACTGTTAGCATTTTGAATTGAACTGTTTCAAACCGAACTGAATTATTATTATTGATACAGTTGAACAAAAATTAAAAAATAAATAAACTTGAATTTTAGTTACCGGACTGAACTGAACTGTTTCAAATCGAACTGAACTGTTCAGTTCAGTTCGGTCTTTCAGTTTTTTTTTTCCACCCCGACACCCAACACAATAGTTATCAATAGGAAAATGGCAACGAGGCTTTAATAGGATAATGAAATTAAGTGATGAGAGAAAAAGTTAGACATAGGGGCTCTGGTCAACCGGAAACACATAAAGGAGAGGCCCTTTAGAGAAAAAGATCAACTACTATAGAGGAGTGATATTTATACAATCAATTTTGTACAACTTTTGTGACAACCATCTTTTCTCTCTTTTTATTGGACAAAATCAATAGAGAGAGAAAGAAAAAGAGAGAGAATAAAAACACATGTGAGTATGAGAGAGAGGATTGTTTCAAAAGTTGTCAAAGAATGTGTTGCGAATTCGATGAGAGATCACACCAATAACAAACTTGATGTGTGGAACAAGGGATAGTCAAGCAACCAAAACAAAGTGTATGGAACAATTATAATCACAAGCCAAAAGAAGAAAACAACAGCGAGAGAAAAGAAGAGAGAACACAAGAATTTGTTGACCCAGTTTGGTCCAAATTGACCTAGTCTAGGGGAGAGAGCAGCCCTCCGTTCCACTATATGATGAGTAACGTTACAAAAGAGATATCAATGGGTTGCAAGAATAAGTCTCCCGCCTAATTTTACCCAAAGTCCCAGCCTCTTCCCGTAACCAAGAGACTCAATCCTAATAGTGTTTCCCAAGGTGAATCAACCCTCAAACCCTAGTTTTTGTTCCAAAGAGACAAACTCTATAAAACCCTAGTTTTGTTGTTGCCTTTCTAAACCCTTGTTTCAGCCCCCTCTATCTCAAAGTTTACTCTGATACAAGGTCTATATTTATAGTAAAAGTATCGCTTAAAATTTGGAACAAATCTGCACCCAAAAATACGTTTCTGTTATTCGCTGCTAGCGCACCATCGTGCCACGAAGCGACCCCATCGTGCCACGATTTTTCCAATGACTTGCCTCAAAACTGAAACCTCCAATCGTGCCACGTTGTCCAGCCATCGTGCCACGATTTTGCAAAACCTTATTTTAAGTTAACTCTCACATAATGGTTATACTACAAGAAACATTACCTTTTGCCAGGGGCAAAATCCCTGAGAAAAGGACAGAATCCCTGGGAAAAGGGACGTTTGTGAGGGAATTTGCCAGGGGCGAAAGTACTGGCAAAAGCGCTCGTCGCAAACATTTTGCCAGGGGTTACACCCCTGGGAGAAAAACGAGGGGCTCAACCCCTGGCATATGTCCTGGCTTTTTCCCTGTCTTAACCCCTGACATATTCCCTCACTTTTTTCTGCAGCAGTGTAGTCTGCTCTGACTGCTTATTGACGCGCTGACTGACTGATGGAAGGTCAAATCAAATCAGTATATACCATGGACTTGCGAGGGGTTTAACCCCTGGCAAATGGTATATTATTTTTTTTTTTAAAAAAAATTATTTATAAAAAGGGCTTATTAGTATATTGCTTTTTTATTATTAGGTTTAATTTAAAAACTCTTTTTAGTTTATTAAAAAAACATATTTTAATTTAACAAAAATAATTGTAACATAGTTTTAATTTAAATAAACAACTTTCTTGTACTATATTATTTTTAAACAATAGGCAATATTATATTATATTCTATTGTTTTATTTTATAAATTGATAAAATATAATAACATATTTTAATTTATTAAAAAAACAGATTTTAACATACTTTTAATTTTTTTTTTAAAAACTGATTTTCAATACACTATTTAAAAAAAATGTTTTCCAACAATAAACCTTTTTAGTATATTATTTTTATTTTAAAAACAGTTTTTAAATTAGAATTTTTTTAAGAAAAAAAAAACAGATTTTAAACAAACTAATTTTATTTAAAAAAATTCTGATTTTTTACCACACAAATTTAAAAACCGATTTTCCCTAATTTAAAAAAAAAAACAGTTTTATTAAATTAACATTTTTAATTTAAATAAAAAAGATTATTTATCAAATTTGACAACAAAACTATTATAAAAATACTAGGTATTTTTAAAAAAACTTTGCTCTTTTCTTGCTACTCAACCACCGGGCTTAAAATTCTATAGTTTTGATCCCATAAAATTTCATTTTAAAACTAGTTCAAAAGCCTCTCAAAATTAAGAGTGTTTACAAATTATTTTCCAAAACCAAATCCAAAACATATCTCAACTTAACTCTTCTTGAAAAATAATTCAACATGATAAATTGGTTTCTCCCACATCCCTAACAACAAAACACGATTCATTGTTTTCCAAACGAAAAAGAACAACTAGAAAATCATTTACCTACCTTCAATATCTCACAACAATGTTAACAACAATTGAAGGTTACCATTAAAGGTTTAAAATAAGAAAAGAAAACAAAATATTAAGTATATAAAGGGTAAAACATAAGCTAATATGGAAACTACATAACAGAGAAGAGAAAGGCCCACCATGAGGGGGAAAAGAAATGAAGTGGCCGCAGATAAGCTCCGGCGCGGTGGAGAAGATTTCCGGCACGGTGGTTGACGGTGAAAGTTCTTCAATCCCGAAATAAATTGGGGGGTTTTGTTGTTGACATCATGGGGAAGATGAATATTAATTTAGTTTTTCAAAATGAGACCCATGGTGGCCGAAAATGGGGAAAGAAGGTGGTGGTTGGAGATTTTGAAATATCACTGATCTAACAATAAAAGAATGGTTTTGGAAGAGGAAGATGAGTGAGTTTCAATGGTGGTGGCAGTGTTGACAAAGGAGGCCGAGTGGAGGAGAAAGGGCTGCTGGAAGTTGGTGTTACGGTGGTGGAAAGGGAGGAGAGAAGAAAGCGCTCTCTCTGTTCTTTTGAAGAGGAACAAAAATAAAAGATAAAGTGGAATTGTGTCACATGAAAGAAGATTTGGAGGATCAGTATAGACTGACCTTATGAAAGAAGAATGGAATTGTGTCACGGTCTCCTATGTTCTTTTGCTGCTTTATGCTATGCGACGGGCAGACCGTGTGATAAGCCTTCGTTTTTTGCTCTGTACACCTCCTGTAATTGTTGTTCATGTCAGCCAAATTTGAAATTTTTCCCGCTCAATTTAAGCCAGGGGCGTGTGGTTATTTGTGAGGGGTTTACCCCTGTCAAAATGTATGTGGTCCCGGATTCCCCCCAGGGATTTTCCTTGGCTTAGGCCGTGGGATATTTCTTAGGGGTTTCATGACCCTGTCAAAATCCCTGGCAAAACGTAATTATACAAATATCATTTCTCTTCTATATGAAAATTTTTCCAAATGATGCATTAGTATCCCTGTGGAAATTATCTGCAGCTTAATGGAAGGTGGGAGACCTCTTTATGCCAAATAGGAAAGGTAAGAAAGGGAAAATGTTTGGGTTTGCAAATTTTGGATGTTGAAAATCATGAACAACTAGAATACATGGATTGGAAAATTCAAGTTAAAAGAAAACATTACAATATTCAGGGTGGGGTAGTAAAAGATAAACGAAGAACATGGGATAAATAGATTGTCGAGGAGAACAATACTAATCATGTGATAAAGGGGTATCTTACAAAGAGATTTTGCAAAATGATAAACCTATTGGAGAAAGAGGTAGTGCAAAAGTTTCAGTTTTAGACCAAGACAAATTGCTCAAGATGAGACAGAAGATTCGATTAATTAAGTGGAGGCAGATCCTGAAATGATCATCAGATTGTTGAAAGGCAATCTGGTAGGGAAGATTAGAACATCACATGAGGTGGGGTGAATGAAATTTGATGTATGGATAGAAGGTTTTCATTGACAAAGGCAGTGGCATGGCAGAGGATGAATTTTGATCTTCTAATCAAGCAAATAAGAAAATGGTGTCCAAAGAGCCATAAGTTCCAACCCTTGATTAACGGTGGGAAACTCGATTTGTGAGTTTTAAGAATTTGACGCAGAATGGAAGCAATGTTAGCAAGCGCTAAACCTAGATTGAAAAGAAACAAGTTTGCAAGCGACAAACTTGTGAAAATAGGGTTCTCTAATCTGCCAAAAATTAAGAAAACTCTCCAAAAAATTATTTAATGAATAAAAGTTGCTCATTCAACTCAGTTTTCTCTTATGGCGGGGTTGTTGCGGTGTACACATTCATTTTTCAAGGTAATTTGGTTTGCTTGCTTTTGGGTAATATGGAAGGAACATAATAACTGTATCTTTAAAAAAAATGACGTCAAATCCTTCCGTTCTCATTGAGAAAGTCAAGCTAAATTCATTTTTGTTGCTGAAAGCAAAACGGGCGTCCTTTAATTATTGTTATAATGATTGGTGGCAACATCCGCTCTTTTCTAGGGGTGTTTGCTTGTTATTTATTTTGTCTTTTTGGTTAAATATGTTTTTATTCCCTACATTTTACGCCCTTTCGAAGAATGGTCCCTACATTTCATTAAATGTTTTTAAAATCCCTACATTTTTCTACCGTTAACAAAATTGGTCCCTGCCGTCTATTTTCCATCTAGTCACCAAACATAATGCTGATGTGGCATTTTTAAATTATTTCTTTCCTTTTAAATGGATTGGGCCAAATGAAATGGGTAAAATAACCCGACCCATGGATTCAACCCATTTCAGTTTGGTCTCCAATCCCCAAATTCATGTCATTTCTTCTTCTTCCTCCATTTGTTATCTCTCCAACCCAAATCTAAGTTCATCTTATTTCTTTTTCTTCCCCTTATCCTCTTGCCTCTCTCTGGAATGTAAGCTACCCTCTCGCCTCTTTGTAGATGGTTAATTTGGTGGTGCTTGTTGTTCTAGCTGTCACACCACCCTTTTTCTTGTCCGTGTTGTTTCGCAGATCTGAACCTTGCTAGATCCGCTGCCATGCTCTGTTCTTAGGTGAAGGGGTGGGGTTGAGTTGGGTTCGGTTTGTGGGTCAGCTTTTGGTCCATTTTCCCTTTAATCTCAGTATGGCAATTTTCACTCCTTAGATTTATGATTTGTCTGTGATAATATGCTGCATCTTGATGATTCCTTTCTCAACCAAACGAAATTCTTACCTCTGATTTCACAAACAAATCTTTAGTGCAAATTTATGTTTAAACAAACCCTCTTCTCTTTCATTTTCACTTATGAAAAATTGAAAAATGATGGAAGAGAGAACGTGGAAAATATTAATTTTTAGACAAATCTTGTTTTACTTTTTTTTTTTTTAATTTTTAAGTATGATAAATAAAAAATATTATTTTTTTATTTAAATTAGGATTTTAACATGTGGCATGACATGTCATTAATGAGTCCACGTGGCTTCCTAGTGACATCCACGTGGCATGTTCTGTTTGTCCGGTCAGCGAAAATAGACAGCATGGACCAATTTTATTAACGGTGAAAAAATGTAGGAATTTTAAAAACATTTAATGAAATGTAGGGACTATTCTTTAAAGAGGCGCAAAATGTAAGGAGGGACTAAAAACATATTTAAACTTTGAACGGTGTTTCTCTTTAGCACACCTTGTGCGGGGAGTTTTACCGTTGTTGTTAATATATATTATTTTGGTTTGTGAAAAAAAAACCATACACACACAAAAATATAAACCATACACAAAATAAAATGTTTATTAATACTGGTTAATTAGTTAAAATATGCTCTTTCACGAATTAATTAGTCTATTTTACAGACTTTACGTTCGCTATAAATGATATATTTCTAATAACGTTTCTTCTTCTTCTTTTTTGGTTGAAAGACGTTCAGTTGTGCTCCAATCTTTTAATTCAGTGGAAAGTGGCACCTGCTCCTTAGGTCCCAAATAAACATTTTGGAGAAAGCATAAAACTGACAAGGTTTTCCAAACCACATGGTGTACATATATAGAAATAGAGGGATGATTGATTGTTTATTTTAAATTTTGAACTATTTTAGGTAAGGTGCTCATTGTGTTGTGCCCTTGTAGTTGTAGGCACTGGTCGGGGGGTCATTAGCAAGCATTAAATGGTGCTCTTTAGACCTTTTGTAAGGAATCGGTTCGAGAATATTCGGAATTTCATTTTTGAATGTAGCGAGTCTTGATCTGATTATATTTATCTTAGATTTGAATTTTAGATTATCAAGATTCTTTTTATTTTAGATGAGAGAGTGATAGATGAATGATTAAAATAATTTATTTTGATGTGAGAGAATTATTAGTTAAGAGAGAGATAGAGTTAAAGTCACCAAAATCACCAAACACAAAATCACCCAAGTGTAACTCATGTCGTGTCGGATCTAGCACTTTTTAAAAATAATATAGTTCCAATTTAGATTAGTCTTTTCTCAAAATAATTTTGAAGAATATAGTCCCTTTTTTTTACCCAAAATGTATAAGTGTGAAACTCGGACGTACCAAATACTGACAAGTGGATAATCATGATTTCGAACTCGTGCTTTAACATGTTAAATGTCTTCTCTTTCAAAAAAAAAAAAACATATTAAATGACTTTGTAGTCTTTCAATTAACCTATTTGGGGTTGGCCTAGTGGTTGGCTTGGGATCTTGGAGTTTGCTCCTCTAGAGGTTTCAGGTTCGATTCCCTCTAGTGCCAATTTCGATGTGCCAAGTCCATACAGAGCTACCTCTGACTTTAAACGGAGCCCCCGCAAGTGGGCGGTGGGATTGGTCCCCTCAGATTAGTCGATTCTTGGATCGGATACCGAGTTTTCAAAAAAAATAAAATTATATCAATTAGTGATGTTTTTCATTTTCTTATGATTAAAGAGGTATCCGAGTTGTTGAAAATGTATTCTTCATATTTTGATAGGTGGAAAAACTCTCCTCACACAATAAATGTTAAAACATTGGAACCAGAGTTGAATTGGTATAGTATTCTCTATAAATAGTCTTTGGCTATCCACCATAACACAATCATCTCCTCCACACTCACTCACACACTTGAACTGCATTTCCATCCAAATTTTCCAAACCAACCATGGCTAGCTCAATGTTTGTCAAGATTACTTTCTTGGCTATGATATGCTTGGTTTTGGGCACTCCCTTAGCCAATGCTGCCCTTTCATGTGGTCAGATACAACTCACCGTAGCACCGTGCATTGGATACCTAAGGACCCCTGGTCCATCTGTCCCCGCACCATGTTGCAATGGGATTAGGAGTGTATATTACCAAGCCAAAACTACCGCCGATCGTCAAGGTGTTTGTAGGTGCCTCAAATCCACTACACTCAGCTTACCTGGACTCAATCTTCCTGCCCTTGCTGGTGCCCCTGCCAAGTGTGGTGTCAACGTCCCCTACAAAGTTGCCCCTTCCATTGACTGCAACACGTATTTCTCTCTAACTCACCCCTCTTTTTGTCATTTATATTTTGTCGTGTAATACCCTAAATTACTTTCGCATAAAGAAAATGAAGGTCTATTTGTTCTCTAAATTTATGAAAATTTTAATTCGATTTTAAGAGTCTCAAATCCAGTCAGGGGTGGCCCTGAGGATGGGCGGGAGGGTCGGCAGCCTAGGGGCACCATTTTTTTAAGGAAATGCGGTTCAAATATTCATATAGTTTGACCAATATATGACATTCTTAAGGATCTCAAATGAATACTTGCATTTCTTAGGGACTAAATTTATCATTGTAATTTTTGTGAAGGAGCTATATCTTTTTTTAATTCTAGTCTCTGCTAATGAAATGTTTGTGATTCTTGAAAAGTGAAAGTAATAAAATCTTCATTTAACCTCTCAATTATCACTCATTCAAGCATATTAAAATAATAATATGTACTCTTCCTAAAATTTTATGAGTAGTCTAAAGTATGTGAAAATTTGTCACATTGTTATAGATTGACAATTTGTTAGGGACTAAACGCGACAAATATCATTTGCTTTATGGAACACTACTTATAAAAATAATTATGAATGGACTGTTATTTGCATATATTAATAAGTAAAAGAAACAGATCATTAAGTAAAAAAAACTAACTAATATCTTAGGAAGTAAGTAAAAAAATTATCTACAACGTCAATGTAAAGATTTTTTACTTTTTTTTTTTTTTTGAAGAAGCTAAATTAGCTCACCTAAATTGGCATCAGAGAGAATCGAATCTGAAACCTTGAGGAGGAGCAAACTCCCAAGTTCCAAACCTTCAATCCTATTATTAGATCATTAAAAATGTTTTTTTTTTTTTTTTACAAAAATTGCTTCATTTTAGTGGTTGTTATTTGTAAAGTCACACTTATAATTAAAGTTGTGATTTGTTGGTAGTGCAGAAAAATGTATGTAGACGGTGTATCAAATTTAAACTCGTCGAGAATATTACAAGAGGAACTAAACACAATTTTAAAATTTTATTATCTTTGTTTTAATAAACGTGAACTTTTCATGTATAATAGATTTGTATAGAAAACTCATGTCAAACTCACTTTACTCATTGCAGGGTGAGGCATTGACCAGCTTACATGGCTAGCTTGCACTTGATGAATAAGTAATACTTGGTTGTGGGAATAACCAAGTCAGAATAAAGAAGATTGCTTAAATTCTCCGATTGTAGCCGAATCCCCACTAGGGATCACTATGTATTTTAATGATAATTAAATAAAATCTGAAATGTTTCAGGTCAAAATATTCATTATCCACCATGACATTTGAATTTACTATCATCTCTCGTGATTTCTACCGCTCTGAATTAGTGTTGAGTTTTACAGTAATAATCAACCTTTTTCAATTATATTTAATGATTTTTTTTTGTCAAATAGTGGAATTCCTTACATGAAATGTACCTATATTGTCTGAATGATGTTTAGGATCTTCAAACCTCTTTTGTTTTTCACTCTTGACATTGCAATATAGAGTTGACCGTGAGTAGGGTTGTCCTCGATAAATCGGAGGCACTATTATAGTCTTGATAATTTTCATTTAAAAAAAAAATTGAAAAACATCAAACATCATTTATAGTGTCAGACAGTTAAGTTGTAGTTAAATGTATAAGCAATGTTTCAAACATGACTTACTACAAAAAGAAATAAAAAAATAACCATTACCCTACGAACAATGCATAATTAATAGCAAAATTGTTGTCTTTCATACTTTTACCTATAGAAAAATGACATTTATATTGACGGATTTTGTCCACAAGTACAAATTTTTTTCCCAAATTTTGAGACCTCTCTAAATTTAAGGTCATGTGTCAAGAGCCTTCTTGCACTTGGTCAAGGTCGGTCTTAACTGTGATTAAAAATAGATCTTGGCAAGAATACACCAACATTATCAAGGGATTGACCTCATGATTTGTTTATAGTCATTGCATATGAGACGATACTCGAGAATTACTACTTCTTTCTCTACAAACCTTTCTCTCTAACCTCTCTCTTGAGCAACCAACCGCCACCCCTTCACCTCACAATCCAATCTTTTTTTCCCGATGCAGCCTCAAGGTAGGGTGGTGCGACGAGGCTATCCTCCACATCTCCATTCATTCTCAAGATTTCTTATAATAGCATAATTGATGTTCTGGCTTTCAAGTAGACTTGGTGATTTTGCATACGAAAACATATAAGTGAAAATAAGAATTTTGTGGTGAGTACATCATAAATCTATTCACCATTAACTTCGAAACGATCAACTGAATTTGAACTTTGAAATTTACTATTTCACCTACATCTTTATTTAATTATGTACTTGAGGCGATGATAAAAAAAGATAAGGTTTAATTTCAGAAGTAGTTTTCGCTGGAAGCAACCCGAGAACTTATCTAATCAACAACCTCAATTGTGGAAGCTAATATTGCTCTTGATTGCAAGAATTCAAAAGATTTGTAATGCTCTGGTACGTTAGGTTATAAGTACTCTGAACAATTGCATTTATAGGATCATTGTAGTCTTCAATTAAAAGTTCTTTTGGAATTTCCATTTCAGCATGAATATCATTAGGCTCATACAGTTTGCCTTCTCCAACTTGCAAAATCCATTAGGAGAATTCAGCAGTTTCATTAGCATTGTTTGTATCCTAGCTAGTTTGCAAGCTCATGTTTTTAGTCGATGTAAGAACTTTGCAATGATCCCAAATAAAAAAAAAAAAGCATTGATTGATGCATAAACTATGTCTGAATAATGACTGCCTCTAAGGATGACAAGGTTTCGGAGATATATACAGTTCGCTTTGTTCCGGGAGATAACTCCTGGAGTTGGAAAGACATCTGCATTTCTTTTATGTGCTATGCATTGTGATGATAGGGGTGCTTTGTAGGAATTATGACAGATGTTTTCTTAGAATTAACACTAACATGGTCGTAAAAATTAATTTGATGAGGCTATCCATCATTAATAATACTTGTGAGAAGACTGTTCTAAATGATGTATGAGAAACGATTAGGGAGTTTGCCAAGATGATGTTTGATTTTTAAATTTCTTTCCACCTACTTGTTTCTTATAACTTCTATTCACTAACTTTGCGCTAATTTTGGCAAATACATGCTTTCCAACTAATAAGCATCTTGTTTATGTGTTATGCTTTGTAAAAATTAACGTGTTTTTTAGGGAGTAAATAGGCAATTATCCTCTGAAATTGTAAGTTTCGTCAACTATTTTTCTGACATTAACAAAACTTCAATTATCCCTCTGAAATTGCACAACATTAATCAATTTATCCCCTCCGTCAAATTCTTCTATTAGTCAACATGACGTTTTGCAAATACCCCCCTCAAGTTTTGCACTTATGTGCAACATGCCCCTCATTTACGTTCATTGTGATGATGGAAACTACCCGAAATACCCCCGCGTGAGTTAACTCAAGCAGGTGTATTCACAGGACAGAACTGTAGGAATTTCCAAAACTGCATTGTTGCGGTTTTGAGCAAAATAGATGCGATTTTCTCCAACCTAAAGTACAAACGCAAAATCAAATAAGTGCTTATTATCCTATTGCATTGGCTTTTTTTTTTATTGAATTGTTAGATTTTTTGGGATAAATTGTCACATGTTTAGGTTTTATTGATTTTTTATTTTATAAGGTTAGATGTTTATTATTTGATTGAATTGTTAGATGTTGGTTAGAGTAGAATTGTGGTAGAAATTGTTAGGAATTGTTTGACATTGTTAGAAATTTGTGGTAGAATTTTTGGGATCAGAGTAGGTTTTGATCCGATGTTTGCATTGCGTAGATATTTCTCAAAAACAGGGAAATGCTGCTCAATTAAAAAAAAAGGATAAAAAGAAGAAAGCAAAAACCACTGTGACATGGCACGGTATCGAATGTGAAGGAACCAGACAAAAAAACAAGGTGAATGTGCCCATGTACAATTTCAACAAGATGAGATGGAGCGGAAGAACTTGTTATTTTGGTCTACAACCAAAAGCAGGTGCCCTAGGAACTGTCTAGGACAACCCAATTGACTTAAGCGATGAGGGAGATGATTGAATGTAATGGTTTGTAATGTCTTGATATGTTGGATATTTTTTTATGTTTTTGGATATGCCGCGCATTTTCGTACATTTTGATATTGAATAAATTTGAATAAAGCTGCGTTTTGAATAAAGTTGTGTATTAGATAAATTTAAATAAAGTTGCACAAGTACACAAAATCAATTCAAAAAATACACAATTTTATTTAGTTTTAATTTCATCTACATTACATTACGTTCTCCCTAAATATTTGTGGTATCATCATCATGTTGGATTTAAATTAAATTATTGAAACTTTGCGGAAAATGTCGGCATTGAAGTGTCTTATACTTAGTTAAAGATTTGCAGCGCCCTTTGAAAACTCAAAAGAGTGGATATAACACATGTTGCATTCTACCTTATAAGTTGTACAAATTCTTTCTATAAGATGAGTAGTAACAAAAAGGAATGCATTACAATATATTCTTTTGAACTTAATCCTACTACCCTGCCAACTGACAAGTTTCAATTGACAGAGGAGCATGTTCAAGCACAAAACAACATCTTAGAGGTGCATTCCCTTATGTCCCACTCATCTTATACGAAGGAATCTGATGAAAGAATTTGTACAACCATAAGGTAGAATACAACATATGTTTTATCCATTCTTTTGACTTTTCAAAGAGGGTAGCAAATCTTTACATTCATGATAAGACACTTTAATACCAACATATTCCGCAAACTAACAAGATTTAAATTTAAATTCCAACAAAATAAAGACACTACATAATAATGATGCTACCTAAACATAATCTTCTGGTTTCGGCAGAATCAAACTATTGAGAAGATCTTCCGGCGATCTCAGCAACGTGACAAACATATCAATCCATGCAAAAATGTTGCATTGATAAAAAAATCGAGAACATATTCCTCACGTCGTCGTCGTTCGTTAATTCTAGCCGACTGAACCATATTTTCCCCTCGTCCAATGTCGGACGTTCATACCAAATGTTTTCCACCCTCCTTGTGTCTCCAAGATTGAGTCCTTGATTGATTTCATTCAGTTGATCCTTCAAACCTTTTAACATGACATTAATGTACCCAATCTTGAACAGCTGAGGATTTCCACCGTTGAAGCGTATGCAAACATTGACGGAATCAGCCATTATTTCATATCTACACCATAAAAAAAATTAAACAATCAATGAAAAATTCATTCAAACTTTCATCAAACACATGGAGTGCAAATTATGCATAAACTCTAAAACTCATAACTACAACATAAACATGCAAACATCTAAACAATTAAACAATATAAGTCATTTACATGTAAACATTGTATCATTTCTTGCCAAAAAAAATCAAAATTTAAACAAACCCTAAAACTAAAAAAAATTCTAATTTAAGAAGAAAAATCTAACATATAAATATAAAAGGTTAATGATGTTTTATTATGAAAACTTACTTGTTATTGGAGTGTTCTTGGATTTCAACTTGAAGAAATTAGGGATTTGGTTTATCTGAGAGAGTTTTTGGAGATTTGAGATGAGAAATGAGATGTTGTCTGACCTTTAAAAGGACACGCAATGTGAGGCGTGAATTAACTCACGCAAGTGTATAACCCAGCGTGAGTTAACTCACGTTATGTTTAACATCTGAGTGACTTAACTCACGCTGGAGGTATTTTCAAAAGTACAATTGAAAGTGAGCAAAACGTGATGGGAGAAGAGCAATTTTCTCATTTATATTGTTTCTATAAAAGATTAGTTAATTTGGCTTAGGAGTTTCTAGCTTCACCTCCCCATTTTATTTTTATTCCTTAAGGTTATGTTTGTAAGTTTAGTTTTTAGGGTTTTCGAGAGGAGAGAACTTTACATGGTTAAGTACTGGTTTGTTACCGCAATGAGAACTATCGAATTTGAGTGTAAATGTCAAATTGTGGTTTGACTAGATTTTTTAAGTTCTATTTTTATTTTAGAAATAATTTTATTTCCATATATTAATAACTTTTACATTGAGGTGAAACCAATTTTAATGTTTTATATACATGTTGAGACTATTTTTTATAATTATACACACTCAAAATTTATTTTGATCTCGACTATCAATACAACGTAAATTCACAAAAATTAATTTAACGTGAATGTGTATCTAATTCTAACACAAACTGCTTTAAATATTATTCATTTTTAACTAAACCCTATTCATTCAAAATCAATTTCACCACCACAAAATCAACATACACTAACTGTTGAATATGAGGTGGAAATGTCGCGATAGAGATGGTGTATGTGCATGCACTTTAACGCTTAAGTTAGTATAAGTTTGAGGCGGATGGAAGAGAGATAATATAACTACAATCAATTAAATCTAAAATATATGTAATAATATTTTCTAAATTTCTTAAAATTTCAGTCTTATTTTAGTTTCTCTAGCTAGCCTAATCGTGGAAATACTTGGTATTTTTATCCCCTATATTTTAAACATTTGATTTAAATTATTATCTCAAATTTAATAATATTTCAAATTTAGAAGTGCAAAAGATCATCACGACAATTAAAATTTAATGAAGTATAATGTCATATGGATGGAATCATTAAATTGAATTAAAGAGATGCACAAGTTGAGAATAATGTATCTTTAGGTTTGACCCATTGAAGTATTTGTCTATGATTGATTAATATTTTCTACCATTAGATTAGATTGTTTCACAAAATCTTATCATGGTCTATCAACATTAAATCTAACTCATCAACTGTCTCTCATTGCATTCACTTTCCTCTTCTTTGTCCACGTCGAAAATCCATTATAGCTAACAATTAAATTAGTCCATAATAAACCAATATTTTTTTTATGCATCAATTGTATCTTGGCAATGAAAGAAAGTGATTCACCTTGAGCTATATTGGTCCATTATGAACCAATTTCATTGCCGGCTATAATGGATTTTTGACGTGGACAAAGGACGAAGAAGAGATTGCAATTAGAGAGATTAATTTGATGAGTTATCTTATATTTCTAAGTTGAAAGTCTAATTATTTTATATATTCTAGATTTATTTATATTTTTTTTCAGGGTACAATTCTCTATTTGTACAATTGTTCCATTCAAATATCGAATTTAATTCTTTCGAACAATTGGTAATTTGTTGTAGAACATTGAAGGTACACTTGAGGGTCATTAGCAAGCATTAAATGAAACCATTTGATAATGCTAGCAACATTCATTTTTCAACACTCTCTCCAACACTCACTCTTTTATTGAATAAAATCAATGTACTCCCTCCCGTCCTTATTATAAGAAAAAGTTGACTTTTTAAGTTCATAAAATAATTGATATATCTTATTGTAAATATAGACTAGAAACATTACTTATACAATGAACCAAAAAAATCAATTGTTTCTTATAATAAGGACCAGAGGGAGTATATCCCACCATTTTGTGTAGGTTCAATTTTTAAAGTGTAGACCCACAATTATTTAAATGAATAAGAAAGTGAGTAGTAGAGAGAGTATTCAAAAGAGAATGTTGTTACTTGTTAACATTACTCCCATTACTCTTACCGATTTACTAACCATTCGTTGCTTCAAATAGATATAGTACTTTTTGTGGTGAGATTAAGTATATGATGATGAAATTGTGTTTTTTTTTTTGGAAACAGTGATGAAATTGTGTTTATAACTTTTTCAGCAATCAAATTCCAACCCAAACTTCCTTAAAAAAAGAAATCGAACCCAAACTATTGATTAACTTATCATGTCATGTGAACTAGTTCTAATTTTAATTTTGTGATTTGACTATTTGAGTAAATTCAACCCAAAACTATTGATTAACTTACCGTGTCATTTGCACTAATTCTAATTTTATTTTTTTTATGATATGACTATTTGAGTAACTTTTCATATAAGTCTTTGATAGATATATATGGAAATTATCACAAATTTGTACCCAAAAAATTACGGAAATAAATTTAGTTTTTGGAAAATAAAATTAAAAATATCAATTTGATTTTTTAGTGAGGATTTATTTTGGTCCTTGAGAAAAATTATAAGGCCCAATTTTATCCTTGAGAAAAATTATTAAAAAAAAAAAAATAGTTCTTGAGAAAAATAAACTGAGATAACTAGTCTCTACCTTCTTTTCATTTTTGTTTGGTTCATGAAGAAAAGATGGAAGAAGGAAAGAAAGTAACACTTTTTTTAAACAAAGGAGACTTGCCATTGAAGCAAGCCTCAAAATATATATTGATAAAATAAAAAAAATAAAAAAAAAGAAACAAGAAAGAGGGGACATAAAACCTAACCCTAAAAAGATTAGCAAAATCTGAAATAGGGAAGGCCTGGCCTATTTCTAACAAAATCCATATTCAATTGAGAAAAGAAAGTAACACAAAAAGAGAAAATGAACAAAAAGATAAGATGATTAATATATGTAGTAATATGATATGAGAGAAAATGATGATAAACAATAAATATGTGTATCTTTTTGCGCATAGTAAATTTGCCCTACATATTAATCAACCAAACAAAGATTTCCACGTAAAGAACAAATTATGCAAAAAATTATCTTTTTGAAATGAAATTTACCATCATACTAGAATCGATTGATAAAAAGGGGCATGTTGATAGCATATAAATTGAAAGGAACAAAAGGATTACCGTTTATGATTTTTCATAATTTGAGAATTAGGGTTCATCATTTTTTCGTCAAAATTTGTGATTGTTATTGTTTATGATGTTAATAAATTAAATCCACCTTTAATTAGGTATATTTCAACAAGTTCAATACCACATAAATAATCACAACATTGCTAAGAAGATAAAGACTGTGTTAAATTCAACTTTGTGATTGTCGTATTTTTCTTCTTTTTTTTATTCAAAAAAATTCTTCTTTTCACTTTCTTTGCTTTCTTCTATTTAATTTCTTTCATCGGTGAAACAAACGAAAATAAGGTAGGAACAAAAAGTTAGTTTTACTTTTCTCATAGATTAAATTGGGTCTTATGAATACTCTTATGGACTAAAATTGGTCTTCACTCTTGATTTTTTAAAATCTCAACAATGAATTGAATTAGTCTTTTTTTAGAATAACTTGTAAGAATATTTTAATCCCTAATTAGAAACTGATTTGTCAATATTTGGGATTTATAATAATATGTTTTTTATATTAATTTCAACGATTCACAAAAATAAAAATTGATGCTATTCATTTCTCACACGTAAATAAATGTCCGAGCAAATGGTTGAACTTAAATGACTAATGATACGTCATTCAGTCACTATTATAAGTAAATATTCTTCATACTCATTGAATAACCGATGTATATGGACTATATTATAAACCAAATACATATATTATTTAATGAATCTGAAAAATGAATATTTGCTTATAATAATAATAATAATCAGAGGAAGTATTTAGTGATCCATTTATGGGGATTCGATTACAAAAGAACTTAAGTTCGAATTCTAATTGAAACAACATTTCGTTATAATTTACTTACTTCTCGATCAAACTATGTTTTATTAGAATATTAATACATCTTCCCCTTAAAATTAGAGAGAGAAAAAAGAAAACCAATTTCAATAATTTCAAGTGTGAATGCATCATTTCCAAAATAAAATGTCTGTCTTAAACTTTCTTAGCATTTAAAAAGAAATAATACTATCATTATCGAAGTTTATGTCGTGTTGGATATTTACTCTTGAGAATTTGGTAGGTTGAAGAACTCCTCACAATAAATGTAAAACATTGGAACCAAAGTTAAATCAGCTATATATTCAGCTCTATAAATAGTCCTTAGCTAGGTACCACCATAACATAAACATTCACCTCTACACTCAACACACTTGACGTGCAATATTTCCTCTTCCAAATCAATCATGGCCAGCTCAATGCTCTTCAAGGTTACTTGCTTAGCAGTGATATGCTTGGTTTTTGGCATTCCCTTAGCCAATGCTGATCTTTCATGTGGTCAGGTGTTATCCACATTATACCCATGCCTAGGGTACATTAGGAACCCAGGTGCATCTGTCCCTGCTCCATGTTGCAATGGGATTAGGATTGTGAATGACGAAGCCAAAAATACCTCTGATCGTCAAAGTGTTTGCAGGTGCCTCAAATCCACTATAGTCCTACCTGGAATCAATCTTGATGCTCTTGCTAACCTCCCTACCAATTGTGGCGTTAACTTGCCCTACAAGATTACTCCTGACATTGACTGTAACAAGTACGTCTCTCTAAATCAACTCTCTTTCAATTTCATATTTTTTTTTTAATGTATTTAAAATTTTGTTCAAAATAAAAGCTCAATCTAGCATTTATAGGGAGCATATTAAGTCAACTTTCACTTTAATTATTGCAGGATACCATATTGAGCTGCTTGCGGGGTTTGTGCTTTGATAAAGAAGTAATAATGCTTTGGTTTCTAATAATAACCTAGACAGAATAAAGAAGATGGCTTAATTTCTTCCATTGTAACTGAATCCCACTAGGGATCACTATACTATTCATATAATTAAAATAAAATCTGAAATGTTTCAGATCACAAAATATTTATTAGCCATTGTGACATTTCAATTTACTATCATCTCTCGTATTCTAATTACTCTGGATTTTTATTTTGAAAAGGAATTCTAACTTTGATTTAGTGTTACATTTTACAGTAATTATATTATCAGCGTTTTTTATTTTATCTAAAATGTTTCTTCTTCACTATTAGATTTTACATGCATTTATCATAAGTCAACTTATACTAAGTACATGTTTGGGTCCCCTCAAAACAAAAACAAAAAATACATGTTTGGTTCTGCGTCCAAAGCCTTCAAACAGGCCAAAAGAGAGTTTTTCTAGTAACACCCCATAATGATCTAGTTGCACCCTAAAATGGCGAAAATACCCATATTATAAAATTAAATTTTCAAAATCAAACCCTTGCCCTCGTAAACCCTTTTCACGTTTTCTTCCTGCTTTTATTTCTGAAGAACAAGAACTTATTATAACGCTTTCAATGAATCAATTGTAGCACAAATTCTAGTTTTCAAACTTAAGATTGTTTTTTCTTGATTTAATGGATTTGGGTGCAATTCTAGCTTTTCAATTGTTCGGACATAAGAAAAAAATACAAAAGCAAAAGTTTGTGAAATAAACAAAATAAAAGGGAATAGTGTTTTTCAATTGCAAATAAGAGAGATTTAATTAGACGAAGCATGCTTTGGTGCTTGCTTTGATTGATTTTAAAGAAAAACAAAATCAACAATGGAAAAAATAAATAAGAAAAACTTATATGCTTTGGTGTTTGCATTTGAGAGGGTTTCACACTGATAGTTCCCAATTGCATCCTCCATGATGGTTCATATTGTTGGTTGGTGGAAATCATCATCCATGGGTGTGTGAAGACAGTGTAGATGCAGGCAACAAAGGAATCATGTATCAGGTGGATTTTGAGGTTGTTGTTTTATCACATGAATTCAGATCACATATACTTAATTTACCTAACGTGAATTAAAATCACGTACCATTCATAAGAGTGGGAAGGAAATGAGTAAGGATAATTTTGGTATTATGAATAAATTTTAATTGAATTTGGGTGTAACTTGATATTTTTGGGGTGTTACTAGAAAGAGTCGCCAAAAGATGAAACTTCAATTTGAGTTTAGCTTTTGAGTTAAAACATGCATTGAGAAATGTGGGTAATCGTGAGTCTCCGAGTGTAAACGAACGGTAGACCAAACACATACTAATTAATAGTGAATTATTGATTGACATGTGTACAAATCCGCTATGAAAAAGGGATATTTCGATTTTTATCATTAAGTTAAGAATAATTAAATTAAATATTACCTAGTTATATAAACAACCATATGCAAATACAACTTGTACAATGTATCGTGGATAGAACTGGTATATTTCTAGTAGAAGTTATGTATATAATTATAGAGTTTTTCTACTTGCATCCTAGTTAATTATGGTTGCACTCCAAAATGATAAGATTATCCTTTCATAAAATTTGATTTTCAAAAAGCCTATTCCTTCTTTTTTGGTTACACCCCAAAACCCTTCTTTCAAAACCATAATTCTCCAATCGATCGATTGTGTTCTGCGAAGATTTTCAAAACCATACTTTCTCACGTCCATTCATGATTTCAAAGAAAATTCGAAGCAAATCAGGTTAGCAAGTGTTGTTCTTCAATCGATTGTGTTTTTCTTGTTATGGGTTCTCAGTTCTGATTTTGTGTTTTCCTTGTTCTACGATTCACAGTTCTGCGATTTTGTAAAATCAGTTTAAGTAGGTTTACATGAACCTACTTAAACTGAATTTAAGTTAACCTTGCCAATGTAAATTAAAATCGTAATCGTACAGTGCATCATTGCAGTTGAAGGAAAAAAATTGAAACTAGCAAATAGAAGAAGAAATTCACTTACTTATATCCAATTGAGTATGGATGAAAAATATTTTGATTCACTCTTTAATTTTCATGGAGATTGATAATGAACATCGAATTGTTTGATCGATCACTTTGTGGGGTGAAAGAGGGTGAAACTCACTGACAATGAATAAAATTATGGTTTTAAGAAAATTTATATAAAAGGACAATTTTGGTATTATAAAAAAAATTAAGAAAATTTGGGTGTAACCAGAAAAACATGGGGTGTAAATAGAAAAACTCATAATTATATTGTTCGTTTGATAATTTATGAATTTAATTTGTATGCATCGACGGTGTAAAACTTTTTTACATATTAATTTAATAAAATTATGTCACAAAAATATTTAGGGTGATATTTTTTTGACAAAATTTAAGGTGATATTTAAAGAACTAACATATAAAAGTGGTATTATAAGGTGGTTTGATTGGATGTACTGCGTCTGTCATATAAATTAATTTTGTACTACCTCCGTCACTAATTATAGGGCCCTTTTGAAAAAATAACGGAATTAAAATAGTGGATATTTGTATTAAATATGTTTGTAATTTCTATTGTTTTTATAATTTTATCCTTTAAGATAGAGAGTTGGTTTATGTTTTCAACATGTTATTTATTGCTGATTGAAGAAATACTTGGAAATAGCAAAGGAGTCTTATAAAAAGGAACCAAAAAATTTTTTAAAAGGGTCTTATAATTAGAGTCGGATGTAGTAATTTATTACATGGATGTTCTTTCTTTTTTTGGTGTAAGATGGAGATTCTTTCAATAAATAAACATTAAATAAGTTTCATTTATTTAGAAAATTTTATGCTTAAATTATAAAATCACATGTCAAAATAAATGACAATCACTACCAAAAAAAAATAAAACTATAAATGACAATCAAAGGGGGACCTAATTTTTAATATTGGGCTTTTCCCCCAACAAGTCATTTATTTAAGATTGTTGCTAATAAAGGAGGAGTAAATTTGGTGTGAAAGTTTCTAGCTACACTTCCTATCTATTTTATTTTTATTTCCTAAAGGGTGTGTTAGAGAATTGGGTTTTGGACGGTTAATTTCACATACATATTTAAACAAATAAAATAATAATTTTATAAATGATCGTATAACAATTTTAGAAAGAAAAGAAATTGGTTACAGTTTTAGAAATATTTTAAAAAGCTTTCTTAATTTAATTTTATTTTGACAAAGGTAAACTCAACTTGTTTCATTAATAAGATTATACATCAATACAAATAGGAGAAAAATTGAAATATTGGTGACTAACCTAAGAAATGTCCCACTTGCTAACCATTTTTGTATGGCATATTCCTTCCAATAAATCTCCTTTTGAGACTACAATTTACTAGGGCAATTTTTCAACTCAGCAACACGAATGTGTCCTAGTATCACCATTATTTCTAGCGCTCTCAATCAAGAAAAAGATATATTAAATAAGCATAATTCAAATTGCATAAACAGCTGATAATATAGATTAGATGGTTCGAATAATTTGATTGTGATTTATCATTCAACCCTAATCTAAAAGTGTTCAGTTATTCGTGGTAGCAAAATACAACATCAAAGATTATTGAAATTAAACATGCATGAAGTGAAGAGAATTGGCGTCAATCTTGTTTTAATTTCAAGGTTGAAAAACATTTGTTATGTTCGCTTTGGTCACAATTCTATGTCTCTAAGCCGCCAAGATTTTGAATCAGTACTTTTGGGTGAAACATACACTTAAATAGGCAATTTGCCACAGTGCACGTATGTGAGGCACATAACTAAAAAACAACAAAAGTTTAATTTTCTCATTATCAGTGCGCGTGGGGTGCATCACTCTATGCACGAGGCATACAGCCTCTACAACTTCTCACTTTTTGCATTCTCAAGGCGCGTGAAGCACGTAGGTTTGTGTGTGGGGTGCACGGACCAGAGACTTTTTTCTCAGTTTTCTTCATTATTTTTGCAATTATCATTTTCTCAAAGAAATAAAACAAGAGAGAGAGAGAGGGAGAGAGAGAGAGAGAGAGAGAGAGAGAGAGAGAGAGAGAGAGAGCGTGAATCACTCACTTTCCCTTTCATAGGTGTTCGAATGCAATGGATGGCAGAAAAGAAATGATTCGAAACCAATTGTTGAGATGAGCATCAGATTCAAAGGTTTAATCCAACGTTCCTTATCAGACCCCTAGCAAGGCACCACATCACCTAAAGCAAACAACCGTCTCATCAAACAACTTTAACCGCTCCCTTGATTGATGCAATACATTAAATGCTCGCATGACCCTAGACTACTCAAGTATAGTCCTAGGATCCATGTATCATAAATGTCTCTTAGTACATAAAACATCATCATCCATTACATGCCTTAAGGGCCGCCAAGAAAATTGTGATACCAAATCCTGACATAATATTCAAATTCCAAAATGTTTTCAAAAAACTTATTGGCACACTGTGAAAGAGGTGAGACCCTTCTCTAGAATTTTGAACCCAAAGTCCAGA
The DNA here is from genome assembly GCF_003473485.1 of Medicago truncatula. Lineage (NCBI taxonomy): Eukaryota > Viridiplantae > Streptophyta > Magnoliopsida > Fabales > Fabaceae > Medicago > Medicago truncatula. The sequence continues at coordinate 34,012,255 of NC_053048.1, forward strand.
TGATACAAGTGTCAATACTCAAAGTAAAAATCAGGTAAGGGACGACACAAAACAGACGAAAACCCTTTTTCCAGTTATATGGGCCTACATACATAATTATCACTACCATTACCCAAGAAGTTAGTACCTGAGGCCCGCAAAGAATCCACTTCATTGTAAAATAAATAAATAAATCTCTTGAGGCCGCAAAAGAAGTAGCATGAAACGGCTCTGAAAGAATGGACTGAACACATGTCATCATCTTACTTCGTCGATTAAAGGTTAGGGGAGCAATTGTTTCAGACCGGGCCAATGTCCAATTGATCAATGATCCAGGTCACCCAAAGTCAGTAACTCTTGAACGTACCACAACATGGACAAACACCATAGACACACTCGAACATGATCGTTGATCATATTATCAAGATTGTTTGCAGCTGTCCGAACAGCTGTCTAAGCTAGGATTTTGGATCCTAAAACATTAATTCCTCCACTATAAAGCTAAAACCTCACATTCACAACACTTTCTTGCTTGATCGTCGGTTTGTAAATACAATACATCGTCTTGTTGAGATGCTGCTCATTGTCCACCACCCAGTAATCCTTCAAACTTAAGATCTTAGGTCTGGAAGGATCAGTTATCACTCGTGTGTCCAACCACTCCTAAAATTTCTAGCTTCGTAATAATTATGGTTGGTTGCATAGGACGTGATAATTGCTTTTATATCAAACAACTAGCACATACCAGGCATAACCTAGTTTAAGTAGAACATGAATTTGGTGTTGTACCAAAAAAAAAAAGAACATGAATTTGGTGGTTTGATATTGAGGGACCACCTGCTAAAACGCAGGTGACATAAAAGCTTGATCCGATCCAACATACTTACATGCAAAATTAGGTCGTAAACAAATAAATCTCCTGGCCTGTGTGACGTTTCATCAGCTGTCACCTGTTCTACTATGACACCATCACATTATTTGCATGCCACTAAAATAGCACCGCAAATTCATTTGGAGTTGGTTGCTCTAAGAAAAAATAAATGTATTATATTAAAGTTAGCTCTTGAGCATATTAGTTTGATTTTTTTAAAGAATTGGGAACTAGTAGTGTTCATTTTAAGGTACACCATGAAACCTTTTTTTTTATTCTTTAAAAGTGCTCTAACTTCATGTTTGCAAGACCTTTATTAACCAGGAACACCAGAATAGATTAACCAAAAGAATGGCCCATAATTGCGTGCAAATTTTATCTCATCCCATTATTATATATTTTTTGGTTGCATCTCTATCTCCTAAATATCAAAAAATCGCAGAGAAATGTGCCAACATTAATTGTTTTCATGATCAGTTGTAGAGATGTAAATGCAGCCACAATTGCAGTGCAGTAGTTTGCACAACTGCAGTTGTATAGATTTATTGTTTTTTGACTTAATTGCAGTTTTTGTCCTCTGTATTTATCTTTTTGCAAAATTGGTCTTCCTATTTCAAAATTCGACCCATTATATCATATTCTATTTACTTCAGATTCATAGTTTGAATTATTATGGTCAACTTCTCCTAAAATGTGATGAGTTAATACAAAGAAAATAGACTAGAGGGAACACGTCTATTTGCTAAATAGTGCTCTCAGAAATGGACAAATGTTGCCACAAAAGTATAAATTCTGCACTCAATAAGCTGGCTGTTGCAGACTGTGAAGAGAGAAAGGAAAGTATATTGAATGTTGTGCTCTCCTTTTTCTTCGTTTTCTTTTGCATCTTTTTTCCCAATCTGGATTCATATATGCCATCGGTGCCATGTTGATGTCAAAAGTAAGATACAATCAAATTAGATAGCGGCAACAAAATTTCCACTACTTAATAAAATATATTCAATACAATTCGGTGTATATTTTTTTTTGTCAAATAATCTGGTGGTTAGAGCTCATACATTTAAAATGTGAAGAAGTAAGGTGTATGAGATTCGAACCCCGACCATATACAATTGGTTTTTGATTAAAATGAGTAAAATATTTTTAGTTTTGTGATGATTAAAATGAATAATTAATATATTCAATACAAGTAGATGCATATTTAGTTTTGTGATGATGAAAATAAGTTTTGAAAGAATTGATTTTATAAAATTGGTTTTTGATTAAAATGAGTAAAATATTAAAGTGATATATGTGTTTAGATGTATTTATGTATTGGTGATTTTTGTGAATTTGTTGTTCATATATTTTAAATCAAAATTACTTCCGAGTTAACGATCATCAAAAGTAGTTTTAACATGTATGTGTTCAATATATAAAATGCATAGCTTAATTGGTGGGGATTATATATGTAGGAGTTGTTTCGAACTCCAAACACCCTATCTATTCATTTAAAAAAGTTAATTCAACTTATTCATGATAATTGTTTTTTGTGTTATTAATATAACGTAATTATTTATTATTCTTTCTTTTTTCAATTCTTAATTATCTTTCTCATATCATGTATTAAGAACAATTTTGTAAATAACTTATAATATATTTTTCTCATACAAAATTAATTACATTTCTTAATATGCATGAAATGCCTAAAATACCATATAATTTGAGACAAAATATTACACCCTTCGGATAATATTATAAGCAAAAATCAACATTTTAGATTCATTCATTAAATAATAAATATGATCTATAATAAAAAGTCTACGTACATCATTTAATGAATGAATCTAAAATATTAATTTTTGTGTATAATAGTGACCGAAGAATGTATATAACGGATCAACCTGCCGGGTCCCGAAAAGATGGGGCGGAGTGGAAGTCTCAACTCAACCACTTAAATTAGCTTGTGACACCCGTTTTGCCACCTCTCCCCTACTTGCAGCCTTAATTGCCACACCTTAAAAGTTAAAAACAACAGTAGAAATCAAAGAAATTAACATTGGATAAATTTGGTACTCAAACCTTTTTTTTTTTTTTTTAGGGAATTTGGTACTCAAACCTGATAATTAATGTTTTAAACAATTTATTTAAAGAGTAGTGATATATGTACAACTCTTTGGTACAACTTTCATGATAATTTTAATTTTTTATCTTTAGATTGGTCAAAAATAATAGAGAGAAAAAAAAGAAGAGAGAGAATAAGAAGATAATGTGAGTATGATAGATAAAGTTGTCAAAAAATTGTTAGAAAATAGTTATACAAATATCATTTCTCTTATTTAAATTATACTAATTAGGTAAGCAAACCATGTGAAAACACCCGTCCACTGGACCCTTTATGTTTATTTTAACCGGTTACTTTCACTTTGCATCTTCTTCATTTTGTTTGTCTTTATACATAAGTATCTCCTAATAAATTAATTAAGTGTTAACTTTATCCCTTTAAGGCCAACAACTGACCAACCCCAATTGCTATAAATTGCCCTTCAATATACAGATCTAAATCTCACTCACGCCCATATATATCTCGTGAATAATAAAATGACAAAAATATTTATTATTGTTTACCTCTTTTGTGACTAAGCAGAATAGCATCAATTGTTTTCATTTATGAAACTGAGGTAAAAAAAAAAATTCATAATTCCTTCTTCTCCAATCATCTTCATTTGCATTATTGCTAAAATTTTGTTTTTGTTTCATAAATTGATGTACCAGTGAGGACCATTTCTGAAGAGGAATCAATTAAGCTGGGAATCAAGCAAGAAGCAGAAAATGGTCCCCACTTTGGATCAGAGCTACCCTCCAAAACCAAATTTCACACTTTCATTTTCTTTATCCCAAAGAAAAGCAAATTAAAGTTTAAAAAATCATAATATATATGCTTCTCTTCCTTTTGTTTACTTCCTCTAAACATCACATGACTCTAGAGAACAAAATGACTCATAATTAAGAAAACAAATTTCTCACATTTATGAAGAAAAAAAAATTATAGACAAATGTTTGGCGGTTAATTGTTATGTTAATATTTTCTTCAATCTACTCTATCTTTTAATTTGTTCAACTCATTTAACTAATACTTAAAATCAGTTGAACTATTCAACCCCTCACATTCACATAATTATTGAGGTAGATTATCTAATATGATCCAACAACTAATATTTTGAGATATTTTTAAAAGCATATTTTATAAATTTTGTATATAATGATCGTTCGATCTTAATCGAGATTGTTTCACCGTGTACTTCTATAACTTCACACAATCCCATAACAAGCTACAAGTACTTACTCAAAGAAAATTGAAAACCACTACTACACACAACCCCATAAATTCCCTTGCATAAAATAAACCAACAAAAATTTTAGTACAAAGGCTTCAAACTTTGCAAAAAGAAAACCTAAATTTTCACACACAAAACAGAAACAATGAAACGCCGTTTTCTTGACACAGAAATGAGCATGCCACCATCATACGAAAACAACACAAGCGACTCATTCATCAACGTCGAAAATTTCGACACAAACATGGTGATAATATTAGCAGCACTATTATGTGCATTGATATGCGCTCTAGGGCTAAACACCATAGCTCGTTGCGCCATGCGGTGCAGCCGAAGATTATCCGAAGAGACACCGGAACAAGCCACGGTAAGGCTAAACAAAACAGGTCTGAAAAAGCGTGAGCTGAGTCAAATTCCGGTGACTGTGTACGGTGGTGCCGGAGAGGATATTCCAGTGACGGAGTGTCCTATTTGTTTAGGAGAGTTTGAGAAAGGGGACAAAGTTCGAATGTTGCCAAAGTGTAATCACGGGTTTCATGTTAGGTGTATTGACACGTGGTTGGTGTCACATTCTTCGTGTCCAAATTGTAGGAATTCACTTCTTGTTGAGGGAGAATCCAAAGATGGGGTTGCCGGAGATGGGTTGCCGGAAAATGTTGCGGCGGTGATAGTTGAGGTGAGTTGAGAAGAACAACATGTTAAAGGATGATGAGGTTTTGGTGTATGGTAGTTGTGAAATTTAATGTTAGTTGTTAGTAGTAGTTTTCAAGTTAGTTCATGAATATTATTATGTGACCAACCTTATTTTTTAGTGAAAGAAAAAATATTGTGTTTGTGTTGCACATAGTTATAATTTTTCCATTTAGTTCATGAATTTATGCGATCAAAGTAATGATCTCCATCTATCACTTCATTTCTTAATTCAGTAATTTTAACCATCAAATTAACTTTATATATCTTAACATTGATATGCTAATATTTAAAAACTAAAAAATGCTAATGAGTATCTTTGTGGTACAAAGTAAAGAAAATTGATATAAAAATGTTGTGTTGAAAAGTGGGGCACTCAATTTGTAAAATTTATTTGACAAAAATTTTTTAAAAGCTTAAAAATTGTTATTCCCAGTAAAAAAAAAAATCTTGGACTAGTTTGATATGAATTTATCGTATAAACATTTGGTATCTCTCTCTTTAATTTACTTCATCTAGAAATGCTACATTATTACATATATAAAGAGAAATAAAAGAAAAATTGTTCAACAACATAGTTTATATGAATGATTCATTTGTAACAAAAGAAGATGAGTCTTCTCAACACATTTCTCTCATTAGTTGATATTTACATCACAAAATACCATTGTTGCGTCCCAATTCTACCACATGCATTCTAATTCTTTGAAAAACCTTATACATGGTTAAGCCTTCTCCTCCCTCTAAGATCCTATAAAATATTCTGACACTCAAAGTCTTTATAAGGTTGGATCCGTTCCTTTAAAATTCTGCAAATACACATTGACGCTTAAGTTTATAAGGTGTTTGTGAGGTTTAAATATTGAAAAATAAGCATACCTTGCGGAATGGTATCTCCTCCTTTTATTCATCACGTGAATGTCCTTTTTTCGATCTAGAATCAGCTCTTATAAGTTCGAAAACATAATTCCTTATGCACAAATAATCACTAGAGATTGATCTTTAGGCACCTAGCAAATATTGCTCACATGCAACTTAAAATAGCAAAAATGTTTACATCGGTAGTTAACTACCGTTTACATTCTTTTTTCAATCCATTAAACCGATTTAAAAAGTTATGAAAAGTTGTTAACCACCGTTCAAGATATTTTTTTAAGGAGTATGTGAACAATTAATACGTGTTAAAAAAGCAATTCCCATAATCACTCGCATAGTCATTTGCAAATATTTCTCTTGGGTTACATTGATGGCAAAAAAAACTGCCCATATCAATCAACAAGACTTTAGTTTCAAACTTCTTTGGAAAAGGTGAAAGAAAAAAAAAAACTTTGGGCTTAGGCCTTTTTATAATAAAAAAAGTATTTTGATTTCAAAACAAGATTCAATTTACATTGACGCCGCGTGATGGTTTGATGGGAACTAATTACCAATCTTCAATGAGTGATCTCTCTTTTTAAGTATTCTCATTAAATTGGTCAAAAAAAAAAAAGTATTCTCATTAAAGAGAAATTATTTTGAGTATCTAATAGGAACAATGTCTCAATGTAGACCTCCAATCTTAAGTGGAACCAATATTTTTTAATATTAAAATATTGAAATGTAATGATATAGAGTTATTGATAGATGATTAATGGGTCTTGTTTATGACATTTGTGTGAAGTGTTGGGTTGGGGGATTAAATGTTTATTAGGTACTACTATTAAAAAATTATAAATAAGTTATGAATACATGAGGGGGTCATTTAAGTACCTGAAAATGAATGTCTTCATCGCGGATGTTCTAACATTAACCACCAAACCAAAATTAGTCCTAGCAAGAATCGTTACGAATGTATTTCAAATCCATCTCAAACTGATAAAACGAGTTGTGTTTTTCGGGTGCGGTTATCATGCTTAAGGAATTCTTATGCACCCTGCATAAGTCCCAGCCCATTAATCGGTAGCCCAACATAATTGCTTCGTACACCCCCAAGCGAAACCAAACGAAACAACACGGGAAACCAACATAATTCACCGAAACCATCATCACCGTCATTCACCATCATCGTCACCGTACCGGAATGGGATCAGAGTGTTGATTTGGTTCAATGACAGTCACAAATGTCCTTATTATAGTATGTTTTGTATAAAATTATGCCAAAATCATTTTGCTGTGGAAATGGTTTCTGTGAGTTGGACTCCAAAACCATTTTGCTGTGGAAATGGTTTCTGTGAATTGTACTCTAAAACCATTAGATGTACTTAATGGTTTTCTTTGATCCAGCAGGTGAAAAAAAACTAAGGACCTAGAGTTATTGCCATCATTCAGTTTTGGGCTGACACAATTGGAGGAGGCGAAATGATATTGAGGATTAAATGTTGCAATATTGTGTCTAAATGTATAATCCTCAATATCCTTAAAAAAATCAATTTGATGGCCGCCACCGTAATGGCTAATGATATTCATTCTCCTGCTTGAAAACTTGTTCTCAACCATTTCACATATGCATTGAAACTGATGCAAACTATATGCCTAAATTGAATTTTTGTAATTGAGATTGGTGAGAATAAACATGATTTCATAGCAACTGAATTGAATTTGTGAGAAAATGGTTTGAATGGATCACATTGGAATCCCTTTAAATGAAATTCAGAAAGATTACAACCTTTGGGTATGAAATATGAATAAGGAGATCATGAATTGTGAATCGTGTGAGATCATGAATGTGACTCCTGGAGATGGGCATCGATGATAGCGAGAAGAAACATGAATCCTGAATCGTTGGTCAATTGAACTCTACTTTGTGTTACCGTTGATGGGAAAAAGGGCAAAAGGAGTATGCAATCCTGTAAGTCTAGATCTGATGGTTGTGAAGTGTTTATGCAGGTGCATAAGAAAATGACTTATTTATAATAACTTTTGCCGTGTTTTTCTAGCCCCCTTAATATCTTTTTATGTTGAAAAATATCCATTAAAAATTATCTACCAAAGGCGTTAAAACTAAAAAAAATACACTCAGAGTTATCTTTCAAACGATTGTTGGGGGTGTGCTGGGAGAGGGAGTAGGAAAGCAATTCCCATAAATAGCAGTCTTACACACATGGACATGAACCATGCCTCCTTATAACGAAAACCGCAAAACAAAGAGATTACTGATCAAACAAAAAACAAATATTAAAAACAACATATACAATAATAATACTATTACCCATGGTGTTTATTTATGAATTTTTAAAATCTATGTGATTTGATTTCCCTATTTTTTTTACGTGCCCAATTGTCTTTATTACCATAGTTTTTATTTGAAGTAGTAAAGAAGAAATCATAATATATAAATATGACTAAAAGGGGTACTTCAATCTATATACAAAGGGGGAGAAAATAAAAAGAAGAAAGCAAAGAACTAGAGAAGTCAATACTAAAAAACCCAAAGAATGATTAAACTACAGCTTCCAAAGTAATTCATAAGATCAACACACCACTCGTAGTATACTAAAATATAGAAATAAAAAAAAAAAAAACATATTAACCTTAAAATACATTATACCAATTTTTAAAAAAAATACAACACTATTAAACTATTACTCATTTTTAATAAATTTTTTTATTAATAACATAATATAAACTCAATGTGAATATGTCAGCAAAAATATGAAAGCTGGCATGGTTAACAATAGTAAAGTTGCAAACTTAGGTAAACAATAAGGCTACATAATAATTTGATCAAATTCTTATTTTTTGTGGGGGCTTGATGAATATATTTTTAGCACAAATGCGAATAGTGGGTATAGGTACCTACAAGTTTAAAGGTATAGGTCTGGGTAATGACATGGGTATGAGTTTGGGTATTTTTTTTTAAGTTCCAGGTACGAGGACGAGTACCATAACACCCTATCCATTGTCGAGTACCATAACACCCTATTAGGGATGTAAATGGATGTCCATGGATGCAGATAGTGTGATATCCGTGTCCACTTCGTTAGATAAATATGAAATCCAGACCCTATCCATATCCATGCGGATATCCATTTAGCGGATAATCCATGGATTTTGAGGTATCCACGGATTTATACGGATATCCATGGATAACATTCATAAGAAAAAAATTTGTTTATTTTTTTAGGTAAATTTAAAACCAAAAATTCATAACATGCATTTTTTTTTAGCAAAACATAATATCGATAGATTATAACAACAACAAAGATCCTTGACTCAATAAAAACATAGATAAAGTTCACTACATTTAATAGAAATAAAATTCTTTGATTAAACAAAACATAAAATAAAATTCATCATCAACAAAAACAGCTTATAGCTTCAGCAATGTCAATCACTTTCACTTCCTAACTCCTGAAGTTGTCTTTTTTAGCTTCAACAATGTCATCAACAAAAACAGCTTATAGCTTCAGTACCGAGGTTCCAAAGAAAGCCAGTACCGAGGTTAGTTTTTTTTTTTTTTTTATAGGAAGTTTTTATTTTATTTTTTATAGGAAGTTGAAAGGCATTAAGGATATTTACGTAATTCACTCAGTTTAATAGCGGGTGCGGATACCATTAAATCCGCATCCGTATCTATTAATTAGCGGGTAGTTAAAATATCCATTTATTTTATTCGTGGATATCCATTAAGGTATCCGCTCCGTGTCCGTGGCGGATATCCACGGATGCGGATTTTTTTGCCATCCCTACACCCTATCCATTGTCATCCCCGCCTAAGACTAGATTAAAAATTAAGATCTTGATTAAATTAAAAGAAACTATTATCAATCATTTAAGCGTTCTTGGATGATGTGACACTTTTTTTGTTAACTCATCTTTGTTGAGTGATGAAAATAAAATAAAAAACATTTGTTTGTAATGTTAATTCAATTCACAATGTCGATATTATTATATTTAGGGTTTTGTTAACGAATGCTCCCGGACACTCTTTAAGATCTCAAATTTAACAATTATTCTTTAAAAAAATCAACTATTACAGTTTACAATACATTAAATACACAACTTTTCATAAAAAACTTACTCTCTCCATCCCAGTTTAACTGAGTCAGTTGACCATTTCACATAGGTTAAGAAAAGTGTATAAATAAAAGAGAGAAAGAGAAATAGTTTTGAGTGTCTTTGTCAAGTATTGGTGCATTATTCTTTATCATAAATGTAAAGTATAATATATTGAATTGGGAGTGGTAAAAGTAATATTAATTAAAGTTATAATTGGAAAAAATAATTAATGTTGTATTGAAAAGTGAAATGGGTTAATATTCTTAGGATAATATTTTTTTACAATTAGCTCAGTTATTATGAGACGTAGAGAGTACTATTTAAAGTGCTTAAATAGTGCCGGAAACACTCGTTAGCATTTCTCTTATCTTTAACATGTTTATCTGAGTTAAAATCCAGAATATTTTAGTTATGGAGTTGAGTTTCTAATTGAGTTTGTCACCTAGATAGTTTATAAACAAAGGTCTTGTGAACGAGTGTTCTTGGGGCACTCTTTAAGCATGCTAAATTAGAAAATTATTCTTTAAAAAAATCAAACAGTTCAATTTCCAATATATTAAATACACAAATTTTTATGCAAATTATTTTTTTGTAATTCTAATCTTTTAGCATCATAAATAGTTTTGTTCGAATTCAAATTGATCTCTGAAGTTAGAATCCCCTCTTTTAAAAAAAATTTATTATTATTATAGGCTTTTCAAAGGTGCTCCGGAGTAGTCGTTAACATTTCCATTAAACAAAGAACAAGTTAGGAAATCGTTGTACACACACTTGGCACGTGCAAGGGCAATTAGGTTGATGTCACGAGGGACCCACCTAGAATCTTAAAACCGTTAATTTCAGTGCTCATCCTTAAATCGGACGGCACAAGATTATAGTCAAAGACCTATCTTGGTGGATCTCTTTGACCAACACATGTCACTTTTATAATTACACTTTTTTTAATTATTATTGTAAAATACGAAGAAGTATGAAAGAGTAGTATAATAATTTCATTTCTTTGACCGGCTTGTCACGCTCAATCAAGGTTAACATCGTTGAAAATCGTGGAGCACCATGAAATTTACCAAATTAGTCATGGATCCACCACCATACTTTTTTGTAGTCACAACTCTTTTGGTATGTTTTGCCAAGGAAATGTCTAAAAGACCCTTTTCCAACAAAATTCAAGACCACCTATGAGTATGACCAATATATGGCCAAGTAGAGTTTGTATTGCTCTAAAACGAGAGAGTATTTTTTTTGGTAGTGAAAACGAGAGAGTATAGTTTGAATTGCAAAAATTTGGGATAATTTTTGAAAAAGTTCGTGGATAATATTGATGATGAAATACACAAATTAGATAAGACTTTTATATTACCACAAAAAAGAAAGATAAGACTTTTAGATAAAACTTGTCTCTATCAAGAATATTAAGAATCTCTAACTCATATTATTATTATTTTTGAAAGAAAAAAAAAAAAAAAAAAATAATAATAATAATAATAATAATAATAATATGAATTAGAGATTCTTACTATTCTTTTAAAAAAAAAACATATTATTATTATTTATTTATTTTCTTTAAAAAAAGCTCACCAACTTCAAGGTTCAATTTTTTTCTTTTCAAAAGTACTAACAAATCATCAATCGAAGAGGTTCTCACATTGAAAATAAAAATTGAATTCGCGATCAATTTACAAGTAAGTCAACTCTTTAACAACTAAAACAACATTTGTAAAAAAAAAATAAAAAATTGAAACAACATTAATTAACTTGGTGTATGTTTGGTTTAAAGTTTTTTACCCCATACTCATGTTTTACACGGTTTTTAATATGTTTTGCCGCAATTTCAAGAAGCTTTAAATGGTAGCTTCTGCGTTAACGTGAAAAGTTGTATTGATTTAGTTCAACGTGATGCTTTACCAAACACATGCTTACTCAATTTATTATGATCTCAACTCGTGCATGTCTATATGATAGATAGACGAAATGACAAAGTCATTATAAACTCACACACACAAGTGGAGATACCGAGGTTTGAACTACGGTCATAACATCCGGTCTAACAATTTTAATATTTTGTCACTTGAGCTAGGACTTGTGGACCTTCGCATGTCGATATAATTAAGGCTATTTAGAACATGTATTTAATATTGAGGAGTTCAAACACAAACTCTCAATGATTAATTGATCTCACGAGGTGATGTATTATGTATATGTATTGAGTGAGTAGGAATTTTGAATTGGAAAAGTTCAAAGTTCAAACTACCGGTATTTATCAAAGCAAATGAAAAGCTTAAAAGAATCGTGTATAAACAACTAGTATATAGCCTATATATTTATTTCCAAGATAAAATTTTATCTTTAGATACTTGTTAGCTTTTTCCCTTCTTTATTTTATACGTGTTGTTTATCAAGTTAGACAATTTAACAGTATGTGGATAAATAATTGAAGAGAAAAGAAAATATCATTAATGCACGTTGAGAAAGATTTTTGATAAATGAAGAAACAAAAGAATGAGAATATACAAAAACATATATACTTACAAATATATACTTAATGCAAGTTCCTTAATGCAAGTTCGCATTATGTTTCATGTCAAAATAAAATCATATATACTTCAATTTTCGTGTCTTGTCTAAACATTCTCATGATTTAATTTGCATGTTTTCAATTTCTTATATCTTGCGACAAATAGTTTTGGTAACTCCAAGTTTTGTTCTGTGCCAGTTTGATTTATTAATTAGGATTTGTATGTTTTTTTTTTGGTTACCATTAGGATTTGTATGTGCATTAGCTTTAAATGGTAGTTGATTTTACTATTATAAACATGTAAATATCAATAAGTCCTTACAAATAAAGAGACCATTAGATAAAATTTGCACATTTGAAAGAGATAAGTTTGATGAGAAACATTTTTTAAAACCCAAAATAATATTTTGTTAAAATAAGTAGTAAATAACACATATAATTAAAAAAAGAGAAATGCTAATTTAAAAGAAACTCCACATTTTTGTCTAACTAAGTTCCATTTCTCATTCATTCATCGAAGAGGGATGGTTTAATGTCATTTTTTGACCTTGAATCATCCCTCCATAGTTTTTTTTTTCTTATTCTTTCAATCCAAATAAGTGGTTTTCACACACACATATAATTGTTTTTATTTTGTGTGACGTTGTTGGTGTTGGGAAATAACCTCCATAATTTCCCTCTTTTGTGAACTCAAAATAGGCACTAGCGGAAACATGAAATATAAGCGTAATGACACAGAGAATTTTAGCGTGGAAAACCTTCTCAATGTAAGAAAGGAAAAACCACGGGACCCTTGTACCTCTTAAACTTCTACTACAATGATAATGGAAATACAATAACTTCTCTTAGATGGATCTCACTACAATATATCTCTCAATTTGTAAGGAACACTCTCACAGGTTGGCTCACTATTTCTCTCACAAAGAAACTCTATATGAGGATAACTTTTCTCTTTTGAGCATGACTCTCTTTCTCTCTTGCTTTTGTTGTTCTTCTTTGTGGTGTGTTGTGAATGCTTGCCCATGGTCCCATTTATAGGAGAAGCAAGTCAAAGTTGCCTTACATGCATGAAGACACTTGCCATTTTCCTTTCAAGCAAAACACCAAGTGCCCCTTGTAATGCATGCACCACACCATGTGTCTCTTGCAATGCATGCACCACAACATGGTAACTCATATACTACACCATGTGTACACCATGCCCCTTGCTACTTGTCATCTCGTGCAACTTTCCCTTTTGTCAAATGCATATTGGCCATGTGGCAATGGCTAGACCCCACACTTTGATTCTGCGTCTTGTTACAATGTTTGTTTGGTTCATTTGAAAGATCTATTTCAGCCAATTACATATTCAATCAATAACTCGAGTGTCAATGTTGCAGATCCGAAAATAGAGTATTCAGATGACTTAAATTTTATAATATTATTTGTAGGCATTTTGCCGTTATATGCTATTAACTTTGATGTTATAAGTTTGTTAGCAGACCCACCATTTACTTTTTTGCAACGTTAAACATGTTATTGTGTATTATTTTATCAATTTGAATGAATGAATATCATTCGGTATATTATTTTTTTTAAAACATCTATGATTGAAATGATATATATTTTTTAAGGAATCATTGTTGTTTTTATTTTATTGAAAGGGAAATCACGTAAAGCACATATTAAATTTTCCACAAGACCATAACCATTCAATTCAATTCAAATCCAAAACAAAATCAAACCATAACGTAACAACAAATCTTTAAAGAATTGACGGTGGTCAAAGAAAGATTTCATTCATAAAGAAAACTAATTTGGTCAAAGTTCAAACAAACATAAAGTACAAAATGCATCATCCATTTGTGATTCATAACAAAAATGAGGGCATTCAAAGTCACTTTGAATTTCAAACTCCAAAAATAGAAGCCAAATCAAAAAAGCAAAGAAAAGGGCAAAATTGGAAAAACACAAAATCAAACATAAAAAAGCAGATCTTGTGTTTGGTGTTTAATGAAACAAAACATTATTTTAATGAATTCAATAAATTTTGGTATTGTTTAGGTTTGACCACTGCTCATTGTGTTCCATTTTCTCTCTCTTAAATCTCAATATTCTTCATTCTTCATTTTCTCTCTCTAAAATCTTCATCACTTCATAGTTTTTTCCAATTTGCTTTCTTTGACTCACAAGGGGTTGAATTCAAATCACACAAAGTTTCATTTTTTTTACCAATTTCTGTGTTGCATGAGCTTCCATTTCTTCTCCAGGTTCGTTCAAATTTCTTCACTTTTTATTTGTTTTTTGTGAAAGTTCAGTGTTTTCAGCTGCAAATTTGCTTTGAGATTGGAGTTTTGAGTTTTTTTCTTTCTGTGATGGTGTTTTTCAATTTTGTGGACTTGTTTTGCAGTTTGATTCATTTTTGTATTTGTTTTTCTGTGGAAAATTATTGGTTTGGATAAGATTTTCAGCTTTGGAAAATTCTTTTTTTTTTTTAATGTTGATATAGTGAAACTAAATTGAAAATTTGGGTTTGTGTTAAAATTTTAATTTTTATGGATCTGAATTGATTTTTCATGTAGTTGAACTTAAGGAAAGGTTGTGTATGTGGAGCTATTATGGATTTTGCACTTGATTTATTTATTATATTCATTTGTAAAGAAGCATTTGGCTTACTTGCTTTTTTTTTTGTAAAAAAATATTTGTTGTATAAAATTTTGGAGTGAGATTGGAGAAATAAAGTAATTTTATTTGATCATATTTTTTGAATGTGATGTGATGGATGCACAAGTTGGAAATATGGTTCATGGGGCTTTTCAAAATTCAAATTATTCCTTAGTTGTAGTGTTTCACATTTAATTTTGGATGAAAATTAATGATGAAACATTGATGCACACATATTAGTAGTTAGACACTTGATAATTGGAATCACATAGATCACAATTCGGTTCACCTGTTTCGTTGTGAGTCCTCACTCCAGAATACAAATCACATTGAGTTTCATTTTGTCGCAAGAATCAATGCCAAATAGCAGGAGTAGTGCTGGAACCGTAAAAATCTCAATTATGTATCGCTAGAATCACTTGATAGGGGCATTGTTAAGTCAAGCGTAGCCCAGATACAAACTGATGTGTACAAAGAATTGGGACATGCGGTCACGTTAATGTTCCATTTACGATAAGTCGTTGGTGGTGGTAGGATGATTTGGCATTGTTGATATGGGTAGTTGAGTTTATGAAAGATGAAAAGCGCTGCAGATCTGTGATGGACAGTCACTTTGGAACTAAGGACTGTTGGCATAAATTAGAGTTGCTGCCACAATTATCTAGTGATAGTGTCGACAATAAAAGTTATGAAAAGATTTTAAGAAGTAAAATTCATAGAAATGAAAGCGAAGAAATTATTCTTTTTCTATACATTATATTTGATCATGATTCACAAGTTTTAAGAACACCATTCGTAAAATAGCCAAATTTAGGATAAAAATATGACAAATAGATGCTTTATCATTTTCTCTTGTTTTCTTGCATTTTATTTAAGCATTACTCTTGAAGTTCCTATCTCATATTGATTGATATTAATTTATGCTCATTTTATCTTGTTAACTTTTTTGCAGAGATAAACAATTCTCGAAAACAACCTAGTTCTGTACAAAGGATGGGGTGTTTCACTGTATTGAAGAGCAAGAAGAAGAAGTCTGATTCTTTTGCCTATGTAAAACGCATAAGCCATAACGAGCATGCGCCTTCAGTACTTCCTGAACCTCAAACTCACACTCGCTCACTACAGTCTGCACCACCTAGTTTCAGGACCAGGGTGAAACCCATTCAATCTGTTAATAAAGCAACTAACAATAGAATACGGGCATTATCTGCTCCATCGACTCTTGATGTAGCAGACCAAGATGCTTTGGCCTCAATTGAGTACGAAGAACAAGAAGAGTTAAAACACCGAGGAGGAGGATCAATGAAGGAGCCGCGTTCTTCTAGTCCACAACCTTTACCACTTCCATCTCCTCAGGGAGGTAGTTCACTAAAGGCTATTGGCAGCTTTAAGTTGGGGACAGCTAGTGGTCCTCTACATGCTTCTGGACCTTTGCCGCTTCCTCCTACCGGTTCACTTCGAAACTTTCCGTATGAGGAAGTTGCTGCTGCTTGCCACAATTTCTCTTCTGATCGATGCATGTCAGAATGTCTTTCGTCCACCATATATAAAGCTTACTTTGGTGATGATCCTTCAAATTCAAAGAAGTTTGAAGCCACTGTGACACGTCTTCACCCATCATCTCAGGTGATTTTCTTAGTACTGTATTATTTTAATTTCATATCATGGTATCTTCATTCATGCATGCTAATTGGTAATCTAAATAGTGTGAAATTATCAAATATAGAGAAAAAATGCCTGCATTATTATCTTAGAATGGCTATACTGCAAATTCATATATGTATTTTGCGGTGCATGAGATGTGTTAACCTTGACCTTAATGTTGTGTTTGGTTGAATTCACCGATAAATGCAATGGAGGAATAAGATTGCTTTTAGGTTTTTCACTTTGTGCCTTTTAACTTGCTATATGTGCGGTGTTTAAGCATTGTTCGCTTTGATTAATATGCTATTGTTGTCAAATCCTTGCAAATTGACTGTTATGAATTGCATGCCTGCTGATTGAAAGTGACACAATCACCAGTTATTGTTAGTGTTGCGAAATTTTTCTTTATTATGACATTGAAAGATTCTAAATGGCATGAGAACTTTCTGAAGTGGTCTAAAAGTATCTATCTTTTCACAGGGTTTGAAGGAATTCATAAACGAGGTTAATACTCTTGCAACTTTGCAACACCCAAACCTCTGTAAATTGCTAGGATTTCACGCACGTGATGGATCAGAACACAAAATGTTGGTCTATGAGAGGCTATACCATGGAAGCTTGGACCGCCTTTTGTATGGTAGATCTGATGGACCATCAATTGATTGGAATACAAGAATGAAAATTGCAATGTGTGCTGCCCATGGTCTTACTTTCTTGCATGAAGAAGGGCCTTTTCAGGTAATTAGTTTGAAATCATAATGGATATATTGAACTGAATAAACTTCGTGTTATCGTGTCAGCTTTATATGTTCACATGTGCTGTTTGGATTCCACCAAGCGAGTGCAAATGGAAATGATTTATTCTGTTTTTTTTTGTAATGTACTGAATGATTTCAGTGCTGTTTTGATTAGTTTTTGGTTTCCACGGACCTATTTAACAATAATATGTGCATCTTTGCCTTTGTTGCAGGCAATGTATAATGAGTTCTCAACAGCCAACATACAGATCGACAAAGATTTCAGTGCTAAGCTTTCTGGATATGGTTGTGTTGGTCATATTCCCGAGGAAG
This sequence comes from Medicago truncatula, assembly GCF_003473485.1. Classification (NCBI taxonomy): domain Eukaryota; kingdom Viridiplantae; phylum Streptophyta; class Magnoliopsida; order Fabales; family Fabaceae; genus Medicago; species Medicago truncatula. Next base: position 34,029,964 of record NC_053048.1, read on the forward strand.
AGATTTCCAGCAGTTCATCTGTAAGTACTATGACTTACAAATGTTTTTCGGTAACTCTTAAGATATCCATACAGTGTCTATTATATATTTAGCTAATGTTCTCTACCTTATCATCTTTATATTTATCATGAATATCTGTTCCATAATTCTTCCTCTCATACATTGTTATATTCATGAATTTATTTTTGTTCAGGCTGTTGGAAACTTATCAATGGAAACACTGGAGAAAGGAATGCTGACCCCCAAAAGCAATGTGTGGAGCTTTGGAATTTTTCTTTTGGAGTTGCTTACCGGAAGAAAGAATCTTGACAGCCGTCACCCCAAGGAAGAGAGGAATTTAGTCAAATGGAGCAAGCCTTTCCTAGCCGATAATTACCGTTTATCGCTGATCATGGACCCTCAACTTAAAGGCCGCTATCCTTCTAAAGCAGCAAGAACAATAGCCGACATTGCACAAAGATGCCTTCAAAAGGAGCCATCAGATAGACCCACCATGAGAACTGTCGTCGAGCATCTCAAAACGATACAGGATTTGAAGTACTCTTGTAGGTTTCCACTGCAAGAACCAGCGCCATTATCTGGAAAGGAAATGTTGAGATCGCCAAGTCTTAATGGTATCATCTGCCCTGCGCCAAGGTTGAGTTACTCTCCATCCCGGCCATCAGTAGCCCTGATACCAATTTCACCTCCAAGATGGTCCGGGGTGCCCGTCCTTCCGCCTCGAGCTTGTTCTTCTACTCTCTCATTGGTAGAGCTTGATAGGCAAGAAAGCCGTAAGTCATCATCTTCAGCCTCTAGAAGGGCCAGTGTAGAAGGATTTTGAATGTCTATATAAATGTTCATTTTTTATTTATTTTTGTGTGGTTCAACACAAATTTATAGGAGATAAATATGTGGTTCTTCCACCTTTAATCCCTCTGTGTGATGCTGAGGTGATGTTCTTTTGTAGATAGTGGAAAGGTTGGTGACTGGGTTCAATTAATACCCTACTTATATGAAAATTTTATTTAGTTTTTAGCATTTTTATCCTTTCTCCTGCCCAAAATGAAAATATATGGGATAAAATAAAGTTGCTTTGCCAAGATTAATGATCTATTAAAACAAGGTATGGACCAAACCAAAGTTATGTAGTAAATAACGGATACAACAAGCTTTCGAAAAAGAAAAAAAACTACAATATAAATTGAATTTTAGGACAAGATAAGCCTGCTCAAAATGATATAGTTTCAATATTTAGACCAAAATTGATAAAGCAACACTTCAAGTGCATTGTGCACATCGACTTCTTATGCATCAATGAGGGATCCATCTTCATGAATCTTTACCTTTCATCCCAATTCCGGTTCCTATTTTTTTTCTTAGGGTAAGCTAAGTATCTTTGGCGTGCTATGGCGAATACTACTTCCCTAAATTAAAAATGATATTTCTTTAAAAGATTGACAAATGGTGAATACTAAAGATTAAACCTCGACCAAATGGTTGAGAGTCGAGACCTAAACTTTTTTCACTCGTTACATGTGATTTCATTAGAGAAACGGATGAATGGCTAAAAAAGTTACATGAGTTTCACTATAGAGGCAGATGAATAGCTAGAAAACTATAGAGAGATCTCACTTAGTAAGATAATACTTGATTGTCGTCAGTGGCAGATCTACTTGGGGACCCATGGAAGCCACGACACCCTCCAAGTTTTCTATATATACTATATCATGCATAATGTTTACACAGTTTTCTGTTGTTGTAGTGGAAAAGCCAATTGTTTTTCTTCTAAATGTTGCGTGTTCGACTCTTCCTCCATCTCAAAAGGTTCTTGTCGAGATTCAAACCAGCATCCCCACACTGCATTCAAGCAAAATTGTTGTTTATGCCTTCAAATTATGAAGTTGGGAAAAATTGCAAATCGTGACACGATTTGCTAAGCGTGTCACGATTTTCTAGGCAGTGAGCACTGTTTTGCAGGGTGCCCAATCGTGACACGATTTTGGGAAAACTGACATGATTTTCGGCTTGCTGGGCAAGTTTTCAGGATAAGGTTGGTCGTACCTTGGGTCGTACGCACCAAACGTGTCACGGTTTGGGAAAATGTGACACGATTTTGACATTAGAGTTCTCTTAGGTTGGGAAACATTGTAAACACATTGGGTGAGTGAAAATCATTGAGTGTCTTGTTCATTGGTGAGATTGGGAAAATGGGTAGAAATTAGGATTGTTCTTTGTGAACTTGTTGAAGCTAATTTCTTGTAACCCATTTGTATCTCTTTGTAAGAACTCATTGATAGTGGATTGCAGAGATCAATCTCTCCCCCAGATTAGGTCAAGTTGGACCGAACTGGGTCAACAATCTTTGGTGTGTTTGTTCCTCTCTTCTCTCACTTTATCTTTTGCTTGTGGTTTTGTGTTTTTCACTTTGATTCCTAGATTAGATCTAGGTGCTGTTATTGTTGATTATTGTTTGTGTTCACTTTGATATTGGTTGCTACTTTCCTTTGCTCCACACATCATAATTTGTATTTGTGTGATTTTGAGTCCGAATTCACAACAAAAATAAACCACTGGACCAGTTAAGCTTAATATATATTTCATAAAATTTTGGCACCCCCAACAAATTTACTCAAGATCCGCTACTGATTGCTGTTGTCACACGTGTGCTTGCAGCAAAAATATAGTGCAGCAGCATCTACAAATATTACAAGAAATGACAGAACTTTCACATGAAAGCTTTGCAGCAAAATTTTGCTTTCTTAGACAACCAGAAAAGGTTAGTACTTTCAAGTGACAAATTAATGTCTTGTTTTAGTAAACTACGACAACATAAAGTCTTTAAATACTAACCATAAGATCTATATATTTCCCAAATAAGTACAAGTTTGAATATAAAACCTATTTGAGAACCATAAATAATTCTACCATTATCCCTAAGCAAACCTAAACTATGTATATATTGCAACTACAATGAAAGTCTTCTCCCAATGGATGTGGTTGATCTATACACAGATCAATTGATATCACTGTCTTCTATCAAAAACCAGCTCTTTGCATATATCATATAGATCAAAGTCTTTTTAATGGTTTCAAAGAATCTGAAAAACACCAATCAAAATAATATTATCAATTTTCATGATACTCTAAGTTATAAGTATTCATATATCTCATTATCGGTATAACAATTGAAATATTTATGTTTCACATTATTTGTCACTTTAGATTTTCAAAACGATATTTATTAACTTTCTTCTACGACTAAAGAACATCATGAATACCTTGTTCATTTTCAAAAGATTATCCAAGTTCCCCTTAGGTTCAATTCATGGGAGCAGAACATGAACACCTGATGACAGCATCCAAAAGCTTAAAAACTTGCAAAAAAAATCAAGATTTAACAATTGCATTGCACCAGAAATATAAAGTCTTTTATGTTTACCTTCTTTGACCCCATAAATTCTCCACAGATTCCAACTTTCTCCATTCTGAGCACTTGTCACACTGTATCCATTGCTCCTTCATCCTATGGTTCAATCATAAAGAAAATATATTATTGGTTTCTCTATTAGTAGTTTAGCTTGACATGGAAGATGGAACAAAATTAAAAGCTTTTAAAATGTCCTATAACAAATGAAAAATATAAAAGTGTGATTTTAGAATATACCTTTTATAAGATCAGGGTGCTTTTAGTCTCACAATAGGAACTATAAGTACCATGTTATTTTAAATATGTCGAGGACTTAAAAATGATAAAAAAAATTATAGGGACTAAACTCAAAAGTTCATAATTTTGTAAGGACTAAGTGAATATTTGAACTACATTAACAAGCAGAAACACTGACACACATGTTTATCTTACCCATTTATGAATATACCCTTCTTTGCAATGATAGGAGGTTCCTGCATCAATGTTAGTATAGTCAATTTCCATCAACACCAATAAAACATCTTTGAAAAATTGTAAAATAAAATTGAAGCACTCAATATGGCTCAATATGTTCCTCCATAGATTTTGAGCAAACATTCAATGTGGTCCTCCAATGATTACAGCATTGTCACATTCAACATTCATTGATTTTTGCCACTAAATTAGTGCTTAAAATTTGAAATGTCACCATATTATTCCTCTAAAGTTTATTTTGATGAATTAGTCCTCAAAGATATAATATTGTCACCAAATAAAGAATTTCATAAAAATCAGTACATTTTAGTAATCATAAAAGTTTACTCACTTCATATTCTTCAAAGACATGATCCTCAATCACCACAATGTTTGAATTAACTGTTGGTGGTGGATGAAGAAAATCTTGAGCCTCTTCCCAAGTAAGTTTCAGCATCAATGTTTCTTGGTTATCAATAAGCAAGCTCTTATTCCTTTTTGACTCAATGTCACATGTTCTTTTCTTCTTAGGAACTACTAACTCTTGTGGCAAACACAATCTCTTTCTTTTCATGCCCTTAGACATAGCAATGTTATTCACCTGGTGGGAAAGAATTTATGATAAATACAAAAATAGGAAGTTTCATTTCAATTGGAGCCATAGGACAAATAAGACACATGATCCTTATGTTACTAAATGTACTCATTCTAAGAAAAGTCTTCCACTAATAACACATTGCAGAAATTTACACTTCTGTTTTGTGCTATATGTTTTTCCACATATGTGCATTCTTACGCGAGATATTTGCTAGTATCGTTTTAGAGTATGTTACCTGTATAGAAGAAACCGATGCCCTTCGAAACCCTATTATCAGTTTCTCCCCTGGGTCCATCCGGTTAAATGTTACTGCAAATTTTTTTGTAAAAGGAAGATATTATGTAAATTTCTATCCATAGTTTGAGCCTACATGACAGTGAAATAATAATATATATGAAAAAAGTAACATTGGAATATAGTAAAAACAATTGCTATTGAACTATGAGTGGATAGTAAAATATACCAAAATCTCCAACTTGCAATTGCATAGACTGAATCCAAGCATGTACACCTTCTAAAACATATATCCTGCTGCTATTATTTGGCCAAAATCTAAATTTAAACACCAATTTCTTCCCTTTCACGTCTTCGATTTGTAAATAAACGCCTCCTGGTTCCGAAATAGGTGGAAAATATGTCTGCAAAATTCCTTCACTTTCAGTTCTAACAAATTACACAAAGATTTATAACAAAATTATTGGTTAAGACTTAAGAGCAAAGTTGAGATGCTTGGTTACCAAACTTACTTCAACACATGATTTTGGAAGAACCATGCGACCAAGTCGGCCAACATCACTAGCAGTTAATGTCTTCTCGAATAGTGGCACAACAGCGGAATTTAAGCTTTCACACATCATTGGTTATGGTTCACAAAATATATTTTTTTTCCAAGAGTACTAATCAAATAAACAATAAGTTTTTCTACATAAAATAAAATGGGGAATAATCAAATTTCACAAATTTATGGACATTATTTCACTTATAGTTATAGACATGATTGATACGACAGTAAATTGAACCTGAACGGTATAACAATATCGAGTACTACTATATAGTCTAAATTGATGTTAAGTTGATTCTTCCTAGCATAAAACATTTGACATATAATGAAAAATTTAGCAAAGTAATGGATACTCTCCAGATAATTGTTGTAATTCTTGATCAGTAATCTTAGGCAAATTACGTGCAGATATATGTTTCCTTTGTCGTCTTACAGGCGATTTCCTTGCGACATGATGAATTGGAGATGCCAAGCACACATTTTTCTCTGACTCTGTAGCAAGAGTTGACTTAGGGAGCTTGTGCAAAAGATTCTGAGACTTAGGCTGTGCCTCTGAGAGATTTGGAATTGAATTTTCAGTTTGTTGTTGCTTTTCACCACCACCAAAGGAATTTGAATTTCCAAAAGGAGTATTAAGGGTCATACTCAAATTTGTCCTAGCTAATGATTCATATATTTCTCTCACTTTCATATCAGTCTTGGTTGGCTTAGATGATACATTGGAACCTTAATGACATTGTGATGTCAAAGTTCTTCAATGGAAGGGGAAAGTGACCTCTTCGCCTTTTCAGTACTTGAAACTGTGAAATAATAATTGTCAATTCCTTGCACTTGAAATTCAAGAACAATGCAAGTAACAGATTTAATATTTACAGAACTCACATATTGAATGTCACATTAGCAAAAGAATAATGTCTCAAAATAAGTGTTGTTTTATGTTTTTGATTATTGAATGTTTTGTTATAAAACTTATCTTCAAATTAATACTATTGCATAACTTCTGATTACAACATTTATGAAAACAGTTTACACCTGATGATTAATAAATAAATACTATAATTTTGTGAAATTGTTACAGTCTATCATTTATAAAGTTTTATTAATCTATGTGACATAATCTTAAGGGAGTACAATCTAACATCATAAACACTAATGCATTTATCTTACACGTACGTTGAAGTCTTGAATTATTTAAGCAGTTTTTACAGCTTATGCCACCAGTATCTCGCAACTCAAGTAGTGACTGAGAAACAATGCTTCAACAATGGAAACCCTACACATAAGACAAAACACAAAGTGTTAATAATTAAACATATTGTAGCATTAATTTATTCTAAAATAAGACACATTGTAGTATGTAAAATACAAATATATGGTCAGAAAAAGTATAGATGCAATCATGCAATGTTAATTACAATAATCTACCTTGCCACACAGATTCATTTCATGTGTGGAGTGGGAACACATCACAAAATGTTGATTGCTCGATAGAACTATAGTAGACAAATTCAAAGTAAGAAAACGAGCATATGTAATTTGTATTTGCAATGTCCAATTTTAAACAAATACTAAATAATAATTTTGCAGCTATACAGATCAAAGTTAATAAAGAAATCCAATTGACACAGAGATGGCAAGGTTTAGAACATTAATGGAGGCTAGGGTCTACTACTACGTTAACTAACTTACAAAATCAATAGAATAAAGTGTATAGATAACAAAGGAAAAGACTAAATTATCCTTAGAAAGTCAAGTTAACACCTCACAAACTCACACGTATCAAGAGAGAGTATCTAGAATTTGTTTGTTAGTCAACAAAAATGAAATGTGGCTTAGTTAGTTAGCACCCAAAACCATTTGCTTATTACCTTTAAGAAAGTTTCTCCTCCCTGTATATTCAATTATAAGCAAAATTATTCATTTTCACAATTAATTAATATTTATAGATAGATGGGAGTCGTTCATATGTCCTATTTTAACTAACAAAAATGCTAAAATCGTCGGGCCATATATACGCTATGATCGGGGTTCGATCCCGACGCCTCCATTTATATGTATTAGTCTCACTAATATGCTCTTTAATATTGTGAGAGAATTATTGGTAGATTAATAAATTATGTATTTTCTTTTCTACGTAAAACCACAAAAACTAAATTATTATCTAATGTTAACTAATTTAAAGTTTCTTTTCCATCATCGTCATTCATAATGAACATGACTTCTAAACATATGTATATTATCGCCAATATCAAACAACTCTACTTCACATTTTTATACCCTTAATTTTTTCTAGAATATATATATATATATTTGTATTTGTATCCACAAAGTATCTCATATATATTCGATTAAATATTTTTAATTTTAAAAAAAGTATGATATTTTTAAGACATGTATGATCTACGTGTATCCACATAGCATCGGAATATGATACATATTTAAAAGAAGGGAAATGCTAACAAGTATCCTTAGAGCACTTGTTAACATAACCCTAAAATGAATGTATCCTCAATTTTAGAGTATCAAGATTTGATATAGTTTGTGAGTTTAAAAGTATGTCTTTTTGTTCAATTGAGTAACTGGGGTATATTTGAATATATTTTAAGAAAATGGACATTAAAAAAACCTCAATCGTGTATATCTAAGGTAAAACACCACAATTGAGACAACCAAGCAACATAGCTGGAATCCAAAAAGACTTGAATGGTAAAATATTTATTTTAGTTTAGTTAGAGAAATTTAAAAGTACTTCGACGAAATAATAAGAGATCTCTTTCAACTTTATTAGATGTTTTAGGTTCAAATTCAATCCTAAAAATGTAATGGTGTGAAATCTTTTGAGAGAGAATTAACATCTATTCCCCTAAAAAAATATTAAATCTTACCGATTTAAGATTTTTTTTTTGGTTAACCTTTGAATTTTTAGGAGAAAAAGCCGTAGTAAATCAAAGTTTGACTAAAAGAAAAGTAAAATCTAATTAAGAATTATTCTATATAGAAATTGCCCGAGAATCAGTATTCCTTCCTAGCTGTGAAGCCCCGATACTTCAAAATGGATGACGTACCGTATTCCCTGCGTATCCTGCACCGATACCTGCCCGATACTTCCCGATACGTATCCGGAGAGTATCCAAATATTAAATTTTATTTTTTTAAAAAATAATTATCCGATACTTTCCGATACATCCCGATACGCACGGATACTTGTGTTTTTTTTATATTATTTTGATTTCTGTTTTTTTTTTTGTGTGTGAAAAATAAGAATAAAAACATTATAAACGTTAGTTACTTGTTAGTGTTAACTCTTAGTACTGATGTGTTCTTTTTTTGGATATAGTGATTCTTTTTTGGATCGATATAATATAGCACTAACAAGTTCCTTTTGGATATAGTGTAGCATTGATGTATAACACTGCTGGTGCTCTTTTTGATATATGTTGCGTATGTAATTACCACTCTCTTAATCGTCAATATTATATTTATATTAATGTGCTACGAGCCTGGTTTCTTGTGTTTGTTAAGATACTTACATAATAAAAAAATGATTATAATTATATAATACATTTAATTATATAATTTTTTTTATTAACGTATCCCAGCCGTATTGTATCTTGATTTTTGAAATTTTTCCGTATCGATGCAGTATCGTATCCGTATCGTATCTTGTATCCGGGCTTCACAGCTACCTAGTATAACCATCTCAAAGAAATATAAATAAAAAAATAAAAAAAATTAGAAACATAGAATGTGAATTAGAAAAGCTTCCCTTATCCTTTGCAAACCATTTTTCTTCAGTAAGAAAACACACGACAACACAACATGATAGTGGGAAGTGTTACCTTGAAGCTCAATCTCTCCCATTTCTCATCTTCATCTTTCTCTCTCCGCAAATCTTCTTCTTCCTACCCCTCCAACTTTCCTATCCGCACCCCTTCTAAACCCCATTTTCTCAGTGAGTTTTGACTTTCAGTAACCTCTATTATAACTACCCCTTATAAATTCTGCTAATCTATGCATTTTTTTTTTTACAGAAATTTATGCTTTATCTAGTAATGACATTAAAGTTGGTACCAATATCGAAGTTGATGGTTCACCTATGCGTGTCTTAGGTATTTTTTTTTTTTTTTTAATTAGCAATGTTTGTGATTTTGATTATAATCACTAGTGATTAAAATTGTGTTTTGAATTTTGGCTTTATAGAGTTTCTTCATGTGAAACCTGGAAAAGGTGCCGCATTTGTGAGGACTAAGCTTAAGAATCATCTTACTGGAAATACTGTTGAAAAGACCTTCAGAGCTGGAAGTTCGGTAATGTGCCTTAGTTTTTGTGTATTCTTTTTCTCTATTTACTGTGTCGCATTGGTTAGTGGATTTAGTAGAAGAAGGAATATAAATTTACTTCGAAATTGCTTCGATTATGTTTCTGAAGTCAATTTGATGATTCATTTTTATTAGATTCTTTTTTGGGGCTAGGGGTAGAGGGAGATAAGCTTGATGTAGTCATAGTTGCCTTTTTTTTCCTACTAAGAAAGAAAAAACATGATTGAGTGTCAGTATTATTCAATTGCGGATTGTGGAAAATGGAGGTTTATTCCAATTTTGCTATGCCTTAGTGTTTTAGCGCCGATATTTGACAACATTGGTGAGCATTTGATAAGGGTAATTTTGAATTAAATTGATTTAGGACCAACTCATTGGTGAGTGAGACCTAAATAAAACTACGAGCGAGGTTGGACCTTTTTGCCAACATGTGTGACCTTTATGCTATATATATACTAGTGCCTTTTTGCCGGACTGTGTGACCCTCTTGCTTTGTAAAAACTAATAGAACATAATCTTTTTTCTGGTGGGCCTAAAGTAAGGGCTTTTAATCCCGGGCTTTCATAAAATTTATTTAGTTGCGATTGAGTTTGAGGTGAAATCGTTTATGTTTGGGTTTTTTACTCTGAAATCTAGTTTGCTGTGAAACTTAGTGTTAATTCTTTGACTCAATGTGGAAGTTACTTTTTTACTCTGAAATCTAGTTTGAGGTCAACTATAGTCAAACCGAGTGCCGAAGGCAAAATCAACTTTGCCCGACAATATCCAAAAACCTCTATTTTCCCTAATTGAGGAGTGTAATGAAATTTAATTACAATACCTTCTACCATGAAATGAAACCAGACACGCATTGAGGCTAATTGGAAACCAAACATTTAGATTTCCTTGTCAGTTGCTTGTTCAACCTGTGTTCTACTTCGTTGTTCGTCTCGTAACCGGAAACCCCCTTTTTTATGGGGGTAGCAATTGTGTAACAAGCTTTAGTAATATAGGTGTGGCATGGTTTCCACACATTCACAAATTAGAATTTTACCTGCTGATATTCACTTTGGAGAGAGAATTAATTCTGAATCTGCTTATGTGATAGTATTTAAAACTTGCGTCATACCTGCCTTCATGAGCAAACAACCCGAACCACCCCAATTTTTAGAGGTAGAATGGCAACAGATTTTTGGGCCTAATTGAGATTTGCTGGTGAGTGGATCAATCTGCCGTTTGTTATACAAGTACGATGCAACTTAGTGTGGAGGGTTTTATGCTGTTTGTCTTACAATTTTATGCCTAAACTATAATGCAAGTACACAATAAGAGTATCGGATACTATACATATTCAATACAACGACACGTCGTTTCTTGAAAAATATAGGATACAATATGCTTAGGATACATATATAAATAAATAAATAAAAGTGATGAAAGTTTGAATATGGGTGAAAAAAGTTAAGCGATGATATAAATTGCATCTGTGGCAATTAAGAAGTAGGAATATAGGTATTAAGAGCTGAATGGGTGAATGTGTGATATAAATTGCATTTCTTACAATTAATGAGTGGGAATAATAACATTCAACATAAATTATGTACCTGGGAATAAGATGCGAAGCCAAAAAAAAAGGGTCAGATGTATTGACTGCACGCCAAAGGCATGCTGATGTCGTATCGAGAGCATTTCAAATTTTATTTCTATTTTTTTAAAGGGTCTCCAATACTTCACCGATGCCTGTCAGCGTATCAGAACTCGAGTACGATATGGGAGGATAAATGAACTGGTGCTTAATAAATGACTGTTATGTAATGACTCATAACCCACCCACCCACCCGAAAGAATTTGTTTTTTTGAGGTTTTCTTGTGAATAGCTAAGCTAATCTAACTCATTTATGTGAGTGGTAAGAGTCTTTAGTGATGTTATGGCACATGAATTGCAAAGTATTATAAGAGTCCTGTCTCTATCAATTTGTTGCTTCTAATTTCTTATTGGACTTACCTTTTCTGTTGTTATCTTGTCTGTTCTATTTCCTTTTGACAGATTGATGAAGCTGATATAGTCAAGGAAACAAAACAGTTCACGTATAAAGATGGTGTTCAGTTTGTCTTCATGGACTTGGTATCATCTGGAAACTGGAATCCTTAATTATACATGATCTAATTGTAGATATCAATGTTTTTCGTAAGAATGACTAATTAGTTCCTATCAGTCCTTGATTATAATGAAAAGTTAGCCTAATTAGGTCCAAATTTTCTATTCCAACAATTCTTTTGCTTTCAGTTCATACCCTTTAATTTTTACTTTGTTAATTTTATATTATCAGAGTACATATGAGGAGACTCGTCTGGATGAATCAGATGTTGGGAACAAAACAAAGTGGCTGAAAGAGGGAATGGACTGCAATTTGCTGTTATGGAATGGAAAAGTAACCTTTTCATCTCATAATTTATGACTGTCTTTCACACTATCAAACCTTTATTTTCTAGGCCATTATTGATAGTAATGAATATGAGCTCAAATATTTGAAAACTTTAATTAATTTGATTGTTATATGAGTAAATAAGGGGAAGTAACTAATTGCAATTCAATCTGTCCCAATGGAGGAAAGCATTGATTCATAGTTGCTAATGTATTTTACTAATTTAAAATGTACTGCAAATCCCATAGTTTTCTATTTTATCTTGATGTCTTTGAATTTGTATGGTTGGTTGTCTGAAATGTTGAATGGTACAGTGCTATATTCATGCTTTGGGCTTATATATTTTGATGCAATGTGCTATTTGAGAATATTCCTTTTTCCCAAATGGTGTTTTACTTAGAGTGCTGTCAAATAGTTTCAATGCTTACTCAGCATTGACAAGTACTAGGTGTATTCTTGTAAGAGTTAATGGTTTCAACTTTCAAGTGTGTTTGCAACTTTGTATTTTGAATGCAATACTTGCGTATGCATAGCTTGCTAGGCGCAGGGCTCCTTAAGTGATTAATGCTGTATCCGTTCTTGATGTAATTTTATTTTTAACATAAAATTTAAGGATGGAATCATACTTGTTCACTTTAAAGACAACTAATGAAGCTTTTTCGCTGATTAACATTACGGTGTTTATAAATAAAATTGTTTAGCAACTTGTCTGTGGCAATTTTCAGGTTATTGATGTTGATCTCCCTATAACAGTCAAGCTTAAGGTAGTCGATGTGGTTCCCGTAGTTAAGGGTGACACAGCCCAAGGTGATGCCATTTTCTTATACTGCTAATTTATTTCTGATCAAATTTATATTGTAAGCATTGTAATTGCCAGCCCTTTATGGAATCACAAAAGTTCATTGATACACTAAAATGATAAAGTTATCTGGTTGACAATATTCCCTAAATGCATATTTCATAATTTGGCATTAAAAAACAAGGGAGTGCGAATAGTGCGAATGGGTTTTATCGGCTAATAATTGGTCTTATAAATATAAAAGCTAAAAAAGTACAACCTAGGGTATAAAGCCCCCACCTTGGCAGGATCCAAGAAAGAGACAAATCCACTGTGAATCCATTGTAGGTAACTTTACCTTGCATTTGTAAGTGTCTAACTCGTGACCTCTTAGATATATTGAATGCCAAGAGAGTAGGATCAGTTTGTGTACATCTGTCTTCAGAATAAAAAAAAAATCAATTGTGATACTATTGTGCTTTTTTATTGCCCTTTGTCTTACATTCCCTTGTAGAACTAACTGTATATAGAATATGTTTGATAGGTGGTGGATCAAAGCCAGCAACTCTCGACACTGGTGCTATTGTCAATGTTCCGCTCTTTGTAAATGTAGGCGAGGAAATACTGGTTGATACAAGATCTGGGCAGTACATGAGCCGTGCTTAAGATTTCATATCAAGTTTTTTCGTCAATAGAAGTTCAGAGTATCATGATTTCTTTTGTTCTTTTACAATAACATGTAGCATATGTAATAGTTAACACAGCACAATGACTATGTGCATCAGAACAACGAGTTAAAATTTTGTTGTAACTTTAGTTGTGAAACTGAGGCTCCTGCGGCATTATTCATCATGATTGTGGTGCATGAAATTTTGTCCTCGTCATAATTTTTTTGCAGTCTTCAATGGAATGAACAGAAAGAAAAAGTCAACCATAAAATTTGGGGATAAGTAGCTAATGTTTTCTAGTACGGTTGCTAAGAAATTGTTGTCTTTCAAGAATAAGGATTTAAATATTTCGATTTCCAATGCATTGATTACACTTGTTTTCATAAAAAAGTTACTATTTAAAGGTCTTAAAGAGTGCTCCGGAAGTACTCTTACTGATGACCTCAGGTTAAAGCAAATGATAATAAAAAGCTAGAGAAGGGAAGAAGGAAGGTCTTACATGAGAGGTCAATCATCAAAGCAAATATAGCACTAGCCTTTACACACCTCAGATAAACACAACTCACATCATTGCTAACAACTTGCTAAACTCAACTAGTGTTGGTTCACCTATGAAAAAATCTTAGTTTTCCCATGATTTATTAGACAATTTTAGTTTAAGTTATCATACCACTCATACTTGCACATTATATTTTAATAAAATTAATACCAACATTTATTTATTTTTAAAAATATATAGAACAATTACTGATGTTGTTTGTTGTGTTGTGATCGTGTATTGCTACAAATGCCGAAAACAAACAAAAATTAGGTCGGGTCACATATCAAATCATTTCTTATAAAACGTTATGCAACTGTGACTCGTATGTGCAACATTTGTCTTTCCCAAGATAAAACATACTTCAAAATTAAGAAAAATGTTTGTTAAACACCTCAATAGGTGTACACCTTGAGAGGAGCATTCTCTGCACAAAAGAACCCAACATTCCAACACCTTGAAAAATACTCTTTTTTATAACCAGCAGAAACAACTAATTATATTAAACAAGGTGTACAATGGATACAACACAGAAGAAGAGAAAGGCAAATCCACTCAACTCGCTACAAAAGAGGACCGCTAACACCTAGCGATACAAGCAATGGAATCAACAGAACATTCATTTTATGAACACAATGCTCTACTATCAAATTGGTAGAGTAATGGTTATTGCTTAGGTGAATATCCATTGCATGAAGCATGTCATGAGATTCAAGGGTCTACTATCACTTTGAAAGTTTGATCAAACTATCTTCTTATTATGTTTCTGTTCATACTTATTTTCTGAGCTGAATATTCAAACCAAGCAAGTGGTATCTAATCCAAGAACAATCCTGTTTCCAACAAGCAACCCTGTGTGAGCACAAGCAGAGTCACCATTGTACTCTTATTCAAGGCTAGTTCAAAGCAGTCACTTAGGACATACATTGCCTGCAATCATGGTATTCCAAGACTCCACACCTTTGAAATTCCTTACGCACTAGCAACTCAATATCCATTTCAGCATCATTAAGCCTGTTTGAGTTGACTAATAGTGTGTTTGGAAAAAGTAAGAACCACGATGAAACTGCACGTTATAAGCGAAGCTCCAAACAGTTGCTTTGAAAAATTCATGGTGAACAACCCTCCGGACACGACAAAAGGTCACTCACCGGGTATCCAAATGTTGGCTAACTCCTTTCTGTCAGCTTGCAATTCCTTATTGAGAACAAGTACAACGCCGTGCTTTAGTGCAACACCAAACAAAAAAGAAGCACAAAACACTCTCCCATGTGCATTAAGCTCATTAACCAATACACCAAAAGAAACTCTATCAAGAAATCCTCCATTTGCTTGCAAAAGAAGCAAAGTTGACACTGCCTCATCCACTCTACCCTGACCACAAAGTCCTTCAATCACTTCCTCAAATGCAATTCCCTCAAGAGAATAACCCCACCTAACCATATCATTTAAATTCACCAAAGCCTCATCAAACTTCTCCCCCCTAAACAATGCCTCAACCATCACCTCAACAGTCCTCTTATCAACCACCAAACCCCTTTCTTTCATTTTCTCAAACACTTCACAAGCATCCTCAAGCAACCCTTTTTCCCTCCATGACAACTTACACAAACGCCTCACCAAAGTCCCCATCATCCTCGAATCGACTTCAAATCCAATCCTTACCATTTCTTTATAAACCCCAAATGCTTCCACAGTTTCATTCCACTTTAACAACCCATGTAAAACAGTCTTATAATTAATCAAATCAGCAACACAACCATGCTCTTTCATCATCTTCAAAACACCAACACCCTCCATTTCTCTCCCTTCCCTACTATACCCTTCAATCAATGCATTAAATGTAACCACATCAGGCCTCAATCCAACTCCAACAGCTTCATCAAACAACTCCATCGCTTCGTCCGAACGACCCACTTTACATAATCCATTCATAACAGCACTATAAGAATAAACATCAACACCTATATTTCCTGTCTTCATATCCATCAAAATCTCAACTGCTTCATCAACCCTACCCACATAAGCCAACCCTCTCAACAAACAATTATATGCTTGTACACCAAGCTTCAAACCCTTTCTCTCCAAAAACTCAAAAACCTCCATAGCTTTCTTCACTTTCCCTCTTTTACAAAGGGAATTTATCAAAACGGTTATAGTTGCAGAATCCGGTTCAAACCCATTTTCAAGAACAGTAAAAAGCACTCTTTTTGCTTCTTCAAGTTCATTTTTGCTACAGTGGCACCTTATCATGATAGAGTATGTGCAAGAATCTGGTACAAGATGAAAAGATGACAACTTTGTGAACATTGTTTGACAAAAGTCTGGTTTTTGTGCAATTACTAGAGCCATGAGAAGGTGATTGAAATCTGATATTGTTTGAATTTGAAATTCAGAAGCAGTGTTATCTAGGATTTGTAGTAGCAATTGGGTTTTGTTTTTTGAGGTGGATAATGATGTGATTTTTTGGACAAGGTTTTTGATTTCGGACCTAGTTGTTTTGTCCTGAAAATCAACGAGGTTGTTGTTTGTTGTGTGTTTTGTGGTGGAATTGGTGATAGAGAAAGAGTGTGTGGTTTGAATAAATGGTTTAATTGGATGGAAATTAATGGTTTTGTTATTGTTGGATTTGGTTGTGAAAAATGGGATATTGATTAGTGTATGAGGTTGAAGAATTTGAGAGCATGTAGGAATTGGAGGAGCCATGACTGTGAAGCTCTGAAGGGGAGAAAAGGAAGAGGGTCGATGTTATGACATTTGCCGATATGCTAGCTCTTGGTTTGTCATCAAAAATGGATGTTTAAGTCATTTTCGTCCATCTAATCAATTTATTTATAGATTTTTAAGATTTAAATTTATGATTTTATTTTGATATGAGTATTTAGTGTTTAAATATAGGGTTCATTTATGTTTTTCTATGAATTTTAGATTTGATATTTGAAAATCGATAGTAAACATAACAAAATGATATGAACAAAAAAAATTGTTATTTGAAATTAAGTTAAGGGACAATTGTTTGAATGTTGAGGTAAAACCCTATGAATTTGAATGAAATTCGTGAACTATTGACACCCTTAATTCTAATGGTCCATGGTATGAAAAAATTATTAAATTGACCAAAGTTAGACAAAATTGCTATTTTATGAAGGATTAAGTTAATTAACTCTTGCCATTTTAATATATATAATAAAATAGAGGATTTTCGGCTGACTTTTATTACTCCAATTATATTTTTAAACAAATTTTTCTTTAATAATGTTATATTGTTGATGTTAACAAAAAATATAAGAATGGATATTATATTTGATATATTATCGGTGTGATTGAAAAAGATTAACATGATTTGCTGGTTTTGTACTTTCATTATAATTTAAAAGCCATAAATATCTATACTTATGATTTTAATCAAAATCAAAATTTTATGTAAAACACCGTTTATAATTTACACGCGTTACCGCAATAAAAATGATGGAAAGACTGACACATAAGTGTCCATTTTTCTGCTAGTATAAAATAACTAAAATGTTGATTTACTCTTTTTATATTATGATTTCCTCCTTTTTACATGTAATGGATTGATCGAAGAAAAGTATCTAATATTTTAGTGAATAATAAGAGCAGCAAGAAAATTGTCCTAGTGAGCTTAGTTGTTGATAAGGAAATGCATAATATACGTAAGGTTCGAGGTTCAAACCTCGGCTACCACCAAAAAAAGACCAACAAGAAAATTATAGTGCACTTAACTATGAAGCACAAACTCAGACATATCAACATTTGATAATAATTTGAGACAATGGCATAATTCAGTCTAATTATATGTGTTGATGTTGGATATGATACATATTCGATACCGGGACACGCCTAATACGAAGAGACTATAACTTCACATATAGTGCGGATAGATGGTTCAGTGAACAGCAAAAAATTACAATAGTCTATTTATAAGAACATATAATAGATAGATGATAACATAGATAGTTCTGTGATCAATAAGAGCAACAAATTGATATAGTAGATATTAAAAAATGTTTTCGCATGGCATTTTGATCAGAACCGTAGTGATCTGCTGAAGTTCTTGCAAAACGTAATATCACAAGGATCTGAGACATATTTTCTTCCTGCTCTCATCTTTTTCCTACCAAAAATAGGTTTGAGTAATTTCTTCAAGACCCTGTGAAATCCTAGCCCATGACCATTACCATGATAAGGCCCTTGCATGACCTTATTCACCAGAGGTATTGGAGCCATGCCAATGAGTCGTGACGGTGACCTTTGTGGCCCTGGTTCCGATAGGCTCCGCCTTAGCATGGCTCGGTTTAGCTTCGCGGCATGCACCTCGAAGGAGAGCCTCTCAAATTCATCTAACAGAGTGCTCTTTTCATCTCCGAATCTTCTCTCAATCACAGGCATTTCCTCCACCGATTATTGTTGCAATATCAGTTTCACTAGCTATGTGACAAGTTTATAGTTGAGAATGTGAGATTGGAGGCTTAAAGGGTTACATATTTCTCCATCTTTTTCTCTCAACTTTTGTCTACTTTAAGATTCCAGAGGAGTCATTGTCTAACCCAAGTATCAGACATCTATCTTTAGTGAGGTTGTAACTTATAATCCATTGTAATTAGTACTTAATAAAAGTGACAGTTTATATTTGGTCAAATGTATCTAAAGGTATTTAAGTTTTTCGTTTTTTCTTAAGTGGTCCTTTAAGTTTTAAAAGTTTCAAACAAATCCTTTTAGTTTTTGAATCGTTTCAAACAGATCCTATTGTAGATAACATAGTTGGTAATTACTTCCTTGAACTCATCTTTGGTACCAAATTTGGCTCCTAACACCCACTTAAAATTAGTCATCTTTTTAGGTATGACAAATGGTGGATAATGCTCTTTGTTGCTATCATCTGAATCGTCATCATCATCCTCTAAAAGGACTTGTTTGAAACGATTCAAAAACTAAAAAGACTTGTTTGTGACTTTTGAAACTTAAAAGACTTGTTTGAGACTTTTGAAACTTAAAGGACCACTTTGGGAAAAACGAAAACCTTAAAGGACATTTAGATGCATTTGACCTTTATATTTCCAAGACATAAAATTCTATTTATAGATTCCTTAACCAGTGCCCCGGAGACATCGACTAACAAGACCCATTTATAGATTCCTTAACAAGTTCTCCGAGAGCACCGGTTAACAAAACCCTAATTTATTTGAGCTGTGTAATTACCTAGGTATCTAAATGAAATAAAATAAAATCATCATGTTTTCAAAGTAAATAGTACGATTGCATTTTGCAATTATACATTAGTAAAAGAGAAGCTTTTTTTTTTTTGAAGAAAAATTAGTACAAGAGAAGCTATATACTATTATATGCAACACTTTATTTTTTCCGGCTTGAATGAAAATATGTTTCTTCCTACCATACTTCTTTCTAGGAAGCTTATAAAGAAGTTGATTATATTAAAAAAAATGTAGAATTACAATAAAATATTTCCACTTTATAGAAAAATAGAATTACAAAAGCTTTCTTAATACAAGAGGATATCTCTCAACTCATCAAGCTATAATGGAAAGGTGATTGCTAGAACTTTTTTTTTTTGGTAGTATGATTGCTAGAACTTTATTTCTCACTAGTCACTCTAGGATTGTTTTTCTTGGATGAGATGATGAAACTCCTCTTAAATCCTTAGGAGAAAAATGTGGCTTAGAAAATTTAAGAGGGGTGGTAGATAATCAATGCTTAGATTACAAGACTCTTGTAACTCTCATCTTCACATTGTTTTAGGTTTGAGGTTTGAATGTGTGTGTAGTCTCAAGGTTCAAAGAAGGAATTCAAAGATTTTGGAATGTTCATCCTCCTTTTCCTTGTGTTATAATTATTGTGATGACTTGAATATGGTCCATTACAAATTAAGGAGGGAAAGCAAGCACATTAAAATAAGCTTAATGAATGTTTGGTTCTCATGTAACAAGAGTTGATTTTGAAGTGATTTATGTTTTAATACATTCGTGTAAAAATGAATTGAACAATAACTCTAATGCTAAAAGTTAGCTGTAGAGAAAAAAAATTCAATTTCTAACTTCATACTAAAATAAATTCAAAAAGCAAAATTAATTCTATTGGAGAATTTTCAAACATGTCAAAATCAAATCTACATATCTAAAATCAATCTTGCATCCATAAAAAGTAGAACCAAACATACATTTAATTATTTGATTTCATTCTTGCATAGAATAGGTGCATGTTTTTTTTTATTAGTCTCCCCCAGTGCCGAAGCTAGAGTAATTTTCACGTGAAGTCCAAATATAAAGAATTCTTTTGAAGCAAAGTTGGTATTTTTTTAAACTTATATATTAAACTTATGGGTTG
This sequence comes from Medicago truncatula, assembly GCF_003473485.1. Taxonomy (NCBI): domain Eukaryota; kingdom Viridiplantae; phylum Streptophyta; class Magnoliopsida; order Fabales; family Fabaceae; genus Medicago; species Medicago truncatula. The sequence continues at coordinate 34,050,276 of NC_053048.1, forward strand.
AAATGTTAAATCTTTTTAAAATTACACTTCAAGGAGTCAAATATATTCATTATTGACTATGCACCAAATAGACTAACAATTTCTTCTTAAATGTAAACAACTAAACTATTTGCAATAAACTCATCATCTATTCTACATAAAATTTTTATTATTGAAAATGTTTTCTCTGTAGTTGTTAAAGAACTGAAAATAAGACGAATAAGTTTATTAATGAGGCAATAGCTTTTTAATTTTTTTTTGTTTATATTAATTTTTCTCAAAGAAGTTAATTTCGGATGGCTAAATTTATTTGAGCGATGCTAATTCAATATTTTAAATAATCATCAACTATATAGTTTCATTCCTACATATTATTTCAATCCCTCTCATTTTAATATGTACATGGTTGATTCATGTGTCACTTTGCTTGAAGTGAAGTTAGACAGTAATTGCTCCTAGAACATCCATCGTTAGCTATAGAGACTGGTCACATTAGCCATCCTCTAAATGTTGGATATATAAGAGATGACCATATGTCAAATAACTTAAGATTTTAGGTAGAGATTACTCAATAGGTGATAAAGCAATAGACCTCTAAGATTACTCAATAGACCTCTAAGATTGTAATCTGCGATAAATTTCGTGCGATCAGACATTACAATCCGATAAATCCAAAAAACTTTCTAGCAATGTGAGGGGCCGATAAAGCAACCATGCATCATGAAGCCCAAAAGAAAAGGCCCATTCTACACAAACTCGACCAGATTCGTCTTTCGTTTACCAGTTCTTCATTTCCATTTTCCGCGAAAGAGTGTGTTTCTCTGTAGAAGCAGACTCAGCTTCAAGTCTTCTTTGTTTTCTCCTTCTCCAAATCAAATCCTAATTCACAAATTCTTCACAATCCAAAATCCCACGAATTTCTTGATTTCTGATCCCTAAAACTCAATTCCTTCCTCACCTTCATTTTCCGTTTTTTCATCAATTTTCTCACTTCAACGCAACCCAGCAATTTTCTCCCCCAAAAGGGTTTCTCTTGATTTCATTGTTTCTTAATTTGCCTCTTCCGCATGTAATTTTCTTGATCAAATTCAAAGGTGTGGTTTTTAAACGTGTTGGAGCTAAATCATAATGGGAAAACACACGTTACTGATACTATTATTGTTTTCCTTAATTCTGTTTCATGGGTCTCATGCTTCCTTTCTTAAAGACCTAAGAAAATTGATTGATTCAACAAAGGTGAGTTTTTTTTATTTATTAATTTTCCTTTATTTGAAAATTTTCATTTTTTAGAGTAAACTACCAAATTCATTTCTGACTTTGTATTTGTATTACATTCTTAATTAAGTTCCTAAGGTTATGAATAGTTCAAAAATGACATGAATTCTATCAAAGTTTACTCATTTTAGTCATTCTAAGAGTTGAAGGGACTATATTGATAATAAGCGGTTAAATATAGCGACCAATTGATAGTATGTGATCAAAATATAAGGACCTAATTGATGTAAGTTAGATAAATATATGGACCAATTCGAGAGTTTAGTAGAGTCGGAGACTTGTTGGAGATATTCATAATCTCTGGACCTATCTAAGATTGCCCTACAAAGTCATATACTAATTTGATGGTTTATTTTATTATTACTATTTTGCTTACTATGGTTGAATCAAGTTAGTTCTGGTTTTTAGGATTCTCTGATACCAGAAGAGAAGAAATTAGATCCAAATAAGACTGCTGGTGAAGAGAAAAAGAATGATGTTAATATTCCACCCGTTCCGACACCACAACCTTTACCTAAGGTGGAGAATAACAATGGTGAAAATCAGAAGGAGACGAATAATAAAATTACTAATACACCTCCACCTGTTCCGGCTACTGCACCTCCCCCTCCTGTTCTGGTTACTGCACCCCCTCCTCCTGTTCCTGCTACTGCTCCACCTCCTTTACCCAAAAAGGATGAAGGAAAGGGTCAGGTAGAAGAGAAGGGTAAAAATGAGGGGATTAAACTTGCACATTCTACAACTAATGACACTTGTGAAGGACTGCATACATGCAGAGACGATGGGGACATGGTTGCCTGCATTTCCAAAATGGGTAATCAACTTTGCTTTAATCAGCTATTTGTTTGTTTATGTTAAAATATCTTTATATTATGTTACTATTATCATTAAATATCTTTAGATCATTTTTTCTAGTCTTAGAGTGTATCTTAGAGTATCTTCTAAGATTAGTTTCTATATTACTTAGGGGCTGTTTGCATTGACCTAGTTAGGGCTTATTTACTGACACAAGTGTTTATAGAGCTGTTTGGAAGGGAATTTCATAAGAGCTTATGAGCTCCCATAAACTGTTTTTTGTAAGGTTACCAACAAGCTTATGATTTCCCATAAGCTAAACTCAAAAACACGAACCTGCAATAAGTTTAGAGAACCCAAAACTCGCCTTATTATAATGATTTGTTTTCTGATTTTTCTATTTACTTAGGATTAGATATAGGAGTCTTGTATCCCTATTAATAGGTACTAATGTTTAGTCTTTTGTATAAAGTTAGTGTCAAGTCCATATCTAGTTATTGTTAATAGTGTTAAAAGCTTATTTCTCTCCTCCTTTTATCTAAAATACATAAAATTCAACATATTTAATGTAAACGAATCTACTTGAGAATACCCAAACATGTAGAAAATTATCAAAATCTGGTTTAGGTTTCACAATCGTGGATCTGAACATGCAATGACTTATAGTATATGAATATATATTCAAAATGGGTATTCAGTTTTGCTTTAATAATTAGTGGTTTGTTTGTTTATGTGTTAGTTTTTGTTATTACTTTTAATGAAGTCGTGTTAGGAAACTTTAATCTCTAATGAAAACTTGAAGTAAAATTAGTGTAAAATTCTCAGCCTAATCTTTTGGTTACATTTTTCAGCTCTAGTTTAACATACTTCATACCATTTTAAAATTTAATAAAATATCTATAATATCTTTGCATGATGTTAGAGTATTATATCATTAGATTAGTTTCCAATCTTAGAATATCAACTTTGGTAAGTATCCATATTACTTAGTTATTATGATGGTTTGTTTTTTTATTTCTCTATTTACTTAGGATTAGGTAGGAGTTATTATCTCTATTAATAGAGACTGATGTTTAGTCTTTTGTATAAAGTTACTCAGCTATTATCAATAGTTCTTATTATTTATCTCCTCCTTTTCTTTAAAAATAATAACATCAACATGTAGAGAAATTATCAAAAATCTAGTTTAGATTTCAGAAACGTGGATCCGAACATCTGATAAGTTGTAGTAGTCTAGTAGATGAATATATAATCTGAAATGAAATCCCAATATAGAAAAGCCAAGGAAAAATTGCTTATACGAAAATGTTTGATTAGTTCAAGAAGATCATATTAATTCCTTAAGCTTTGGAGGGTCTGGAATTCTTGTGAGATGACGTTTTGCAAATTAGTAAAGCCAAGATAGCTCAATGTTCCGATTTAGATTAAACAGCTACGAGAAATTAAGCGCAGTTAAAAAGTAAATGCTTCCATGAAGTTACTTACGACATGAAAATACTATTGATTGAAAGATAACTCTTCGTAGAATTTTTTATTATTATTTTTTGCAGAATTTTTTGCCTATAAAGTATACATCTTTTATAAAAAAAAAAAAAAAAAAGTGGCTCATTGTTGCTAAACAGGAAATACTTTTTTAGAAACAATCAATAATTCCTTTTATGTGTTGGAGCTAGTTCAGGATTAGTGGGTGCTAGAAATTAAGTGTGAGAAAATGCAAGAGTCAAAAAGAAAGCGGGTGAAAATGTTCTCTCAGAGATTTCTGAGTGAGCAATGTTGTCAAATATTGTATCAAAACATCCTTACTCTAATCATTAAATGAGTTGCAAATTTTCATATTTATTTATCCAATTTACTCCCAATATATCTTGGTATAGTTGGGTGAAGGTCAATTATACCTTGGGTTTCTACAATCCCGAATGTTTTGAAACTTAACTGAAATGATTAAACTACCAAAATTTATGAGTGGAGGGAAGATTTTTCTTGTTTTAAGAAATAAAATAATTACTTATGAGGCGAACACTAAACTTCTGTATGGGCTAGCTTCTAGTTCATCTACTGAACCAATTAATGTGATGATCCAGCTTGCCACTATTATGTTGTATGGGCTACCACTATTATGTTGTATCGATATTCACGTGTCCTGATCAGCATTTCAAGAAGCAAAGCATGCAATGCTGCTTATTAACAAGAGATTCCTTTTGTACCTATGTTTTTATGAGCGTATTAGTATCTTAGCAATTTGTAGCTAATATTTAGTTGTGTGCGCCGTTTAATTGAAATATAAATACAAAATAAATTAATGTATTTATATTTCAACGTAGGAAATACTGACAACTAATTGCTGACATACCCTGCAAAAAGGAAGGGTGCTGGAAAAGCCTCCTAATTGATATAACAAAAACATCGGGTCAATTATTCAGTTCTGTTGTACTACTTTTATTCGTAAGAGTCAAATATGAACTCATCTGTATTTATATTTCTTGTGAACATTACCAGATTCCAAAAACTTTGTTGTTCTTCTTCAAAATAGAGGGGGTGGCACCATCAAAGTGAAGCTTCGCAGTGATCTTGAAAGTAACCTTGGCGATATAGTAGTTGACAAAAATAAAACAGAAAAGGTATTGGTCATTTTATGTTACGCTGACTTTTATTTCCTTTACCTGATGATATTATTCTTGGATGGACGTCTCATTTCTTCTTCATACCCTTCACACTTCAAAGTGAAGCAAAAGCTTCTGAGATGCAACACTGTCTAAAATAATTGTTTATTTTGTTAGACAGAGAAAAGAAAACTCAGCATTATTTTGGATAAAAAAACATCATCTCTTCAAAATTATCAGCAAATATCAAGCTTTAGATGACTTTTTATTTTTTATTTTTTTGAAGAAGCCAAATTAGCCCACCAAAACTGGCAGCGGATTTAGATGACTAATAGACCAACCCCACTAGACCAACCCAAGTGGGTTTAGCTTTAGATGACCAATAGCCGGTCGTTGAACGATTTTATCATTTCTAGGACTCAGTGAGGTAGAAATTTCAGAATCTTACAATTCATATGTGTGTGGACGGAAAGAAATATAACAAAGTATGTTATGACAGATAATGGAAAAGACACTGATGCCCGTTTCTCCGTTTATATTAGGATAAGGAAGATTTTGGACTAGGAGAATAGGAATAGAGGAGAAATTCTATAACTTCTTACCATTCTATCTTTTCATATTATTTTGATATCTAATATCTATAAAACTGACACAATTTGATTTTAGTTCAATAATTTTTAGATTCATTTTTAGTCCCTAGATTTAGCAAAAATATCATGTTTATAATCCCTCGCTAGGGATTTTTTTTTTTTGAAATAAGTCCCTCACTAGGGATTAAAAGCACACAATTTTCTAATTTATTTTTTAAGCAAAAGAAAATATAATAAATAAACAGGAAGTACACAAAGCTGGGGGGGAACACAATTTTGTAATTTGTAATTTGTAGGAACTAAAAATGAATCAATTTTTTTTGAGGTACTTAAATCAAATTTGACAGCTTTAATCCTTTATAAAACCCTTGTTGCTCATTGTTGGCATTGGCAGGGGAAACAAAATGTTCATTAGATCTCATTCAAATTTTCTCCATTTTAGAAAGAAGGACGCTGAAAGTATTGTGTTCCTAGGGAACTCATCATTCCATTTCTTTTCCTTCTTTCAACTACTATAATGATATAATCTATCTGAACTACTTAATCAATGCTGTAGTGTGTTGTCACAGCCCCATCCCAATTCAAGTTGTTCGATGTGTCACATTATTGCACTCTGGCCACTCTACTGTGCAACCCATTTTTTGAATTTTCCATCCCTGTGTTTGGGTGATTTTAGTCTGAATCATTATTGCACTCTGGCCACTCTACTGTGCAACCCATTTTTTGAATTTTCCATCCCTATGTCTTTGGGTGATTTTAGTCTGAATCATTACCAAATCGAGCTCGCCTTTGATCGGTAAGTAATGGCCTTTTTGCTTAGGAACCATGTGTAATAACCATTAGATATATATTCATATTTATTAAATGGTCAAGTTGAAGCAAAGGTAACTTGCTATCATATTAGTCTCTAGTGTCTGTGAAACTTGTAACATACTCCCTGAACAAAAAGTTAGTTTGGAACAACAAATATGAAGATGATGAAGACAACATTGATGATAGGGATGAATTGATTCCAATGGCACATTCGATCCTGATTACAATGTAAATGTGGATGTAGGCACTGCTACTGGAGTTAGTCAGTGAAAACCCATCATGCCAAGTAACGTAGCTCTTAGGAGGTTAGGAATCAAGCATTGAGACAAACCCAAGTTATACAATGAGCAGCCACATTGAACACCACCGCGGATCTTGTTAGTGGTGAATATGTCTTACATGTTGCTAGCTTCCTCCATCCTTTTAGTTCGATTCCTCCCATTCTGTCACTCTAATACATCCCCATCTCCTTCAAAATTATCCCTGTGAATTCTTTAGCAAAATCAATTCCACCCGACCTCCTTAATATTGTTGATTCTTTCTAAAACGTAAACTTTTCTGCGTAACTTGAAATGGATATCAAAAGCTTTTTACATTCCTAACGCTGGCATCATAAGCATGACAGTGAAGTAGTAGTGCACACTCTGAGTGGCAGCATCTCTGCAATGTCAATGCCTGGTTAGGGACTTATGTGATGCACAAGGATATCGTTGCTACACACATCCTAATTTAAATTAGTAATTGTTTAAAAAATAATATCATATTCATATGAAATCCACCCTTTCTGGTTTTCTTGATTTCTGGTGTTTTTTCATTGGAAACGTTATGGGATTTCATATTTTGAGACACCGCATTTTGGTGATCTCTGTTCTGACAAACAAAAACATCCATAAAAACATCCATTTTTGTTTTAGTTCACAACCTCTGTTCTGCCAAATTTCTTTTACTTGTATTTACTGTGAAAAGGACTATCTGGTCGAGCTTGTGTGCTCTGTTTGGTTACATGTCAGATTTGCAATTGGCTTACTGCTTTTACAATATTGTTTTTCAGGTCACCATCAAACAAATTAAAAGTGAAAGTACCGAACTGACTTTGGATGCTGGAAAAGGAGATTGTGTGCTTCACGTAACCGTGGTTACTCCCGTACCTGAAGCGAGTTTTTTTCTGCGCCTTCCTTCATTTGACAAGATTTTAACGCCGGTAAACGGTGCCTATTTCCTCATATTCACAGTAATAGTCTTTGCAGTTACATGGGCTTGTTGCTGCATATTCAAGAAGAAACCGCGCGATGAGATCCCATATCAAGAGCTCGAAATGGCATTGCCCGAGTCTGCTTCAGCTACCGTTGTGGAATCTGCTGAAGGATGGGATCAAGGATGGGACGATGATTGGGACGACAATGTAGCGGTGAAATCACCAGTAGTGCGCCATGCAGGAAGTATCTCGGCAAATGGCCTTACTTCTAGATCTTCAAACAAAGATGGATGGGAAGATAACTGGGATGATTAGTTATCAAAGGGAAAAAGAAATAAGGGAAAGAGATATTACCTTCAAAACTGGGGAATGAAAAGATGGAAAAAAGCAAACTTTGTTGGGGAGGGATGTGACAAATGTAGCTCTGCTAGGGCTTAATGTATGCCCTAGCAAAGAGACAGCATAAAAGATGAGAAAAGTGTGATAGTTTAACACATTTGATTGATAATCTTCAACGTGTAATAGTGAAAGCCCTGCTTCAAAAGAGGGACAAAGGAAACTGTAAATGAAATATAGAAGCTAAAGTTTTTCCAATTTTTGGCTTATGAAATCCATTTACATATTTGTTATACTGTGACACAAACTCTAAACTGCTTTTAAAATCCACTTTTTATCATATCATAGAACCGTTTTTGGGTATATATGAAGAAAAAAAGCTTAGGATGATTTTATAGTTAACTTTGCAACAATAGTATTGGCTTCTGGGTAATGCTATTGTAAAGACGTTGTAGATGTTGAGAATATCTTTTGTTTTGACATATGTATGTATAAAGCATTTAACTATGATAGAGGGGTATATTTCCAGTAAATTTTTATGAAACGTTCAATACTAATTTGTAGATTTGTCTACAAAACACATGAAAGATACTAACAAAAGTTCCCTTCCCCTAACGAGTCATTAGGATCTAACTTGTCTAAATTTTGTTTTAGAGAAAAAAGAAAATACAATTAAATTTTAAAATTGAAATTCGGCATCTCAAGTCATTGTGATATCGTACAACATTATTTTAGTATCAAATGATACCTTTTTTACTATTAAGAAAATGTGACAAAAATTCATTCAAAATAAATAAAAGAAAAAAAGGTATCATTTAAAAGCATAAGCATGTTTGGTGCTTAGTCCCCCCTGAGCATTAAAAAAAAGAACACATGCATGTATGTCACTCATGGCTCTTTTTCATCTTACCTGCGCATGCTAAGGCAATAGTAATAGACACCCAATAATTATTATGGTTCCATACAAATAATAATTAATAAACTCTTGTAAATCAAGCCAGAGTGGATTTCTTCAAATTTTGATGCACAATGTTCCACTTTTCCATCATATTGCCATGTACATGCTCATTGAGGCAACGGGTTTGGTGTCATTGTGTCTCCACTAAAGTAGCCATAAGATGTGAATGTGGGATCAAATATTATTTTAATAGCTCATTTTGAATTTGTGACCAAGATATGCATAACTTTTGTGTCACACTTCATGCTAACAATCATTTAACTAAGTAATGGTTATTAAGATTTTGTTAAGTTAGATTATTTGAATAGTATCTAAATTAAATCTTTAGTATAAATAATCTTTGATCAAATTTCATTCGTCTTTTGACCGAACTTGTTAACGATCAATTACTAATACTATTTCTTTTAAATTCTTCAAAAAAAAATACTATTTCTTTTAAAGAATGTATTGATAAAATTAGACATTACAAGTTTTTTTTTTCTTCTACTGTTGGCAAATCTTATACTTTGAATAGTTTTATTGATTTTAGTTTGTTTGCCTTTTTCAAAAACTACAAAACATTATAAAACAGAATTCTAAGTAATTTAGACACAATTCCTCGACAAAAAAAAAGTAATCTAGACACATTTTATCAACAACAAAAAAAAACTAATTTAGACACATTAAATCATTCACTTTCATCCATCGTGTAGTCAACATTTATCTATACTCTTTCACTCAACAAAATGTCCCACCAACTAAATAATTAGTTAACACCATTTTTGCTTAAAGTAAAATCAATAAATTCTTAGCTTATAAGTAGGCTAAGTCAAATGTTGGTAACCATATTTTTCAATAGTGATAGTGATGTTTAGCTAACTGAGTTATCTAGATATTCTTATCATTTACTGTTTTGTATGTAGACATTTTTTTTTTGGTAGACACATGTAAACATTATTATCATCTTAGTATAATTTAGCGTGAACATAAATCAATAAGCTGCATCAAACATTATTCTGATGATTAAAGTGTGACATTATTTTTTCTTCACTTTTCAAAATCTGGTTGGAATGAGAACAGTACTAGTAGTACACATATTGTTGGAAGTGGAACATGGCATGATTGGCATACACTACATCAAATGTTTCCATTTGAAAAAGGTTGATAGTTGATGGTGCTTTTAAGGACATTTTGTGATGCGCTTTGATGATGTCCAAGAACCCTAGTGGCACTCCTACACCTTTTTATCTAACATATTTTACTTCACATTCAAGCTTAATAAATAAATTTATTTATTTATCCAATCAAAAAACTAAATATATTTATAATGTATTGCTAACACAAGTTGACGAGAAACATGTCAATAACTAAGCGCTTTCAAATCTTCTAAAACTCTAATTTTATGATTCACATTCTTAATTTAACGGTTTATAGTAAGTTGCACCATAAAATCGATGATAAAAGACCAGAGTCTTATATGTCTATAAAACAAACTACAGTAGTATTGATTTTACACCTTTGATGAGAAACATTTTACTAAGGGGAACAAAATTCTAGTCATGAGTTAAAAATTGTGAATAAAGCAAACAAGTGCTTTTTTCCCTTTACCTTTTTCTTGCTGCATTATTCTTGATTGTGGATCATGTTTGTCTCAATTTGTATTATGTGCCGTACGGCTTAGCTGTATTTCCTTCTTTTTCTTTTCTTAGTTTATTATAGGGTTAATAGTCACTTTAATCCCTTAATGTATAATGAGTAGTTAAAATAGTTCTTTAATGTATTAAAATTTCAAAATAGTCTTAATTGTGCACTTCTTTAGTCAAAATGGTCACTGATGTTGAAATATTTCGTTAATATTATCATATTAGTTTTTCAATATACTTACTTATTGTTATAGCAGTCCTTATAAATATTTACTCACTATCATTCAATCCCTATATGAAAATAGTTGTTGTGAGCATTACGAGAATATTTTAACGTTGGAGACCATTTTGACTAACATAGTACACAATCAGAAACTATTTTAGAATTTTGATAGAATAAAGGACCATTGTAACTAATCATTACACTATTAGCCCTTTATTATATGCTAAATCTCAATTTTGGCTCCAAATATGAAATGGAAAATGTAAAAGCAAGCTGTTCACCATTTTTGGATTGAAGTTAAATAGTTATTTAGAGTATATTATGTAGTGAAATCTTATATTATTTTATTAAAGAAAAGCTAAATTAACCCCCTTAAATTGGTACCAGAGAGAATTGAACCAGAAACCTTGAGGAGGAGCATACTCCCAGGCCTCAAACCGTACTAGGCCAACTCAAGTGGGTTTAATGAAATTTGATCCTCTTTTTTTTTATAGCTAATGATTGAATGAATAGTCCTTGTATAGTCAAATGAAATGTTCAATGTCATCTAGTGGGAATAATCCTTGTCCCATCAAGAAAAGAAACCATTTAACCGTAAAATAACTTAAAATTCAGAAAATGCCAAATATGGTTAAGATATATCATTATATAAGCAGTCTAACTGGTGAAGAAAAATCCAGTAATACAACATGGGATAAACAAAAATAAGAACAAAGAAAAAAACAAAAACAAAGGATTCAACAACTTAAAAGGAACAAGAAGTTGAAAAAAGAAAATTGACTGAATATTCATTTGCATGTGTAATAACTTTTTAAACTGGATTCTACTTCACCAGGTACTTCCAATATGTGCTATTTGTTGTCTCAAAATTCATTCTAATAATTCCTCTTGTCCTTCTGAAGGGCACTGAATTAACTCTAATATGTTGATCACCTCACTCATATCAGGCCTATTTGATGGCACTTGTGATGCACAAATCAATCCTAATTTTATCACAGGAATTGCTTCTTCAGCTGCAAAATTACCTAAAAGTCTTTCATCAACACAATGCTCGACATTTCCTTCTTCTAATGATCCCCTCACCATGTCACAAAGAACCACCACATCATCCTCCATGTATTCCACAGGTCTTTTTCCTGTCACTATCTCCAAAATCAGGATCCCGAAACCGTACACGTCGCATTTCTCGGTTATTTTAACTGTGCGGCAAGCAAACTCGGGTGCCATGTATCCTAGCGCACTTTGAATTTTGCTGCTTAACACACAATGGTCCAGCATTGGTAACAGCTTCACCAAGCCGAAATCTCCTATCTTTGCCTCGCCGGAACAGTCGATAAGAACATTGGTTGATTTAAGATTATAGTGAATTATGTTTGTTTCGTGCAAATGTGACAACCCTTTTGCCATGCCGAGAATAACCTTGAACCTTTGTCGCCATGATAAGACATTTTTGTTGTTAGCGTCGTGTAGTAGCTTATGCAAGCTCCCACTTGATAGGTACTCGTAAATGAGGAGCTGCAATGATGAAGTCCAATAATAGCCTTCGAGTGCTACAAGATTCTGGTGCCGAATCTTCCCAAACCTTTTCACTTCCTTCTCGAATTCATCTTGGGACTTGATCAAACTTGAGACTGTAAGCTTTTTAATCGCAACAGCATGCCCGTCTCGAAGAAATGTGCGATAAACAACTCCAAATCCACCACGGCCTATTTCACTATCTTTATTAAGGAGATTGTGTGCGCCATCAGCAAAGTCTGCATCACCAGAAAACATGACAAGCTTGCCATAGTTTGGATCATTCGCCGGTGAGTTGCTATAGTCCTCACCACCGGAGAATGCAAATGGGACAGCAGAACGTTCCATTGCAGAACGCGCACGCATATTTAGGAAAGTGATAGCAACGACACCAACGGCAATTAAAGCAGCTGCACCAATAGCAACAAGAGCAGATATGCTGAGTATGATCTTGTGTCGATGATAATTTGACGGAACGCTGGAGTTGGGAGCAGAAGAATTGGGATTGAGGACAATAGGTTTCGGATGAACTGATGGACAGGAGTGGTTGACAACAGAACCGCACAGCAATGAGTTACCGGTAACTGATGAGGAGGGGATGGTGTTGAAGAAACCACCGACCGGCAACTCACCTTGAAGGTGATTGTAGGATACATCAAACGATAAAAGATTGGAAAGATTTGTCAGTTCCTTCGGCAAAGTTCCAGAGAGTTCATTCCATGACAAGTCTACATGCTGAAGATTGGTTAGGTTTGCAATGGCTCCAGGGATTGAACCAGTAAGCTTGTTGTGAGAGAGATCCCTGTATAATTCAAATGAAATGCACAAACAAAAAAATTATTAGAAAAATTGTTGACTCTTTAACTAGAAATGTTAATTTTCCCAATTTTATTTAACATAAGCAAATTAAGAGAGCTTTAAGGCATGTTTGGACTTATTTGAACATATCTACTGTCATAAGTTGTTTTCAGTTTATTTTCATAAGCTCTCCAGGATAGTTTATGAAAACAGATTGTAGTTTATATGAAAACAGTTCTACTTTATTTTACTTTTGTAATAGAAATAGCTTATACATAAGCACTTAATTTAGTTGTTTGTCCAAACAGAACATTGATTTGTAAGCACATATCAGTAAGGTTAAGTTGTAAAGAACAAAACATGAAATAAGGACAAGTATGCTATGAAATTAGAGAACTTACAAAGATGTTAGAGCCGAGCACTTCGCGATTTGATCCGGAATTCTCCCACCAATGGAATTCTTCTGTAGCCTCAATTCACCAAGTGAAATTGCACCTTCTAATTCAAAAGGAATGCTTCCATTAAGCTTGTTATCACTCAAATCAACAATGCACAAAGATTTGAGTTCGCCTATACCAACAGGAACAGAACCAGAGAAATAGTTGGTAGACATATTCCAGATTTTCAAACTACTAAGACCACCAATATCAGATGGAATTTCACCAGAAAATGAATTTGAAGACAAATCCAAAACCTCAAGACCATGATAGTTACCATTCCTAAAAATCCATGAAGGAAGATAACCATTCAATTGATTGTTACTGATATCAAGAGCCAAAAGCTTAGTACAGTTCATCATCGAATCCGGCAAGTTTCCGGTTAACTGATTCCTTGAAAAATTCAATCTTTGCAGCATGTTAAGATTTCCTAATGACTTTGGAATCCAACCAGAAAATCTATTAGCAGAAAGATCAAGATTTTCTAGATCTTTCAACTCTCCAATCCAATCAGGAATGTTACCTGTGAATGAGTTTCCTTGCAAACTGAGAGAGTTACAAGAATTGAGTCTTTGCATTGATTGAGGAATTCCACCAGAGAGCAAATTACCACTCAAATCAAGTGATTTCAAAACAATGCAGCCACCAATATCCTGAGGAATTCTACCACTAAATCGGTTTTTCTTCAAACTCAACTCTCTCATATCATAAAGATTTTGAATCCCCTCAGGAATTTCTCCATCAAGCAAGTTATTTGAAACATCAAGTGACTGCAATCCCCTCAAAAACCACACCTCAGATGGCAATTTTCCATCAATTTGATTATAAGAAAAGTTAACATTTGCCAATGTGTTACAAGTGCCAAGAGAAACAGGAATGTTACCTGTAAGATTATTCTTAGCAAAGTTAACAGTTTTCAAAGATCCACATTGTTGAAAAAACCCTTCAGGAATTGTCCCTTTGAGATTGTTATCACTAAAGTCAACAACTTGTAAACTTCCAAGTTTAGGAAGATCAGGGTTTATGAAACCTGTGAAATTGTTACCAGAAAGTGATAGAGTTTGAAGAAACTGCAATCTCAATAAGCCTCTATCAATGTGACCTGAAAGAGAGAATCCATCAAGTATAACAGAAGTGACTCTATTGTTTGAAGAATCACATTTCACACCTTCCCAATTACAAGGAGTGTAATCATCTTCATTCCATGAAATGAGTTTGTGTTTAGGATCTTGTAAACCAGCTTTAAACACAATTAAGCCTAATATATCATCATTGAAAACAGGATCATCAACAGAAAACACTTGCAGCATAACAGAACCAAAAAATATCACAAACAACAAATATATGCTGCTGAATTTCATCATCTTTGTAGAATGAAACATGTCTAAGAACCAAAAGGGTAGTGTTTAAACTTCAAAAGGAGTGGTTTTTCTTCGTGAATTTCAACAGATTCATTTTTAGCAAGAACAATATCATTTGTTTGAATAGAGAATAAAGGGTTGGTAAGATATGAAACTATAAGTGGAAGTTTCTTCTCAGCACAAGACACAAAGTTTTGCAAGTATACAAAACTCAATGGATATAAACAAAAAGAGAAGAAAAGAAAAAAAGGATTAGACAAAAACCATGTGAAAACAAAGTAAAGTGAGTTGAGAAAAAAACACTTTTTTGCTTTTTCACTGTTGAGAGAATTTTGAAAATCACTTCTATTCAAAGATGAATGAACATGTTCCCACTGAGAAGAAACTACAATGGAATTTTATACTAAAAAATCAAAGAGGGTATAGTAAAAAAATGTTTTTTTTTCCGATTTTTATTTTTTACTATTTTTTTCAGCTAGTGAAGTGAAAAGAACAAAGAAAAAAAAGGTTTTTTTTGTTGTTTAGATTTTGATTTCCAGTGAAAGCGGCGAAAGGGACGCATATAAAGAAAAAACAATTGTTGTTGGAAGTCTTGGAGGTTGAGAAGCCATTAATAGTGTGTGTAGAGAGAGAGAGAGAGAGAGAGAGAAAAGCATAAAATAATTGTGTTTTATTGAATGCTTCTTTTATGTCTTGTGGTTAGTGTCAGAGACAGAGAGAGTAAAGTGAAGCATTTAAAGCTTCTAACATCAAAGACAGAGAAAGAGTGTGTTTGTGTTTATGTGCCATGTGTTTTTCTAACAGAGGAAGAGAAATTTCATTTTTTATTTTTGAGGTAGTATTGTTTTCTAGTCTTGTAGAGGTAGTAGGAGTATTAAATATGATTATGATATTTATAGTGACATGTGGAATTTAAATATTGAAATTTAGGAGTAGTAGGATAGGAGTATATTGCATCATTAAAATTGAAATATTATAAATAGTGGTTTTCTTGGTGAAGATTTGTCTATTAGGTATGAGCTTGGGTTGAAATCTTGCTCTTATTTTTCTATAGAGAATTTTTTCTATTGTTTATGTATAAGTCGTATTTTTCTTTTAGATTTTTTAGGGAATCTTCTTTTTCCTCATCTTCATGAGTTTCTCTTCAATTTAATTTAACTAAACTTTAATTGATATGAAAAGAAATCAGAAGGCTACTCCTTTCTTTGTATATTTTTTATTCTTTAGGTTTTTGAACACAGATTAAAATTTATTAAATACTGTAGATAATATTGGTATAAAATACTCTTAATTTAATCATATTTTTTTAGAAAATCATAATTATTTTATAAATTATCACTTTTAATATAAATAACATAGATAAATAAAGATATAGATAAACATCTTCAAATCAATTATCAATCTTTACACCATTAGACATACATGTTTTTTTATTGAATACCAATGTAATTTTTATAATAACAAAAAAATATATCATCTCACATACATGTTTAATATCATGATGACTGTCATAATTTCTGTCATAATTTCTTGGGACAAACTATTTGTTATAGCAAACATGCATATTACTCTAGAGAAATGAAAATATCATTATCAAACCAAGTTGTAGAGCACAACTCATGTGTAACATCCTCTTAAAAAAACTCATGTGTAACATCCTCTTGAAAAAAACTCATTTGTAACATAGCTATTCATAATCTGTTAAGACATTAATAACATCATATCATATATTTCATATCTACTTCAAAATATATATTTTTTTAGGTAAATTAGGAGAGAGGACACATCAAAGAGAAGCAACGACATCCTAACTAGGTTGGCACCTCAATAAGCTTTCATCCTATGCCGTCAATCTCAAATAACAGCCTCGGAGAAAAATAGAAAAACAACAAAAAACAGAAAAAGAGAGGAAAATTACAAAAGGGGACTAGGTCAAAACCCTCGGAGAAAAACAGAAAACCAACAAAAAAACAGACAAAAAAGAAAAAGAGCCAAAATAGCAACCTCCTACAAAAATCTAAACCGAGGTAAACCACACCGATCCGCAAAAATATCCTGCTGAAATTCTGATGGACTTCAAAATATATAGATATAATATAAACTTTTAATTCAACAACCAAATATTTCAAAATAGGTGTAGGGTAAAAAGTTATTGAATGGTCTAACACTAACTAAATGCTACACACACTTGAGTCTTTCATCTATAAAAGCATTTTTTTACAAGAGCATGTTTCTTTAATAAGATATTTTTTCATTCAGTCATTTAAAAATTGTTTCAAATTCTCTTAAGTAGAACTCAAATCCTAAAATTATGGAGGAATTCAGTCACTTAAAAATTCTTTCAAAGTCTCTTAAGTAGAACTCATACCCTAAAACTATCTAGATATATTTAATATGTTGGTATGAAAGTTCAAATTCATAGTTTCCTTCTTTTTTCACAATATGTGCATGAGTTTCATTGTTCGGCTTTTTGAAAGAAAAAATAAATTGCTTAAGAAAAATAAGATGATTTATCAATGCCTTAACAGGCTTTTCAAAAAGCTCAATCCAGACTTATTTAAGTAAAAAGGTTTTTTTTTTTTAGGGAGTAAAAAGAATTTTTCTTTTTAAGTTTAAGTTTTACCTTATTACTAGACGAGTTGAGGTAAAATACACTCCATCATAACTTTTTCATTTCTTGAGGTAAATTACTTTTTTTGGTTTAAATGCTCTTTTGATCCCTTAACTATTTAATTGGTATCGTTTTGGTCCCTTCTGTTAGGTTTCCGTTAGGGTTTAAAAAAAAAGTTAGCTCCTGGACACGTGTCACCTTGTCATTGGCTCTGAGTTTTTTTTTTACAAAAAAAAAAATTATAAAAAAAATCCCAAAACCAATGACAAAGTGACACGTGTCACCTTTTCATTGGTTCTGGGAATTTTTTACAAAAAAATAAAATATATATATTAAAAAATATTTTTTTTGTAAAAAAAAACATAGCCAATGACAAGGTGACACGTGTTCATACTTAACATTTTTTATTAAACTTAACAGAAGGGACCAAAACGAGACTAAAAAAAACTTAAAGTACTCAAACAATCTTTATTTTAGTTAAGGGACCAAAGCAATACCAATTAAATACTTAAGGGATCAAAAGAGCATTTAAGCCTACTTTTTCAAACGGTTTGTATTACTTTCATCCGTAACTTCAGATAGCATCTCAAGGTATCATCACAACACTTTAGTCTTATTGTGAGATTAATTGATAACAGTCTTTGTAAATTTAGCTCAGTTGGTAAGGACAATGTATAAAATATGTAAGGTCTGGGGTTTCTTCGGCCACCACCAAAAAAGATTAGAGTAGTAATATTTTAACAACCATTTTGGTACAACTTTGTTGTTCTCTCTTCTAATTGGTCAAAAATAATAGAGAGAGTGAGAAAAAAAAAAGGTAGAGAGAGAATAAAAACATAATGTAAGTATAAGAGAGAAAATTATACAAAAATTGTACTAAAGTGATTGTACAAATATCATTTCTCAAAAGATTAATCGATAACAACACATTCCTATTTTTATATGGGTTGAGCTACGTCACGCTAGCAACTCTTTAAAAACGATATTATAGCACGGGTACAATAATTTCTTTTGTATGGGATACTACAAGAATTTATAATATTAATAATTACTATAACATATTATACTTTAAAAAAGAAAAGAAAAAAAAAATCCTATCTTATAAAAGGTCGCACCACTGCCTCACTGTATGTACCACAACACAGTACTTACTCAAAATTTAAAGTGTAGATCAGAACACATTGATGCCTCGTGGGAAGAATTTATTGCCCATAGGTGACAAGGATATGTTTGTTTAAGGTCAAATGATGCCTCCACGTTGCTTGCTTCAAATACCCTCAAACACCTTTTTTTCTCCTATGTTTATTCATCCTTTAATTTTATTTTATTTTGGACTTTATCCTTAAAATTATCAGAATTTGGCTACTTATTGAGAATAATATGAAGATTAATTCTTTTCAAAGCTAACATCTTCGGCTTGAGTGGTCGTTGACACTTGACAGGATAAAGGTGATGGACGTTGATCAGACACCCCTTCAATAAAAGTGGGTTACCTTTAAACACTTTCACGATCAAGTAAATATGTGTCGAATATGCATGCTTTTCTAATTAGAAAAATGTGTCTCGACCATGAGTTAGCCTTTTAGAAAAATGTGCTTTTCAAAAGTATGGATGGGTCATAAAAATAAACTCTAATATATATGCACAAATTTTAAGTTTTAATAAGCATTAGGTACAAAATTGACCATCAAAAAATTAAATTACATGCCTTAAAAATTCAAAATAATTATCTATACATTTTAAGTAACTTAAAAATGTGATACTAACACATACCGAAGTGGAGAAGAGAGTGTGGGTCACAAGGTAATTCTATTTAAATATCGAAGATATTTTAATAATTTTTCTTATAAAAAAATTTAAATTTTTTTTGTTGGGGTGGGTTGTGGCCCACCCTGGCCCAAGAGCAGCTCCACCACTGTTTGTAGTGGTGAGATTAGGGATTTGGTCGAGACAATTGTCTCTAGGCCGAATTTATTCTATGGTCCTTGTAGGAGTTAGTAACTTGGAGTGAACTAATTCTTTGATGGAGTAGATCTTGACCTAGTCTAAAAGAGTTTTCCCTCAAGCCTTTAGTTAACGGAGTTAGACGATTGTTTGTGTTCAACATTTTCTTTGCTAAGGGGTGCTGACAGGACATCACAGTATTCATCCAATATATTGTCCAATTAATCTTTTTGAAATGTTCCATGTTAACAATTGATGGTGAATTCAGCTTTGACCCCGAAAAACTGAAGTCTCATGTAACCCTTCTTGAAGAGGATAAAGGAAAACTCATGATTAAGATACAGGAGTTGTGAAATGACTAGCTAGAGAAATAGTCAAAAAGGATTGGGAGAGGAGATTAAGTTCATAGATAAGGATCGGGCGGAGTTCGCCACATTGTAGTCTGGGATGGATTATTGGATGGTTGAGAGAAGGTATGGTGCAAGGCCTTCAGGGACACATGGTCAGACTCCTTCAAGAATATCGTTAATCAGATCAAGCACTTCAACCCTGAGGTCGTCTTGGAGCTGGGTGAGTTGGACTGTTATAAAAATATCAAAAGTGGTAAGCTTGTTGGCAAGGATGTTGTATGACTTTCCTTTATTCCTAGCATTCTCGACTAGAGCGGTTTAGAACCCAAAAAATTGGCAAGATATTCTTCTTCCCACATAAAATAAAGTCTCTTCCACTAGAGATTCCAACACCAAACCAAACCCACCAATTCCCCTCAAATTTGTGACTATACATTTTAGGATTAAATAAGTTTTTCATTCTTAAAAATATAGTGAATTTTGAATTTTAGTCCCTAATTAAAAAATAAAAAAGACAACCCTAACAAGCATTTTTTTGTCCTTTTGCACACTTGTGACATTGTGGTTGGCCAACGTCACATGACATTGGCACCTCAATGTCACCAAATTACTACCGCCATGTGTACACCATATAACTGACCTACTTCACGGCTAACTTAAATTTCTTCACCCAATACCCATAGTAAATTTAAACATGCAGCAAGCTAGTTATTTTAGGTTACTGGTTAGAACCTATATTAGATCACATAAGATGTTTAGATCGGTGAAACATATTTGTCAAACATGCACTACACAAGTAGCCATAGGCATCATAATCATACCACTTAAGGAAAAATTGAATCCACATGAAGTCATTTTCTTTTAGGTCATTTAATTTGTTTTCTAATGCTTATTTTCAAGCTTCAAAGTTCAAACACCAACTATGTTTTCATTTATGGGGTCCAAGCTGGTTCCTCTCTTTTTTCTTCAGTTAGTCCTTTGCTTTGAATTGACTTTGTTTGCCCAATGTTGTCTAATAAATTGACTCCTTTAACTATTTGCCTTAGAAGGCAAGAAAGTACAAGACTAATGAACTGTCACGTTTTGCTGTTTTCACACACCCTTTAGCTTCCTTGTTTATTGTCATCGTGTTTGTTGATTGTTGATTAAAAACACCACCAAAGTCACATAATCACGTTCACATGGTTGTGATTTTAAAATTGTTTGACTTTTGAATTTTGTTTATTTGGAAATGATTTCGTTAAGTGTTTTTATTGGTTAACGAAATAAAAAAAGTGAACCCTCTTATACTCTTTAGTTTTATTGGAGATATATGATTATGTACTAAGTATTAGCAAGATTGGTAAGTAGTAAGTGATGCTTATATATAGATATAATCACCTTTTTACTCATTTTACAATATCCTACCTTGATTAATACAAAGAGTTTGCATATTTCATTAACCAAACTTTTCTCCGTTTTCTTTTGCATCTTTTTTCCTAATCTGGATTCTTATCTGCCATCGATGCCATGGGTTGAGATCCTCTCCATTTATAAAAATAAATGGAGATTGTTATTATGAAAGAGATAGACACAAAAAATAAGCGGTGTGTCCTATCATTAAATGAGTTCTACCACTATTAATTATTTTCAAGATTTTTTGTGTCTATATCTTTCCAAATCGAATAAATGAAGAAGAGATTAAATGGAGAGGATCTTAACTCCGGTGCCATGTTGATGTCAAAAGTAAAGTACAACCAAATTAGATGGCGGCAGCAAAATTTCCACTACTTAATAGTTAACAGTGGCGGAGCCAGAAATTTCATAGAGCCTGGGCAAAAAATTTATCGCAACTTCATGTGACATAATATATATAAATAGTCATAAATCGAAATAGAAGAGGTTCGTCATTTTTTCAACAAAAGTACAACTTAAAATAAGAAAGATGAAATATAACCTGTCAATAGCGTGCTAAATAAAATTAGGAGGTAAATGCTCTTTCCGCGACCTCTTTCGAGTGAATGTTCGAATAATATCAACATCATCAAGTGACTTGAATATCTCCCGCTCGGTGTAACATATCATCAAGTCATTCAACCACACATTGTTGATCTTGTTGCGCAATTTAGTCTTAATAATCTTCATTGCTGAAAAAGCTCTTTCAACGGAAGCTGTCGACACCGGCAATATCAAAGCCAACTCAATGAGTTTGTAGACCAATGGAAATACCAAATGTTTCTCAGTTTGAACCATCTTCATAGCCAAACTTTGAACATCTTCACAAGAAGAAAAGGAAGCATGCCTTTTCATTTAAAGTACATAAGTGTCAAGTTGCTCCCTTATTGTTCCACGGTCATCATCAGAAAAGTCTACATGATAAATATCAGCAAGACGAGCAAGCTTATCAACATCAAACTTGGAGAAAGAGTTTTTGGAATCAAGACATGAGAAGCAATCAAGTACAATGTTACTTCTTTCCCTAAAGCGATGATCCATCTCCAGACATATTTTGTCAATAGCAACATAAAAAATCTCGGCACGGTAATGGTGAAGATTAGTGACGGTCCTCCCTTCTAGTCTTGCTACTATTCTGAACTGAAGGAGAAGAAAGTGAAACAAAGACTGAGAAGAGAGGGAGAGTCGAGTTACTATGAAGGAGAATAGTTTATTTTTACTATGCGCGCCTGAACAATAACACAATTCTGCCCTTTTTTTTTTAATAGGAATTGGGCTATTGGGTTGGGCTTTTACCAAACAAAGTAGAAGCAGAGCCCGGGCACCAGCCCAGACTAGCTGGGGGGGTGTAGTCGCCCCTGATAGTTAATATATTCAACATAATTCGGTGTATATTTGTGACGATGAAAATAAGTTTTGAAAGAATTGATTTTATAAAATTGGTTTTTTATTATCAAAATATGTAATTGATTAATAGTCACTTTCATTATTATTGATATTACTTATATTTGTATCTATGTTGTTGTTCATTATTTGTTTTATCTCTTTTTGTTGTTTTGAGAATGTTGGTATTGTTGATTGTCTTGTGAAGATAATTTCATTGGTGTGCCTTATTGTTGTTTTATGTCTATTTGGATTAGGTTTTGCGTTTATTTTTTGGTTTTTGAATTTTTGTCTACTTAATAATGTGTTTTGTTCTTTACTAAAATGCAAACTTTTTGACATGAATAGTACAGTCGCTTATAACTAAGTCAATTATCTTGTTTGAAGGGTTTCACTACAAATTGCTGATACACATATCTCATTTGTAAAATCATGGATGGATGCACACATTGAGGATACTGAAAAGTATCTTGGAATGCCAGTTGTTTTTTCTGAGTTTGGTGTATCATCCAAGGATCTGGCTACAACTCAACATATAGAGACACACTAATAAGCACTGTTTACAGCTCAATCCTAAACTCCACAAAGAAAGGAGGGAGTGGAGCTGGAAGCCTTTTGTGGCAGGTATTTTTTGAAGGAATGGATAATATGGATGATGGTTATGCTATTGTTTTCTCAAAATCTCCTTCCACTTCAAGTATTGTAACCCTTCAATCCACGAGGCTTGCTTTGTTCAACTCCTTGTGTTCTACCAGATGCAATTGGAGTTGTAAGAAGAAGAAAATGTTGGAGAAGATACTCTATCATGATGAACTCTAACTTATGTAAAGTTTCCCTTTGTAAAGCTATAGCCATATAAAACCATGCAAGTTGAATTTGTGCAGTCATGCAAGCTCACCATCTTAAGATAGAAACATGTTATAGTATTCTTCACTGATGACATTTACCAGTTATGCATACTTGCCGGTAATAATCAAATAAAAGTGCAAAATGTCATTGAATATATCATCTCATCTTGTGAGTAATATCACTGAAAATGACAAATATACTTACATAAAGGCCATATTTGGATAGACAACTTAGTTAAGCGCATGTAGCATAAGTGCTTATCATATAAGTGTTTATGTATAAGCTATTTCTATAAAATATGAAATAGGGTATAAAGTTATTGAGTGGTTTAAGTTTAACACTAACCACATACTACACACACTTGAGTCTTTCATCCATAAAAGCATTTTTTTTACAAGAGCATGTTTCTTTAATGATTATTATCGACATTAATAGCAAATATCTAAAATTAGGATAAATAAGATCATTTTTTATTCAATCACTTAAAAATTGTTTAAGAGTCTCGCAAGTAGAACTCATATCTTTTAACTATATACGAATTCAATCATTTAAAAATTGTTTCAAAGCCTCTTAAATAGAACTAATATCGTAAAACTATCTAGTGACGTGTGGAATTTAAATATTGGAATTCAGGAGTATTGCATCATTTATATTGAAATATTATAAATATTGGTTTTTTTGGTGAAGATTTGTCTTTTACATCCTCAGGTCACTATTATAAACAAAAATCTAAATGTTTATTTTTGTTTATAATAGTGACCGGAGGGTTAATGTAAGAGCTAGGGTTGAAATATTTCTTTTATTTTTTTTATTACAGAGAATTCTTTCTATTGTTGATGTATAATTCTTATTTTTTAATATTATTTTAAGGGAATCATTCATAATTTTCTTATGGATTTAACTTATGTAAACTTTAATTGATATGAAAAGAAATTAGAATGCCACTCCTTTCTTTCTATATTTTTTATTCTTCGAGGTTTTGGACACAAATTAAGAATTTATTTAATAGATAATATTGATATAAAATATTCTTAATTTAATCACTAATTATTTTATAAATTTTCACTTTTTAATACAAATATCATAGATAAATAAAGATAGGGTCATGTTAACTTGTGCTCTTAGGGCACAAGTTAAACAACTAAAAAAGAAAATAATAAATAAATTTTGTATTGAAAATATAAATTGTTTAACTTTTACAACAATGAATACACAAGTTAAAAAAAAGAAAAGTTATCTTTAACTTTTTAATTTGTACCTTAAAGATACATCTTAACATTTCCCATAGAGATAAAACTAAAACAATAAATGTCATAGTCTAATACACGACATGAAAGATTTTTTTTTTTTTTTTGAAATAAAACGATATGAAAGATTTAAAACATAACAACAGAGTTTGAGCCCGAAATTTTCAGATCAATTACTAGACATACATATTTTTTTTATTGAATACCAATGTTATTTTTATAATAACAAAAAATGTGTCATCTCTACATACATGTTTAATATCACGATGACTATCATAATTTCTTGGGGCAAACTATTTGTTATAGCAAACATGCATATTACTCTAGAGAAATGAAAATATCATTATCAAACCAAGTTGTAGAGCACAATTCATGTGTAACGTCCTTTTAAAAAAAACTCATGTGTAACATAACTATTCATAGTATGTAACTTACTCAAAAATTAAGAGTGTAGATCAGAACACATTGATGCCTCGTGGGAAGAATTTATTGCCCATAGGTGACAAGGATATGTTGGTTTAGGCCAAATGATGCCTCCACGTTGCTTGCTTCAAATACCCTCAAACACCTTTTTTCCCCTATTTTTATTCATCCTTTAATATTTTCTTTTGGACTTTATCCTTAAAATTATCAGAATTTGGCTACTTGAGATTGAGAAATAATCTGAAGATTAATTCTTTTCAAGCTAACATCTTCGGCTTGAGTGGTAGTTGACAGGATAAAGGTGATGGACGTTGAAGAGCAGCTTCTGTAAAAGAAGCGGTGTGTATCTACAAACACTATGACGATCAAGTAAACGTGTGCCGAATATGCGAGCTTTTTAAGTTAGAAAAATGTGTCCCAACCATAAGTTAGCCTTTATAGTAAGTGGTGAAATCAGAAAATATATATATATATATATATATATATATATATATATATATATGGATAGGCCATAAAAATAAACTATATACACAATTTATGTTTTACACATTAAGCACAAAATTGACCATTAAATAATAAAATTACATACTTTAAAAATGCAAAGTAATTATCTACGCATTTTGAGTAATTTGAATGTGTAATACTAACCTATACTGAAGTGGAAGGTGAGCCACGATGTAATTTTATGTAAAAGTGAAAGATACTTTAATAATTTTTTTTATAAAAAAAAATTGATTTTTTTTGTTGGGTGTGGGTTGTGGCTCCGCTACAGTTGGTAGTGGTGAGATTAGGGTCTTAGGATCCAAACCCTAGTCGAGACAATTGACTCTAGGCCGAATATATGTTATGGTCCTCGTAGGAGTTGGTAACTTGGAGTGAACTGATTCTTTGAAGGAGTAGACCTAATTAACCCAGTCCAAAAGAGTTCTCCCAAGCCAATTTAGTTAATGAAGTTAGATGATTGCTTGTGTTCAACATTTGCTTTGCATAGAGAAAGTAGAAGAGGAGATGATCCAAATACACAATTATCATATGGTTAACATTGTTGGGGAGTTCGGGGAGCGGCAATGAGCCAAACGTTCAAGACTATAAGAGACTTAAACACCACACTCTTACCTAAAACCTTAAGGCAGTGGATTTATGGGTTTCATGTCTTATATATCCTTTGCTTCCTCCATTCCTATTGATGTGGGACATAATCACTCACACTTGATTATCCAACAAACACGACACATATTTAGTGTGCGCACACTAATTCAAATGATGCGCACCATTTATATGTAAAAGAATGTCCACTTTAATTTAGAGAAAGTGAACCATTACAAACACCTAGCAAATCATCTTAAAAATATATTTGCAAAAGCTTGTCTCACTATAGAGTTATAATATCGTTAAAGTTTTGTCTAATAAGCATGTATTATGCATAAGTTTATTTTTCAGTGTTGGATGAGTAAGTTTCATCATATTCTATTTAAACTAAATATCTAATGGTATAAGTTACTTTAATTTATGCATGATTTAAGACTTATCACACACTTGTACACCATATAACAAACCTACTTAACGGCCAACTTAAATTCGTCACCCAATCAATACCCATAGTAAAACAGAAACAAATGAGAGTAATTAAAGAGATTGGGTCTACTAATAAGAGGTTAATGTTATGGTTAAATTTAACCCAAAAAAGTAAAACAAAGATAAAAAAAAACATTGCCATTAGTCATAGTCATAATAGTCTTTGTCAAAAACAAAAAAAGTCATAGTCATATACATATCCTAAAAGTCATTAATTGGCTCTAGTAGGGGTGTTCAAATCCATACCGATCTAAAATAAAACCGCAAACTGATCCAAAAAAACCGAAAATCGCAAAAAACCGAATATTTTTGGATGTGTTTGGATGTTGTTTTGAAAAAACCGCTATGATCGGATCGGATTTCGGATTGCGTTTTCAAAACCAAACCGAACCGCAAAAGTAAATTTTTATACTTATTTATTATTTTATTAGTATTATATATTGCACTAATATATTGCTTATTGGTATTTAATCTTATATATTGCATTAATTTAATCTATATTATTACTACTTCATCTATTTCAAATATAATCAATCATTTTTATTGTGTAATGTTAACTATTTTAATAAATTTGTGTCATATTTTGTATCAAACCTATTATTTTATTGTGTATGAGTAATATTAATATTAAAAAAAAAAAAATTACATGTTACACTTTGGATATCCAAAAACCGATCCAAATTAAACCGCATATATTTGGATCGGATCGGTTCGGATTTTTTTAACATAATCATCCAAACCGAACCGAACCGCACGTGATTTTTATTTTGGATCGATTGATTTTTAACCTCAAAACCGATCTAAACCGGACCGCGAACACCCCTAGGCTCTAGCATAACATTTCATTCTTTTGTGTTGACATTGGCTTCTTCCTATGGTACATGATGATACATGTACCACCCCATGTGGCAATACATCCTTTACACCCACATAAAATTCTGACATGAGGCAACCTGGACCCCACATAAATAGAAGATAAAGTGTGGTTGTGAGATGAACTTACAAAAATATCCCTAATACATAGAGTGTACAATAGGATGTAGGAATAAAGGGTGTGATGTAGCATTTTCCCAACATAAAAAAACTAGGATTTAAGGAAAAAGTGAGATTTTTTTTACTATTTCATGGGACACCCGACATCGTTTACTATTCATATCTTTTTAACAAACTCTCAAATATAACCCGTAGAAGTGAAACATATTAGCAGCAAAAACATGCTATTTAAGAGTAGAAAACAGAAATCATAGTCATCATGATTCAGTCTTAAAAACAAACTCTTAATTTTAATCCTATTTGGTTACGAATATTTCTGTCATGTTCAGTTCTTTCTTTTTTACATACTAAGTTTCAAATTCAGTGCAGATAAACAGTGCTGGATCGATTCAATGTGTGTGCATAACTTCTGAATCATCCAATTTTCACAAAGCTTTTTAAATGAATCGACGAGAATGTGGTTATTATGAACGGAAAGGCGTGCATAATTGGGGAAATCATTGTTACAACTTGAGGTCTAAAGATATTATTATTCTTTTAATTTCATGTTATCCGTTAGAGCAACCAACTCATTTTAGAGTCTAATATCAACGATTAATTTAAAAATTCATATCAAATCATGAATTTATTGCGGTAACCTATTTTTAGAGGATGAATTTGTTATATTAATAATCCTTGATATTCTTCTTTCAAAAAATAAAAATTTCCTTGATGCTCTGACTTTATACTTTTTTCTAAATCCTCAATTCCAAACTTATAATCATTAACTTCACCATCTAATTATCTATTAATAAAAAATAACCTCAGAAAAATATACACATACACAACATAACAAACATAAAAATAACAATGTAATAACATGGTTTGCACTCTTTCTCTTCTTCCTTTGTTTTTTCTCTTTCGAAAAATGGCTTTACCTTCAATAATATTTCTCTTCTTTTCTTTTATCTATGATTTTAGCAAAGGTTTAATCACACTACATGTTCAACTCAAAAGTAACAAAAATCTACGCAAATTGCATACTTTGTCGTATTAAATTCCTGCCTCCACTACACCTACGATCCAATGAACTCCACCCTGTCGGTGGTGTTACTAGAGTCCCCGCCAGCTCAAGGTGGTTGGATTTCATGGAGAATAAACTCAATCACCACATAATGGTTTGGGCGATTGAGTTTATTCGTCGTTAAATCTAATCAGCTGGAGTTGATGGGGCTGCTATGAAGACCATATCGAAAGGGAGGAGTTTGTTGGATCATAGGTTTAAAAGATGTGGGAATTTAGTACAGGAAGATCTATGTAGTTTAGGTATATTTTTGTAGAAATGGTATTGAAGATGAAACCATTTTTTTGTAGAAAATAGATATATGTTATATTGATATTTTGATGTTTGTTATGTGTGTGTGTCTTTTTTTTGTTTATTTAATAGACAGTTATGATGAGTTTGTGAAGTTAGTGATTATAAGGTTGGAATCGAAGGCAAAGCGAACATGAAATTAAAAGAACAATTGAAAAATTAAAAGAACAAATTAATAGAAGAATGATACCACTGAAACATTCGATATATAAAATTTGTTAGACAAATTAATGATATTAAGGTTATTTTATTTGTGGTATGGTTCAGCAACTACTCCGATTGAATTATTTGGGAGTGATGTGTATTTATCGTGTTAGTGGAACTTTGACAACAATAGATAATCTTGGTTAGTTAGAAACCTCAATTAAATACGCAAAGAAAAACATAATCACTCTTTTACATTTGGAATTAATTAGCACATAATTTTTCTAAATTTGTTCCTGTTTGGATTGACTTATGTATAGTTTATTTGGGCTTTATTTTATGACATCAGTGCTTGTAAGATTGTTTGGGATAGAATATCATAAGTGCTTACGAGCTGCCATATATATTGGGTGAATTTCAATTATTTGACAAGGAAGGAAACTATCACAAACTTTTGAATTAATAACATGAGATTGGCATTTTTCCATTTTGGAAAAATAAAAATCAATAGAAGATATTAAGTTATGAGTGACATTTGTGGGATAGTAAGAGAAAATTGGTGACATAGATTTTCTGGACCGGGATATATCTTGCTTATAAGTATTAACTATATTGGATTCACTATATCAGAAAAACTTGCAATTGCCAAAGTTGGAAGGCATGAACCATGATGCTAATTAAGAAGACCTTGAAGAGCAAGTTTCTAACAATATATTGTTCATACTTTGAGAATGATGTTTTACATAGTTTTGCTCTAGACCTGGGATCTTCCAATGTATCCTCCTTCATGATGTCAAAACTAGAGTAGCTTACCTTAATTGAAAACACAGCAGCACCAAAAAAACCATCAACATGCTTAACTGCCAAATTAAAATCCAAATCCGAAAACCAAGAGTTGGAGAGTTATTCCCTCCATTTCATGGTGGTATATTCTGAAATCAAGGTTTAAAAGTCTGACCAGTTGTAATTAAATACTATTATATTTTAATTTTAATATCTTATACCAAGCAAAATCTTAATATTAAACTAATTTTTTTTTATCAAAAACTAAGAATTAAATTTTATTAACAAGCTAGTTTTGCTATTTTAAAATATTTTTTCCCTTCTAGCAACCCAGTAACATAAATCTGAGTTTATCTTTAAGTACCCAATAGTAAAAATTAGCATATATTTAATATAAAGATTAAGCATACATTTCAGTTTCTGAATTAAAATATGACATGCTATGTAACTTTTTTCAAATTTATCTTTAAGTTTTTCGATGTTATTTACAATTTAAATAAAGGATAACATTTTTCGGTACTTCTTTTTATTAGGGGTTCAATTTTTAAGATTAGAATAAAGTCTTCAAATTATTTAAGACGATCATGGACATTATAGATAACAGAATAATTAATGTCGTATTAAATTTAAAAGCGATAAATAAAAACAAAATCTTCTTCCTCAAAAAATAAAAACAAAAAAGATAAACACATAAAAGTTAGGCAAATTTTTTTAAAAAACAAAAGTAAAAACATTCTTTTTTTTTTTTTTGGTAGATAGACGAAATGGCAAAACCATTATAAACTCACACACACAAGTGGAGGTACCGGGGTTCGAACCCCAATCATGGCATCCGGCCTAACAATTTCGGCATTTTGCCAGTTGAGCTAGGACTTCTGGAGTAAAAACATTCTTTTGAAAATTGTATATTCACTATTTTAAAAGTTTAAATTAAAAATATTCTTTTGAAAATTGTATATTCACTATTTTAAAAGTTTAAATTTTGGTTTTTACAATATAATACTCTTATTTTATTTCCCTTTTTAGTTCCTTAACAAACATTGATGTTTTTCTTATATAAAATAAAGGCTTAAATATGTATTTCATCCTTGTAATTAGGGGCCGTTTAAAAATTGGTCCATGTATTCGCTAATCCTTGCAAACTAGTCTTGCAATCATTAATCATTTAAAATTTCATCATTTGACCAACTTAATCACTGCCACACATAAAATTCCAATTCTGCCCTTAAGAAGATGACAAAATATTGAAGAAAGAATTGGAAACCTAGGGGTAAAATTGGAATTTCATGTGTAACAGTGATTGACACGTCATCAAATTCTTGACGTGGCAGTGATTAAGTGGGGAGAGGGACGAAATTTTAAATGATTAAACAATGCAGTGGTGAATTGTCAGGATTAGCGATTACAGGGACCAATTTTTAAACGACCCCTAATTGCAAGGATGAAATACATATTTAAGCCTAAAATAAATTGTGACACTTGTTTTTTTTTTTTTCTAAGACTGTTGACACTTATTAGCAAGCCCTAAAACTTAATAGCTGTGAAGCCCGGGTACGAGATACGATACTGCACCGATACGCCGATACGGAAAAATTTCAAAAATCAAGATACGATACGGCTGGGATACATTAATAAAAAAAAATTATATAATTAAATGTACAATATAATTATAACCATTTTTTTAATATGCAAATATATTAACAAACCCAAGAAACCAGACTCGTAGCACATTAATATAAATATAAATAATATTGACGATTAAGAGAGTGGTCATTAGTCAATTACATACGCAATATATACAAAAAGAGCACCATCAGTGCTATACATCAATGCTACACTATATTCAAAAGGAACTTGTTAGTGCTATAATATATCGATCCAAAAAAGAAGCATTATATCCAAAAAAAAAACATCAGTACTAAGAGTTAACACTAACAAGTAACTAACATTTACATCTCCTCTCCTCCATTCCCATCATCAAGATACAAATTAGCTTTCAAATCCGGTTCATCCAAAGACAACTCTGCTAACTCAATTCCAACACCATCAAGCGGTTCATGCGCATCTCCACCAATGTCCCACATTCTTGATTGTCCTTTCTTATATCCATCTTCTTTCCTTGACAAGAGTCGAAGATTAGTATGCACATAAACCAAATCTTCTACCCTTTTTGGATCCATTTTGTTTCTTTTCTAAGAATGGATAAAAGAGAAAGTACTCCAATTTCTCTCACAACATGAGGAAGAACAAGGTTGCACAAGAAGCTTTAAACCCTAATTTCTCGATGGTGGCCAAAGTGTGGTGTGGTGTGGTGTGGGTCGTACTGGCACCAAAGAAAGATAAAGGAAATATATATATATTATAGTAATATAATGTTTTTATTCTTATTTTTTACAAAAAAAAAAAAAAAAACAGAAATCAAAATAATATAAAAAACACAAGTATCCGTGCGTATTGAGACGTATCGGATAATTATTTTTTTTAAAAATAAAATTTAATATTTGGATACTCTCCGGATACATATTGGAAAGTATCGAGCAGGTATCAGTGCAGGATACGCAGGGGATACAGTACGTCATCCATTTTAAAGTATCCGGGCTTCATAGCTTAATAGTGATTCATGTACAGATGCATCATTTTAGACCCAATTGGATGCTTTTTCTCCATCATGTCATAAGCTTGGGTTAAATTTGTGATTTGGCCATTAATTGTCGGTTCTTTGCTTTAGCAATGAACCAAAGGATATAGTAGCATGTAATGAACAAGGCTGGAAGTTATTACTCGAATAAATCCCTTTCTTGCCTCTTTAACTCATTCCCATGTCTACTTTATATGAGTACTTTGATTATATATGCAAATTGTGTTTGAAGTTTTTTTTCTTTCTTTTTGATAGATAATATTTTGAAGCTCAAGCATTAGTGATGGCAATGGGTGCCCAATGGATAGGGTACTACAATGCCCGTCCCCATACCCGTATTTATAAAAAATACCCATACCCGTGCCCGTACCCTCGTGGGCAACAACTTTAGTCCCCTTCCCCATACCCTATGGATACTTAAGTGCCCATACCCGCACCCATTACCCACACTTTAACTATGAAAAAACAAAAACAAAAAAACATCACAAATGAAATAAGACTACGATCCCAATTTTTTTTTTTAAATTAACTCATAAAATAATATGAATCGTGGTATTTAATCAAATAGAAAACATCCGAAATATTCCTAAAAAATTATACACCGGCATGATGGAGTTGTTATTGTATTAAGCAGTTGTTTGGTTTAAGTTTAGGTTTAGGCTTAAATAGCTAAATAAATTAATTAATTATACATAAAAAATAAATAAATAATTTATGATATTATATAAATATGTATATGCGGGTCTACGGGTCTGGGCAGTATAGTACCCTTACCCGTGCCCATACCCATTTAATTTTATGGGTATTATCCGTATCCGTGCCCAGACCCATAAAAGCGGGGTTTTACCCTACCCACTGTGGGTATTTTTTGCGGATATCCATTGGATATGGGTCCAATTGCCGTCCCTATCAAGCATTGCGAATTTGGTGTTTTCGTGTATCTTGTCTTCGGTAAAGCTAAGGTTTAACCACATTCCACAATTGCAAGATCTCATAACACACTATATTACAGCATTTTACTGATTCATATGACGAAAAAAAAAACGTATATATTTAACTAAATCTCAATAACCATTCCTGCTAAGTAATGGAAGACATTACTTATATAAAAGCATCTTCAATACGGGTTCTTACTTAAGAATGATCACTTCGTGACCCCTATTGAAGGAAGAAAAAATGGATACCTATTAAGTGACATACCATTATATAAGGACTCCCTCTTACGGTCAACTAACAAGTCACGCGTTTAAAAGAAGTAATAAAAGATATATTAATTGGTCCTACTTGCAAAAAGAAGTAAAATTTTAAGAATTGGGTACCTATTAATAGTTGTTTTAAATATTATTTTATCTATTTGTTATCATTTTAAATAAAATGTAATTCATGCAAATTATTATTATTTTTTAACAAAGGAACGTAAAATTTGTAATGTTAATTTTTGTATTTTTAAATTATTAGAAAATATGGCAGAAATTTAATTCATACGAATAAATAATATTTTATAATTTAATTTTTCTTAGGGATTATAATTAAATATTATGAGGTAATTTATAATTTAATAAATAAATTACTTTTGCATAATGATGTAAAGGTAGTGGAACCTATTTAATTACTTTTCATTGGAGTCAATGTTAGTGTATTGTCATTGGAGTCATTGAGTCCTTAATAAGAATTTTTATTAAAAAATTATAAATAAATAAGGTGCACATGTGAAGTCCATTAAATAAGTCCCCATTAGTGTACCATCATTGTGGATACTCTAAGCCATTTCACAAACTATGTCTTAGATTGTGTAATCTTGACCTGGACCAATTCATAGGTCATCAATATGAAAGTTCTTAAAACTAATCCCACTGTATCGTTAGAGGTACATGAACCGTCAATACTTTCCTAAGGACCTAGGAGTCCTCCCAAAGGGTCTTAGAACCCTCCTAGAAGCCTCAGCGCCCTTCTGAAAGGCTCTAAGGCCTAGGGCGCGTCCTTCTAAGGGCGCCGCCTCTACCAGCTTCTAGAAGCCTCTAGAGCTCGGCAGATAGACTCAAGTACCCAGGGACGGATCTCTTCAGAGACCCCCAGGTGTCACTGCACCCCCAACATTTATATAAATAGCATATTAGCCATAACATTATAGTAAATTAATTGGTGTTCCAACGGTCATGTGGTTTTTGAAGAAAGTAAATGTGGCGTGTTCGAACCCCATGGCACCTTTTTTTTTTATATATTTTTTCAGCGAATTCTTCATATTTTACACAAAAAAATGGTCCTAGTGGGAATTGAACCGGCATCCCTCAAGTTACATTCATGAAATTGTACCATAACACCAATTTGCAATATTGAATATCTTTTGAAACGTTTTAGTAAATATTCTAAGACTATTTGGCACCCCCGAGAAATAAACTCAAGATCTGCCATTGCAAGTACCCTTATTACTTGGGGCTTAGGTCATAAGAGATAATACCCATAAAGAACTATAAATATCACCCTTGAGAGCCTTCTCAAGGCATGACCAATACAATACTGAACCCTAATATCGATTATTGTACTTTTGCAAGTACAACACAACATTTTCCAAGAAATAAAAAGGCATTTACTCTTATCAGCAGTGGAACTCCAAACAAAATCACAACAAATTTTTTCCGCTTCATCACATATTGAGACAAGAATCAAGGAAGATCGGGAAACATACCCTGATATGTTGATAACTACTCATTTCATTAGTATTTTTAGGTTAGATAAGTGGAATAAAAAGAAAGGAAAGCAAAGCTAAAAAGAAAGACTATAATCTATAGAATCAAGTTTTCGTATAGTCTAAAAGGATGAAGTCTGATAAGTGTGATGGAGGAGAGTTGTGAACCATAAGCTCCATAGCAGAATAAGCATCAAGTTTATCTAGAAAATTAGCATGATTATTTCAAACATAGAGGGAATGAGCAATGAAAGCAAGTTAGTCGAAGTTGAGAAAATCCTTGATATCTTGGGGTCAAAGTAGCATACCTGTGGTATCCATTCTTTGGGGGCCTTGAGAATATGAACACAATGGAGGAAATATGTGTAGGAGATAATAACTTGAAAGTCTAACTTCTTGGTCAATACTAACTCTCACTGAATGACATGAAGCTCAATGAGTGAGATACTAGATGTTCCCGTAATGTAACCTGTAAAACCTGACATTCATGACCCAGAAGGATAACGAAGTAAAGCACCAAATCTAACTATAATGGGGTCACCTAAATAGCTTCCATCAACATTAATAATGATTGAATTATGAATAGAAAAGTTCCATTGTACCAATATATCCTCAAGACTTGTGGTTGATGAATTAGAGAAACAATATCTGAGAGTGGTGGGGGGCAGACGGGGTAGGGGTGGGTTGCTCAAATTCGATAGAAGGAGAAAGCTAATATAACAACTAATTAAAAACATTGTACATTTCAAAAAAGAAAAGAATTGAAAGTTAAAACAAGTTGCGAACTTCCATGACAAGACGATAAGTAAAAACTGTAGTATCTAAAAATCAACCAGTTTCAGTTTCTCTAAGACCGCCACACCTCGACTGAAAAAATGTCTGCATTATGAAAAGTGAGACTTTGCTTAAGCCAAATGAGTATCTCTGGGTTAGAGAAAAACTCAACAAGATGAAGTTCAAAGCATACCATAAATGTGTTGAAACAGTACAAAATCTCTAATGCAATGAAGAAAAGATTTCTCATTAATTGTAATTTAGTGACATTGTAACAAAAGTTTTTTAACAATAACATTGTATACAAATTAAACTTTATATATTTAATTAAATTTCTCTTCCCAAAGAAAAAGGGAATAATAGTCATTTTAATATCTAAATATGTGTAACGAGTGGTCAGAATTTCAAAATAGCTCTTGATTATATAATTTGGGTTGGAGGGAGTGTACTTCCCAACAAAAAAAAAAAAAAAAACACAAAATATCAGTACGAAGAAAACCAACACGTGACAAAACCACCGATTATTCCAAACTTCCTCTGCATTTTCCGAACAACCAACCTAGTAGTTCTTTTGTTGTTATTTCATTGATTCCATTGTTTTCTTCTCTTACTTTGATTCCAATTCCCAAACTCTCGTTACCTTCGCCCTTTTCAACCTAAATGGCTTCGATGAGTTTCACCATGGATTCAGTTTCTGTGTTAAACCCTAAACTCAGTCTCAACCACACCCATCTCTCTCATTCTCCAAACTTTCATCCTTTACTCAAACATCGCCACACCACTTTCAAACTTTCCCTTCCTCGTTATGCCCTCAATCAACGCACCAAACCTTTAACCCTCGTTTTCGCTGCTTCTACGCCTCAACATGACTCTGTAAGTCCAAAAGGAACTAACTTCGTTCATTTTCTCAAATGGGGTTCTTCCTTTTTGTTAAATTCAATGCATAAATCATTGCTCAATCAATGTATGTATGTTCCAAATTTCAATTTTCAATTAAATTTATTATATAGATAGATGGAGGGGAGGAAAAAAGAGAGAAATTTTCCACAGTATTTGTGGGATATAGTTAGGAAGATAGATAGTAGTTAGTTAGAATCATTTGATGTTGTTGAATTTGCTAATGTGGATTTTGAACTGTATAGGATCATGGTGAAATTGAGGTAGAGAAGGGGAATGATGTTAGTTCTGAGGAGGAATCACAGGAAGCATGGAAGCAGGCTTTGGATACATTCAAGGAACAAGCTTTGAAGCTACAAGGGGTTTCTCAGGAGGCTTATGAAGTGTATTCTAAGAAGGCCATTGTGGTTTTGCAAGATACTTCAGAACAGTTGAAGATACAGGCTGATAAGGCAAGGCATGATTTGAGTGTTGTGGCGAAGGAAATCACCGAAGAAGGAAAAGAGTATTTCTCTTCTGCTGCTGAGAATTCACCTGAGGTGAAGGAAATTGTGGAAACTTTTACTTCCCCAGATGATGATCTCAGCAAAGTTTCTGGAGTTCGGGACTTTTATGTTGGTATACCCTATGGTATGTATTTATGGCTGTTGTATGGTTAATAAATTTTTAAATGGGAATCTATTTTCATGAATTGTGGCTGGAGTATTTGCCTAAATAATGCAGAAACTGTTAAGATGCATTTGAATATAGTAAGGATTAAATTGGAGTTGTGGTTATGCACTAACGCAACAATCATTAATATTGCGGAAAGTTGTGAATAAATGTGGCTGCAGTTGTGGTTATGATGCAGTTGCAGAAACCTTCCAAATAATGATATGGCAGCCACAACTGCAGTCATCGACCGTAAATTGAAACCACGGACTAGATTATTTATTGATGTTGTTGGCTAAAATCTTGTGGCGGCGGACTTGCAAAACTAAGGAACCGATGTTAGATTCTCTATTGACACATTTAGGCCAAGTCCCTATTAATAGGTTGAGGACGATAGATGACTTGGTCATCTTTACATGTTGGGAGGTATTGCTCCTACTAATGGGGATCGCGATTTATGCATGATAAGGATTAGCCTTTTGCAGGACTTAAATATGCTGGTAAGAATTGATGTTAACTTATTGATGAAAGTTATCCTCTAATGGAGGTAAAGTCCTTGTCATTGTTATCAATGGCAGATGATAGATTATGGTAGCTGCCAAAAATTTATCATATAAATATGCCATTGTGGCCTATGGCAGATAGTATAGGCATGATGGTTGACAGAATCAACCATGGCATGACGCCATGGCAGCAATTTGGCAACACCGGTCCTTATAAGGAGTAAGGACTGATGTTGTGGGTGTCTTTCTGGGTGTTGGGCTGGTGTAACAGGGCTCGTGGTAATAAAAGTTACAATATTCCTTGTTGAATTGTACGTGCTTTTGGTTTATAAGTTCTATGTGTTGTAAAAAATTTAAATTTAAATACTTTATATTTACTGTTGTTAAATTGTTACTTTAGCTAAAGTTGTGAATTTGTTATTTATGAGCTGTATATTACCTTGTTTTGCATTTTCGTTGCAAGTTTAAACAATTGTTTGTTGTGATTTAAATGTTATTGTTGTTATTTATATTGTGTGTGAGATAGAGTGTGTGCGCGTGTAATTTTGCATTTCAAGCATGATTTTATGATCAGTGTTATGATGTATCACATGATTTATGTTTGTCGCTCACAGTGCCAATCATATGTAGGATATCGATTTTGACTACCATAATATGGCCTGCTCATTTAACGCTTTATCAGTATCGTACAGATGTCATCTCATAAAATGATTTAGTAAACATATATAAATATTAATGTATGACTTTACTATGCTGACTGGAAAGATCTTGTTGCCCTTTTCCCCTCCCATATATCCACTTTAATATTCATGTGATATTATCTGATATTCCTATTACTTTGCAGGTTTGTTACTATCTGCGGGTGGCTTCCTTTCCTTTATGATAACAGGAAGCATTGCAGCAATAAGGTTTGGGGTGATTTTAGGTGGTGTCCTATTGGCTTTAAGCATTTCAAGTCTGAAATCATATAAAAAGGGGCAGCCCTCATCTCTAGCTTTGAAGGGCCAGACAGGTAAAGATCATATGATATGTAACCAAAAAATCTGAATATGTTTTTTTAAAAAATTCTAAATAGGGTTATATGAATATGAAAACTAAATTTTCGTCCCCTAAATATGACGCCAAGATTGTCAAAAATGAATTCTCCCACCCAAGATTAGAAGGGGAGAGAAAACATTTAAATCCAGGAATTGGAAGACCCTACTAAAATTACAAATTTGCGTATCACCACCTTTGAATCACAATAAACAATTAATTGGACTTAAATAGGTTGTATACGAACTCATAAGTCTCAAGGCCACATCTTAGCTTAAAAGTTACGAGTTAACAACTCTAAATAGAGAAAATATAAGTGAAGACTGGAAAAATAGAGGATGAGAGTCAGCCCACAGTCCCATGAAATAGAAGCCCATTAAGTAACTGGAAGAGGGGTTGAGAACCAGCCCCAGACCCAAGATTCTGGTGCTCTGTGATTGAAACCGAGAGACAGTAACCAGCACTCCAATTGCGAGAGGAACAGACTGAAACTTCGGAAATGCAAGATCGAAACAGACCGACAAATAGGATCTAGTCTGCAACTAGAGTGGGGTTGGACTGATGTGAAGAAGGTCGTGTGAGGAAGTGAATGAGGGATTGAGTTTGGCAAAGATTTGGTTGGGGAGGAAGGTTGTGAGATTAGGTCAAATTGGGCATGGAATTTACAGGTCGCCCACTAGACCCGCAGTAAAGGTGTGGGCATCCGAATTGCAGAAGCCTGCCAATCGCCTAAGTTTTTGAGGTCATCCTACACCAATCACACCAAGATATGAATTTTGGTGTGCATAGGATTGGTCAATAGTATTGAACTGTAGGATATCATGCAATCATACTGACTTTAATTGCAATTTTGACAATAATGTCAATGCATCCAATTATCATTGGTTATTTGGTTTAATTATAAAATATCTGTAAATGTTACAAATATTTTTGCATTTATTTTATGCCAATTAGGTGGTTTATATTTTTCTTCAAAAATCATCTTGTCAAGGTCAGATTGATTTAGTGGGTTTGGTCAATCTCAAATTGTTTTTACTTTTCAATCACTTTTTCCTTAAAAGAAATCGTAAAAGTATGGGTTGGAATGGTAGCTTGAACTTGGTTCATGAAAATGTTGCATATTTTAGGGTATAAATTTTGTTTTTATATAATATTGGTGCCTTTTATCTGCTTTAATTTGTCTTTTGTTAAAAAAGCTTAAATACTCGACAAATTGTGATCAAGTATGATATAATCAGAGAAAAAAAAAGTGTTATTTAGATTCCATTGATACTTATATGTGCCTTTTATCCAGCTCCCTAAACAGCATCAACTATTTTGTAATTGATTTTTAGTTTTCTTTTTTCCAAATATGCATGTTTGTCCATCGCAAAGCTGATTTAAATTACTTGTTGGACTTGCAGCTATAGCAGGTATCTTGTTTCTGCGTGAGATCAGCGTATTAGGCAGAGTAAGATATTGTTTATATTAAATGTTTGTCAAAAATGTAATTTTTTATGCTCATAACAATGCTATATGTTTCAAACTTCTGATAATTGCTTGTTCTGTTTTCCTTTTCCCAGGGATCAACTTATTTCACTGCTTTGATCAGGTTCTTGAAACTTCATTACTATACTTACATATAACTTTATCTTCATTTTGAAGTTATTATTACTCTAGCATTTTTGTTTTCCATGCTAACCTTTACCAATAATCTCAACCACTTGATGCTGTTTCATGTTTAAGTCTAACTTCAATGTTAAATGAAAATAACCTGTTTACTGTTTAAGTCAAATTTCAACAGTATTGGATTAAAATTATAATTTATCAGTGTTGTAAACGGTGATTTCCTGCTTGACATTGCGTTTGGGCTGACAAATAATTGCTAGTTGGAAATTTAGAATGTTAAAAAATTAAATTTTTCAAAAGTTTATAAAACAGTGGATTTTGCAAAAGACTCAACAGAAAACTTAGCTAGCATTAGCTTTTTATTCAATGTGCAGAAATGCAGGTTGAAAATTGAATGCCATTTGGCTCATTCTCATTCTTTTGTTCAATTCTATGATCTTTCACAATACTTAATTATTTTGCTGTATAACAACTTTGTTTGGCATTTGCAGTGGTGCGGTAGCGGCATTTTATGTCTATAGACTGGTTTTAGAAGGTAAACCACAAAAAGGTTCAAACTTTGAAGGTGAAGCAGGAAACTAGTTCAGTGATAAGGTTAGCCTATTCATCTTTTATAGATATATCATATTTTTGTCCAAATAAAGTTCAGTTGAACATTCAAGAAAAAGATCGTCTTTTCAACATACACACTTCTTTTTGCAACATGAATGTAATTGTTTTCTATTTGCCGTTCAGTGTTGAATCGAAGATCTTCGTGAAGATCAGATAAAAAGACCAAAGATCTGCATGAAGACTGTCATAGTAAATTTTTGGTGATTATTTATTTCTTTGGTATTCACAGGCCGGGTCGTCATGACTCGTTGCTGATGGTTAGGATTAGTGGTTCATGGGTGGAAAAATCGAGCCTGGAAAATCATGATATTGCTTTAGAAGTACTCTAGTGTATTATTATGATGATTTATGAATGAACTACATTTTGGGTGAGATATTATGAACGGGTTTTATTTATTTTTGAAAATTAGTAGCTCCTTGCATTCTTCACTCCATAAGAAAGTAAATTTCACAATTTACATTTGCTTAGTTGAACAAAGTTGAGTATTTGACAAATCATATTCATTTTGCAATATCATGTATTGTAAAATTACTATGATTGGACTAGTGATGAGCTTTTATGGAGTTGGAGCTATCACCACATATACACTATGGAGAGCAACTTTACCCACCCCGCGTTTTTAAAAACTGCAAATGATTTAAAAAATATACACTCGGTTGGAAGAAGAAAAAAAAGTCGAATTTTAGTT
Organism: Medicago truncatula; assembly: GCF_003473485.1. Taxonomy (NCBI): domain Eukaryota; kingdom Viridiplantae; phylum Streptophyta; class Magnoliopsida; order Fabales; family Fabaceae; genus Medicago; species Medicago truncatula. Next base: position 34,091,956 of record NC_053048.1, read on the forward strand.
TGGAAATATACATTCAGATAGGATTTTATTTAAAAAAAAAATTCTGGATGTGTGTACTTTCAAAGTGCTTTTGGGGTTGGGGAGTGGAAAAAGTTCCTCAAGGAACTACAAGAGACTAGTCCCCCAGGACCATTGGTTAAGCTGAAAAAAATTAATCTAAACCATCTTATCCAAGTGTTCATGGAGGAAGTTAAGAGATTTTGTGTTAAGTATCAATCAAAGATAAATTTCTCATTCTCGCCATGGAGTAGTTGTACACAAGACCTATTTTTGAACGGGAACAATCATTTTGAATTCATGACCATGCTTGGATGTTGATTCTATCTGCTCTCACTTTCATATACCTTTTGCAGTTGCAGATTGCATCTCGTTCGATCAAAATTAGACAGTTCACATTTCAACCGAGTCGTCTAAAAAGGAAACTGCCTTAAATCCAAATCCCTTTCAACATGTGCTACCTCTCAATATCTGTTTAATGAGTCACCATCCTCTACCACTGATTTTCACCACTACTTGTATAGTTGTATACAGTATACCTTACATCACGACCACTACCAACCCACCACGATCATTGTTATAGTTTTTTGAAACCCTTCACCATGATCACCAATTGAATATAGTTCATTCCATTGCCATGGTTTTAACTTTTATTAGGCCCTTGAAAGCATACATTTTCATCATTAACTTGCATTATGGTATCCATTTCAATAAAGCCAGTCAGCTAAAAAATATTAATATATTTTTCACATTTTCAAATACTTTAGCTCCATTAATTCTTCAATATATCATCCCCAGGTGAAGAATGAGTAGATACTAAAAAATTAAAAATAAATGCCTTTTAACCCGGAAAAGAATTGATAAGTTTGGAGGAATGATAAAATATGTGTAATCAAAATCATATGAAAAAAGTAATTGTGATAATTTAAAAATATATATATAAGGAAAGATAAAAAAAAAATGAATAGTTGTGTTTCGTCTTTTAGTATACCTCATTAGCTATAGATGCAAGTATGTTCTACACTCGCCTCGAAAATAAAGATCTTGTATATCAAAGAACATCTGACATAAATTTATGCTACGATTCTCTTTTAGTATGAGATGATCTTTTAACCATCCATAGGTAAACAAAAGTTTCAACCCAAATTAACAATTAAAACTATCATCTCATAATAGAGGACCGTATTTTTCCTTTCTTGTACCACTAATAAGCGTGTCTAAATACAAAAGATATGTGGTTGTGTTCAACCAAGCCTAGCTCAAAGAAGAAACCCTAGCTACCTATCTTTCTCAACCTTCCTTTCTTCTTCATCCATCAACCTTCCTTTCTTCTTCATCCATCGCATGGTTTGGAATCGTCGTCTAGTTGTTTTGTTTTGTTTGTTTAGTTCAAATTGTCGGATTAAGTTTGATCCATACTTGAACTTCAACATTATAGATCTAAAGACATGAATATTCTTGTCATTTTCATTTGTAGATATTTTACCATTTTATCCTCTTAACTTCGGCACTGTCAATTTATTTGTAGATTCGTCATTTTCAATTTTAGAGATTGAATTTGTTTTATTTTTTAAATAATCTACCAATTTAAATGAATGAATATATTTTAGTCAAGAAAACAGCTGCAAAATTATCAAACAACTTTAACTTTATTTCTTAAACTATATATTTTCATTTTTTATTTTATAATACCTTGAAGTAGTAAAAGAATTGGACCAGACTCTATTTAAGTAGTGTCCCCGCTTGTACAGATATAGTGCAACTTGAAAAGCCAAATTAGGAGTGATAAAGGGGACATAAATTTCATATAGATACCGTTACTACGTCAAAAAAAAATAAAAATCAGAAGGAAAATAAGGATAATTTCACCATCACATTGTTGAGATTTACAAGAGGTAAATACCTAAAGAAACAAAGCACCAGCATCTTTGTTCAGATTGATCTAAGATTGATCTAAGTTAAAGACTATTATTCTCCTCAGGAAAAAAAGAAAAAAGAAAAAAGAAAAAAAAACAACATAAAAAGATTAACAAGACCTCCTAAATATCATGATGAACTTGATTAGGATTAGGAATAATAAGAGGTTGATTATCCAAAGGCATGTATTGAGCCATAATTGCACGTATCTCAGTGTCCATATATCTCTGCACAAAATAAACAAACAATTTCAGGAGGGCAGTAAGTAAATATGTAATGTCGGTGGTGACGAGACTCTTCAATAAATGTCATTTTAGTTCATTTATAATCTCAACTATTCAACTCAAGGGTGTTTGGATGGCATGGTTCTCTTCCAGATAAAAGAGTTCTTAATTTTAAACCATGAGAATGAAGCGGCGTAAAACTTTTCAGGAATAGTTTTGCCGCTCATGTGATCCTACGTGAGTCGTAATTAATTTATTCTTTAATATCAAAGTATTCTCAACTATTCTTTGCTTTCTCAATGTGGCATTGGTATTGATATATTGTCAAAAGAAAAAAACGTCAAGTCTGCAATAATCATACCTGGATTCTGTACTTGTAAAATGCATATCCTCCAGAAAGTGTAACAACCATCACAAGGATAATCATCCAAATACTCACTACCGAAGAAGTATATTTACCTGCATTTATAATATACCAAATGAGTGAAAATTTAAATAAATTATTTCATATCTCAATAGCTATGCAAAAACATCTAATAGATAATGAGAAAAGTATTTTTTATTTGTTTTTTAAAGGAGATAATTAGAAAAGCTGAAGTGAAAGATGTCAAAACCTTAGAGATTGTACACAGATAAATAGAATCACAAACCTTAGTAGCATGCAAAGAGTATCTATGACACAATCAAGAAAATAATAGACCTAGAGTTTGGAACGAAAAATACTCTAGATATAACCTGACAAGCTTCTCCAAAAGGAAAAACCTGACACTACAAAAGCAGAAAAGGGAATGCCAATGTAGCATGAGGGAAAAAATTAAAGTCGTGTTTACCTTATGAGTCATCAATTGATTCAAATGTTTATAGAAAAACTACCAAGTCCACACAACAGTTTTGGATAGTGTTTTAAAAACCAGAATGGTCATTGGATCGGAGAGGATGCTAATTCACAGTTCAATGGTTTGAATAGTTAAATTGTAGTTGAATATGTGATAGCTAAATACATTTTTAACAGTAATATATTAAGAAATTATTGTAAATCAAAACTAATGTAAATTGATATTATTATATGTCTTGTAGGATAAAGAATTGAGAATAAAATGATAAATAATAAATATTCATGAATATGAATATTTGCAACTTGTCATTAGACCATTATTTGGCTAATCAATATACACTATTGAAATTAAAAATTAAAGTCACCAATAAATTTGAAAAAAGACTAATCTAAATTGGTTCTTATGACTGGTTTTGTACTGGTTCGTGAGAAGCTTCTGGTGGGGACTGCTTCGTCCTTTTTAGATCTATCAATTTTCTAGGTTAAATGAGCTTAACACGTAAGCGGTTTGACAGTTTAAACCAACCGGTCTGGAGTGCTTTTCACAACATTGGTTTTAGGAGTGGCATAGAAAGAGAGAAAAATCTAAGAGACTCACCAATACACGTGTCATTTTCTCGTGAGTAGAGCAAACCGCTATTGCACTTGCACTCATAACTCCCAAAGGTATTTTTGCATTTGCATTGTGGACACTGGCAAGCCGACTTTTCTTTGCATTCATCAATATCTGCAACATAGTGAGTATACGAAATATATTAAAGCAGTATACTTCTAGAATAGATAATAGCGAGTTTAATTTTATGCAACCATTATGCACTAGTTCACCAAGAGAAGTAACTCTTGCTGATGTGTGTTTGTCATTCACTGGATTCTACAAAAACAGCCAAAAATGGGAGAGTAGGTAACCTTCACATGACCGGACTCCGTCACCTCTGAACCCTGACGGGCACTCGCAACCTTTTCTATAGTCATCCTGCATTATCAATTAAGAAACAAGAAACAAAATGACAATTCATATCTATCATATTGATCTTACGTCCACTACTTGTAACTTAAATAATGTACAAAACGATGAAAAAGATAGCTTACATGGCAAGCAGAGTAAAGCCTTCCACCATGGGATGCTTTCCAACAACCTCCATTGTTGAATTCGCAGCTTAAGGTTCCTGAAGCTGTTAAGAAATTCAAATTCTCAATGAAAATCAAACAAAGGACATCGTAAACTCCTTAACGCAAAAACTACAAGGATAAGAAAGTAATAAGGAAGAATGAGAGAAATCAAAAGCGGATGAGAAACAAAAGAGGAAGAACTTTTCACCCCAAGCACCAATTTTGGTAGTTGAAAAGCTAATTAGTCTTGTGAAACCTATATGTTTTCTGTTCGCACTATTTTATTTTTTTTGGTACAAATGGATTCTAAAAATATAGAATCTAGAATGGAGAACGGAGCACTTTATCTGAATTCAAAATGGCCATTTACCTTCACAGTGAGTATATCCATCGCCAACAAACTTAATATTGTTTACAACAGGGCATACACATACTCTTCCTCGGAAAGTGTCCTATAATTAGGAAAAACACATGCATATAGTCAAAATCAAAATAACCAAAAATGTAATACAGTTTTCACTTTTCACAATAATGTGCCTGACAAGGTTCGGTAAACCTAATACCCTGCATGCAGTAATATTAGATGATTTTTCCTTCCAACAACCACCATTGTTTTCCAAACACTCGTTTGTTTCCATGTCTGCAAATAATAATCAGTACAAACATTAGCTTCTGAACAAGATTAAATATCAATGAAGGAAGCACAGGTTGGTTTTCTAAAAAGAAGGGGAAAGAAAAAGGTGTTCATAGAACTGTTTATTACACAATACAAATTACCAAAATTTGAAATAAAAAAGTTAAGGAAATGAAGACCTGGAGTTAAGCAAATTGATGGTTCAGTGGTCTCTTGGAAACCTGCACACATTGCCTTGAGAACCGCTGGTCTTGACAACTTACCTAAAAGCAGTCGAAAACTTCAATCATAAAATTCAATACAACTAAATAACGGTCTAGATATCTTCTACAAAAGCTGTCTCATACCTCTGTACTGTCTGTTGTTTATAACAAGAGTAGGCAGTATAGTAACATCACCACGAGACTCTTTGCCAATCTGAAATCAAAGTTGGAAAATGCAATACAATCATGAAACAACATAATGGTCGAATAAGTGGACATGAATATCATAAAAAACGTTTTCATTTTAGATAACCAACCTGTGCTTCCTGTTCGGCTTTGAGAACAGGGTTTTCAACATCGGCAAGAGGATCTCCAACACAGTCTTTAATCTTCTTCAGATCAACACCTGCAAAGTAAATGGCACAAAAGAGGGGGGGAAGAGAGGGACAAACATATATTTTCTTAGAATGATGTGATAAACAATTTTTCTATGAACATCTTAGAAAATAAAAGGTAAGTTAATTAAGTAGAGGCACAAACTGCTGAACCTACCAAGAGATTTAATAACTTCATCCGAGCATTCTTCTGTGTATTTTTTCTCTTTCATGGGGCAACGGATTGAAAAGTCGGTCACATAATCCCACCATTGCCAAGGTCTTCCACTTTCATTCGCCACTTTAAAGAAGCAAGCTTGACGTAAGTTCTGAACAACAACATCTTTGCCATCATACCCTTTATTGAAATCTTGCTCAGGGTCCGGAGCACAGTACCGCCCGTGGTTTATACACTGAGACTTGCATCGTCTGCTTAATAAAAATTCTTTAGGGCAATACCAAGTTATATAGTGCGGGGTAAATTGAGTGAACCCCTTCTTCTCAAGTAGCTGAGCTGCTCCTTTAAAGCTCTTCACAAAATTAATTTGATTATCACACTTTGGCCCACATTCGTCGTTGCTATTTGTCCATAATTCATACTCAACCCTGTCATCAGGATGTGGAAGAGCCTCTCGCCAATCAAGATTTATGTGCACCATCTCCCCGTCTGAGAGAGCCTTCTTGATTCTATCCCCCAAGGATTTGCTGATAAGAGCAGAAGGAATATTAATCTTTTCTATATAATCATCGTTTACAACATTCCCTTCTTCAGGAGTGTCCATCGTGATTAGTGTTTCTTCTCTGTCATCAGCTACAAGAATAGCTGCTGCTCCACCATTTTGTGCATTCCACGCCTTCAAAGTGAAGTAGCAATCTGCCAAAATCAACAGGGAATAAATTTAAAAATTTGAGTCACTCTTTTGTTGTTCTGTTCCTAACAACCTATGCATCGATATGATAAGTATGACACCATATACAATCTAGAGATGGAATATGTAATCAAACCAGAAAACATGTTTTTATTTTTATTTTTTTAGTATGGTTCTGCTACAATAATGTAACTGTTATTTCAACTCCCACCATCCATACCCAATTAATAAACTTCACTTAAACCCAAAGAAAATTGAAACTACGCATCCTTAACCTGAATTAGGAAACATCAATAAAATCTTAAGCAACGACTTCCAGTGAACTGATTACATGCATGTTTGAATTTACGGTTAGTTTTGCAGAATTGTGATATTTCATCGTGCCATTGGCAAAAGCTATACTTTGGAACTTCAACAAAAACATGGTGGCACCGTGAATTCGTCAAACTCACCATGATTCCAAACATGCGTGACATCGTTTTGGAAAGTCCTACTAGAATACTCGAAAATTAGTATAAAAACTGACATTCAGTTATTAGAATGTGTAATCCCAACTTTCAATGTCACTATATAAGTAGCACCAAAAAAAAATACTATAACCATTCCAAATTTCCAATGCCTAACATATTCACAATACCACAATCAAAATATAGCAAGGAGCTTGATATAATGGCTCACTACAAGTTTACTTCTTTTCCTATGAATTCCATGTCATGCAAGTAAAAACAACCACAAAAATCTTACATAGATTAAGAAAATCAATAAATGAATGAAATAATTTTACAAAATTGCCCCTATGTTGGTTATTATCAATGGTCATAAATGCATATTGAGATTTAATGAGTAAAAAGTAAGGTACACAATATTATCTAGGGAATTAAGTTGGAATAAATTAATTAAAGTTCCATTGAAAAGTAAAACTAGCTTATTTTGAGACAAATTTCTTTTGCTAAAGTGACACTCTGTGCAAAACATTGACTTTTTTTTTTTTTACATTTATGTGAGATTCACACGTTTGAACTTTGAATTCAAACAACTACTGCGATCATGCCAATATCCCATTCAATCATAACATGCACTAAGAGTTTTAAAGAACCAATAAAAATCTCACCTCCACGATCAACAAGAACAAAGGTGGGAAAATTTCCAGGCATGGAATGAAACGAAGCACTGAAATCAGTAAAATTCTTGCATCCTTTCTGATTCACATTAGGATACACAACAGAACCAACCAATGTTCCACCATACTGAGGCACCCCAAAATTTCCAATGGCACATTCATAACTACCCTTCAACGATTTTGGAGAAGTGATTCTCAAACTATTCTTCTCCACTAAAAACCTACCAAAACAACACTCCAAAAACAAAACCAAAACACACAACAACAAAGGATTCAACTTAATGATCATTGTGTTGTCGTGTTACAGAACAAAACTGAAATTTGAACTGTAATTAATGCAGGTTAGTTTGGATGAAGAAAAGGAAGGTGACCCAGATGAGGAAATTGAAGATTGAGGCCAAAAATAGAAGCTTTTTGGGAGGAAGAAGGTTCAAGGTTATGTGGGTCAAAAGAGAAGAGTGATGCGTGAGAAAGGAAAAAGCATCGAAATCTTAAAGGTGTCGAAATAATGAAGCGAAACGTGTTTGTTAAGTTCAACTGTACTTGAAATTTTCGCCCAAGAATAAAACAAACTATAGAACAATATATATATATATATATATATATATATATAATTATATTTAACATCTCAATTTTTTTTCAATTTTAAATTAAATCTTTAATCTACATCATAAATCATAATCATAGGAAATTTAAAACCTAACTATCTATTTTAGTTTTTCGTTCTTGGAAAGAAAAACTAGCTATTTTAGTTGAATTTGTTTTGTTAAACTTACAATTTCTTTTGAAGGATTTGTTAAACTTACAATTGTTTTCAAATTTAAAAAAAGATTTAAATTAAATATTTTTTAAATAAGATTTAAATTAGATATTAAAATAACATATTTAAAGGTAAAAGGTAAAAAAATTACTAGTCAAAATAACATTATTTTATTTATGATAAGGGAGAAAATGATTTTGGAGGTACACTGGCAACTAGAAAATAAATTAAAATATTTTAAAATTATCAAGCCATGTCAAAAAAGTAAAGTTATATATACGTATTTTTTATCCTAACTTAACTTAAAGTTGTTGACTAGTGATCGTAATCGTAATTTTTAAAATTAGATTGGTTGATCGGATTGGGTTAACTGAAAATCAGACCTATCATCGATTCAATAAATAAATTAGATAGATTGTGTCAATAAAATGGGTATCTTTGGTTGGATGTATTGTAATCCTCCCGATTCAATCTGGTTCAATATATGATATTTTTGTATTTTATTTTAATAAAGATTAATAAGTAATTTTGTAGACAATCTCGAGTTCGTGACACATGAAGTTAAGTAGATATACTATATTGTTATTGCCACTAGGCCAAGTTTTTCTTCGTTTCTTTAATAGACAATAATTTTCATGAGGTTTAGCTTTCACCGTGATAAAATTATGATTCTCTAGATTAAAGAATAAAGAGGACCTCCTAAGAATAGAGAGATAAAGAAGAGATTTGATTAATTTTAATGATGATTATAATAGAGAAGGTACAAGATCTTATATAGTCCATAATGTTCTAGATTCTCAAACAAACTAATGAGCGTCAATCATCTAGAACTAATTAGTCACTCCTTATTTTTTTTTTTGAGTAATCACTAATTATTAATAACAACACAGTCATTTCAATTTTAATGATGATCCTTTTGGGCTGGATCATTGCTCTCTTGGGCCTCATAGTTGTTGCTTTATTATGCTAGTGACTATGCTCATAACACACACACACCCCCTTTAGTTTTCTCAGAAACAATAACCTCCCCTCAGTTTAATGGTATTTCATTCAGTCTTTGTTACCTCGTCTCGTAACATCAAGTGTGTTAGCCTAGGCCTCCTTCCTCAAGTTCGAAATATCAAATGTGCAATCAAACCACGCTCACAACAAAACATTGCTCATAATATGATATTTTGATACAATACATTTGGTCAACACATCTGAAACAAAAAAAACAAAAAAAAAAGATGAGTTTGCCTCATCCGACTTCTGAGGTTTGTAACATCTACATAGACAAATTGACTAATTTGAGCCACTATGGAGCTTTATAAACCGATCATTCTTTATTTTTTTATTTAGAGGATGGTATTAGAGAGATGTCTTTCCCTCACTTTGTTCCTTGACATTTTTAGAATTTCATCATTTTATAAAAAATAAATGTTTTTTGAAAGAAATAAAATAAAATAAAAGTATTAAATAAGTTATCCGTCCCACCAAAGTTACCAATTTTTTGTTTCGTCATCATAAAAAAAAAAAAAGAAAAAAAGTGGTATGTTTGTGTTCCAATTAATTTTTTCAGCAAATGGTTTAGTCCCTACTAAATTCAATTTTATTTAATTGTCCTTAAATATTTTTAATGACTTTTTGCCAACATAATTAGAATATTAAGAAAAAGTTCTTTTACAAAAAATATATAATTTTTTAACATAGAATGAATTAAATATGAAAGTTTTAATCGCAAAAAGTTCAAGATAAAAGGACGGAAAATCTGGAATTAGAAATTAAATTTTGAGCTAATTTTTTGCGGATAAAATTTTATAATATTAAACACATCAAAAATATTATTATTAAAAGTAAATTGAATTTATACTAACCTCTCGTAGTGAATACATAACCTTTCATAATGTAATTGTACATAAGTAAACTGAATTTACACTACCCTCTTGTACATACGTAAACTTAGGGTGTGTATTGGATTGAGATTTTAAAAGAGTATTTTGATAGAAAAAATCTTGAAGATTTTAAAAGACTTTGTTAGATTGTATTGATTTTGTGGGATTTTAAAAGACTTTTTTTCAAAGACTTTTTACAATCAAGATTCTTTGCAAGATTTTAATGGATTCATGATATAGATTTTAAAGGATTTTAATGGATTTTTAAGATTTTAAAAGGGTCAATAAATTTAAAGATACAGTACAGACCAAAAAATCTCAAAAACAAAAGTACAGTTATAAATCAACCGAAAACAAAACATTGAATCAATGAGTGTAATATTTCTTCAAAAAAAAGACTATTAGATAATATACTACTAGCAGGTTGATTGATCTTAAAAATTCTGGACATATGATATCAAAATAAATAGACCTAAAAATAAGTTATGTTAGTTTATTGATTATAATAATTTGATTGAAAAATGCATGTTACAGGTAGAAAAATGCAAGTAGAAAAATTATTATAATACCAATGAACAAAAAGTTGTGATTTTTATAATAATTTGATATATAGGTAGATGGTAAATTAACCACAAGATTATACAGTACGTTCTTTTTTTTTAATGAACGTAAAAGTTATGTTAAGAAAAGTGCAAGTTAGAGGCATGATGATTTCGACAATAATATATAATCTGTCATTGTTATAGTAGAACAGAAAAGAATTTGGAAGAAACGTAAAAAAAAAAAAAAATGAATTTGGAAGAGTATTACAAAATCTCAAGGCTTTGTGTGGGAGACCAAAAAGTCTCAAGGTTAGGTGTGAGATTGTTAATAGATACATTTTACACTAAACAATCTCACAAAATCCATTACTCACAACAATCCATTAAAATCCGTAGAGTTTTGATTACTAGCAGACAATTTTTAAGTTATGCAAAATCTCAATTGAATACCACTGGATTTCATTGGACTCATTAAAAAATCTTGAAAATCCTAATTGAATACCACAAGAATGTTTTACATTCCTTAAAAATCTTGATTGAATACCACAAGACTTTTATAAAACAAAAAAGTCTTTTAAAATCCTTTGAAATCTCAATCCAGTACACCCCCCTTAATTTACACAAACCTCTTAAGTGAGTAATAGTACCTACGTAAAATCAAATTACGTTTACCTCAATAATTGATATGTAATCTTAAATAACGTCTAAATTCACGTCTACCGAAATAATATCTATTTAATCTAAATTCACGTCTACCTTGTATGTAGTCCACACAGGCAAATCTCATAACAAAACAAGAAAACACACAAGGAACAAGAAATAAATAGAAACTCTTCGATAATAAAATTCATGAAATTCATTGACCTTTATGGATAGAGTATCGATCAATGAAAAAGATGTTAATTCAAACTTTGATCTTGGTTTTACATCTATGGTGGTTGGGGTGATGGTTCAGAATGATTATGAAAAAGAGGTTTTTAGAATTCTACGTGGAGAGAGCAATTTTGGTATTATTATAAAATTTTAAGTAAATTTAGGTGTAATTAGAGTTATATGAGATGAGACTAAATCACTCGTAGTTTAGTGATTAGATTTACACATTTAAGGGTGTGTTTGTTTCAAGTTATAATTGCTGATTCCCGGGAATAAAATGATAGAAATGTATATGCCTATGTTTGTTACAAGTTTACTAAAATTTATTCCTTGGTATAAAATGTTCCTGGGAATAGAAAAAATTTCCCAAGGAAAAGGGTGGGAATAAAGTTCCCATGGAGATGGGAATAAATTCATAAATAGTTTACCTATTATAATCTCTATTTTTATGGTCCCTAGGAATATTATAAAGCTAACCAAACATATTTTTTCTAAATTCTTTGGAATAAAATTCCCATCTTTATATTCCAAGAAATGTTATTCCTAAAAATAAATTTGGTAAACTTGAAACAAACACACCTAAGTGTGAAAAAATTATAATTCTAAAGTTAGAATCCCGATCCGCCTAATAGTTTCCTTGATAACTACTAATAACTAAGTTACCTTTAAAGGACACTTCGATCTAATTTAGGTAGAGATAACGTGGAATTTGCATAAATTAAAAAAGATACCATACAATATTCCCTAAAAAAAGAAGGATAACATATAATAGTTGGCCAGATAATGGACTTAGATTTCTCAGAATCGTCGCCAGAATCATACTAAGAAAATCTTCCTTCTCCTGTTATATGTCGATATGATCTGATAGGCTAGTACTATACAAATTTGACGTTTTATGCATGAAATGAAAAGGGATAAAATATGTAAGAATCTCCCTTATCCCTCAATGTGTACCTCATATCCCACACACATGCCCTCTAAATCACATAATTTTAAAAATAAAAATAAAAAAATCACATGTTTGCCTCAAATAAAAAATCATTAAGAAAAAATATTGGGGATCAAAAGTTTCTTAAAACTAAAAAATTGAGTTTGTTCCGCCAAACTCAAATTCCACTTTGTTCAAATATATTTTTAAATTTTTTATATAATTACAAAAAGAAAATATTTACTTAAATAAATTAGGGAGCCCCTAATATGGACCTCTTTTATTAAGGTCCGCTCATGGTCCTTGCTGATTGACTGGCAATAGCAGGTAGTTTTTTTTATCCTTTCCAGTTTACACCGTATAAAGTACCAATCTGAGACAAAAGTAAGTTGTTGCAATGGTATTGTGTTGGAAACCACCGCCGACCAATTAATTCCACAATTATCATGGCTGAGTTTTTGGAATATAAAACGAATGAATAACCCAATTTGCAAGAAATCCAGCTCACTTTTTTTTCTTTCTAAATCTTCAATTTGATCCTTTAAAAGGGGTGACGAAACCCAGTAATAACACTTCCAAAAGTACAGCGACATCCTTGAAGCTGTCATCATTTTCGACAAGCTTACCAACAAATCTAAAGGCTACGACATCCTTGTGTGATCAATCATAACATTAAGCAATAGGAAATTCATTCCAAATTCTTAATTTGATCAAATATTAATAAATTAGATGAAGGTAACATTCTAGGAAGCAGAGGCAACGAAGAAGGCTTGCGACGAATCAAGGATGAACATTAATGGACTCCAAGCCAACCTTCTCTGGGTGCTAGCAGATAAAGGTCTTCTCCCACTGCTCCTATGTACATGAGGAATGGAGTGAAGAAATAGAAAGGGAATTGAAAAGGTTATTTGTATGGTGTAAAATGGAAAGGAATAAAAACTACCTACTATTGCCGGTTAATTAGTATGGACCATGGGTGGACCATAATAAAAGAGGTCCATATTAGGAACTCCCAATAAATTATATATAAAAAAATATGGTAACCATGGATACCTACAAATATGTGTAGATATTTCAAAATAAAATCAATAAGACACGAAAACGATCCTAAAACAAACAAATTGGACCAAATATCAAATTAAATCTCATTCCCTTAAAACAAAAATCAAATTAAATCTTTGTGACAATGAAACTTTGAACGTATAAGGTATCAAAATAAAATAGAAAATAAGAGAGTTTCTACGGTACAGTCATGAAACTGACTTTTTTTGAAAAAATTAATTTTAATGTTGATCATTAATTAATGATCAATATTATTTCATCTTGTAACATTTGCAACATCTTGGACTTACATGTACTATTTTTTGAGGAAGGTAATATTTTATAGTTGGCATAACATGCAAACAGAGTTGCTGATATCATACGATAGTCTTAAGTGTTACACTTTGTGGGATGTTACACTTAAAATAAGGTAGGATAAAATTAGATTAAGTGTATTCTTGTTAATCTGATAAATTTATGATATTATAGGACTGAACTTTTGATGTCATTGTACAAACAGTGGAGTGTTACTCACAACACTTTTGATGTTATAGTGTTAACTTCACCAAAAAAATCATTATCACGACTTCACCATAGAATTTTTCATAATAACCGATCAAATACCTAATTAAGTCTAATTTAAATTAAACAATACTTTTCTTACAAAAAAAATAATTAAACAATACCAATACCTTATGCAATGTGCTCATTTTGATTACCCTTCTATGATGTTGACAAGTACCAGAATATCATAGCATAGCACTATACATGAGAGACGACACCGTAGAGTCTATTCTTGGTATTTTTGGTTGATGCACGTTATCTCAACAACCATTTTTTAGATAATTTTATTGAACAACTAAAATATACAAAGAAATATAATTATTGTCATAGAAATCAAAACAATAGAGAAAAAATAAAAATAAAAATTAAATACAAGTATGAAAGAAAAAATTATCACAAAATTTATCATAAAATGATTGTTGAAATATCATTTTTCTTTTTGGTTAGTCTCTAGAAATAGCTCCTTCAAAGAGACTAAATTTCAATTGGTATATTAATAAATGAATATACAAGCTCTTGGATAAATTTCTATCCCTTAAAAGCAACTGGTAGCTATCAATGAAGAAAAAAATAAACCACTTTATACAAGTTAACAAATGAATACATAAACTACTCTATAAATAAAGCTTATGAGACATTGAGAGACTAACTATCTAGTAACAAATTTTAACTAACAATTCACTTGAATTGATCTATTGATGTTAGCTTAAAATCTTAAAAGTTTGACTTCTTCGTGCCATAATTGATGATCTGATCCATAAATGAGACTCACAAATGGACGGTAGGATCTAATTCCTTATATTAATCGATCATCGAATTGGATACTGAAATTTTCAACCTAAGCCAAAGTATTTAATCAATACCATTGGCCAGTGAATATTTAGTTAGGCCACTAATTTCCCTGCTTTAAATTCGATTTTTTTTCTCCAGCATATAAGTTACCTATGACTAGTGACTCAATCCCCACGCTAGGTTTAGTGTCCATTGTATCCTTTCCACTATATATAAAAAGAAGTTGTACAGCACTAACTACTATTAAAAAACAATACCTTGTGAACTGTTCATTTTGTTATTATACGTTATGCTAGCTTTCCATTGCACTATATGAGAAGAGTCCATTATAAGAAGCCATCACATTTCATTCAAGGTTACCAACCAAACCAACCCCTAAGGCCAAAATTTAAGTGCTTTTTTCTTGCTTCATCACTAAGGAAGATGGGAGAAGGTATTTATTTGGATACCATATTAGTCCCTTTGAGCCTTTTCATTACAATAGTTTACCATGCTTTTCTCTGCTACACCATCAAAAACAAACCTTCACGCACAACTTATGGAATTGATAAGTTAAGGAGAACAACTTGGGGTCTTAACGTAAATCAGGTACTCATTGCATGTTAGTGTATGTTTTGTTTCAACTTTAATGGAGTTCGGCAAAAGTGATGAGTAAAATCGATTTTGACATGTTTGCATGTTCTTTTGTAGAATTGACTGACTCCTAAGTTGATTCCAACTTGGAGTTAGAATTTAAAGTTTTTCCTCTGCAAATGATTTTTAGGCTCAAATTTATTGTTCTAATTATAAAAATAATTCACTCAAAATTAATTTTCATCATCAGAGGACCATACACACACAATAAATATTCCAAGTATGATCTCAAGTCTAATTTGAGCATTATAGATAGAAAAAATAAGGTCCAGCTATATTATTTCCAACCGTTTCATTTTTTCAAATATTTTCACATGAAACTCTTTGAAAACCGAAAATAGGTTGAAAATATGGTATAGTACTTCAATTGAAACGGGAAAATTGATTTTGTTTTTAGAAATTAGAGACCCATGACTTGAATTTTCCCTTTATATAGCTCGACTCGAATGAGTTGGGTCCGATGTAACTTCGAGATAATTCAGGTCCAAACCACGAGTTAAAACAAAAATACTAATGATTGGTAGTAATTTGTACTCATGATTTGGACAATAATAGTTTATAATGTTCCTTGAATTGGTTTGTGATGGTGCAGGGTGATGATAAAAAGGCTATGCTATGTGTACAAACCATGAGGAACACACTTATGACCACAATACTCACAGCAACTATAACAATTCTTGTAAACATGGCTTTGGCAGCTCTAAACAACAATGCATTCAATGCAAGCCATCTTTTTAGTAGTGGATTTTTTGGTTCAAAATCAGACACAATCTTCCTTTTGAAATATGCTTCAGCATCAATTTGTTTGTTGATTAGTTTCTTATGCAGCTCAATGGCCATAGGATTTCTAATTGATGCAAATTTTTTGATGAATGCTTATGGAGATTTTTTGTCAGGGGGTTACACACAAAGTGTATTGGAAAAAGGGTTTACCTTAGCTTTTGTTGGTAATAGGGTGTTTTGTGTTGCTATTCCTTTGATGCTTTGGATGTTGGGTCCAGTGCTTGTATTTTTAGCCTCCATAGCTTTGGTTTGTTTGTTGCATGAGTTTGATTATGTCCCTAAATTCCCACAGGGTCAGAAACGATGTACCAATGTAAAATAACCTAGCTATAGCTAGAAAATTAATACAAAGTATATAGTAATTTTGCAATGTACTCATCTTGAAGTGTTCCATGTGTGAATTGGGATTACACAGTATATTGGTTGGTGGTTGAAAGTGGAAATCTACCTGTAACAATTTTGAGGCAGCTGCAGTAATTTAATTTTCTCTTTTGAGTCCAAATATCTTTCATGTCTTGAACTGTGATATTATCTCCTCCCTTCAACCTAAACTTTCTTTGTAAAAAAAATAAAAAATAAGATGTTGCCTCTACTAAATTAGTGATCCTTTAAAAATAGTTAGTCAAAACAAAAAAAGATTATTGCATCTACAATAGTTTGCTTACTTTCAATGCTAGCTTTAGGTTTTCCATTAAGTTTTGAGAAAAATTAAATGTTTGGCAATGGAATTGTAATTCTGGAGGCTTATAATTTGGTTACTTTCAATGCTAGCTTTAAATTTGATTTGATATCATATTCTCTGTTGTACAAGATTTGGTTTCATTGAAGGTCTCGCTCTTTGTTTGAAGATTGTTAAATTGTTGTCTTAAAATTATTAATAACATGATTAGTGTCTGAATTTGTAATACAATATCCCCTTTATGTGTGGAAGGATGTATCATAAATGAAACTTTTAATCATTATTTTACTGTCATGGATCTTGTAATTTATGGTCGGATATTTTGAATTGATTAGACAATAATTGTTTTTTGGTCAAACAACTCCTCCAGTCATGTAACTCAATTTATAAGTTTGGTTTTCCATAGAAAAAAAAGGCGAAAAAAATCCCCGTGAGCTTAGCTCAGTTGGAAGGGATATTGCATATTATATGCAGGGGCCGGGGTTCGAACCTCGGATACTCCACTTCTCCACATTTAATTGTGTGAGCTCTAGCCACTAGGCTACTTGACCAAAAAAGGCGAAAAACTAACAAGAATAAAAATACTAACATATTAATATTTATCATTTAAAATAAAAACGTGTATTAGTCTAACTTTTAATAGTTAACATTATTTTAGATGGAGTTCCCATGAACTTAGCTTGTTTGGTAGGGACATTGCATAATTTATGCAGGGGCAGTGGTTCGAACCCCGGACACCCGACTTCTTCACATTTAATCGTGTGAGCTCTAGCCACTAGACTGCTAGACAAAAAAAAAAACATTATTCTAGATGGAGGTGTATGAGTAAAAGATCAAATAGAGACTTTGATTTGTACTTTGAGGCGTCATAAGTTTGGGCCTATGCAGATGCTTTGCTGATAGGAAAAAAAAAAACAAATATGCTGTTATTTTTTTCACCCTATGTTTTTATTGCGCACCCTATTTTTTTCTTTTCAAAATACCAATTGCTTGGATTATAGATCCGAGCATGATTCAGATTATAAAATTCAAAATATGATTATATATAAGCAGATATGAGAATTTCTTTCATTTTATCGCGCTAATGCGTATAAATTACTAAAAATAGTTTTTATGATCTTTTGATTAAAATTATTTAGATTTTGATTAAAATTATATGTATAGATAATAGATATTTTGCACTTTCATATTATAACAAACTATACTTATCTTTTTCAAAGATACTAACAATATAATATAAATTTGTCAAAAAAAAAAAAACAAATATAATATAAATTCATATCTTTTTGAATGACATCAATAAAAATAACATTTTTATAGACATATTTATTTAAGGGTATTGTTGAAAGTGAAAATAGCATCAACAATTTTTCAAGACACAGTTGGCAAGTTTTAATTGCATGATTTATTTGTTCACTTCCTATTTTTCAACCACAACTCCTTGAATTGTGGCAAATAATGCATTGTGATTGACTGTTCTTTATTCTTTAAGAATTCTTGATGTTATTTTTCTAAAGATATAGCATTGTTTATAGATAATATTGTTTATAACTATGTGTAGGTCCCTCTCACGATGGGAATGTTCCAGCAGTTCCCCATCTTTCATGTAAGATTTTTCTATTGACATCCCCTCTAAAATCTCAATTTGATTGTCTTCTCTGATGATACAAACCCTCCGATATGCTCTCAATATGAACAGAAAGACATTTATCATTAATATCTCCACCAAACGATATTCAGTTCATACTATGACTTGAGTTAATACTATTAGACCATATCAAAATCACATTGTAACTCACATGATAAAGCGATATAACACAATCATCAACAACATGACACCCATAGACAAGTTATCATAATGAACTTATTGTTTATCAGTGTTTTTGGTAAACAACAAGACTGGAACACTCACATGCATTTATCATTAGCATTACCATACATCATGAATATAACTCAATTTGTACGGATATTGCAGTATGCAGAGACCGGTGTTCGAACCTTGAATTCTCTACTTAGCTAGCCACTAATGAGAAATAAGGTTTAAGCAGAAAAATATTTAATCGTAAATAAAAAGTAAAAAAATATTTTAAACAAATCAACTAGTTAAATTTGATAAGTCTATTACGAGTATTTAATTGTTTATTCTGAATTAAGATGACGTTAAACATCAAGGAGAAACTTAGACATCTCAATTATGTTTTTTTTTTTTGTTTTGAAAGAAGACATCTCAATTATGTTCTCGCCCTAAAAAAACATCTATCATCTTTTACCCACTCATAATATTATTAAAAAAAGAAAAAAAATATGTACAAGAGGTCAGTAAACAAAAACCATGAAAATGATTGTTAATTTATAAATTTTGTGAAATAAGAGAATCGGTACACTCAAATTTGTGAGTGTACCGTAGAAATTCTCATTTAAATCTCCCATATCACACGTTATCCACGTCCCCCAATTCAACGGTATGAGTATGACCACATTTTCTAAGCAATAAAAGTTTGTAGTAAGTAATTTGCATGATTTCATGACAATGACTGGACTTTCATTTTTTCTCTCCCTCTTTATTATATGATATGATGATGTTTTTCCTCTTTCTTTCTCTTTAATATTGAATATGAGGGTAGATATACACGATACGCGCCATGACCATATGAGAAACAGCGTTTATTTATTTAGTAGGTTTGAAGAGAAGCTGCATTCTATACAGGGAGTTTATATGGTACACCTCATAAATTGAGGTCTACCGATACTCTGATTTATAAATTTATAAATTAATGATAATTTTATGAAATAAGTTGTTATTTGTCATTATTTATATTTTAAAAAACACCATCTCATGAGAAAAAAAAACATCATTTCATTGTTTATATAAATTATATTAAATTTTTAACATTTTCTCATAAAAAATAATCAATATTCTTCATTATGAGCAATAAAAATTCAAAAAAAAAATTAAATTTTATTTCATCGACGCTTTTGGTAAATAAGATTTAATTATTATAGTTGTCAATGATAGAAAATAATTATTTTTTCTTCAAAAAACAATCAATTTAATGTTTGGTGTATCGATATACTCAAAATATTGGATGTACCATAAAATTTGCCTTTTATATATCCATATGTTCAAGAGGGAGAAAAATAAGTAAAACAAAAGAGTTGGTTAATTTACAACATAGAGGCCATAATATTGATTGGTGGCAAGAATTTCATTATGGCGAATTTACTGTAAAGTTCCTATAAATTAAAATGGAAAAACGCAATTTAGAAGAGTTGGCATCATATCCTGGTAGCTCAACAATAATATGCATGTAATTTTTTTAACACAACTTTATGAATATGTATCTGTATAGATGTTTTTGTAGTTTGTTAATTGAAGTTTAATAGCTTGCACTTTTTAGATCAGGGTCTTAGATATGTCGTTCTTTTTATTATTTTTCAGTAATATAAAGTAAGTTGATATCCATAAAAAATCATCAAATTGCATTATCTTCTAATTAAATTGATATATTATCAATGTATACTAACATAACATTCTATTTAATATTGATATAACGTAAGGTTTACTTGAAAAATATATTAAAAAAGTCCAAATTCCTCTCTTGGAGCTAAATGTTAGAGATCACAAATTTGATGGTAAAATCTCTAATTTTTATAACTATCTAAAGATTTTTTTAGTTAGTAGTAAAATCCGAGGTTGACACAAACACAATAGCACAATGCTATTATGCTAGTGTCTGGTTATAGAACACAACTATTTTTTTATAAAAAATTCAGAGTATCATTTTTTTATAGGGTTAATTAAGTTTTTGGTCCCCGTAAATATTCGTAGTTTTGTTTTTAGTCTCTATAAAAATAAATCACACTTTTTAGTTTTTACAAAATTTTCCGTTAGTGTTTTTAGTCTCTGTTAAATTAAATGTTGTTTAATTATGCTTAAAATTTTAAATTTTTTAATGATTTTTTACATACCTGTTTAAAATATTATAAAACGTTCATCCGCAATAAGTTAGCTTAAAATTTTATTTTTAAGTCCAAATTTTCGTTAGGTTTATTTTGAATTTTTGGCGTTTAAAAAAAATTATATTTAATTCATCACATGTTAAAAAATTTTAATTTTTTATGAAAGAGATTATTATAATGTTCTTAACATGTCTGTTAAAAATTATTTAAAAATATAAAAGTTTAAGTACAATTAAACAAATTTTAATTTAAGAGGGAGAAACACATACTTTTAGTCCTTGTAAAATTAAAATTTGTTTAATTGTGCTTAAACTTTTAAATTTTCAACATATTTTTTACATACTTATTTAGAACGTTATACAAAGTTCCTCAGCAAAAAAGTAGCTCAAAATTTTATTATTAGGTCCAAATTTTCATTAATATAATCTTGAAAATTTGGCTTTTAGAAAAATTTATATTTAATTCATTACATGATAAAAAATTAAAAGATTTTATAAAAGAGTGTCTAACGATGTTATGAACATGTCAGTAAAAAATCTTTCAAAAATTTAGAAGTTTAAGTATAATTAAACAACATTTAATTTAAAAGGAACTAAAAACACTAACGGAAAATTTTGTAGAAATTAAAAAGTGTGATTTATTTTTATAAAGATTAAAAATAAAATTGCTATGGATCAAAAACTTAATTTACCTTTTTTTTTATATAAGAAACAGACATTTATGCTGAAAAGATGATACCTCATTTCAATGTATCGACTCAAATAACACTTTCAAACATTGACAACCCAAAAAGTTAAATAGAGATGCTTTATTTTCTCTCTTTATATATAAAGGTAAGTAATCATTATTCATGAGGATCAGGAGTGTGTGGCCATTGTATTTTGAATGCTGTAAATAGGATATATCTCACAACATTCACAAATTAACTATCTCCATCAACTTTTTGCTTATTGGACTAAACCCCACATTCCCACTCACCCCAAAACAACAAAACCTGAAAACCTCACCACATTAATACAGACACCCTTGTTATTTCATGCAATGAAACACTGAACCTATACACTTATAACCTTATCTCATACAGTGACTCATGTTGTTCTCATATGGTACAAGTATAATACCACATAATCACTCTGCACGTTGCTTTTATTATTCGCAACTACACTTTGCTTTTATCTTAAAGAAGACATTATTTTTCCATCACAAACACAAGCAAAATCACTATATATGACACATTTTTTGTTATTGATAAATTATGTCACATTTTCATTAATTCTCGTTCACTTAAAATGGATAAGTACAAAACATATTTTACATAATACGGAGCCAAAGCTAGCTACCACCATATATATATAACCTCTCGTCGTACTGCATCTTGCACAAGTTTTTTTTTAACCATGATGATATTGACCGACTTTGTCGATGATTAATATCTGTCGAGAAATTTGTCTAACCATCTTTAGTGTGGTCTCTTCTCTCAATCATGTGTTCTTCATCCATCATGTTCAAATCCAAGTCCATTGTTACATAGTGTTGCACAAATTTACATTACTTTTTCTAGACTAAAATTCATATTAGAAAAACACACTCAAAAACTTAAACAAAGGATAATTCATTGACATATTTCAAGAAAGAGGCCAATTAAGGACATCATCATACATGATATCAGGAATGTTGACACCTAAATGATCATGAGAATCAAGTGTTGATGATAGTGTGACATCCTTTTCTGGATCATCAAAAGTTAGTCCAGAGAGGTAATCATTTGAAGAAGGAGGAGGATGAACAATCTCTTCCTTGCAATCCTCCCTTTTCACTGATGATGATGATGTTGATGGATAAGAAGATGAGAGAAAAGGGCAATCTTGTTTGGCTGGTGTTGGGAAAGAGTTGTCAAAGCTAAGGAACATGGAAGACTGGTCACAAGGAGAATCCATTATGATCTCAGAGCTTTGCAAGATTCTACAAGTATGATGGGCATAGTAGGTTGTTTTGTAAAGAGGTGGATCCTCTTGAATTTGTTGCACTTGTTTTGTTGCTTTGCAACCTTGATCATGTTTGTGAGTGCACCTGTAATAGTTCCTGCAAAGCATATATAAATAAATATATATTCCCATAGTGAAAATTAATTAATTTGAAAATCAATAATTAACATGATAATTTGTTCAAATAGTGAAGTTTGTGCTTAATTAAACTCGTAAAAATATATATACCTTGGAAAATCGGTGTGCAAGATCTTTTTTTGCCCATACTTTCTCCATTGATGACCATCTTCCACAGGACGATCAGACTCCTTCTCCCATGTTTGTGAAACTTTTCTGAAAAATAATTACATAATTGGATAAGTTTTCTAATTGTACCAAAAAAACTCAAAACCAAGTAGGACTATGAAACAATCAAATAATTTTACTGTGTCAGCCAAAACCATAATAACTAGAGGAAACAACAAAATAAATAAAAATGAGAGGGCATAATTACAACCTAGTCCTTTCATCACATGTAGTGGATATGATGACAATGATGATGAACAATAATTGATAGTGTCCAATATTACTCATATATGTAAAGGACAACCAATAATAAGTACTATTAATTAGAAATTATAATCGCTAATCATGCTAAAGAACAAACTACACATTACCTCATCTAAAAGTTCAAATAAAATTGAAATTATATAACTCAAGAAATAAGAGAAGAAAAATAAAATTAAAAAATCAGCTAAAATAAAATACTTTCCGAAGAGAAAAAAAGAAAGAAAAACACTATATATATTAAAACTATGTATATAGCTAGATATGTTGGGAGAGATCCATGAATAGTGTGTTTGAAAAACCATAGGTTAAAATACCTTCTTTTGTAACAGCCTCTACGTTCCTTAACAATGGAAGTACTCTTGCAATTACTCTCTAAAGAATCCTCAGATTTGGTGAGTTGCATATCAGAGCCTTCTGAAGTAGGATTATTGTTCAAGAACAATAGGGAATTAGTAAAGGTTGTAAGCACTTCCTTTAAAAGATCTTCAGCAAATGGTGTTGTTGATCCATTAATATCATCAAAATCACCACTTTCATTCAGAATATTTTTTAGTTGGTTTGCAAGTTCACGCCCTCTTCGTAATTCATCAATTACTTTTCCACGACCACTACCATGAGCTAGATTTTCATTTTTCATTTTTGGTATTGAAATCTTGGGAAGCTAGATATTGGTTTACTTTGTCACACTAGATTTTTTTTTCTCTATCTCAAAGAATACACATAAACACTGAGCTCTTATATAATATATATATATATAGAGAGGTGAGTGTAGTGTGGATGTGTAATATGCCTTTGCACATGCATAGAAGTTTGGAGGAACCTTGGCATGAAATTTCCAACCCATTTTAACAAGAAACTTAGCTTCAAACGCGCGACATGAAAGCGTGATATACACAACGGTTTAGGATGTATTATATGAAACGTGTATGGCTTTGGATCCTCGCGTGAAACATTGAATGGAGGATAGCGCGTGGGTAACAAATGCTTACGGAGAAGTGGTGACGTCATCAAAAAGTAGTGTGATACGTCATGAACAGGTGGCGTGTTTTGATTGGTTACCAGGCGAGTAACAGTCGCCAATGTTTTTGGCTGGTGTGGAAATGAAAACGTCTATTTTGCCCCTGGAATATTTTACCCCTGAAATTGGATTTTTTGCGAATATAGAAGAAACCTTGAGGTACGGACAAGAAGAGGGTCGTTTGCAAAGTTGGGTGCCCTACAATACATAAGCTTGGATAAGGTTCAAAATGGGGCATCTATTCAATGTTGTTATAAATTTAAAACAACAAAATAGGTATACCAGAAGAAATTAAAATTAAAAAAAGATTCGCATATGTTTTAAAATAGACTATACAAATTTATTTTCACATATAGGCTCGGGCCACTACATTTTTTTTTATCGGAATTTGAACCTCGAACCTATATTATGTATTTTCTCTACCAACTGAGCTAAGCTCACGAGAATCAGGCCCGACCTTGAGGGTGTGTAAGGTGCTCAACCAGGCCCGGCCTTCAAATGCTACGGGCCTCTAACGAAAAATTAAATTTAATACCCACCCCACACTTAAATAAAAGGCTTAATTGCACTTTTGGACCCCTATCTTTCCAAAAGTTGCGGTTATGGACCCCTAACTAATTTAAATACAAAGCAGCCGCCTATGTTTTGATTCTTTGACAGTTTTGAACCCCCAGTACAGTGTTGACTCGGTCAACGTTGACGTGGCACCCTAAGTGAGGTGCCACGTGTCAAATTTTTTATTTTTATTTTGCCTTGGGGGGCCAAGGCAAAATATTTTGTAGGTACTCTTTAAACTCTGAGGTATTTCATATCTTCGATTGGGACATCATTCATTCACACTAAATTTTAATATTTAAAAATATTAAATCAAATGTTTATACTTAATGAACTATGTTAAAGAAGTTATTCCCATGAGAGGTTGAGATTTGAACCTTGAATTCATCACTTATTCACTTTAATGATGAATTTCTAATCCATGAACTATTTGACCAAAATAATAAAAATAAAAAACGCAGTTATAACATTCTTAACATTTTAATTCTTATGTTGTCCCTTCAAACCAATTCACCCATCTAATGAATGGGTCATAGTAATTTATAATTTGGTATAAAGGTAAATAAAGTCTAGCTAAATGATTGTCATACCCCAAATTTGGCCCGTTTAAAATTTTTTTTACTCGTTTTCTTTTACCATTTAAAACTCATTTATTTGTCATTTTTACTTTTCATTTTTTGTTTTGTTTATTATTATGTCATTTTTTTTTATTTTTTCTTTGAAAAAAAAAAGAGAAAAAAAAAAAACAACAAAGAAAGGGGAGTCACTCACGTGACCCTTCCCTCTTTTCTTTCCTCCTTTCTTTTATTTTATTATTATTATTATTATTATCTTTTATTTGTTAAACTTTGTCTCCAAGTTTTCAGCAGGGGCATTTTTGGTATTAGTTCTGTGCCTGAGCCAACCCTAGTTTGTCTCTATAAATACACTGTCAATCATTGGGAAATGGGTCCGAAATTACTGTTCATGAGTCAGAGAATTCTGCAGTCACCAATCACCATCAGAAACACCTTTCATTTTCTCTTTCTTCCCTTTTTCAAATCAGATACACAAAATTCACAAAGTTCATCATGAACATCGTATGAACATGATGAACACAGATTTTTCCAGTAACAAATTCCAGACTCAAAATCATCAAACAACAACATTATTTTCGTGAATCCTACACCAGCAATTTATTTTCTTTCGAAATCCAACAAACACAAAGAATCACGAAATCAAAGTATAGAAGAAGGAGGAAACCGAACCGGATTCAAGCAAGAGGAGGAGAACGAACCGGATGCAAGCAAGAGGAAGGAGAACCGCGACGGATTCAACTTGAGGTAAAAATCTAAACTCAGATCTACTCCTTTTGGGACTTGTTTTCAAAAATCTAAGTTCGGATTCATGTAAAGCAGGAAAAAGGATCTTTAAAAACGTAAAAAAAATTTCGAACGGAGGTGTTTTGATTCTCCGGCGCGGCGGCGCCGCCTGTTGGCCGGCGGCCACCACGCCGGAAACGGACCAGCTCGCCGGAGAAGAAGGCTGCACTTGCAGACCTTCTCTCACTAAAAATGTTTTAGAGAGAGGGAGGAAGGAGGAAATGAGAAAAAACCGGTCCAAAACTCCTTTTATAAGCATGTGTGATCCGGTCTGGTTCATCTGAACCGGACCGGTCCATCTGATTCCTCTTTCCCTTCTTTCTGAATCATTAGATCTTTCCTCCTCTTTTAATCTAACGGTCCTGTATGTGTGATCCATGGTGATACCTTGTACATCTTCAGATCTAGACTGATTGATCTTTAATCTAACGGTCAGGGATGATTCTGTTTAGATCACACGCGTGTTCTTTGTTTACAGTCTTCCGTGTTCTGTTTGTTTAACCGTTGGATCTTAGATCCTATGGCTGTGAGGAGATCTTGGGATTCAGATCTGGACCTCTGGATTCATCCAACGGTCCAGATTAGATCCTGCTGAGCCAATTTTGTTTTTTTTTAATTAATTGTTCTTTATCATTTTTTAATTCTTTTTGCACTTTTTTTTGACATTTTAATGCTTTTAAAAATTCCAAAAATATTGTTCTTATTATCTTAATTTTCTCTAATTTTTTTTAAAACCCATCCCATTTGTTTTCTTTTAAAATTTTCTATTTATTTCTTATATGATGATCTTAATTGTTGCTTGTCTTTATTCCTTGCTTTTTTATTTCTTATGTCTCATTCATCATAATATTTCTTGTGATTACTAACTATTTATTTATTTATTTTTTTTGTCTTGAATCATAGCATGCACATTTAATTTTCCCATTATTTTATTTTGTCATTGACTTAGTGTGTATAAATAGGAAATTGGTGTAATTTTATTTCTTGCATTTTTATTTTGGCATAAAGGCCTTAGGGTCGTATTTAGGAATTGATGTAATAATGTAGGTAACACAAGCACCGACACATGCACCGACACTACCACGTTTTATTTACCGCTTTCCGTTAGTTTTTACGACGTTACGTTAGTTTTCACCGTTAGTTTAGAAAAAATCATTTTCTCAAAAAGTCAAATATGCAAAACTTCAAAAATCATTTTCTTAATAACATTTTTCCTTTATTTTTCTTAATCAAACTCTCAATCAATTTTAATTCAACTTCAATCATTTTCAAAATTTAAAATCAATTAACCTCACTCATTTCTTTTATCTCATGCCTTGAGGCCTCTTTCTCTTCTTAAAACCCATTTCGAAAAATCTTAAAATCAACCTAACCCACTAAAGAAATTTTTGAGTGGAACTACGTCGGTTTTGATCCCTTTCCCAAAAAGGGTACGTAGGCAGAGGACTTGTCCTTCCAAATCAAATAAAAATAACCAAAAACATAATTCTTCTCTCTCCATTCTTTTACTTAGATTTTTTAGGTAATAATTTTTCGAGTAAGCAAAATGAATTTAGCACAAGATAATCTAGGTAAGCGGTTCCTTCGGAGTACCGAAGTCGTTTAGGGTGCTTAACACCTTCCCTATTCGAAACCAACCCCCGAATCCAAAGTCTCGATAAGGGTTTTTACTCATTTTTTCCCTTCCCATGAATAAAAATTGAGAGTTCAAAGATTGACGATTCAAATCAAGTAAATGGTTTGATATCCGAAAATCGGGGAGCACAGAATGGCGACTTCACTGGGGACTTAGTCTTACGCGGGTTAAACCCACCTTACTTGTTTTTTTACTTGTGCTTTATTATTTCTTATGCCTTGTAAATACATGCCTAAATGCTATTGCTTTCACGTGAGTGGTGAGATAAAGCTCCACACCCGAGCTTGAGGGAAATATAAGATAGGAGTGGTAGACTCATAGTGGCATACCGAGAGTATACTCGTGTCTTGTCACACGTGAGATAACCACACTTAGCAAAGGAGCTTGAAGTAATATATGTCGACGTGTGTTTTCACGTTTTAGACTTTATTACTCTTAAGTTTCCAATGAGGCTAAGAACCTTTTAGTAACCCTTAACCCATCTTGGCCTTTTAGGATGTAGTGCAGTGGCTAACCGAGTGTTTTCTCGGAATTAGTCGACACGCGATACTACACTCAAAGGAGACTTTCCTACGAACGTTGTTGGACCGGGTGTTTTCTCGGTATCCGATAATATTCGGAAGTGGTCAATGACTTTGGGAACCTCGGTAGAACCGTTGTTACAAGTGCAATTTAAACCATAGTCCTTACCAAATGGCGTTGTTACCCTTGGCTCCAACATTGTGGGACTTAACCTCACCATGTATTCTATGTATATGTACTTTAACATAACCATGCATACATGCATTCATTCATGAATAACTTTTTCCATCAAAAATTGAAGGACTTAGATAAATTTTTGTAAACATCACGGATATGGACCTTGTAAGAATGAACACCAAGAGATACAGCTTCAAAATCTTAACTAAGCTTTAACTTTTGTTAAGAACTCTTTCCTTGGTTTCGTTCTTACCTTTTGAAAAAGGAACCTATTGCAATATCTTTAAAATTTTCAAATGAAACCATGTTCCTCTACTGTGTTTACATATCATCCATCACTTTGCATTCATAGTTTCTAGTCCATGTCTCATATTTTGTTTTTACCTACAAGAGGTCAATCCAACAGTAAAGGGGTCAGATGTCGTCATCCAAGTTCGGCTCGCATATGCAGACACTCGTGCAAACAGGAAACATGGATCAGCTTGAGCAAGAAGTCCAGGAGCTTCGTGGAGAGGTAACAACACTTCGGGCTGAGGTAGAGAAGTTAGCTAGCCTAGTATCCTCATTGATGGCTACAAACGATCCACCGCTTGTCCAACAAAGGCCTCAATCACCATATCAGCCAATGTGCCCTCAAAAGCCTCGACAACAGGCTCCTCGGCAGTCTATCCCTCAGAATCAGGTTCCTCAGAAGTTCATTCCGCAAAATCAGGTCCAAAAAGCATCTCAGTGTGACCCGATTCCTATGAAATATGCGGATTTGCTTCCCATTTTGCTTAAGAAGAACCTTGTTCAAACCCTACCACTTCCTCGGGTGCCGAATTCGCTGCCACCTTGGTATCGCCCTGACCTCAACTGTGTATTCCATCAAGGGGCACCAGGTCATGACACTGAGCAGTGCTACCCTTTGAAAGAAGAAGTTCAGAAGTTGATTGAAAATAACGTCTGGTCCTTCGATGACCAAGATATAAAAGTGCTACTTCAACAACAACATCTGGCTCCTCACTCTGTTGCCGCTGTTAGACCCATCACCAATGTTGTTCAAGATCCGGGTTATCAACCCCAGTTTCGACCAAGTCAACAACAGTATCCGGATTCTCACTTTGTTACCACTATTTTGCCCATCATGAATGTTGTCCGCAATCCGGGTTATCAGCCCCAGTTTCAGCAATATCAACAACAGCCTCGACAACAGGCTCCAAGAATTAAATTTGATCCGATTCCAATGAAATATGGGGAGTTGTTTCCCTATTTGCTTGAGAGGAACCTTGTCCAGACTAGGCCACCTCCTCCAATACCGAAGAAATTGCCGGCTCGATGGAGACCTGATCTCTTTTGTGTTTTCCATCAAGGGGCACAAGGTCATGATGTTGAGCGCTGTTTTTCTTTAAAGATTGAAGTCCAGAAACTGATCGAAGACGATCTCATACCTTTCGAAGAGTTTGGATCTGAATGTGCAAGTTAACCTGCTATCGGATTTTTGGACCTTGTGTTGACATGTGGAGTGTTTAGCTACAATTGGGCCTTTGCTAATGTTTATTTCTACTACTCTTTTGTTCAATTAATATGTTTGTTTGTGGCTTTATGTTTTTTTTAAAATATAAAAAAAATCCTTTCGTCCCACCCGAGACGGAAGTGAACTTGTTTAGGGCTTTTTGCTGTATCTATTTTCATCATTAATGAAAAGGCCGTCTTGGTCCCGACCTTCTTTTATTTTGTGCTTTTTCTGGAAAAATGGTAATACAAAAAATCAAAAAAATTCTTTTTCTTTAATCATTTCCACATATCTGCATAATCATAATATTTATATCAATAATCAAATCATGCATTAATAAACCCGTTGAACACTTAAACCTTGTACTCTCGCTCGACTTTGAGTTCCTTGTGTATGAGGCTGAAGAAGAGGATGATGAAGAAACTTCCACTAAGATTTCTCTCCTACTGGGGCATCTTGGCCATAGAAGCAGCAAATATCAAGAAAGATTGTCCAAAAGAGGACTTTCATGTACAAAGACTGGCACGAGATGCTACCATTTGTCTTGCAAGGATATTATACTTCAAGTGCACACTTCAACATGGGCAACCCACCCTCCATCCCTCTGTATAAAACATAAACGCAGTGCCTCACATGGAGGTCAAAGTCCCGTCAACGGGAGTTCCAATGAAAGCTAAGCTTGATTGAATTTAAAAGTGTTACTGCCATATGGCGTGGACAGTTGTATCAAAAGCATGAAGCAAGTTTTCAACAAGAGAAGGCTCGTCCCCATGAATGTCAAGAGAGTGGCCTTGTGCTCAAAAGTTATACTATCTGATTTAACCAAGTTCCAGGGGCAATGAATGCCTAATACAAAGAATGAGGGTAAACTTGTATGTCCTGTGAATACCGATGCAGTCAAGAAATACTTTGTTAAAATGAAAAAGCTCGATAAGTCGCAAACCTGAAAAGGCGGCTTAGGCAAAAAAAAAAAGAGCGTCTCGATGGACTGAAAACCCAAAAGGGCGGTCCATGCAAAAGTTAGAGACATATATAAAAAAAAAAATGAAAAAATGATGATTATCCTGATAGGTTGATACCCGCAAGGGCGATCTATGCAAAAGTTAAGGATCATGACAAAGTAACTGCATCTGGTCGGACATGACTCATCTAGGGCATTTCAGCCGTCAAAAGACTTCCGACTCATGGTAAGGTAACTGCATCTGGTCGGACATGACTCATCTAGGGCATTTCAGCCGTCAAAAGACCTCCGACTCATGGCAAGGTAACTACATCAAATCAGATATGATTCATCTGGGGCATTTCAGCCGTCAAAAGACCTTCGACTCATGGCAAGGTAATTGCATCAAATCAGATATCATTCATCTGGGGCATCTTAGCTGTTAAAGGGTTTCCGATCTGAAGCGTCTGCAAATCAAAGACTCAGAACAGTGAAATTCAAAGTTGGTAGAGGAAACAGTGGTTATTGTGTTCAATGTACCCTTTCCATTTAATTACCATTTTCCAAACTTTTAAAATCCGTGGAACCACGCCTTTGGCAGGCCACCACTCCATTTACATTAACTTGAGCTTGTGCCCATTTATTTGAAATTCTCATTTATTCTGTTTGCAAACTTTTCTTCTATTTTTGATGTTAATACCTAAAGCAAAAAAAAAATCTTTAAAAAAAAAAAAAAAAAAAAAAAACTTTTATCGTGCCTTCTGAAAAGCATAAACAACAGGTACATCTTCTTTGAACTTATGAGCAGGTGAAACATACATCAACATCCGTCTCAAGGACAGTTAAACTCTGCAAGGTTGGCATGACTAAAAGCTGTGAGATGACCTCTGTAAAAAAAAAAGGGTACAAAAAAAAAAAAAAAAAAAAAAAAAAAAAGCTCGCTAAGTCGAAAACCCGAAAGGGCGGTTTAAGCCAAAAATGAGCGTCCCGATGGACTGAAAACCCGAAAGGGCGGTCCAGGCAAAAATTAGGGGCATACAAACAAAAAGAATATATTCCCGATGGATTGAAGACCCGAAAGGGCGGTCCAGGCAAAAGTTAGGGATTCAAAAAAAAAATATACAAAGAAATGAAAAAAGACAGAGGCATCACAGTTCAAGTTGGCCAAATGGAAGAATGCACTTTGTGTTGGCTTACAGAATGGCGACCTCTGCCAGATTTATTAATTGATGGGCTTTATCCCGAAAAATTGCAACTTCTGCCTGTGGTTTGATTGATGGCAACTTCTGCATGTGATTTGATTGATGGCGACCCCTGCCAGAATGGTTGATTGATGGGTTTCATCCCGATAAATGGCGACTTCTACCCCAGTTTTTGATCATGAGGACTTACCCCAGCAGTATGTTTAAGGGGCGGTACCCCAACATTGGTTGATCCATCTCCCGTGACTTTATCCCCAGTGAAGGCTTTGAGTGTTCGTACAGTGATGCGGGGCTATTCTCCTTGTAGACCTGCCTAGTCCTGTCTCAACAATCTTACCATTATACCGTCATATGAGTCTCATACATATTCATTCATTCATGCATACAAAGCACGCATATAAATATCATCCATACATAGTTGCATTTTTACCCAATATTTTGCTTCGTTATCCTCAAAACGTGTCTAAACTCAGGTATGTTATAAAACCAATCATGTTTCAAAGTGGCAGGTCTCACCAGTAATCAGTCTATACATACATACAATTCCCCTTTAGCTTCATACAAATTCTTTTTCCCCTAAGCTTTACCCTTATCAAGTTACTCCTCATTGATACCAAGCTCTACATTGTCTTTACTTTCACCGGAGGCTTTGCTTTTAGCAAATGCTAATGGTCCGTCCTGCCTTTATTTTTACCGTGTGTTTGCTATCCCACAATGTTAGCAAACCCTGTCGGTCCGTCTTGTCTTTACTTTCACCGGAGGCTTTGCTTTTAGCAAATGCTAATGGTCCGTCTTGCCTTTATCTTTTACCATGTGTTTGCTATCCCCCAATGTTAGCAAACCCTGTTGGTCTGTCTTGCCTTTATTTTTACCGTGTGTTTGCTATCCCACAATGTTAGCAAACCCTGTCGGTCCGTCTTGTCTTTACTTTCACCGGAGGCTTTGCTTTTAGCAAATGCTAATGGTCCGTCTTGCCTTTATCTTTTACCGTGTGTTTGCTATCCCACAATGTTAGCAAACCCTGTCGGTCCATCATGTCTTTACTTTCGCCACTCGTCGGCAAATCATGTCTTTACTTTCGCCACACGTCGGCAATCAAATCATGTCTTTACTTTCGCCACTCGTCGGCAAATCATGTCTTTACTTTCGCCACTCGTCGGCAATCAAATCATGTCTTTACTTTCGCCACTCGTCGGCAATCAAATCATGTCTTTACTTTCGCCACTCGTCGGCAAATCATGTCTTTACTTTCGCCACTCGTCGGCAAATCATGTCTTTACTTTCGCCACTCGTCGGCAAATCATGTCTTTACTTTCGCCACACGTCGGCAAATCATTTCTTTACTTTCGCCACTCGTCGGCAGTCATGTCTTTACTTTCGCCACTCGTCGGCAATCATGTCTTTACTTTCGCCACACGTCGGCCAATCATGTCTTTACTTTCGCCACTCGTCGGCCAATCATGTCTTTACTTTCGCCACTCGTCGGCAATCAAATCATGTCTTTACTTTCGCCACTCGTCGGCAAATCATGTCTTTACTTTCGCCACTCGTCGGCAAATCATGTCTTTACTTTCGCCACTCGTCGGCAAATCATGTCTTTACTTTCGCCACACGTCGGCAAATCATTTCTTTACTTTCGCCACTCGTCGGCAGTCATGTCTTTACTTTCGCCACTCGTCGGCAATCATGTCTTTACTTTCGCCACACGTCGGCCAATCATGTCTTTACTTTCGCCACTCGTCGGCCAATCATGTCTTTACTTTCGCCACTCGTCGGCAATCAAATCATGTCTTTACTTTCGCCACTCGTCGGCAAATCATGTCTTTACTTTCGCCACTCGTCCGCAAATCCAGTTTTTACTTTCGCCACTCGTCTGCAAATCATGTCTTTACTTTCGCCACTCGTCGGCCAAGCATGTCGTTACTTTCACCATCGTCTAAACCATGTCCTTACCTTTACAATGGAAACAATGTTAACAAACATTATGATTCATACTCCAGTCGTTTCAAGCTATCTCACAGCAATCTTAAGCATTACCTATCATTTCTTTCCCCAGTGATATTTATCCAATTGTCCCCCAATCAGTCTTTTATGCATCATCTTTACATTCATGCTTGTATCATGTGCAGTCATATCATCACAGTCATCAGCATTGCATATCTGGCATTTCAAACGGTCCAAAATTGGCGTCTTTTTATATTTAAGTCTCTTCGACCCTTTGGTTTAAAAGTTTTCCCTTTTAAAACCTTCGTGACGAAGAAACTTAAATAGGGGCATCTGTCATACCCCAAATTTGGCCCGTTTAAAATTTTTTTTACTCGTTTTCTTTTACCATTTAAAACTCATTTATTTGTCATTTTTACTTTTCATTTTTTGTTTTGTTTATTATTATGTCATTTTTTTTTATTTTTCTTTGAAAAAAAAAAGAGAAAAAAAAAAAACAACAAAGAAAGGGGAGTCACTCACGTGACCCTTCCCTCTTTTCTTTCCTCCTTTCTTTTATTTTATTATTATTATTATTATTATCTTTTATTTGTTAAACTTTGTCTCCAAGTTTTCAGCAGGGGCATTTTTGGTATTAGTTCTGTGCCTGAGCCAACCCTAGTTTGTCTCTATAAATACACTGTCAATCATTGGGAAATGGGTCCGAAATTACTGTTCATGAGTCAGAGAATTCTGCAGTCACCAATCACCATCAGAAACACCTTTCATTTTCTCTTTCTTCCCTTTTTCAAATCAGATACACAAAATTCACAAAGTTCATCATGAACATCGTATGAACATGATGAACACAGATTTTTCCAGTAACAAATTCCAGACTCAAAATCATCAAACAACAACATTATTTTCGTGAATCCTACACCAGCAATTTATTTTCTTTCGAAATCCAACAAACACAAAGAATCACGAAATCAAAGTATAGAAGAAGGAGGAAACCGAACCGGATTCAAGCAAGAGGAGGAGAACGAACCGGATGCAAGCAAGAGGAAGGAGAACCGCGACGGATTCAACTTGAGGTAAAAATCTAAACTCAGATCTACTCCTTTTGGGACTTGTTTTCAAAAATCTAAGTTCGGATTCATGTAAAGCAGGAAAAAGGATCTTTAAAAACGTAAAAAAATTTTCGAACGGAGGTGTTTTGATTCTCCGGCGCGGCGGCGCCGCCTGTTGGCCGGCGGCCACCACGCCGGAAACGGACCAGCTCGCCGGAGAAGAAGGCTGCACTTGCAGACCTTCTCTCACTAAAAATGTTTTAGAGAGAGGGAGGAAGGAGGAAATGAGAAAAAACCGGTCCAAAACTCCTTTTATAAGCATGTGTGATCCGGTCTGGTTCATCTGAACCGGACCGGTCCATCTGATTCCTCTTTCCCTTCTTTCTGAATCATTAGATCTTTCCTCCTCTTTTAATCTAACGGTCCTGTATGTGTGATCCATGGTGATACCTTGTACATCTTCAAATCTAGACTGATTGATCTTTAATCTAACGGTCAGGGATGATTCTGTTTAGATCACACGCGTGTTCTTTGTTTACAGTCTTCCGTGTTCTGTTTGTTTAACCGTTGGATCTTAGATCCTATGGCTGTGAGGAGATCTTGGGATTCAGATCTGGACCTCTGGATTCATCCAACGGTCCAGATTAGATCCTGCTGAGCCAATTTTATTTTTTTTTAATTAATTGTTCTTTATCATTTTTTAATACTTTTTACACTTTTTTTTGACATTTTAATGCTTTTAAAAATTCCAAAAATATTGTTCTTATTATCTTAATTTTCTCTAATTTTTTTTAAAACCCATCCCATTTGTTTTCTTTTAAAATTTTCTATTTATTTCTTATATGATGATCTTAATTGTTGCTTGTCTTTATTCCTTGCTTTTTTATTTCTTATGTCTCATTCATCATAATATTTCTTGTGATTACTAACTATTTATTTATTTATTTTTTTTGTCTTGAATCATAGCATGCACATTTAATTTTCCCATTATTTTATTTTGTCATTGACTTAGTGTGTATAAATAGGAAATTGGTGTAATTTTATTTCTTGCATTTTTATTTTGGCATAAAGGCCTTAGGGTCGTATTTAGGAATTGATGTAATAATGTAGGTAACACAAGCACCGACACATGCACCGACACTACCACGTTTTATTTACCGCTTTCCGTTAGTTTTTACGACGTTACGTTAGTTTTCACCGTTAGTTTAGAAAAAATCATTTTCTCAAAAAGTCAAATATGCAAAACTTCAAAAATCATTTTCTTAATAACATTTTTCCTTTATTTTTCTTAATCAAACTCTCAATCAATTTTAATTCAACTTCAATCATTTTCAAAATTTAAAATCAATTAACCTCACTCATTTCTTTTATCTCATGCCTTGAGGCCTCTTTCTCTTCTTAAAACCCATTTCGAAAAATCTTAAAATCAACCTAACCCACTAAAGAAATTTTTGAGTGGAACTACGTCGGTTTTGATCCCTTTCCCAAAAAGGGTACGTAGGCAGAGGACTTGTCCTTCCAAATCAAATAAAAATAACCAAAAACATAATTCTTCTCTCTCCATTCTTTTACTTAGATTTTTTAGGTAATAATTTTTCGAGTAAGCAAAATGAATTTAGCACAAGATAATCTAGGTAAGCGGTTCCTTCGGAGTACCGAAGTCGTTTAGGGTGCTTAACACCTTCCCTATTCGAAACCAACCCCCGAATCCAAAGTCTCGATAAGGGTTTTTACTCATTTTTTCTCTTCCCATGAATAAAAATTGAGAGTTCAAAGATTGACGATTCAAATCAAGTAAATGGTTTGATATCCGAAAATCGGGGAGCACAATGATCATTTCACTCGAGATTTAAATTTGAATTATTTTCGACAATTTGTTCTTAACTCAATTTTATCGACCGCTTACGACCACGTTAATTTTATATAATCAATTTTCAACAACCACAACCAAGTATGTATGTGTATGTGTCGATGTTACAACAACTACAACCAAGTATTATCTCACTAAATGAGGTTAGTTACATGGATCAAGTTTGGCTATAATGTTCTATCATAAATTGTATATTGATCCAACACATTAAACTACCTTTCTTGGATAATGAAGAAACCAAATCATTCGATCAAGGAAATGTTAAATGAGCATATTATTGGATAATGCATTATAACATTATCTTTGAGAAACTCACTTGGGTTGACATGATGGTATTGACTTGGGACCAGAGAGTGTGCTCCTCCTCAAGGTTTCGATTCTCCTCGGTTTCAATTTAGGTGGGATAATTTAACTTCTTCAAAAAACATTATATTTGGGGCTGAAAAACTTCTTTTTTCTAATGAAAAAAATGATTGATTGTGAAGACTGGGATCGGCCATGTATACCCAAACCTGTTAGGTACATAGATGAAATTCAATTCCTTATCCCTATTGGATATGTGTAACGGGTGAGTATATAGGTGTCAGAAATAGAGATAAGAGATAAAACTCGTCCCCACTCCGCGCTATTGTCATGCTTAACAACGGCACGATGAAAAAAGGTGGCACATTGAAGAAGAGTAAAGGCTTTCTCACATAAGGAATCTTGGTAGATGTGTATCTCACTCAAAAGAGGAATTAATGCACAGTTAAAGATATTTGTGTTCATCAAAGACGTTAACAAAATGATTCAAATGTTAAAAAAGGTTTGGTTTGACACTTATAAAACATGAGGATGATGTATTCAATAGAGGGGAGGAGTGTAAGAAACATGAAGATGACAAGAAGAGTATAGTCGATCTCAAAGAATTTTGTTTTCTAGAGGAATAAAGAAGACCACATCGGCTAAGGAAAAGGATATTGAAGGTGTGCTGTTTGAAAAACCCACTCAAAAAAAAAAAATGGTAAAACATCTTAAACCTTTGTTCATCAAAGCTTATATCAACGGAGAAAAAATTAGCCGCTTCTAACCCTAAGAGCTAGGCAAAAAAATAGAAGAGTTGATCCCTACCAACATAAAAATTTCTAGCTTCGTGGGGGTAGCATCTAATGCACTAGTGGCATTAAGTGATGATGTGGTAGCGGGACCAAAGGATGTGAGATTCACTTTCTTTGTTATAGACGGCAAACCTTCATATTCTATTATTCTTGGCTGAGACCGGATACATACCAGTGAATGTGTAACTTCTACACTTCACCAAAAGCTCACGTGTTGAGTAGACGATAAAGTTGAAATTGTGAAAGTTGACACAAACTCTTTATCAACAGAGGTAAAATTATTCGAAGCTTTATTTTAATCGCCTCACCTAAATCCTATCGGTATTCCTGAGGAACATGAAGAAGGAGAATTTGAATGATACAACCTCTAATGAAGGTTTCCAACTAAATGCTTAGGCCAACTAAATTTAGAAGTCTAAGTGAAACTTTAAAAAAGAAAAAAAATTAAAGGATAAAATATAATTTAATCTTTCAAACATAAGAAATGTAAAATATCACAATTTCCTTTTCTTTTTTCTACATTAGGCATGTAATGATTATTGATGGAGGAACAGGTCTGGCCATTGTATTATTTTGCACGCTCTAAAGATCTCACACACATTCACAAACAAACTTTCTTAATCACCTTTTTTCTGATTTGTACTATCTATAGCCCACTCACCATAAAACAACAAAACATGAAAACACCAACACATCAGTACAAGACAACCCTTATATTCCATGCAATGAAACATTGAACCTATCCATATAACCTCGGATTAGGATTTCATGCTGTAAATATCACACGCAGTTGCACGCTGTAGTACATCTCAGCCGTAAATATAAAATTGGTCGGTCTAGATTTTAATCATAGTTTCGCATAATAAAATGATTTCAGCCATTAATTTAAAACTCATCAATGTAGTTTATTCAATACTCATCAATATACTCATAGGTTACTAGTGTACTATACTACATGTAATTAATCCCTCTGCACACGTTGTTTCTTTAATTTTGTACAACTCTGCACGTTGCTTTTATTATTCACAACTATACACATTGCTTTTATTTTAAAGAATAAGGCATTTTCTTCAATCACAATGTCAAGCAAAATAACGACACTTTTTCTTAATTTGTTGATAAAATTATGTAACATTTTTTTTATCATTCATTGAAAATGGGTAAGTACAAAACATATTTTACATAATTTGAAACTAAACCTAGCTATTGATCATCTTCCACAATTTTTTAACCACGTTATTGATCCAAATAGCATTTATTTTGTCGATGACGATGACTAATCTCAATCGAAAATCTGGTTGGTTGGCTACCTTTAATGGGTCTCAGCTTTCTATCCGTCAAGTTCAAACCTGAAACCTTGCATTGATGAATTCAAGCATAGTTTGGAATTCCGGCCAACATAAGGTTGTCACAATTTGCACTACATTTCTAAAATTCATATTAGAAAAACACACCTCAATGGATAGTTCATTGATCAAAACTTAGTGAATAATCAAATTTCAAGAAAGAGGCCAATTAAGGACATCATCATACATGATATCAGAAATATGGACACCTAAGTGATCATGAGAATCAAGTGTTGATGATAGTGTGACATCCTTTTCTGGATCATCAAAAGTGAGTCCAGAGAGGTAATCATTTGAAGAAGGAGGAGGATGAACAACCTCTTCCTTGCACTCCTCCTTTTTCACTGAGAGAAAAGGACAGTCTTGTTTGGCTGGTGTTGGGAAAGAGTT
This sequence comes from Medicago truncatula, assembly GCF_003473485.1. Taxonomy (NCBI): domain Eukaryota; kingdom Viridiplantae; phylum Streptophyta; class Magnoliopsida; order Fabales; family Fabaceae; genus Medicago; species Medicago truncatula. The sequence goes on from NC_053048.1 coordinate 34,131,804, forward strand.
GTCAAAACTAAGAAACATGGAAGAGTGATCAGTAGGATAATCTACTATGATCTCAGGGTTTTGCAAGATTCTACAAGTATGATGGCCTGAATAGGTTGTCCTGTGAAGAGGTGGATCCTCTTGAATTCTTTGGACTTGTTTTATTGCTTTGCAACCTTGATCATTTTTGTGAGTGCATCTGTAATAGTTCCTGCAAATCACATAAATATATATTCATTTAGGCCTATAGCATAGAAGAGATATAGAAGTAGAGGAACTTTTTTGTAATAACATTAAGTCATTAACAAATATCAATTAGTTGTCATGTCTATGTATCCTTCAACAGAGTTTGAATCAGAAACTCTTTCAATTTAATTAACATTTTGACCTAACCCACTTGACCTACTCAACCCTAACCCTAAGATGCTAAGAAATTAATTTCATATAAAGATTAAGAGACATACATAAATTAAAGGAAATCAAGTCAAATCTCAACAGTTAATGATAATTTAGATTAATTGTCTTGAAAATTAATTAACCGGACAATCTGTACAAATAGTGAAATTTAATTGAATGACCTTGTAAAAAGGTCCTTTCTAAGTTACACTTGAAAATTCGAGTCCTTAAATTAATACCTAAATGATTTTATTTTATTTTGAAAATAATATTTTATACCATTTACAATCATAATAACTAATCTTATTTACCAATGGTGTCGATGAAATAAAATTTGAATGTTTTTAATATTTATTACTCATAAAAATGAATACTGTTTTTTTTTACTATAAAATGTAAAATATTTAGTATGGTTCTTAATAAACAATGAAACGATTTTTTTTCCTATGAAAGTGTTTTCTAAAATATAAAATCGACAAATAGCTTCTTTTTTTTTTTGACAAAAACAAATACCTTTTTTAATTAATAAAAATGTTAGTTAATTCATTGAATTAAGAAACAAGTGCATTGATACAGTTCAATTTACAAGTGTATTATAGAAACTCCCCTATAAAAATGGTTTGTGAGGTTAATGTGTCTATTAAACTCATATAAATATATATACCTTGGAAAATCGGTGTGCAAGATCTTTTTTTGGCCATACTTTCTCCACTGATGACCATCTTCTTCAGGCTGTTCAGACTCCTTCTCCCATGTTTGTGAAATTTTTCTGTAAACAAGAATTGCATATATTTTTAGATAAGTTTTCTAATTGTTATATATATATGAAATAATTTTGCTGTTCCGCCCAAACCATAATTAACAGAAAGTAGGGACGTTCCTAATTATAACATAGTCCTTCAATGATGATGAACAATAATTGATGGGGTCCAATATCACTCATTTGTAAAGGACAAACAATAACAAAAATATGGTCACCACAAAAAAAAAAAAAAAAAAAAAAAAAAGTATTAATTGGCTAATGGTCTGCAATCAAATTAAATAACAATGTATACATTACCTCATCCAAAAGTTCAAAATAAAATATTGATATAGTAAATCATGTAGAAATGTGGATATAGATATAGTGGGAGAGTTGGCTAGGGATTGAATCCCTAACCAGTGTGTTTGAAAAAATATATGTTAAAAAGAGGTCAACTCTTAAATGGATCTGAGATGCACACACATATTTATAAAACAATAAGAAATATAAGAAAAATTAGTAAGTAATAATAATTACCTTCTTTTGTAACAGCCTCTTCTTTCCTTTACAATGGAACTCTTGCAATTACTTTCCAAAGAGTCTTCAGATTTGGTGAGTTGCATATCAGAGCCCTCTGAAGTAGGATTATTGTTCAAGAACAAGAGAGAATTAGTAAAGGTGGTAAGCACTTCCTTCAAAAGATCTTCAGCAAATGGTGGTATTGTTGATCCATCATTATTATAAATATCACCACTTTCATTCAGAATATTTCTAAGTTTGTTTGCAAGTTCACGCCCTCTTAACAACTCATCAACTACCTTCCCACGACCACCATGAGCTAGATTTTCATTTTCCATTTTTTTGTTGTATAGAAATCTTACACAAACACTATGTAAAAAATATACACAAACACTGAACTCTTATAATATATATATATATATAGGGGTTGGTATACTACTATATTAACTAAACCAAGTTGTTGCTATATTTGCACATGCTTCGAAGATTGGCGGAACCTTGGTATGAAAATTCCAACCCATTTCAAAATGCAACTTAAAACACACGCGTTACAATCAAAGTGTATATAACTCAACGGTGGGGGATTTGTCACGTATCCAGTTTATGGCTTAGATCCTCGTGTGGAACTTACAAACGAGCTTGGCGCGTGGGTAAGGAATCTGACGTTGTAGTGGTGACCTCATGTTATGGCGTTGCGGGAACGTCATTGGACAGGTGGCGCTCTATGATTTGTTGTTGAGGGAGTGATTGTCGCCAATGTCTTAGCTGGTGTGTAATTTAAATGTCGATTATGCCCCTGGAATTGGATTTCATGCATTTAGGTATAGTAGTTTTAAATATGTTGGATGCGCAGTATAGCTTGGATAAGGATCAAAATAGATGCCATCTATAATTATAAATATACAAGAAGAAATAATATATTAAATATAGTATGATCTAATAACTATGTTTCAAATGTTGTTGACACATTTGGTTTGACTGAGACACACGAGTAATTTATTTAAATGCCCTTCGGCATTTAACTATCGAGGATTTCCTAGGCAGTAAACTGTCGAAGCGTCCTGAAGCCAAGACAGAGGCAGGAACTTCATTTCCTGAACCTATAATGTGTTTCAAACACAAAACACAACATATGTACGCATAACGGTTCAAATGGCAAAACAAATATTGGCGCAAATGCACAACTTAATTAAACCAACATTTTTATATACCATTAAACAAAGTAAAATATCCCATGAAATTAAAATTAATGTCATCAAAATACAAATATACAAATCAATGTCATCAAAACTAAAAAACAAGTCATAAAAAACAAACTACTGGTCCTGGTCCTGCTGATGCTGTTGGTGCCTCCTCGGCCTCTGGCCTCGCCTCCTGGTCAAGATAGGCGCGATCTGCTCCCTAAGATGACTCATGGCCTGAAACCACTGCTGAGGGGTCATGCTCATGACCTCCTCCTGGCCTAACTGCTCATAAGCTTAGGCAACAACGCACTAACCATGTCATAGGTGTCAGGCGAGCTTCTCGCCTCATACCGCTCCCACTGTTGTGCAATGATCTACTCTTCATTTGCTGGCCTCGGAAGATCTCTTGGAAGAGGTGGCAAAATCTGAGGGTGAGACACCCTAGTGTACCATAACACACAGCCATCCGCCATCCGCCATGTCTGCTCTCCTGCCTGCTCACCCCAATCGGCCGCCTTAAGCGTGTGAGTGCGGAAGTCGACGAATGCCTGCACAATCTGAGGTGGTGACAGCTCTACAACATCGTTCGGATATCTGGAGACGGTTTGGACGTATCCGTACTACCTCAAAACCCTCTTGGGAAAGTGACGGTACACCCTATAAACACCGCACATAATCCAGCCTGAATACCAGAAAACCTCCTCAAAATCCTGGATCTCCCTGTGCTCTTCGTACGGCCTCCAGCATACGTCATCAAACTGTATACGATCAAGCAGTGACCGATATGTGACCCCCTCTCTGTGACCCTTCTAAAGCTTCCACCTCGCCGCAACTGGATAGTTTTCCATGTAGTCAGTGTTGGGATCAACACTGTAAAAGCCAGGAAAATGCGCCAAAAATCATGCCTGCACAAACCAAACAAATCACATTTATAAATTATTACGCACCAAAAAATATAACAAAAAAATAAAAGTTAAGGTTCACATTTATAAGTTTCTTACAGTCAGCAATGTCACGCTTCTCACAAGAGCTCTGTCTCCAGGCCTACACGCCTCAGCCAACTCGCCGTATAGGTATGCGAGTGTCATCCCTCCCCAAGAATAATTACGCATCCCCGCGTAGCCCTCCTCCATGGTCGTCAGATAGACCAACTCGATGCGTTTGTTGCTTCTATCACCAAACAACAAGCATCCTACAAGATATAAGAGATAGGACTTCACACAAAATGTCATAACCCTCTGCAGCTCCTCCATCTTCTCTGCATCCTCCGTATCCGCCAATACGTTAGCCCTACCAAGGTACCTCGTATATAGCTCCATTAGCTTCGGGTAACTAATGTACCCGCCGTACTCCGTACCACAAATTTTTCGCCTCTTGCTGCGACACACCCAAGTGCCTCATCAGTAGTGCCGCTCCTTCATGTTTCGGCATCTTCTTCCCATGGCTCAACATCCGCTCCTCAATCTGAAGATGTGTCAGACATGCGACATCATCCAATGTCACAGTCATCTCCCCCAAGGGCATGTGAAAAGTGTTGGTCTCGGGATGCCACCTCTCGCATAGAGTCATCAGCAGGGCATGAGGCACAGTGGTGTATCCCAGGTAAACCAAATCATGTAACCCGCTCTCCCTAAGCGAATCCCAAAACCAATCCTGATTTCCGTTTGGGCGTCCGAGACTCAAGATTTTAGCCTCATGATTAATCGGTTTTACCACACGCAGCTTACGAACCTGAAATAATAGAAAAATAAACATAGTTTAAACAATTTATACATTAAACAAAGTGAACATTTAACTAAACAAAATTAAACTTAACAAATGCAAAAATAAAACATAACACATGTAAACCTTAAAACTTAAATAAAACACATAACAAAATAAATTTAAATCATAATTAAACATAAAGAAAGCAATAAAAGTTGAAATAAAGAAAATATAAAGAAAATAATTAAACATAAATAAAATAATTAAAAAAAAACACATAGAAAAGTGGATATAATAATTAAACAAACACACATATAAAGAAAATAATTAAACATAAAGAAAAAGCATTTAAAAAAATTACACTTACGTTATCTGAATTATAGCAAAGCGGCAACACCACATGATTGACATAAGAGTGCAGCAAAGATAGGTTTGTCGGTCCTCCAGGAAAGGGAGGGTCCACAGGTAACACCTCCGAGACAGCTGTTGCTGCAATGTCGTCATCATCTGCTATATGATGTTGCTGCTGTGGTATATGATCCTGGTCATACCCACCATCCGTAACATCGTGGTGTACCTGATCCTGATAATTCAGGTGCTCCACCTGCTGGCTCAGGTCAACCACGTGCGACTCTTCAGGCTGTGTAGCCTGAGAAGCCTCCTGCGAACTCCCTGAACCATCCACCCTCCGATCTCTACCCCTTTTTGGGATGTGGCCGCTTTGCCTCTCCCTCTGGTGGCTCTGAGTCATTACACGCCTAACACCAATCATCTTAGATGGATCAATGGGGTCCTGATCGGCCATATCTATACAAAAAAATAATAAAATTAACATCATTTCCAAAACCTAATCAAACACATTAAACTTAAACTAAACATAAACATAATCAAACTCATTAAAAGTACAACAATGAACATCATTTCCATAACCAAAAATCATTCAATATAATCATCATTAAAATAAAATTTATGTTCATCATTTCCATAATAACCTAAACATCATTCAATAATTAACATACACTTAATCATTTCTATACACTTAATCATTTGTGTCCATCATAATTCTCGTAACCTAAACTAACTAAAAAATCAATATACACTTAACCAAACTATAATTAACATCATTTCTATCATTTCCATAACCTAAACTGACTAAATAATCAATAAAATTGTCAATGAGACATTTTATCAAACACTTTGTGTGCAAAGTATAAAACATATTCAAATTGTGTTCATTTGCCACCATTCAAAGCCACATTATGATTTAAACAACATAGGTAACAACTACATTCATTTATCAATTCCTAAACTACACATGCAATCATCAAATTGTCAATTTTGAAATCAACTCTAACCACATGCAAACTACTCTAATTTTTTTTTTAAAATAAACCTAAACAAACTAACATTATCATTAAAATGATTGATACAACTTACTTGTGATAATGTGCAATTGATTTGCTTGCAATTTGTGAAAATGGCTTTGGTGAAGATTGGAGAGAAATTGTGAATTTTGAAGAAGTTTTGGAAATGGTAATGTTTCTGTTTCTGCGTATGATTAAGTTCAGATTTCCTCGGCAGTTAACTGCAGCCGGATTTTTAATTCCTCGGCAGTTAACTGCCGAGGGGGCAAAGTCGTATTTTACTTATGTTTCTAAGCCTTATCAAATGTGTGAACAACAATTCTCAAATGTTAATCACCATTGTTTGATGGTAAAAGGATAGATCTTAAATATCCAAGGATTTAGGTTCGAGCATCATTAGTGCTAAGAAGAATCTAAACATCATATTCGAGCTTCCATCCATAGTGCTAAGATGAATGTAAATATTTTGTAGGTACTCTTTAAACTCTGAAGTATTTCATATCTTCGATCGGGACATCATTCATTCACACTGACTTTTAATATTTAAAAATATTAAATTAAATGTTTATACTTAATGAGCTATGTTAAAGAAGTTGTCCCATGAGCTTAGCTCATTTGGTAAGGGATAATGCACAATTTGTGCAGGGGTCGAGGTTCGAACCTCGGACACCCCACTTATTCATCTTAAAAGGTGAATTTCTCTAGCCACTAGGCTACTTGACCAAAAAAAAAAAGTTATTCCCATGAGAGGTTGAGATTTGAACCTTGAATTCATCACTTATTCACTTTAATGGTGAATTTCTAATTCATAGACTATTTAACCAAAATAACAAAAATAAAAGAAGCAGTTATAACATTCTTAACATTTTAATTCTTATGTTGTCCCTTCAAACCAATTCACCCATCTAATGAATGGGTCATAGTAATTTATAATTTGGTATAAAGGTAAATAAAGTCTAGCTAAATGATCATTTCACTCGAGATTTAAATTTGAATTATTTTTGAAAATTCGTTCTTAACTCAATTTTATCGACCGCTTACGACCACGTTAATTTTATATAATGAATTTTCAACAACCACAACCAAGTATGTATGTGTATGTGTCGATGTTACAACAACTACAACGAAGTATTATCTCACTAAATGAGGTTAGTTACATGGATCAAGTTTGGCTATAATGTTCTATCATAAATTGTATATTGATCCAACACATTAAACTACCTTTCTTGGATAATGAAGAAACCAAATCATTCAATCAAGGAAATGTTAAATGAGCATATTACTGGATAATGCATTATAACATTATCCTTGAGAAACTCACTTCGGTTGACACATGGTATTGACTTGGGACCAGAGAGTGTGCTCCTCCTCAAGGTTTCGATTCTCCTCGGTTTCAATTTAGGTGGACTAATTTAACTTCTTCAAAAAAACATTATATTTGGGGCTGAAAAACTTCTTTTTTCTAATGAAAAAAATGATTGATTGTGAAGACTAGGATCGGCCATGTATACCCAAACCTGTTAGGTTAGGTATATAGATGAAATTTAATTCCTTATCCCTATTGGATATGTGTAACGGGTGAGTATATAGGCGTCAGAAATAGAGATAAGAGATAAAACTCGTCCCCACTCCGCGCCATTGTCATGTTTAACAACGGCACGATGAGAAAAGATGGCACAATGAAGAAGAGTAAAGGCTTTCTCACATAAGGAATCTTGGTAGATGTGTATCTCACTCAAAAGAGGAATTAATGCACAATTAAAGATATTTGTGTTCATCAAAGACGTTAACAAAATGATTCAAATGTTAAAAAAGGTTTGGTTTGACACTTATAAAACATGAGGATGATGTATTCAATCGAGGGGAGGAGGGTAAGAAACATGAAGATGACAAGAAGAGTATAATCGATGTCAAAGAGTTTTGTTTTCTAGAGGAATAAAGAAGACCAAAGAATATAATCATAATTTTTTTTCTCTATAAGTTGATTCATGGTGGGAGGGTGTTGCGCGAAAAATTTCTTACTCTAGTTAGCTTGTGTATGGTCTATATCAAAATCTCAAAATAATGTTATTTTTTGTCAAAATGACATCAACGTTAGCCAGATCCTTGAGATAATTAAGTTTAGGATTACACGGTTAATGATTTGTTGCTTCTCGAGCTCATATTGGGTAGAGTTTTGTTTTTGTGCGGATTAATTTGTTGTATCTTGCGTGCTTTTCTCCTTTTCTTTACCAATTTTTTTTTTTTTTTATGGTGATTTACCAAATTTTTTTTTAGTGTATATCATAGAACTTGAGTCCGAAACATTTTAAGCCTAATTCCACCATGTTTAAATTAAATTAAATTAATTCGTTCGATCCGCCATTTCATGGCCGCGCACATGTGTCAACAAGTTAGTAAACCCCAACGGAATCACGTGCTCTCTCTGGATAGATTCTTGCTCTCTCCATATGGTATTATAAAAAAGAAAAAAAAATCTAGCTAATGAAAAGGGAAAATGCTGTATTCAGCAAAAAAAAAATTTAAGAAAAATTCAAGAACCGCTATTTCTTTTATTATGCTAACCCATATGTTTGGTAAGTGGGACCTCTTTTTTTGTTTTATTTTTTTGTTATAACTGCATTTTTTTTATTCTTGAGGAATTCGTGAGAAATCTCTCGCGTTATATAGCATTCCTGAATGAAAAGCAATGAATTTTTTCCTTCAAAAAAAAAAATAAAAAAAATCTGCTAACCGGTGTCCCCGGGATACTGGTTAAGCATGTCATAAAAGGAAACTGCTTTTGACTTTATTATAAATTAATTACACAATTTCAATGCATTAACTACTATATAATTTCTTTTTCCATATCCTTAACCAGTGCCCGGGGGCACCAGTTAGCATTTCCCTAAAAAAAAAAAAAATACATGTCTAAGGTTTGGTTTCGAAGCTAAAAGTCATCTGAACCGTACGATAAAAAAGCATGCGGTTTGGTTTAGTTCTGTTGACTTTTAAAATAAAATTCAAACTGATCCAAACCAAACCAATGCGGTTGGGTTGGAGCGGTTTTTCCCGATACAATTTGTTTCCAACATTAAAATCGAATTGAAAAGGTAAAACACAACATATTTCCGACAATGTTTTTAGTTTCATTCCACATTACAATTTTATTTTCACCAAACAACATAAACTAAGTTAAAAACGTGGACAAAAAGTAATTCTATTATGAAATAGATATAAAATCATTCTCTAAAAGTTTAAGTAGCACATAAATACATTTTTTAAATAAAAAGCAAAAGAAGAAACTTAACAAGAGAAAAAATATGTCATTTTACAAAAGTTTTCATTGAGTTTCTATGAGTATTGGTCTAGGAGACATAGATTTAATTAGTGTTTTTCTTATGTTGCGGTTTGGTTTGGTTCGGTTGGGAAAATGAAAACCGCAAACCAAAGCAAACTATGCGGTTTAGGAAAAAAAATGATATGAATACATCCAAATCAAATGCGATTTTTTGTGGTTTCGATTTGGGTTTGTTCGGTTTGTAGTTTTCTATTAGATTGGTTCGGTTTTAAACAACCCTAATATCCATATGTGTTCTATTTACTACTCATTTTATCTCAAAATAATAGTCGTTCAAAATTTTAAGATTAACAGCTTAATGAACATGTATGATAAAAGCTGGAATGAACATTTGATTAAACAGGTTTTTAGCATGGATATCGCAGACAAAATTTTGCATACCCCGCTCATATCACAGGTGGAGGATGATAGACTCATATGGAAAGCGGAACGAAGTGATAAGTATTATGTGTGTAGTGCGTATCGTCTTTGTGTTACTGACTTAAAAGACTCCTCCTATAATTGGCGCCCGGGATACTGGTCGGGGATTTGGAAACTTAAAGTCCCACCAAAAGTCAAAAACTTGGTATGGCGAATTTGTCGTGGGTGTCTCCCAACACGCATTCGACTTTTGGATAAAGGCGTTGTGTGCCCCCCTAATTGCGCCAGTTGTGATTCCAACAATGAGGATCTTCTGCATGTATTTTTTACTTGTCCGTTCGCTGTTCAGGTCTGGCACAGAACCAGTTTATAGGCCTCTATTCAAAATGCTCTTTCTGCTACAAGTTCAGCTACAACTGCAATTTTTTCTCTGCTCGAGGAACTGTCCGCTGAGCTAGCGCAACGGCTAACGTCGGTTTTGTGGAGCATCTGGAAACATCACAACATCAGAGTGTGGGATGATGGTACAGAAACTAGTGCAGCGGCCGTGGAGCGTGCGCGAAATCTGGTTGGTGATTGGCAACTAGCAAACATGCCTGATACTCTAGCATCTGCTGCGCAACAACAACAACACATGCCATTGCAGACCATAAGGTCGCTTGCTAGACTTCGACTTGGTGGGCATTCACGGCAGCACCGTTCACCAGGAAGGTACAAATGCAATATTGACGCGGCGTTTTGTAATCAATCTAACCGTACAGGCATAGGCATTTGTGTGCGGGACTCCGACGGCACTTTTGTGCTAGCAAAGGCGGTTACAATTACTTGTGTGATGCAGGTGGATGTTGGTGAAGCTCTAGGCCTCCATGCGGCAGTGGAGAGGTTAAGTGACACGCATCTTGATAATGTGGATTTTGAAACGGACTCCAAGCTTACGGTTGATGCCTTTCGGTCTACTCGGAACGACGACTATGAATTTGGTTCTATTATTTCATCTTGTCGTTCGCTATTTAATTCTGTTTTTTCTAACTCTAGGGTGGAGTTTATTAGGAGACAAGCCAACGAGGTTGCTAACGCTCTTGCTAGAGATGCCACGTCCTTAGCTAGCTCCGTAGTTTATTATGACATACCCAATTGTATTGAATCCATTATTATTAATGAATTGCTTTAAGCATGTTTCCTTCACAAAAAAAAAAGATAAAATTAGTGTCATTTATTAAAATAATTTTATTAGTTATAGTTAGTGGGTAATTATATCGGATAAAATTCGATAAATAAATAAAAAAAAGGCTAAAATATGGTTTTGGTCCCTGCAAATATGTCTCGTTTTGGTTTTAGTCCCTGTAAAAAAAACTTGTTGTTTTTGGTCCCTGCAAATATGCCTCATTTTGGTTTTGGTCCCTGGCTCCACTTTTGTGATGATTTGCACACGTGACACATGATGACTGAACCCATTTATTAGAGAAATATTTTGTTTTTGAAAATAGTCCCTGCAGAGACTATTTTCAAAAACAAAATATTTTGCAGGGACCAAAAACAACAATTTTTTTTTACAGGGACTAAAACTAAAACGAGGCATATTTGCAGGACCAAATCATATTTTAGCATAAAAAATATAATAGTATATGGGTGTGTTGTTGATTTACAATTATCTAAAGAATGAAATTGTAAGTCAACGTTATGCATTTTTTTCATTTGGATCAAGAAACATTAATATTTATTATTTAAAGCTAGCAAATCAAGGGTTAGTTTTGTCATGTATTTCTTCTACTCTCAAAGTATCCCTTGTGCTTTGTGGTTGTGTCTTTTGCATTAATAAAATTCTTTTTGCCTCTTAAAAAAGGTGTTAGTTTTGTAAATTTTATTAAAATTGGGTACACTCTTTCTTCTTTAAAATAATTAAATTAATATGATGGGTAGTTAAGTAATTTTTTATTGTACAATCATAAACACTAACCTTTTATGTGCAACCCACTTTGCTAATAGATCCTCGTAATATCTGTCATGTATATTTAATTGGTTTAAAATCAGAATCAACCTTCGGATTTATAAAAATTTGAAAACAAGGAAGGAAAAAAACAAATAAAAGGTTGGTATCATAGTCTGAATCCAACAAAAAAAGCAAGTGTGAACTAATGAGAAATCGCGTTGTGAGACTCAATTTTGTCGTTTCATTCATTCTAGTCAAGCCATTTACACTGCATTGAAGGAAAAAATTTGGTCAAACACTACATGTTCATGGAATTTGATTACAATATTAATTTAAGAAAACTTACACGTCTAAATTCTAATTATGGTACCACTCTAAATTCAAATGTCTTGAAAGTCAAAAGGATCATGCATTCGTGAAAACGAAAACCTCGAATGAAATATTTTAGTTCCACTAGATTCTATAGTTCATAGTACCCACTGGCTAGTGAAAGTGATCATTTAGTTATTCTTTGATTTTTTGTTTCAAGTACAGTAGCTCATGAAATATAATATTATAAAATGTGATTGATGATATATTTAATATTTTACGGATTTTTTTAGAAATATTCAATAACAAACTTTATTAATATGTAATAAACTGAGATTTTTTCTAGATGCAATAACTAAACTGAGTTTTATAATATATTTAGAGTGAATAATGAATACTTACCACCGTAATTATTAGGGAAAAAAAAAAAGTACCACCGTAATTCTATCTACTGTGTTTTATCGTAAACAAGAGTGGAAATTCAACAGCTCTAAATTGGATATTTTATGCATGTTAAATTGTGTGTATTTAACAATTTAATTGAATCCCCTAAAAAAAACAATTTAATTGAATGTTTAAAAGAAAAATATAATTGAAAGTTTATTGGATAAAAATATAAGAAAAATTTCATAAACTTCAAAGTAAATTAAAACTTCAATTTTCTTTTTTAAGAAAATTTAAAACTTCATTAAATAATTTATTTTACGTATATTTGTTTCACTATAAATAACTACCAGTAGTACTACTATCTAATTATGTGCCACTTAACATGTAAACTGATCAAAATAGTGTCATGTCATTCAGTATATACTTATATATGTTGCTAGATATTTGAAATAACTTATTTAGACTTTTCTTACAGTACAAACACTTACAAAAATACTTATCGTATACTCGTAAGACATTTTCAACTTATCTCCGTCAATTTATTTAATCTTAAATCAGTTTCCAATTTTTAAAACAATTTAGAAATATAGATGCTTAAATAAAGCATTTAATTCAACTCCTTGTCCAGTGCCTCTTACCCAAATGTTACCATAAAAATGTCCTTTGGGAGAGCTAACGGAGTAACAGAGTTTCTGTTTAAAAAATAAAAATAAAAATAAAATAACAAAGGATTCATTTCTAATTACAGTAGTTTCCTACAAAATACCGCCCCTTACTCATCCCTTTCCTTTAAACAATTCAAATAATCTCAAATTATGTCAATTCATTCTGTTAAGCCTTCCCCATCAACTCAAGTCAATCTTCCCTGGAAAACCAAAAAAAACTCAAGTCAACCTAAAAATAATAATTTTTATGACCAAGATTCAAACATAATCTAACATGCATGAATCGACCTATCAGGACAGAGGTTAGTCCGCAGTCAAACTTTCTTTGAAAAATATCACTTCATAGTCCAACTTCAAAGAACGTTATGAGACCGTGAGTCGTTTGTTATTTGCCGATGGAAAAGTCCTTTTGGAGGACTAAACACGTTATTTCAGGTTTGGTATGACTCAGATGGTGGTTTTCCATTGTCACTGAGAAACACTTTTTAGCAGATTACATTCATTTCACACTACCTAAAGGACCTTTAAATGCTTCTTTATGAAAATTACCTTTTCTCTTTCATTTTATGCTCTCGTGAGACATTCTCTTGTTAAAATACCTTTTTAAACCTGATTTTTTACAGAACTATTGTACATTTAGTTACACTCTATAGACCCCTGGATGGATCATTATCGTGTCTGCATTGTCCCATTGAAAAAATCCCCCCACATCAAATGGCTGGAGATTAGTGTGAGCCTATCATAACCTCCATCTCCTATTTACTTTCCTGGCCGGAGGCAGTTGAAAAGCCAGCCAACAAGCTAATTATTAGCTACGGCATCTTAATTTGCCACATGCTTCCCCAAACGATCCGGTAACTATGTAGAATGCCAAGCATTTGTCTTACATCAACGCAATCTGCTTCTGCAACTCATCTGGAGAATTCAGATCAGAAAAGATCAGGACCAAGCAGAGAGAATACAACAACTTAAGACAGACATCGGTTTTTTCAGGAACATGGCTCGTTTTGATCATGTAGAAGTATGTTCGCAACATTCTTCACTAAGCCTCCATATATACACACAGAATGGTACATGCACTTCTATGACCATAAAAAGCACTCATGGCTCAAAACTTCTAATAAACATCAACTTATGAATATTCAAACACAAATCCAATTCAATTCAATGCAAAACATAATAATCACACCAAAATATCCAAAAACTGAGCAAAACCAATTTTTTTTATTAAATTGGTGCACACATATATCAATTCAAAATTACTTTTACACCCCCATGTTAGAGTGCAAACCTAGACGCAACGTTGCGTTATAACGTAAATATTCTTTTAGTTTAAAATAAGAGATCAAGGGATATGCAGACATTATTGTAAATTATGTTTTATACTAACATCCAATCAAATTTCACCCTTTAGCTGCGTCATTAATTTAGATCATTTTTAATAAAAAAATTGCTTTTTAATCTTATTTTATATTGCGTCTCTTGTGGTCTCCCCTCCCCACTTTATGTGGTTATCCCTTTCTTCACCTTGGGCAACTTGGATCAATGCCAGATGGGTCTTTATTGTATAACTTAGTGTTGTATATCAGCTCATCATGGCGAACTGAAAAAGCTAAATGAAAATGCTATTATTTTTCTGAAAGGGCTCATATAAGTTTATGAAATTTTAATTGTGACAATATCCTCAAATCATGCATTTAATGACCTAGCGATATTCCTTTTTCGAAGGACCAGAAATCCCTTCTCAATGATGGGGGAAAGTCAGGTCCATGCGTAGTTAAAGGACCAGCAGCGAGGAGGATAAGGTTGCTGAGACTGAGACGGACATAGACTGGACAGTGGTGCCTTTGGCATACTGTTTATGCCCATTTTCTGCGCCACTTCGATAATGGTGGTGGTGGAACATGATTAGAACGTAATTAAATATATTTAAGAGATAATCTGATTTGGCAGTGTAAGACAACTTTACACTAACAACTCATCCATCAATTTCTTTAAATAAACTATATGAACTCTTTTTTTTTGTGGTGGCCGGGGTTTGAACCCCGGACCTTGCATATATTATGCATTGTCCATACCAACTGAGCTATGCTCACGAGGACAAACTATATGAACTCTAGATTTGTGAAGACTGGTGATCGGACAAAATATTAGATAGTTCGTAAAGCACTGTCTATTTTGAATGTTCATTCTCCACATTCTAAAGAAAGTATTGTATACTCATTTAATTAAATTCTATTAGTTTCCAATAGAAAGTCAAAATTAAATAAACTCAAATTTTCTCTCCACTTTCTTATTTTTCAACCACTGCCAATACCCACTTCTTACCTCCTTCCATTTCACTACCTACCCCCACCCGTGAATACAGAAAAGCAAAGGTGATGCTCTTCATTCAACTAACCTTATGTTCTAATTGGATATTATATCTACCACAATTGACCTTTTTTTCAATAAATCAATAATCTACCAGTATACCTCAGAGCATATTTAAGTACAAATACTCCTCATTCAATTAACCTTATATTCTAATTGCAAACTACACCAACTATGATGGCCTTTTTTTTCAATGGATCAACAATTTACCAGTACCTCAAATAGCAGATTTATGATCAGAACTTCAGGGCCACATGATCTCTATATTCTAAAACCTTTAGTAACAGATATTAACGAAGAAAGGGATGTCCTAAACTAATGAAACCTCAGAATCACTTGCTACAGGTTTTGGACAATTTTAAAACCAAAATCAAGTCACTATTATCTATAGATAGCAACTAAACCCAACGAAACTAATGCGAAGAATATCACAAGGGAGGGGGAGGGGGTCCGCAATAAAAGAAATAAGAAGGGAGGGGGAGGGAGAGAGAGAGAGAGAGACCTTGCTCTTACCTGGTAACTTGTAAAACCAATTGCCACAAGACTGCTTTGTGATGGACAAATACAAGGGGGGCCATTTATATTGAGATTTTTTTAGTTTCTATAAGTGGCATGAGAGTAACACAAGTTAACTGGAAGCTTGATGCCTTGACTCAAAACGATCATGTCGTTTTCTCATTAGCTCAGCTTCTCTTGCTATCTGGATATCTGAAGGCCAGAATATTTGATAAACAACTTTGCACGTAAAGCGGGGTAGCAATGCCACGATTATTATAAGCAAAATTGTTATCCAATATGTAGGGGAGCTTGCCAGATGATATATAGTCCTGCAGTAATTTTGAAACGTGTTATATTTATAACCTAGGGTACTTCTATTTTTATCATACATAATACCTATTGTAGGACACATATAACTAACCAGTAAAAAGGAAAGATGGGAATGGAATCCAATATCACCATGCAACCATATGTAATGACTACAGATCCCCAGACAGCAATATGAGTAACTAATACCCAACGGTTGATGTCCATAGCCAGGTGTGCATTTACAAGGATAACAACTGCAATTGTCCACAAGCTTCCCATGCTCCATATATCAATTGAACTATCCTTATAGGTAAACAACGGCATGTAAAAGAGAACAAGGCTCTGCCATACTGTGTCAATCATTGTGATCCAAAATAATTGCATATTGTAAGCTTCTTGCCTGTAACCAGTACTATACAGTTTTGGATACTGCAAGAGTGTCCTATGACTCAAGTCTTTGTCCAAAATACCAACAAAAATTGTGGGTACAGATGTGTATAACACAGAATAGAATACACTACTCCAATCTGTTAATGCAGAAGTTGTAGAAAAAGCCGTGCATAATATATACCTACAGACAAGGAAGACAATACATTAAAATGTTAAAAATCTCATAAAACCTGCAACTATTATTAAAATCGAATAACATCAAGAGGGAAGAAAATTATTATTTTCGGGCATCCTGGCACTAAAATATAACAAGTGTATAACTTAAAATAAGTATTTCCCCACTAGACGGATGCATCAGTTAAAATATTGAAAAGAAATGTCAATTATCTGTCCACAACTAATCATGAGCAGAAATAACAAAAAGAATGAAAGAGAAACTCGTATAAACATGAGGAACTCAACCATAGTATCCAAAGAAATTCATACATACCAAAATAACATCAACACAAAGACAGCATTGCGGTAGAAGTTGTACAGAACTAAATAACCAACACGCTGGTAGTTCCAGTGCCCATGAACAAGAAGTAATCTTTTCAAGAACTGAAATTGTCCCATAGCAAAATCTGATGCCATCACAGCTTGACGCCCTTCCAACCCACATATTCCAACACCAACATCTGCCATTTGGATCATTGACACGTCATTGGCCCCTGTCAAAAGTATTCCCAAAGAAAATGATTAAGCTTCATGACCACAGCCTATTGGAATATTATTAGTCACCATCAACCAGAACCTCCAAGAAAAATCAAATATGAATTAAGGGAAATTTTATACTAGTATAAAGAACTTACCGTCACCAATGGCCAGTGTCATATCATCTGTGCGGCTCTTTATCAGATCAACAATTCCAGCCTTCTGCAAGGGTGCAACACGACAACACAGCACAACCTTACAGGAAATTGCAAGGTCAAAAAGCTGTTGAACAGAAAAAGGAAATCAGTATCTATTTTCCGTTAAGTCTTATTTAACAGCTCAAATCTGACAAAGTAGAATATTCACCTCCAACAACTCAAACAGAAAAGGAAAGTTTTAGACGTCGAATAAAGGATATATATTCCAAAAAAATAAATCTAACAGGGAAGGATGATTTTACCTCTGACTCCAATTCCTTCTCCAAAATATAAACCAAACTATTCCCATCAATTATGAGTGCCAATGGAATATCAGTTCCTTCTTCGTTTCCTGGATTCCATTTGGGCAAACTCATTGACTTTGAACCATTGGAAATATCAAGTTCACCATGTTCAGCATTGGTTTTATTCCTCAGATTCTGATTCCCTCTACATGAAGATCTCACACCATATTTGGCTATGGCGTCACCCAAAAGATTTCTACATTCCTCCTCTGAAGTGCCATTAATAACAATTTGCTGCATATCTGCACTGAGAAGTTTGCAGGAAAGACCAATTGAGATTGCTGTCTCTTGTTTATCACCGGTAAGAACCCAGACCTTGATTCCAGCTTGCCGTAGGGACTCAATGGCTTCTGGTACACCCTCTTGCAGCTTGTCCTCAATTCCAGTTGCTCCAAGTAGATTTAAATTGCATTCTATAAGAGCTGCTGTTTGACGTAGTTTACTGGCTCTGTCAGTTAACGCAGTGCTTGCCTCTCCATACCTGTTTTGCCACTCCACAAGTTCAGCATCAGAAAGACTTCTAGAGGCAACTACAAGGGTGCGCAAACCTTGTGAAGAATATTCACACAAATGACTCTGAGTTGCATGCAATAAGCTATTGTTGCTCTCACTGCCATTTGCCAAAATGCTAAACATTGATGTATCAGCGCCTTTGACTAGCACCTTTACAACATTGTCAGGAAACCGAATAACAACGGACATTCTCTTTCGCACGCTATCAAACTCATGCAAGCCCAATACGTCCAATCTATATACCAGACATGATAAAGTTACTAAGAAATCTAAATAGGTAACATAAACAGTACAAAACTGAACTAGAATGAGCGTACATAATACTGTTTCATCAATCATGCATTCCAGCATCATTTAAACAAAATATAAAAGTGGTAACCCATCTCAAAGGAAGTCACAATCTACCTGAGTTTCTCACCATTGATGTCAATAACAATATGCCCAGATGTCCGCTCAAAAAGAGTGTATCCATATGCAGAGGCCGCAGAAACTAGAGCTTGTTCATCAGGGGATTCTCCCTGGTAATCAATGCATTCTGCATATTCGTTTAATTCACTTGTTCCACAACCAGAAAATCCACCATCATTAAGTATAGGAATCACAGTATTACAAGCAGCCAATGTAAGAAAAAACTCATGAGCAACTATTCTTTCGTCTTCGTTTGAGTTTTTATGCAACATGTTCATTAGTTTGGGATCAACTGCAATTTCAGATTTGAGTTTCCATCTCTGTTTAGGAATAACATCTGTTGATGCTGCAAAACGTCACAAACAAACAAAACTTTTGATAAGAACTATAATTCATTATACGCTTTCAGATGGTTTTTGTTAAGAACACAAGCAGCTGACACATTCAGGCTGAAAGCAAAATATAATAACTTACTGAAAAGCGTAACAATTTCATCAAATAAGTACGCAAGAAAAGCTAAATTGTACAAAGGAAATAAAACCAGCTGCTAACTCATGAAGCTTCTGCTCTCCTACAATAACTATAGATCTGGCTTTATATATTCACACGGTATTAACACTAGTAGGTCCCCCCCAGGATCAATTAGAAGTAGTTCTGTAGTTGAATAGAAAATGACAATTAAAGAGCACATTTTATATTGGCATCAATTTTCATCAACCCGTCAAGCAAACTAACCATTACCATATACCAAAGAATTCTAGAAGCATAACTTATGCATTTCACAAATTTTACATGAGAAATCAAAACTTTCGCATAATCTCAATCCCTAAATATAAAGAATTTCAGTGACAAGGATTTCAAACTGCGACAACAGCGATACAAGTCACAACAACGGCACTGCACAGCAACATTAAGCAGTCTAAAGTTACATATAATTATCTCAAGGGGAGACCAAATACCTGAACTATTATCAGCAGTAAGCAAGGTGCTCCCATAATTCTTCCCATCTACACTAGCCCTTCGAAATTCCATCTTGTTTTCTGTTAGTGTTCCTGTCTTGTCTGAAAATATATAGCGTATTTGACCCAAATCTTCATTTATATTTAATGATCTACACTGAAACCTTGATCCAGAGCTAGTGCAATACATATCCAAGTCTTCAATCATGAAGTATGACTGCCCCAATCTAACCAACTCCATGGTGATGTAAAGAGATATGGGTATCATTATCTGAAACACTATCACAGAACTCAAAAAGGAGAAAAACGCTTCCATTGGTATCCCATAGTACTTATATTTCTTTCCTTTATCCGGGCCATTGTTAAGGTATGTTTTTCTGTAGTAAGGCAAGGTATCAAGCTGGTTCTTGTGGCGTACCAGCCAAAGACACATCCCAATGGCCACAACCAAACACATGATACAAAGAAAAATCGACAACCACAGGGTTTCTCTATTCATATAACCTTCCAGTCTGCTTCTCTTGGAAGGAGAAGCCGCACTGTTCAGCATGGCTTTTGTTTCCTGTCCAGCATAAACCACAACACCAATTATCCAATCTGTGTTCTTCAGTTGGCAACCTCGTAGGACAATGTTTGACTGGCTAAGAGAAAACTTAATTCCATTGAACTCCATATTAGCTGTGAACTCATAAATATTCCGGTTCGGCTGCTCACATCTAATAATCCCAGAAACATCACAAACCTCCGACGATACCGCAGAAGCTGTTTCCTGCTTGGCATACCTCGTCTTCAAATTCGACTCTCCATCCAAATTCATTGTCTGAATATAGGCAAGCCCACTTGGATCACTCGTCCCCAACAAGACCATATCAGCAGGAATGGTCTCATCAGCAAAAATCTTAACAACCTCACCGGCCTCAATCTTTTTCCAAACCTTCGACCGAAAATCACCAGACTGAAGAACCAAAGACTCACGATTATTCTCATTGTTATCCGACCTATGTCTTCTCCAATCCTCATATCCATCCTTAATAGCAGTAACTAAAAGAACAAACAAAAGCGGAAAAAGGGATACCGTCCTCCCAAACACAGCTAACGGAGGAAGCTGATTTAGTGCAGCAATAGCAAGGAAGTACAAATATGCTACCCTATGAAACTGAATAAATAAATTCTTTGGCAAGAAAGTGATAAAAGTGTATCTACTAGTCCGAATCTCGTTCCCGGTAAACTCATACTTATCATTAGTTTTCTTAGGATCATTTATATAAATCAACCTAGCACTATCTTCATGTAAAATTTGGTCATCAAACTGCACACTTTTATGACGAATCCTACGCGATGAAGGTGTTGGTGCTGCTGATGGTGTTGTTGAAATTTCAAAGGGCACAGTATTAACATCATGCAGTTCCATTGCACCCCACGATCGCAGGCGTCCCTGTTCCCGCGTGGGGCATTCCAAAGGAAACTGCGAATCAGGAGTTTGAAACTCTGTTATAGAAGCTGGTGCAGTGGAAATGCTGCTACTGTTACTGTTGTTGTTGAATGCTGAGTGGAAGCTGCAATCTTTCGCCAACACAACTTCCCTGTGGTTGGAGGTTGGAGGAGATTCGACGGCCTCACGGGATCCGGATCTCCGGTGGCGGTGATGAATGACAGGAGGAACAAGATCTGGTTCGGAAAGTAGTGGTTGATCAGAACTCATATATAATTCTCCATTCACATTTAGTGGAGAATCGCGTTTGCGAATATATTCACGGCGAGAATAATCGATTAATTGATTATTTAATTAATGATTCTTCCCTGAAAATGATGAAATCGAAGGAAATTTTAATTGAAATAAAAAGCGGATAAGGAATCATGGATCAATTTGATTTCATTTTTTGAACCCTAATGTATGGTTGTAATAATGTTAAAAATAGA
Source organism: Medicago truncatula (assembly GCF_003473485.1). Classification (NCBI taxonomy): domain Eukaryota; kingdom Viridiplantae; phylum Streptophyta; class Magnoliopsida; order Fabales; family Fabaceae; genus Medicago; species Medicago truncatula. Next base: position 34,153,248 of record NC_053048.1, read on the forward strand.
TAAACATGCATAGATATAAAATTTGAGGATTAATCTGAAAAATTGAGATGAGAGAAGAAGAAAAGGATGAACCTGAAAGATTGAGAATGTGGAGAGAGAGAGAGAGAGAGAGAAAGAGGAGAGAGAAGGAATCAGGTGCTGTGTTGTGTTGAGAGAGAGAGTAATGGTGAACCACCAATCAATCCAATCCTTTTCGTTACGTTGCTTTTTTCCTTCTTCACACTTCTCTCTCTTCTTTCTTCTTCCTTTCTAAAGGCCATCACCTAACAAACTAATGCCATTACTCACTCTTCCATTTCTTTTTACCTTTTTTATTTTTTTATTTTAAATTATTTAATTTATATACACCGTCAATGTAAAATATCGTTAAGTAGACATTCAGTCAAACTATTGTAGGTATACATTTTTAAATAAGTTTCTAAAGTTATCTAAACATCATTCAATTATATGTTGGGCTTCGGTCCTCCCGTTCATAAAATAAATAAATTATATGTTTGTGTAAAAAGTTTTACATTGCTAATTTATTTATTGACTATAGACCTTCATCCATGAATTCACATGTGTCGACACCCCACAACAAAATGGTCTCGCAAAAAGAAAAATCATGATTTATTTGAAGTTGCTCAAGTTAGTCTCTTTCAAATGTTTGTCCCAACACATTGGGGTGAAGCAGTTTTCATTGCAACTTATCTAATTAATTGTTTGTCATCTCGTGTTATAGATAAAGTTAGTCATGTCTAGCTTTTGATCCGACAATTCCCTTTTGTTCCTATTTTGTAGAACAGTGAGTCTCATGTATTTGGTTGTGTTGCTTTTGTTTATATTCATCAGCAACACCAAACTAAGTTGGATTCTTACGTGTCTTTATGGGCTATCTTCCGTACAAATGTTATCATCCTCCTAGTCGTAAGTACTTTGTTTCACAGGATGTCACTTTTCATAAAATAAAATAAAAAAGTGTCTTACTTCACTCGTACTCACCCTCATGTGGAGAATATAAATGAAAATGACTCCGAGTTTGAGTTTTTTTTATCATGTGTCACAACTTCCATGAAACACAAGTCTCAGTTCCTAATCCTCATAATTCCTAGTTTATTCCTAGTCCTACTCCCGAGTCTACTCACAGTTCTGGTATGTAGTCTACTCCTAGTTTTAATCCTGAGTCTATCTTTATTTTGGTTCCTTCGTTGTCTCTAGTTTTGTAGGAACCAACACATTCAGCGTCAATTATAATGTATCAAATAAGAAATAAACATGAACTGCTCCAAAAACAACTGCAGTTGCCTGAACCGGAGGTATGTACTGGAAAGGACTCCTCTATTCGCGATTCTTAAATTTATGATACTTGTGATACTGTTCTAGTTGATTTGCCCATTGCTTTGAGAAAGAATAAAGTATCATGTCTCTTTATATATAGACATCTTATTTCTAAATATATCTCCACTAAACATCTTTCAGCACATTATCAGATTCTTATTGTAACTATTGGTTCTGTGAGAATTCCATCATGTGTTGAAAAAGCGTTGAAATATAGAAATTGGGTTGAACTACAAATGAGGAAATTATTGCACTTGAGAAAAATGATAGTCGAGAGATTGTTAGGAGGAAAAGAAATAAGACACTAGTTGGATGCAAATAGATCTATTGTAAAACACAAATCAGATGGAACTCTTGATCGCTACAAGGCAAGACTTGTGGTGAAAAGTTATACCCATATATATGGCATTGATTATGAGGAGACATTTACACATGTGGCTAAGATGAATATTGTACAGATCTTTTTATCTCTCGTTGATTAACTTGGATAGGAATTGCAACAGTTTGATGTTAAAAAGGTGTTCTTGCATGGAGACTTAGAAAAGGAGGTATATATAGAGATTCTGCCTGGATTTAGTCTCACAAATGGAGCCAACAAGGAGTGTCGATCGAAGAAGGCCTTATATGAACTAAATCAGTCCCCTTGGACATGGTCTGGAAGATTCACAAAGGCAATGGTGTGCTTAGGCTACAAGCAAAGCCAAATATATCACACTTTGTTTTTCAAAGATTCACAAGGGGAAAAACTGATTGTACTTATTGTTTATGTTGATGATATTATTGTTATAGGAGACGGTTTAACTGAGAGACAATTGCTCAAAAAGAAATTGTCGGCGGAGTTTGAGATAAAAGACTTTAGACAGCTCAAATATTTCTTGGGATTTGAGGTTGCCTACTCATAACAAGGTATTATTACCTTTCAAAGAAAGTATCTAGATCTTTTTTTTTTGCAGGAAACAGACAAACTTGGATGTAAACCTGCAAGTGTCTCCATTGAGTAAAATTACAGGATAAGTTTCGAGGAGGAAAGCGCCAAAGTTGACAAGGGTCGGTATTAGAGATTAGTGGAAAAGTTGATTTTTTGAAACACATTAGGCCAAATTTGGTATATGCAGCAGTAAAAGAGGTGGAAGTCTAACTATGAAGGCTTACACCAATGCTGATTATGCAGGTTTATTGAGTGATATAAGGTCTCCTTCATGCTATTGTACTATCTTTTGTGGGAACCTTGTTGCTTTGAGGAGCAAGAAGCAGAGTGTGGTTGCTTGATCAAACGTTGAATCAAAATTCAGAGCTTTGTCATTGGAAATTTATGAACTATTGTTAATGAAACAAGTCTCATAAGATTTGAAGATAGAATGTGATGGCCCTATGAAGTTGTTTTGTGACTACAAATCATCCATTAATATTGCACATAATCTTGTTCAGAATGAAAGGACAAAACACATTGAGATTGACCGGCATTTCATCAAAGATAAGTTGGATAATGGATAGATAACTACAACCTACATTCCTTATAGGCATCAGTTGACAAATGTGTTAACAAAGGACTTAACAAACAAAAAAAGAAGTTGGACAATGGATGTATAACTATAACCTTTATTGGAGTGGGAACTAGAACAAGTTCAAATGCTGGAATTTTATTAGGCAGCTCATGTTCATAGGTTGGTACAACCGATTCATAATGATGACTTCCTAATAATGTTAGATGATATCATATGAGAAATGGTTATGAATTGCTGCAGTAAGCTAAAATCCATTCATTTTTGTTTGTATCTGAACCGAAAGCATAATGGTTAACTGAAAAGCTTCAATTCCTCCAAAAATGTTTTTGTGTGTGTGGAACTCTTGCACGACAAACACTACAAGCACACCACACTCTAGCTCATCGCGGAGTAATTCTCATTAATCAAGGTATGTCATACATTTTTTTCTTCAAAGAACCTGAAACATGTGGCCATCTCTTGTTCACTGGCTTCCCACATTTGGAATACTATTTTTGATTGGCTAAGTTAAACATATGTATTACACATAGATTGTGTTGGTAACTTTTATACGGTGCCTGCTACTTAGAGGAAAGAAGATGAGACACACTTTGTTCTTAATTTGGTATGCAATCATGAGGACCTTTTGAATGACTTACTTCCTGTTTGCTTTAGCAGTTCGCATGTCCTTTCAGCGATGAAAAATCATGTTGTCGCAGAAGCTTGCTTTTGGAGCTTCTTTAAATCGCGGTGAAAAAGGTCATAATCGTGTGTTTGGCAATGGAAAAGCGCAACCAAACATGCAGTTTGATTGGTGAATTTGTCCATTATCGTGTATTGAAAGTGTATAAACTTATTTTGTAATAGATTTTGAGTACCACTTTTATTCATATTAATATATTTTGCTTATAAACTAATTACAGATTTTTTTATTTTATCCCTCTATTTTTAAATTATGCCCTCAGCGACTTCCAGTTGTATATACGTCGTTACTTTTTCAAGTGGCATATAAAATGAACTTATTAACTAATATGTTTTAAAAGAGTTTGATCTTATCATGTATTGTTTAAACCAAGACCGTTGTATCAGAAAAATCTTATTTATTTGCATACGAGTTTTTACTTTTGTTGTAATAGAATTGATGTAATTTGTTTGTATGATTTTAGCTCAACTGATAGAAAGATTTATATATATATATATATATATATATATATATATATATATATATATATATATAAGATCAATTTATAGTCGATTTATACCCTATCATTTTTACAACCTATCACTTTTTCATTTAAAAAGATCAATTTATAGTCACTAGATTAATTAAAAAAAGAGAAATGATATTTATACAATTATTTTTGACAACTTTTTCTCTCATATTTACGTTATATTTTACATTCTCTCTCATTTATTTTGGTTTTGGTGTCAATACTTCTTTTTCTTTGTAAAATTATGGTTGTCCTAAATGTTGTCAATAAAATGGTTGTTCAAATAACAAACTCTTATAAAAAAAAAACTATAATCTAATATATTTGGTAAATTCTTTTTAGAGAGCTGTTTTTGATAATTAAGTAAAGGACAATTTAAGCAAGTTTCCTGGTTATAAAAAAGATAGGAAAATTGTCCAGTGAGCTTAACTCACTTGGAAAAAAAAAAGGAAAACTGATGTAGAATTTTCAAAGTGTTCCAAAATTGTTTTTAAAGAGTTCGATTTGTGTCATGCACGCGAAAGTAAGTATTCCTCCCAGGGTGAAATGATTTCACTGGCATGCTTGCTAGAACCGTAACCGTAGGCCCACTCGAATCGAGCTTCAAAACAAATGTGTCAATGGTTCTCCTCTTTCAAATTGAATGCTTGACAGAACTTAAACAAATGTGTGATTCATTTTCTTGCAAAGTTTTGATTATTAACGAAATACATTGAATTCTAAAATAGGCATGAAAGCTTCATAGCTGCCAAACATAATGCAGATAAAAAACACCGAAACATCAACATCAGTATGGACCACTTTCATTCATTCTTAAGATGTTATAATTAATAATTATTTAAAAAAGTACAAATTTCAAATTCAACAGGGAAAGAAAAGCCATAACGAGAAAATTATGTATAGTAGAAAAACTTCCCCAAAACGGTAATTTCTTAATCTTAATTTTCAGATTTTGTGTGTTTAGTAGTATTTGTCTGTGAACAAGCTGAACCAGGACTCTGAAGCACTTCAGATTCATCTTTAACAGATTCCGATTCTGATTCCGATTCCGATTCCGGCATAGTTTCTTCTGTTTTCACCTTCTCAATAACAAAAACAAAGGTACATTTCTCAATTCACAATCTCAAATCTCAATTAATCAAATAATTAACATGAAAATGCTTCAAAATTTGAGAAATTAGCACATAATAGCATACCTCCGATGTAGATGGTGTGGCTTCGTTGATAATCTTTTCATGTTCTTTCTCTCTAAGCGTTCGAATCGGAGAAACTCTCTGTTACAATCGAAAAGGTGAAAATCAAAATTAGAAACAAAACGAAACTGAATGGTGAAAATCTGAGATGTTAGTTAAACTTTTGCGCACCATGCATCGATATTTGAGTTCCTTCAAACGGAACAATCGATCGACTTGAATTTCGAGATTCTTCTGAATCTCGCTTTTCTCTTCCATCTCCTTCATCTTCGCGTCAAGCAATGCTTCTCTCTCTTTCAGCATTTTCTCTGTCTTTTCTTTGTCTGCTCTTAGTCTCTCTAGCTTCTTCTTCATAGCGCTCAGCTCCTCCGCAAGCGACGTCTCCAGTGGAGGAGTCACGGTGGCGGTGATGGGACAGTTTTCCTTCTTGATCGGTGTGATTTCAAAACAGGATTGATCAAGCTTGGGTTTGGGCTTTGTGGAAAGGTGGATAGTGAGATCAGCGGGAGTGTTTATGGGCTGAAGTGGTGTCCGGCCAGAGCGTGGCCGGACTTTCGGTGTTCCGGTCGTGGGTGTTTGCATAAGCTGTGCCATGTTTAGTTTGGTGTCGTTTAGAAATGAGAAGCGAGAGAATTTGAGAATGGTGAATAAAAAGGTGGTGTGGAAGGTGATGATGTGAGTTTTGAATTTGAAACTAGACAGGCGCTAACGGCTAGTGCTTTTTTGTTTATACAGTTTTTTTGACTTATTAGGCTAATGATTTTTGTGCTTTATAAAATTCCGCATTGGATTCTTGGACGGTTTTTTTTTTTCTTCATTATTTTATTTATATAAATTAGATTAGATTATTAGCTAACATAACTTTAATTAATCCATATTTTGTGTATACTTATTGACAGTGTGTATAAACCTTAAAACAAAGAGAGAAAGAGATTAGTGATGATGTGCTAGGATGAGAGAAATAAAGAGAAAATCAATGGTGTTTGTTTATCAATATTGTTGCTATTATGATATACCACACTTTAATCTAGATTATTTGATTAAGATTGAACGGTTAATTATTTTAGATTTAGAAACAATTACAATTCAAAGTAGAAATCTAAACCATCTAATAGTTGATTGCATGTTGTCAAACTAAACCCAATCCACATCCTAATTGTGAATGCAATAGACTAAACAAATCACATTACAATCCAATTGATCACCGTGACATTTGATATTTAGTTTGTGTATGAACTAAAAAAAGGACCGACAATGATGCTGTTAGGGGCTCCCTCCCGCTCTTTTTTTTCTTGGGAGAGTTCCTACTACGGTCTACATCAATGAATAAATTATTTCCCTTTAGGTTGGTCTTTCTCTTTTATAGTGACTTTTTTCCCCGCCTCTTTGAGAGCTCTTTTGCTCAATATTGCTTTATTTAGGTTTTGATTTGATTTTTTTGAAAGTAGGTTTTGATTTGATGTGAAGTGTATTTGCCGTTTGTATTACTCCTATCTTAACACCCTGTGTAACTGTCGTTGGACATTATCTAATTCATTAACTAACCTTTGAATAAAAAATTGTTTATAAGAATTGACACACTACAGAATTTCATCAAATTCCACATTGTTACTCCATAAAGAAGCATATATTTATAAAAATAAATACACAAATACCACCCATCTCAAACTATGGGAAATTTTATATTACAAAATACATACCCAACATTTATTCATCATGGAATAGGCGATACAAGTAAAGGATATTTTTATATATATATAAAAAAATAAATAAAGGTAAAGGACATTAGTAAAATAAATTAAAAAAACTAATCTAAATAGAATAAACTATAAACTATACAAAATAAAGCTTTCTTCAAAAACAAAAGAAAAGATTACTATCATTTCAATAAAATGTATTTTCTGTGAAATTTATGAGCAGGGAACCGTTCTGTTTTTTCTCAAAAGAAATTGAGGACTCCATTGCCATAGTTTTAGGAGTATAGAGGCAGAAAACCACAAGATTAGAGGTAATCCATGGGAAGCTCCCAGTTATCTTCATTATTATCCCACTCTCTTGGATTGGGTTTCTTTCTTCCAAAACCTTTCCTTCTCCTTGAAACACGACCATATGTTGCAGATTGTTCATATTCATAATCTTCGACATCATCCGCCGAGATTCCCACATTCTGGTTGCCCAAAAAGCCCTGGTGAAGGAAATTAGGAAGTTTTATGATCAGATAGACAATAAATGAGTTGTTACCAAAACGCTAAAAGGATGCCTGGAATTATTTATCTATTTGTAATGGGAAACCGCACTGCTCAGCAAGTTTTCCCCGCTGAATTCCAAATCATATTCCAGAATGAATAGGGAAAAGAATGATTCTAGAAAGATGGTGTCAACTATTTCAGATGAAAATGAACAAATCCGACCAGGAATATAATTAGACGACTAAATAAAAATATGGAGTTCGTATGCCATAAGCAGGGGAAATGAAAATAAGGTATCCTATATTTCCATGCATAAACACTATTAAAAAGCATGATCTTATGTTGTTATATTTGTGTATCTATCATGACAATTGGAAATAATGGGTGTGAAATAATGTATAACTAGTCATTTCAGCCAATTTTAGCTTATTTGATTAATTTATTAGCTTGCTTGACAAAAGTAGAGGTAAGTAGTGCGAACATGTTCTTTTATATACGAAATTATAGCTTATATAAATCAACCAAAATATAAGAAACTTTAGCCTATATAAATCAACTAAAATATAAAGCTTATATAAATCAACTAAAACATTAAAAAAAAGTATAAGCATGTTCTTTTATATCATTTCCCAGTTAATCTTACGAAACACTTCTTATTCAATACGCTATTTTAACACTGTCTAGCTTTTAGCTAAAAATGATTCAACTAGCTTATCAGCTGCTTTTTACCTGGGCAACCTAATCTGGAGAGAGGAATTCATAGACAAAAAATTTCAGCAGCTAAAAAAATAATAGAAGCAACCGACCAAGAAAACCTGTCACTTGGCAGTTTTACTTTTGAACTAAATTTACCTTGGAAAGCCTTTGTATTCGTAAAGCTGCAGCTTCATGTACAACAACAGCATCAGACACTACTTCAAGTACATCCTCAACCATCAAAGAGTAGGTACTCACCTAAAATAATTAAATAGAAAAAAATATTGAAGAATGAAGGTAGCAAGTTGTGAATTACTTCAAATTTGTTTTTTATCCATGAAACAAATATATTCTGCAAGTCATACAACAGCCCCTAGTTTTTTTCAGCTGCAACTACAACTGCAGGTTTTGTGTGAACAGGTATACATATTTAATATTTTTAACCCCAAAATTTGAAATGCTGGCTGAGGGATGGCCAAAAGAATGCCCACTGTGATGCCATAAAATATAACAGTGACGCATCGCATACACATTGTCTTTTTTTTGGTATGTCACATTTTGTCATTTTAACAAACAGTGAGTTAACACGGATGAATTGAATTCAGGCCACTTTTGATTATAAAGGACCAAATTGCAAAATTTCACCCACAAGGGACTAAATGGAAAGCGAGGCCAAAACAGGAATTTCGCCTAATTTCTATTAGCTAGCTTTTGTTGAGTGAGATTTAGCCGTGGTAAGAATTTCCATTTATTAAAGGGTCATATTATAATTGTACTATTTTTTGAGAGATCTCCCATTTCCTCCTTTCTTCCAATAATGCATGAGTCGGATACATATTTCCAATTACATTGACAAAACTTGCATGCAATATGTATTAACTAATGACCTTGCAAAGAAGCAACCACTTACCAAACTTGATGGAATGATGGATAATCCAAATGAGTCTATCTCAAGTTCTTCAACAGCACCTGAATTGATGCTGAAATTGTATCCACGCACCTAAGAGTTAAGATTTTCATAATTATATGATTAGATTATAGATAAATAAACCAGTAAATATATGTACACAACATGGTGCAAGAAACAAATATTCACCTTTCCGATATTTCGTAGAGAGGGTGTTACAACTCTGTATCCAACCTAGCAAATGCAAACAAATTAAGAAATCTAGTAATTTCTATAAACTTGAGAGAAGTGGTAATGAAGCCAAGGTTGACACCCAAAAAATCCACGGAATTACTTCCTATGATGATTAATTGAAAAGAGTGAAAGAAATGGTTGCTATTTAAAATCATATAAAGTACTGGAAATCTGGATAAAAGTGAGGAAAATCGTAATTTCTACTAGTGACCACTTTCCGATTTTCATATGGATAAAATTTAACTGGTCACAACTAGTCGTGTATCTTAACCAGAAATAAGATGCCTTCAGTTTACTAAGTACTTGAATCAACTATCATTTACAACATGACTATTTGCAATAATGACTCGCTAAAATCTGGAAATGGTTCCACCAACATTTCTTTTGTTTGTAATATACGTACTGGTTTCAAGCTACTTAGCCAATGACCAACAAATACTTCTTGTATAAATTTGTAACAATTTACTGCAACTTTGGTTAATAATATTGTTTTTAACCTCCCTCCACGTGCCCCTCTCTGGCTCTCTCCACAGTAATGCTATACCTTACAGCATTAAGACTGAGACTGTGTACTTGCTAAAGTCCATATGCCAGTTTAATTGCTCAATGACTTCCCTCTTCACCAAGAAAAAAAATCATAATTTCAAGCTACCTAACAAGTCAAATGAAAAATTCATTCAAGTTTCCAAGTGTAGGGAAGCACTCTAATTCCTGATAGGATACTGACTTAGGCCCTAAACCCAACATTTGGACAGCACAAAGAAGTTAGAGGGTGAAAGTCAGTTATTAGTTAGTTAGTTGTGTTATGTTGTAAGGAGCCTTGTCACGTGAATAATGGTTATATAGAAAGGTAGTGTCATGAGGAGGTTATCATACTTTTGGCATTCAGTTTTACAGTTTTGACTAGGCAGAGGGTGTTCACCTTCTGTAGGAGCTTTCCTCTTTGGGCTTATAGGGGGGGAACTCTTGTGATCAATGATCATTCTCATTTAGTAAATAATACACCCATTTTATATCATTCTGTTCTTGGGTTTCTAGAAACTCCGCTATCCACTCCTAGTGTTTTCTATAAAATAAAATCCTATGCTGCCACAGGAATAGGATAACTAATGTGAGAAAGTGAGAGTATATTGAACACATTCAAATAAGATTTTAACATATGGACTTAAATATTTACTTCCTCGTGAAATCCATAAATAAACAACAAACAGCATCAGATCATGTTACGGATGCTGGTCCAACCAGGTGCCAAGTGTTATAGCTATAAGTATCCGAAAAGGAATTACTGTTATGCCACCTTCTTTGTTACTTTATTTGTCACTGGTTTTTCTAGAGGTTACTTTTTTCTAGTTTAAAGGGAAACAGTTGTAATTGTTCAATCAAGGCAAGGTTAAATTTTGCTCTCACATTCCTACAGAGGGCAACTAGGTTCTATAAAACTCCTACCATGGTGGGGTCCAGAAAAGAGTTGAACCCACTGCAGATCACACTCCTACTGGGGAACAAAATAATATTGTTGAGTATCAGGGTCTTATTATAGATATCTTAGGGTTCTCTCTACCCCAAACAAGTCTATCTAATTCTATTCAAGCAAAAATGCGAAGGTAGGAAAACAAAGCATTTAGACATTTTCTTTGAGAGTGATTAAGATATTGCATTGCCTGTGACATTATCCATTAGAATAGTACAGTTGCAGATCATATCGGATGTTATGTTCACATAATTTACAAACCATGGGAAGAAAATATGTGGATATAAGCCTTGATACTTTGAACAATATTAAGTTTCGGCTTAAATATGCTTTTCATCCCTGCAATTATAGGCCGCTTGATTTTTCATCCCTGAGCTTACTAATCCTCCTATTTTGCCCCTGTAATTACTAATCATTTGAAAGTTCGTCCCTCTTCCCGGATAATCACTGCCACGTCATCAAATTAGCAAAATGGCATGGGAATTGACAAAAATACCCCTGGCTTATTTTTAAAAATTTAAAAATCTGAAAATAATTTTAAAAAATAAAAAAAATTTAAAAAAATATAATTTTTTGAAATATGAAAAAAATATAAAATTATATAATTTTTTAAAATCTGAATATATAATTTCAAAAATTATTAAAAAATCTGATTTTTTTAAAAATCATAATAATAATTTCGAAAAAATTTACGATTATATAATTTTAAAAAATATATTTTTTGAAATATGAAAAAAAAATGGAAAATTATATATTTTTTTTAAAATCAGAATATATAATTTCGAAAATTATTAAAAAATCTGATTTTTTTTAAAAATCAGAATATTAATTTCGAAAAAATCTGATTATATATTTTTTAAAATTATGTGAAAAATTATTTCATTTTTTTTCGAAAAAGTTATTTTCAAAATATTTTTAGAATTTTTTTATTTTTTAAAATTATTTTCAGATTTTTTAATTTATAAAAACAATTTTCAGAATTTTAAAAATAAGCCATGGGTATTTTTGTCAATTCCCATGCCATTTTGCTAATTTGATGACGTGGTAGTGATTATCCAGGAAGAGGGACGAACTTTCAAATGATTAGTAATTACAGGGGCAAAATGGAAGGATTAGTAAGGTCAGGGATGAAAAATCAAACGGCCTATAATTACAGGGATGAAAAACATATTTAAGCCTTAAGTTTCTTTCTAAGGCATGATGTCAGTCTTGCATAAAACATGACTATCTTACTTTGTTTCAGCAAAAAATCAAAGTTTTGAACATAATATTAAAGATGTCTTTCTATCCCTGTTCGGGCAAACTATATGAATGAACTCCTCCAATAAATCATATAAAAAAGTTAATTCACAAGAAACAGTAAATCATACCAGAGTCTCCAATCCAATCATATTATATTCGTTGTCTATAACACTTTCATCCGGAACAAGGACAACATCCCCAACCTAACAAAGGAACATGCAAAAAACTCAAGAAGTTACTTCCTGTCAAACCATTTTATTACTACGAGTTCCATGCAACCACAAGAGTAAGTTTGTTTGGATTAGCACTTGTGAGATTCCCTTCCAAAAAAAAAAAAAAAGCACTTGTGAGATTGTTTGTGAGAGCTTATAGCAATAACTTACGATATGTCTATAAACTGTTTTGGGTTTATTTCCATAAGCTATCCATGATAGCTTATGAAAATAACTTATAGCTTATATGGAAACAGTTTGACTTCGTTTTATCCTTTGTTATAGAAATAGCTTATACATAAACACTTATATAATAAACATTTATGCTATAAGCACCTAATTAAGTTGTTTATCCAAACAGTGTCAAGCCAAGTTGCAAATTTTCCATCAGAAGTAGAACATAATGCATTGGAAATTTCAAGCAAAACAATTTTCAACCCTCCTCCCACAACAAAAAGCACACACCTATAATTAACATTAACATGTTTCTGACCTAAGTGATTATCCTTGGTATCATTGCAGTCAAAAGAACTCCCAAAAAGTATTATAAACTGAAGCAAGCATGTAGACATTATCGGTCTTAATTTAGTAAAAAAAAACTAGTCTTTCCTAATTCCAAACTTGTTATACCTGACTGATATCCTCAAGAAAGAATTTTTCTGAATCCCCAGAAAGCAAGTTTGATCTCACCTCTACAAACAAGACCATCCACTGAAATTGAAATTCAACCAATCATAAAAACAAACAAAACAATCCAAATAAATTCCAAAAAACAAAACTTTAACAAACAAAGAAAGAAAGTGCTGTTATCTTACAGAGGTAGTGTCCACCCAAAGCTGTGAGACAAATCCCAAACTAAGAGCAGATTGAATACTAATCACCTGCTTCGCCAACAAATTCGACCTTCTAATCACTTGTTTACCTCTTCTTAATCTCAAATTACCACCAAATTTCTCAACTTTGTCATTTATTCTCAAATCAACCCCATCCCTATCTTCATCTCCATCACCCTGAACTCGAATCAATTCATCTTCTCCCAATTCAGTCCCACTATTTCCACTTCCCTTATCATCATTTTCATCTATTTCAAAAAATGGGATAGACCCATCAGTTTCATTGGACAAACCCTCCAACTCTAACCCGAAATTGTTCTCCTTTGAGTCCTCAAATTGAAGTTCGTCGTAAAAGCTATGACCCCTTGATGGTGGACCCTGCTTTCCATTGGACCTCGAGCTCAAAGCTGAGGAAACACTGTTGTTGCCACTGGTTTTGGAGAGTTTGGGAGAAAAGGGGGAAAAGGAAATTGAGCTGAATTGGGTTCTGGTTGATGATGAAGTTGGGTGTGAATTGAGAAAGGGGAACAATGGAGACTCTGTAGCTGAAATGGAAAGTGGGTTTATAGCGAGAAAATCAGTCATGGTGAGGAAGAGCACAACACCAGGTGGTGCAGAGGTAGATTACTATCTTGCTGCATGAAACTCTACTGCGTGATAATTAAGTGACTTTGGAGCTTAAAAATGCAATGGGATTTTTTTCCTCAGAAATAAGAAATTATATCAATTTTTCATAAAATCAATTTCACAAATTAAGAAATGTAATTATATTTTATTTTATGAAAAATATCATTATGAATTGAGAGAATTGAAAAAATTTAAGTAATCAATAGTAAACGACCACAACGAAAAAATAAGCACTGATGATTAATTGATAAGATGACATATAATTTGAGACAATCAAATGATATATAATTTGGGATGAAAATATTGATTTCATTAAAGAATGTCTATCAATAAATTGGCAAATAATTATTTTGATCTTGAATGTGTAACAAATAGACACAATAGTAATCATTCGATGTATCAAATAGTCACTAATTATGAAGTGCGTTAATCAAAGATACTTATTGATGTTAAAATTCTCTATTAATAATTTGTCATCAATCCTTCATTATGCTCGTTGTCGTATTAATCCCTATAAGTATTTATTCATTGTCATATCAATATCTTTACAAGAAAAGAGTTATTATGCGTAATAAAAAATTATTTTAATGTCACATACTGTTTTAATTAACAAAATGCAAAATCAAATATTATTTTGAATTTTCAATATAGTGAGGGATTATGATGGCTACTCCTTGCACATTTATAGAATAATATGACTATTTGTCACCAATAAATAAAAAATACAATGGATTGAAGTATCTTCAATCCGTATGCAATATGATTATGAAGAATATGTTTACTTAAATAATAAACAGTTTGTTTGGTTCCGCGCTTAGCATGCAAAAAATTTAAACGATAAAAAATATACATTAAAATTAATACAGTTCATGATAATAGATTTGACATAGACGATAAATTGTTGATAATTGCTCGGTTCTCAATATAATTTTTTTTAAACAAACCTTAATGGAATATATTAACACCAACAAGGTGGTCTCTTTAGCACAAAGGCGTACCAAAAAAGACCACTAAAGCTTACAATAAGTCAGTCGCAACAAGAGACAAAAATGGGACTTATCAGTCACTAAAGCTAAAGCTTATAATCGGATTTTTTTTATTTTTTAAAATTATTTCAGATTTTTTAATTTAAAAAATAATTTTCAGAATTTTAAAAATGTTTTTAAAAATTTAATATTATGTGGCATGTCACGCCAACGCCATGTTGCACAGTCAGCAACTGCCACGTGGCAAATAACATGCCAAGTCAGATCTGAAGTGCAGTCAGGGACCTTTTTCAAACAATTTTTTTTTTGCAAGGACGTTTTTCAATTTTTTTTTTGCAGGGATGAAAATCAAAACGCGCCCAAATGACGGGGACGAAAGCATATTTAAGCCTTAATATTAATTTGATTTTGATTAAAAATTACAGATATAAATAATATACATTTTGCACTTTCATATTTTTATTGGTGTAAACCGAGTATCCTCTGCACGGAGATTAATCCCTCAAGCATCGTGAGACCCAAATCGATGGAAAGCTCTCCCCAAGAGTTTTAACGCTGCTGCATGCCCATGGCTGGATTTAAACTCAGGACCTTGGTTAAGCTAGAAGAGACTTGTGTCATCTCATCTAAACCTTTGTTACACTTTTTTTTAAAGATAAAGAATTTTTTTTTGACATATACCCATATCGTGTTTGACTGTTGTAACAAAAAAAAATATTGTGTTTGATTGTTTGTTACATTATATTTTGTGTGGCAATAAAAAAATAAATATTGTGTTTGTGACACTTTTTTTAATATTTGAATTTACTTTCATCCATTATCTTTTTTAAACGATAAGAAAAAATCGGACACATACATTTTGTTTTAATATTTGAATTTAATCTTATCTATTTGTTACATGTGCGGTTGTATTGAAAGTTAAGAGTAATTTTGCAAAGAGAAAAAATCAACCTAAAAGAGCCAAAGAAATTATTTTCCTTACATATAGTATAGACATCGTTTGTAATTTACCCACAAATTTATATAAAATATTATTGATAATCCACATATTTTAAAAAACGGAAATATAGATACAATAGATAATAGATAATACAAATTCCTTAATTTCAATATTAAAAAACAAAATTCTTTACCACCAAAAAAAAAAAAACAAAATTCTTTAATTTTCCGTCCAACATTTTATTTTCGGTTAATATATGTTTATTCCTCTGTAATATTGGCGATTTTCGGTTTACTCCCTTGTAAAAAAATTGTTTAGATTTCAACCATGTAATTTGAAGATTTTTGATTTTGGATCTTCATGAATTTTGACTGTACAAAATTGGTGATATGGCAAAGAGAGAAACTAAAATATCGATGATATGATTGATAGGGGTAAACTGAAATTCTCTCAAATTATAGAGGGTAAAAGTATCTTAAATTTTTTAATTTAATGCCATGAAGATCCAAAATAAAAAAAATCTTCAAATTATCGCGTTGAAATCTAAACAATTTTTTTTACAAAAGGTTAACCGGAAATCACAACATATATTAACCCTTTTATTTTTGACGGAATTTTGATCCACATTTATTTAGTCAATCATTTGTGTCAATATTCTCCCCTCTATTTATGTAAACAAAATCCAAAGTACACCACACTAACCATCCAGTTAGCAAAAGAAAAAACAAAGAGCATATTCGCATCCTCAATTCGAAAGTGAAGGAGAGTCCACGAAATCAAGTGGAACCAACTCACACCCCATTCATATCACGCCACGTATCACAAAAAAAGATAACCATCAAAATAGAACAGAACATGTTTTACTTTATTTATTAAGTGGCGACGCGATTTCTTTTCCCACAAAACCACATTCCTTAAAATACTCGAAGCGTTCTCTTCCCCGCAACCTTCCCTGGTAACATCGCAACCCCTCTTTCTTCTAAATTTTATTTTTTTCATTGCCCTTATATCAGTCAAAGTTTCGATTTTTATTCTCAGCACGTAGGTTAGTTTCTTTAATTTCAATTGGGTTTCTCTCAATTTTCTGTTTTGTTTGATTATTTATTTATTGTTTCAGGATAACAAACAAGTTTTTGTGTTTTCCGATCTGAAATTCTGTTTTTTTTTTTTGTATTTGATCTGTGATATTGTTGTTTTATTATTGTTTTTGATTCCTTTATTGTCAAAGTAACTTTTTTTAACTGTTTTATTAAGAACTAAAATTTGAATGAATTATGAATCTCTGTTGGTGGTTTGTTTTCTTCATGGTAATCATGTATGTGATTGGTGGTTTCATGATTGAATTGCAAATGCAACCCTAGTACCCAATTTGTTGTAGTTTTGTGAACTAAATTCACCAACAAAAAATAGATTTGATGATTAAATAGACTACCTATAAACAGATTTGAGGACGTGTTTGCAATTTCAATATGTGCAGCGTCTCACATATTCATGAACCAAAATGGTTATCTACTAAATATCTGTTTTTTGGTAGTCTATTTAATCCTCGAATATATTTTTTGTTGGTTAATCTAGTTTGCCAAACTAATAACATATTAGGTATTAGGGATGTGTTTGCAATTTTGATACATTTAGAGACTATAGTGACGGCGCCGCACAAATTCAGAGACCACAGTGGTTGTTTGCTCGGCTTTGATTTTTGTTCTTGTGAGCTATTAAGTGTTTGTGATGTTTTATTTATGACAGTGCTATTATGGTTTTATACATGATGATTAGATTGTATTCAAGTTCTCCTGTTTTGTTTTTTCATTTTGTTTCCTTTTTTTTTTGGTTGAATTGAAATGCAGATTGTCAATTCGGATCTTCATGAGTTCAACAACCACTGGAGCATACTTGGTTTCCTGCTATTCGGGAAACAAGAACAACGGCCTCTTCTGCTGGATTTTGATCTGCCTGCTACCAAAGTTCCTTGGAACTGCATTTGCCTACATCAACTTCCTCCTCATTCAATCCGTTGATAGGAGTCCATCAGCAGTGAGGGTGCTCTTCGGTCCGATTAACCTATAGTTATTTACTAGTTTGGTCATCAGCATCGTTAGAGATTAGATCCTTTTTTCGTTGAGTGGTGAAATATGGTTTCCTCTCAGTTTTCTGGCATGTACAAACCATTGCTCTTTCCCGTAAACGATCCTGGTACCGCAACCACCGATCACGTTGAGCTAGATTTCTCTGATGTCTTTGGTCCACTTACTGTAGAAGTCAATAACATTGATTCAACTTCTTTCGAGTCTATTGATGAATCGAGCGAGCTGGTTTACGAGGACCCAGAAGTCATTTACACCCGCTCACATTCTCTGGTTGGCCCTTCTAGTTGTATCAGCCAATCACTTAAACTCAGTAAGCTCACCATACACGAGTCTGACTCTGACAATTCATTGGAACTAGTGGAGCGTGTCACTGAAGAGACCATTGAAGACATCAAAGAGTCTTCCGTTGAGAATGTTATCATCGAGGAATCTTTGAATGATGAAGACGGGAACCTCATGGAGATCCGAAGAGTTGGCATTGAAGATTTTGAGGTTTTGAAGGTTGTGGGGCAGGGTGCATTTGCAAAAGTGTACCAGGTGAGGAAAAAGGGAACTTCAGAAATATATGCTATGAAGGTTATGCGGAAGGACAAGATTATGGAGAAAAACCATGCTGAATACATGAAAGCTGAGAGGGAGATTTTGACAAAGATAGAGCACCCCTTTGTTGTACAACTCAGATACTCTTTTCAGGTATTTGTTTTCAAATTTGTATTAAGGTTTTGTAGTGTCCTTCACATTTTGTTAACGGTTCATCTTAATTAAGAATATAAACTGTAAAATAGAAATCGAAAGTGATGTGTTATGTATATGTCATTTCAGACAAAATACAGATTGTATCTTGTGCTGGATTTCGTAAACGGGGGCCATCTCTTTTTTCAGCTTTATCACCAGGGCCTTTTCAGGTAAGTTTAGCTTTGAGTTATTTTGTGTCTAATGTTTCAGTTTTTAATTTGCAGTATTAATGTAGTGGTTCTAATCTTAAACTATGTGTATTCAGAGAGGATCTAGCACGCATATACGCAGCCGAGATTGTTTCTGCAGTTTCCCATCTCCACTCAAAGGGAATAATGCATAGGGATCTAAAACCTGAAAATATCCTAATGGACGCTGATGGCCATGTATGATACCGACCTCCTTACCTCATGTTTTTCATACTGATTTTTAATCCTGCTTTGCGCATGTCATAACTGACCTGAATATTTTTTTTATTCATCTACTAGGTCATGTTGACTGATTTTGGATTAGCAAAAAAATTTGAAGAAAGCACAAGATCTAATTCATTGTGTGGTACAGCGGAGTACATGGCGCCTGAAATTATTCTTGGAAAGGGCCATGACAAGGCTGCCGATTGGTGGAGCGTAGGCATCTTACTGTTTGAGATGCTCACTGGGAAGGTTTCTATCTTATTTCTTGTAAATTTTATTGGATCTTCATAGTTGCATTATTTTTTGTTGTGGGTAGGGTCTGTGTATGTACACGTTTAAGAAAAAGATGGCCATATGATGTTTGTTTCTTTTAAATAGATGGTAAAAGGCTAAAATATCTTTTTATTCAATAATCTTACAATGTCCCTATATTTGAAGTATAAATATTCAATTTAATTAAATGTACTCAAGCTTCAAAGTTGCACCTACTGAAATTCTGGGGCAGTTGGCTTATTGCATGACTATGAGCTTAAAAAGCACTCATGTTCGGCTCATCTGTGTATAGCTAAATCAGTTAGTTAGAACTTAGAAGCTTATTAGTGACACTCATTGACAATTTTAGTAAATATCTACGACTTGACCACTTGTGTTATTTAGTTAATTGGTTCATTTTGTTTAGTTATAAGAATACTATATGCTTGTAAAATGAATGACCTGGTAATGAATAACTGCTAGGTCCTTTTGGAGTTTCTAAATGATTGTTTTTGTTGTTTCACCTCCTTTGCAGCCGCCCTTCTGTGGTGGGAACTGTCAGAAGATTCAGCAGAAGATAGTGAAGGACAAGATTAAGCTGCCAGGATTTTTGTCAAGTGATGCACATGCACTGTTGAAAGGGGTAATCTCTAGTCCACCGAATAATTTTCCTTTAATTATGCTAGATCAAATTCATCATTATCTGAAAGTTATATTATTATTTGCAACATAAATAAGTTTTGCATGACTTGTTGTCTTCAAAATTTAACTATTAATTTAGGCATGCATCCCTAGGAGGGTTTCAATTGCATCAAAAATAGTAGTTTCAGTTATGCAATGTTGAAGGGTCTCCGTATAACTAAGTGCTTATTCAACAAATGGGTATCGTGAAAGAGTTTGTGTATCGTGAAAGAGTTTATGTATAAACTATTTTTACAATAAAAAGAAAGAGCTGAAAACAGCTTATGAGTTATGATGATTAGCTATCCGGAGTAGTTTATGAAAATATGCTAACAATAATTTAGACATATCATAATATCATAAGTTGATATCATTAACTCTTCCATAAACTCACAGAACTGCTTATGTAATATAAACGCAAATAAGTTCTTCCAAATGCCCCCTTATGTAACATTTCTTGAAATGCTGTAGAATGTTTTTCCACACAAGAGTGATCATTTTCTAGATTCAAATTTTATTTAGCTTTCCTCTTATCATATTAATTAATACTTTGCTACGGTGTTACAGCTGCTAAATAAGGAGGCACCAAAGCGGTTGGGTTGTGGAGCTAAGGGGATTGAAGAAATTAAAGGACACAAGTGGTTCAAACCAATCAATTGGAAGAAGTTGGATGCACGTGAAATCCAACCAAGTTTTCGGCCAGATGTTGCTGGGAAGCACTGTGTTGCAAACTTTGACAAGCGCTGGACTGATATGCCTCTTGTTGATTCACCAGCTGGGAGTCCAAATGGTGGAAACCCTTTCAAGGACTTCTCTTATGTGAGGCCTGCAGCCTCTTTTCTTCAAAATAACAGCCCTGCTTGCTGAACTTCACACCATGCATTGGCATTGGCTTAAGATATCAACACTATTTCTTAGTAGTTGTATTTGTATTTGTAT
This sequence comes from Medicago truncatula, assembly GCF_003473485.1. Classification (NCBI taxonomy): domain Eukaryota; kingdom Viridiplantae; phylum Streptophyta; class Magnoliopsida; order Fabales; family Fabaceae; genus Medicago; species Medicago truncatula. The sequence goes on from NC_053048.1 coordinate 34,173,897, forward strand.
TTGTGAACAGTGATACACTGTCGCATGAATTGGTATCAAGAAACATTTTCATCGTTCGCTTCAATTCAGTAGTCATGTGAACTTTGGCCATGCAGCTCTACAATTGTTGAGCTGACTTTGCTAGAACTTGTGTTTGGAGAAAATAAATTGCATTATTTATACTCTTTAATCAAGTTATTTAGGATAATATTTGTTTAGTTATTTAGATGATTAATGGTTTGCATTTTGAAAATAAATTAACTTTGAGCTGTTATCATATAGGAGAATTAAATAAGTATTCAGTCTCTTTTCTATCTTGTAGATTATATTCTACAAAATTGGATTTTTTTTCTTTTCAAAGTACATTAAATGATGTCAATTTTTTAAGGTACAATAATTTATTTATCATTCATAAAAGAAAACACATGTACCAAACAAATCCATTCAAAAAACGTTATTAAATTCTGAAAAAATGATAGTTAAAGTTCTAAAATGTCTATCAGGGATTCAGGGGTCTTTAATTTGGATTTGTTATCAAATGCATTCTAACACTATTCACTTGGTTTTAGATGCATCCATGATATTACCAATTTTTATTAAACGTTTTTTATTTTATTTCTCATGGAGTCCTAAAATATATATTTATTTTTATCATGACAATTTTAATTGTTTGGAATATTTGGATGAGGTTTCAAGTGATTTTGAACCAAGAAAATATATAGAAAAAAGGGTGGATAAAGTAATGAGAAATAAAAATGTTTCAAGTACATGAAAACAAGCTGAGAGACACTAATAACATTGTTTTTTTGTCTTAAAAAGTAACATTCATGGCTTCCTTACTATCTACAACAACTACACCTACACTTCAACATACTCATAATAAAATCTGCTTCTCTCCTCTAAAACTCACCACTCCATTAAGCAATTCTTTCTTAACAACATACCTTTTCAACAAGAATCACTCTACAAGGTGCAATGCATTTTTTGATATTATCCCCAAAGACTTGTTATTGAACAATACATTTTATTTGGATAAGTTTCAGAGTGTGAGTGAGGATTTATCAGACATGCAGAGGTTGGAGATTTTGGTCTTTGTTGGTTTGGCATGGTTTTATCTAACTGCAAGACCAGGTGTTCTTATTGGTGCTATTGATGCATACCTTTTGGCTCCAATGCAATTTGTTTTGGATAGTTTATCTGGAAGGAGAAATTTGAAGAGGAGTGATTTCTTGATTGGTGGTAAGATAGGAGAAGGGTCATTTGGTGTTGTTTATTCTGCTGTTTTGGTAACAAAGGATGTGAAAGAGATGATGCTCAAGAGTGGAGGAGGTAAGTTGGATGCTAAATCTAAGGATAAAGTCATTCTTAAAAAGGTATTATTTATTGAGATGTTCTTTTATTCTTCATTGCTTCTTAATTTAATGGTTTTATTGTTGGAATAGTTATGGCTTTCACTTCATTTGAACTAAATTGATACTATTTGCTGAGCTTGTTTCTGTACTTGAATCTGATGCAGTTGTTTGTATATATCTTAAAAAGTTATGTTTTTTTTAATTTTTGGATATATTTAAGATTTGGTTGGTGTAATAGATATCTAGACTTTCATATATTTTATAGGGATAAAATATCTGCAGTACCTATGAAGTATTTATTTTTGAGTTTAGTCCTTATACAAATTTTACTATTTTTTGCCATCATATTTAACATAACAAGGTGATTTTAGTCCATGCAGAGAGACTAAAAGTACTTTGTTTTTATGAAAGGCGAGGGTAAAAATGGCTTTTTTCTCTCTCTTTCTAATCCAACGTAATATGGGTCTTTGACCTAGCAGGCTCCCCAAAGTATCCCCACGGCTTATGCCCTTTGAAACTGCTATGAGACTAATCCTCGAGTTGGCAGCGGAACATCCGATTTTTTCACGGGATTTGACTGCCTTCCAAATGAGTGACTCGAGGAAACAAACTCGTATTCTTTGCCTGAGGGAGAGTCATGTTATCAACTCTCCCAAGACTTTGTTACTGAAATGTATAAATTTTTTGTAATGACTAAAATCAGATATATAGGATGTATGTATTTCACTATCTTTTCTTGTTATAATTCGAAAGCAAAAATAGAATCTGATTGATGGAAAATGCAGGTGAAGGTTGGAATTGAAGGAGCTAAAGAATTTGGTGATTATGAAGAGTGGTTCAATTATAGACTCTCAAGAGCAGCTCCTGAAACATGTGCCAAGTTCCTTGGAAGTTTTGTAGCTGATAAAACCAATTCACAATTCACAAAAGGTGGAAAATGGCTTGTTTGGAAATTTGAGGTGCTACATCATGAGTTCTGAACATTTTCAATTATGCAGCTTCTGCTATTTGCTTGCAACACTATCTACTGTTTCACATAGCCGATTTTTGGCATTTCGCTACTTTCCTTTATCTACTAGTACTACTGATAACACTGATTTGACCAAGTTTCATGTAATCATATTATTTCCAAAATAATTGGTGGGATATGATTGAATAGGTGTCTAAAACGTTTTTACACTGTCAGCGAATGGCATTTAAATTCTTTATTTGAATGAATTGCACAAGAATGCATGACATATGCTACATATACATATTTTAGGAAATAAATTACCAACTGTTCTATATACTAATTGCAGGGTTGTCCATATCACAGGGAGACCGCACTCTTGCTGATTATATGACAGATAAAAACTTCCCTTCGAACTTAGAATCTGTCATGTTTCGAAATGCGTTGCAAGGTATAGACTCTTCAAAAAGAAATGCATTGATCATCAAGCAAATAATGCGCCAAATCATTACATCTCTTAAGAAAATTCACGACACTGGCATCGTTCACAGGGATGTAAAGCCTTCCAACTTGGTTGTTACAAAAAAAGGGCAGATTAAACTCATTGATTTTGGTGCAGCAACAGACCTTAGAATTGGAAAGAATTATGTGCCTAATTATACACCTTTGGATCCTGATTACTGTCCTCCTGAACTATATGTTCTACCACAAGAAACACAAAGTCTTCCTCCAGAACCAATTGCAGCTTTAATCTCACCAATCTTGTGGCAGGTTTTATTTCTGTTATCCTATTTATATAGGCTCTGTTTGGGTTATCAGCGCATATCATATAAGTTCTTATGTATAAACTATTTCTATAACAAAAGTTCAAATAAAATCAAACTTTTTTCATATAAGTAATAAGATGTTTTCATAAGCTATCTTTGAGAACTTGAAAATGAGTTGAAAAAAACTCAAGAACATGTGATAAGCTGATATCAGAAGAGAAGTATATAGGCCAAGATATTGATAGAATCAAACATAACTTTTAAGAATACATTAGGTAGTATTTTGGCTAATGTTCCTTAGTTAGAAATATCTATAGTAGAATTTATATTATTTTTACTATTATGTTTGCATCAGCAAGAATTTTCAGATATCATAATCATTTTCTAATTAGGTCTAGTTATGATAAGCTTCTAGCTTATGAAAGCTTCAATGCTTACACAAAAATGCTTATAGGCTTATAGATGTTTATTGAGAAATTAAATAATACAGCTTCTGAAAAACTTAACTGTAGAAGCAAATATCAACATAAGTGAGAAGCTCTTGCTTAAAAAAAGCCTAATTATTTATTATAAGATTACTTTGATCTCTCTTTTTATCATAAGCATTCCTAGAGAATTTTATCAAACTGATTCTTAATCTGTATGGAGTTATTTCCTTCAAGCAAACACACTATGTATGCAACATGCATTTATACTCTTCCTTGTCTGTTTCAAATATATATATATATATTTAGTAATAAAGTGAAGCTCTGTGATTACTGTTGCAGTTAAACAGTCCTGATCTCTTTGATATGTATTCTGCTGGAATTGTACTCTTGCAAATTGCAATACCAACCTTAAGGTCTCAAGCTGCTTTGAAGAATTTCAATTTGGAAATGAGGACATATGGATATGATTTGAACAAATGGAGGGACTCTACTCGCATGAAGTCTAACTTCCAAATCCTTGATAGTGATTCTGGTAGAGGTTGGGACTTAGCATCAAAGCTTATCTCCAAAAGAAGTTCCGAAAGAAGAAGGCGTTTATCTGCTGCTTCTGCTTTGAGGCATCCTTATTTTCTTCTTGGTGGTGATCAGGCAGCTGCAGTTCTTTCTAAATTCAGCTTTAGCACAAAGTGAACAGCTTATAAATTTTTGGTTTGTTTGGATAAGTTTATTTGAGTTTATCTACAGGCATAAACACGTGTGAGATTGTTTGAGAAAGCTTAAGGATACGGCCTATAATATGCCCATAAACTGTTTCTAGCTTATTTTCGTAAGCTCTCTTGGATAGCATATTAAAAAAACTTATAGCTTGTATATAAGTAGTTTGACTTAATTTTATCTTTTGTTATACACATAGCTTATAAGAGCTTATACTATAAACACTTAATTATAAGTTGTTTATCCAAATGTAAGTATATTTATCTCATTTTATGATTCTTTCATTTTTCTTTTTCATACTTATACATGCATGACAGCTTTATATCACCATAGCTTTACAATTGGTAACTTTACGTAAGTTAGAGTTCATCATGATATAGGATCTTCTCCCAACATATTTTTTTTCTTCTTACAACTCCAATTGCATTTGGAAGAACACAACTAGTTAAACAAAGCAAGCCTATAGGATTGAAGGGATACAATACTTGAAGTGGAAGGGGATTTTGAGAAAACAAGCATAACCATCATCCATATTATCCGTTAATCCTTCAGATAACACCTGCCACACGAGGCTTCCAGCTCCACTCCCTCCTTTCTTTGTTGAATTTAGGATGGAACTGTTAACGGTGCTTATTAATGTGTCTCTATATGTTGAGTTGTAGCCAGGATTCTTGGAAGATACATGTGAGTAGAAGCAAAGTTTACACAAAGAACTTGGTGGTTCCTAATGGAATGAACTTCATACTCTGGTGTGTTGAATGGCCATAAAATCCTTCTAGTCCAATTTATAGTCGATTGAATGCATGAAGGTAAAGTAATTCTTAATGTTATACCTAAGCAAGTTAAATGGTATAGTAGTATTAATTCATACCCCTCTAACTAGTGTCTAAGCAGATATTTACAAAGTTGGAGAACAAAAAAATTTCAATAACGTCAAACCTCATGCTGAAAAGATTCTACTTAGAAGCATATGAATAGTTTTTAAATATCGTTAGCACGCCCATCAGATTCAACTTTGGACACAAAGTGAACAATAGCCAAACAGAGTTCACGATTAAGTAGAAAAGAAAGAAATAAAGCTTCTAAAGTAAATATCGTAACACAAAGCCAAACCAGATAAAAATAAACACATATCAAATCTTATAATAAAACAAAAAATTACAATATTTCATGGCATAAATGAATACATCTCTTAAGAAAATTACATATCAAATCTTATAATAAAACAAAAATTACATGTGCGTAAATGAATACATGTACATATGATATATCACTGATCATCAAGCAAATAATGCGCCAAATAGTTACATCTCTTAAGAAAATTCATGACACTGGCACTGTTCACAGGGATATAAAGCCTTCAAACTTGGTTGTTACAAAACAAGGTCGGATCAAATTCGTTGATTTTGGTGCAGCAACAGATCTTAGGATTTTCGTCAACCTGAACTGTATCTTCTACCGCAAGAAACACCAAATCTTCCTCCATAGCCAATTGCAGCTTGACTCACCAATATTGTGGCAGGTCTGACATCTTTTATCCTATTTAAATATGTATTCAAATTAATATAAAATTGGCTTCTAACAATTTTTTATATTAGTAAAAGAAGTATATAGGCCAACATATTGATAGAATCACACGCAACTTTGAAGTACACATACATTAATAAGTACTATTTTGGCTAATATGTTCCTTAATTTGAAATATGTTCAGATGGATTTATATTCTTCTATTACCTATTGTGGTATCTTTTACTAATTAAGGACCTATTTGGTTAAACAGCTTAATTTGCAGCTTATAGCAAAAACAGTTATCATACAAGCGCTTGTGAGTAAGCTATTTCTATTACACAAGTTAGGTTTCAATATCAAAATAAGTTTATGTTTCTTCACTCGGAAAAATGCTTAAGAGCTTTTAAATGTTAATAGATAAATTAGAGGTCTGCTTTGATTCAATTATTTCAGCTAAGCTACTGACGTAATTACTTGTGAGACTGTTTGAGAGAGTTTATAGAAACCACTTTAACATGTCCATAAGCTCTCCAGGATAAATTATGAAAACAGTTTGTAGCCTATACAAAAATAATTGCACTATGCTTTTTCTTTTGTGTGCAACATGCATTTATGCTCTTCTTTGTCTGATTGGAATATGCAAGTTAAGTACTAAAACAGAGATCTGTGATTACTGTTGCAGTTAAACATTCCTGGAATTGTGCTCCTTCCAATGGCAATACCAACCTTGAGGTCTCCGGTTGCTTTGAAGAATTTCAATTTGGAAATGAGGACATATGTATATGATTTTAACAAATGGAGAGACGATCTACTTGCATCAAGTCTAACTTCCAAACCCTTGATGGCGATTCAGGTATAGGCTGGGACTTAGCATTAAAACTTATCTCCAAAAGATGAATCATTTATCCACTGATTCTGCTTTGAAGCATCCATACTTTCTTCTTGGTGGTGATCAGGCAGCCGCAGTTCTTTCTAAATTCAGCTTTAGCACAAAGTGAGCTGCTTATAAATGTTTCTGTTTGGATTGGTTTATTTAAGATTGTCTGCTGACATAAATATTTGTGAGACCGGGAGAGCTTAAGGAAACACTCATGACATGTCCATAAGCTGTTTTCAGCTTATTTCCATAAACTCTGGAAGGCAGCTCATCAAAACAATATATAGTTTGTATGAAAACAATTTGACTTCTTTTTTTTTTAATTTATTTTTTTATAGAAATAGCTTATACATGTTTATCCAAACACGACCTTTATGTAAGTATATTTGTCATTTTCAATCATATTACTCACAAGATGAGATGATATATTCAATGACATTTTGCACTTTTATTTGTCTATTATTGGCAGGTATGCATAACTGGTAAATGTAATCAGTGAAAAATATCATAACACGCTTCTATCTTAAGATGGTGAGCTTGCATAACTACACAAATTCAACCTGTGTGGTTTTATATGGCTATAGCTTTACAAAGGGAAACTTTACATAAGTTAGAGTTCATCATGATAGAGTATCTTCTCCAACATTTTCTTCTTCTTACAACTCCAATTGCATCTGGTAGAACACACCGAGTTGAACAAAGCAAGCCTCGTGGATTGAAGGGTTACAATACTTGAAGTGGAAGGAGATTTTGAGAAAACAATAGCATAGCCGTCATCCATATTATCGGTTCCTTCAGGAAATACCTGCCACAAAAGGCTTCCAGCTCCACTCCCTCCTTTCTTTGTGGAGTTTAGGACTGCGCTGTAAACAGTGCTTATTAGTGTGTCTCTATATGTTGAGTTGTAGCCAGGATCCTTGGATGATACACCAAACTCAGAAAAAACAACTGGCATTCCAAGATACTTTTCAGCATCCTCTATGTGTGCATCCATCCATGATTTTACAAATGAGATATGTGTATCAGCAATTTGTGGTGAAACCCTTCAAACAAGATGACTGACTTAGTTATAAACGGTTATACTATTCATGTTCAAAGGTGTGCATTTAAATAAAGAACCAACCACGTTATTATGTAGACAAAAAGTGTTGGTTCAAATAACTCTGCAGTCTGATCTTAGTCCCTCCAGTTTTTAAAGTTTTAGTCTTTGAAACATTAGAAAAATTGCTTTTGAACCTTGTTGTTTTAGTTTCAGTTCCTATAAATATTTGTGTATTTTGGAAACAGTTGCTGTAATATGTGGATATCCCTAAAATGGAGGGCAATCCGACAACTTGTTACAACATGAACAAAATGAAAACAATATTTCAATGTTTTAGGACTAAAACCAAAAAAAGGAAGAATGAGGGGGGCTGGTTAGAAAATGTATATATTACAAGGGCCAAATGTTAATAAATAGTGTTTATCACAGACTAGCAAATAGTAGAAAAACTTCAGAAACTTACCAAGAGTCAGCATACATGTGAACAGAAGCAAAGTCCACTCCAAGAACCTGATGGTTCCTAATAAAATCAGTTCCAACCTGTTGAGCATATGTATTTGGATTGAACTGAAGTCTCTGAGGTGTTGAAGGGCCATAAAATCCTTCTAGTCCAATCTCCACTAGGTGTTTTGGATCAATTTTCTTCACATGGAATGCCATTTCTTGTATCCAATCCTGTATTATATATTCACAAGTGAAAAGTTGTTGAGTTGAGTGCAACTACATGATATCAATATAAGTTTGTTATAATGATATCCAGAAGAAGTTTACAAGGGGCAAACCTGTAACTTGTCACCTGTGGGATCAGAGTTGCATCTAGGCTCATTCATGAGTTCCCAAGCAAAAATGGTAGGATCTTCCTTATAAGTGATATTTGTGAATGTGTTAACTCTATTGAGCACAGTCTACACAGTGAAATTTAACTTAGTCATTGCAGTATATACCAAACAAGCTTTAAAGTAAGCAATGTTGGTTTTGAGCTGTAGCATTTAAGAAAGGAACTTGCCTTAACGTGGGACTTGTAGTAGCTTCTAAGGGTTGAATGTGTGTAGAAGTCATCATCAGAGGTCAAGTTAAGGCCAGCATCTTTGCCCCATTTCACATATTGTGCTTTTCCACCATATGCCTCCCAATTGTTGGCCAATGATAATATCAGCCTGATTTTGTATTTCTTTGCTTCACTTACCACAAAGTCCAAGGCCTGTAGATCAATCATAACCATAACCATCAAATCATACAAACATTTGATTTTATTCGTAACAACTTTTAAAATCATTCATTTAATTGGCTGTGATGTGCTTTGCAGACAACGCAAAACTTTTTACGGTGACAGTGTATACAAATTAAACTCATTAAGTTAAGGAGTACCTTGAAGACTTCTTCGTCATAAACCGAAGGGGATTTTTGTAGGGCCCGCCATTGGCCATCATTGAAAGCCCAAGTCCTACAAACTGTCATACCTAGTGAGGATGCTTGTTTGAAAACCTCAGTGACTTTTCCTCTGGTGGAGTCATCTGCAGCAAACATCATTAACCAGTATGTGTTGAATCCATTTATATAGAAAGGCTGACCATTCACCACAAATTGGTTTCCTTTCTTCCCTACCATTTGCCATTCATCCTCTTCCATGTCCCACATTGTTTCACTTCTAACACCATTACAAAAAACCAATATTTAATTCAATTTTCAAGGTTAAAAGAACAAACATATCATCATCATCCATTGTCACCATCGGCTGCAATTTGGGGTTGAAACCGACCATTGACAACGACATCCCACACATCCATATCCACCGATTGGATGTGAACACCGAAAGAGTTTTAAACAAAAGGTTCAGAAGGTTTAAACTCTAGAAATTAACATCATTGCTAATTTACAAACATTTGTCTGCTAAACTAAAATGATCATAGGACAACTAAAAAAATGTAACATAAAAAAATTGACATAAAATTGCAATCCAATTTAAAAATAATGAAAAATCCATACTTTAATAAACAAAATTTTAAAGAAACCTCGTACAAAAAAGTTCGTATATTGGTTGGCTAGTAAATAGTAATATAGAACAGCTAGAGGGTGCATGCATGATCATACCCATAATTTGTGATAGGTTTATGTACATGATCTTGTCCTTCCTTTTGTGCCTCTTCATCCACCCTACTAACAGCATTAGAACTTAGAATCAAAAGAAGGAATAAAAAAATAATAGGCATTCCCATTTTCTTCATTGAGATTGGTTACTTAGCCACAATATAATGTCCATGCTCTATTAGGGCATGTTATTAAATATCTGAACATTTTAAGTTATCTTTCCATAGAAATCGATCAAACTTAGAAGGTTAGCGGGCAAGTATAAAGTACATTCTATATCTAACTTTAAAGTGAAGAAAATATTTTCTATGTTCCATTTTTAAGCAATGGTTTATACAAGTGAAGGAGTAAAGTTACAAAAACATCACCTTTGTTTCCTAAGGCACTTTCAAGTGGGTTCCACAGTATAGACTTATAGAGAGAGGCTTATGGTCGACATATATATGCTTATAAGCTTATAGATGTGTATTGAGAAATTATATAATACAGCTTCTAAAAAACTGAACTTTAGAATCAAATTTCAACATATGTGAGAAGCTCTTGCTTAAACAAATGCTTAATTATTTATTATAAGATTATTTTGATCTCTCTTTTTATCATAAGTATTCATAGAGAATTTTATCAAACTGATTCTTAATCCATACGGAGTTATTTCCTTCCTTGTGTATGCAACATGCATTTATACTCTTCCTTGTCTGTTTCAAATATATATATTTAGTAATAAAGTGAAGCTCTGTGATTACTGTTGCAGTTAAACAGTCCTGATCTCTTTGATATGTATTCTGCTGGAATTGTACTCTTGCAAATTGCAATTCCAACCTTAAGGTCTCAAGCTGCTTTGAAGAATTTCAATTTGGAAATGAGGACATATGGATATGATTTGAACAAATGGAGGGACTCTACTCGCATGAAATCTAACTTCCAAATCCTTGATAGTGAGTCTGGTAGAGGTTGGGACTTAGCATCAAAGCTTATTGATAGATATTTTAGCAAGTGTACTAAATACTATCGAAGTAGTAAAAATATCGTTCCCACGAGGACTGTGTTAATCTCAATTTAGCAATAAGGTTAATATCTAGGATGTGTAAATTTCTTTTAGTGCCCGAGGCAGTAGTTTTGATTGCATAAATTTAAATAACAGAAAATAAGATAGATAGTTTTGGAAAAGACAAGGAGAGAGATGAGATCAGGTCTTTCGAATCATCGATGTTCCCCTAATTGGTATACTGCACCTATTTGTATTAATGATTTTCTAGTTCCACGATAGTTAACAAAATAGCCCTAATCAATCCCTTGAGTTAGGACTCTCTTCTCAAACTACAGCCCCTAATTCCTTAGGTGGTCTAATAATTCTCGAAGGTTTAAAGCACGTTAACCTAATATCACTAACAAACGATTATCCATTCCTAGACTAACCATGTTTATTAGAACAATTCAATTAGGTCTAAGTCGAAAGCTAGGGTCAGTAGTCATTCGTTTTCACCAAATCATGTTTATATTTGATCAGGATATAAAAAGCATAAAGAACAATTGAATTGAATAAAAACTAGATTGTCATTAATAATAAATAGAGTTTCACAGCAACATGGATCAATTAGGGTTACAAGGAATCATCTCAGACCTAATCTCTAAGAGATTTAGCTACTCATAATTGAGTTTACAAATAGCATAATCAATGGAAAAATTAAAACATACATAAACTGGATTAGAGATGATGAAATCGCCCCTTCTGCAGTCTTCTGGGTGTTAAAATCGCACTTTAGCTCTCCAAAATCGTAATCCTTATTTTCAGAATAGTCTTCAGTTTAAATAGGCAACATTTTCTGCGTTCAAAATCGCGCCACGCCTCATAAAATCGCGCCACGACTCTGAAAAATCGCGCCACGCCACCAGAAATCGTACCACGATTTCTGTGGCAGAACCAAACCTTCATTCTGGTCACAAAATCGCACTACGCCACTCAAAATCGCGCCACGGTTGCCAATTTCCAGCACTTCCAGAATTTCTGCTTTTTACACCCCCAGGCTGTCTAAAATTGCTACAGACTCAATACAAACATCAAAACAACTGTTTCTTCAAAATCTTGTATTTTTCATGCTTTCCTTGTTGTTTAAGCTTGCTTGTGAACTCAAAATTATCATAAAAAGACTCTAAAAATAGCAAATGACTGACTGTCATCACAACCCCAAACTTGAACCATTCCTTGTCCTCAAGGAATTTACTTGTAATATTGACAATCGACAGTAAAATAACAATTACCTGATCAAGCGATAGTACTCAAAAGTTCATCACCTTACTAGCTAAAGATGAGCTAGTTTGACTTGTTAGCAACCACCAATTCACAACTCCACGCAACAATATGAAAGGGTTCACACACAGTCGACATGCAATCTACATATTACCATACGTTTGAAAAGTTTCTAAACATCAATCAAAATCAATGTCAATGCACACTTTGAAGTTTTAAAGGGTTATAACAGGGCTTAGGTGAAGGTGGGATAATATTTGGATAAGTAGGCTACATAAAATTTGAGTTAGGCATTCCTACGGAAGTTAAGCACAAAAATCAATCCATCATTCATTCACCTTTAGGAACAACAATTCTTGCAAGGGTACTAGAGATTATTTATAACAATTGGGACAATCGAGTTTGAAGTTACTCGGTTTTTCAATGTTTTGTCCCTTTTTCATTCAATTTTTTTTTTTTTTGAATACACCATTTGACATATTGTTTTCATGAGAATGTTCTTATTATTATTTTTTTCTTGTTCTCTAGTATCCCCACCCCAAACTTAATTGGTTGCAAAATCCAATAGCAACCCCAAACTTAATATTTAGCAACATTCTACAATGCCTAACTCAGAAAAACAAAAAGGGATAAATCCTAAAAGTCTCTAAGCTTGTAATGTAGTTTGTCACCGAACAAAAAGATCTAAACCTATCGGCTCAATTTGGCTAAAGAAAGAATAAAATTTCAAAACAATCAGGGTAGGTTTCAAAAGGCTCACAGGACCAAGCACTTTTGTCTCAGTGTGTATATGACAAAGATCAATCGACAGTAGAGAAAAATTGCAAGTTCTACAAATGTAAATGCATGGAACACTCTTTAGAAGTAAATTGGAAAATAAAATTTGGCCATGAACCTTACAGTTTAGATTTCTGGGAGTTGTGACTACCTATCTTTCACTGCCGTACACTTCGCCTTTGAAACACAAGTCACTCCTCCTTTTGAACTTTTGGAATACCACTTGAGCAAACATTTGTTACTAAACTGGAAAAAGTCAACAAACAAGCAAATTCATCAATAATAAACAAGTTCAGATTCAATCACATAACAGGGGGAAACAACTGAGTTATTCAAACACACTGACAATTGTCTGACTCAACAATAGGAATAAAATATTGAAAATAAAAACATAAATAAAAATGATGGATTGCCTCCCACCAAACGCTTTATTTTACGTCATTGAGCTTGACGCTCCAACCACTGTTAGGGTGGCAAATATGATAGAATGAATATATCATCCTTCTTCTTCCTCTTGTTTGGTAGGAATTCCATGAATTTGGCATAAAGAATCAGATACTCCCATGCACTCACTGTTGATCTTTTGGAATTTACGCTCTCCCACCTTAGAGAAGGACGTGCATCCATTTGCACACGAGTTATTTCTTTAACCTCCATTGGTTCAGATTTCGGACCAATATCAACACTCCTCACTTTGGGATTTTCTTCTACCACAACCTTGTGACATTCTGTCTCCATCTTAACCAACTTCCTTTGAGACTCATGTGCCTTCTCAACAAAATCACAACACTAAACATCAAACTTCTCAAATGAAACTTGATTTGACACCAAGAAATCATCTAAAATATTTTTAAGCTGAGTATTGTAATCGATGTTGATCACCTCCTTCTTCTCTTCACAATTACTACCTGGTTGATTCGCCTCATAACGACAACATCTCTCATTTAATCTTGAGATTTTTCTGTCCAAATATCCTATCTTCAAAGATAGCATATATTTTTCATACTTCAACATACCAATCTCTTTTGTGTCACGGAGGTATAACCTGTCTATCATAGCTGCAAAACTTGGATAAACTTTTTAGTAGCACAGTACAATGAGAAGAAAAAGAAGAGCATAAATCTTTTTTTTTTTTTTTTAAAAAAAAAATAATATATATACACAAAAATATAAATGACAGAAATCCTAAATAAAAACAAAATTTCCAAATTGAAATGACTCAACAGTCCCCGACAGCGGCGCCAAAAACTCGATAGATATTTTAGCAAGTGTACTAAATACTATCGAAGTAGTAAAAATATTGTTCCCACGAGGACTGTGTTAATCTCAATTTAGCAATAACGTTGATATCTAGGATGTGTAAATTTCTTTTAGTGCCCGAGGCAGTAGTTTTGATTGCATAAATTTAAATAAACAGAAAATAAGATAGTTTTGGAAAAGACAAGGAGAGAGATGAGATCAGGTCTTTCGAATCATCGATGTTCCCCTAATTGGTATACTGAACCTATTCGTATTAATGATTTTTTAGTTCCACGATAGTTAACAAAATAGCCCTAATCAATCCCTTGAGTTAGGACCCTCTTCTCAAACTACAGCACCTAATTCCTTAGGTGGTCTAATAATTCTCGAAGGTTTAAAGCACGTTAACCTAATATCACTAACAAACGATTATCCATTCCTAGACTAACCATGTTTATTAGAACAATTCAATTAGGTCTAAGTCGAAAGCTAGGGTCAGTAGTCATTCGTTCTCACTAAATCATGTTTATATTTGATCAGGATATAAAAAGCATTAAGAACAATTGAATTGAATAAAAACTAGATTGTCATTAATAATAAATAGAGTTTCATAGCAACATGAATCAATTAGGGTTACAAGGAATCATCTCAGACCTAATCTCTAAGAGATTTAGCTACTCATAATTGAGTTTACAAATAGCATAATCAATGGAAAAATTAAAACATACATAAACTGGATTAGAGATGATGAAATCGCCCCTTTTGCAGTCTTCTGGGTGTTAAAATCGCACTTTAGCTCTCCAAAATCGTAACCCTTGTTTTCAGAATAGTCTTCAGCTTAAATAGGCAACATTTTCTGCGTCCAAAATCGCGCCACGCCACCAGAAATCGTACCACGATTTCCGTGGCAGAACCAAACCTTCATTCTGGTCACAAAATCGCGCCACGGTTGCCAATTTCCAGCACTTCCAGAATTTCTGCTTTTTACACCCCCAGGCTGTCTAAAATTGCTACAGAATCAATACAAACATCAAAACAACTGTTTCTTCAAAATCTTGTATTTTTCATGCTTTCCTTGTTGTTTAAGCTTGCTTGTGAACTCAAAATTATCATAAAAAGACTCTAAAAATAGCAAATGACTGACTGTCATCACTTATCTCCAAAAGAAGTTCCGAAAGAAGAAGGCGTTTATCTGCTGCTTCTGCTTTGAGGCATCCTTATTTTCTTCTTGGTGGTGATCAGGCAGCTGCAGTTCTTTCTAAGTTCAGCTTTAGCACAAAGTGAGCTGCTTATAAATTTTTGGTTTGTTTGGATGAGTTTATCTACAACTGTTTCTAGCTTATTTTCACCAGCTCTCTTGGATAGCATATTAAAACAACTTATAGATGTATATAAATAGTTTGACTTAATTTTATCTTTCGTTATACAAATAGCTTATACATAAAAGCTTATATTATAAACAGTTAATTATAAGTTGTTTATCCAAATGTAAGTATATTTATCTCATTTTATGATTCTTTCATTTTTTTTTTTCATACTTATACATGCATGACGGTTTTATATCACCATAGCTTTACAATTGGTAACCTGGATAAAATCAGAGCTTCTTTCTTCATCACTCATTTTCCAGATAACCTGTATCAATCAGACCCTTGGAAGCTCTTTGCAAGGAATGGTGGGAAGCCCATTTTAAGGAGATGAAGGTTTGGTCTCCAAACCTAGTGGCAAAAGGTAGGATTGTATGGATCAAGATCTTAGGGATACCTCTCCATGTGTGGGAGGAGAAGACATTCAAGCAGTTGGGAAATCAATACGAGGAGTTCCTGGACTTTGATGAAGTAACTATCTCTAGGAAGAGGATGGATGTTGCAAGGATAAAAAAAATTTACAGAGAGGTTGGGGTGGATAAATGAACAAATCTCTATTAAGGTGGTAGGGGTTGTTTTTAATTTGTGTGTGATGGAGGATTTGGGGGTGGAGCAGGCTAGAGGGAAGGAGGAAGAAAAGGAGTGGGAGGACCGATCGTCGGTTCCGGTAATGAGGAGGTGGTCGGAACTGAGTTGGAGGTACAATCTGATGAGGATGACATGAGCAAACCTATACAAGTAGGGGTGGAGGATAACAGTCATAGGGGAAAGTTAACCACCTATGAGAGGAAGGGGATGATATTCACCTTTCGGGATCTCAGTATTCTGATCCTGCAATAGGAGAAGGATTTTTGAATCAGCCAATTACCTTGGAAAACGTGGAGGGAGGGGGAGAAGTTTTAGCCATGTGGGAACCTCTTTTGGAACATGTTAACAAAAGGTTGAAGTCTTGGGGAAACAAGTTTTTGAGTTTTGGAGGTCGAATTGTCCTTTTGAATTCGGTGTTGAATGCAATACCAATTTTCTACCTCTCCTTTTTGAGAATGTCGGTGAAGGTGTGGAGAAGCTTGATTAGAAATCAAAGAGAGTTCCTTTGGGGAGGGGTGGAGGGAGGACGGAAAATCAATTGGGTAACGTGGCGAAAAGTTTGTCAACCAAAAGCGAAAGGAGGTCTAGGTATTAGGGATATAAGACTTGTCAATTTAAGTCTTTTGGCTAAATGGCGATGGAGGATTCTACAAGGGGGTGGCGGCCTTTGGAAGGATGTTTTGAGAGAGAAATACGGGGCAAGTATAGGTGACCTATTGACCAGAAGTAATGCTTGGCCTACTTACGCTTACGCCTCAATTTGGTGCAAAGATATAGTAACTATAGATGGAAAAGGAGGGGAGAATTGGTTTAATGAGGAAGTCTTTAGGCGAGTACGTGATGGCTTAACTACTTACTTTTGGAAGACGAGATGGGTGGGAGGAGTGACTTTGAGCATTAAGTACCCAAGACTATTCGCTATTTCAAACCAAAAAGACGCATCAGTGGCGGATACGAGGAGTGATGGCAGACACAACCGGGATTGGAACTTCATTTGGAGGCGCCCACTTTTTGTTTGGGAGGAAGGACTTTTAAATGAATTGTAGCAAGACTTTCAAGGGTTCACATTGACCCAAGGAGAGGATGAGTGGAAGTGGAATTTGGATGAGGGAGGGGTTTTCACAGTTAGTTCAATTTACAAGAAACTAGAGGGGGGCGTGAATCTTGCAAACAGGATGTGAGAGGAGCAAAAGCAGGTTCAAAGTCAAATATGGAAGAGTACCACACCTTCAAAAGCGGCGAATCTCTCGTGGAAGGTGTTGATTAACCGAATCTTGGCTAGAGTTAATTTGCTGAGAAGGAAAGTTATCCCGTTGACTGCCAACTTGAGGTGCTTTTTATGTAATGAGCAGAATGAGTCTACAAACCACTTATTTTTGCATTGCAATGAGACTTGGAAAATTTGGCAATATGTTCAAGAATGGTTAGAGGTGTCTGTTATTACTCCCTCAAATCTGTTTACCCATTGGGAGTGCTGGAATGGTGTGGGGTTGAATAGAAAAGAAGTGAAAAGAGGATTGAGAATTATATGGCAGACAACTATTTGGGGAATCTAGATTGCTAGGAATAACGTCATTTTCAACAATTGTGTTTTTAAAGTGGATGAAACAGTGGAGGATATTAAGCTGTTGTCATGGAGATGGAGCCTTGCTAGATTGAAAATTCCATCGTGTATGTATTATGAGTGGAGATGGCATCCGAAAAATCTGCCTTGGGAGGAAGTGATTGTCAGGTTGCGGCGCTGGTGTAGGTGCGACGGTGGTGTTTTTCGACTGGTGGAAGGGGGATGCTATTTCCCTGTTGGCAGTATTCTCAGTAGGAGCTTTTGGTGACAACAATGCAGGAGATTTAGGGTTGAGTCAAATGTAAAACAACTTATTTATAGGCTAGATTTTCTTGAGGGATTGGCTTTGTGTCCGGTCACTACGATGAGATCTCGCGGTCTAGATTTAAAGTTGGTAATGTTTGGATTTTTAGAAAATAAAAATTTGACAGTTTTAAGAACGTTTGATATTGGTTGGACGTTCAAAGATCGCATGACTGCACATTGTTCAAAGATCGCATGATCGCAAATAATGCGCCAGATAATTACATCTCTTAAGAAAATTCATGACACTGGCACTGTTCACAGGGATATAAAGCCTTCAAACTTGGTTGTTACAAAACTAGGTCGGATTAAATTCGTTGATTTTGGTGCAGCAACAGATCTTAGGATTTTGTTCCCCCTGAACTGTATCTTCTACCACAAGAAACACCAAGTCTTCCTCCATAGCCAATTGCAGCTTTACTTTCACCATATTGTGGCAGGTCTGACTTCTTTTATCCTATTTAAATATGTAGTCAAATTAACATAACATTGGCTTCTAACAATTTTTTATATTAGTAAAAGAAGTATATAGGCCAACATATTGATAAAATCACACGCAACTTTGAAGTATACATACATTAATAAGTACTATTTTGGCTAATATGTTCCTTAATTTGAAATATGTTTAGATGGATTTATATTCTTCTATTACCTATTGTGTTTGCATCAGCTAGAATTTCCAGATTGTGGTATCTTTTACTAATTAAGGCCCTATTTTGATAAACAGCTTAATTTGCAGCTTATAACCAAAACACTTATCATATAAGCACTTGTGAATAAGTTATTTCTATTACACAAGTTAAGTTTCAATATCAAAATAAGTTTATGTTTCTTCACTCTGAAAAATGCTTAAGAGCTTTTAGATGTTAATAGATAAATTAAAGGTCTGTTTTGATTCAATTATTTGAGCTAAGCTATTGGCATAATTACTTGTGAGACTGTTTGAGAGAATTTATGGAAACCACTTATAACATGTCCATAAGCTCTTAAGGATAGCTTATGAAAATAGTTTGTAGCGTATACGAAAATAGTTGTACGATATTTTTTCATTTTTTTATGCAACGTGCATTTATGCTCTTCTTTGTCTGTTTGGAATATGCAACTTAAGTACTAAGCTCTGTGATTACTGTTGCAGTTAAACAGTCTTTGGAATTGTGCTCCTTCAAATGGCAATACCAACCTTAAGAGTTAAGATCTCCGGTTGCTTTGAATGATTAGTCACTTAGTCCCTGAATAGGAAATGAGTCATCACTTTAGTCCCTGAATGCAGATAAATTGCAAAATAGTCCCTGAATGTAGACTATGTTAGTCAATTTAGTCCCTGAATGCAGACTCTGTTAGTCAATTTAGTCCCTGAATGTAGACTCCGTTAGTCACTTTAGTCCATGAAATTGACTAACAGAGTCTACATTCAGGGACTGTTTTGCAATTTCTCTACGTTCAGGGACTAAAGTGACTACTCCTTTTCCATTCAGGGATTAAAGTGACTAATTCCCCAAAAAAAATATAGCATTAAAGCAAATGACATATAATAACTAGAATTTAAGATAAAAAAAAAAAAAAACAAATGACATTCAAAAACTAATAAAACAATTTATCATAATGTTGGGCCTTTCGGGTGAGACTGCAATGAGTTTGATCATCATATCAGGACATGAGTTATATGGGTCATCCTCGCACAACACCTTTAGACAATAGTTATATGTGTCATCTTAGTTATATGAATGATTATCTATCTAATGTTCTTTTGACACTAATTGAAAAAAAATCTACACTTATTCCAACATATAGACTTGCGCATAACTTGATATTATCATAGTTGGAACTTGGAACCAAGGTTGTCAAAATCTAGATTTTGCTTAAAAAATCGACAATCGTAAAATTGCAGCCAAATTAAAATTGAAGGATTTTACTCAACTACTTTTATAGAATCGATATAAGAAATTGTAAAATCGCAATAAAATTCGATTGATTTTACCAAAAAAAATAATACTAAATATATGTTATAAATGGTAATATCTATACTATATATAAAGAAAATAACGTCTTTCAACTCTTTTGGACTGACCCTCCAAAAAAAAAATTGTTTTGACTGACTTTTTCTCTTTCCAAAAAATACCCTCAATTTTCAATGCAAACACATATAACAAATAGATAAGAATAAATTTTCCTTCAAAAAAAGATAAGAATAAATTTAAATATTTAAAAAAAATATAACAAACACAATTTGAATATATATATATATATATATATATATATATATATATATATATATATATTTCCCTTAATCAACATTTTCTATAATAAAGATTGTTGTTGGTGTCGTTAAAAAAAAATTAGATTATAATTTTTTTTGTTATATTGTTAGTGTCATTGAAATAGATAATATGGTTAGTTTGGTTTGTTATAACTTGAAAGAAACAAACATTTATATTTTTAGTTTTAAACAAAATCAAATGTTCATATAAAAACATCGTTTATAATTTTCAAACGTTTGCACAATAAGAATAGTGGAAAGACGGAACATGAGTGTCTGTCTTTTCGCTAGTAGTCATAAATGACTTAGTTTATAAGAAATCGTAAAATCGCAATCAAAATTGATGAATTTTGCCTATTTTTAAATTCTACTATAGATTTGAATCGTTGGATGTGAAGAAAATCGCAAAATCCTTTATTTTAGAATTTAATTCGATATTTTAACATCAGAATTATAAAAAAGCTAAATTCATTAATTTTCAAGCAGTCATTAATGTTTAACACAGCAACACTAGTCTATCACCATCAAAACCTAATAAATTCATTTGCATGATACACTACATTGAATCTTTTTTTTTTTTGGTCAAGTAGCCTAGTGGCTAGAGCTCACACAATTTAATTGTGGAGAAGTGGAGTGTCCGGGGTTCGAACCCCGGCTCCTGCATATAATATGCAATATCCCTACCAACTGAGCTAAGCTCACGGGAATTACATTGAACCTTTTTTAATAGCAGCTATTTAAACATTGAAATACTACTTGAATATTAAGGCTTGCGTTGTGTTTGATATGTGCAAACAAGTTGTTTTGTGTTTAATTCTATTCTTTATTATATATCAGATATGCGTGGAATGGCTTCTGTCGTGTTGCCGTGTAATTTATGTTGTATAATTCTGCTGAAAACTCATAAAATACAGCCTATGGTATACTAATGTTATGATGTTGAACTATAACTTGCTACCTTACTTATGGAACCATGTATACAAATTACTTGGTATGAAAAATGCTATTCTGTTTCGTAACTTTCATGGTTAATTTGCATGATACAACAGTATTCAATGGATTAGCTGTTGTTTATACTTCAATGTAACTGCGTTTTCATCATTTCAACGGCGTTGTTTAAGCAAATCTACAAATCATCTTTATGTTTCAAGGCGCAATAAACACTGCAGATTTTCGTATGCTAATTTTCATAAAACTTACGGACAGGGTAAATGCTTAGTTAATAGAACAAATTAACATACATACGGATTTATAGAGTTTTCGAAACATATAGCAACTAATATTTTAACTAATTTCACGTATTTTCTTGAACTAAATAAGTCTCGTGCGGCAGGTAGAAGATCTAGTTAATATTTAACACAGCAACACCAGTCTATCACCATCAAAACCTAATAAATTCATTTGCACTAAAAAAAAAAAAAAAAAAAAAAACCTTTCTTCTATTCAACCTTGACAATAATCACATTATTGTCGTTCCTTTCCTCCGTAGTTTCCCCATCCTTTATTTTAGGCAAAACAACCTTGAGCACACTACATTTCATCCTAGCTCTAATCTGATCGATCTTGTAATGTCTCCCAGTTAAATCATGCGTGCAAGAGGATTCACGACCACCTCTCTCGCCTTTAATGCTAAGAGTATTCTGATACACGTTGATATTCACATCTTCCTTAAAGCGTCCAGGCATATACATACGGATAAGCATATAATCCTCTGTCTCTCTCCAATGGTAGCGGCTTTGAATGATTCGAATCACCTTTTTGTTGAAGACGACTTGATTCATGAACAGATCAAACACAGCTAAAAACAATTAAAAGATAAAGTTAAATATAAAAGATGAAATAATATATCACGAAAAAAAATGAAGATTAGAATGGGCGATAACATCTACCTGAGACAAGACCATTGCGGTTAGTGTCAGCGTTCTGAGGCATGCCACTAGTATTAAAAGGGGCGAAGGGGCTAATGAGATGGGGATTGGCTTTAAAATAGCGGTAAGAGGGGCGAAGGACAGACAAGACGATGGGGTAAAGGTAAGACTTTGAGATGAGACCGGGGGAGGAGACTGTGAGAGAAGAGGGGGCGATGGGGCGAAGGAAAGACTTTGAGATGAGATTGGCGGAGAAGACAGTAAGAGAGGAAAGGGCGATGGAGCGAAGGAGAGAAAAGACGATGGGGAGAAGGAGAGACTTTGAGATGTGACCGGCAGACGGGACGGTAAGAGAGGAGAGTGAGTGGGGATACATATTTATATGAGGGAACGAGCTATCGGAGAGACGATCGGCGACTGTCTTGGGGTTAGAAGAGCGGTAAGCACTAGAAGAAGAAGAGGCGACTACAGGGCGAAGGAGAGGGGGCATGGCGTTGGTGTTAAAAGAGCTGTAAGCGGAAGAGGCAACGGGGCGAAGGTGATGGGGATTGGATTTAAAATAGCGGTAAGCGTAAAAGGCGAAGGGGCGAAGGAGAGAACAAACGATGGGGCGATGGAGAGACTTTGAGAGGAGACCGGTGGAGGAGAGGACAGTAAGAGAGGAAGCAGCCATTGCTTGTTTGTGAGAGAAAAAGATTGTTCGTTTGTTTTTGGAGTAGAAAAATTGGAAGGGAGAGTGAGTGTCCGGGGATATATTTACTACTTTCTTGCTAAAAAAGAAACAAAAGATCTTATTTAAAAATAAATAAAAGATAGAGGATAACTCAAATATATTTACATTGTCAAAAAAAAAAAAACTCAAATATATATATATTTTTTATCCGGAAAGAGCTAACTAAAAAATATATCCATATTTTTATACTACTTATATATTAGTAGAAAGATTTCAGCTCTTTTTATTTCGATAACGTTTGAAAATTATCAACTGTGTTTTATTTCTAAAATTTTGATTTTTATTAAAACTAAAAATAAGAAATTTTTTTTTTTTTTTTGAAAGAAAAAATATAAATGTTTGTTGTTTTTAAGTTATAACAAAACAAACTAAACATATGATTATCTATTTCAATGACACCAACAACAATCTTTATAGAATAAGTTGTTTAAGGGTATAATTGAGATAAGGAAAAAGTAAGTATAAGTATACTTATATAGTTTGTTACATTTTTTAAAGGCTTAATTGCACTTTTGGACCCCTATCTTTTCAAAAGTTGCGGTTATGGACCCCTAACTAATTTAAATACAAAACAGCCCCCTATGTTTTGATTTTTTGACAGTTTTGGACCCCCAGTTCATTGTTGATTCGGTCAACGCTGACGTGGCCCCCTAAGTGAGGTGCCACGTGTCTTTTTTTTATATTTTTTTTGCCTTGGGGGTCCAAAACTGCTAAAGAATCAAAACATAGGGGCTGTTTTGTATTTAAATTAGTTAAGGGTCCATAACCGCAACTTTCGAAAAGATAGGGGTCCAAAAGTGCAATTAAGCCTTTTTTAAATGATAAAGGAAAAAAATCATATATATACTAGCGAAAAGACGGGCACTCACGTGTCCGTCTTTCTTCTATTTTTATTGCGCTAAAGTTTGAAAATTATTAACGGTGTTTTTTGTATTAAATTTTGATTTGGACTAAAACTAAAAAAATAAATGTTTGTTCCTTTCAAATTATAACAAACTAAACTAATCATGATTATTTATTTCAATGACACCAACAATATAACAAACAAAAATATAATCTTTTTTTTTTAATGAAACACCCTTACCTAAGATCTTACATTGGTTGTTATCACCATAAGAGACATACCCTTTTTCTTTCCCGTCATATACCACTTTCTTTGCGAGGTTGCAAGACATTTCTACAATATTTTTAGGTAAGGTTTAGGTCCCCAACACAAGTTGGGTCCTTGGGATTAGTGACACAAGTAGATACTTTGGGTACCCACTTCATAATGCCTCTTGGAACTAAATTTTTCATAACATGGCAGTTTGGTGTGGTATGCCCAATTTCTCTACGATAGTTGCACCTTATTTTGTGCTCATGAGTTTTGCATTTTCGATTGTTTCTTTTAACTCTTCTTTTGGAGGGTTTCTTAAAACTTGAAGGTTTAGCAAATCGATTTGCAAAATTCATTGAGACATTGATGGCTTGTTCTAGCTTACTTTTTAGAGAGACAATCTCCAATTGTAGTCTAGGACAAGCCATGCAAGCATTGATGTCCTCATTTGATTACTTGGGAACATCAATAGTAGGTGAAACTTTAGAAGGAGTTACAAATATTTCTTGCTTTAAAGATGCATGTTCATTTTTGAAGTTTTCAAAATCTTTTCTCATTTGTATAATTTCGGCTTCCAATTTGAGAATAGTTCTCCTTTGGATACCAATGGTTTTAAAAGCATTCATGGCATCTTCATGCATTTCAACAAGAATATTTTGCAACTCATCATAAGATGGTTTTAGTTTAAGTTTTCGATCACTAACCTCAATTGATTTCTTTCTTCATCCCATGAAGCATAATTGAGCAATTTCATCACTAACCTCTTCATCCACCCTACTAAAAGCATTAGAACTTAGAATCAAAAAAAGGAATAAAAAAATAATACATATTCCCATTATTTTCTTCATTGAAATTGGTTACTTAGCCACAATATATAATGTCCATGCTCTATTAGGGCATGTTATTATATATCTGAACATTTTAAGTTATCTTTCCATAGAAATTGATCAAACTCAGAAGGTTAGCGGGCAAGTATAAAGTACATTCTATATCTAACTTTAAAGTGAAGAAAATATTTTCTATGTTCCATTTTTAAGCAATGGTTTATACAAGTGAAGGAGTAAAGTTACAAAAACATCACCTTTGTTTCCTAAGGCACTTTCAAGTGGGTTCCACAGTATAGACTTATAGAGAGAGGCTTATGGTCGACATATATATGCTTATAAGCTTATAGATGTGTATTGAGAAATTATATAATACAGCTTCTAAAAAACTGAACTTTAGAATCAAATTTCAACATATATGAGAAGCTCTTGCTTAAACAAATGCTTAATTATTTATTATAAGATTATTTTGATCTCTCTTTTTATCATAAGCATTCATAGAGAATTTTATCAAACTGATTCTTAATCTGTATGGAGTTATTTCCTTCAAGCAAACACACTATGTATGCAACATGCATTTATACTCTTCCTTGTCTGTTTCAAATATATATATATATATTTAGTAATAAAGTGAAGCTCTGTGATTACTGTTGCAGTTAAACAGTCCTGATCTCTTTGATATGTATTCTGCTGGAATTGTACTCTTGCAAATTGCAATACCAACCTTAAGGTCTCAAGCTGCTTTGAAGAATTTCAATTTGGAAATGAGGACATATGGATATGATTTGAACAAATGGAGGGACTCTACTCGCATGAAGTCTAACTTCCAAATCCTTGATAGTGATTCTGGTAGAGGTTGGGACTTAGCATCAAAGCTTATCTCCAAAAGAAGTTCCAAAAGAAGAAAGCGTTTATCTGCTGCTTCTGCTTTGAGGCTTCCTTATTTTCTTCTAGGTGGTGATCAGGATATGCGGTTGAAGGTTAATCGTGCGAGGTTTCGCAGGGAGGAGAAGAGGGTTACAATGGTCTCGACCGGAGGTGGAGCCGGAGTAAGGAAAGAGGAGGATGGAAAGGAAAAGAGGCTCAATGGAAGGAGGGGACTTCTTATTCCAATGCTGTTTTGGGGAAGAGGAACCTGTATATTCCACCGGTGGAGGAGAGACGAAGTATATGGAGATCCGGCCGAGTGAAGAGAGGTTGGAGGAGCTGAACGGAAGCTATGTGGGGGTTCTGAATCACCTTGGCACTGGTTTGTCAATACAACAGAGTATGATAATGGAGGGTCTAGACAAAATCAAGGTTACTCCAATGGATGGTAGGATGGTGCTACTGCAATCTGAGATCCCAGGAGAGGTTATGAGAGCAGCTGGAACTCACAAGGAATGGTGGGAGGCCCATTTTAAGGAGATGAAGGTTTGGTCTCCAAACCTAGTGGCAAAAGGGAGGATTGTATGGATCAAGATCTTAGGGATACCTCTCCATGTGTGGGAGGAGAAGACATTCAAGCAGTTGGGAAATCAATACGAGGAGTTCCTGGACTTTGATGAAGTAACTATCTCTAGGGGTTGTTTTTAATTTGTGTGTGATGGAGGATTTGGGGGTGGAGCAGGCTAGAGGGGAGGAGGAAGAAAAGGAGTGGGAGGACCGATCGTCGGTTCCGGTAATGAGGAGGTGGTCGGAACTGAGTTGGAGGTACAATCTGATGAGGATGACATGAGCAAACCTATACAAGTAGGGGTGGAGGATAACAGTCATAGGGGAAGTCAACCACCTATGAGAGGAAGGGGATGATATTCACCTTTCGGGATCTCAGTATTCTGATCCTGCAATAGGAGAAGGATTTTTGAATCAGTCAATTACCTTGGAACACGTGGAGGGAAGGGGAGAAATTTTAGCCATGTGGGAACCTCTTTTGGAACATGTTAACAAAAGGTTGAAGTCTTGGGGAAACAAGTTTTTGAGTTTCGGAGGTCGAATTGTCCTTTTGAATTCGGTGTTGAATGCAATACCAATTTTCTACCTCTCCTTTTTGAGAATGTCGGTGA
This sequence comes from Medicago truncatula, assembly GCF_003473485.1. Classification (NCBI taxonomy): domain Eukaryota; kingdom Viridiplantae; phylum Streptophyta; class Magnoliopsida; order Fabales; family Fabaceae; genus Medicago; species Medicago truncatula. The sequence goes on from NC_053048.1 coordinate 34,200,511, forward strand.
AGGTGTGGAGAAGCTTGATTAGAAATCAAAGAGAGTTCCTTTGGGGAGGTGTGGAGGGAGGACGGAAAATCAATTGGGTAACGTGGTGAAAAGTTTGTCAACCAAAAGCGAAAGGAGGTCTAGGTATTAGGGATATAAGACTTGTCAATTTAAAGTGGATGAAACAGTGGAGGATATTAAGCTGTTGTCGTGGAGATGGAGCCTTGCTAGATTGAAAATTCCATGTGTATGTATTATGAGTGGAGATGGCATCCGAAAATCTGCCTTGGGAGGAAGTGAGTGTCAGGTTGCGTCGCTGGTGCAGGGGCGACGGTGGTGTTTTTCGACTGGTGGAAGGGGGATGCTATTTCCCTGTTGGCAGTATTCTCAGTAGGAGCTTTTGGTGACAACAATGCAGGAGATTTAGGGTTGAGTCAAATGTAAAACAACTTATTTATAGGCTAGATTTTCTTGAGGGATTGGCTTTGTGTCCGGTCACTACGATGAGATCTCGCGGTCTAGATTTAAAGTTGGTAATGTTTGGATTTTTAGAAAATAAAAATATGACAGTTTTAAGAACGTTTGATATTGATTGGACGTTCAAAGATCGCATGACGCACATTGTTCAAAGATCGCATGATCTCAAATAATGCGCCAGATAATTACATCTCTTAAGAAAATTCATGACACTGGCACTGTTCACAGGGATATAAAGCCTTCAAACTTGGTTGTTACAAAACTAGGTCGGATTAAATTCGTTGATTTTGGTGCAGCAACAGATCTTAGGATTTTGTTCCCCCTGAACTGTATCTTCTACCACAAGAAACACCAAGTCTTCCTCCATAGCCAATTGCAGCTTTACTTTCACCAATATTGTGGCAGGTCTGACTTCTTTTATCCTATTTAAATATGTAGTCAAATTAACATAACATTGGCTTCTAACAATTTTTTATATTAGTAAAAGAAGTATATAGGCCAACATATTGATAGAATCACACGCAACTTTGAAGTATACATACATTAATAAGTACTATTTTGGCTAATATGTTCCTTAATTTGAAATATGTTTAGATGGATTTATATTCTTCTATTACCTATTGTGTTTAAATCAGCTAGAACTTCCAGATTGTGGTATCTTTTACTAATTAAGGCCCTATTGAATAAACAACTTCATTTGAAGCTTATAGCAAAAACACTTATCATAGAAGCGTTTACAAGTAAGCTATTTCTATTAGACAAGTTAAGTTTCAATATCGAAATAAGTTTATGTTTCTTCCCTTGGAAAAATGCTTAAGAGCTTTTAGATGTTAATAGATAAATTAAAGGTCTGTTTTGATTCAATTATTTGAGCTAAGCTACTGGCATAATTACTTGTGAGACTGTTTGAGAGAGTTTATGGAAACCACTCATAACATGTCCATAAGCTCTCCAGGATAACTTATGAAAACAGTTTGTAGCTTATACAAAAATAATTGCACTATACTTTTTCTTTTGTGTGCAACATGCATTTATGCTCTTCTTTGTCTGTTTAGAATATGAATGTTAAGTACTAAAATGGAGCTCTGTAATTATCGTTGCAGTTAAACAGTCCTGGGATTGTTCTCCTTCAAATGGCAATGCCAACCTTAAGGTCTCCAGTTGCTATGATTTGAACAAATGGAGAGACTCTTACTCACATGAAATCTATAACTTCCAAACCCTTGATGGCGATTCCGGTAGAGGCTGGGACTTAGAAGCAAAGCTTATCACCGAAATAAGAAAACATTTATCCGTTGCTTCTGCTTTGAGGCATCTTTATTTTCTTCATGGTGGTGATCACTGATCAGGCAAGGGCGCAGTTCTTTCAAAATTCAGCTTTTGCACAAAGTGAGCTGCTTATAAATTTCTGTTTGGATTGGTTTGTTTAAGCTTGTCTGCTGTCATGAATACTTGAGACCGGGAGAGCTTAAGGAAAAACTTATGACATGTCCATAAGCAGTTTTCAGCTTATTTCCATAAACTCTGGAAGGCAGCTCGTCAAAACAGTATATAGTTTGTATGAAAAGAATTTGATTTTTTTTTTTTTATAGAAAAGCTTATACATAAACACTTATATGATAAGCACTTATGCTACATGCGCTTAACTAAGTTGTCTATCCAAACATGACCTTTATGTAAGTATATTTGTCATTTTCAATGATATTACTCACAAGATGAGATGATATATTCAATGACATTTTGCACTTTTATTTGATTATTACCGGCAAGTATGCATAACTGGTAAATGTCATCAGTGAAGAATACTATAACATGTTTCTATCTTAAGATGGTGAGCTTGCATGACTGCACAAATTCAACTTGCATGGTTTTATATGGCTATAGCTTTACAAAGGGAAACTTTACATAAGTTAGAGTTCATCATGATAGAGTATCTTCTCCAACATTTTCTTCTTCTTACAACTCCAATTGCATCTGGTAGAACACAAGGAGTTGAACAAAGCAAGCCTCGTGGATTGAAGGGTTACAATACTTGAAGTGGAAGGAGATTTTGAGAAAACAATAGCATAACCATCATCCATATTATCCATTCCTTCAGAAAATACCTGCCACAAAAGGCTTCCAGCCCCACTCCCTCCTTTCTTTGTGGAGTTTAGGATTGAGCTGTAAACAGTGCTTATTAGTGTGTCTCTATATGTTGAGTTGTAGCCAGGATCCTTGGATGATACACCAAACTCAGAAAAAATAACTGGCATTCCAAGATACTTTTCAGCATCCTCAATGTGTGCATCCATCCATGATTTTACAAATGGGATATGTGTATCAGCAATTTGTTGTGAAACCCTTCAAACAAGATAATTGACTTAGTTAGAAACTGTTGTACTATTCATGTCAAAAGATGTGCATTTAAATAAAAAACCAAACACATTATTAAGTAGGCAAAAAGTATTGGCGCAAATAACTATGTAGTCTTGTTTTAGTCCCTCCTGTTTTTGAAGTTTTAGTCTCTGAAACATTAGAAAAATCACTTTTCAACCTTGTTGTTTTAGTTTTAGTTCCTTTAGATATCCGTGTATTTTGGAATCAGTTGCTGTAATATGTGGATATATTGATATTAGTCGATGACTTATTACAACATGAACAAAACGAAAACAACATTTTCTATGTTTTAGGACTAAAACCAAAAAAAAGGATGAATGACGGGCTGATTAGAAAATGTATATATTACTAGGGCCAAAATGTTAGTAAATAAATAGTGTTTTTCACAGACTAGCAAGCAAATAGTAGAAAAATTCGACATACTTACCAAGAGTCAGCATACATGTGAACAGAAGCAAAGTCTACACCAAGAACTTGGTGGTTCCTGATAAAGTCAGTTCCAACTTGTTGAGCATATGTATTTGGATTGAACTGAAGTCTCTGAGGTGTTGAAGGGCCATAAAATCCTTCTAGTCCAATCTCCACTAGGTGTTTTGGATCAATTTTTTTCACATGGAATGCCATTTCTTGTATCCAATCCTATATTGTATACTCACAAGTGAGAAGTTGTTGAGTACAACTGCATGATATCATTAGTTTCTTATAATGATATCCAGAAGTTAACAAGGGGCAAACCTGTAACTTGTCACCTGTGGGATCAGAGTTGCATCTAGGCTCATTCATGAGTTCCCAAGCAAAAATGGTAGGATCTTCCTTATAAGTGATATTTGTGAATGTGTTAACTCTATTGAGCACAGTCTACACAGTGAAATTTAACTTAGTCATTGCAGTATATACCAAACAAGCTTTAAAGTAAGCAATGTTGGTTTTGAGTTGTTGCATTTAAGAAAGGAACTTGCCTTAACATGGGACTTGTAGTAACTTCTAAGGGTTGAATGTGTGTAGAAGTCATCATCAGAGGTCAAGTTAAGGCCAGCATCTTTGCCCCATTTCACATATTGTGATTTTCCACCATATGACTCCCAATTGTTGGCCAATGATAATATCAGCCTGATTTTGTATTTCTTTGCTTCACTTACCACAAAGTCCAAGGCCTGTAGATCAACATAACCATAACCATCGAATCATACAAACATTTGATTGGTTGTGACGTGATTCACTGACAATACAAAACTTTTTCCGTGGACGGTGTATACAAATTAAACTCATTAAGTTAAGGAGTACCTTGAAGACTTCTTTATCATAAACCGAAGGGGATTTTTGTAGGGCCTGCCGTTGGCCATCAGTGAAAGCCCAAGTTCTACAAACTGTCATACCTAGTGAGGTTGCTTGTTTGAAAACCTCGGTGACTTTTCGTCTGGTGGAGTCATCTGCCGCAAACATCATCAACCAATATGCGTTGAATCCATTTATATAGAAAGGCTGACTATTCACCACAAATTGGTTTCCTTTCTTCCCTACCATTTGCCATTCATCCTCTTCCATGTCCCACATTGTTGCACTCCTTAACACCATTACAAAAAATCAATTTAATTTTCAAGGTTAAAAGAACAAACATACCATTGGCCACAGTTATTTAGAGAAACCTCGTACAAAAAAAGTTGGTATGGTTGGCTAGTATATAGTAATATATAACAGCTAGAGGGTGCATGCTTGATCATACCCATAATTTGTGATAGGTTTATGTACATGATCTTGGCCTTCCATTTGTGCCTCTTCATCCACCCTACTAAAAGCATTAGAACTTAGAATCAAAAAAAGGAATAAAAAAATAATACATATTCCCATTATTTTCTTCATTGAAATTGGTTACTTAGCCACAATATAATGTTCATGCTCTATTAGGGCATGTTATTATATATCTGAACATCTTAAGTTATCTAGAAAAAACCTAAAGTTATATATCTAACTTTAAAGTGAAGAAATTTTTATCTCTGTTTCATTTTTTGAGCAATTGTTTATACAAGTGAAGGAGTAAAGTTGCAAAAACTTCACCTTTGTTTCTTAAGGCACTTTCATGTGGGTTCCACAATATAGACTTATAGAAAGATGCTTATATTTAGACATATATATGAAGCTACACTACTTGTCGTTAGTATTATTATGGGAATCATATATCATATCATATAAATATGAAGTTGATTAATTATTGGTTTACTGATGAAACGTTAATAATCTCAAAGTGCATGTTAATCTTCTCTTATCTAGTACAAAGTCTTAATCAACTTTAGGTATGATATCAACATCAACAACACATATAAAGTTAAAGAATACAAGAGTTACTTACAAGAGTTAAGAGGAAAAGTGAATTTGAAGAATAATGTGCGAGGGATTTCCAAAACTAATAAGAATCCAAGAACACTAAAGATTAAAGACAAACTTGGAATGAATGTTGCAACCTTGCACCCCTGAGCACGCCAGGGTCCATCCTAAGAATGTTAAAGTTGTAATTTTATTCAATAATTTTTTAACTTTTATTAAACCTGAATTTTATAATTATAATTTATAATATATAAACCATTATTTACACTTGAATGGAAGGCAAATGGGTAACAGCCTGCGCTGTCATACATTTTTCGATGGCAAAATCAATCCTCGTAAACACAACATTCATAGACTTAGGAGACATGACATTGTTATGCATGACCTTTTGAACTCTATGTAGAAGGTCAACAACCTCTGATGCTAGGAAACCAAAAGTGTCAAAAGTAAATTGTATAAATGCATGTTGATTGTCAGAACACGTTTTCTCATGTTTGACCACTTTGTTTAACGCAACTTTTAAGGGTGCATGTCCTACCGTAAAAGGCCCGACACCTAATCCCACAAATGGTGAAATCTCAGTCAAGTCTACACATATGTTTTTCTCCTACCCATCCGTAGACAATAACATCCGCAGACCTGAGTGTTAATAATTTCATTTAAAAAAAATATTATGTTTTGAAGTACTTAGTGTCGATCATTTTGATATAAAAATTTGGAATTGTGTCGCAAACTTGAGGAAAAACTTATGGAAATATAAAGAGCATATTATATTTATCTAAAAAAAGAGGAGGGATCAATTGACTCCAAGAGTAAGTCTCTAGAATTACTCTCGATCTTGGCTCTGAATTTTAATATTAATTAATGGTCATGATTAATTATTATTATTAGTTCTTATGGTGGAATTTTTCTACACCCTAAATATTCGACTGGAAAACACCGAATGAAGACAACCGATATCTTCATAGTCCTGATGACATAACTTTCTCTATCCCTTCTATCTCAAAGGATTAGATTATTATAATTTTAGAGATGTAATTAGGTAATTCTTGATATACCTTTTTTGATCAACGTGTAATGCATACCTATTTTGAAGAATAACCTACATTTTGGTATGAGCATTGAACACACATCATAGACATATCTGAAAGAGTAAGGGAATCGGAAAGAAGACATGTCAATAGTGATCCGTTCTAGATCATTGATGCAGGTGGATGTGATGATGTGATTCAGTCATTAATATTAAGGCCATTCGTTAACTTGTAATAAGTTTTGATTGAAAAAAAATATTTGCAATTAATGTCATGATTCATTCGTTACAATTGGGTAGAGAGAAAGAAGGAGTGATTCGTTTAAAAAAAAATTGATGCACGTGGCTATGAGTTTAGAGATAAAGAAGGAGTAAAACATCCTCACCATAATATTATGGGTAATATATGCTATCCAGTGCCCTGTCCAGTGCCCCTGTGACAGGACATCGGTTAGGAAACAATAAATGAACTAGATCTCTTTAGTTTTATTTTAATTAAAGTTATAAATAAGTCAAGTAATTAAAATAAGAAAAATGTGCATTCAATACTATTAAATTTCCTATTTTGTGATACAAGCATAAAATTTCTACACATTTGATTATTTTGTATTTGATATTTTTTTTAGAGGTTGTATTTGATATTTGATATTTTATCTTTGGAATTGTTAATATATTTTAGACTTTATTTTAATTGAATATGTTGTTAATTATGCATGAGCTTTCCGTGAATTGGTTTGAAAGAAAAAAATGTTTACAAAAAATTTAGGGAAAGAAAAATTGGTTCAGATGATGAAAAAAAAATTGTTAAGAAATGAAAAGGAGAGAGGAATGTAAATATGTAATGGAAAAGTAAATTTAATGGAGTATTAAATACAACTTTTTTATTTTAATTAGTTGACTTATTTATCAATTTAATTAAAATAAAACAAGTGAAATATGTTCATTTATTGCTCCTTATTCAGTACCCCGGAGGCACCGATTAGCAACACCTTATTATTATTAAAAATTAATTAAGACCATTCATTAATATTAAGATTAAGAGTTATAATTTGGAATAATTTGAGACTTACTCTTGGAGTTAATGGATATCTTCTCCTTAAAAAAAAATATTGATTCAAATCAAACATTACCATATTGATGGTAAAATTATATTTGAATAATCAAAAGTTATTGAGGTTGTTTCAACGGTTGATTCAAATATAATTTTATATGATGGATTGCTAATTTCCATCATAATTTTATAGGATACTTTTTAACTTTCCCCCTTGTTTGAACAATAATGATAGGTTGATATATGTGTACACCCCTTTGTACCATTCTAAAATATAATATTTAAATTAATCAAATATATGATCTGTGTGATCACATTTTTTTAGTTGTGTAACTACTATTTTTTTCAGAATTTATTTGGTTAATTAAGTGGAAAAATAGTAGTCAAGCACATTTTAATTGTATGACCATGTTTTTCAGTTTCTAAATGTGTTCGACTGAAAAATGTGGTCACAAGACTCAATATATATGGTTAACTGAAATCTTTTAGAGTGATTGAAAGAGGTGTGCAGATTATTCTTGTTTGGATTGCTAATTTCCTTCTTTTTTACGGGATGTTATTCCTTAATTCTTTCAAATATTTGTTTATGTTGAAAATTCTACCTTCAATCGTGGCTTCCTAATTGCGGCATTTGGATTGTTCAGAATCTCTATTTCTCTATTATTTCTACCTCCTGTCATGGTGAAAAGAACTTGGTGATAACAACTTATAATTTGTAGGCATAAAAATAATGAATTTCAATTGCAAATGTTGGTAAATAAATATTCATTTTAGAGACTTTTTTTCAATTTTTTAAAGCTATTTTCTCCATTATTCGTATAATATTCTTATATTTGAACGAGTCATTAACTAACTCTATGTCCTCGTCTATTAACGGTAACTACTTGCCTTTGGTAATAAATGCATGCTGCATTTTTTCTTCAACAACCAAACCAAACTGTGTTATAGCCTTTCAGTCAATAGACTTGTAGTTGATGGTGCAGGAAGCTTGGAAAATAAACAAATGGTGAAGGTTTCACACTATAGGAGTAATGAGAGATTGTGAGTGTTTGTAAATACATATATTTTTCTTTTCTTTTTTTTATTAAAAAGATGTGCAGTTGTTTGGAGAATAGGCATAACTGACCGAACTTCGTTAACAATGCTATGTATTCTATTATTTCACATTAGTTTCATATCCACTAATTTGACTATAATTTTTTTTTACGTACTTTCCTAACATTGACTTGCCTCGTGACCGAACTTCAAGTTCTTAAAACTCTCGAGTAGAAGGGTTAACATAATAAATAAAATGTCATCATTTGAATTGTAGTTGGATTTTCTCATGCAACTTAATTGTCAAAAAACCAGTTATAAGTCTATCAATCAATCAATATTCAGACATTGACTTGCCAGTCAAACATGTAGCACATTTAAAAACACTGACTTTGGACAAAGGAGGAACATTTTATGTGTGTTTTTTTGGTTATAAAAAGATACGGGACCCTTTCTTTCACTCTCACTGCAACTGAAGTTAAGTGTAGTGGTTGGTTGCTAAAGGGAGTACAAAATGGGGAGAAAAAATGTTGGTGAGATGGTGGTGGTTTTGGTGACCCTCTTGCATATTTGGTTGGTTTGTGTCACTGCTTCATCACTAGGTAACATCAACAACTATGAGGAGCATCTTAGAAGAAACCTTCTTGCTAATGGCCTTGGTAAAACTCCTCCTATGGGGTATGTCACTGAATTCCTTCTCTTAATTTTGTTGGATTAAGTGCTTTTTAGAATAGCAATACTTTAATTAGCAAGGAATACTAATAAATTAAAACAATTTTTTATTTTGGTTTTTTCATTTTATTTACTTTCCCTTCATATTTTACATGCACCTAAAGGTTTTTATAACATTTTTTTATTATACAGGTGGAACAGTTGGAATCATTTCAGTTGTCAAATTGATGAAAAAATCATACGGCAAACTGGTATTTGCTCATTTATTTATAGTTAATGTGATTTATTTATGTATATATAATAATTAATTTATTAAAAAAAATTGGGTACAATGATCTATGAATTTATATAAAAATTTATAGACTGATTGTAAGAATTCAGACTGATTGTAAATTTTGTGTATGGAAATGCAGCTGATGCCCTGGTTTCAACTGGTCTATCTAAGCTTGGATACACCTATGTCAACATAGGTACATAAAAATAACTTAATTTTCAACTCTTGATCATTATTTGTTTCAATTTTACTTAGCAAAGTATCATAAGCACATGAAATTAACCTTTATCTACAAATTTTCATTGTTGCAGATGATTGTTGGGCTGAACTTAATCGTGATAATAAGGTATAGATCATGCGATTTTCACATGCTTCATTCTGTTTTCTCACTTGATTTCCGAAAGTTCTTGCTTATAATTTTTTTTTTCCTTTTAAAAAATTGTTAATGTTTTAGGGTAATCTGGTGGGGAAGAAATCAACATTTCCTTCTGGCATCAAAGCACTTGCAGATTATGTTCATAGCAAGGGTCTTAAGCTTGGAATTTATTCAGATGCAGGGTGCATAAACAAAAATTATCCCCTTGTATTTTATTTATTATTCATTACTTTCTAACTAATCTTTATACTGACCTTTCACAGGTATTTTACATGTAGCAAAAAAATGCCTGGTTCACTAGGTCATGAGTTTCAAGATGCCAAAACTTTTGCATCATGGGTACTTAAATGTTTGTTATTTTTTTAATCTTGTTTCTTAGCATCTACCAATCAATTGCTATGTAACCAATGGTTCTTTTACTTGATTATAGGGAATTGATTACTTGAAGTATGATAACTGTAACAATGATGGATCAAATTCCACTGTTAGGTAGTCAAAAATATACTTGCAATTTCTCTTACTACTAGTGTTGTATAGTTTTTTATGTTAAAATACTTCATGCATAATTTTAAATTCCATGGACTTTTATCTTATCATACGTAATTTTGAACTTTGGTTTCGTAACTCCTTTAATCCTCAACTCAAACCAGTTGAACTCAAACCATGACATTCTTATATATAGGTATCCTGTTATGACTCGGGCTTTAGCGAAAGCAGGTCGTCCAATCTTCTTTTCGCTATGTGAATGGTAATTCTTGCATAATTTTAGCATCTTATTGCTCTTCCAATGCTAGGTACTCCTCTCTAATGAAACTTTATTTGTTTGTTAGGGGACAAATGTATCCAGCTTTATGGGGTGCTAAAGTGGGAAATAGTTGGAGAACTACTAATGACATAAATGATTCATGGGAAAGGTAAAAACCATGCACTCAATTTGTTGGTACTAGTAGTTTTTTGAAATTTAAACAATTTGTTACTAAAATTGAACTATTGTGTATCCTTAGCTACTAGCTAATAAAACTAACTTGTTTTATGCAGTATGATTTCGAGGGCCGACCTGAATGAAGTTTATGCCGAGCATGCAAGACCTGGTGGCTGGAATGGTTAGAACTTCATTTGTTTAACAATTTTTTGTGAAAGAATTGAGTTTGCATCTTGATTTCATGATATAATTTATGACTCAAGATATTCATTAAATATTTTAACTCAACAGATCCTGACATGCTTGAGGTTGGAAATGGAGGGATGACAAAAAATGAATATATTGTTCACTTCAGTTTGTGGGCCATTTCAAAGGTTCTATCATTCTCTTGTCTTCATGTATCTTGAGCCCCGTTTGGACAAACAACTTAATTAGACACTTATAGCAAAAACGCTTGTGTAGAAACTAATTCAAACAGGACTTTGATTTGTGCGAAATCATGTCATGTACCTGGCTTCTTTTTTTCACCTTTGAAGGTTTATTGCAGGCTCCTCTTCTTCTAGGTTGTGATGTTAGAAATGTGACTAAAGAGACCATGGAGATAGTCTCTAATAAGGAAGTTATTGCAGTTAACCAAGGTGATGCATAATTTGAGTCATTTTGTGATTTCCTAATCATTGTAATATGTTACTGATATTAAATTCTATCTCTTACCACGATAGATTTGCTTGGCGTACAAGCTAAGAAAGTTAGGATGGAAGGAGATGCTGAGGTAATTTTCATTTCGAATACAACATACGATTTCATCTCTACTCTCTAGTATTATTTGTAGGTAATTGGATTCTCTGCTGTTAGGTGAAGATCGTTGAACTACTCATATTTTGAGTTACATTTTAAAGAAAATTTTGTGAAGTCAAAATATAAGGCGTAAAATCTTAATCAACAGCCGAGATCCCTTGAATGCGTTACACTGTGCTTTTAGATAGATTTTGTCTAATAATTTGGCAATATGTTTATTAAAGATTTTTGTTCTTATCTGCATGCTTTTTTGGTTAGATATGGGCAGGTCCTCTTTCAGGTTACAGGGTAGCTGTTGTGTTCCTTAATAGAGGCCCACAGAAGCATATAGATATAACAGCTAATTGGAATGACATTGGCATTCCACCAAAAACTGTTGTTCAAGCAAGAGACCTTTGGGAGGTAATTCATTGTACTTTTGTTGACATTCAATTTATGTTGTTTTCTGTGCATTGCATGCTGTATTTTTATATACTATGTTTCATTGTACTTTGTTGGATACTGCTGAGGTTATAAATAAGGTTTTTGTCTTGATTGTTTTGAATGCAGCACAAGACATTGAAGACACCTTTTGTGAACAAGTTGAGGGCAACCGTAGAATCACATGCTTGTAAAATGTATGTGTTGAAACCAGTAGCATGAGTTCTAGAAGACTAGAACACAGTTACATAGATTGGAGCTTTTAGAAGCATTGTTGTTAATTTTTTTGAGAGGAGCATTGTTGTTAATTGGAAATAGGTGTTTATTTCTGAGTAAAATAAATGTCAACTTGTATATCATCAGGTTCAGTTTATTTAATAAAGATTGTTCATCTGCTTCAATTGATTGAACTTTGCTAGCTACCATATTTTGTGTACCAGTTCAAATGATTTGGTTGATGTGTACATGGGTTATTTAGAAGATGCACAATTATTTGGAAGAAGCGCAATCATTGGATTTTTTGCAACAATCAAATGTCACCGGAACATATATTTGATCGTGTCAATTTTTTATTTTTTTTTGGTAGCTGAAGGCTCATAAACCTATTTTTTTATTTTTTTTATTTTAATTCTTGGTGGTCTAGTATGTTTTTTATGGGATCTAATCCATTGCAATATATAAAATTCAATCACTTTGAAAGAGTTGTACGAGATGAAAATTCACAATTTTTTTTCCTTCATATATGTCAAAGTGATGGAAAAGAACGAGTATATTTCACGTATCCACCTTATTTATCTAATTTTCTGAAAATCATGGAGAAAAAAAAAGAAAAAAAAATCTCTTCACAAGAGATAAAATCTCCTATAATGATAATAAATTATTTAATTATTAGAGTTCCACTAATAAAGAAAAAAGAAAGAAACTAAGCAATGAATTTTTAAAAAGGGCAAAAGTTTTAGATAAAAAATATAAGAAATTTATTCCTATGGATGTATTTGAAAACCGAATTAGATTATCTAATGATAAAAGGAAAATAAAATATTCAACTAAAATATATGATCCTATCTTGAATGGACCTTTTCACCATCAATTCAAAATGAAACTTACACAACAAATTCCATTTTGATAAATAAGATTCATGGTCTCCTTCTTCTATTAATAGTAAATATCCAGAATTATTATGGAATTTATTTTTTTTAACTTAATCAGTAAATTTTCGGAAAAATCCCTATCCAGTTTTAATTTTGACGGACTTTATTTTTTCCAGAACATGAACAAGTAAAAATATATTCCAAAGAAAAAAAAAATCTTATTTGAGGCAATTAGAACTGATCGGAACAACCAAACCATTTTTTATAGAAAGAAATGTAGTGGAATAAACGAAATCAGTAAACAAGTTCATCGATGGTCATACAACTTAATCGACGAATTGGAGCAAGTGACGAAAAGAATAATAAAAGAGGCTCAGATTCGTTCCCCAATTACCAAACGTATAGTAATTTTTAATGGGAATACAAGTTCACTAAATTTGAATCTTGATCCTAAAAATACTTATGACAATGAGGATGTTGCGTTGTACTACCTCCGTCCCTAATTATAAGATCCTTTTGAAAAAAAAATTGTCCCTTTTTATAAGACCTCTTTGCTATTTCCAACTACATTAATTATTTCTTTACATACATGCCCCTATTTATTATACATCTTTTTCTTCAATCAACAATAAATAACATGTTGAAAACATAAACCAACTCTCTCTTAAAGGATAAAATTGTAAAAACAATAGTAATTACAAACATATTTAATACAAATATCCACTATCTTAATTCCCGTTATTTTTTCAAAAGGATCCTATAATTAGGGACGGAGGTAGTAATTATAAGAAAAAAGATAATAGGTGAAGAAAAAGAATTTTGTTGATCAACACAATGAACAAAAAAGCAACCACACAAGTAACTTTTGACCACACTTTTTCACATGAAATCTATGTATTAGAGGCATGTTACTTGTATTTTGCTCGATATCATTTCTTCTATCTAAATCTTATAATTTATAATACATTAAAATTAAAATTTAAGACCCTGGTAGTAAAAAGTCTTTTAAAAAATCTTTAAAATGGATACATTCCATTCCTCGAAAATTATGATCAAGAACAAATTGAATCTCAGGATGAGGATGAAATAGCATCCAAATCAAAATTATTAGGATGAGGATGAAACATGGTTTTATGATACACAAATCTATAAGACTGCAAATCTACACGTGAAAGAATACATTGTTACTGAATACGACATTCACTCAGGACTAGTATGTATCATGTATGCACTACAAATTTGTTCTTATCAAATTTTAATACTCCTGTTATTAAGGCTATAGATCAAAGTAAATAACAAAACAATACATTGGATTTAGATTTTTCTTGAAGAATCATGCAACTTCATTTTCAAAATTAAAAAAAAAACGACTAACATGATAGTCAAATACGTATAACAGTTAAAATCATAAACAGTGACCTTTGACTAGCTAAGGATCATATACTAACTAGTCTTGTCTATTTTTTTGGCTATAAATAAAGATAAGGGACCCTCTCTCTCTCTCAAACACACTTCAACTGAAGTAAAGTGAAGTGAAGTGAAGTAGAGAATGAGGAGTAAGATTGGATTTGAGATGGTGGTAGTTTTGGTGACCCTTTTGCATGTTTGTTTGGTTTGTGTCACTGCTTCTTCATTAGGGAACAACTATGATGGAGAGCATCTCAGAAGAAACCTTCTTGCTAATGGACTTGGTAAAACTCCTCCTATGGGGTATGTCACTGAATTCCTTCTCTTAATTTTGTTGGATTAAGTGCTTTTTAGAATAGCAATACTTTAATTAGCAAGGAATACTAATAAATTAAAATAATTTTTTATTTTATTTACTTTCCATTCATATTTTACATGCATCTAAAGATTTATGATACTGAGGTTTTTATAACATTTTTTTTATTATACAGGTGGAACAGTTGGAATCATTTCGCCTGTCAAATTAATGAAAAAATGATCCGAGAAACTGGTATTTTCTCATTAATTTATAGTTTATGTGATTTATGTATAGTATACAAGATAATGAATTTAAGAATTTTTATAAGACTATGTGTTCATATGATAAACTAGCATTTGATTTTTGTGTACTCCTTACAGCTGATGCCCTTGTTTCAACTGGTCTATCTAAGCTTGGATACACCTATGTTAATATAGGTACAACAAATCACTTAATTTTCAACTCTTATCATTATTTGTTTCAATTTTTTACTTAGTAAAGTATCATTAGCACATGCTATTAACCTTAATCCACAAATTTTCATTGATGCAGATGATTGTTGGGCTGAACTTAATCGTGATAATAAGGTACAGTCTTATAATTTTCACATGCTTCCATTATGTTTTAGTACTTGATTTCTGAAAGTTCTTGGTTTTAATTAATCTGATTAAAGCGTTTATGACATAAACTATATTATAGGGTAATCTGGTGGGAAAGAAATCAACATTTCCATCTGGCATCAAAGCTCTTGCAGATTATGTTCATAGCAAGGGTCTTAAGCTTGGAATTTATTCAGATGCAGGGTACATAAACAAGAAATTATCCCCTTGTATTTTATTTATTTTTCATTACTTTCTAACTAATCTTTATTCTGACCTTTCACAGGTATTTTACATGTAGCAAACAAATGCCTGGTTCACTAGGTCATGAGTTCCAAGATGCCAAAACTTTTGCATCATGGGTACTTCAAATATTTTTTAATTTTTTTTAATCTTGTTTCTTAGCACTTACCTATTAATATCTATGTAACCAATGCTTATTTTGCTTGATAACAGGGCATTGATTATTTGAAGTATGATAATTGTTACAATGATGAATCAAAGCCCACTGTGAGGTAGTCAAAAATATATTTGCAATTTTGCATACTACTAGTGTTGTTTTGTAGTTTCCCTAATAGAACTACATCTTATAATATTTCATACATGATTTCAAAAAACATGGCCTTCTTATGTATAGGTATCCTGTTATGACTCGCGCTTTAATGAAGGCAGGTCGTCCAATCTTCTTTTCGCTATGTGAATGGTAATTATTCTATTTTAGTATCTTATTTATCTTTTGATCTACGTAGCACATGTTGAAGGTGTATCCGGTATCCGACATGTGTGGCTGTTTGACATCAACACATTTGATTACATTTAATCACTTTCATTTTTTCAAATTATTATTGGTGTTTATGTCAGTATCGGATCTGGTGTACGTATGTGCCAGTGCTTTATAGCATACAATTTTAAGTATTCCTCTCTAATCAAACTTTCTTTGTTTGTTAGGGGAGATATGCATCCAGCTAAATGGGGTGCTAAAGTGGGAAATAGTTGGAGAACTACTGGTGACATAACTGATACATGGGAAAGGTAAAAACCATGCACTCAATTGGTTTTTTGAAATGTAAACAAGTTCGATATTTACTAAAGTTGAACAATCGTGTATCCTACTATCCTTAGCTACTAGCTAATAAAATTAACTTGTTTTATGCAGTATGATTTCAAGGGCTGACATGAATGAAGTTTATGCTGAGCTTGCAAGACCTGGTGGTTGGAATGGTTAGAATTTCATTTGTTTAACAACTTTTTGTGAAAGACATCGAGTTTGCATATTGATTTCATGATACAATTTATGAGTCGATTTATTCATTAAACATTCTAACTCGACAGATCCTGATATGCTTGAGGTTGGAAATGGAGGGATGACAAAAAATGAGTATATCGTTCACTTCAGTTTGTGGGCCATTTCAAAGGTTCGATTATTCTCGTCTCCAAACATCCTTATTTATGTGAAAGCATGTATTGTACGGACCTGAATTCACTGCTCTACAAATATCATACAGTTACACACAGTATTCAATCTCGACCATTGATTTGAGATCAAACATCACAGATTACACAATCAGTAAATTAATTTTAAATGATCTCGGTTGTTGATTTGCAATTGGACAACCAAGATCTCTAACTGCGTCACAGCAGATCTATTTCCGTATTGTACTGTACTTCATTTTTCACTGGTTCACCGGTGAAGGTTTATTGCAGGCTCCTCTTCTTCTAGGCTGTGATGTTAGAAATGTGACTAAAGAGACCTTGGAGATAGTTTCTAATAAGGAAGTTATTGCAGTTAACCAAGGTGATGCATAATTTGTCATTTTGCGATTTTCTAATCATATGTAATATACGTTACTGATATTATGTTATATCTTTTATCACACGATAGATTCGCTTGGCGTACAAGCTAAAAAGGTTAGGATGGAAGGTGATGCTGAGGTAATTTTCATTCCGAATACAACATACGATTTCTTCTCGAGCGTTACTTGTATGGAATTGGATTGTCTTCTGTTAAATGAAGATCGTCAAACTACTCATGTTTTGAGTTGCATTTTAAAGAACATTTAGTGAATCCAACGGCTGAGACAGTGTGCTTTTAGAATGATTGAGCCTAATAATTTGGCACTATGTTTATTAAAGATTTTTGTTCTTATCTGCATGTTTTGTTGGATAGATATGGGCAGGTCCTCTTTCAGGATATAGGGTAGCTGTTGTGTTGCTTAATAAAGGCACTCAGAAGCATATAGATATAACAGCTAATTGGGATGACATTGGCATTCCACCAAAAACTGTTGTTCAAGCAAGAGACCTTTGGGAGGTAATTCATTGTACTTTTGTTGACATTCAATTTATGTTGTTTTCTGTGCATTGCATGCTGTATTTTTATATACTATGTTTCATTGTACTTTGTTGGATACTGCTGAGGTTATAAATAAGGTTTTTGTCTTGATTGTTTTGAATGCAGCACAAGACATTGAAGACACCTTTTGTGAACAAGTTGAGGGCAACCGTAGAATCACACGCGTGTAAGATGTTCGTGTTGAAACCAGTTGCATGAGTTCTAGAAGACTAGAAGACAGTTACTTAGATTGGAGCTTATGGAAGCATTGTTGGTAATTGGAAATAAGTTTGTTTATTTCTGAGTAAAATAAAATATCAACTTGTATATCATGAGTTTCAGTTTATTTAATAAAGATTGTTCATCTGCTTCAACTTCAATTAATTGAAGTTTTCTATTAATCCCTCTAGAATTCTAACTCAACAATACCACAAAAACATGAAATAATATTGGAACTTACATATTACATTCTTCAATTGATAACTTGATTACATAATATACGTTCCAGTTTCCACATTAGTTTTGCAAATGGACAATAAAAATCATGCACTACCGCTACATGTGATGTGTTTGGCGTCCCTACTGCTGTATAAACTCTCATTGATTGTCATAATTTTATTTGTTTCTTCTAGTCTTCAATTTCTTTTAAGAAAATTAGTAATAATCCATGGTAACATAACTCCTCCTTATATCAATATCAATTTCCTAACATAGATGATGATATAAATCTACCGCAGTATAAATAATATTGTAGCCTTGTAGGCCGTGACTATATCTCAAAGTCAAACTAAAACATATATTTTGGGAGAAATTTTCTGCACGTAATCACATAGTATACTTTTAATTTTAAAGAGGTGCTAAAAGTCTAAAACATTAAGAAATTCAAAAGTAAAAAGTCCGTGTGAAAACAACACATTACGCATAAAATGTCGTCTCACGTTTAAATAATCAAAACAATTACTACTAATTATGTTATATTCCTAAAAAAAAATATATATATCCTAATGCTAATAATAATTATTGAATTTGAATGAAATTTTGTTGTTTACGTAGTTCTTTTCTTTCTATACCCACCTCACCTCAAAAGTGTTTATAAAATGAAAAAAGTTTGAAGTTGAGATGTTGAGTGGTGGAATGACAACATAGAGACGAAACCGCGTATACAGAACATATATTACGCGCTTGTTGTTCTGTTCGGCTGTAAGATTCTCCCATCACCACAATACCTATCTGTCTGTCCACACCAACCATCACTATTACACTCTTATTCTTATTTTCTTTCCCTAAAATACTTCAAATAAAAAATAAATGAGTTGAGTAACTAAATTATATAAAGACAACCACATAATTAAAGGGTTAGAGTCTGTTGTGACTCTAATAAAGTTCAACTCATCTAAATTTTTCTTATATTAAAAAAACTAACACATATTAAAATTGTGTTAATCATCTAAATTGTTGTTAAAATTTGTTATGATATTTTGTGAAAGAAATAACAAAATTCAAAGGAATATGAGTTAGACTGTATACTTTTTTGTAAAAAAAAATAATAATATTTCTTTGAAAGAATATTGTGAAAATGATGTATTACTAATGAACTACTAATAACGATAAAACAAAATGCATTGCACACATTAGCACTTAGCAGCAGAAGGTGACCTTTTCAACTAAAAATTAACAAACAATTAACAATATGTTTTCCTTTTCATTGAGAGAGAGACCTTCCAAACAACATAGAAAAATATGCTAATCATTTGTTTAAGAGTGGTGATACATGTATTCCTCCATGTGGCAATACATCTCTTACATCCACACAAAATTCTGACATGTGGCAAGGAAAAAGGAGAGGAGATGAAAGAGAAAGTATAGTTGTGAGATGAAATTACCAAAATGTCTTTAACACATGGAGTGTACAATAGAGTGTATGATTAAAGGGTGTTCATGTAACATTTTCCTTTGTTTAATTAATAATAATCACATCATCGTGGTGTCCTTTTCTTCCTCTCTCTCTTCTCTCCTCAAACCCTAGTCGTCACCCTTTTCTTCTTCTTTTTTACAGAGGGGTGATTTAGGGTCAATTTTTATCCAAAAATCACCCATCCGAATTGTTTTTCCTTCTATTCTAATTGTATAAGTGATTTCACATATATTTTCTGTTTTATTTCATTTGTTTTTGTGATTTTGTCGTCTCTAAACGACTCTGTTTGTTTTTATTCTCGTCTAAGTGCGGTGTTTATTTGACTCAAGTTGAAAGATTAGCTTTGAGCAAGTGCAGGTTCGACCAATGACAATGACTTTGGCGTCGTTAACATTGTAGATCCGGAAACATGAGTATTCTGGAGACATGACTATATTCACATTAGTCATATTTGTAGGCACAAGTACTTTGTCGTTTTATGCTATTAACATGGATGTTGTGAGTTTGTTACATATTCATCCTTGTTGTTTTTGACGAATTTGTATTTGTATTGTATCGATGTACTCTATCAATTTAAATGAATAAATATCGTTTATTTTTTAAAAAAAAATAATCACATCATCGTCAAATTGAACAAGTATCGCCTCCATTTACGCATACCGCAAAAGTCAAGGAGCAAGAAACAAAAATGTAAAGATTCATTCAAAAGCTTAAAAGGAGAAAATTTAGGTGTGAACTATTACGGGTAATTTCAAAAAGGAGCCTCACTAACTAAAACTAAGTCATGTGGAGCTTTATTAATAAGATAATTTAACGATCAATAGATACAAAATATTCACGTATAAAGGTGTGGTTAGAGAACTTATTTTTACAATAAAGGCAATAAGATTTGAAATTAGGATACGGTTCAATTCTCTCCTACCATTAATATTAGTAACTACTATATGTAATTGGAAAATGTTACCAACTATATCTAAAATGATATACTTTAAAGTTAAATTTAACTAGTAAAAATAATGTTACTAAAATAACCTTCTTCTTTTTTGTGTTCTTTAAGGTTAGCTGTGATTTTTTGACAAATTTTCTATTGGAGTTGAAGATTATGTTGAGACTTGTTGTCCTAAACATTA
Organism: Medicago truncatula; assembly: GCF_003473485.1. Lineage (NCBI taxonomy): Eukaryota > Viridiplantae > Streptophyta > Magnoliopsida > Fabales > Fabaceae > Medicago > Medicago truncatula. The sequence continues at coordinate 34,221,018 of NC_053048.1, forward strand.
CATTATTCATAACGTTTTTTTTTTTTTGAATAATTATTCATAGCGTTCTTTTTTCCTTTTCTTCTCCTTTGTCATTCTATTAAGAAAACTAGTTTTTAAAATAAATATATTTTTTAGGTAATTAAAATAAATAAAATTAAAAGGAATTGTACTCTTTAAATTAAATGAGCTTATAATTTATTTTAGTAAATAAAAACTAATTTCAAAATTAGTATTATTTTCACTGGGCATTAGGTAGGATAATTTACATGATTGAGTGTAAATTTGGTTTCCCTCATGAAGTAAATAAGTTACACTTATAGGTTTGAAATTGATTATTTTTTCATCAAATAGTTAAGTGGATAACCTATAGTTTGAACATCAACTCTTGTTTATTGCAATATCATTGTCCACTTGAGCTATGCTCATTACGACGAAATTGATCATGTTACTGGTTAGTGAGTTTAATTTGTAAATGGTGAATTTTTATTAGATGTCAATCTATTTTTTTTAAAATGATCTAGTGCATGATGCCTTTTAAGTCAATTTTTGTTGGGTGAATTAATTTGCATTATTTGTATATCTATTTTTATTTTTTTTAACCTTTTGTGGTTATTGAATTTAGCATTTTCTCTTACAACTACAAGTTAGTGAGTTACAACTTGGTCGCAGCATTTATCTATTTGTTTCTGCAACTTTCTGACTCCATCAACTTCTTCTAATCCAACCCTACATACACAACAAGATCTCTCCTCTTTGACTCACCAAGTTGCTTCCTTTTTCAGCTCATCTTTCTTCCCATGGCATAAGGTAAAACCCCTTCTCTTTCTTCTACACTTTCCCTTCATTCACACCATCTTCTACACCTTTCTTTCTTCAAACAATCTCCTCTTAACTCTAAATCCACCTCATCATTTTCCCTTGCTGATTTTGGAAACTCTTTCCAATTTACTTTCCCGATCTGGGTGTTCTAAAAATCAGATCTTTCTATCAAATTTAACCTCTTTCTTTGTTTTACAATTCTGGGTTTGTTTAGATTGTAATTGTAATAAGCTAGAAACAAAAAACAAAACAAGGGTTTTGTTTATTTTGTGGTTTTGGACTTGTTGTGTTTCATGGTCATTATGAAGAACATGAACAAATACTTTGTTTGTGTTCCACTGTTTTTGTTCTTAGTGTTAGCTATTGAGCTTGTTCTAGCAGCAGATTTTAAGCCAACAGATAAAATCCTGCTGAATTGTGGCGGTCCTGCTGTTAGTACTGATCCTGATGGCCGTGAATGGACCACTGATAATGGTTCAAAATTTGGTTCATCAGCTGTAAAATCCACTACATCACAGGCTGCAACTCAAGATCCTGCAGTTCCGCAGATTCCGTTTATGACTGCGCGTGTTTTTCAATCGCCGTATACCTATAGTTTTCCGGTGGCTTCCGGTTGGAAGTTCCTACGGTTGTACTTTTATTCGGCTTCTTATGGTGGGCTTAATGCATCCGATGCACGGTTTGGTGTGACTGCGCAATCATACACCGTGCTTAGGAATTTCAGTGTTTCTGAGACTGCTTTGGGTTTGAATTACGATTACATTGTGAAGGAATATTGCATTCATGTTGATGAAGGAACCTTGAATGTGACTTTTACTCCATCTGCCAATGCATCTAAAGCCTATGCATTTGTAAATGGGATTGAGGTTGTTTCCATGCCTGATATTTATACTTCTACTGATGGAACCACCATGATTGTTGGTACGGGTACTACCTTCACCATTGACAACAGCACTGCACTTGAGAATGTTTATAGGTTAAACGTGGGTGGGAATGATATTTCACCTTCCAAAGATACCGGCATGTTTAGGTCATGGACCGATGATGTGCGTTACATTTATGGGGCTGCATTTGGAGTTACCGAGACTGCTGATCCAGAAGTGAAGCTTGAGTATCCTCCGGGAACACCATCTTATATTGCTCCGTCCGATGTTTACGTGACGGCCAGATCGATGGGTCCGAATCCCAATATCAGCTTGAATTGGAACTTGACTTGGATTTTCTCAATTGATTCTGGGTTTTCCTATCTTGTGAGACTTCATTTTTGTGAGGGCACGACAACTATAACTAAGGTTAATCAAAGGGTATTCGATATATTCCTCGGTAATCAAACTGCTCAGGACGGGGCTGATGTTATTGCCTGGGCAGATAGTTTTGACCTTCCACATTCAAATGGGGTTCCGGTGCATAAAGATTATGTTGTATTTGCTCCCAATGGGCCACCGCAGCAGGACCTGTGGCTTGCACTGCATCCAAATACAGCTTCCAAGTCCAATTACTATGACGCAATCTTGAATGGAGTAGAAATATTCAAAATCAGTGATAGTAAAGGTAATCTGGCAGGGACAAACCCTCCTCCTCCTCAGGTGCAAGACTTAATTGATCCTTCATTGGCTAGGAAATCTAGTAAATCCAAGAGTCATACAGGAATCATTGCTGGAGGTATTGGTGGAGGAGTTGCTTTATTGCTTTTGATTGGGCTATTTGCTTTTGGCACGTCTCGTCGCCGTAGGAATGGAAAAGATTCTAGTACAAGTGAAGGGCCGTCTGGCTGGCTTCCCCTTTCCCTTTACGGTAATTCACACTCTGCAGCTTCTGCCAAGACGAACACAACCGGAAGTTACACTTCCACTCTTCCATCAAACCTTTGTCGTCATTTCTCATTTGCTGAAATCAAGGCTGCTACAAACAACTTTGACGAATCTTTGATTCTTGGTGTGGGAGGATTTGGCAAGGTTTACAAAGGAGAAATTGATGGCGGGTCAACCAAAGTTGCAATTAAACGTGGGAATCCACTCTCTGAGCAGGGTGTGCACGAATTCCAAACTGAAATTGAAATGCTCTCCAAACTTCGTCACCGACACCTTGTTTCATTGATCGGATACTGTGAAGAGAACACCGAAATGATCCTTGTCTATGATCATATGGCATATGGAACACTCAGGGAGCATCTATACAAGACTCAGAAACCTCCACTTCCATGGAAGCAAAGGCTTGAGATATGCATTGGAGCTGCTCGAGGTCTACACTATCTTCACACCGGTGCTAAATATACCATCATCCACCGTGATGTGAAGACTACAAACATTTTACTAGATGAGAAGTGGGTGGCCAAGGTTTCTGATTTTGGATTGTCTAAAACAGGTCCTACATTGGATAATACTCATGTAAGTACCGTGGTAAAGGGTAGTTTTGGTTACTTGGATCCAGAATACTTTAGGAGGCAACAACTGACCGACAAATCCGATGTGTACTCATTTGGTGTGGTTCTATTCGAGGTACTTTGCGCTCGCCCGGCTTTGAACCCAACACTTGCTAAGGAGCAAGTGAGTCTAGCTGAGTGGGCAGCTCATTGCTACAAGAAAGGCATTCTTGACCAAATCACTGATCCTTATCTGAAGGGCAAGATTGCTCCGGAATGTTTTAAGAAGTTTGCCGAGACGGCGATGAAGTGTGTAAATGACCAAGGCATTGAAAGGCCATCCATGGGTGATGTCTTGTGGAACCTTGAATTCGCTTTGCAGCTGCAAGAAAGTGCGGAGGAGAGTGGCAACGGTTTCGGAGGAATATGCGGTGAAGATGAGCCGTTGTTTGCAGATTCTAAAGGAAAGAAGGGCGTGGATGTGTTACCGGGTTATGATGGTAATGTGACCGACTCCAAAAGCAGTGGCATGTCGATGAGCATTGGAGGTAGAAGCTTGGCTAGTGAAGACTCTGATGGGTTAACTCCTAGTGCTGTGTTTTCACAAATCATGAATCCAAAAGGACGTTAAGGTTTCAACCATCTAGTAAGAATTCCTTATATTACACGGTCAAACACTCAAGTTGGGTAGTGCAATCTTCTTTAAGCAAATCTGAACTTTACTTGTTAATTTTCCTACTATTATAATTATAATTATAATTATTATTCCTTTTGTAATATTGTTTCTGATTCATTATTATGAGTATAAGTTGTAATATTTGAACATAAAAGATTGAAGAGCAAATGTTTTTTTAACGATGTTGTTGTAATCTTGATCTTTGGAAACCGAAGGGGTTCCACCATGATTCATTAGACCCGCAAGACAATGGTTGTGGATGTCTCACTGAAAATGGAACTGTTGCAGTATCTACATCGCGCAGTTTACGATCTTGGCCTTATCAATTTAATTAATGGCCTGAGATTGTTGAAAACTAGTATTGTTAGTGTAATCTTAGTCGTCTAATCTCGTATTAATGGTTGAAATTGTTTACTGTGTGTAAATATGTGCTTCTCCTGTAACTGGGAACCCGGAGCCATGTCTCACTCCATTTTTTAGAACTAATTGGGTACTCGAGTTGTTATTGCATGGGTCACATTGGTTTTGACGCATATTTTTGAACATCTATTTTTGTTGATAAATTTAACATCTATTTTCTTATGTTAATAAACTGAGGTGTTTTTTTATTTATCACAATTTTTATGTTGTAAATTATCAGATCATTTTATTTCTTTAGCACTAAAGAAAGTATGCTTCGCATTCATGCAATGAACTGGATATCTTGATCATCAGCAGTAGTACTTTGGTCATATTTTAGATGTATAACAGCTATTTTTAGGAAGAAATGTGTCATTTAACCACATCTTAAGCAATTTATTTTATTATTGATGTAGATATAAGAATCATAAATATTTTAATATATAGGATATGACATACGAGGATTGAGAGGGTAAGCACTCAGCAAGACGTGTGGAAGTGTTAGAGAGGAAGAGCTTTCTTCAACTTTTGTTTGCATGTATAGGTTGTCAACAGGTAGACATAAGAAAAAGAAATATATAGGGAATAAAAATGAGGAAAGGGTCCTACTCCATTGATGAATCATTCACACCATGAATGTGACACTTAACACCGAACTTCACCGTCATATATGTATTATTATTTGTTTGTTTATTCATTGTGTTGTGTATCTTAGCTTTTTTATTTATTATAGAGGGTTACCAAATTAAATATGTAGCACTGGTCAAGAAAATCATTAAATTCACAGCGAAGTTGATCTGGCTTATGATGAATTAAATTGCGTTATTTGAATTAGCTGGAGGTGTATAGTCATGGTTATTGTCTCAATGAAGTTACATTAACAAACATGACATAAGGTGGGTGTGTGTATTATTTGGAGTAATTAAATGTTGTTTGAATTAAGGTTTCATAGAACCATGATTTTAGTATAATCATAGTTTTCCCACTCATAAATTTTAGTAGTGTTATTTTTCTATGACCAGTTGTTTGTGTGGTTATCATTTGCTTTTGTAATTGCTTGAATATTTAAATATCCTCCTCTCTTTGAGAAAGAAATTTACAACTCATGTCAAATTGAAATAGAATTAGGGATGAAAATTCAGGAAAAAAAGTGAAATGGAGAATAAAAAAATCGATATTGAAAATAAGGGGATCTAAATTTTATTTATTTAATAATAGGAGGATCAAACATATATTTAACCTTATATTTTATATATCAATATTACATTAGTTCATATGAAACTAAACTCAGATCTTTTAAATATAGTTGATGAAAAAAATAGTTGAGCCTTGAATAAGATGTCAGACCAAATGTGGTCTTCCAAGTAGAGATAAGTTTGGAAAAAATGTGTTATATTGTATTATATATAACCTTTTTTTAAGGGATGTATAAGTTTATTTTTAGAGGTGTATTATATATAACTTTAGTCTGTTTGGTTGAAGAGAAATAAGGAAGAGAGAAGAGAGAAAGAGGGAAGAGAGACCAAACTTCTCTTGTTTGGAATGAAGAGAAATAGGGAAGAGAGATTAAAAAGTAATGGGACCCACCACCTTTTTATGTCTCCTCACAATAGGGAAGAAAGTGGAGAGAGAAGGCTTTTAATCTTGTTATTCCTTTTTTACCCTTGTATTGAAATATTAGATCTAATTATTTACTCTTGTTCCTATTTAATCTTGTTGTTCCTTCTATAATCTCTCGGCACTGTACGTGAAGGATTTTTAAATTACTGGATATCCAAGTGATAGTTTAGTAGATAGACCAACATTGGAAATGGATTTATGAGTTGATTTCGTTAACTTTTTTTTTTACCACAACTAAATTATTTAAACCCTGTCAAAAAATTAAAAATAATTAATCTAATCAAATTAAAAAGAAAATAATAGTTTGTAGTTTAATAAATAAATTAACATACATAAATAAATTAGTGTATGTTGATTGAAGGATTTTTAATTTAGCGTTATAAAAAAATAATTTTTAATTTGGGGTATTTTAGTACTTTCAAAAGTAATCAACACTTCTTTCTTCTATATTTCTCTTCTAACAAACAATCAATCAAATCTACTCTATTTCTTGCTTATTTCTCTCTTCTCTTACTCTCTCTCACCTATTTCTCTCTTCACAACTTCTCTTCACAACCAAACAAAGTGTAAAAGTCGTGACCAAATTAATTTCATTTCAATGTGAAACCTTGCTTTTATTTTTGTCAAAAAAAAGGGGGTGGACAATGACAGTGTGCGATGCAACAAACATACATAGCAATGTGACAATTGCTTTTTTGATATAAAAAATATTTTTAAAACACAAGTAAAATACTTAAATGCCTCCAATGGTAGTTAACTACCGTTCAAGAACCGTCAGCAGTTAACTACCGCTGGAAAATTGTTTTTCTGTTCTCTCTCATCCCTCCCATCTCTGTTCTCTCTAACTACCAAACTCTTGTTAAAAACAAATCTCAATTAACAAACTCAGTGTTATAGACAAAGTGTTTGTTCGATTATTAATTAATTTTTTGTACCAATATGATTCTTTCATTGCCAAAAATAATATGATTTTTTCATTCTTTTTTACGGTAATTTTCTTTTCATATTTAATTAAAAATTTGAAATAACCAAAAGCATGAGCTGTAAGTTGAGAATAAGTTGCTTTCACAAGCTTAAAGGAGCATGATATAGAAACTGAACCATAAGTTGAAGTAGTGGTATTTATCATGAAGAAGAGTTAAGTGGTTATGTTGTTCTTATTTGTTGGGTTGGTAGACAAGTGAAATATGATTGGTAGATTCGATGTTTCAAAAGAGTAGCTTGCAATTTGACCAAAGTGTGATGCAATTTGATCACCGGATTCCATCTGGATATATGTGGTGCAGCAGTTGAAACAGAAGAAGAAGATGAAGAGGTTGTTGAGAGAATAGAGAGAACAGAAAAGCAATTTTCCAGCGGTGAGGTTTTTGAGAGAATAGAGAGAACAAAAAAGCAATTTTTCAGCGGTAGTTAACTGCTGCCGGATCCTCAACAGTAGTTAACTACCGCGGGAGATATTTCAATATTTTACTTGTGTTAATGTAAAGTTTTTAATGTCAGAAAAGCAATTTTTTAGCAATGTTAGGCTGTATTGCATAGAGTCCACCACTAACTTCGTTAACCATGTGGTTCGGAAAACTATAGTCATCAAATACTACCTTTTTTCTTAAAAATAAAAAATAAAAAAAAAACTACTTTTTGTCATTTTTTTATATCTTCCAAGATAAAAATAGATTATATATGATTCAACATTTTTGTCAAAAACTTTAAATTATTTTATATACAAATTCAATAATAATATTTTATATAAATTTGTTTGGATAAAGAGGTTGGCGGTTTGAAGTAAGGAGAATTAGAGAGTTTAACTTGGCGCTGTTGGGTAAGTGGTGTTGGAGGTTGTTGGTGGATAGAGAGGGTATGTGGTTTAGACTATTAGCAGCTAGGTATGGCTTAGTAGGGGGTGGTTTCATGCAGTTGGTCGGGAGGCTTGATGTGGTGGAGGGAGATAGCTAGCATCCATGATGGTGTTGGTTCAGCGGTTGGCAGTTGGTTTTTCGATAATGCTCGCATTATTGTTGGTAATGGTGCTAGTACTTTATTTTGGTTAGATAGGTGGTGTGGTGATGTTCCTCTCCGGGATAGGCATCGTCGCTTGTATGATTAATCTGCGTAGAAATTGTACATTGTGGCGCAGATGTTTGCTAGGGGGTGAGGTGAGGGAGGGGAGGCTTGGAAGTGGAGAAGGAGACTATGGGCGTGGGAGGAGGAAATGGTAGTGGAGTGTAGGAATTTATTGTTGATCGTTGTCTTGATTTTGACGATGTGTGGCGGTGGGTCCCTGATCCAGGTGTTGGGTATTCACTCATTGGGGCTTACCGCAGTCTTACAGAAGGGTTGTCCCCTCATGTTTTCGTCCTCACGACTCTCTTACGAAAGATGTCCCCTTGAAGGTCTCGGTATTGTTTTGCGGCTTTTTCAGAATAGATTGTCAACTAATGCGAATTTATTTCGAAGAGGGATTATTCCACATGGCTCTCAGTTGTGTGTTAGTGGTTGTGGTCCACAGAAACCAGAGAATCATTTATTTTTTAGGTGTAGTCTCTTTGATCATATTTGGCAGCTTGTTAGAAATTGGCTTTGCGTTTATTCCACAGATCTTTCTAACATTCTGGATCATTTTCATCACATTGGTGCTTCTTCAGGTTATGCTAAATCAAGGTGTTCTTTGTCCCCGTGAGCTTATCTCAGTTGGTAAGGACAATGTATAATATATGCAAGGTCCGGGGTTCTTTCATGCATTTGTTTTGGTTTGCTAGCTCTTGGGTGATTTGGAAGCAAAAAAATGATAGACTTTTCTGTGGTATAGAAAATTCTCCTATTCAACTTGTGGAGAGTATTAAGCTTCTTTCCTTTTGGTGGTATAAATATAGTTTTTATAATTGATGCCAAAACCCTTTTCTTTGTTTGGGTATTGGCTAACTTGTGTTGCATTTTTTTTGGCTCTCTTCTCTAACACATCTTGTGTTGGATAGATAGTCTGCTGGTTGTAATATGTCTCATTTTAATTTCTAATTTCTAAAAGAATAAAATTATAAAACGAAATGAACACAAATTTTGATATAAATGAAAAACTCAGTAATAGACAGGTAATGAGATGCTTCGAGAGTTTGTCGAGAAAGCCTTGCAGTTGGGCCAACCAATTTATTGACCAGCCTTTTTGTCATTTAAATAAAAAATTGAATTAATTGTTGGAATACATAGGAATTAGGATGTACACAATTAAAATAAGAAAGACGACAATTTTAGTGGTATTTAGAGGTGTACTTTCAGATAAAAATATTTTGTTCATGTTCACAGTACACACTTAGAATCATGTGTGGTTTTTTATCTTGTATGGGAAGTACACATTCCATGTGACTAGTTTGATATCCAAAGCAATTGAGGGGCCAAAACTCTTCTATTTTATTCTTTTGTGTGAAAAACAACTCTCTTTTAATTACAATTCTTTAGTTTATTAGAATACTCTATGCTCTTCTTTGGTTGATTTCCTACTTTCTTTTTCTCACACTTTGAGGGAAGGCAATGAATGTGTCGATTGATTGGTTAAATATGGGACCGACAACATTGACACTTCGAAGATATGGATCTCTCCTCCTTTGCAACTAGATTTTATCTTGTTCGCTGACTCCTCTGAAAGTTTTTAGGCACCGAGTTGCTTAGTCCTTTGTTTTTTGTTGTTTTCCTCCTTATAAAAAAAAATTACAATTCAAAGTTTTAGATTTGTTCTTTTTTCTTAAAATTGGTTATTCAAGTATTAAAAACATTAACACCTTTGAATTTTTGTCTCAAATTAATCTTTTACATTTTTCCTGGTAGTAACGTAATCCCTTACATATCACTTCATTCGTCTACAATGAATAATCCTGGGTAGTAACTTAATCCCTTACACATATTATAATAATGGTATAAATGCAAAAAGGAGAAAATACTTTTACTAAAAATTACCATTTTTAAAGTATTGATGTTGTCACTGTAAAAGTAAAGTCCTTTTTTTTTTAAATGAGATAATACAAAAAGCAGAGGAGAAAAGAAAATAAGTTCTAGTAAGCAAGACAGCCATTGCATCCGCAAAAAGGGTGGTAGAAATATGAGGACGGCAGACATGAACATTGTCACTCCTGCAGCAGATGATGGCTGTTCTTTGCGAAGTGAAAGACGCTAGTCGTATTAATTAGAGGATATAATTGGAGGGCAGAATCGAAAAACATTAATATTGCACTCGAAATAGTAAGAATCTTTCTGTTTAGAACATTTTTCTATAAATAGATCACTCATTGTTGAACCAATGGAATATAAATTAACAACAAATGTAAAGAAAAAAATGATAAAAAATGTAACCACCATATTCAAGGGTAGTGCAAAACACATCTTACACAAAAGAATCAAACTCTTTACCACTTAAATCATAAGTCTATTGATTCCATGTAACCACCACTTTTTCTTAGACAATAATGCAGAACAAATTCTATATTTGCACAGCATGCTTTTTTAACTACAACATAACTTTGAATCAGAGACATTCATGTGAAATGTTTTATATTTACATCCAAGGAAAAAAATAATTCAAAGACACTCACGGCAAAACATTTAGAAGCACTCATGTCATGGTCAAGAATTCGCGATTTGTGAGGGAAGAAAAGCCGTAGCATCTACAAACATGAATAAAAACAAGTCACTGCTTATTCTGAGGAACTGAATCAGCAATGGCAACAAGCTTCTTCTCAAGCTCTGGCTTGTTGGCTCCAACAAGTTTGTCAAGTTGTTGTCCATCTTTAAGAAAGAAGAAAGTTGGTGTGGCTTTGATGTCCCATGAAGTGCTGAAGTCCTGCAACATACACAACCATGTTCAATCAGCCACATGATGTATTACCAATTACACTTATCACACCATGAACAAATTACAAAGTAAAATGATCATCCAAAAGATTTAGTCCCCTTTAATGATTGACAATTTCAGTCCCCTTATTTCTAATTCTGAAAATATAATCTGCCAATTATTACAATATCATAAATTTTCTCTACCACTGAATTCGAGAGTTATATTTGCTGATGTGTCAAGTTGAATAATGAGCTGGCAAGTCAATGAGTGATGTGACCATGCATATGTGGATTAAATCAGATTATTGGGATAAATTCAAGTCCCACATTCAATAAAGAAAGACCTGATCCCAAAGAACATGTCCTGTTATATCACCCGGTGACTTGTCAGCTCATTATTTAACAACACATCAGCAAAAATAAGTCTACAATTCAGCGGAGGAGAAAATTTTAGAAATTTTAAAAATTGGGAGAATATTTTTGGCTTTAGAAATGGAATGACCAAAATAGTGGATCGACAAAAATAAGGGGACCTAAAGTGAATATAAGCCAAAGATTTGATATAATGATAACATATTTGCATATGAAGATGTTTGTCCCCCGTATTTAAGGGGAGTGCTAGTTCACAAATACATCTCATGAAACTATATTTACAAAAAAATATATGAAATAATATTTATAACTTCACTACTTACAGTTAGTTCATCCACATCAACCAATAGGAACATCATAGATGTGTATTTCTCAGACATTTCGCAGTAATATGGCGCAATCACCTTGCAAGGCCCGCACCACACTGCGCTGAAATTTGCGATCACCTGTTGAACAAGGAGCTTTAGTAGTAGCAATTGTACCCATAGAAAATAAATTATATAGCATAAAAATTAAAAAGTAAGATAAAGTTAAGGAAAATATATGCTGGAAAATCTGCAGTCAATAAATTATACATTTTAACCAAATGAGGGAGGTCAATTCGTAGTGTCTCCGAAATCATGTCAGAGTGAAAGAGAGTACTAACTAGCAATTACCGCTAATAAAGCCTTATTTGGATAAACAGTTAACTTAAGCGCTTATAAAATAAACATTTATCTTATAAGTGCTTATCTATAAGCTATTTCCTTAGCAAAAGATAAAATAAAGTCTAATTGTTTTCATTTAAGCTATAAGCTGTTTTCATAAGCTATCTTGGATAACTTATGGAGATAAGCTGGAAAAAACTTATTGACATATAATAAGCTGGAAAAAACTTATTAACATATAAGCTATAAGTTGTTCCCATAAGCTCTACCAAACAGTATCACATGTCCTTATGTCGGTAAAATCTAGATACGCTCAAATAAGTCAATTCAAACATACCCTATATCTTAATACTTAGTTGGTACAAATTCTACACCACCACTAGATCGGGCAGAGTAAAATCATGTAAAAGAAAAAGAGACACAAGCATAATTCGGATTCACTTCTAGATTGAAAAAGCTTTTCAATTAGAATAAGTTATGGAGCTTCACTACGAAAAAATCCTTAATATAAATCTTTATGGAGTAGTTAGATGAGAGAGGTTTCAAAAAAAAAATTAAGATGCCAAAGTTAATCTCAACTTATACAATAACTACTTGTCAAAAAACTCATGGTTAATGCAAGATTTTTGTATTATTTCTTTCATCACAAGTAGTTCTTGAGAAGTTTATCCAAACTGACTCAAAGTCAAGTGTCTTTCAAATGTTGAATTCTTTCTTTTGTATTATGGCGGTTTTGAAAACACAGATGTTACTGAATACCAACTATACAAATGTGCGGTAAATTTTGGCAAGGTTTAAATGATTCATCCAAACAAAACAACAAAATGGAAATAGGTCTTCAATTGTATTGTACTGCATATTAAAAACTAGGTCAAAGTGAAACTTACAATTTTGCCATCCTTCTTTGCTTCTTCCAACTTTTGGTCCCAAGCTTCTTTGGTGGTAATAAGTGCCACATTCCCGGCAGCAAACTCCACATGTTGATCAGAATCATTATCCCTATCCCGAGACTACAAGCATTAAAAACATGAAACTTTTCTGTCAATTGATTCATCAATGAATGACGAAGATAGATGGAAGCAATTAAGAGCTACAATACACCTACACGCTTTTTCCATTATTCCTTGTCTTCCTTTCCGTAAACTAAAAGTGGTTAGGAACACAAAAATCACGGATAGATGCTGACAGAAGAAATTACTTCTAGTTACAGATTAGGGATTGTTGCATCATACTATCTGTAAGTCGATGATTAGCCGTTTATCACCGTTAAAAGATGAAGGGGATGAGGTTTAGGGGTGAGGGGGAATAAGTGAAGAAAATGAGAAAACTACAGCAAATTAGTTTGAATGTTTCGCGTTTTCTTTTTTCTTTCTCGAACATGATCTTTATCTTACAGATAGCTACTTATCAGATGCAATTAAGAACTCTTTTCACCAGTTACCTAGGCAGTGTAATTTGAACTGTAAGTTATTGACCAATACTTAGATGAATTAGAACAATTGACAGACCTAAAATAATCTCTCCTTTCTAATTCCTATATAGTTTTCATTAGTTTCTGCATTCTGTTATATTTGTTTCTCTATTCTTGCTTTTACTATAACTGTTTAATTTATCTGCTACTGGTCGCATACAACACAATACACAAAGGCTAGCTGTAGATGTAAAAGTTAATCTCAATTTGGCTAGCAAATAAGTAAGTTTTTGACACAAAAAGAAGGCGCGGTAAAAGACTATCAGTTCAAAGTCACAGCAGATGTCTTTCCTTATGCGTTGATTCTACCAAAGGAGCAATACAATACACACTTAAGGAAAAAATCATGACCTTTGCTTATAGAGTGATCTTATATGTACAATTTATCGGAGAGAACAGATGAAAGGCCTCAAACTTTAACTTTTAATGATGAATAACAGTAAATAGCATGTTTGACGTATCCAAATATTCTTACCTTAGCCAAGCAATTCCCCATTTAAATATTTGAAAGCTGCTAACTTGTTAACTTTAATGAAAAGAAGCCTTCGAAAGACCGCCTATTTCAGCAGAACAAATTCCCTGAAGTCCACCAGAACAAAAGAGATATTATAGAAAACAATAGCAAAGTTAGAGATTGATCAATTAATATATAATCATGCAACACTTAATTAGTGCATTATGAGCCTAGAAGAACAGGAAAAGCAAAAATTCAACAATATAAGAAAAGTGCACTCCAATAAATGTTCACTTAGTCGTATATCAGAAATTATTTCCTTAAATTTCTGAAGGTGCAAAATCAAGCAGGGGAAGGAAAATATTTAGAAATAACATTCATACATTCTCAGCTACTGTCAAAAAACAACACCCTCCATTCCCGGTCAATCATAGAAGAGGGGTGTCTTTATTGAAGTGAAAATGAGAGTAAATAAAAATCACTCCAAATCAAATGGATATACTTCTCAAGAAACAATAACGGATAAAGAAATCATTGTGCATATGCGTTAGCCAACCTTGGCCGCTCTTTGGATCAATATTTCATGTATTATGAGTCTTGTCCGATTCATATAAGGCATTTACTGTTATCGGATGTTAAGGGGATTACTACCCCGCATTTGATTCTTCTGTTGTTTCTCTCTTTTCCGGGCTTAGGTTACGAATAAAGAGATATTAAAAGAATCTTACAATAATTTATGAGTTTCTTAAACAATAACTTCCCTAAACAACAACTTTCTGTACAAGTTGAAATTAACTTGTTTACTAAAGCTGGTTTATTTCTCAAACTTGCACACAGATACCCCGACAAAGGAACCGTTGAAACAATCCTTTAACCATACTTTATTTACCTCCCAACAGAACTCCAGATTACAAGACCTCTTACCCTTAGTAACCATATGGTTAAGACCAAAAAAAAAAAAAAAAAACTCCAAAGAATACCATAAGACATAAACACAAGTAATCCAAAAAATGCAAATCAAAGTAAATAAATTCCAAATGGGGGTACATTAAAAACTCCCAATATTTGGATTTGTGATCAGAAAAATTATTTGGTTGCTGAGAAACAAGAAAGGAAAAAAGCAACAAAACAGTATATTTATGAAATCAGCTAGTTTGCAATAATAATAACATGATTTCAACATCTTAAAATCAAAGTTGCAAACTTTCCATCAATATAAAACCCCATCAAAAAATAAATAAATAAATAAAAAACATCAAAAACAAAATTAAAAGCAAACAAATTGAAAACTATGGTGTGAGGTTGATAGATTACTGGTGCTGAAATAAAAAGAGAAGGATAAAAAACATACCCAATTAGTAGATTTGAGGTGAAACAGAAGAGATTAAGAAAGTGAAAGTAGAGACAGAAGGATACAAATACAGTGGACCTCGTACTTGGAGAAGAGAAGAGAAGATAAAGTAGTATTGTAGTTTGCGTGAAAAACAATAATTGTGTTGTGGTTAAACACAAAAATGTAGTACTATTTGTTTTTTTTTTTTACTGAAAAATAGGTTCTTGTAACATAAGCAATCAATCTAGTACAATAAATTGTGTTTAAACAAGTTTTGGTATGTGATGTCTTTTGTTCTTTGTCGGGTATCTTATCTGTCTAACTATTTATAAGTACATATCTAAATCTAGAATAGAACAATGGTGAAAAAGATTGAGTCAAAACAAGTAAAATTTCAACAATGGTAAAAACAAGTTGTTGTCCACAAGAAGATTAAATAAAAGAAAAGACGAGATTCAATTTGATTTCTGATAATTTTTTTATGTAAATAAGATTTGATATTTTTATACATAAGATAAAGGCAAAATTAAAGTTTTAGTCCCTTAATTTAATTTCAAATAACAGTTTGGTCCTTTATCTTTTTTTATTTTAATTTGATCCTTTTTATCCATTTTCAAACTTCAAATTAAATATTATTATGCAAACATAGACAAAGATCATAGATAAATGGATCAACTTTTATGTCTATTGAATAAACTGAAGTGGGTGAACTTTTGTTGGTTCCAATTTCCATCCACAATTTATGATTATTATTTTTGACAAGGAGTTCCAATTTTCATCGATAATTTTCTTTACTTCTCATTATTTCTTCTTCATAAATCACCAATGGAGGCGTCAATTCTTGACCTTGAAAAAAATGTTTTCCATCTATTTTGAGTCTTGCCATTTCAAAATTATCCGTAAACACTAATATTAAATTATCTGAGTGGAACTGAACTCGAATTTTTAAAGTACGGTTTTAAATTTAAGTTTTGTTGATGGAAAAAATGGTTGAAAATAGACACAATATAAAGTAAGGTTTTGAGTTTGAGCTTTGTTAATTGAAGAAATACAGTTGAAAAGAAAAAATCATGATCAATCAAATTTTTCAATGAAAATTAGTCATGTGTAAAGTCAATGAATATTTGTTTTTTGTGGTGGTCGAAATTTGAACCTCAGCCTTACATATATTATGGATTGTTCTTATCAATTAAGTTAAATTCACGAGTACAATTTATGAATATTTTACACTAATAACATGTCATCCAAAAAATTGTACGTGAAATAACAAAATTAAAACATTATTCATTATCGTATGTTAAAGTCGTCAACAACATTTGGGACTTAACATATTTAAAAACTTTGTCCATTGAGTATTTTATCAATTAAAGAGAGTTAAGAAGATGTTAGAAAAGTTGCTGCTAACATTTGCATAGAATAAAAATAAATTCTTACATACAGTACACCTCAATTTTACAAAGACACAGTGTCAAAATAATACAAATAAAAAGAAATTACAATTACGTCAAAAAATAAATATATACTACAACTTTACAAGGTAAATGTTATTGGTCAATTCATTATTTGCTTTAGGAGGAGATAGGAAGGTGCTCACACACCCCTTGTGATTGCCCTCATTCATTGCCAGCTAAGAAAAATGAAATAACAACTCAATTAAAAATATTCTGAAAATGAGAAGCTAGAATTTAACAATTTAGAAGGAACAAAAAATTTACAGTATTTTCTCTTGTACTTGCAAAAAGCACAATAAGGAATACTAATGTTAAGTATCGTTTAGACTGATTATTTGATGCCTTGAAAGTATTCTCAATGGTGGTATTTATAGCTTTCTATTGGTTTGGGTTTCAGTTGCTTAATCTCCAAGTAACAGGGATATTTTAGGTATTTGGGTGCATTCTAGAAGATTCTAGAAACGGATAAAGGCGATGTCCTGAGAAGGACGCGCCTTTAAGTTTTAGGGCCCTTTTAGAAGGCACTGAAGTATCTAAAAGGGTCCTGTGAAGGTCTTTGAAGCCTTTAAGAATATTATGACGGTCCATCTCTAAATGGATAAGGCCAAATAAATCCCTATCACTGGACATAAGGATCAGTTGAGATTCGTCAAAGCCTTGGTTGATTAAAGCATGTTTTGAATAGAATATTACTAGTACAAATGCTTTGTGAAAAATATATGATTATATATTATATCCACTAGGAATAATATGAGATTCTTATGGGAATCAAATAAATAGGAAAATTTAAGGGTCTTAGTCTACTCACCTGTAATGGGTGTCACATGATTTTATTAAAGCTTAGAAAATAATAGTGTTTGCCACGTCTGATGATACAAAGAAAGAAAATACAAATAAAATTCCATGCTTGTTGTGGCAATACACGGTTTCTGATCTCATGTATCAATGCTTAACTGGACTTCAAATTACACCTATGTTTTGTGGTGGCACTACTTAATTTTTATGAAGGATTCTAACTATAATTAGTACATAGATATTGGCAGTATGTCATAACATTATACTAACTCGTGACTTACATGAAATTTATTTATGAATGATTGTTTTAAAGTCAAAAATAAAAATGGGAACATAGTGGGGAGTTGTCAATTTTTGCAAGCTGTAGTGGGAAGAAAATTGAAGGACAAGTACCATTTTGTTTTATTGCACGGACTATAATAACATTATTATTATTATTATTATTATTATTATTATTATTATTATTATTATTATTATTCATGTATAAGAATGTTAACCAAAGCTAAACAACAGAGGAACTAATTAATTACTTTTTGGCAAAGCAAACTCCAAACTTGTTAATAAGTAGGGAAAGAGAGTTCACAAATTGCAATCATGAGTAAGCACGGGAATCCAGTTGTGTTTGTAACTTTCTATTAAATGTGAAATAAGAATAGCTAGAAAGTGTGTTAAATGATGGGTCACTTTGATTAATTATCTATAATGTATCAATATTTGGAATCACTTGAAATACAAACGTCAATCAATGTCGCCGAAAAGCTGAAAGTTTATAAGAGGAACATATAGGACATACAAAAACACGTATTATTATCATTTAAGGGGGTATAGATCTTAAAACAATACTATCATGGATTGTAAACAACCGCTAAATTACTAGACGTCACTAATATAAATAAAAATTTATTTTTTAGATACATTCAATTAATGATGTATGTGATCTTTATTATATATCACATACATCATTAATTGAATGTATTTTAAAAGTAAATTTTTGCTTATATTAGTGATCGGAGGGTGTATAATTTATTGAATTGTTTGTTTAAATTTTTATCACCCATTAACACAAACTTACTAAGGGTAATCTCTAGCGTTTCCCAAAGTTATAAAGGAAACTAATTGGAATTTAATTTTGTCATTATAAACTTTTAAAAAAAAAACTAGGGATGGGGAAATAAACAATTAGAATTTAGAGGATATGATAAAGACATGTGAAGCCCGGATACGAGATACGATACGTATACGATACTGCACCGATACGCTGATACGGAAAAATTTCAAAAATTAAGATACGATACGGCTGGGATACGTTAATAAAAAAAATTATATAATTAAATGTATTATATAATTATAATCATTTTTTTATTATGCAAGTATATTAGCAAACACAAGAAAGCAGGCTCGTAGCACATTAATATAAATATAATATTGACGATTAAGAGAGTGGTAATTACATACGCAATATATACCAAAAAGAGCACCAGCAGTGTTATACATCAATGCTACACTATATCCAAAAGGAACTTGTTAGTGTTATACTATATCGATCCAAAAAAGAATCACTATATCCAAAAAAAGAACACATCAGTACTAAGAGTTAACACTAACAAGTAACTAACGTTTATAATGTTTTTATTCTTATTTTTTACACACAAAAAAAAAAACAGAAATCAAAATAATATAAAAAAAACACAAGTATCCGTGCGTATCGGGATGTATCGGAAAGTATCGGATAATTATTTTTTAAAAAAATAAAATTTAATATTTGGATACTCTCCGGATACGTATCGGGAAGTATCGGACAGGTATCGGTGCAGAATACGCAGAGAATACGGTACGTCATCCATTTTGAAGTATCAGGGCTTCACAAATAAATAAATATTTTACTATATTCCTTTGCACATCAGTAAGTATGTTAATTTTATCAAAAATAAATATCGAATTCACAACGATCGCACAAAAGTTTGATTGTTCAAGTGCAGTATTCTTAATCAAGGTTTGAAGGTATGTAGTTTGCTTTAAGAAACAATTTGTAAAATAGATTGTAAATATGAATAAAGAAATTGTGTCGGGGTTAGATGTCATTAACTATTCATTCAACACATTTTCTTGATCGATTATATACTTTCTAAATGCAATTATGTCTTCACATGTATGTTTTCATGTTTGGCAAACGACGTATTTTTTTTTTTTTATAAACAAGGAGAGTGGACAGACACAAAGAGACATCATCGACATTTCAATTAGGTTGGCATCCCGAGGAGACCTCCATCTTATGTTGTCAAACTCAAAAAGAATTTATTAAAAAATGAGGGGAAATAATTACAAAAGTAGGGGGACTAGACCGAAACCCTCAAAAAACAGAAAAGAAAGGAAACAGAAAAATAAACAAAAGAAACAACAAAAACCATCCAAAAAAAACATATCAAGGGAATCTCTAGTTTGGAAGTCCACATCTATCCCGATAGAAATCAAGCCTCAAATCATTAGGAAGAATGTCAAGCCAAACGACATGAAATTCATTATATGAATTAACTTTCAATGCTAAGCAAAATAACCAATTGATTCAATGACATATGATCGAAAAGTGTGTGTGTGAATGCAAAGTTAACTTTATATCTAAACGTTAGTATTTACACATGATTTGACTTGGATCCCTTGGATAAAAAATCGATGTCTCGCACATTCTAAAAAATATATATCATTTTTAGAGTGTACGTCGAAAAAAACATAAGAATGGAATTAAATCAAAGAACATGATGAATAATAATAAATTATATATAACCAGTCATATCAAGAGTATTACATCGAAATCCTAGCAAAATAATCCTGATCCTAACTCTAAGAAAACTAGTTACCCGTGGAATGAGTGAAAGTTCCATTATTAGTTATTAAATGAATAAAAAAAATAGTTTTGAAACTGTGGGGATGGCTCAGTTCAGGCTCAGATACACCTATTGATCTGTCCAACTGGTTGTCTTTGTTGGCTAGCAGTCAAGGGAGCTCCGATTATGCAGTTGTTTGGTTTATCTCCTAGGCCTCCTATTGTAGAAGTCAGTAGGGAGCTCTCTATCAGTTGGTATCATCAAGATCAATGTTTATAGCTCATCTTTTGGCAACCCGTCTTTTGGTGCGATTGAGGGAGTTTTTAGAGACTCAAGAGACTAAATTCTCTGGAGGGTTTCGCTCAAAATATTGGTCATATGGCTCATGTTTAGTGGCTTAATTTTGTGCAACTATGTATTCATTAGAAAAGTCTTTGGAGTTGCAATTGAGCAACATTTGGATTCAGTGTGATTCTGAAATTGTGGTTAAGACGTTCAAAGATATTTTTACTAGATTTTCTCACAACATTTATTAAGGAAATGATTACTGATGTTGATTTTAATGGCAAAATGTGTATCATTTACTAAAACACTCTTATTAATATAGTTACTCAAATAATTATAGATAATTGAAATGCAATAAATAATGGTATGTTAATGAAAAAAGTAATAAATTTTATATTTGTATTATAAAAAAGGACAAATAATTTAAGACAACTTTTTTTAGAAAAGAGGACACCTATTCTGAGACGGAGGAGTATTGTCTAGAGACACTTAACCTTTTTCTTTTTGCTATTCACATTTCCAGGCCATTAAAATCACCCAAAAAACACTATGATGAATGATAAGATGAGATTTAGTTTAATCTAACATAAAAAATACAGCAACGTTGAATCCTTTGAACGAAAATTTTGTCATACATCAAAGTTTTATTTAAATGAAAGATTAATGTGTACGGTTACGCATCAAAGATATTAAGTGAAAAAAAAAAAAAAAAACATTGAAGTTAGTTGATGTAATCTAGTAGAAAAAAAGTCCTTAGTAGAGTAAAGACAAAAGGGATCGTACAAGCCATTGGATTTGATGAAAGATGTAATGAACACTTTCATTACACAAAACGTAAAAGTTCATCATAATCAAATGCAAAACACGTTTTTTTTAACAAAATCGCTTCTCACTCCGTTTCATTCATCATCAACACCAATAATCTCTCTAGATTCTCTTGTTAAGCATTTAATTACTTTGAAATTGGTGATTTTTTGTTGCAATATGATGAACCACGATTGATTGTTTTTGGATATCCAAATTAAAAGTTTGTGAAAAAATCTATTTTAATTAATATTAACAAAAATATTCATTACTCATTACTTGAAAATTACATCTAAAATATTATTAATTAAAGGGTTAAACAGGTCTTTCGTCCCTGTAAATATAGGTCATTTGAATTTTCGTCCTTGAAGTTAATAATTCTTCCATTTTGCCATTGCAAATATTAATCATTTGAAAAATGGTCTTAATTACATCTGATTAGTAACTTCAAGGACGAAAATTCAAATGACCTATATTTGCAGGGACGAAAGACCTATTTAAGCCAACCATCTCGTCCAATCATCACTTGCCACATGGGCACCACGTCGCTAATGACAGCCCACCTCAGCAAAAAAAAAAAACTAATTAGGATCAAAAGTCAAATGATTAATATTTGCAATGGCAAAATGGAAGGATTAGTAACTTCGTGGACGAAAATTCAAATGACCTATATTTGCAGGGACGAAAGACCTATTTAAGCCCAATATTTATACATGCATAAAAGGTATTGATATGAAAATTAATTTAGGGTGTGTGTTTAATTTATACATGTTTGATCTTTGCATTTGCAGCTTTGAGAGATGTTTGGGAGTATTGTCTTAGAGATACTTGTTGGCCTTTTTCTATTTGCTATTCACATTTCCAAACCAATGTGTTATACCCTGTTTTTGGACCTAAAAATACTGGGCCCAATTTCATTTCAAACTTTGTCAATTATCAAATTTCAACTGCACAGTTCAAATTGTCTCTGCCTCGCAGTATTTTCAATCACAATTTCATCTATGTTTTTCTTGCATAAAACCTTTTGAAATGGTCTTTACTTGTCTTGTAAGTCATTCAAAAGTGTCTCTGAATCATTACATTGCTTTTTTCTACAGTTTATTTCAAAATTTACAAAAAGTCATACAGAAGGGTATTTTGGTCATTTCCTGCAGTGGGACCCATTTTCATCCTTGTGACTGTCTCCGAGTCTTTCCAGATTGTTTTTAAACATTTTATCAGTAAACCCTATTAAACTCATTTCAAACTTGCATCTGAGTCAGTGTCAAGTCAATTTGAATCTGTTTAGGTCATTTTCAGCCCTAGGGGCATTTTGGTCATTTCACACAAAATTTTGGCATAGAGAGGTTACTTTGAAGTACCTCATTTAGGCCATTGGTTCGTTTTAGTCCGTTTTGCCAATTTTATTTTTGTTTCACTTTACGTTTGGTCAAATTACGTTTTTTATTCAAATTTTATTTTTAATTGCATTTTGGTCCCTCAATTGAGGTCCCAAAACTGCATTTTGTCCAAACTGTTTTTTTATTTCATTTCAAGCCTTTTTTTTTAATTTTGCAGTTTAGTCCTCAATTTCTTTGTTTTTGCAGAAAGGTCCAAATTTCTTTTTTTTGGCCAAAGCCGTGCCATTTTTTTTCTCCAGGTCCAGGTGTCCTTTTCTTATTGGTTCCAATGTACACATGTCAGTTATAAAAGCATTAAGTCAGATTTCAGAAGCAAGGATTACACGCCACTTCACCAAAAACAGAATCAATCTTTCTCTTTCTTGTCAGTTAGATCAAAACCAAAATCACAGAGAAACCAGTAAGAACACAGAGAAAAATCAAAAACCCTAACACACAGATTCATCACAAATTCACCAGAATTCAACAAAAATTGCTCAGATTTCTCAGATTTCTCTGCAGTTCTCAGTGATTCATTGAAGAATCATCATCGTAGAACTTTTTTCTCTGCAATTCAAGCGCAGATCCATCACCGTTTGGCGACGAATCCCTGCACGATCACAGAGACGAGAGCGTGAAAAGAAGAAGGAAAGAAGCAGAATCTGGACCGGTGAAGCAGCTGAAGAATCACTGATTTATTTTCAGTGTTAAAGCCAAGAATCAACAACACAGAAAGCACAGAATCAAGTTTCCCGGAGAAACTCAACAGAATCTCCATCAAAAAACTTCAGGTAAAACTCAGAACCTCTTTTCAAAAATAAAATCATAGTTTAAACCTGCAAAATCACGCAAGCAACAAACCTAAAATTTTCCAGAATCACAAAGAAAACCGTAACCGTAACCGTAACCGTAACCATAAACACGTAAATCTCGCTTTTCTCTTCTCAAAAAGCATCAACGCAAGCGAATCGTTACAGATCAAGAAGGATAAAAAGGATTTGATCCAAGAAAATTTCAAAGAAAAGAAGAGTTTCAAAACCGTAACATAAAACCTCAGATCTACAACGATTCAGACCTTGCATGCAAAATCTAATGTCATATTCTTGTTTAGAATAAAAAAGGATGTCTTAATCTGCAAAAGTTTTTGAAAACGGAGGAGTTTCTCGTCTCCGGTGCGGCGGCGCCGCCCTGTTGGGCCGGCAAGCCACCACACCGGAGCGGTGAAGCTCACCGGAGAAGACAACCGGAGGAGAAGAGAGAGGTGAGAGTTTCTCTCACTAGGTTTAGGGTAGAGAGAGAGAGGAAAAGGAAAAATGGACTGGACCGGTCCTGCAATCCTTTTATGAGCAGCTGAACCGGACCGGTCCAGCTCTGGTTCGTTTCCCTCAATCTAGACCGTTGGATCTAGGGTTCCATCTCCTGGATCAATCCAACGGTCCCTGCGCTTTCCTTTGTTTTGAGTTTGGGCTTTGGGTTTGGGCCTAAGATTCCATACGTTTTTTTGCTCCCTTGTGCTATTTACACCGTTTCTCTGTGCTATTGGAACCTGTGCCTTGACCAAAACTTTGATAAAAATTCCTAGATTTTTTTAGGCATACGTTTTGTTGATTTCTTATTGTTTCTATGACATTTTTGCACGTTGAACTTGATAAAAATATTGCATGATTAATTCATAGCACTTTAATTCCTTTTGGATCATTTGCCATGAGTTTTTTCATTGTATTTTTATCACTAATGTGTTAATATGTGATAATAATCTCTTGATATGTTGATGTGAGATGTTTATGCCTATAATCACATGTTGATCTTGCTGTTTTGAATTGATTCTTTAATCTTGACTTTGTTACACATTGTGCTTGCTAAATTCTCATGTTTTTTGTCCTTTTTATTGCATACTCATTTGGTACATTTTGCATCATTCCCATTATATATTTTTTTTTTTTTGTTGCACTAACATTTTGTTCCCCATGTGATTTCACTCCTAGCATTTCACTACCTCCTCCACTTTCTTTAGCTTAGCATTTACTTTTTGCAAGTTTTGATTCATTTGGTGATGTAATTTGTTATCATTGATTTGTAGCTTGGCAAAGGGGCCATAGAATGTATTTAGGGAATTTTTGTAATATGGACTATGGACACTATGACGCACCGACACACACACACTCACCCTAGATGTATGCTTAGGATTGTATGCATAGATGTATGGCTAGGATTGCATGATTAGATGAACGCTTAGTTTCGAACACTTAGAGAAAACCCAATTTTTTCCAAAAAACATGCAAATAAATTCACTTCAAATATTTTTATAAAAAAAAAATGGAGTCAAAACTCCAATAATTTTTCCCTTTTATTTTCTTAAGTAAAACTTTTAATGAACTTTAACCATGCTTAGACTTCATTTAGCAAAACGATTAATTCCACCTCACATTTTCCAAATCTTATGCCTTTGAGGCCTCTCATCTCTATTCTTCAAAATCTCTTTTCAAACTTAAAATCAACCAACAAAAACAAAAAAACCATTTTTGAGAATGAACTACGAACGGTTTTGATCCCTTAAAAGGGTACGTAGGCAATGAGTCAAAACTCATCCAAGCCGAAATAAAAATCAAATTCTACTTCTTCTTATCCCCCATTCTTAACTAATCACACCTTCTTTTTTACAAATAAGCAATAAAACTAAAGCGTAAAAATAAACTTAGGAGAGCGGTTCTTATGGAATACCATAATCGCTCCGGGTGCCTAACACCTTCCCGTAGCGAAAACGACCCCCGAATCTAGAACTTTTTAAGGGTTTTTCTCCTTTTACCCTTCCCAAGAAAAAGAGAGATATCAACGGTCGAAAGGTTCAAGTCCAATTAATGGCTTGGCACCCCAAAACCATGATAACACAATGAAATGACCCAAAAATACTATGATGAATGATAAGATATCCTTTAGTTTAATCGAGGCTTAATTGCACTTTTGGCCCCATATCTTTTCAAAAGTTGCGATTTTGGCCCCGTAACTAATTGAAATACAAAACAGCCCCTATGTATTGGATCTTTGGCAGTTTTGGCCCTTAATGCCACTTTTGACCTAGTATTCGTTGACGTGGCACCCACATCCCTTAAACGGTGTGATTTCTTTTCATCTAATATAGATTGTTAATGAAATTGCATATTAAATGGGGGGTTTTCTCTATTGTTTGATGGGTATAGAATTGAATTTAATCAAATTACATGTAAAATGCGGGTTTAATGAAATTGCTTATGAAATTTGGGTTTTCTCAATTGTTCGTAGGGTTTAAAATTGAATTTAACCAAATTACATTTTTTTTTACAAGAATAAACTTATTGCATTTCATTCAAAATAATAGTAGAGATACAAGATGGAATCCTAATATGAATATGGAAACTAGCATGACGCAAAGCCGCTCTAGCAAAGCTATGAGCGACTTCGTTGTCTTGTCTCCGAATGAACCTAACATCAGAGGTTACTAAATCAGAAGCTAATAGACGTTTACAATCATTAATAACTGCGCTAAAATTAGAGACGCCATTTTTACTACCATAAAGGCTGTCTACCACAGTTTTGGAGTCAAACTCAAAGTCCACAATACCTAGTTGCAGATTGTAACACCCCGTTACCCAAAAGTAATTAAATAACAAATACTAATCAGAGTTAAGCACCAACGGGCATGCTACATTGCAAATTCAAAATTTCTTAAATAGAAAATAAAACTATTTAATTCAACATGTTTAATAACTTCAAAATCTTGCAGCGGAAAGTTTGCATTTCAATAACAACAACAACGGTTTAAGTCTCCAACAACATCTTGGCATTAAGCCTAAACAACAATAAGTCGACCAACAAAGGGCCACATCAACAAGTTCCAAAATTTGATACATGGAAAGGAAAACAACAATAATATAATATAATAATTCCCATCCCACGTATCAGAGCCCTAGACACGACTCTTGAGCCACCACCGACTACTCAGGATCACCTGCAAGTTACCCATAGGAAGGGCAACATTTTCAAGCAGAAGGGGTGAGATTCACAACAATAAATATAGATATTAAATCTTCAATTGAATCTAACACCCTATAACATCATCTTGCCATTACACATAATTAATTCACAAGCAACAACAACATCATCAGATTCCACTCATCAAGTAGGTATACAATGTACATATTTACCTACAACATCATCATCATCAAAGTAACAATTACAATCAACAACTACGACTCATGCAAATGACATGACAACACTGCTAAGACAACACCTTAGACTTCTCAAATATGCAAATATGCATGTGGTACCAAACAGGACCGAAGCTCTCACCGCTTTTGAATGGTTAAAGCATTCATCAGGGCCGAAGCCCTCACCGCTGTTGAGCAACTAGTACTCCAGGACATGAGTCCTCACCGCTGTTTTATGCATATGCCATGGACCTACTTGTGTATATCTACATACAACTGACCATGCAATGCAAACTCCATGTGACTCCACTTAAACAACATGTATGATTAATAGTTAAAACATACATTTCATTCCTCAACATCAATCAACAATCAACAGAGATTCAACTATCCAGAAAAATGCACAATTTATCGTAATCATGTTCATACATCAAGCTCCATTCAAAACGTTCAAACAGAATTCAACAACTCAAAGATATTAGTAATCAACAACATCAATTATATTAGCTTAGATACATTGAGAGGCTATACCCTTATAGACAACTTTCATCCCTACCCCAAGGACCACTCATGAACTCATTAGACCCTTATACAACGTTATATCTTTCCTAAAAACATCTCTATACGTTTAGGATAAAGTCCCTACACTTAGGAAGAAGTTTGGAAGCATTTGGAGTGAAGAAAATTGCATTTTAGGGTTTATGGTAAGACAACATCAGTCATACTAAAATTACACATTTTCTGTCAAAATCGCCTCATGATCACTAGAGTCGCCTCATGTTTCCGACAGCATCAGACATACTAAAATTACACATTTTTCTGTCAAAATCGCCTCATGATTTCTAGAATCGCCTCATGATTTCGACAGTATCAGACATGCTGAAATCACAGATTTTCTACCATGGGAACCTCCTTGGCTCCATCTCTTAACCCTAAACTCTCCAAAATCATCCATAAACATCACCATATGATTACCCTATCATTAAAACGTTAACCCATCACTAACCTACCTGATTAACCACTCTTTTCACCATTCAATTCTATGGTTTCTACACTTTTTCATCCAAAAATCAATAATCAAAACATAATCCCAAATTCTCCAATTTCTACCAGAAACATGTTAAATCAAAATCAGAATTACAATCTATACTATTGAAAGTAAACCTCACCCTTACCTTAAATTTGCAGAAGAAATGCACAACAAAAATTCAACTCTTGGTTCTTCCTTGGTTCTCTCTTGCTTGCTCCCAAAACTGGTTCTACGTGAAACTGATTCTAACTTCTCTGTATAACTTCCCACTCAAAAGTAACTCCCTTCTAATTACACTTAACTCCCCATAATTTCTAATAACTCCTATTAATTCCCCAAACACCAAAATAATCATTATTTCATACTTATTCTAATTATTATTAAATAAACTATATAATAAAATGATACACCACATAAATCACCCAAAAATCACACATATATATATACTCCAGATACATCAAAATAATTAAATATAACAACTAGGGCGTTACACAGATCGCGAACCCAGTGCATTGTTGATAATAAACCCAAAGCCTTACCCAAATTCACATCAAGGAGCGGAGTCATCCATTCAGTCTTGGCTAAAACAAAGCGACCTTCTTCATCTCGAATGCAAACACTAATACCAACCCGATTCCGAGCTTGAGAAAAGGACGCATCAACATTACAAGTAAACCTACCGGAACTTAATTTAATCAAATTACATATAAAATGGGATTTTCTGTTCGTAGGTTTAAATGTGTTTAGAAATGGGATTTTATTGCTGGGTTGATTTATATAATGGGTTTGTACATTAAATAGATTTGATTGCTACAATAAGAACTTTTGCTATATCAATTGACTTATTTAAGCTTATTTATTTACACGGGAGAGCTT
This sequence comes from Medicago truncatula, assembly GCF_003473485.1. Classification (NCBI taxonomy): domain Eukaryota; kingdom Viridiplantae; phylum Streptophyta; class Magnoliopsida; order Fabales; family Fabaceae; genus Medicago; species Medicago truncatula. The sequence goes on from NC_053048.1 coordinate 34,249,597, forward strand.
ATGAAAATAGCTTATGACAACTTTCACAAGCTTTTTTCAACTTATTTTCATAAGTTTTTTATGATAAGTATAATTTGAGCTTTTTTTAGCTATGCATAAGCGCTTGATAAGCGCTTGTGCTATAAGCTACAAATAAGATTTTTATTCAAACATACTCTAAATAAGCTTACTACACCACGCAAACTCAAATATACAAATTCTTCTATTATTACATAACACTTATGCATAAGCGTTTTTCATGATAAACAATTGTGCTATAAGATACAAATAACCTTTTTATCCAAACATGCCCTGAGTTACGCAACATAAAATGAGATGATTCTCTCTTGATTTAACCAGACAACAATGGCATCCAAAAAGCCTTTCCAGTTTATCCAAACAGCTCTCAAAGCTGCAAATGCAAAGATCAAACAGGTATAAATTAAGCGCGCACACACCCTAAATTAATTTTCATGTCTATACCTTAATGCATGTATAAATAGGGAACTTTTACGGTACACCTCACAAATTTAGGTGTACCGGTACTCTTACTTTATAGATTTATGAAATAAAGAGTTATTTGTCAATATTTATATTTTATGAAACATCATTTCTTAAAAAAAAAACATCATTTCATTGTTGATAAGAATCATATTAAATTTTTGGCTTAATTGCAATTTTTGTCCCACTATTTTCATTTTTTTGTAAAATTGATCCCCCTGTTTTAAAAATCTCTACGATTATGGTTCCTTTATCTAAAATTTTGTCTAAAATATGATGATATAACATGTTTTAAATGGTATTTTCAAGGAAATTTTCTTACGATTTCATCCATGTTGATACTTTCTCGTCTTCAGATCATATACTATGACAGTTAAAATCTATCACATCACGTTTTTTTAGTTAAAAAATAGGGTTAAATATGTTTTTAACCCCTACAAAATTACAAGTTTTCAAGTTTAGTCCCTAAAAAAGTTTTCTTCACTTTTAATCCATATTTGCATTTTATAAGGACTATTTTGGAGGACTAAAAATATACTTTTTTTTTGCAAAAAGTTTTCAAAATAAGGACTATTCTTACAAACTACAATATTATGTAGGACTAAAATTACCATTAAAATTTTATAGGGAATAAACTTTAAAACTCATGATTTTGTAGGGACTAAAAATATATTTAACCCTAAAAAATATGATAGAGGGACCAAAACTGTCGAATTTTAAAATAGGGGGACCAATTCCACGAAAAGATGAAAATAGGGGATCAAAACTGCAATTAAGCATATTTAATAATAAGGAAAAATCAATCCCCCATCTTCGGGATAAAGTAAGAAAAACAATATTCGTACAACAACTTCCCTCAAAAAAAATATTTGCACAACAACTTTTTGACAACTTTTGTGACAACTTTATTTCTCATACTCATATTATGTTTTTACTTTCTCTCTCTATTGTTTTGGTTTTTGTGTCAATACATCTATTTTTTTTTTGTAAAATTATGGTTGTCCCAGAAGTTGTTAATAAAATGATTGTTCAAATAACACAACTCGTAAAGTAAATTTGCTTACTTTTCGGTGGTTGAAGGCAAAGTATGTTAATTTTGCTTTAAGTTATCAAATTTGGTGGCAAAATCCAATTTGTTTGTATGACATTGAGTGATTGTTCTTGTTTATCGTCTTTTAGATTTTCTCTTGTGATAACTTTGATGTTTTTCTCTGACACATTTTGTGTAAGGGAGAATACTTTTTGCTTGTTAATATTTTTCTTGTTAAAAAAAACTTGTTACACCTAATAAAAATTAAATTTTGACCTTAATCTAAAATTGATAATTTTATTTTTTAGAAATTTAAGTGTTATAATTTTTAATTGTATATTTTTTTTTTTGAATATATGATAAATCATACACAATTTATTTTTCCTCATTCTCATGTATTAAATATGACTCTTATAGCCATGCACATCAATCACCAAGAATGTTACTAACTAACTAGATGTGTGACACAACCAATATATATATATTTTTAAAAGAATTGATTCTCCTCGATTTTTCATGTATTAAATATGATTTTTTAGATTCATGTCCCATGCATTTCATGTGATAATGAATATTATATATATAAAATACACAATATTTAGAAATTCTAACTCCTATTGCTCTTATGTATTATGCATGTATTATCTATCAAATAACTATTTTTTTTTAAATAATCACATAATTTTGTAAGGTTCTATTACTTTTTCTGCCAAACTATATATTCCAACTACTACCAATTTGAACTTGGATGAAGCTACATCAGAGTGTATGCTTCTTATAATTATAGGAACCCTACATAATTTAACTACTATTTTCTCTCTCCATATAAACCTTGCTTAAATACACCTAAAAATATTTTTTATTTTTTTTTATAAAAATTGATTAAAAAATTTATGATTGCTAAAAGTGAGGGAATGAGACAAATGAATGAATAAATGCTGATCGATTGACAAATTCTTGCATAATAAAACATATTTGGATTGATGGTCCAACACATCAAACACAAAATGATTATGAGATATTAAAGAGTCCAACAAAACATAAGATTGAAATTAGCTTAATTGTAGTTTTGGTTCCCGTATTTTTACTATTTTGTAAAATTGATCACCCTGCTTTAAAACTCGACGGTTCCAATCCATTTATCTAGAGTTTTGTCTAAAATATGATGATATAACGATTTCATCGATGTTGATATTTTCTCGTCTTCAGATCATATACCACGACATTTAAAATCTATCACATCACGTTTTTTTAGTTAAAAATATGATAGAGGGAGAACAACTGTCGAATTTTAAAACAGAGGGATCAATTCCAAAAAAAGATGAAAATATGGGGACCAAAATTGTTATTAAGCGTAAGATTTAATTATTATAATTGTCAATAATAAAAAATAATTATTTTTCTTAAAAACAAACCCATTTAATTACATTAATTTAACGATTTGGTGTACCGGTACACTCAAATTTTTTAGTGTACCATAGAATTTGCCGTATAAATATTATTATCATATACATAAACGTGTGTCTGAAACGCAGAGCTGTGCAAGCAAGAGAAATGTACAAAAAATAAATTAACAAACTAGAAGTTTGAAAGAGTTGTGCTGAAGACACGGAGCACAAGGTTGCCGTGGGGGTGTTATAACTCGAAGCAACATATCCTTCTTATAACTACAAGCATGCCGTCATAACTGCAGGGGTGTCTGAACTCAAAGTGTATGCTTCTTATAATTATAGGAACCCTATGATAACTATCGGTCTCGAAATCTATACTTTTGCAGTGTGAAGTGATTTGTATTATCATTTTGGAAATAATTAATAATTGTTGATTTTAATGAAAAATGTGTATCATTTACTAAAACACCCTTATTAATTATAAGTATTAGAATAATTATTGATGATTGAAATGCAATAAATAATAGTATGTTAATGAAAAAAAAGTAATAAATGTTATATTTGATTATAAAAAGGACAAATAATTTAAGACAATTTTTTAGAAAAGAGGACATTTATTGTTAGACGAAGAGTATTGTCTTAGAGACATTTGTTAGCCTTTTTCTTTTTGCCATTCACATTTCCAAACCATTGAAATGACCCAAAAATACATGACCCAAAAACACTATGATGAATGATAAGATATCCTTTAGGTTTAATCTAACATAAAAAATAGAGAAATGATATTTGAACAACTATTTTTTAATAACTTTCTCTCTCATACTCACATGATCATTCTACTTTTTTTCTCTATTGCTTTGATTTTTGTGCCACTATCAAAATTTCTTTGTAAAATTTGGTTGTCCAATAAGTTGTCACAATAAATAGTTGTACAGATAACATTGCTCTAAAAAATAAAACAATATTAAATTTTTTGAACGAAAATGTTGTCTTACATCAAAGTTTTATTTAAATGAAAGATTAATGTGTACGGTTTTTGCATTGAAGATATCAAGTAAAAAAAAAACATTAAAATTGAAGTAATCTCGTAGAAAGAAGTTAATAGAGTAAGGACAAAAGGGATCCTACAAGCCGTTAGATTTGATCAAAGATGTAATCGTGAAGTTCAAATGCAAAAAAAAAAAAAGTGGTTTTTTATAACAAAATCGCTTCTCACTCACTCTAACTCCATCACCCTTCACCGTTTCATTCATCATAAACACCAACAATCTCTCCGGATTATCTTGGTAAACATTTAATTACTTTATCATTTGTGAATTTTCTGGGTGGGATGAAGGACGATAAGAAAAGGAGAAAAAACAAGAAGAAAAATAACAAGCAAAACAAGAATAATGTCGATATTAGGGTTGGAGGAACAGTAATTAGGGATCATAATTTAGTGAATTATAATGGTAAATATGAGCATGCTAGTCTAATAGAGACTGTGGATGATTCAATTGTGGACCGAGAAACAGGTAATGGAGATCAGAATCTGGCGAGTAATGCTAGGGATGAGCATGCATTGAATTCAATTATGGATAGAGAAACAGGTAACAGGGATCATAATCATCTGGTTAATGATGCTAAGGACGAGCATGCTAATATTTCGGAGGCTGTGGTGAACTCAAACGGGGATGGAGAAAGTTCAACCAGGGATCAGAATCAGGTGAATAACGGTAAAGAGGATTCCACTGAGTTTTTGAGCACAACTCATGGGCAAAGTGTGAGCGAGGATTGGGATTGGGATGCAGAGGTCCCAAACAAAGATCTGAATGTACATCTGCCAAATGGTAAAAAATGTGTATGTTTTCCTTCAACCAATATAGACTTTTGCAGTTTTTTAGTGTAATAGTGTTTTATGCTCATGAGTCATTACTTCAAACGTTGATTCTTGGAGGGAACTACTTTTTCCCTAGTTATGTGCAGCGGCGAAGCTAGCAATAATTTTATGAGGTGGCCACCCTAAAGTAACCAAAGTCACAAAAAATTATTACACCTAAAATCGAACATAGGGTAGCCAAATATATATTATTAGGGGTAGCTAAACATAAAAATATACCTACTAACTCATTAATTTTTTTTTTTTGGGGTAGCCATAGCTACCCCTTTGTTGTACAAGCATTCGCCCCTGGCTATGTGTATATGGTTTCACTTCTAGAGGGACCAAATTTGATTCAAGAGGTGTAGAATTGACTCCTACATGTTTGATTGCTCTCGAGTATAATTGATTTTACCTCAAGAATTGATTCTACTTGAAGTTAGAAATTGGAGCTTTTGATTCTAGAATTGATTTTAACACTCAAGTTTATTATTCAACTCACATTTACATAAATGTATCCAACCATAAATCATTTTACCTTTAACTCACTTTTAGCCATAATCAATTCACCCAAAATCAATTTTTGTCAACACAGAACCATACATACACGTGATCACTTTTCTTTGAAATTGAGAAATTTAGTTTGAACTTATTATTTCCTAATTCATTTTGTATATAGTTTTTTAGGTTTGTGTGACTCATTGTGTAAGTTATGTATGGCCAAAAAATTGGATCTCCCTTGTTCTCTCTGTCTCTTGTTTGAGTTGAGTGTTTGTGGATGGGTGCATTGCCAAACTAATGAAATTACTATTTATCAGGCTACGTGATAGGATTATAGAATAAAGGGAAATTAGAGTAGTTAAAGTAGTTGTCAGTTGTTAGAGTAATTAGTTAGTTATCTGTTTAGTTAGTAAGTTAGTTATCTAGGTAGGTTTAAGGTTGTTAGTTAGATTTCTATTTGGGTTCTGTTTTCTATTGTATTTTTCTGTTATAGGTAAGTTGCTAACTTGCTATGGATCCTTACCCATTATCCCTATCATTTTGTAACAGAAAGTCTATAAAGACAACCTTCTTCTCTTAGGAAAGGATCTTTGGCATAAGTATTATTTCTTTGGAATCCAATCCTTGGGTTCCTAACACTGTCAAAAGAGTTTTTTTAACAAATTGAGAAATGAAAGTGATATTCAAAAAACATGATTTGTTAAAGATGTCTTAAAACTTTATTTTTTAACAATATTATATGTTGGCATGTCTAATACTTTCAAAATTATAAATACGTATATATGCTTTCTTTTGACAGGACATATCAGACGAAACAATTAGAAACTTAAAAGAAGAAAATGATATGCTCATTCAGAGAGAGGTAACATTTTACTGAAGAAATTCAGGTCCTTTGTCTTAGAACCTATGTTTCAATGACTTTGCAACTTATACTGCATATTGCTCCACAGACCATATCAGAAAAGACCATCCAGATATTGACAGAAGAAATTGATACAAACATTCGTAAAGAGGTAATATTTTATCTAACAAATATCTGTCTTTTGTTTTATCATGTCTCAATGTTTTTATAATATGTACTCTGTGTCGGTACAAAGGTCCTGTCACTAAAGATAATCAAGGAGCTGAACGAAGAAAATCATATGCACATTCAGAAAGAGGTAATATTTTATCTTTGAAATACCTATGACTTGCGTTTTGGCAGTAATGTTCCATCACTCGACAGGCTAAATCTGAAGAGACAGTCAGAAAATTGAATGAACAGACGGACATGCATGTGCAAAAGGAAATGATATATTTTTAATTTTATCAGTGACATTCTTCGTTTTCTTCCTTATAGTTTATAGCTTGCAACTTTCTTTCAACACATATATCTTTCCTCAGGTTGCATTAGAAGAGAATATCAGAAAATTGAAGAAAGAACTTGATATGCATGCTAAGAACGAGGTAGTATTTTATATAAAATATACGTCCTTTGTTTTAGCCCTTATGTCTCATATTTTTTATAACATGTACATCCCTTCATTTCACAAGTCATATTAGAAGATACAATTAGAAAATTGAATAAGAAAAATGATATTCAGTATTCACATGCAAATAAACTATGATATTTCAATTTGCAAATATATTCTACCAATAAAATATTATTTTAAAGTGACTGTCTATCTCAATATGCTTGTTTCTTTCATGAAAAAACGGACCAGAGGCAATATGTAATGCCGCTTGATTATCACATATTAGTGCCATTTGTGTTGTCTTTTTAAGACTTAAACTCTAAGTAATTGTTTCAACCAAATGAGCTCACAGGTCACTAATGCCACAACCTTGTATTCAACTATATTACTGGATCTTGCAACTACACTATGTTTCTTACTCTTCCATGATATTAAGTTACCTCCAACAAGTACACAATACCCAGAAGTTGATTGTTCATCGTTGGGTGAGCCTGCTCAGTCAGCACATGGATAAATAACTATTTGAATTATATTTCCCGAATGCATTAATTTATTGGGCTCTCAATTCCTCTCTTTCTTTACTTGTAATTGCCCTCACTGCATGTCTCCTTTTGCAGACGGTGTTGCAATTATCCTCTGAAACTCCCAAGGATATTCCAGAAATCATCTTTCCCACTAGTGATCGAGTTGAGCCTTCTCCAAAACAAATGTCAATTCAACAAGGTACTGTGTCTTTGCCTTCTCAATCCTCTATCTTGACAGAGGGTAATCAATTGAAGGATGATGAAGTTGACATTTCCCAAACTGCCACGGAAATTGAAACTGGAAACATGCAATTGTCTGTGGAAAATGATATTCTTCCCCAAACATCTCGCCCTATGGCTTTGGTTGTCGAAGACAATTTGATAGTAGAGGCAGAAATTGTCTCAACCACGGAGCCTGATGACAAAGAAGATACTGCTTCTGATGCGAAAGAAACTAAAGAGGCTGACACAGATACTGTCGGTAGGAGCATTTATTCAAATAACCAACTAGAAGAACTTGTGTCAAGACTCGCTGCCCCTGTTCACTTGAGCTCACCAATTTCTGCTCTATCCTCTAGTGCTCTTTCTCAAAACCCGAATGTCCAAAATATTTCAGAAGTTATGCAAAAATTGAAAGTCTTGGTGGGCAAGGATCTTGACTCAATCATGTCCACCACTGGTGTTGTTGGGGAGATATCTTCATTGTTGAAAAATTTAGATGAAATCAAAGACCATCTCAGCCCTGTTGATTTTGGAACCTTTTCTGTAGTTCAGATGGTTGTTGGTCGTTTTGAAAGTGACTTCCCAAACATCAAACTTGCCCTATCCACCTATCATGATGTGCATCAAGAACAACAAGGAGTTCTTGGGTGTCTTCAAGAGTTGATACAACGTCGAACAGATGTGAATGACAAGCACGAGGAACTCAACCAGAGAAAACAGCAAATCACTAATCGCATTAATGGCCTTCAACATGATCTTCAAGAAGCAGAAAAGGAACTAGCTACAGTATTGACTGAAATGGATATCAATGCAGCATCTGGCAAAGACATTGAGTCCAAAATCAATGAGGAATGTCCGAAAGGTGCGAGTCTCATGACCAAGATGTCATCCGTTGAACCTGTCTATCACTTTGCTCTTGCCAAGAAAGCCTCTTTAGCTGAAGATTGGGCCAACATTCAAGCTTGTTTCCTTTCAAAATCTATATAATTTAACCCTTTAAATTAACTTAGATTTTATCAGAACAATTTGTACTTTCATTACACTGTAGGTTTCATTGCTTTTGTTGAACAACTATTCCCTCTTTCTTTATTTGCAATGAATTAATTTAACTTGGCTGGTGCAGATTGTTAATGTGCCTGACCATGGTAATCTCTGCTCCATTATGAATATGATCCAGAAATACTATGCTTCACATTTTTATCATTCACAACGACGATCTTACTCTCTTTGTTTTGTTTCTATCATGTTTTCCTTTGCACTCTTTTCTTTCCCGTGGGAAATTTGGATTTTGTTTTACAAATTCCTTGATAAGGTGTTTGTCTCAACAACTCAACTTGTTTAAGGTCTATTACTCCTTATAATCACTAAACTTTGTTTTAAAAAAAGGTGGAAAGTAGGTTTCAATTTCTTCCTACCATGCTCTAACACGGTGGGAGAATGAGTATTGGCCCTTGAAATGTATTGAAAGCAAAGTCTAAAATCAATTTCTTCTGTTAATGTTTTGCACACAACAAGTTCAGAAAGTTTCAAATATCTACCATTGATAACATTTAATATTACACCAATGTGAAAACTAGCCAGCATGCAAACATTTAATTTGGAAAGAAACAGCCTCGGTAATTACAATCATTTCTTCCAAATTCTCCACTAGACTCATCTATGAGTTATGTAAGCCTCCATAATACATGCATAACTTAAAATTTTATTTTAAAAAATATATATAAAAAGTGTTTAAACTACAATATATACTTTTTTGTTTGGGTACAATAGAGGGCCAGTGGCCCAAAAGAAAATTAAGACGCTAAACGCATACATATGTAAGCCTTGAAAATGTCGTAAAAAACTAAGACTCTGAGGAGCGGACTCCAAAGCAAGAAGATTCCAAGAATCTATAGAAAGATTAAAGTTTGTCATCCAGTCAGCACTTTTGTTGCCTTCACGTCGTCAAATATAAATAAGTTGTGTTTGCCGTCCCTCCGAAGAAAATTTTGAATGCGCTGAATTAATGTGGGGATGTTCCCATTAGTTTTGCACTTGTTAGTGATCATATCGACTAGAACCTTTAAGTCACTCTATATGATTAGATGAGATACACCTTCTCTCCAAATCATGTCTAGCCCCAAATACATGCCCCACATCTCCACATGCAGGGCATTACATGCTCCAATCTTGGGGCTAAACCCCTCAAGCCATCGATCTTCCATCATAATCATGAAAAGACCTCTGCAACTCGCAAGCTCAGCGTTCTCTTTACACGCGCCGTCACAATTGAGTTTCACCCAACTTTGATTTAGTCTCTTTCAACCAACGAAAACAATTTCCTTTCAATGACGATCCTTTTGCAAATGCAGTTGCAACCCTTTTGGCTAGCAGAAGGACAAAATTGAAAACTTTTACAAACTTAAAGGACTTATGTGTGACCAAAATAACCTAAAGGACCAATCAGTTACAAATATCAAACTTAAATGACTTATGTGTGACCAAAATAACTTAAAGGACCAATCTGTTACAAACGTCAAACTTAAAGGACTCCAGGTCTAATTTAACCTATAATTTAATATAGCCTTGTCAAAAATAATTAAAAATTGCTTTATTTTTTTTTTGTCGATTGACTAATTATTAATTAAATTGAATAATATTTGATTTGATATGTAAAAATTACATCCATTAATAATAATGGATTCAAGTATAAGTTTCAAATTTAAATATACAAAAAATACCTTTTAAAAAGAAAGTACTCGATTCCTTTAAAATAAATAATTATTTACTTTAGAGGACATAACATAATATTAGTAATTTAATATTAATATTTCCTACAAATATCAATAAAAATATGACTTTGATTAACATTTACAATTTAGGAATAAACATTATCAGTGTGGTTGTGTAGGAGACTAAATTAATTAATACAATCATACTAATTCAAAGACACAAGTATAAAAATTTATTTCCTTTCATCATTTTTGATATTCACATTTCCCTTTAAATAATCCAAAAATATTTTGATTCATTATAATCCAAAAAAAGTTATAAATTCAAAACGAATCTTAAGAATGCAATAATGTTAAATTTTTTGATAAAGATATTTTTCATTTACTATGATCATATCTTCTTATTTAAAGATTAATCTATACGTTTAGCTGTGGAAACATTGAGTAATTTTTTTTTTTCGAGTAAGTACATACACAAAAGAGTAAGGAACCGTAAAAGCCGATGGATTTCATGAAAGGTGTCATGAACACAAACATTACATAAACAAAACGTACAAGTTCCATCAAAATCGCTTCTCACTCACTCTAACTCCCATTTTCACACAAATAACTTCCATTTTCCTCATTACCCTAACTTATCAACACTTTCCAGATTCTCTCTCTCTCTCTGTAAGCATTTTCTAATCAAATCGTCATTTGCATTTTCCACTTTCTTCTTTATTATTTTCTTCAAATTTCCACAAATTTGTTAACTTTTTTATTCTAGATTTAAGATTTCGTAATGCCCATTATTTAGTTACTTCGAAATTGGTGTTTTTATGTTGAAATATAATGAATCATGATTGATTTTGTATCTGGGTCTTTGATTTTTTTTTTAGTTGGCATTATTGGGTTTAATCCTTTGTAATTTTTGAACCTTAAAGTTCTCATTTTTAGACTTGTTTTTGTTTGTGGTTCTGTGTTTTAGTAGTGCTTATTAGAAGTTGGAATATAAATTGTTGCTGGGTAGATGGAGGATGATAATAAGAAAAGGAGAAAAAATAAGAAGAAAAAGAACAAGCAAAACAAGAATAATGTCGATATTGGGGTTGGAGAAACAGTTATTAGGGATCATAATTTAGTGAATGATAATGGTAAGGATCAGCATGTTAGTCTTTCCGAGACTGCGGATAATTCAATTGTGGGCCGAGAAACAGGTAACGGGGATCATAATCTGGTTAATGGTGCTAAGGATGAGCAAGTTAGTATTTCTGAGGCTGTGCCAAATTCTACCAAGGATGGAGAATCACGTGCCAGGGATCAGAATCTGGTGAGTAATGGTAAGGATGAGGATGCTAGTCTTTCTGAGGTTTCAGCAAATTCGATTGTGCATGGAGAGACAGACGCCAGAGATCAAAATCTAATCAATAATGGTAAGGATGGGCATGCTATTCTTTCCGAGACTGCGGAAAATTTGATTGTGGATGGAGAACCTGGTGTCTTGGATCATAAGCCGCTGACTAATGCTAAGGATGAACAAGTTAATCTTTCTGAGCCTAATCTTTCTCAGGCTGCAGTAAGTTTGATCATAGATGGAGAAATAGATAGCAGAGGTCATAATCTGGTAAATGATGCTAATGATGAACAAGTTAATCTTTCTGAGGCGTTGGTATATTCAAATGGGTATGGAGAAACTTCAACCAGGGATCTAAATCTTGTGAATAATGCTAACGATGATCATGCTAGTATTTCCGAGACTGCGTCAAATTCGATTGGGGATGGAGAAATAGGTACCAGGGATCATAATCTAGTGAATGATGCTAAGGATGAGCAAAGTGTGACTGTGGATTGGAATGGAGATGTGGAAGTTCCAATCAGAGATTTGAATTTGGTGAAAAGTGCAGAGGGCGAGCCTGCTCAACCAATGGAGTCTGCAGACGGGCAAAGTACTAATATGGATTCCAATGGACATCTGCCAAATGGTAAAGAATGTGTAAGTTTTCTTTCAACCAATATAGATTTTCACCAAATTTTAGTGCAATAGCGTTTTATGCTCATAAGTCACGACTCTAATCTTATATTTTAAATGTTGGTTAATGAAGGGGACTGTGTTTTTCCTTGGTATTGTTATCATTTTTCTTTGAAATCGAGAAAATTAGTTTGGACTTATTATTTCCTAATTCATTCTCTATATAGTTTTTCAAGGTTTGTGTGCATGCTATATATGGCCAAAAAAAATTAGTCTCCCTTGTTATACAAACAAATTCATAAAAAAGGGATCTCCCTTGTTCCCTCGATGGCTCTTGTTTGAGTTGTGAGTGTTTGTAGACCTGATTTCATTGCCAAGCTAAATGAAATTAAAAAATCGGGAGATGAAAGTGATATTAACAAATAGAATTTGTTGAAGATGTCCTAAAGAATTTGTTGCCATGTTTAATACTTTCAAATTTTCAGTAAGCATATGCTTTCTTTCGACAGGACATATCAGATGAAACAATTAAAAAATTAAAAGAAGAAAATGCTATGCTTATTCAGAGAGAGGTAATATTTTACTGAAGAAATTTATGTCATTTGCTTTAGAACCTATAATTCAATGATTTTGTAACTTGTACGGGATATCTCTCCGCAGACCATATCAGAAGAGACCATCCATAAATTGAAAGAAGAAATTGATACACACATTCTTAAAGGGGTAATATTTTTTCCAAGAAACCTATGTCCTTTTCCTTTGTTTTATTATGTCTCAATGTTTTTGTAATATGTACCGTGTACCGATGCATAGGTCATGTCAGAAGAGACAATCAGGAAGCTGAACGAAGATAAAAATATGCACATTCTGAAAGAGGTAATGTTTTATCTCAGAAATACATGAGGCTGTGAGTTTTTTTTTTTTTGACAGGGTGAGGCTATGACTTATGTTTTGGTCTTAATGTTCCATCATTCTACAGACCATATCTGAAGAGACTATCAGAAAATTGGAAGAACAAAAGGACATGCATGTGGAAAAGGAGGTGATATATTTTACATTTTATCTGAGTGACTTTCATTCTTTTTTACTAATTTTGATAGCTTGCATAGTCTATCTTTCCACAGGTTGCACTAGAAGAGAGTATCAGAAAATTGAAAAAAGAAATTGATATGCATGTTAAGAAAGAGGTAGGGTTCTATGTAAAAATATACGTCCTTTGTTGTCGCCCTTATGTTTCTATTTCTAATAACATGTATAACCTATCATTCCACAGGCCATATTAGAAGATACAATTAGAAAGTTGAATAAGGAAAATGATACTCACATGCAGAAAGAGGTAATATATTTTAAATTTGGTCCAAGAAATATCTTTGTTTTAACGTATGTCATATCTCAAAATAGGCCACTTCAAAAGAGACAATAAGAAATTTGGAAGAAGAAAATGAAGTCTACATTCAGAAAGAGGTAATTTTACTTTAAACTTAATCTACCAGATTTATTTCATCTATTATTTACATGCTTATTTCATAAATGTTCTTTAGTATGAATATGAATGCACATAACCCATCGCTATGCAGGCCAAAGCAGAGGAGACAATTGCAAAATTGAAAGAAGCAGTTGATAGACACATTCATAAAGAGGTAGTGTATTGTAGTTTTATCAGTGAGGTATCTGTTTTACTGCTTATTTTGCAACTTTACATTTATTTTCTTAATAGAAGTATTGAAGGAAATCATGGAAAAAAATGACTAAAATTGAGCTTTATTTCTAACTTTTTCCATTTCTTGCCATTTGTTTTGCCTTTCTTTTACAGGTTACCATGGAAGAGATTATCAATAAATTACAAACTGAAAATGAATTGCAGAAACAAAAGCAGGTAATTAAATTTGAATTAACAGTTTTGGTGAATGTGTGGATGACTCTTACATTATGTTTGAGGAAGATCGATTTTGGTGATATAAATTCTAAAAGAAAATGCTCTATAAGGAAGCTACAAGAAACACCAATTATTTGAATTACATTTTTCTTACATATGTTTAATTATTAACTAGCATATTTAACTGGATTCTGTGCAGACTGATTTAGAGGTGAGAATTGCACAATTGCAGAATGAGAATAATTCTTTACTTCAAAAAGAGGTGAGTGTAAATACATACATATATTCTTTTTCAATATTTAGGAGCACTTGTTGTAGATATTGTTTGTCTAAATGTTTAATATTTAATATTATATCATATGCAGGTTGGGTTGGCGGAAAAAACAAATCTGTTACTGAATGAGAAGGTAGTTTCGAGCCCAGCTTCATCAATTTTGAAAATTCCTTATTTCACCGTTTATATAACCTTAGATGGTTTCCCCTTTTAGCTGTTTATATAAGAATATATTCAGTAGCATTTATTTGGAGATATTGTTTATCAAGATGTTGAATATTCAGTAACTATATCATATATGCAGGCTGGATTGGTGGAAAAAGTCAATATGTTATTGAATGAAAAGGTAGTTTTGAGCCTAGCCACATCAACTTTACAATTTCCTTAATTCACTGCTTATTTAACCATATCTGATTTCACCCACTCTTAGCTGCTTATTATTAAGAATAATTTTTGATATTTTTCTGTTAATGGAATAGTGATTTAAATTCTAAATCTGCTATACATTGTTCCACAGGAGGGTTTAGAGCAGAAAGTAAATATTCTGGAGAGCAATTTGAGTTCCTTTAGTGAGAAAGAGGTAGTAACTTGTCAATTCTCTTGTGTGTTAATGTATCAAGTATATTTTGCCTACTTAATTTGTGATCTTAACATTTCGTATAGTACTTTAGGCATAGTCCGCACCCAATTTGAACCGGATATTTTTTTAAAGAAGTAATTGGATTTGAATAGAACAAATTCTGATTAATGTGTGAATGGATCTTGTGCATTTACATTTGTCATCCTTGTATTTATATTAGCACTGACTGGTAAATTTTGGAGATATTTTTATCAAGATGTTTAATTTTTTATATTATATCATATGCAGGCTGGATCGGTGGATACAACCAATCTGTTACTGAAAGAAAAGGTAGTATTGCGCCTAGCTTCATCAACTTTGCAATTTCCTTCATTCAATGCTTCTTTAACCTTGGCTGATTTCACCCCTCTTAGCTGCTCATATAAGAATAAAGTTTTTTTTTTTTCTTTTTCTGTTAACAGAATTGTAATTTAAATTCTAAAAATCTGCCATTGATTGTTGAACAGGAGGGTTTAGAGCAAAAATTAAATATTCTGGAGAGCAATTTGAGTTCCTTTAGCGAGAAAGAGGTAATAACAGTTTTTGATGAATGAGATGGCTCTTTTGCATTATTTAATTATATTTATCCATATATAAGTTTAACTACTGACTGGTGGTATATTTAACTTGATTTTCTACAGACTGGTTTGGAAATGAGAATAGCACAATTGCAGAGTGAGACCAATTCCTTACTTCAAAAAGAGGTGTGTGACTTGACATTTTTCCCTTTTAAAAGAATTAGTAGGGTTACGTTTGAAAAATTATTAATCAAGATATTTCATATTCAATACTATATCTTATGCAGACTGGATTTGTTGAAAAAACCAATCAGTTGCTGAATGAAAAGAACATTTTGAGCCTAAAAGTGGTTAGAACTGCTTCTTCAACTTATTTCCTACATTTATTGCTTATTTAGCCTTAGCTGAATCCCCTCTTCTGATGGCCTTTCATACTTTTCCTGTTTTTTGGGTTAGCGAAAGTTTAGTTTTAATTCTAAATCCAATATACACTATTTTACAGGACAGTTTAGAGCGAAAAATAATTCATGCGGAGAGTGATTTGAGTTCATTTGTTGAGAAAGAGGTAATAACTTGTCTACTCTCCAATGTGTTATTGTATTGAATATATTGTTTGCTTAATCAACAACCTTAATTTTTGTATAATAGATTAGCAATTATAAGCATCCAATCCTGACTGTCTAAAGCATAAATAAAAAGTGTAATGAAATATAAGATAAAAGAAATTCTTCTGAAAAAAATAAATAAAAACGTCACACTAGCCCAATTTTCAAAACACTCCACGAGGCCCAATACCATTTGTTGTCATGGTCTGAAATTCCCCTATAGCAAGTGTCTAGATTCAAGGTGTGAAATGAGATCAAGGGGATATAAGAAAATGATGTTTGCCAACAAGAACCTCTCTGGGCTTGTCAAGAGAACAAAAACTTGGGATTGAAATAAAAGGGAATATGTAGAGAGAAGGGTGGAAAGGAGTTGATGCTTATTGGTAGCACATTCTTTGAACTTCCAGTTTAGTATTTTTCCCTCCTCAATCTACTTGGTTCACTCTACTCAATACTCTCGGTTGTGAACTTCTTGAGTTAACTCATAAACATTTGATTTTATAGCTCTAGTTATCAAAATTGAGAAACTAACTTACAAAATTGTTTTTGTGTAATAGACTTATGTATACCCGCACAGACTTGCATAGAATAAGCCGAGTAGTGCTAAATATGTGCTCTATTTCTTGTGATTATGTCCGTTACAAGAGGAATATTGTGTTTTATTTGCAGAACTCAACTGAAGAAGTTATTTCGAATCTGAATGGAAGCATCAGCATGCTACAAGGGCAGGTATTGTACATAATGTACATACAATTTAATTATACATGAATATTTTATATTGAAAAACCTGATAAAGTATTGTAGATTATTATTTCCAGGTATCGTTATCCTTAAATTTCCTCATCCTTATCTTTGAAACAGTATCTTGTAGTGTTCAGTTTCGGAATCAGAATGGACTGCTATTGCATGTGAGCCATAACTTGTTTGAGTAGTTTTATGAGCACCAAAGCAGGTTCCCCTGTGTCGGTGAATGACTAAAATGAATATTTCCGCAACTTTTCTTAATTAGACATTCTGGATAACTTATGTAACAGTTCAGACTATGACTTTTCAGTTGTTTTGGTACTGAATACCGATTCATTAATGCCTTCATTTTGGCTGTAACGTTTTCTTTTCTTTGACTTCTATTATTTCATAAACAATGAATTACCCTCACATGTTATTTGGCCATGTCCATTTTATAAGAAACATGTCTTAATTTCTGATATGGAAATTAAAAACAAAGCTTGGCAGGTGGCAGAGTTGGAAGAGTCCAAGAATAATCTTTTGCTAGAAAACCAGCAGTTGAGGGAAAATAGTAGCTCTTCTTCCGCTTCACAGGATGCTTCTGCAAAGGTTTGTTTGTGTTATCTTTTATGTTTGAAATCTACAGTAAATATTTGTTCATAGGAAAATACATTTTCTTGGCATCTTTAAAAGGAAAGGATCGATATATGACTTTGGAAATGGAACATTTTACTGTGTAACCTGTGATATACTCAAATTTACCTGTGATATATCATAATTTCTGAAAATGATGATGGACATGAGATACATGTTATGAACTTCTTCCCTGTGTTTTATGTTGCCTCTGACAATATTTTGCTTAATGACGGACAGGACCGTGCTTCTGAAAACGAGGAGTTGAAATCTCAAATTGAAGAGGCCTATATGTTAGTGGAAAAATTGATGGCTGAAAATGCTGAACTTGTTGAGAAGGTAAATATGCAGGGTTCTTGATGGTTTTGTAATGACAGTTTTTATTATTTTATTTTCTCCCTTGTATTGTAGATTTAAGATTGGTTGGGTTAGATTTTGTAGATAGTGTTATGTGTTCTTAAGTTAAGCCATTTATATCCTCAGGTCCACATGCTATGTGTTGAGCTGGATCGACCAGACACGGAAATCAAACTTTCTGAAGTTACTGGACCTGATGGTTTGACTGAATTTGTTAAATCTTCTGAACCCGAATCATCTGAGGCTACGTCTATATCTGTGCCGGAGTTGGATTCATTGGAAAAGACTTTGGTGGTGAATGATAATAGCGACTCTATTCATGCCGAGCATGCAAGAGATCTACAGCTGGTACCAGATGATATTGAAGAAATTGTTCAAATTCCACTGGATGATAATGATGTAAGAGATCTACAGCTGCAGGATACCAAGAATGTGGAAAATGATGATGCTGTGCCAATAACAGATGCTCCTCTTATCGGTGCTCCATTTCGTCTGATATCATTTTTTGCTAAGTATGTTAGTGGTGCTGATTTGGTTAGCCAAAACTCCTCAAATACCAGTAATTGATTTTAATAGTGGGTGAAACAGACAATTATCATTTTTGTATGGCAGTATATAACATACAGTAACCTCACTTACACTAGTCAGAAATACAAATATAGGCTGGAGCAAATTGGGTCCCATTTTAGTATCTGTATGCCAATTCTTTGAACATTAGGATATATTGTACTGGCATACTGGGAAGCAGTATAGAGTTTTATATTTGAGTGTTCTTCACTTCAAATTGCCTTCGTAGTTGGAAACCACACATTTGAAAATTGGCATAATTGTTAGCAGCCAACACTCAGGTGGGATTTAGTCCCACATCGGATAGATAGGATTCTTGAGAAGAGTTTATAAAAAGGAGGCACTCCTCACCGTACAAGCCGGTTTTGTAAGGATGAGTTAGGTCTCGATATTCGTTACAATAATGAGTATGACTCTAGGGTGCGTTTGATAAGAAATCAGGTTGTGTTTGGATATACATTTAATTGAGCTCTTTTTGAATAAATGTTTATCACAGAAGTATTCATATGTAAGTTATTTTTATAATGGGAGAATGTTGTTGAACTGTTTTTTATTTTTATAGTGGGAGAATGTTGTTGAACTGTTTTTACATGTTATAAGTCATTTTAATAAGCTAAATATGTGAAAATATGTCAAACTATTTTTTATAAGTTATTTAGGCAAGTATTTGTTATAAGTTTGACTAAACTATAAATAAGCTCTTCCAAACACATTTGATAGATGGTGACTACAAACAAAGCTTGTGCTATGTAATATCCTATGATTTTTTTTTCATTTTATTGTGATATATCATGTCCTATGGTTTAATCATTCATTTTGGTGGTTGATGTTTTGGCCTGGCCATAAGTCTTGTGATGACAGGCTTTTTGATAAAAGGATTAAATATGTTTTTGGTCCCTATAAATATATTAACCTTTCGTTTTAGTCCCTCTAATATTTTTTTTTCACTTTTGGTCCCTATAAAATTTTCAATCACTACTTTTCGTCCCAATAAAAATAGTCTTTTCTCCATTATTAACATCATCATAATATATTTTTTTTTCTGTTACTAGTATGATTTTAGACGTCAAGTTAAAGTTACATGTGAAGGTAAAAGAAAATGGCAAGATGCTTAAATATTGGCGTTTTTCTTTTGATGCTAAAGAACTATTCAAACATGGCAATGGATTTGAGCTTGTCCTCTGTTGACTGGATTTAATAAATGGATGCTCTTATGTCTTCAATCATCCTAACAACTTCCTCCATTGAAGGTCTTGTGTCAGGCATCTCTGCTACACATGCCATTGCCAACTGCAACATCTGCACCAGATCTTCTTCAATGTTTGAATATCTCATTAGATCAAGATCAAACACCTCAGCAGTCCATTCCTCTCTAACAACAGATTGCACCCATTTTGGAAGATCAACCACATCATCATGCCCTGAGTACTGAACTGGTGTTTTCCCTGTAAGCATCTCAAGAAGAAGAACACCAAAGCTGTATACATCTGACTTTTGAGTGTATTTTCTGCTTTCGTTCACCTCCGGTGCTCGGTAGCCTGGTGGACTTTTGGGTGAGACACATAAACTTGTAAGAGGTGTTAAGCCAAAATCTGATATGCAACCTTGAAGATCTATTGTGAGAAGTACATTGGATGATTTTATATTGCCATGGACATGTTTCCTTCCATTGGCTGAGTGGATATGGGCAATGCCCTTAGCAGCTCCAGCCATGATCTTCAATCTGGATTCCCAATCTAGTTGAGTCCGTCCGGTGTCACCTGTTCCTGTCATCATGTTTCATATGATATAGTATGAGAATAAAATAACCAGAAAATGGCAATACATATAACCATGTCTAATCATGCATTATATTGATGTATCTTGGTATGACATTGTCATGTCATTCTTGAACTTTTGTGAAATCAAAGAAAAAGTTGAAAATGAGAGAAATTACCATGCAATAACTTGGAAAAGCTGCCAGATGTGAAGTAGTCATAAACTACTAGTTTTTCATCCTTGGAATAATAGTAAGCACGAGGTGGAACCACATTTGGATGGTGATGAAGCCTTTGAACAATCTCCATTTGCTGTTCAAATTCTTTTTTCACCACTGTCACTTCCTTTAACCTCTTTACAACCACTATGGTCCCCTCTTCCAGAATGGCTTTGTAGGTTGTTCCACAACTTCCCTTACCAAGCACTTCAGCTGAGGCTCTTAACAAATCATCAAGATCAAAATTATAAGCACATCCTTCAAAAAATGTTAGCCTGTTTCTCCTATTTTCTTGCACACCACTTCCAAATTCCTCCATAAGCTTCTCTCCCTTCTCTTTAAGTGCTACATTTTGTTCACCTACTCTTTTCTTGAAACAGCAGAACATTGCTACAAGAACTAGAAGAAGCACTACTGCAAAGACTCCCAAAGCAATAACAATTTTCTCCCATGTACTCAATTTCTTGCTTGAGGTATCACTAGGTACTTTTTGTGAGACTATTAGTGGAGATAAAATAGTAGTAGGGGAAGAAGCTAAAGAACATTGTTTCAAAGGTGCACCACATAACCCTAAATTCCCCTTAAATGAGGATGCATCAAACTTATGAAGTCCTAAAGGAATTGCACCATTTAAATAGTTGAAGCTCAAATCCAAATTCTTAAGATTAGGAAGGTCAACAACATAAGGAATAGGTCCTATAAGAGAGTTATTTTGAAGGTTCAGTCCTAATAGATATGTCAAGTTTTGGATTATGCTTGGAATTTTTCCAGTGAAAGAGTTATATGACAAATCAAGAAACAAAAGATGAGGTGGCAAATAGTTAGGAATATGACCTGAAAAGTTGTTATGTTGAAGATATATAAATCTTAGAGAAGGAATGAAAAATATGTCACTTGGAAGGTTCCCAAACAAGCTGTTAGACCTAAGACTGAGACTCGTAAGGCCATGTAGCTTACCGATGGTGTTTTCCGGGAGAGAACCGCGCAAACCAACGCCCGGAAGCCTCACAGAATGAACATGTGAGCCATTAGGATTGCATTCAACTCCCACCCAAGAAGTGCATAATGAGGTATTAGAACTCCAATTGAGTTTTCCTCCATGATGTAATGCAGTAATAAAATCAAGTAGTGCTTGCTTTTCTGAATTTAAATCAGATTTAGTTTGAGGAAACACAAGTAGTAGTAAGAAAATTTGTATAGTGACAAAGAAGAATTGTGGCATCATCAAGTAGTAGTAGTAAGAAAATTTGTAATACCTTGAAAAAAATGAGAAAGGGTAAGGAAGTTGTAAATGGAAGGGAGTGTGGAAGTAATGTAAATGAATATAAGTGATTGTGAGAAAGAAAAAGTTAATTTTTGTTAAAGCAATGTTGGCTTAGTGATTGGTGGTGGCAACGGCCAAGAGGAAGCAAGGACAATCTTTAACGGCATAACTTCAGGAACACACAACCATAGAGAAAGAAAAGCTTATTTAAAAGCACTATAGTATATACATTTACCATCACACATATTACTATCCTTAAATATATAAGTTTCAATTAATATTACTAATTTGTTTTGTAATTTTAGAGTTGACTTCGACTATATATTCACCAACTTTAACGATGACTAATTTTTATTAGAGAATCAGAATTATTCACGATCACATTTTTTTTTTCATTCAGAAGACTTAAACTTGATACCTTCAAGATATCGGAGTCAAATTCCATTCGATACATTTTTTTTAATACATGTAAAAATAACAAACATATCATGTGAAATTATGGTTGTTTAAGATTTAGGAGACAGGCATTCAACGTTGAAGTAAGCTTAGTACACTCAGCTTAAACTACACGGCTTCTTCCTCATCGAACAGGCCAACCTATCTATGGGATACATATTAAACCGTAATTAATATTAAATAATTTATGATTAATATTTGTTGTGGACATGGATGAATTAGACATGCTATCAGATTAAAAAGAAAGGAAAAATATTTGAAAATTGAATGATAGCTATATATTGCATTTGTGAATGCAGATCTCGATGAAAGGAAATGTATGGGTTCCTTGCCGTTTCCCATCTTCTTAATGAATTGGTCACTACAAAATTTAATTTACTCCATTCATTTCCATTACTAAAAATTAATATTTAATAAATCAACAATTTAGTTAATTTCTCTTTTATGTCCCTTGCCTTGGATACCAATTTTGAATTAAATGGGGGATTTGGAAGGATCAAGGGACGATTGTCACTAATGAAGGGACAAATATTCATAATTTGCGATTTTGATATATCATAAAGTACTAAATAGCGTTGCCTTGTTCAAGTGAAAATGATGTGTGTATTAAAGGACTTGTCCCACTCTAGAAAGGACCACAGCTGAAGTCTAAGCCTGCAAACCATTAGTTTTCAATCTTTGTGGTCCATATATCTGTTTCAAAGGAAGATTTACCCTTATGCTACTATATGTTTGTTAGAACTTAGAATGGATGATTTTGTTTTGAGTTACAGTTAAGAGGCAGTGAAATTCTTGTTCAATTAAATGCTCAATTTACAAAGAAGAACTACCAGACAAATACGTAAGTCAATGCACAATAGTCTTCATGATATGATCATATTTATTACAAATTGCCTTTATGCCTATATTTCATGCTAAACATATTTTTTACGAAAATGAGGAAATTAATTGCATATGCAATATATAATTGTTTGTATTGATGTTATGTTGATGTGGAACACTGACACGTATTGAACAACAAACACATCTTCGATCAAATTTTTTGCTTTGGCGGCAACAACATAGGGTAACAATGCTCTCTATAGTATTGGCATGTTCCCATTTTTGTTATTCCACCCACCCTTTTTTGTTAAAAAAATGACCCTTCCCAAATATGGAATTGTATCAATACAAATACAATCCTATCGGAAGTGTAACTTTCGATTGATACAAAGTCCCTCAATATATTGAAACGTAACTTTCAATCGCATATAATCTATCGAAAGATATGATATGATCCGATCGATTTTTATTTATATCTCCTGATCAACTTATTTAAGAGGTTGAGCAATCCAAGGGACGCATAAAACAATTGTCCTTGTTGATATTGAACTCAAAAACAAATGAAGCAATTAATATTTTATTGGCCTATATTTATTTATAAATGAAATTACATTTTACACTCCCTTTTTTTTGCTAGAAACATGCTCATTCTTGTTTTGATTTTCTCCCTCCTTCTCTCCCTTCCTTTTAACTTATCAGAATTTGATTTCTCCAACAAAAAACTTGATAGTGAAATGCATAAATTTGATTAGACTACTGCCTTTAGAAGCATCTAAAGCATTGGACAAATATGATTTAGTAAAATATTGTCTGGACATGGTTTTGTACATTCAAATGTAAGTGTTACTCACAATTGTTTTAGCATGTGGCTAAACACAAGTGGTTAATTAGCAGAAGGTCGAATGAATCGAGAGTAATTGAATTCGAACTCTAAATCTGAAACAATTATTTATAAGTAATAACATGCCTTCGGACCGAACTCCAAATTCCAACAAAATGCAACTAAACTCAACTATACTGTTCATTGCCAAGGGGAAAATAAACACTCAATCATAATGTTTGCACAAAGCATCACATACCATCTCTATGTACTTACAGCAGTACATCTGTCTTTTGACAAATGCATACAAAAACTATTTCCTGAAAATTCTCATCCACTCAAGAAAGTTGGACATGTTTCATGTAATTTTTTTCGAGCATTATTTGTATATGAGTAAGATCAAAGAAATCCACTGATTTCTCTGCATATTGCAGAAAACATACAATGCGTCTTTACTTTCTTTGCCATTTGGAGCTTTATGAGTTGAAATATCTCATCCTTTCACACAAAAAATGAGATAAGAATTACAACATAAATAACATGTTACAAATGCATCAAGTTGAATCTCTTTAGAGGCTATAAGAGTCCAAAAGGCTCAGGCAGGTTCTCAAATCCATTATCAAATAATAAGGAGCCTTGATCACATTTGTCGTCACCACTATGCAGCCAGTTTGTATTCTTCAAATCTTCTTTAAGCAACAGTGCATCGTAACGAGAACTCTCGTAGATGTCAATTTCACTCAATTTTGCTGAGTATTGTCTTTCATCTACCTCTCTTCCTCTCATCATATTCCTGTTGATACCAGAACTCTCGTAGATGTCAATTTCACTCAGTTTTGCTGAGTATTGTCTTTCATCTACCTCTCTTCCTCTCATCATATTCCTGTTGATACCATTTACCACATCAAAATGAGATCCATTGTTTTTGCTTAGCATGTTTCCATTTGTTTCGATGGATGTTGGTGGAGTACTTGAAGCGCGGTGAGATTGGATCTTGGGAGTAGAATTTCGAATACTTTGTGGAAAAAGTGTAGTACTTGATAGTGTACGATTATTTCCTGAGCCATTCCTTATATCCTGTTAAGCAAAAAAGTACACGGTAAATTAGGTTTGCGAGATAGAACAAACATGCTCGACATGCATCTTCTCAAAGAAAGCTTCAGAAACCAAATAAATACTTTTTGTAGAGCATAACAAGAAACATGACAAGCCTGATATCACAAGTTACCCTGATATTTGTTCCTTCAAAGTTTGGGCAGAGATATTAAGAAACAATAAATTCAGATAAGTATAGACTAATTTATCCTTAATTTATTCACGAAAATAAAATTCATTTAAAACATGTTTTTGATTTTTGTAAGAGTACAAAGGGAAAAGGATGCTTAATTGTATCCTGGTTACCTAAAACAACCCAAGTCCAAAGATTAGGGATCGCCAGAGTATAACTTTAATGAAGACATATTAAGTATCATTGTCAAAATATAATGAGATCAGTCTAATTCATGAAGTATCACAAGGTGAATAATGAAACAATGCATTAATGACAAGGATTGCTGTATCATTTGGGGCATGATGTTCATTTAAGTAGTTTGGTGCTATAAAGCTTCAATCTAAAGTCTCTACCATGACCATATATATAATTTGAAACTGATGAATATTGAGACTTGAGAGTTTAATCAATAAATTTTTACTGTTAATCCTGCAGAACTGGAAAAATAGAGTATACATACCATGTGCTTGATAGCCATATCCAAGGACTTCTTTGAGATATTCCTCCCAAATCCAGTGTTGTCGGTTGTAGTGGTTGAGGCCTTAACCGATCTCCTTGAAACTACCTCAGGAGCATGTGAAACTTTCCTAGGCTCATGAACATCGGCATGATGGCCATTGGCAGAGGCAAAGCCACGACTTTTACTGACAGGTTCTGTCGATCTCCCCCTACTGACAATAGGAGACGAATGTCGCCTTGGCATATTAACTGACGCTTGAGTTTCAGAACTATTTCCGCGCAAAGTGCCAGCACCAGGACGGGACCTACCTGCAGAGATTGGCCTATCAGGCAATGTTGTTCTGAGGTTTGGTGGTGTATCAAGGGGAAAATCGGGTGGAACAACAGGCTGTGGTGGGGGCCGAACTCGTGGACTTGGTGAGCTTGGTCGCGATGACGGCGCTGAACTACGTCCGTTCAATGAAACACGTCCAGCTGAAATTGAAGAACTTGTTGTAGAGGAAGGAGATAGAGATGGTATTGAACTCCTACGAGTGGGAGTAGAAGGGCGTGACAACGACCGAGTTGATGGTGCGGATGGGGAATGTAAGTTTGCAGGAACCTGAGGCCTAGAACTAGGAGTCGATGGCCTTGAGCTCTGTGATGTTGTTCTAGGTTTTTCAGCAGCGGAGCTGGTGGAAACTGAACGTATTCTAGAGGGTGTTGAGGACCTTGATGCTGTTGTGCGAGAGGTAGGAGTGGAAGGCCTTGTTGAAGATGTTGAGCGGGTTACCGGGGAAGATGGCCTAATGTAAGATGAAACTGAGGCTGAGCTTGTGTTAAGAATATTTGTTGAGGAGGATCTGTTTGAAGAATAGTTGTTGTTGTTGTACTGAGAGTGTGACGTAGAGATGGAAGAGCGAGTCACTGAACTGCTTCTTGCTGGTCTATTGGAGTGATTGTTGCTCTCAGATTGTGACACCGAAAGCTGAAACAAACATGATTAAGAAGTTAAACTTAACAGCACCTGCCACATCATTTTCAACATGTCAATAAATAAATTATGAATTAGTTCCTCCAAGTAATCACTAAGCTCAAAGGTACTAACTGGTGAATTACAAACATATATACATTTTCATGGCCTTTCTCTCATCAGAACCAATATGTAAGCATGGATACCAGTAACATATATGGATATTTTTTTAGAGAAAGGATATATATATTTATAAACTATGAGAGGACCGCACATACCCTTGAGGCCTTAGCAGTAGAAGTTGATCTACTCAAACTTCTTCTTGGAGGCGCCAAGGTTGATTGTGGTTCATTTTCTGATGATGGAAAAACCGGGGTCCCGGGGGGAGTAAGGAGCCTAGCAACATAAAATCAGTGATTATAATTACAAACTAATCTACCAATACTAATCTACCAATAGTAACTCGAACTATTTAGAGTTGCATTTCCTCATTTCAAATAGTAACCCAACAACTAAAATACTGTAACTCAAAAACATAATTGAACTGTTCAATTGGTTATTTGTTCCATCATAAATATTTATATGAAATTAATTCCAGATCTAGGAATGATCTAAAATGGCATAACCTTTTCTAAGGGAAACTGCTAATAATGCACATAAAAACAAACATCTATTTCTTTCCCTCTTCCTTATTTTAGCCAAATTCAATCTACTAATAACAGATCATGATGAATTAAGTATAGATAAAGCATACATACCAATCATAATCATGCTTTCCTCCTTCTACAGATGACAACATATCCTCAATCCCATTTCTAGCCTGTTTTGCCCCTCCAACTGAGAGTCTCCCCAATTTAACAGAAACTAAATCCACAAATAGCAAAATCACTTCATATCATAAGAAAATAGAAACAAAACAAAAACTGCAAAAACCATAGACTAAAGCCAAACTAGTAAAAGCTTAAATTCAATCACATCACCTAAAAAACAAAACTTTCACAATCAAGTAAATTTCTTAACTGAATAGAAACTATCCATAATCTATAATAACCATATAATTAAAATAAAGCTACTTTTTTTTTTCATTTGACAAACAAAAACATATAAAAAACATGTTTTTGGAGAAATTAAGAATGAGAAATGAAGTATATACCATCAGAAGAGTCATCTGAAGAAGGTAAAGAAAGAGAACGACGGTTGTTAGAGAAGAGATCAAGAGTGTTATCATCATGGTGGTTGTTGGAATGATGATTGAAGGTATGGCTTCTTCTGTTATGGTTGATGGATCCATAAAGAGAGTCTCTTCCATTCCTTCCATTCATCATGGTTGATTACACTGCCAGTGTAACAGCAACAAGAAGAAAAAGAAGAAGATCTAAGAAGTAGAAGAACAAGTACAAGTGGTGTAATACAATGCAATGTGTTTGTTTGTTTGTTTTTTATTTAGATCTGTTGCACATGGTTGTTCTGTTATGTTTTGCTTAGCTTGGTTGGTTTATGTTATGAAATGTGTTTCTTCTAAGTTCTTTCTAATCAAAGAATCATGTTTGATTATTTTGGTTTTGTTTTATGCTTGTTGAGGTGGGAGTGTCAGAAACAATTAAAAATCATGAAAATTGAGATTGAGATAGATTTATGGATACTCACATGGCTATTTTTTATGTCATGGCCCACTTTTTTTTGCTTACTTCCTTTCTCATATACATCATCATAGATCATTCAAGGATCTTTCTTTGTTTTCCACACTTGCTGCTAATGTGTGTCCCATTTGCACATGGCTTGTGATGGGATGGGATTCAATTCAACCTTCCTTTCTTTTACTTTTTTCTATTTATTTTATTGTCTTGTCAAGAGTTTAATGATAAATTAGTTTGATAAAATAATAATTCAAAGTGTTTACTTTATTTTTATCAAGAGTTTAATGGTAAATAAGTTTGAGATTAAGATTTTGTCAAAAAAGAAGTTCGTGTTTAACTCAACCTCATAAAATCAGTTTGTCAATTGAGAGATTTCATTACTTATAAATTCTTTTTAAATCATATTATTAACGAGATTTGATTTGATACTATAAAAATATAATTCATGACAAAACATATGGAAAACATCATCGTTTGAGAGACTTGATAATGGATGACTCCAAGAGTCTAAGATAAAACAAAACGTCATTTGAAAATCTCTCTAATTTAACATACACTCTTAGCGTTAGAATTTGAATTTAGCTTAGTGTAGTCCGGTGATATTGGCTTTTAAGATGATAGATGTTTAATACATATTGCTAGGGATGGGAATAGGCCAGGCCGGCCTACAGGGGCCTACGGCCTGGCCTGTTTTGGCCTGACCTGGACTGTTTAGTAGATAGACCTAGGCTTCAGCTTTTTAGAAAGCCTGTTTAGTTAAATAGGTCAAGCTTAGGCTTCAAAAAAAGACTGTTAAGCCTAATAGGCCGGCCTATTAATACTTATTTATTAAAAAATATTTTTTTTATATTAAAATAATTGCATATATTAAAAATATAAATATCTTTTTCTCTATCTATTAGTCCCTTAATAGGCTTTGTTGTTATAGGCTTTTATGTAAGCTTTAATCTAGTTGAAATTTACTTGTAGTGAAATAGATTTTTAAGTAGGCTTTAAGACATGTTTAACCTATTTAGTAGGCCAAATGAACTATTTGATGGCCTTAATGTGAAGTAGGCCTGTAAGTAGGCTTTCAGGCCAGTCCAGACTTTTAAATAGGTCAGGCCAGGCCTAGAAAAACGGCATATGATAGGCCATAGGCAGGCTCAGGCTTGTGATTTATTTCGTAGACCATACTCAGGCCTATCAAAGTCTGACCTGACCTGACCTATTCCCACCCCTACATATTACATTTAAAGGCAGGTAAAAAAATTGATTAATAGTGACAAGATCTTTTTTTTGGTATAGACAGGGACAAGATCTTATTCCATAAAATGTTCGTATAAAAAATATACAAATGTTGTACCAAAAAAAAAAATATACAAATGCATAAATGACAAATAGTTTCATAATTATTACGCACTAAAAAACTACTACTATTTTGGTAAAAAAAAAAAAAATGCTAACTAGTGCCTCGGGGCAATAAATAGCCAATAAATAAATGGATCTCACTTAATTCATCTCAATTAAAGTGTAATATAGTCAACTAATTAAAAATAATAAAAGTTACTCCCTCCGTCCCTAAATAAGTGACTTATTTGACCATTTTACACAGATTAAGAAAAGTGTAAAGATGAAAGAAAGAGAGTGATACTTTTACTGGGTTGCCCTTGTCATTATTTTGAAACTTTTTCACTTTTAAGTAATGATTATTTTCTTTGTTTCACTACAAACTTTAACATGGGACCACAAAAAGTATTTATAAAGGGTAAATCTGTCAAATTTTGCCTAGAAATCTGAGAAGGTCAAGTATTGTGGGACAAATATTTTTTACAAATAGGTCACTTATTCAGGGACGGAGGGAGTATATTCAATACTCTTTCAATTCTCAAAGGCACGACTATTATTATACAAACGCGCCTTTTTCATTCCATCTGTTTACATAACCATATGACTGTTATCTATTATCTCTCTGTCATCATCAGTACTATATTCAATTCTGCAAGTATTATTCAAACTTTTTTTTTTACGCTATTTCTTTTATTCGCTCAATTTATTGGAAGTCCCAATTTATTAGGTATTATTCAAACTTCTTTTTTTTCTTCTTGTTTTTATGTTATTATTTTTACATCACGTAAAAAAAATATCCCTTGAATAAAATTTGCATCAATTTGAATTGGGATTTTAATTGTTAATCTATTTTTTTTTTACAAGAATTGTTAATCTATTTAATTGCTTCGATCTCTTTGTTGAATTTTGCCAGAAGGTATGAATGTGAAAGAAATGTCTTTGATAGTTTTGTACAACAAAATCTAATGGTTCAATCAGGTGTGAAATCTTGTTCGGTGCACAAGAATATAATTAACCAGACTGTTAGATTAAAATGAAATGAATGGTAGTGATTTGGAGTAACTCCATTGAATTACTTTTTGAGTCAATATATCCCTCCTCATATATATATGGGGTTTGCTAGAACACACCCACTAGTTTTTATGTTATAGTGTTTTAGCAAAGCTACACCTTAAGGTGTATTTAACCACTTTTTAGTTATTTATTTGCTAAAATACTCATTCTAAAAAATAAGTGGATGTATTCTAGCAAATGTCTATAGGAAATGCCTATAGGATTTGCTAGAACACACCCACTTGTTTTTTTAGAAGGTGTGTTATAGCAACATACACCTTAAGGTGTATTTATTAACTTTTTAATTATAACTTGCTAAAACACTCCCACATAAATACTAGTGGGTGTGTTCTAACAAATTCCTATATATATATATATATATGTTTCCTAGAAGAAGAAAAAACTTTGCATGTGTATGGGAACAAGGAATCTTTCAACAATTTATATTTCATTCTTGCATTGCATGTTTCATTCTTTACAAATAAAGTCATTTAATAAACTTTTTAGATGAAAAATAAAATTATTCAATAACTTCCTACAAAATAAATAAGCGAGGCAACTGACCCAATTGGCATGAACATAGATCCGACTCTGGCTGCATCAATGTTAGACTATGGATAGTAAGTTTAAGTTTAAGCGTGCATCATTAGTGTAAACTAGTTTTATGTTGATATTTTCAATAAGGATCTCTTACCTTCACCACTCCATATCATTGATATCAATAATATTTTTTTGAAAAATATCGTTAATTTCGAGATGCGGTTACTACCGTTGGAAATTAAGTGTGAGTGATATATTCCACATCGATTAGAAATGGAGCAAACGTTGGATATATAAGAGAGAAATCCATAAACTCGTTGTCTTAAGGTTTTGAGAGGTGATGTCTCTCTCATTGTGGGTCCTAGATATTTAACCCATTGTCGCTCCAAGCGCTCCCCAGACTCCCCAATAAACTGGTATCAGAGCCTGATTAGGCTTGCTGGGGGAGTGGGAGCGGGGGACCCTAGTGTGGATCATCCTAGTGATGTGGGTGAGTCACACTTGAAGGAGAGATCGTTGGAAATCAAGTGTGAGTGATAATGTCTCACATCGACTATAAATTGAGCAAACGTTGGATATATAAGAGAGGAGACCCATAAACCCATTGTCTTAGGGTTTTGCGTAAGAGTGTCGACTCGACTCTTTTCCCTGCCCTCCGGCCTCTCACTGCGTTTCGTTCTTCGTCTTTCTTGTTGCTCTCTTTGTGGGTCCTAGACGTTTAACCCATTGCCGCTTCGAACGCTCTCCAATAGTTACAAAAATGGAGTTTAATGTTTTTAAAGAAGTGAAGTGGTATTTTTATATTTTAGAATAACAAATAAAGTAGAAAATATATAACAAAAACATGAATGAAAAGGACCCTAATCTTTTTGCTACTTGTCTCTTATGCTTATGTTAGTGTCTTTTATTTCTCTATTTTCAATTTACGCTTTATATGGTATTTATCTGTGCTTGGGCTTAGCTTGCAGTTGCACCAGTCATTGCTAGAGAGGAGAATCTTGGTTATATACTAATACAAATGAAAATTGACAATTCCATGTTACCACAAAAGCAACATTACACATGTTTGCCAGTTGCCACTACTACATTCTCATATGATCGTATATATCGCTCACTACTCATCCATTTTTTTGTTGGAAATTTAGCAAAATACAAGGATAAATTGTTAAATGATAAAAATAGATTAGAAAAACTATTTTTTTTTTTTTTTAAAAAGAATAATATTATTTTTGAAGTAAAAGGCACTTATTGGTTTGAGAAGATTGCCAATAAATTAATGGTCCATCCTCAAAAGTTCAAGTGTCCTTAACACCCAACCAACGTTAATATATATTTTCAATTATTGCAAAACAATGATAATTTTGGTTTTAGTTGGTAGTATAGTGATAATAATTGAGAAACGATGGAGTAAGTTAGTATGATAAAGTGAAAACATGCTCCTTTTCTTTCTCCGAAATATTACTATTAAGGTGCATTTTAAGAGACGTTGCAACTAACTTTGGCTCCAAGGCCATCAACCTAATCTTCTCGATCTAAGTCCAATGAGTAGTTTCAATTCAATTATTTTTATAATATAAAAACATTATATTGAAGTAGACACACCCCTAATGTATCTAGTTTTAATTTGTCTTTATAACGTGTATTTAGGTCGGTATAGTTTCTAGATTTTTTTTTGTTTGTTTTTGTTGAGAAATAAAAAAATTATTATTGATAGTGATGGAAGCAAGGATAGTTTTACATCAGTCTCACGGTGGCATTTAAAATGGGAAAGGGGAGTTGTTTCCCACCATGGGAAAGTTAAATTTGACCATTAGATTAAGTAATGAACACATTCTTATCATAGACACTCAACACCATATCTAAAATCCATCTTCTTCCTTGCTTCTTTCCACCACCTCAAACCTTCTCTCTCCTCCTCTATCACCAACTTAATGGTTGATGGTTTTACAATGAATTATACATTTATTTTTTGCCTTCCATTTTATCTGCATCATGAAAATTATTTAACCCATTTTCAGATGCAGTGGCCGTTTTCCATTTGTATCTTTATTATGAATTTTGGTTTTTTTTGATGTATAATTCTGAAAATGAGTTTTCAATGTGAAGTGTGAAATGACATAAGATTACAAAGCATAATCTAATGTATATTACAAGAATCAAGTTTTTAAGATTATTAAGATCCAACATCATAGAAATTAATGGTTATGGATCTTTCACTTATGAAATATGAAACTGGAAAATCAAAGAGAAATGGAGAATTGTTTTATGGTCAAATTGAAATAGTTTGAAGAAAGGAGAGAGAGTGACGAAAATTGAAACAAAAATCCTCGCGAGCAGCTGGAATTTTCTTTATTTATTTTACCACCTGCAATTCATTTTCACTTATTTCATCATTCCTTCTAATACTTTTCTTTTCTTTCTATAAAGATTTTAATATTTATTCATTATATTTTTATTGCCATGGTAGAATGGTGAGTTTCTGTTTCCAATGTTTGGTTAGATCGGTTGATAGAGGAGGAGAGAGAAGGTCCAATGAGATGTGGAAGGAAGCAAGGAAGAAGATGAATTTTAGATATGGTGTTGAGAGTCTATGATAAGAATGTGTTCATTACTTAATCTAGTGGTCAAATTTAACTTTCCCATGGTGGGAAACAACTCCCCTTTCCCATTTTAAATGCCACCCAGTCTCATATAAGATTTAAACTTGTTCTTTTAGGTTACTATGCTAAACTTTTACCATGAGGTGACATCTCGTGGAAATAAAGTGAATTGAGGTGTAACACATTGACTTTCTGAATTTAAAAATTAATTAGTTTTTAATTACATTTAAAAATATTTTTTGTTTTTATTTTTTAAAATTTATATGTTCGTTTTGAATTGCCTTAATGATAGTGAAGGATGCGAAGAACAAATATTTAATATATCGTAGGAGAAAAGAAAAATTAAATGAAAACATAAACACTATAAGCCATTCCAGGTCTAGTAATTGTGAGATATACCGAGATTTCAACCAAAGTGTGATCTAAAGTGGGATCTGGTAGGTGAACATCGTCAAATGAACATATTTCACATTCAACTCAATAGGACTATCTACCATTCTAGTATAAAAAAGACAGGTTTGTTAAAGAATATTGACAATGTACTTAAATTGGGAGATGATATCAGGAGAGTAAGCAACTTCAATCTCCAAGAAATAGTGAAAAAAGTATAATTTTGGTGAAGAAAGTATATCCCAAACTTCTTAGCTAAGTGCAATTTCAATAAGCTTGTTGATAGTGTTCATAGGACTTAAGTGACCCATCAAACTAATTTTGGTTTGATAATGTAATATACCTTGCGATGATAGTAATACGTTTCCCATGAGGAAGATGCGTTGATTCCCAAGTGCTTGTTTTGTGCAAAGCAAAAAGTTCTTCCATCATATCATGTTATTAAGAATAACCATGAGGCTTAGACAAACTATGAATAAGGGTTAGGAAATAAGCAGAGTAAGTGGAATAAACCAGACAATTGAGTAGATTTGCTAACACAGTGAAAATAAGGAGGAGGTGGATCAACAATCATAAGAAATTGTTGAGTAGCCATGGAGACATGAGGGATGCTTATATCTAGAGTAGCAGTAGCATCGATATCATCCCTACAATTCTTAAAATTACAATAACTGGAAAGACCATCTTCAAGGCCGAAAGGCTCAACATGGTTAAGTTTAGATCCAATAGGATAGGAATATGAAAATGAGAGAAAAAAAAGGGTAAAATGGAAATAGCACAAGAAGCACAATATTAGGGTTGAAAATAAGTCAAGTCTAACTCGCCTCAGTTCAACTCGATTCGTTAAAAAATAGTTCAGCTTGAAACTTGATTTGAGTTTGATACAAACCTTATTTTGGCTCGAACTCAAATCGCTTCAAGTTCACAAACAACTTGGTTCGGCTCGCTATGTTCATTTTGTTTGCTCAAATCAATATTCAAAAGTTAATTTTTTCAAAAAATAAAAGTAAATCATCTAGATCATTGACCTTTTAATTTTTTTAAAGGAAAATATTAGATTAAAATTAAAGTTATTTCAAGCATAAGTGTATAAATGAAAATCCGTGATGGGGAAGGTGTGGAGGGTGGTTTGATAAGAGTATTGGGAGGAAGGTTGGTAGTGGGAGAGATATATTTTTTTTGGACGGACCCGTGGTTAGGAGGGTAGCCGCTGTGTAGGAGGTTTAGGCGTTTGTTTAATTTGGCAGAGAATAAGTCCATTACAGTGGCGGTGATGAGCGATTTGGGTTGGGGAGGGGGGACGGGGATGCTTGGCAGTGGCGGCGTAGGTTGTGGGCGTGGGAGGAGGAGAAGTTAGGGGAGTGTAAGATTTTACTTCATAATTTTTCTCTGCAGCATAATTGTACAGATCATTGGTAATGGAGGTCTGATCCTACCGTTGGTTATTCGATTTGGGGTGTGATTAGTTGTTGTCTACTTAGGAGGTGCATAACTCTAATGCTACTTCAGATTTAATTTGGCACAAACAGGTTTCCTTGAAGGTTTCTATTCTTGCTTGGAGAGTTCTTCGAAATAGGTTGTCGTCAAGGGATAATTTAGTGGCGCGCGACATTATATTTCACAAGTCATAGCTTTGCGTGTCCGGATGTGGAGGTGTCAAGACTGTCTAACATTTGGTTCTTTCTTGCCCTTGCTTTGCTCCTCTGTGGGGTTTGGTTCGGTCTTGGCTCGACATATTCGTGGTTGAGCCGTTTCTTTTACAGGATCACTTTATTAAGTTTGTTTGGTCTTTAGGTGGTTCGTCGTTTTTTTCTGCAACTTGTTTGACTTTGTTGCGTGTGGTATTGCATAATGAAATAAACAATAAAATTTTGAAGAACAAGGAAACTATCATCCACTAGCGGTTAGATAAAGTTAAGTCTCATTCTTTTAGGTGAATGAAGGTTAATAACATTAAATGTTCGTCTAAATTTTCGTATGTGGTGGTTGAACCTGTTTGTTTGTCTGAGCATCGACTAATTCATTTTTGGTTTTGCTCTATTTGTAGCCTAATCCATTGTATATTTTGAGGTCCTTTTTGGCACATCTTATGCGATGAAGAGTCTCTGTTGTTATTGGTAATATATATTTCATTCTACGTTAAAAGTAAGTTATATGAGTAATATATATATTAAAATTGTGACATGTAAATTGCTCTCACTAAATCTCTTTTAAGGGTTTATTGAACAACCCTTTAAAAGCTCAAGCTGTTGAACAGCCCAAAATGTTCACTTCACTTTCTTTCTTCTTTACCATGTTGCTAATGCTGAAACAGCTCGCTGGAAACAAAACCAAACAGAAAAGAAGCTGAGAAACTGGTAACACGCTCACTTCAGTTCAGTTCACGACGGCACACTCACTTCTCTCTCCGTCGCGATAACAGAATCTATTTGATTCCCTTCACTTCAGAAATTCTTTAATGTTATCATTTCATTCAATTCAATGTTCGTAACTAATTATTCTATGTTGCTTCAACCCTAG
This sequence comes from Medicago truncatula, assembly GCF_003473485.1. Lineage (NCBI taxonomy): Eukaryota > Viridiplantae > Streptophyta > Magnoliopsida > Fabales > Fabaceae > Medicago > Medicago truncatula. The sequence continues at coordinate 34,285,978 of NC_053048.1, forward strand.
AAATCAAATATTCCCTATATTGTTTCATCATTTTCATTTGATTGGATACTTTCAATTCGATTTTGTGACTTTTTTATTCTCTCAGAATTCTGTTTTGGTTAAGAGAATGGCGTCGGCTTTGATTTCTCGCGCTTGGCGGAGATTTCTCAAGCCTAGTCTCCTTTCTTCTGGCTTCACCCCTTCAATCTTCAACCCCTTGATTTCCTCTCAACAGTGTGTAGACCGATACCCCAGTCCTAATGTTTCAGTCAGTCCATTCAAGCCATCCCAATTTGTGATTTATAATCTTGAATTTTGTAGAAGTGTTGGGTCACTCTCAAATTTCCAACTTGTTGTGCACATCTCTACCTCGCCTTCGAGATTAGGACAAGATAAGGAAAACAAGAATCAGAGTAGTAGCAATGTGAGTAGTGGAGGGGACATCTCTTGGGTTGACTTGTACTTGCCTAGGTTGGTTCAGCCCTATGCTCGGCTTGCTCGCCTTGATAAACCAATTGGAACATGGCTTCTACTATGGCCTTGTGTGTGGTAAGAGTTTTTTTTTTTTTTTTTTTTTACATATTTATGGGTAAATGTTTTCACCATGACAAGAACGTAGAGAATTTAACAACTTTATTGATAAGAAAATGGTTTGAGATTGGTAACTAACTAGTCAAATGGATTTTAGAGGCCATGGAGCTCCTTTTCATATATTGACATAATCGCATGTATGTATGAATACATATATGTATACAGCATAAATATGAAGTTAAAAGCAATATAACAGGGGAGGGGGTATTTACTGTCAGTATAAATGCTCCGTTTTAAGCTTGTTCTCTCTTTCCATGTCATAGGTCAATCACCTTGGCTGCACCCCCAGGGCATCTTCCCGATTTTAAAATGTTGGCTCTGTTTGGATGTGGGGCTTTTCTTTTGAGAGGTGCTGGGTGTACTATTAATGATCTCATTGATCGGGATATTGATACAAAGGTAAATGTCATTGCTTTTTTTTTGGTTGCATATTGTTTTGGCAATAAGAGATACCAAGATACTATTTTTCTGTTGTAAACTATTGTGTGTGAGAGGAATGTGTATGTGAATATGTTTGACTGCAGTTAATTCATGCCAAGTCTAGTGCTTTAACATTTCATGGGCCTGTAAATTTGTCTTTATTGTATATAAATTGTAATGTAAGATTCTTTTTCTTCTTGCTTATGAGTTTCACTTCAAATATTGTTAAATTATATCAATTTACCAGTGTGAAACTTGTCTATTTTTTTAACCTTCAAAGACCCAATAGACATTAGTTTTTTCAACCCTCCCTTGAAATTTTTTTTGCAAGAATATGCACCATGTAAGCGTGGCTAGTAGCTACTAAATATGATGAAAGCCCAGTATTAGTCTAACTAAACATTTCCCACCCATCAGAATAGTATTGGAGAATTTGGTTGCTGTCTTTTTTGTGTTTATTGTTATTCCTATGATGTTACATTTTGAGCTTGTTTTAAGAGCAACACTTCCTGTTTGTTGAGAGCAGATGATTGCAGGTTTTTCCCTTTTTTTTTCACGTGATCTTACATTTCAAGTTCTGACTATTTTTTATATAATCTTATATTGCAGGTAGAGCGTACAAAGTTAAGACCTGTGGCAAGTGGTATTTTGACACCATTTCAAGGACTTTCTTTTCTTGGATTTCAACTGCTTTTGGGTCTTGGTATTCTTCTACAACTGAATAATTATAGGTTAGTTTTAATGTTGTCTGCAAAGATCTATGGTTAATGTCTTACTGTGTTATGTTGGGGCTTTAGACTATTAAATTTACAATATCTCAATCAGTTATAAAACATGGTACCTATGATCTGTGTTCTATATGTCCTTGACTATGGTAGTGTGACCCTGATTGGCAAAGCTGAAAGCTCGAAATCCTTTTTTAAGATTAAATATTATACAGATTGTTTGAAACAAATTAACCAAAATTCTTTCCCAGATTAGACCTTTAAAATATTAAAAATCGGAGGAAATTATGTTAAAATTATAAGTGCAGAATGAGGAAGGCTAGTCTCTATTGAACTTTTGACATATAGAGTACATGATAAAGGTGACTTCTTTGTTGCATTGAATAGTCTCACACAGCTGCCTCTTCTGCATGTTAGCCTTATCCACTGTCAAATTTGATTCAATTGTTTGATAAGAAAGAAATGTTGTGTGGAAAATATAACATTTCTTTATCCACTACCAAGTATTACATTGTTATATACCCTGCAAAACATTGTTTTGTTCTGCACAAAGATTGATCCATTTTGTTTAAGGCTATTTTCATGTTGACATATATTTGATAATTTAAAAAATTGTTGGAGTAACATGATAGATAATCATATAGAATTTTAATCACTCTTTTTAATATCGGTTTTAGATACATTTTATAATCTCTTTAATTTAGAAATGGAAAATATGACTTCCATTTCTCTCCAAACGCCAACTCCCCAACATACCCCAAGTATATTAGCTTCAAATTGCTTGCAAGTGCTATAATCTGTATACTTGTTTATACATGTTATCATTATTTCATATGCAGTCATGATTAAGTCAAAATAAAGCATGAAATGTGATTTATGCTCGCGTGTTAAATATTGTTTGGTTTGTCTTTTTGGGCAGCCGTGTTTTGGGTGCCTCGTCGTTGTTGCTCGTCTTTTCATATCCCTTGATGAAGAGGTTTACATTTTGGGTAATGAATTTTCTAATTTCTAGTTTCTTATGGCAAATTTATTTTTCTTCTTATTTCTTAATTATTATCTTTGAAATATGATCTCATTTATTCTGTGCTCTCCTACTATATTGGTTAGCCTCAAGCTTTTCTTGGCCTGACCTTTAATTGGGGGGCTCTGTTGGGATGGGCAGCAATTAAAGGAAATCTGGATTCATCTATTGTGCTGCCACTTTATGCCTCCGGAGTTTGTTGGACTCTTGTGTATGATACTATCTACGCGCATCAGGTAAAGCCAATATTGTTTCTTGAAAGACATGATCCCTTTGATTTCGCTTCTCTGTCCTACCTTTTGTTTGCTTCATGATCCCTGAGATACTGCTTAGTTTCCAGTATACTCCACAAGAATCTTGTGTGTAAAGCAACTTAATCAAATTCTAATGCATTCAGGATAAAGAAGATGACTTGAAAGTGGGAGTTAAATCAACAGCTTTACGCTTCGGTGATTCAACAAAGGAGTGGCTTACTGGGTTTGGGATTGCAAGCCTTAGTGGTCTTGCTCTCAGTGGATTTAATGCTGAACTCGGTATTTATTTATGAACGTTATTCTGCTCTCTTTTTCAGGAGGTTAAATAATTGTTTCATGTGTCCTGATTCATATGATTGGAGCAGGGTGGCCATATTATGCATTTCTGGGAGTTGCATCTGGACATTTAGGCTGGCAAATATGGACAGTTGACCTTTCTTCTCGTTCTGATTGCAATAGGAAGTAAGTTTGTGAAGATGTTTCCATAAATTTATGATTTAATTATCCTAAAGTCCATCTTTTGAAAGGGTCTCAAATCTTTATTATATTGGCTTGAACATTTATCGCAGCTTCAGTATATTTTTATTTTAACAGTCAATACCACAGAAAAGCAATTATGAGATTATCATAACTTTTTTCAAATTTCAATAGAAGTTTTTTCGAAGACTAAATTTTATAGATTCACTATTTTCTACAAGCACTAGATGGCATATTTACTGTTTTATTTGCTCAAACCTCAGCATATAAAACCCCCTGCATAATTTAGTGATTGATTAATTAGCTTATGATATAATGTTTCATTCAGTTGTCTCCATTTCAACTACAACATGACCATTTTTTTTTTAGAACTGCGACCTGACCTTGTTTCTTGTCTCCTCCAGGTTTGTATCAAATAAGTGGTATGGAGCTATCATATTTGGTGGAATCCTGGCTGGAAGACTTTCATCATAGGGTAAAGTTTATATATAGTAACAACAATAATGTATGCTGTTTGTATTTTTGTAATTATATTGGACTTGAAGGCAACGAACAATGACAATTTGTTATTCTGTTAATATGCAGATTACGCTATCGGCTCACATTAATGAGTTAAAAGTAAAGATTTTTTTGATAGCACATGAAACTGGACATTGTAGCTCCATAATCTCAAGGTCGTGACCAAGAAATTGATGGCCAAGAAACTTTACTTTCACAGTTTGAATTATGGGAACAAGCGTGAGATGCCAAGGTGCAGTAGTACCATTTGAAGTTCCAAGTTTCGAGCTAAGTAGTGATTGGTGTAGTCCACTCGTGTATGTATTGATGGGGGACGGTGTTAGTCCGCTCATGTTGGGATGAGTGAAAGGGTGTCATATTTTTTATATGATGACTTTCATTGATTGATAATAGGAAGTAGATGGATGGTATTTATCATGAAAGAAAAATCAGAAAATTGAAAAACTTGAAACACAGCGTTGCAAAAACAAATTGAATACTGAAATCGTAATAAAGATTTATTTCTTTGCATTGCCAGTAGAAAAGAGTTCACACCTCAAGAATTCTGCTACTATGTAGGGTACTATGTCTTAACATGTCTATGCATTTTACTTTCCTTAGATAAAACATGCCCCAATATTACCAAACAGATTTGTGAAGCATGTTGCATGCCAATTATGTGCCAAAGTGATTTTTGGCAGAATGGTCTAAGATAATTACTGATCGCATCATTCGCTTCCGCGACTCAAACTAAGATTTGTATTGCTGTCTGGGAAGTTAAGGAAATTTAAATGCACGGCGAGCCATTTCTGAGTATTTTGTTGCATATTACATTTTTCTTTCCTAGCAACATAAGGAGCAAGTTTGACAAATACATTGTATCATTTTGAGGGCGCCAATAGAAAGGAATGGAGGTGTTATGCCTCTGCGACTAGGCCATGCTCCGCAACTTGTAATGTAATGTTTCATGATGCTTCCTGTTGGCAGCCACTGCGGCAAGCAGTGTCTCTGTGCATCTGGAATCGTCTGAGATTGCAGGGACTATGAAGAGTGGTAACATTCAAGTTCAATTGTGAAACTAAGAACCAAAGATGAAGAGAAACATTTGACCAACTCATTTACACATCGTGATGGTCACCTGAAAAGGTAGAAATAATAGCGGGTGCTGTGAAAACTTCTAACTAAGAAGAGCAATACCTATGAGAGAGAATATCTCCTACTCCTGCCATTTTTCCCCTCTGTTCCCCGAGACTTCCTACTTGCTTTTTGGCGCTTTCCTCCACCTTGACTGCTAAAATTTGCAATTCTTCCTATCCCCTTAGAAAGTGAGGTAAAGAAAGTTTTTCCATTTTCTGCTTTATCAATCATGCCTTGTTTCATGAACATTTGCTCCTTCTCCAACTCACTCAGCCTCACCCTCAATCTTGAAATCTCCAGCTTCAATTCTCGATTCTCTCTCCGCAGTGATGCGTAGTTGTCCCTAGGAGACATGGCTGCACTCGGAACACCGCTACTCATTCTCTGTGATAGCAGCCCATCTCCTGAACTCCCCGACACGGCATTTTTCAAGCGCAACTGCTCAAAATACAAGACTTGTACCACCATCTGCAGTGGAAGCCTGTCATTCTGTGCAGCATGGTTGCATGCTTCTTGTGACAGCTTCTGACAGTCTATAAATTTGCAAAGTTTCTTGCATTCTTGTTCTGTTAATGCTGTATGGGCCTGAACAGAGGGAAAGAGGTGCATTGTCAACATGAAGTAGGAAAAGTGAATAAGAATAACAAACAGGAACAACTGATTAGTTTTGTATGTGTAACTGTTGCATGATTGAGAATATGGTTCGACAATGAAGTGCCTAAATATTGGAATCAGGGAAATATCTTATCTAGAGTAAAAAAAATTACCTTCAAATAAATGTCAATGGCTCTATAAAGACCATCATCAATGACACGAGCATAATCAGGAAGTATCTCAATCAATGCGATGAATTTCTGTAGACTTAAGCAAGGATCAGGAGCAATTTCTGCTAAAAAAGCATCAATAAGCTGACCTACTTTTAGCAGAGAACCATGCCCATTAGAACCAATCCCATCGGATTCATATCCGTAGTCTTCCGCTTCTTCCTCTTCAATCCGCTGCAAGAAATTCTCTAGTAGCCTGTGAACTGTATCCACGTCAAACAAGGAGTCTCCACTCTGCAGAGATGGTATAAGAAGATCATCAAGTGAAACCATTTCCAACCTTAATGATATCCTTCTTTCAAGCTCAAGCCTACATGGAATGGTGGCACCTAACATGATAGCCATCTTTAACATGCCAAACAAGAAAGTCAGGGGAATAATGGAAGAGATTTTGTCTGTTGGCATGAGGTTGACAATAGTTTCAACAATTGCCCTCTGGTCCTTTTCTATAGTGGTTGGACTTGAATTTGTCCTTGATTGATTCCATAATTGACACTTTCCAATACCCTTCAGTGACGTTTGAGCATAATGCATCAGTGAAGCAATAATATTGTCTGATCTAACCCCCATTCTTCCCATGGCACATATAACTCTCTGGTAGAAATCGATACGCAGTATCGAGAGATCTTCAATCCACCATGCTACGCACTCATCCTTTATTTCCTTAGATTCACCATCACAGTGTAATTTAGATAAACCAGAAACTAATTGCTCCTTGCAAGCATTCATTGCAATAGCTTCCACAGATCCTTTTGCGATTTCTATCTCCTCCACCATATTTAGAGGTAACATTTCACAGGTAGATAGAACTTCCACTGACCTCTGAAGATTTTGAAAGACAATCTCACTCAGATAAATATCTGTTCTTGAGATGAGGTTTTGATCCCGGTATTCTTCTGTCATTTCTAGGTACTCGGCTGCACAACGTAGTCGGGCAACATTAAATGTTGTTATCTCGAAATTCATACCATAACAGAACTTCATCGCAAGTTCAAATGTCTGGTGTCCTCCTGGAAAATTGGGAAGCTCCAAATTTGAAACACTTGAACCCTTGTTGGCTTCAGCAACCATCTTCCGAATCTTTCCACTTAGGGTAACCAAGGGAAACTACATGATGAACCATTGCAACAAATTAGCTTTGAATTCAAAGTAACTTTTGTTTCTTACAAAATTTAGGGCAGTATCTGAATAGTCTTGAGATGATTAGTGCAGCTAATATGTGTATTCAAAAGATGGAAGACATTAACTTTGTTCTTTGATAATTCAAAGTAGGCATCACTAATGGGTAAATAGTTAATGTTAACATACTTATGGATTCTAAGACATACAATTACATCTCAATTCATGGAAATCCAAAGCCATAATAACCAAATTTATCATATAAAACTTACAGTTTAATATGACTAATACAACAGGGTTAAGAATGTTGAAATATTTTTACCTTGTGAAGCAGAAATGACTCCCCATCAACAACAATTGTAATGTCACCAGCAACATCAGCAAAAATCCTGCCATGAAGAAGAAAAAACTGATTTCACAATGAACACAAAAGCTCATCAAGAAAAACAACATGCATTTATATTTGATAAAAAGTTCCTTTTGAAGCTAGCTAACCAAGTTATCAAATGTACAAACTACAAACAGAAGTAAGACAGAACTTGAATAAAATTAACTCTTATAAAAAAGCACATAAGTTACATGTTTAACCTACTATAAAACGAAGTAAAGAAAGACAAGACTCTCATATAATACAGAACAAGACACATAATATAGTAAAAAAAGAACCAATTAAGAAGCAAAAAGATAAATAAGAGGTAATTTAGCTTTATTGCTGAAGTACCTAGTAGTGTAAGAGTTGCAAAATTTAGGAGTAGTGGTAGTAGAAGAGTGCTTGGAAGAAGAGAGTGAGTTTTCAGAAACCATATTTGTTTTTTCTTCCTTTCTATCCGTTAGAAAGAGTGAGAGAAAAAGAAGCTCCTCCTCCTTGTGTCTGAGGTGTGTCTGCATGTGTATGTTAAATGTTTCAGTAAAAGCAACACAAACTGTAGCCTATAGCTATGGATGATTACACTATCATCCAATAATGTGTACGGTTGATTGCAGGTTCAAGAATATTTTGAAATAAACACCCTAAAAGACGCTCAACACATAGCAATCAATTATTCACAAATGCCATATACACTAACACAACTTTTTCTTTTCATTTTCATAACATGGCAAGGCCTGTGTGTGTAGTCTTCTTTTGCTTTTTGGCTGCTTTTGTTTCTTCCCTTTATTATAAATTTATAAATATAACACTCTTATCACTATCACTATACACTATATATTGTATTGTATAGTGAGTATATGCTTTATATTCAAACGTGATATATAACTGTCACTATTGGCCTTTTGGGACGTTACAAAAGACTGATTAGTGCAAATATGCAATGGTAAAATGTGCAAATAGGAGTGTACATACATGTATCACTCACTATGCTTTATTGGGTTTGGATTTTGAAATGGCCAAAACCAAATGCTGGAATTATGGCTTCAATAATATTCATTACTCAAACAGTTACACAATAGGTTATTAATAGCATGATTTGCTAATTCAAATCAAAATTTGCAGCTGTACTAAAATTTAAATAAAAGAATTTTATGCAAGTTACTACTATTACCATGCAGTAATGTGGCTATGAATCCTCAAGTTACTTAGTCGGTTGAAATTGAAAGATGTGATAATCCAAACAAGAGCAGAAAAAGGAAAAGAGTTGGTTTGGTTCAAAAGAGAAAAAGTGGTCTAAGGACATCTGACATGGATTGTTGGATCGATGCAATGCAACTGAGTTGACACGGAACTCAATAAAGATGCAATTATTAGAGACAGCACCACTGCACACTCCTGCCTTCTTATGCTTTTTCCCATTTTTTTTTTTTATTACACCACGTTTTTTTTACTAAAAATATTAATTGGAAAATGTTATCTAATGTCCAAGAGATAAATTAATGAAACAAATATAAAATAAATATGAATTTATTTTAAATGAGAGACCAAAAGTGAAGATGGAAAAATTTTGAGGAAGTAAAAGTTGAAGAAAATTTTCAGACGGGTTGAAACGAAAAGTTTACATATTTATAGGGATCAAAACATATTTAACCCTATATAATAAAGGCAAGATTACACAATTCGTCTATTAACTTAATTTTATACAACAATTTTATTCTTTATCTTTTTTTTCGTCCCGATTTAATTCTTTATGTTATAAAATGTCTACAAAGTTATCCTTTTTTTTTATCAAAAAATAATCAAAAACTCCAAAATTTTTTTATCAAAATCATAAAAAAAAATCCAAATCTTTATCATGTAAACTAAGAAACTTAAATTCCATTGAAAAAATCTCATTAAAAATGATAAGATATTGTCATTTTATAACATATAAGACTAAATCGGAATCAAAAAACTAATGAACGAAAATGTTACCTGAAATTAAGTTAAAGGATGAATTATGTAATTTTGCCTATTATCAATGTTTTGGGCTTAATGTGTGAAAAAAATTGGATAATATTCTAGTGTGAGTCATAGCCACACTAAACCATACGGTGAATCCGCCCCTTCGTGTCCATCTCTTCGAACGGAATCTAGAAGATCCAAACTCTCCCTTATCTCATATAAGAGGCCAAGATAAATGGTCAAGATCATATCCACATTTTTTAAAACAAATTAATACATTCACTTATGAGAAAGATAGACACAAATATAAATGATATTAGTGCGACCTATTTTTTAATGTTTTAAAAAATAATCTCATAAAAAATGAAGATAATTCCAACTCTCCCCAATCTTTAATATGAGGCACAAACAAACCCGCAAAGTGAAAAATTAATTTTGCACGTGGGTGCTGGATTGTACAATGGTGTGAAAGGGACTGGCTCTAAATTTGGACTGCAATCTGATTTATTTTTTTCTGCATTTTTTTTTTAAGAAAACCTTATGGTTGTATTCTATCAGGAAAATGATATTTAGTACGGGAGTTTTAAGTACGAATATTTACATACGTGTGTGTTAGTCTTTTTTTTTGCTAGAAATGCGTGTTAGTCTCTCAAGTCATTACGCCACCAACTATTTCATAAACTCCAAATTTCTGTTAAGACAACTTCATTGACATCAACTCATGGCCGATACCGTCACCGAAAAAGCAAACCCGACTCTAGCGATTGCTTGATTTTTGGAGTTATACTTCGTTCTCACATCACTAACTCATCTGACACCGTCACCGGAAAAGTGAACTCACCGTCATTGTTGGACACACCTCTTCAACTTTTATATGGGTTCTGCTTCAATCTCGCGACGATGCTGATTTTTTCCCGTGGCGGCAATCGATAACAAAGACTATTGTGTTTAGTTGTTACACGTGTAGAAAGGAAAATGATTATTCGTCTATAGAAAAAGGGTTAAATATATGTTTGGTTTCTATAAATATGTCAACTTTTTGTTTTAGTCCATCTAAAATTTTTCTTAGATTTTTAGTTCCTCGAAAGTTTTCCATCTTCACTTTTGGTCCTTTAATTTAAGTAAACTCATATGTAGAATTCTTAATTTTGAATAAAAGTTTGCAGAAAAATTTATAATATTATATGAATCTCTCTCCTCAAAAAATTAGAATTTTTTAACGAAAGATGAATTAAATATGAAATTTTATATTTATGGTGGATAAAAATTCATATTTCATTTATATTTTGTTAAAAAATTGTATTTTTTTGGAGTGATTTTTACAAAATACACATTTCTGCACAATATCATTAAAAAAAATATAAAAATTAACTTTAAAATTGAAACTAAAAGTAATGATTAAAAATATTATAGAGACTAAAATTTAAATGAAAATTTTAGAAAGATTAAAACAAAAAAGTTAATATATCCGTAGGAACAAAAATGTGGCAAATAACGAAGACACACACATCCATTTGATACCACTTATCAAGTGAAGTGAAGTGAAGTGGTATTTCTGATACAATACAAGACAGTGTTTGGTTTGGGTGGACATAGTCACTTACTTACGTATCATCATCCAAAATGCTAACCCTCAATCTCAATTCCCTTTCTTCAACTCTTCCCTTTCATCTCAATTATCCACTCTTTACTCAAACGCAACTATTACTTCCTGCTAATCTTAATTACCCTTTTGCTAATACACGTAAAAAAACTCTCTTTCTCACTCCATTCTTCCATGGTTTTGTTAATTTATCATTATTATTTATTTATTTATGCTTTGCTTTCTCTTTTGTTTCAGCTTCCAGAAAGTTGAGGATTTTTCAGCTCAAGGCTGGATTTTGGGAGTCAATTAAATCTGGGTATCTTTCTAATTTTATTATCCATTCTCAAAATTAAATTGAATTCAAAGGGGCATTAGATATTAATTTCACAAGAAATTCAACCACTTTGTTTGTGCAATTTGTTAGCATGTAGAATGAAATAATTAACTGCTTTGGAGGTGTTGTTAATTAACTTGCATGTGTGGTTTTTATGTTTTCATTTCATGTGTCATATTGTAGCTTTGGGAGCTACAATTTTTACAAATTTCATACATAAAATCTTTTCATATGATTATGTTCCTATCTCTTGAGAACAATCGTTTTCCAAACTTTACTTACATTCTGGTCGAACTCCGGATTGGCAGGGAACCGGAGGGTTAAGCCCAAAAAAATATGATTATGTTCCTTATTGTTGAAATCTAAGACTGCCACCGATAAAAAAAAATTGTCAAGACAACCTGTGGTTTATGACATTCACATGTTACGATTAGTGTGTCTCTTTTCGTTGTTTCCCTTTGGGGGATACAATTTTTACTTTTTTATACGTATAGGATGTTTTCATTTGATTATGTTCCTTGTTGCTGAAATCTAAGACTGCTGAGACAATTTGTGGTGTATGACATTCCCATGTTATGATTATTAGTGTATCTCCTTATTTTGAGAATGCCCTTGACGTGTTTCTCCTTTCAGGTTGATGAAGAATAACACCACACAGGTCATCGATCCAGAGTTAACAGAAGAAGAAGACGAAGAACCTCTACCTCAAGAGTTTGTGCTTGTTGAAAAGACTGAACCTGATGGAACAATTGAGAAAATATTATTCTCTTCGGGTGGAGATCTTGATGTTTATGATCTTCAAGCCCTCTGTGACAAGGTGTGTATCTAATATGTTTTTATGATGTATATTGATGTTTTTGTTGAAACTGCAAGACCATGATTTTGTGTATGCTAGTTTTCAAATCACTTTTCAGACACAAAACCATGCAAGTGCACTCAATTCATATTTGAGGTACTTGTGCGACCACATTGAGAACTTATTTCTTAGTATCTATATTAATCAAGATCTTTATCATTATTTTAGTTCCGTAGCAACATTAAGAACTCAATGTATCATTAATCCTCACAAAAATTTCCTTCAGTATAGTTTACTCAAAAACTTTCAGCACCTGCGTTTTTTAACATTGTAATTTACAGATTCAATGTATCATGTATTATCACTAAAACTTGAGTACTAAATTCAAAATTGCTTATTATATGAAACTCGTCCTTGGTTACTAAATAGTTCATATCCTTAACAGGTAGGGTGGCCTCGTAGGCCATTATCGAAATTAGCTGCTGCTTTGAAAAATAGCTATATGGTGGCCTCTCTGTATTCTATAAGAAAGTCACCAGGGTCAGGTAATAATAATATGACATCTTACCGTGTCTTGTGATTAAGTTAATTCGTTGGATGGTTAAGCTTTTTGTTTAATTTGTAGCTGTCTAAACCTATTTGATGAATATCTTAGTGTACTTGGTGAAGTTATTTGACAGAGGGGAATGAACAAAAGATATTAATTGGCATGGCCCGTGCTACATCAGACCATGCCTTCAATGCCACAATTTGGGATGTCCTAGTTGATCCAGGCTACCAGGTACTTTGTCGATCAAACATAGATTTTGAATACAAACTCAAGTGGAAGTTAATGAAAGAGTTTGCTTCTAAAACTAGAATCAAGTTCATGAACATCTAGTTTTTTAATTTTTTTCCTACTGTATTATTCTTGCTAAATACTAGATTAGAAATGAATTGACGGTGATGCAACATGATCAGATCTCTGTGTTGATTATCTTGCACGCTATTGCTCTCATATGTACCCGAAAAGTGCAATATTTTTTTAACGGTTTCATGGTTCTGGTCCATATGGCAAACAAATGACTAACAAGTCTTAGGATCATGTGAGAACTTTTGGAGTAACACTTGCTTTAGGAGATGACCACCATATGTCATTTGCTATGAAGCATGGACTCCGACACGTACACCTGACACGATACTGACACGGACATGTCGACACCGTTAATGTAAAAAATACAGGACACCGACACCGCTACATGTATGTTAATTTATTTATAGGTGGTCTAAAATGAAAATCAAAGTACGTACATAAGCATCTTACTTGAGCAGTTTATTTAATTAGAACAAGTTCTAAAACAAGATATCATAGTATTTGACTTTTATTTATACATCTACTATCAGAAAAGCTAAAAATGTTATAATCAACTTTAATGTCTATAACCCCCTAATTGACCATCATTTCTCAACTCTTGTATCTACGACGTGTGGAAGCAAGAGAGAAAAAAATGTTTCAGATATTTGTCTGAGTTGTCCGACACGGCTTGTATGAGTGTCATATAGGTGCCGGACACCGTTCCTAGGAGTGTCGATGTAAAGAAGAAAACAAATTTATTTAGGACACCGGTCTTAGTTGTCTGACACGTGTCGTACGAGTGTCATATGAGTGTCGGACACCACGACATGCCTAGTCGTAGTCCTAGCGGTGTCTGTGCTTCATAATTTGAACCACTCTACTTGATGTCCTTTAGACCCCCCACACCCCCACTTAGGGAAAGCTAAATGTTTCATGCTCCAATCTGTGATTATATAATATATCGTATGAATTTGAAAAACACATCAGGTATTTTTGGATTCAGGGATACTGCCAAATTACTTTTATCTTTTATGCTTAAGTGCCTCCTTGAGTCCTGTTCCAATGTAAGCATAGATTATGGCTTCATATACACTTGAGTTCTGCTTATTGATGTTGTTTTGATTGTATAGGGCCAAGGTCTTGGTAAAGCTCTTGTAGAGAAACTCATTCGAGCTCTTCTGCAAAGGGACATTGGTAATATTACTTTGTTCGCAGATAGTAAAGGTATAACAATATTGACAAACTTTTCTTGAATTTTCATACGCTTATGTAAAATAGAAATTGGAGTTTAACTAATTGTTATAGTATTTTGAATGCAGTCGTGGAATTTTATCGCAATTTAGGGTTTGAGGCTGACCCAGAGGGCATAAAAGGCATGTTCTGGTACCCAAATTGATAAGGAAGTTTTCTTTTATGCTTTTTTACATTTTGTAACACTGCAACCTGAAGTATACAAGGTTATAGCTGTGACAAGTTTGTAGTATGAAAGTATAAAGATTGGACATCATGCTGTAATTACTATGTTAGGTTGTAGCAAAATATTCTTTCCCCCCAAAGTTTTATTACTTTTTCAAACAGATAATGGTGAGGCTTTGGTTAAAGAACCAGTGTTATTTTCTACTCTTTTTTTTTTAATAAAATTTTTGTCATCTTGGATGAATGGTTGTATAAGTGTGTAAGAGGAGTATAGGTTTATCAAGTATCCTGAAATGAGCGAGCATTCATCTCATGGTTTGGGCGAGTATGGGTCCAATGTTTTTGGTCCTTTGTTGTAGTCTCCAAGTGTTAGTATTATTTTATAGATAAATTGTTAGCGGTTATTTTGTTTAATGGATGAGAAAATTGTTACCACAAGAGATTAAACTTTGATCTTTGTAGCTTCCGAATGTTTTTCTCATATTAACTATCATCACAGTACATTTACTATCAATACAAAATTGTGTTTTACACATCCGAAATAATTTTGTGGGTGAGAAAATTTCATCTTAAGAGCTAGTAAACTTGGATAGATTTTTCAAAATAAACAAAGTTTGATAGAAAGCAACATTTGGACCGATGCTGTTAACGTCGGTAAACATAAGATATTAACTTAAAGCAAACTCAATGGACCAAATTGATCAAAACAATTTACTTTTCATTTGACAAAATCAAATCAATTAATTAAGAGAACAATTTTTTTTAAAAAAAAAAAAAAAAAAAACTTAGATGTCAATGATTTTGATATATACTGTAGTTGTTATATATCTAATCCCTGATTACCTAACTCCTTGTTGTGGTATTCTACTTATTCTTCTCCTATGCAAAATTCCACTCCAGTTCCAACACCTACAGTGCAGTCGTAAGTCAAAATTTCTTCATTGAAAAATGTCAGGAATTAACACATGCAAATACTATAATTCTTCTTGAATAAAGCCTTGATATATACAACTTAATTAAAAACTAATTAGTTTTTGGTCGTAATAATATATTTTGTTTAAGTCATAAAAGTGTCTTTTGAAGAACATGGTCACCCATGAGGAAATCTTAGTTTGAACACATGAAGATTCTGTCTCCCATTAATCTGAATTTTCTAGCAAAAATGAAGTAATCCATATGCACATAAAGTCATCAAGGAAGTGAAAGTCAATTAACGATATACACATTATGATGTGCACATTTTTGTTACGTATATTCTCCAGAATTTTCTTATCAGTTTAATAAACTAACCGTTTCTATCAAAAATTAGCAAGGTAATTAAGTCATATCTCATGTTCCTCTAAAAAAATAAGTCATATCTCATGTTAGTGCAACTTTATTATATCAATTAATGAGATTAATGGCTCATTTGTTTAAAATTATTAAAAAAAAATATTTGATGTTTTATTTTGAGTCATGATATATATCAACAACCTAGAAATACTAGTTGTCAAAATAGTTGTTGCAATATAGATGTTCAATTTTTTCTTTTTTTTTTATGTTACCCTCCAGTGGAGCTCATTAGCCACTTGAGCCTAGTTACTTGATTTATATATTTGATGTTTTAATTATGTTTGTTTGTAATTTTTTTTTAAATAATTTAAAAATTATTTTTAGAGGTTTTTAAGAATATTATGTTATTTTTTATTTGTTTGAAATTCTAAAAAGAGAAATTGTATTTTACTCTCTTCTACTAAAAATGATTTATTAAAAAGCTCATAAAAAACTTCTTATTTTCAGCATAAAAATCAATTTTTTAAAAAGGTTGCACACAAACGTAACTTAAACATTTAAGTTTTTTTTTTTTTTTAGAATCTTAAGTAAACATGCCCTAATTTGGTTGCACCGATCAATCAATGATGATGATGATGATTTGTTGATAATGCAAAACTTTTTTTTTTTTTACATTGTGCGAGCATGTTTGGCCCTTCTTATTTTCCATTTCTCTTCTACTTCTAAGGAGAAGTAGGGCCAAACATAATTTTAATAAAGTTCTTAATAATAGAAGTATCTTTTTTTTAAGGAAGTAAATCAAATAAAGTAATGCTTTTTTAAGTAATGCTTATTTAAATATGAATTTTATACTACTCCGAATTATAAATTTAATTATAATTGACATTTAAATTATAAAAAAACGAATCTATGTTTTTTAAATCGTGATTCAAAATTAGTATATATTATAAAAATATTTATTTATGTTAAAATATATTAAAGTGTAGTGTATATTTAATTATTAAGGGAAGAGGTTGAAATTCAAGCATCTCACAAGGGAGGGGAGTATCAAATTTACTTTTTAAGGGAGAGGAGTGTATATTTTAACATAAGAGGGGAGGGGAGTGTAATTCAAGCATCTTTGAGGGAAGGGGAGGAGAGTGTAATTTACTCTTTTTTTAATAGATGATGAATTATGTTTCTAACAAAGGATTATTTTCCAAACTCACTCCAAAGAAGATAGACCAATATTATCAATTTCCTTTCCCTATACGTCAATTCCATTCAATCCAAGCAAAAAGGTCTGAGACTAAAGAACTTGCTCAAATGTTCTTCTTGAATGACTCTGAACCAAAACTCATTGGTATATTCACAATCACTCAAGGGGTGTTTGTTTCAAGGTTAAAAATGACATTTCTAGGAATACATGGTTAGAGAATGATTGTATCCATGTTTGTTATGAGGATGAGAAAAAATATTCGTGGGTATAAAGGTTCGTGGGACTTCTGTAACTTCCATTATTCTCATGTAAAGAGGTGGAAATGTGCATTCCCATAATATTCTGCATAGATTTAAAAAAAAATATTGTAACTTCCAATTTTCTTAAGACCGTCAAGTGATTTGCCAAACACTTTCTTTAACACCTATGAATCAAATTTTCATATTTTCATTTCCAGATATGCTATTCCTGTGAATAATTTGTGTTTCCCTAAAACAAACGCCCCCTTAAAATGTGTAAAATCGCTTATGTCACTTCCAAATAATAATATATGAGTTTATTACGCATCTTCTTACTTTTTCTTCGTTTCTAAAAAGACATGTAATAATAATGAGTTTATGCTGTTTGTAAAAAAAAAAATGAGTTTATTACAAATTTATGTTTAAATATTTGTTTTATTTACCATCTCCGTGCATTGCAGGTACTATAAGTACTTAAATAGTCCAAGTCTTTTTGTACCCGAACCTTTGCAGTCAAGTAAATAATAATTGGATTTTTTCATGTTGTTTAAATTTATATATGTTAAGAAGTTCGTGAGTTTGTATGCATCGAAACTTATACATTTTGTATTAAACATATAATATTTTAACAATCAATTACTGTTTTTCAATAAAAAAATTATCATTTTTAGTTATTTTAACATTTGCAATATTACACACGTTGAACAAACTTTAAATAATTAAATGGAAGTTTAGTGTTATCTAATTCAGTCGGCCATGGCCTATATCAAAACTCGAAAGTGACATTGAAAAAAATACAAGACAAACATCATACCAGATTTACATAAATATATGCTGTTCACATTTTGCTTAATTATATTATTAGTCAATGCCTTTCCCTTTCCACTTCGAAGTTTGGTCGAATAGTTATAACCATCGCTACGAACAAATATATTTTTACACGAGTAAAAATAAATTGAAATAATTAAAGAGAATGTCAATAAGGGCTAACTTAATTCAATTCATATATACACTTTTAATAAAAATTTACTTACAGAGAATGTCTCTTTCAATTGAGGTGATAGATAAAATATCAAGTTGTAAATTCGATATACTACTCCCTCCGTCCCTTAATAAGCGACACAGTTGATCCAATTACGCATACTAATGCGTAATTTTGAGTTTAAATATCTTGAATAATATATTGGAAAAAATTATGAAAATTTGATTTTTTGAAAATACTCATCGAGACGAATCTAACGACATCTTATATGATTTTATTTATCTTTATATATTAATAAAAAAATATGATCAAAGTAAATTAGATTAAAATTATATATTTTCAAACATGTTATTTATTGCGGGGAGTAATAAATAGAGGAGGAGTACATCATCACAAGTACAACTTGAAGTACTGGACGGTTTCATAGTGACACAACTTGAAGTGAATGAGATGAGGCTCCACATGTCGAAAGTAACATTTAAAAGAAATCTGAAATTAAACTATACTCCATCATGCTATAGCTTTTTGACATTACATGAGTTGAGTTGTTCACATTTTACATAAATCAATATACTATGTCCCCTCAAAAAGTTTGGTCTTTATTGGTAAGTAATCATTCTAATTTCTAATTAACCACGTGATTCCATACAAAAGTTCTGATCACATTACACGTCATTCTAATTTAACTACATTGATTCCATGGAAAAAGTTCTTATCATATTACACCATGGTTATTAATTAAATAGTTACTCTATCCATAATAATTGAGTAAATTGTAAAAAAAATATTGTCTCAAAAAAATTGATTCATTTCACTTTTCAATACAATATCAATTACTTTTTTTTTTCTTTCAATTATAACTCTAATTAATACTACTTTCACAACTCCCAATTTAAATTATACTTCGCATTATGATAAGGAGGAATGCACCAATAATTGATAAGGGTACTCAAAATCATTTTTCTTTCTCTTTTCATTATACATTTTTTCTTAATAAGTGTGAAATGAGTTAAGAGCTCAATTAAAATGGGACGGAGGGAGTAGTTTTTTAGAGGATTTAGGAATTTATATGAATATGATCTGAGTCAATATAAAAGTCAACATTTTCATATCAATCTAGCAAATCGACAAATCACGAATCTATCAAAATAGGAATGAATTCGATAAAAATCACAAGTTCAATGAAGGAAGACCCAGCATAAACGAAGTTGGTATACTATCATGGAATAAAATATAAATAAAAATGAAAGTTGAAAAGTTGATGTATGTAGACTTACTTTCTTAATCAGATACATCAATTCTTTAACTATCCATTTTACTTATATTTCATTCTGGAGAGAGAATATGTTGAGTCGCAAACATGTTTTCTCTATATACATAAATAGTGGGGGAGTCTACCTATTAACTTGTTCAAACTTCCACAGTCGCATCGAGGAAACATTTATTTATGTTTTGGATTTAGTTGACTTTTTTAGACAAAAAATACATGTAAACATTTACTAAGTATGATCTTAATTATGTTAAATGAATTCCACATCAATGTTATCTAATACTTTGATGGGAGAAGGTTTGTGGAAGCAAAATGGAGCTATAGTGCATGTGATTAATGTTTATGGTCCATGTGACTTCCATAGTAAGAAAGAGTATTGGTTACAAATTAGCTACATAATTGAGGAAAATTTGGGGTGTTGTTCTGTGTGGTGATTTCAATTCAATACGTAATGAAGGGGAACATAAAGGAGTGGGTGAAGTTTCAAGTGGAGGATATAAATTGTTTTTATGATTTTATTGGTGATGAATAATTGGTGGATTTACCATAAATTTGTAGTAGGTTTTACTTGAATTCAGTTAGATGTAGTGTGCATGAATATATTAAATTGATTCATTTTGTATGAAAAATCACCGAGGAAATTGAGATTCTTGTTTGCAATGGGCTCTAGATAGAGGTTTGTCTAATAATTGGCAATTATGGTTTTTGATATTAAGGGAGAATTGAGGATCACATCCGTTTATAATGTTGAACTATTGGTCAAAATATGATGATTATCTTGAGGTTGTCCATGATCATTAGAGCTTTATTAGGTGAGTGAAATATGAAACTTTAAAAATTTGGGGGAGCAAATTAAAAGAGTGGAGCGGATCTTATTATACTGGATTTAAAGGTGCATTCAGATTATAAAATCTGGAGTTTGTTTTTCGGATTATAAAATCTGAACACCTCTATACACCCTCTTTGTGCTAAAAAAAATTATGGGAAAAATTTGTTTGGATTATATAATCATAATTGTATGAGCACAAAGACTGAATTTGTTTGTGATAGGGATAACCAATTTAAGAACCATACTAACCATCCTAGTGCTCAAATGTGTTCCTTGTATTTCAAGTCTTGGAAATGCATATTTTTAGTTGAAAAATAAAAATAAAAAACCGGTTTTCAGACAATTGTGCAGGTTTCCTTCGAAACTTGTCCAAAAAAAATTATGAAGGATCAAGGCTTCCATAGAAATAACATCTTACGTGATTCCGCCCCTCAAAATCCAAATTTCTAGCCTTTATACACATTTTCCCCCCTTTTTCTTCATATTCTCAGAAAAATTGCATTAGTTTTATTTGAATTTTAGATTTTTTAAGTGGTATTTTTTATTTTATTTGATAGGTTTCGACAGTTTTTACTTTGTCTTTTTAGAACAGAAGTTGCAACAATTGATATGGGAGAAGGTTTTGATCGTTCCTTATATATACACACACATTTCATATTATATAATCCAAATGAAACAGTTTAGATTATATAATTCAAATAGAAAATGAAAATTTTAAAAATACGAGAAGTGTGTATAATAAAAAAAGAAAATCTCTTAAGTTTATTCTCCAACAAGAAAGAAACTATATCCAATTCATAAACCGTATTAATATGCTTGTGTCCAAATTTGTGTCATAAAAAAAAAAAAAAACATTTCCCTCATCCTAAGTAAGGTGGACTTCTAACCAAAGAAAAAAGTCTAAGATGGAAAAAAAATACTGACACATATGCACATGATTGTTTAGGTAAACTTTCCATATTTAACATGAGTAGGTGGTGGAGGTGCTCACAAGAGTTAAGAGAATAGTAACAAAATATGAAATTAAAAAGGCTGCTTGCTTCTTTCCAAAATGGCGTGTTTGACAATTTACAAAGTTTGATAAACCATTACCAAACCAACCATGACAGTGCCATCTCTTATACTCATTTGCTGACTTTTTTTTATTTCTTGGTACAAAATCATTTTCTTACTTTAATAATTAAATAAAATACAACAGGGTCGGTCAATATTATATTATATGCTTGTCATGAATTAATCATTAGTATATAATATGTGAATCATGGTTTAAGAGAATTATTTAGCTAATAAGTTCCTCACGGACTCTCTATTTTTGACTTTGGATTTTCATCTCATTCATCATAAGCTACCTTCTCTTGGTTAGACTTTTTTTCTCCTTAGTTTCTTTCATTATTATTTTATTTAACAACTGTTATATACCTGTGTTAATTGTGTTTTCACTGTAACTCATTCAATTTTTGTTCTGAATTGTATGATATATACATATGTATATAACTGAAAATTGTTTCTTATAATGTTTCAATGCTTCTTATAGTATTCATGTGTTTTATTTGGTTGATTTCTAGGGAATATTGTCATGTGGGCTCTAAGAGTTCATGGATATGTCTTTGCTGTTTCATTTTGTTTCATTACCCTCATGGCTGCTTCACAAAAAACAGATCCTTCAGAAGGTAAATTTGTTACAAATTATAATATTCTGAATTTTTCTGTTTCATTTAGTTTTTTCTGTTCTGTGATTTTATTGTTCAAGATTTAAATTTCAGTTCAAGTTGAAAAAGGTTTTCACAACCCTCGCTGTTGTAGAGAATCGCGGTCAAATGCAGCTCAATTGCAGTCATAGAGACATCAACAATCTTAGTTTATGTTTGGTTTCACTTTTGGAGGAGACAAAATTGACTTTGACATGTTTGAAAGTTCTCTACTTAGAATTGATTTTAATTTTAATTAAAGCTAGGATTCGGAGCTTTTGATTCTAGAATTGGTTTTTAGCCTAAATTTATAGGTCAATTCACTTTTTCATGTCATATTTGTTTTCTCTTCTGCTTCCATGTAATTTGATTTGGTATTTGAAGTTTTTAAACTCAAACAATACTTATTCTAATTTTGGTATGTATGCAGTAAAAGCATTGATAGACATCAAAAAGAGTTTGGTTGATCCCATGAACAAACTGAGGAACTGGAATAAGGGTGACCCATGTGCAACAAACTGGACTGGAGTTTGGTGTTTTGATAAGAAGGGCGATGATGGTTACTTCCATATCCGCGAGCTGTATGTCTTTTTTGTCCTTCTGTTTTCTTTTTGCTCGTGTTTCAGTTCAATAATCAATTTTACATAGGTTTCTAAATTTTTTTGTTATTGAATTTTACTTTAGCTACCTGATGACTTTGAATCTCTCGGGAACTCTATCACCTCAGCTTGGTTCGCTCTCCCATCTTGTGATAATGTGAGTTTTATCATTTTCTAAAATGTTTCTGAACACAAATGTATGTATCAGAAGGATAAATGGTAACGTGTTCTACCAAGCTAATATCTTCATTGTTTTATGCTTGAAGGGATTTCATGTGGAACAATCTGACAGGCACAATACCAAAGGAAATTGGACAAATTACATCATTGAGACTCTTGTAAGAACTTTACCAAAGAAGATGAATTATTAGTATTGATCCTCATCAAATTTTGTTTTAAGGTGGTGTTGTCTGTCCTACTTGATACTGTCTCTTTGTTTCAAAAGAAGGATCTTAATCTGGACATATGCTAAACATATCCTTATGTTTTTATAAATACACTTATTTTATTTCTTTGTGACATAAGTTTGAAGTAGAATTGGCTGAACATACAAGGAAATAGTGTTTTCATATATAATATCCAGCTTGAACAACCCATTTACTAATCCGTCAATTGTTACACTAAGTTTACTTTCGTCGGTACTTTACCATCCAACATTAATCTCTGTTTGGATTGAGTTTGACTTGTTTCAGCTTATCTACTGACGTCAGCTCTTGTGAGATTGTTTGAGAAAGCTTATGGAAACAGCTTATGACATGTCCATAAACTGTTTTAAACTTATTTCCATAAGCTCTTCATGATAGCTTAGGAAACAGCTTATTGCATTTATATAATAATAGTTTGACTTTATTTTAGCTTTTGATATAGAAATAGCTTATACATAAACAATTATAGCATAAACACTTAATTAAGGTGTTTATCCAAACAGTGAATTGTTATAGATGTCTCATACAACATTGCAAGTCTTACAGCTACTGTTGTAAGATGAATTGTTATAATTCTGACATATTTTCCATGCAGGCTCTTGAATGGAAATAAATTATCTGGTAGTTTACCAGATGAGCTTGGCAACCTTAAAAATTTAACTAGACTCCAACTAGATGAAAACCAATTGTCGGGTCCTGTGCCAAAATCATTTGCTAACTTGCTCAATGTTAGACACCTGTAAGTGGACCTCTAAACCAAATGCATCGTCAACAAACACCGAGTTGGATTTCTTACATGTACTTTATCTGCTTCATTTTTATCTATGCAGCCACATGAACAACAACTCATTCAGTGGTCAACTTCCACACGAACTTTCAAATCTACCCAACCTTATGCATTTGTGAGTATTGAAGCCAGTTTTTAACATTTTCTTTATTATGGATTAAAACTTTAGCGTTGCATCCTAGGATGCATCTTCAAATTGACCTTTTTTTTTGCAAGTTTTAACTGTGTTCGCTTGTTGACATGACTTTGCAGGCTTTTGGACAACAATAACTTAACTGGACATCTTCCACCAGAATTCTCCAAGTTGCGCGGTTTGGCAATACTGTATGTTATGCTCCACGCTGTCTAGAGTAGCATGCGATAGCTTCTTCAGAATTTTAAGTTATATTAAGTTATTGATTGACATGCATCTGCTTGATTTATGGTGGAGGTTTAGTGAACATGTTAATGTTATACTCTGGTATAATGAGTCAGACCCCTATTGACATTTTGCTTTCATATTTTTTAATCATTTTTGTCAAATGTCAATAATCATATTTGTAGCCTTTATATTTTGTTTTACCATTGTTAATGATTCTTTGATCATGTAATGCAATAGTCAACTGCATGACTCTTATAAATGATTAATCTTTTTGTGGTTTGGAAAGTTGAATCTCATTTCTTGCTTTACTTCGGCAATAAAATATTTGTAGTCTTTGATGCACTCAACTAATTAAGAATTTTGCTAGTATACTCTACAACCATTTTGCATGTCTGTCTGTATATATGGTCTTGTGTGTACTTAAGCTTGGCCACAACAGGGATTTTGGTATAGTCTGTGATTTTCATACTTTCTTGTTTCCTTGCAGCCAACTTGATAATAATAATTTCAGCGGGAATGGAATTCCGTCTACCTATGAAAATCTACCGAGGCTAGTAAAACTGTAAGTACTCTTGTTTGCCTACATGTCCTTTTTTCTTTTTCTGTTTCTCATTAAACATAGGACGTTACAAAAATTTGATGACTATTATTTAGCCATAAACTAGGTCAAAATGTTATAAATGGCCTCCAAATCGATTTCCTCCATGTGTTCTCTCCTTAAACCCTTCAAAAATTTGTGTTTTGACATAGAATGTGGAGTACTTGTTTTTCCATGATTCATGGCCAAAAAGCATTCATGTAAAGGTGTTCTTTAAAAATATTTAAAAAAGGTGTTTGTTAGGCTACATTTGAGGCTCAAGTAGGATTTGAACTAAGAAAACCATACTGTCAAATTTCGGACACTGAATTGAAGAACATAGATCGATTTTTCTTCCTTGAGCTAATGTTTCCTTTGTATTTAACAGGAGTCTAAGAAATTGCAGTCTGCAAGGAGCTCTTCCTGATTTCAGTTTAATACCAAGACTTACATATTTGTATGTTGAAGTATATCTTGTGGCTTTGTTTTATACTGTGTGTGATGATAATGAAATCATTTACTTCTGTTTTGGATACAAACTCATTTGTGATTGCTTAATGTTTTAGGGATTTAAGCTGGAATCAGTTCACTGGACCTATACCATTAACGAAACTTGCAGAAAATATGACAACTGTGTATGTAAATAGCCAATTTTATTTATATACTTTGCATCTATATTGAACCTAGTTTATGTATCTTCATCAGAATATTTATATAGTATTTGTTTGCTATTGCAGTGATCTGTCCCATAACAAACTCAATGGATCAATTCCTCGAGGCATAGTATATCCTCATCTTCAAAGATTGTGAGAATACTCATCAACTTGTATTTCACAAAATATTTCTTTAATCATTACATAATCATATCTTAAAATTTCTAAATAAATTTCTATTTATGAGAAGCAAGTTTCCATTTCGAATCTAGCGAGACTTTTAGTCTGGTGAAGTTCTTCACTTATTGGGTTAATGTTTTGTTTTCTCTGTCAAACACAGGCAACTAGAGAACAATTTACTGACTGGGTCCTTCCCTGCTACCATATGGCAGAACCTATCCTTCAGTGGGAAGGCGAAACTTATAATGTAACTTCTTAATCTGAGTACATCAACCTTAAGGAATATTTATTTTTTGCATCCAACTAATATATTTTGACAAGAGGCTCACTCTTGTAAAATAATGGAGTGCATTTTGATTTATGTTGTTTCCAAAGTAAATTATGTGTGTTTGTTCCATCATTGCAGTGATGTTCATAACAACTTGCTCTCTGACGTTTTCGGAGATCTGAATCCCCCAGTAAATGTTACCTTAAGGTACTCCAATTAATATTTTCAGTAATATATTCCACGCAACCATATGATCAGATTCTTTCTCTACAGTTCAATTTATGTTCATAGTATTGAGTATTTCTCACTCATTATATTTAATTTTTATTGTCAGGATTATACTATCATTAGTTTTTATACGTTTGGTGTTACATCAATATCTTATCGTTTTTTTTTTCTTTTTTCCATAAAGGCTTTTCGGCAATCCTGTTTGCAATAAGTCCAACATACAAAGAATTGGTCAATATTGTGTTCATGAAGGACGTGTATCAGATGAAGAATTTAAAAATTCAACCACTGTCTGCCCCATTCAAGGCTGTCCAACAGACAATTTCTTTGAATATGCACCACCGTCCTCACTTTCATGTTATTGCGCAGCACCTCTAAGAATTGGATATAGACTTAAAAGTCCAAGTTTTTCTTACTTTCCTCCCTATGTAAACAGTTTTGAATCATACATAGCTGATTCCTTACACTTAAAATCCTATCAGTTATCAATAGATTCTTACGAATGGGAAGAGGGACCTCGTCTTAGAATGTATTTAAAATTTTTTCCTTCATTTAATGATTCTAACTCTCACGAATTCAATATAAGTGAGGTCCTTCGGATTAGTGGCCTCTTTACATCATGGCGATTCCCTCGCACGGATTTCTTTGGGCCATATGAACTCCTGAATGTCACTCTTCTGGGACCTTATGCAAATAGTAAGTTTCTCAATCTCAACATTTTATTGTTAGTATATGCTCTCATTTGACCTTGGCGCAACTGGTAAAGTTGTTGTCATTTGACCGAAAGGTCACGGGTTCAAGTCCTGGAAACAGCCTCTTGTGTAAAAAACAGGGTAAGGTTGCGTAAAATACACCAAATGGTGGGACCCCTTCCCGGGCCCTGCATATGCGGTAGCTTCAGTGCACCGGGTTGCCCTTTTTGCACTCTCATTTAATGGACCATTGCTTAACTTAGATGTTGACAATTGGAAGTTTGATTTTACCAGAGAGATGTTGCTTGAAAGTTGAAGGCATCAATCTTTAGTTCTTTAATGGTGTATGCCTTATTTTTTGTGACATTTTATTCACATACAAAGAAACATGGGTTGTAAACTAAAAAGATGAGGGCATTTGTCCATTTAAGTCCAAACTAATCCTCACAGTAAAAAATGAAGTGTAAAAAACACCAGAAATATTTTCATCTACAAAAGATAAATGTGAATGTAGAAATAGTTTTCCATTAATGTTGAGGAGTCAGATAGCTAGTGTAAATTTTAATATTAATGTTTAGTTTATATAATGTATTCCCTTTATTGAGTTTCGTTTCTCTGATATAACTTTCATTTTATTGTTATAGTAATTATTCATACAGTGGACGGAAAGAAAAAAACAGGCATAATAGTTGCTATTATATTAGGAGCTGTTGCTAGTGTTTTAGCAATATCTGCAATAATCATGCTCCTACTTTTTAGAAGAAATTCGAAATACAAGCACTTGATTTCCAGGAAGCGTATGTGTAAGTATTTTAATGCTTTTTTGGATAATGTCTATTTGATTGATTTTCTAAGAAAGAAATTTATTTGAATGGCTATTTCTTTTTGCAGCCTCTAGTGTATGTATCAAAGTAGATGGTGTGAAATCATTCACTTTGAAAGAGTTGACTCATGCTACTAACAAATTTGATATCACAACTAAAGTCGGTGAAGGAGGTTATGGAAGTGTCTATAAGGGCATTTTATCTGATGAAACATTCGTTGCCGTTAAGAGAGCAGGAGAAAATTCATTGCAAGGACAAAAAGAGTTCCTGACTGAGATTGAGCTTTTATCAAGGTTACATCATCGAAATCTTGTCTCACTAGTGGGCTACTGTAACGAAGAAGGAGAGCAGGTATATAACCTATAGCTACGCTTATCTTATGTATATTATCTTGCACCTAATTTAATTATATTGAAGAATTTAAAATAAAATGTGAAAAGAAACTTGTTCTACTATGCATAATTATTAAACAATTCCATACAGGATAAACATTCATCTAACGATAAGTCATAGATTTTAACAAAATATAAAACACTTGCGCATCCTATTTGAATGTGTTTGGAAATCTGGTGGAGAGACCTCGAATATATGCACATCTTTTCCTTTTGTTTATTCAAGCCTTTTCCTGTGCTCGTTCTTTCTGTTGATCTGGTTTGGTGTGTCTGTTCTGTTAAGCTCATATGTGAGTTAAGCTTATAGCTAATCAAAGGCAATGAATATGTCACTGTATGTAAAAGTTATGTCTATTTGGACTGTAGTTCTTTTCTTGAATCTTTCTATTATTTTAATATTATTGAATTAATCTTATCTTTGGAACTCAAATATGTAATCTTAGGTTAGACATATGTTTTGTCGTATTGCTTGATAGTTTACCATAATATTATCTCATATATACTATTTTTCTTGGTTCAGATGCTGGTTTATGAATTCATGCCTAATGGCACCTTAAGGGAATGGATTTCTGGTAAGGAATCATCGGTATTGAAATTAGAAATGTCTTCTATTTTAAGTTTAAATATATATCGGCTCCTTTATGTTGGTTGTGGATATGAACTCTTTTCGGTTTTCATATTCTTGTTCTCTGCTCTCAATTTTAAGTTTTTTTTGCCAAAATATTGTTTATTCTCATGCAAAGTTGAATATATCCTTCATTAATGTTTTATGCTTGATATGCATTTACCAAGACATTTGCATCATGATTTTAAATTTGCTATGTTGTAGATGACACATAAACTAATCAATACCGTAATCTGGCAGGTAAAAGTAAAAAATGCAAGGAAGGCCTAAGTTTTTTCATGAGATTACGGATTGCAATGGGTGCATCCAAAGGCATACTATATCTGCATACAGAGGCTAACCCTCCTATATACCACAGAGATATTAAAGCCAGTAACATACTGCTAGACTTGAAGTTTACAGCAAAAGTGGCTGATTTTGGATTGTCACGACTTATACCATACTCCGATGAAGAGGGAACTGTACCTAAATATGTGTCCACAGTTGTGAAGGGAACACCGGTAAGTTTGCTAAAGAAAATTTAGGAATGATTTCAATTCTAATATTGAAGACTTGAATTTATATTGCTGGTTCCTAATAGTATGAATAATTGATTTAGTTCCTGAAATTGTAGTTATCAAACAATTTGGTTCTTCCCCTAAAAAAAAAAAACCAGTTTGGTTCTTGATGAAATTAACGATATTTTGAAACGATCATTGAAATGCTCGATCGAATATACTAACTATTTTGTAACTTTGCTGCAGGGTTACCTGGATCCAGAATATATGATGACTCATAAGTTAACTGATAAAAGTGATGTATACAGCCTAGGAATTGTGTTTTTGGAGCTATTGACGGGCATGCATCCAATATCACGAGGGAAAAATATTGTCCGCGAGGTACATTTTTTATTTTTACATATTTTTTTCCTTATTATAAGATAATAACTATATCATTAAAAACATTGGATGATAAAACTTCCGCTAACATCCGTTGTGATTTGGGTTCAAGCTCATAAATCTCAAGTTGGTAGGTTATGCATAATTCCATTGCAAATTCACAGGGAGGTTGGCTATTCTTGTGTAACCTTACATGGGGTGTGCTTCCCCTAATCTAAATTTTTATCTATAAAAAAGGTTACAGTTGTATTCTTATATATGTCTAAAAGTATACGAAAATAGTCCTCGAAATTGAAAACCTTTGATTATATTAGTTCTTTTAGATCGGTCAATTTAGTCCTTGAAAATTGTCTCGCAAGGTAAGTTGACATCGTGCAACAATACTCTTTATTTTCCTACCATGTTGAAAGAAATACTACTGTTTAAACATACTCTTATATAAATTATGCTACATAATTTTGTGGCAGGTTAATCTGGCTTGTCAAGCTGGCTTGATAGATTCCATTATAGACGATAGAATGGGCGAATATCCATCCGAATGCTTAGACAAGTTCTTAGCTCTAGCCCTCAGTTGCTGTCATGACCATCCAGAGGAGAGACCATCAATGTTAGATGTGGTGAGGGAATTGGAAGACATTATTGCCTTGTTACCTGAAACTGAAATTAGTTTATCATCAGACATTTCTTTAGATAATTCTGGTAAAATGGCACCCTCATCTTCATCATCAACACAAACATCAGGATTCATTACGACAAGAAAGGACCAACAACACATGTCCTCATATGTGTCAGGAAGTGATCTTGTCAGCGATGTCATTCCTACTATCGTTCCTCGCTGAGGCCTTATAGTTATTAGTTTCCCTCACATCTTCCAAAAAGAATGTAGTTATACCAAATTAAGTATACATTTTTTGATAATACCAAAGATAGAGAGTTTATAGGGAGATAGTTGCTGTTTCCCATCCTACACGGGACTTTGTAAATTTTGTATTTATGTAAACAAATTTGCTGACAAAAAGAAGAAAAAGAACATTATCTATCATAGGTAAATGATACATATTTTTAATGATCATTTTATTCAATTTCTTTAGTTCACTCTCAATCTCATACTGCATCCTTCTTTTTTACCAATAACACTAATACTCTTTATGGTGACACTTTGGGGATAAAGTAAGGTGATGATTGAACCATAAAATGGTTGGGAGGGATGATCTATAAGGTGGTCACCCAGCTGAATTATAATTGCGATGGATAATATTTGTAGTGATAAAGTCTATCAAGGCTATAACCATTTTATTCGGTTTGTTTTATTTTGTGTGTAGTGACAAAGTGACAATCATCACCTAAAATTTACATGCACAATTTAGGTTTTAAATTCGAATATGGATAAAGACATTCAATCTAACATTATTGGCATTTACGAATTGAGCTAGAAACGTCTATTTTGTTCACTTAACTCCAGTTTATTTTTATTGGAATGAAGTTAATTTGATTTGTTTTAAAAAAAAAAAATAGGAACCAAATGTATGAGGCTCCAAGAAGAACAAGTGAAAAATTAATTGGTAGAACACCACCCAATTTTTAACTGAACCTTTTCCTTTTTTTTTTATATTTTTTTTTTTAAGAAAACCCTTGATTTTAGTAATTTAAAAAGTATCCATGATATTCTCGTGAGCTTTTAGCTTAGTTGGTAGGGATATTGCATATTATATGCAGGGGTCGGGGTTCGAACCACAGATACTCCACGTCTTCACAATTAAATTGTGTAAGCTCTAGCCACGAGACTACTTGACAAAAAAAAAGTATCCATGATTATAAATACTCCCCTTTCTCCTCTAGAATATAATATATTATTTTTGTTTAATGATAATATCATTCTTTTGTTTTTTGCAACAATGGTAATATCATTCTTAAAATAATTTAAAATTAACATAATATTTATCTTTATCGAAATAATTTATTCCATTAACTAAATTACTTGATAAAAAAAATTATTCTAATGAAAAATATAATTAATTTTTTACTAGTCATATTAAAAGCAATTACAAATACATACTTACATGACTGGTACAATGAATTCGTATTGGATGATAATGTAAAACTATTTTACACCGTCGTTCGTGCATATTCAAATTAATACATGCTCTACATATATTTGAACACAATTTAGATGGTCATTAATATTTGAAAACCTGATAAATTATGGTTAAAGACGAGGATGCATTGTCGTGACTGAAATTGTTGAAAATCTCGACCGTAATAGAACCATTTAGATGATAGTTGTCATTGATGCCGATGAAAATACAAAGAAAAAATATTGGTTTGAACACCCTTTTCATCTGATATTTTTTCTCTCTTATAAAAGGTTTGAACACCCGATATTTTTTCTTTGTATTTTAATCGGCATCAATGACAACTATCGTCTAAACCAATATTTTTTCTTTGTATTTTCATTAGAGAGAAAAAATACCGGGTGTCTAAACCAATATTTTTTCTCTCTCATGAAAGGTTTGGACACCCCCCTATCATCCAACTCACATATCTTCTCTCTCAATGAAAGGTGTCAATGTGGGATCCAGATGTAAGAAGGAAAAAAAAAAAAAAAAGTGGAACTTAAAAAAATTAGTCCTTCAATAAAGAAAATAAATAAGTTATAAGTATTCCAGCTGTAATGTTATTATTGGATAATAACCGTACGTATCCATTCAACACAAGTACACAACAGGATCTAAGTTTTCTGCCACTATTTTTTTTTATTTGAAAAAATCGAAAGCAAAGATTCTTTGTTCCAATTTCCAAATCGTGAATTGCTGCCCTAGTTCAAACCACAATGGTACGATCTCTCTCCTGTTCTTATTTTTCAATCAAACTAACTGATCATGATCATTAGTCATTATTATTAATTTTGCAAATTTTATCTTTAAATTATTTGATTGAGATCAAGAACTATCTTTTGATGTTATCAGTCATCTTCTATACTTAGAGGAGATTCCAGAAGATTCAACAACAAACAAAGAGGAAAACATCATTTGACACAACAGAAAAGACAAGAGATTAAAGAAGCTTTTGAATTATTCGACACTGATGGCTCAGGTTTACACTTTTACCATCAAACACTCAAAAATATTCTTGATCTCCTCTTTATACTAATACTTTGTTTGATGATTTTTAGGTACTATCGATGCCAAGGAACTTAATGTTGCTATGAGGTATTGTATTGTTGTTATTTTTTTCATTAATAACTGTGTATGTTGTTGTTTTCATAACATACATCTTATTCTTATCTTTCTTTGCAGGGCCCTTGGTTTTGAGATGACTGAAGAAGTACGTACTCCTTCTGTGATGCCTCTTTTATTTTTATAACATTTAGCTATGGTTGTTCTTATACTTATTTAGAGATAGGGATTTCAATGGCTAATGAAATCTCATTGTAGGACAGGATTTTGTCATGTTATTCTTTGTTATAGTTCTATATGCATCTCTCTAATGGATCATACACCGTGTCGTTTCAGCAAATTGAGCAAATGATAGCAGATGTCGACAAGGATGGGAGCGGAGCAATCGACTATGATGAATTTGAGCACATGATGACAGCCAAAATAGGAGAAAGAGACACTAAAGAGGAGCTCATGAAAGCTTTCCATATTATTGATAAAGACAAAAATGTGAATATTTTCACTGCTATACATCATTAGTATTGCTTCTTATTGATTCTCATTGCATATTTGTGGTCATTGTATTGTAGGGTAAGATATCCGCATCAGATATCAAGCGCATAGCAAAAGAGCTTGGTCAAAATTTTACGGATAGAGAGATTCAGGAGATGGTTGACGAAGCAGACCAAAATAGTAAGATTCCAGACATATCCTTGCCAATTCTCTAATTTTTCAGTAAAAATTTTACATTTCACATAGCGTATATTTGTATATCATTCTACGGTCAACCGGGTGGACATATGTGTGTTTTCAGGTTATGCTAACGTAGTTTACATAAAATAATAGTATCATTGCTTTGAACTTGAATCTGTGATTTTCTGCATTGAAAGTATAGTGGGCATTGATCATCTTTAAGTACTCATTTAGTTTCGGACATGAAAAAATAAATGATAAGACATTCATGTAAACATCGAAGGTATTAAAACTAATGATAGTTTAATCCTGACAATAAAAACGAATCATATTAGATAAAAACTAAACATAATGAGTGGAATACTATGAACATAAATTGAACTATAGAGAGGGAATCTGATATATGGTTGCATTGGATGGAGTGTATTTTAATTAGAGTACCTTAAGGTATCATTTGCTGGGGGACTCAGATCTCCCAAAATGTTTGAAAGTAAGTTGTTAGGAACATTACTGCAATGATAAAAACAAACACACGGAATTTGCTTACGAAGCAAAATAATCAAAATTCGCTCAATCATCTTACAATAGTAAATCCATCATCAAAATATATTAGTTTGATGCAAAAAAAGAAATCCATAAGGTTGTTACATATTAAGTTTAGCGTTCCTGCTGAAGGATATCCTCTTCCGTATGGTAGTAGGGAAGGATCCAGACAGTAAATTCTTCTCTAGTTCCCTATGAAAAATAAAGCTAAAAGGTTGCAAACAGAGCTAAAATAGATTAAATTAAAGAATAGGTTCACAGCTATATCACCTAGAACCTTTTTTTTTTATACAATACACATGATGTGTAGGATTTGGACATGAGATTTAGCTGGAAATCAAGGTATAATAAACAATAGGGTGCTAGTTGGTCGGTCAAAAGTCAGTTATAATGACAATTTGGGAGTTAGAGGTTAATTAGCAGGTTCTGCACATCTGCATAGGCATTTGGGATTAGTAGGCAACAACTGAGTCTCTTAGTTGTGACTTGTGAGGTGCAACCCTTGTAAGGTGGTTTATTTGCCTTGTTTTCTCTCCATTGCAAAAATAACAGTGTTCTTTCTCTCTTTCCCCCATACACTTTCCCTGCTTGTACAGTTGTACCATTTGTTATGTCCTGTGATTTTTCTGGTTCCTAACTTGATGATTACAATAGGTTCCTGAATTGTATATACATAAAACATTTATTGAAAAATGAGTAGTTTGTCATTTTGAAACCAAAGGGTTTGCATTGGTTTCATAATAATTCTTAAGGTGAGTTCAACGTGTTAAAGTTATACTATACTCTTTTTGTGTGTTGAATTTTTTCTTGCGTTAGGATTGGTAATATCTTCCCATGTTTGTGAGATATTGTTTAGACAACATTTGTGGTTTTATAATATGCAGATGATCGAGAGGTTGATCCAGAGGAGTTCATCATGATGATGAACACAACAGGCTACCGTCACTAGCCATATCTACATGGAGTAGTTACTTACATTGGATGAAGTTATACTTGTGTTATTGTGCAAATTGTAGGAATGATCGAATGTTATTTTATTTTGATAAGAAATATGAATCAAATGTTATGTTTTTGCGTCACCTGTGAGCATTGATGCATGTCTGAATTTAGGTGTTCTGTTTGGACCAAATGCAACTGATTACAGTAGATATAATTTACTTATTCTAAAGTTTAAATTTCAATGATACAAATATCAGTGTGTATCTTATCTCATATCATAGGTCCCAGGTTTGATTTTAGTCAGTCCCTTGGAAAAAGGTAAATGTAAATCTCATTTGAGTAGACTTTCTGCTCTAAGGTCTTTTATACTTTGAATTGAGACAACACCTCTTCACGCTAAATTTAGTTTATAAAAAAAAAATATATATCATTATATATCGATGTGATCCTTTTATGTTCGCTGACATGGACAAATATAAGAATCTATCAAATTAGGGCAATGTATTTTTTTAATAATATAAATACTATATGAAATCACATCACAATATTATTATTTTAACAATAACAGAGGGTTATAATAAAAAAAATTAGTGACTAGGGTAATAACGACGTGCTCTTGCTAGACTATTAGCAATATTGTTGGTTTGTCTTCTCCTAACAAAACTCACTTTTGAGTTATGATTAATGTGACTCTACATTTTGCAATAACAACTCCAAAAGTTTTAGGAGAAACAATTTATCCCTTTATACTTGTAAGTTGTAACAACTTAATGCTTGTAAGATTCAATAACAACTTGTGATAGGCCCAACTCCGACAGCCATTCCCGAGCAAGTAACACACTTGTATGCATTCAGCTTCATGAGGAGGAACTCTATAATACCCATGTTTTTGCTCTGATAAATTTCCTTATGGCCTTTGAAATGCACATACAACCTTCAAATATATTAGAATCATCGAATAAAGCCGCATTAACATTACACTTAAACAATCGTACATCCGTCCGAGATCAAATCTGATTATGCTGCTCCAGACTAGATCTGATATTTTGATAGATTATGTCACGTCTTCGCTACCCGCTATCAGTTGAGCATCAAAATGCTCAACGTGTGCAATACTAAAATCTGATCTGGTTTTGCAGAATTCTCCCACACCTTCCCCTTCCTTCTTTTCCATATACACCAATACATCATAACAAAGGAGTGTTGTAATTCTAAATTGTTACACAACAAATTAAACACTATTGTCGCTGCCCCATCACCACCTACCAACGTGGCATCGATCAAGAGTCGCACGCAATTCCTCCCAAACATTCTTTGCATCACAACAACAAAAACAGTGCCAAACATCCTCTATCCCTCGATCCCATTGAAGACAATCAAGTGGACAATCAACACCTTTGTAATGTAAATTCTCTCAGAGAGGCAAACACCCGTGAACTATTTTCCACAAAAAGGTTTTGACTTTGTTAGTGACATGCAAATTTACATCTCCCTCCAATTCCCTTGCACTCGGAATTCGCTAGTATCAATGAGCTCCTCCATAATATAACGATGAGTGGATCGTACCATATAGACCCGTCCTTGCTAAATCTCTACACCATAGTGATAGTATCCTCAACGTTAATAATAGGAACATGTATCTGAATAATAATCCTATTAATCTCTTGCTGCAAAAATGATTGGTGTAGCACCTCCATAGTCTTGTATCTTCCATAGGGCTATGAATAAAAGAGCAATTCCTATCTCTCACCTACGTTGTATACTTGTATTCCACACCTTAATACTACTACCACCATATCTTACTTTCCAACGTACTGCTTGATAACAACATGAGAAGCGTAGATGATACTCCACACACTCCTGGCTTTGAATACCTTTGATAGTAGAGTAAATTTTATTAAATTATGATAATTTCATCAAATCATGTAATCTTTTTTAACTTGGTGAAAAAGTCATCGAAAATAGTGTTAGTCCACCTAAATTAACATCAGAGAGAAAGGAGCACATTATCAGATCTCTTATATAAAATATGATTTAATTTGTATGCACCGTCGATGTAAATTTTACACATACATAAATCATGTGTTTTTAAACACATATTAAATGATGCGGCAACACATCATTGTATAAAAAACTTTATACTTCAAGAGAAAAAAAAAACTTGATATTTTTTTTTTGAAGGAATACTTTTTTTATTACCGTGCATAGAATTTAATATTTTCAACCAAGCATAGCATATATATTCTATGGTATTGCGACACTAGTTTATTATACTAGTGCATGTTTTGCGCTCATAGGTTAACATTACACACACATGGGTTATGGTTACGCCGCAACTCTACGTTGTCGCATGGTGCAAGCAAGATCACTCTGCAGCAACACTTCCGCAATTTCACGTTACGGTCGCATCGGTGATATACACAATGCACGTAAGGTGTTCGACAATACGCCATTGCCACAAAGAACCATCGCTTCCTGGAACGCCATGGTCTCTGCCTACTTTGAATCCCACAAACCTCGTGATGCCCTTCTTCTGTTTGATCAAATGCCGCAAAGAAATACTGTATCCTTTAATGGGATGATATCTGGTTATGTGAAAAATGGAATGGTTGCTGATGCTAGGAAGGTGTTTGATGTAATGCCTGAACGAAATGTGGTGTCGTGGACTTCGATGGTTAGGGGCTATGTTCAAGAGGGTATGGTGGAGGAAGCTGAGAAGCTGTTTTGGGAGATGCCACGTAGGAATGTGGTGTCGTGGACTGTTATGATTGGTGGGTTGTTGAAGGAATCGCGTATTGATGATGCGAAGAAACTGTTTGATATGATACCGGAGAAGGATGTTGTGGTGGTTACTAATATGATTGGTGGGTATTGTCAGGTGGGTCGTTTGGATGAAGCTCGCGAACTGTTTGATGAAATGAAGGTGAGGAATGTGTTTACTTGGACTACTATGGTTTCTGGGTATGCAAAGAATGGGAGGGTTGATGTTGCAAGGAAGCTTTTTGAGGTGATGCCGGAGAGAAATGAGGTGTCTTGGACGGCTATGCTTATGGGGTATACTCAGAGTGGGAGGATGAAGGAGGCTTTTGAGCTTTTTGAAGCGATGCCGGTGAAGTGGATTGTTGCTTGTAATGAGATGATCTTACAGTTTGGACTTGCTGGGGAGATGCATAGAGCTAGGATGATGTTTGAGGGAATGAAGGAAAGGGATGAGGGAACTTGGAATGCTATGATTAAGGTGTTTGAGAGGAAAGGGTTGGACTTGGAAGCTTTGGGTTTGTTTGCTAGGATGCAAAGGGAAGGGGTTGCGTTGAATTTCCCTTCGATGATCAGTGTTCTTTCTGTGTGTGCCAGTTTAGCTAGCCTTGATCATGGCAGGCAGGTTCATGCTAGGTTGGTGAGATCTGAATTTGATCAAGATTTATATGTTGCCTCGGTGTTGATTACGATGTATGTTAAGTGTGGTGATCTTGTTAGAGCAAAAGGGATTTTTAATAGATTTCTGTTTAAGGATGTTGTTATGTGGAATTCTATGATCACTGGTTATTCCCAACATGGGTTGGGAGAGGAAGCTTTAAATGTTTTCCATGATATGTGCTCGTCTGGAGTTCAGCCAGACGAGGTTACCTTCATTGGAGTTCTTTCAGCTTGTAGCTACAGTGGCAAAGTGAAAGAAGGGTTCGAAATTTTTGAAGCAATGAAATGCACTTATCAAGTGGAACCAGGAATTGAACACTATGCTTGTATGGTTGATTTGCTAGGTCGAGCAGGCCGGGTTGATGAGGCAATGGAACTAGTAGAAAAGATGCCAATGGAACCGGATGCTATTGTTTGGGGTGCATTGTTAGGTGCTTGCAGAAACCATATGAAGCTGGATTTGGCTGAAGTTGCAGTAGAGAAACTTGCAAAGCTAGAGCCAAAAAATGCTGGGCCTTATGTCTTGCTCTCACATATGTATGCAACCAAAGGAAGATGGAGGGATGTTGAAGTACTTAGGAAAAAGATAAATAGGAGAGTCATCAAATTTCCTGGCTGTAGTTGGATTGAGGTGGAGAAGAAGGTGCATATGTTCACCGGGGGAGACAGCAAGAGCCACCCTGAGCAGCATATGATCACACAAATGTTGGAAAAGCTAAGTGGGTTTTTAAGGGAAGCTGGTTACTGTCCCGATGGTAGCTTTGTGCTTCATGACGTGGATGAGGAAGAGAAGACACATAGCTTAGGTTATCATAGTGAAAGACTAGCTGTAGCATATGGACTTCTAAAAGTGCCCGAAGGGATGCCAATTAGAGTCATGAAAAATTTGCGAGTTTGCGGTGATTGTCATTCTGCGATCAAACTGATCGCAAAAGTCACCGGTAGGGAGATCATTTTAAGAGATGCCAATAGATTTCACCATTTTAAAGATGGTTCCTGTTCTTGCAAGGACTTTTGGTAGTTCCTGGAAACAGTTGCATTTGGTCTCAGATATGAATAAGCTGTTGGAGTAGAGGGTTGCTTTGCTCCTAAGCATGATGGGATGAGATACTATCCACTTCATTGGGCTGTATTTAACAATCAAGCAGAAACTCCATAATACATTTGAGCTTTTCACTTGAAAACTACACACACCTGTAACATACAATAGTAAGTACTGTTGTGCCACATTGTGAACATTATCCCGACACTGACAGCATCATTTGCGATAATTATCAAAAGAATAGATCTAATGGTTATGCTTTTTGCAGCCTCAAATATTTGCATTGAAATAGATGGAATGAAAGCATTCATTTTCAAAGAACTGGCAGTTGATACTGAGTACAATTTTAACTGCTCACCTAATGTTGTCCAAGGAGGTTATATTTTGTGAAGCTTTCAAACTGGTATGTGGTGCACTAACCCGTAAACCCTTCCACCACGGAGCCATGTTTCTGGAGCTCTTGGTGGAGTTGCAACCTATATCAGAGGAAGACTATTGATTGCAAGGTAACTTCATTTGGTTGTTTTCCCTTCTTATTTCCACCCTGGCAGGGCATGATTTCAAACTTTTATGCATCCTTTGTTTATTACACAGGTATGCTTAGACAGATAATTGATTGACCAGATTATTAAGATTACTCTTTTTGGTAAAAGCACTCCTGATAATTGCATCAATTGCCTGCAAATTGTTTCATGGATTTTTTTATTTTTTAAATTCAGGAGGTCTTTGTAGGTATTGTGTCAGACTTCAATATGTACCATCATTGGGCAATAGTGTCAGATCAGGTGAATATGGCTTGTTATTTCGGCATGATATTTTCCATTTTAGAATTTAGACAACAGAGTGGTTTGCTCCCATCTGATTTGAGGGATTAACTTTAGCACTAAGATGTTGCCTTGAGCCCGTGACAATATAGAGACGAGTCTATTACTGTAATGTTGTCAGCGATTCTATATTTTTAACTTTTACCAAATTTTGAAACTAGAAAGTCTAGGCAACTTGTTAGGCACGTAATTATTTTAAATATGAGTTGTTTGGCACAAAATGATCAACTATTATTTAATACCAATGGTGTGGTGGTGGTATATAATTAATAATTAGCTTAGCTGTACACAACTTAAATAAACTAGTCTGCACAAGAATTTCTCAGTCACTGGGATGGAATATAATGCATAATATAATATATTTTGGTTTTTTATGCAGAAAATTGGAAAAAGTGGTTGACTCTTGATGATACAAGATAGGATTTAATTCCAACAAAGATGATATTAGGACAGAATTTTGTATGACCTTAGATGTGTTTTAAGCACTCGTTAAAGTAGAATTTGCCCCAGCTTGGAAAGAAAGGGAAAGACAATCTCCTCGTGTGGTCCGGCTAAATAATTTGATTGGGACAGTTATTCATAAAATAGTGATCTATCTAGCATGATATTCTCCATTGCAGACAGAATGATAGGTTCCTAAATTTACCAGATTGTGTTGAGACGTCTATAACTTTGGGACCAGATTGTGGAGCTAGAAAAATATTGTTGCAATGCTTTCAGGAACAGGAAGTTCTTTCCCATATATTTCACTTTATGATTGCAAAGTTGCATCATCAGAAACATTATTATATATGATAGGAGAGGTCATCTGTCAAAGAAAGTTGATGTCATGTGTAAAAGAGGGCCAAAGCCCCACTTGAAAGGCTATTTAGATGTTGATGATGTTTACCAATGAGATGTATTGGATTAATCTTTTATCAACATTTGTATTATAGTTCATACCGAACTTTAAAACATATAATTTTATTTTTAAAGGGCAACATATATATGTTTATAATTATCCCCTCAAAAGAAAATGTTTATAATTACATTTTTAAAATACAATTCAGTATAAAATTCAATCACAATTATAATTTTTTTATAAGGTCGTAATTTTAAATTTATAACGCTAGATCATAATTCTAGTTTTTCACATAAGGTTAGAATTCTATTTATTTGTAAATTTACTAGATTGTACTTAAAATTGGATTGATTTTTTTATATAAATGTTTGAATTTTTTCTATTGCCAACAAAAATGTTATATCATTTTTTCTTAAATACATACTACTATTTTTTATTTTTTTGAAAGAAAGAAAGAAACTGCTATTTGTTAGTATGTGTTTTACAAATATTCTGGAAAAAAATATGAAATCATTCTAATTAATTAATATTACTCGCAATTGCACGATCAAATGAAGCTTCTTAAAAAAAAAAAAAAAAAAAATCATCAATGAAGCTTATTATTTTTATCTTTTAATATAATACTGCACTGTTTTTTTAAGGGAATGATTCTACAATGTTAAACTGTTAATAAAATATTAATTCTACAATGTTAAACTATTAAAAATACAATCACATAATGGTAATGTTTTATTCACACACACAAAAAAAAAATTATCTTTGTTCACTTTTTTACGACAGTTCTTTAACTGTTCACTTTTTATTAATTTTTATGAAAACTTTTTCTAATTAATTACAGTATTACTTATTTTATTTATCAGAAAAAGTTATTACTTATTTTGCTTTTTATTTTATAAATAAATTTCCTTATAATATTACTTATTTTTCTTTTGACTCAATAATACATATTTCTTAAACCTTAGGGAAAAAATACCTATTTCTTAAACAACCTTCTAATCTCTCTTTCTTTCTCTGAAAACTCTTTCTTCTTTTTGACCAAAAATATATCTTTCTTCATTTTTCTTTTTGACAAAATTTATTTCTTCTTATAACACAAAAAAATCGTAAATACGTTAGAAAAATCGTAAATACTATAAATTATCATACACGTTAGAAAAATCTAAATAAGTTAAAAAATTATTTATATATATTATATATCTTAGTAATAATGTTTTTTTATAATAATATTATATTGTTTGTGTTATTGAAAGAAAAAAAAAAAAAGAATTAACAATGCTAACAAGTGCTTAAAGGCACTTGATAAGAAGTCTAAAAAAAATTATTTAGAAAATAGAGCATTTAACATTTCTAAACTTTATCTTTAAAAAAAAAAATACATCCACAAATTTTAGAAATTGACTTTTTTTACCTTGAATTTTATCACTTATTTTTATTCTTTACTTCTTAACAATTAGCATAATCTAAAAGGAGAAAAACTAACTTGTGTCTTTGATGCACATAAGTTATGAAACTAAATATAGAAGTTCTTTCTTAAAAATTGTAAATACAACGTCATAAAAGGTTTAAAAGTTATTTTATCAATATAAAATTTATTTTTTATTAATTTCATTTTAAGCTTGACCGGTGTCCTTAGGCACAAATTAGATAGACAAATATTCTTAAGATATTTGCGACACAAGTAACTAGTGTAACAAATATCTCAAGTTCAAACTCAATCTTGAGCAAGCAACAATGTTAAAAATTTTAAGAACACAACCGAGTCTTGCAACACTCAAGAGATTAATATATGCATTTAGATACTCCATCCAATCCTTTATAATAAAAAAAAAAACATTTATAAATGAATCTTTTTATCCCTAAATTGTTAATGGATGATAATAATTTATTAAGCAATAAATATATTGGACACATTGAGGTAAATCAGCAGCAGTTTCTGCGTGCGCAAAGTCGACGGTTTTGATTTCCACCAAAATTCCATTCCATATGCCAAAAGTCCCAAATTATCTTTCCAATCAATCACTATATAATCCAATCCAATTAGGGTTTTCAAACTCTTCTCCTTTTCTTCCCTTCTCTAATCCAATCCAATCCAATCCAATCCAATCAATCATGTATGCCACCTTTCCCTTTACCTCTCCCATTCATTTCAATTCCCAATTTTCAATTTTTCTTATCACAATGCTCATATTTTTCTCAATTTTAGGGTTTAATTGGGTTTTTTTGGTAAATTTTTTTTGGGTTTTTGAGTATATGCAAAATTGATAATTGTTTATTATTGAATATATTGTGTGTATCTGTCATTGGTATTTTATTTTATGTATTGATTTCTAATAATTCTTTTTTATTTTGTTTTTATATCTGCTGCAGCTAGATTGATCATAAATTCATTGCATTTGAGTTGCATTTTTCTGGGATTTGATTTAATATCAACTACCACTTTATGATTTAATCTGATACAATAGAAGCTAATGGAGCTGTAGCTTGTGTGAATTTTGATTTGGGGCTATTGGCATAAAAGAGAGTTTCCTTCATATAGAGGGATTATGTTGTACATGGCTCCAAATCTGAAGCTAAGGTTAGGTGTTTCCTTGTTGTTTATACTGTTGAGCTTTCTTGTAATCGGAAACTCGAATGCCGAATTAGAAAATGAAGTTTTGCATAATAAGGTAAGAGCTGCTCCACATAAGGATGTAGGATCCACTGTAATTGATGGCACTGGTGTAGAGAGTTCTTTAAAAGTTGAGAATGGTAATAGGAAGAGTGGAAGCAGTAGAGTCTCCGTTTCAACGGTTGCGTTGTTTACATTGGCGATGGCAGCTGCTACTGGTTTAGGTGCAGTGCCGTTCTTCTTTGTAGAGCTTGATCCGCAATGGGCTGGGTTGTGTAACGGAATGGCTGCAGGTGTTATGTTGGCTGCAAGTTTTGATTTGATACAGGAAGGGCAGGAGTATGGTTCTGGAAGCTGGGTTGTTACTGGAATTTTAGCTGGTGGAGTCTTTATTTGGTTATGTAAAAAGGTGATGATGAATCTTCATGTTCTCTGTCTGCCATTCTTTCTCTTTATTGTAGTTGCCTGCATTTGCTGTTTTATCGCAGCAGTGCTTATATGCACTGATATATATATATATATATATATATATATATATATACATGTCTTGTGATGTTTTGATACTACTTCATTGATATAAATAAGCTCTATATCCTTGGCGATCTTTTCGTCAAAAAAATGAACATCAAAATTGAGAATGGTTTTCTTATTCTCGTCACATTTGCATGTCATATTGATTTTTGCTGAAATTTCCTACCAATGTACTCGAGGAATGTTGGAAAAATTGACGAATTGATCATTTACTAAAAGTATCATGTATAGCGCCTTTTCATTTTCTATGTTTTTGGGATGCTTTTTTGTTATGTAATTCTCATTTTACTAGTAGAGGCTATTTTAGATTTATAGTATTCTCACTTTTGTCTTGCATATATCTTGGATTTCAGTTTCTTGAGCAATATGGAGAAGTGAGTATGTTGGATTTAAAAGGTGCTGATGCAACAAAAGTTGTTCTTGTTATTGGAATAATGACTCTCCATTCTTTTGGAGAGGGATCGGGGGTTGGGGTCTCATTTGCTGGCTCAAAGGGTTTTAGTCAAGGCTTGTTGGTAACCTTGGCTATTGCGGTGCATAACATACCAGAGGGTTTAGCTGTGAGCATGGTGTTGGCATCAAGGGGTGTTTCTCCACAGAATGCAATGTTATGGAGTGTAATTACATCTTTACCGCAGGTATATCCTAATTAAATTTTAACAACCTACATTGTTCAGAAGAAAATTGCTGACTTCATCA
This sequence comes from Medicago truncatula, assembly GCF_003473485.1. Classification (NCBI taxonomy): domain Eukaryota; kingdom Viridiplantae; phylum Streptophyta; class Magnoliopsida; order Fabales; family Fabaceae; genus Medicago; species Medicago truncatula. Next base: position 34,330,562 of record NC_053048.1, read on the forward strand.
CTTTGAAGGATTTCCTTTTTGACTTTATATAAACCTTTGATCTCCCCTTTGCCACTGGTTGCAAGGCTCATGCTCATGCTCAGGATTACATTATCTGTATGAATAATGTTATAATTGGGTAGTTCGTGATTGTTCCACTCTATTTAGTTTTATAATTGGGTAGCTTGTCTTTTTTGGTTCAATTAGTATTATTTGGGAGTGGGGGTAGATCACTGGGCCTCCTTATCACTCCACCCATTTACTCCCCCACCTCAACCACCAAACTAATCTTATATCTCCTAGCTATATAGTTTTAGAATGATTCACACGAGGTGTAATATGTTGCATGATTAAGCCAATCTTATATCTCCTAGCTATTTACTTTCTAGCAGAATAATCCTTTTGGACCACTAAAAAACTATAAACCAAACCATTTCTAGTTGTGTTTTTCATTGATTGGCAGTGTCCTCCAATCTAAGGGGACAGCTTTGTTTTTGTGCTAGAATATGGACAGTCAAAGATTTGGTAGTGTCTTTTCAAGCTCTTAATATTCTTGTATGTAATGGAATCACATCCCCACAGAGATTTCTTTTACCGTGATGGAAGTTGCACTGCCAGTCAATATATATGTCAGGTTAAATCTATGCCTAATATAGTCTTTTTTGGGTGTTAACCCTCCGGTTCCCAGGGGAAGGAGGCCTTGGTAATCCGGAGTTCGGCCGTGGGGTAAGTATAGCCTGGCCGAGAATTTTCCACCCGTAATCGAATTTGGATTCTCCCGAACGATTTGTCCTTTGGTAAAGCTCATTAACCTCTTGAACCCAATCACTTGGTTGATATAGGTTGCTTTAGTGGTAACTGTGTGACACAATTTTATCTTTAAGCTAGTCTGGCCTAATTAAGACTGTTAATTGGTTCATGTTGATATGACTACATGTTACAGACATGAACACTGACCAAGAGCCCGAAACACACTTCTAGTTGTTTGGTTTTGGTTTGTTTTCCTTGTTTAATTCAGGAAAGAAAAGTAAGCATTTAGAAGCATAGAACTTCTTTAGTACAATGCAGTTTATTTGTTTAATATAATCATCAGTGTCTTTGACTATAGCCTCTAACTGTCTTATTCTTAATACTAATGCAGCCAATCGTAGCTGTTCCTTCTTTCATTTGTGCGGATGCATTCAGCAAGTTTCTTCCATTCTGTACAGGATTTGCTGCTGGATGCATGATTTGGATGGTTATTGCTGAAGTGCTTCCTGATGCATTCAAGGTTATTTACCTTTATAATTTTATACCAAAGCTATTATGATATGTTGTTTGTTTACCACAACATTTTCGAGGTGTAAATTTTTATTTTATTGTTTTGTAACTTTACTATATTAATTCTTTTCTAGCGAATTCTTTAAACCATTAGAAAAGATTTAGAGGTCAATGAGTTGGATCCAAATTTGGTTTATGATAGAACACTGTGGCGTAATTTGATCCATGTAGCCGACCCCACTTAGTGGGATAAGGCTTGGTTGTTGTTGTTTTTTTGAGACCAGGTCCTTAAAGATTAAGCTATTAAAGGAAGGGGTGGTTGGAGTATTTCTTAACCTTTTTATGTTGTCTTCTGTTCATGGGATTTGCAGGACTTCATCTCTTTGAGCCACACATACATTTCTATGCTATTATCTTCCCTTTAACTTTTATGAAATTGTCTTTTCATATACACTTAATATCATTTTCTCTTTTCTTTTGGGTTATAGGAAGCCTCGCCTTCGCAGGTTGCATCAGCTGCAACCCTTTCTGTAGCATTTATGGAAGCTCTCAGCACCTTGTTTCAGAATTTCAGTCATGATTACAAGTGAGTTTGTGTTTTTGTGTGTACATTTTGTATTATCGGATAAATTTTGTTGTTTAGGTTTGTTGCTTTGGTGAATAGTGTTGATCATCCATGCTCTGCTGAAATTTGAAATATAGTGAAATGTGCAGAATTTCTCTTTACTTCTGAGTTTTCAGCTTTTCTCCCTAAATTGTGATTTCGTTGTTGCAGCTCTGAGGATGCATCTGGCTTCTTTGTTTCATTACTTTTTGGCCTAGGCCCATCACTTGGCGGGATTTTTCTGGTTGCATTTGCTCTTGCTTTTCATCTTAGGCACGCTCTTCTCATGGGCATTGCTTGCGGTATTGCCTTCGTTCTTGGTGCATGGCGACCTGTGCAGCTTATTTTGTCTTATAAAATGGGACTTGTTCCCGTCTCATCTCTTCTTGCATTGGGAGCTGCTTTGATCCATATGTCTTCTTCCGGTGTATTGAAGCTTGCAACTTCAAAAAAAACCTCAGCCCATAACTTACCTACAATCACTGGCTTCCCACTCAGTATTCACACCCTTCAATCATTCATATCATGTGGTGCAGTAGCTCTTCACGCTGTGGCTGAAGGACTTGCATTGGGAGTGGCTGCACCAAAGGCATATGGACTTGGTCGTCATATGGTCCTTCCAGTCTCTTTACACGGTCTTCCTCGTGGTGCAGCTGTGGCCAGCTGCATATTTGGAGCCACTGATAGCTGGCATGGTTCTCTTGCAGCAGCTGCCATAATTGGATTTATGGGCCCAATATCAGCAATTGGAGCTATTCTCAGTGGTATTGATTATAGTGGTCTTGATCACATAATGGTTCTTGCCTGTGGTGGATTAATTCCTAGCTTTGGCAATGTAGTTAAAAGAGCACTTAGTTTGGATAAACGGAAGAGCACCTGTGGTCTTATTATAGGTATGACGTTCGCTACTTTATGTCTAACATTCACTAGATTGGTTTGCTTGCATACACCATACTGCAATTCTGCGCCAGAGGCTGTTAGATAAGACGATTCTATGCTGTATTTCTTGCTTGCTCTGTGATTATTGTTCAACCACTTCTTTAGTTTGACCTCCTAAGGCGTGGTTGCACAAATTTGAAGAGATTCTCAATGAAGAAAGAAACTAGAAACAGCAATGTCAAGTGGAAGTTCCACAAGAAGACCAAGTTTTATCCAGAACTTGTCCATGTGTAATATTTTAGTGTTTACTTGTATATAAATTTTACACATGATCTGAATTTGTTTAACAGTGTAACACTATTGAGAAGTGGGAGATATATTATTCCCTTTTTTCCTTTTCTGGGTCTCATTTGGTTATTTACAAACAGAACCAATATTTGACTGTTGCAGGCACATTTTCTTATACCAGTATTTTGTGAGTTGTGATATATGAATTACCTGGTTTCCTTTTTGTTTTGTTTTGTTGAAGATTTGTGACGTTGTTTGTAATTAAACACATCAAAATCAAATAAAGTTTGCATAACGAGTGTGAAAGAACGCTTGCTGCAGAAAAATGGTAATTTCCCTTTTAAATTTGCTTGCAAGTTGATAATAGCAAAGTAATGAAAGACTGCCATGTGGTTGGTCCACGGGATCTTAGGCACTACAAACGAGAGTAACTGGTTAGTGGTTTGATTTGTAACTATTGTGTATAAAAAAACTCGGCTGAAAATTAAAAACTCATTTTGGAGTCACTGCTAAGTGGCAATAGATACTTTGTATCTATCTATAACATAGTTAAAAAGAAAAGGACTCATTTCAATGAAATTATGTTGGGGCATATAAGAAAAATGAAATTATGTAGAGCTTATGAGCAAAATGAAATTATGTTTAGAGAGAAATGATAGCCGTATTTTTTTTTAACAAATTCTTTAAGTAAGGCATATGTTACCCCTCCCCTTCATGATTTGGAGGTAATTTATCCCTAATGAAAAATAAGATTCAATTTTGGAACGTAGGAGATGGAGACCAGATGTTGAACGAAGGAGATAAAGAACACGATATTCTTGAGATGAAAATGATAATTGATTGTAAGAAAAAACCCTATCGGTGAGGTCTACATTACCTTTTGATGAATTGGGGGGAGTTTACCCCTTATGAAAAGTATGATTCAATTCTAGACCGGAGGAGATGGATATCACATGTTGAATGAAGGAGATGAGTTGTTTGATGTTCTTGAGATGAAAATGGTTACTATTGTAAAAATAAAGATGAAGAAAAATGAATTTTTCTTTGATAGGGCTAAATTGCCCCCAAATCATGAAGGAGTAACGTAGAAAAAACCACTGCTATAACATTGATTGATTTGCTTTATAGAAACTCCATATATTGGTCTTGTAAATTGATCACTTTAAAAGTATGGTGATTTTTTTCCAATGAATCAATCATTTGTGCCATTAAATGTGTGTTGGAGCATTATCAAAAAATATTATGTTACATGGTTATGTTAAAACACTGAATTATGCTATCAAGATTAGTTTTTCCCTATTAGGAAGAGCATCGATGTTGAATGGGTGGAGAATGATAGAAGGAATGGTTTTGAATGCGTAGAGAAAATGATGGAAGGAGTGACAAGGAATAAGTGTTTCTGTCAAATACTGCAGATACGTAAAAAACTCAATTTGTTATTTTAGAAATAGACAAAGTACCCAAGAAGAGGATGCCATTATTTCCACAGTACTTGTAATAATGTTATGAGTTTTTCCCTACTAATTTGAAGTTGAAAATAGGCATCACTTCTTTAATAGGCAAAGCTCAAAAAGTACTAACAAGTAAAGCAGAATCAAAGTTGTGATTTCAGAAATTTCATCGTGATATCAAACATGCATTTAGAGTATCAACAACCAAGTACTCAAAGTATTAAACATGTACTAAACAAGTACTCTTTTGAAGTACACATTGTTGATGCTCTAAGTGCATGTTTGGTATTATGGTTTTGGAGTAATTGCTTGCTTTATTGTGTAGTACAATTTAAGATGTTTGGCATCAACAATGAAATCTTAAAGAGCACTTGCTTGTTTCAGATATGAAATTAGTGAACTGGGGAAATCAAAAGAGCACTTGCTTATATGCATCCTCTTTTTCTAGAAAGAAAACCGCAATATACTTGGGGTTTCTTGTAGGAATTTGTGGCAACGCACGGTGATTTTTTTTCTTGTGATGATTTGTGTTTCCTTCCCTATGCAAAGCATAAGGGACAAAAGTGTAGGGAATATCATGACTGGAAACAAGAATTTTGGTTTATTGATGGAGGGAATACATTAGGATCTATCATTATTTTTTTCGTTTGTTTTTGTTTCAAAACTTAAAATGATCTATCAAATACAAACACATAACTTAAAGAAATGCAAATGCAATTTTACCATAATAATATTGACTAATGTCAAGTAGGCATATAATAAGTCACGTCAGAACTATTTATCAGATCCATAACGGCTACATGTATATTTTGTAGCAAGAATTCTAAAAAGTAACTCCGTGCGAATAACAAAACTTAAAAGGATCTATTTAAGACACGCAAAAAAAAAAAAACTTAAAAAGGATCTATCTAGTATAAACACATAATTTGAAGAACTAATATATATGCGATTTTGTCTATCCTTAATAAAAATGAAATAAAAGTGAAAATACACCAAATTATTGATGTTGCACAATTTAATATCAATATCATACACCTGATTTTATTTAACCAATACTCCAAACTAGATATGTGATACTTATACAAAGATAATAATGGTCTAGAAAAGGACAAGAAAAGCCTACTGATAGAAAAGAAACAAAAAAACAGCAACACAGTAGCCAAAACCAAAACATGTTCATATGAGTAGGTGGTGGGGGTCCAAAATCCAATACATGGCCATACTAATTTGTCACCTTATTGTTCAGGTTGTATTTTCAGCAACATACCATCAAAACCTGCCAAAATTTTGTACCAAATATCCCATCTAAATTACCCTTCATTCTTATTTGTTGCTGCCAGAAAAACTAAAAGACAATCACCTATCCAACAATCTTGGTCAAAGCTATAGATAAAAACAAACTAAGTGATGCTATTCACTTTGTTGGTGTTGTTTGGTTGTTATTCTCCAAAGCCTCCTCCCTTTCCCTTTCAACCTTCTCAACTAATCCATCCTCCAATTGTGATGGCTTCTCACCAGAACTCTGTGCCCCTGTCAACCTTGCCAAAACCACAAAAGACATTCCTCCAAGAACATTGTTCACAACCCTAAGCACCAACACTGAGGACTTGAATGCTAAAGGATTAAGTGCTTTCTCCAACACAAACTCAGCACCGTTTAGTGTTTGGTACCTAAGATTACTGCTGAAACCCATATGAGCAGCCCAAGTGAGAGAATTGAGTAAAGTTGGTGGAGCTTTGTTTGGTGTCTCAAAGTTTGGATCCATTTTCTTCCTCATCTTAATCAACCCATTTGAAAGTGCTGTACCAGCAAGACCAGCACCAAACCCAACAGCAGCAAAAATGGTACCTTTATACACCAGAGTACCTAACCTATCCAATAAACTAAAAGCACCAGGCTCAAACATGTGACTCTTAGGACAAGATGCAAAGATTGCAGGCACACTGGCAGAAGAAGCTCCTAATGTTGGTGCCAATAGATACATAAGTGTGAAATTGAGAATAGCACCAACAACAAGAGTCGAAAACACAAAGTCAAGTTCATTCAAACCAAAATTAGGCCTTGAAGCCATATCACCTAAAACACAAGCAGTAACACCAACCAACTCTTCCATCAAAACCTTGAAAGGAAATTGCGGATCAGCAGCAACTCTTGATCTCCATCCATTCAGAAACAAACCCAAAATCCCAAAAGACGAATCTTTTGATTTTCCATCATCATTATCATTATTAGCACCACCCCAATTTTCACTCCCACCACCACCACCTCCACCACTCCTACCACTACCACCACTTCCAACCCCATCACCTCCGGCAAAAGAAAGTTTCAATCTTTGAGGCAAATGGGGTGATGGGTTGGTGAGATATATAGAAGTACGGTTATGTAACTGTGCAGGTGGTGATAATGGTGATGGAAATGAAAGTGCACGGCTTTGACCAGATGAAGGTGTAAAACGCAGAAGAGCCATAGTTGACATTTGATCTGTGGCAAAGCAAACATCAAAAAACATAGACTTTACAATAAAATCAAAAAGCTCATACTATTCATTCATTCACTATGATGCATAGGTACAATTAATTTAATACTGCATTATTTTCTAAACTATTGAAAGCAAAAACACAACAGAATATAATTATTCAACAATTTAATTAAGATCTAAATCATAATCCAAAAATTAGAATAAAAAACACCGTGATTCACGTACCGGCGCCGCCGGATACGTGACTGCGTTGCTTGAAAGATTCTCTCAAATGGATGAATATGAATATGAATATGAATATGATCATGAAAATAAAAATAAAAATAAATTAAAAAAAAAGATGGGATTTTTGTGAATACCTGGATCTGGTGGTTGAGTGAAAGAGCGGAAGGATCAATGCTTAAACCTCAAACTGTAATGTTGCGGCAGTTGTTTTCGGAGAAAGAATTTAGAGTGAGAGTTGGTGGATTCAATGTTTATTTATACTACACTCACTCTATATGTACATCATTGTAATAAGTGTCACGTTTATGTCACAAAAAAATATTCTAACAAGACTCTATTTGGTAAAAATAGCGGATAGCTTATAAGCTAGCTGATAGCTGATGACTTATAACTGATAAGCTAATTGAAGTGTTTGGAAAAATTAATGTTTCAATAGTTGATAAATGTAAAATGACATAAAAGGATATTTTTTTTAAAATAAAAAAGGACTTTTTAAATTCCAAATAAATCTAATGAAGAACATTTGAATACCTAATAATCCACTTCCACCAATAAAATCGAAACACAATCAATTCAGAAATGAGAAAGATACTTGGAGTTTTTCTATGATTCAAAGAGCCTTTTTTCACAACGATTTCCATAAAAAAAATAAATCATAAACTACTAAAATCCAACAAACGATTGAAGTATAATTAAAAAGAAAAATGTAACAGTTCAAGAGAAATGAAAACCTGGGTGTGGAAACGAATCAGTGGAACGGCGGGTGTGGAAACGAATCAGTGGAACGGCGGGCGAGGCGGACGAGTACGAGCGGAATCAGGAATCAAAGAGAAAGGAAGAGTATGAGTGCACTTAATCAATATAAATGCATCATTATTTAATTTTATAATAAATTATAAAGGGTAAAAAAGGATTTTAGAAAAAATAGTAAGGGTAAAAGTGGAAGAAAAAACAATAAGCTATAAGCTATAAGCTCAAACGCTACTTGGAATAGCTTCTGAAAAATAGCTTATAAGCTCTTGAAATAAGCTATAAGCTCATGGTAAAAAAGTATTACCAAACAGAGCTTTTTTTATCAAACGAGCTTATAAGCTAAAAGCTATAAGCTATAAGCTCATTTAGGAACCTTACCAAACAGACTCAAAATAAGTACTTTTACATAAAATATATATATATTTTAATTATATATTTTAACTAAAATATTATTTACATCACTCTCTATTTGATATATTTTATTCTATATTTACGATAATGATTATTATACTAATGATTACTTGTTTAACACGGTGAACCAAAGTTTGAATCACAACAAGAAAAAAATATCATTATAGTTGGAGGAGACATCCATGTTTAATACGCCTCAAATATAATTAACTTCAATTGAAGGAATCTATAGTAAACAAAAAAACAAATTATGTATATGTATTTGATCCAAATTTAGACTAAGTACGTTTATTTTATTTTATTTTTTTAAAGGAATGACGTGAATTTAATAAAATTATTATTCTATGTTTTGGTAAAAAATACTATATTTTTAATTCTTTTATTTATAATATAACTACCCTCCCCATGATAAACGATAAATCACTTTTCATATTAATTGAATAAGTGATGTATCTAGTCTCTATATAGATCATATACATCACTTATCTAATGAATCTAAAAGTAATTTTTTACATATAATAGTGATTGAACGAAATATTATTTTTATTTTAAATTAATTAAATAACATGCATGTGCTTTATAATTTAGCTAAATTCAACTCTTATACACAATCCTTTAAAAAATGTACACCAAATCAACTCGGTATCTATTATAGTAACATAAGCAATTGTGACTTGACAATAATTATCCAAGTGCTAATTATTTGAAAAACATGAAAGACATTATGGACTAACAAACTATTAACTATACTTACTAATGTAAGAGTATAGAATTTCTTTTCCCACCTCCCGCATTACTCGTACTTGCAGTCCTACAAGTGTTTGCATCGTTGAACATCTTTGCAACAAAACACACAATATGCACATAAAACAACCATAACCAATATAAACTGTTCTACGCAAGTAAATATCAACAAAAGGTAAATAAAATCTTAAATAGACACATAATAGAAGATCATAAATGATAAGTAAACACAAAAATACAAACACAAAAATGATACCATAGACTGTTCCTCAATACTTATATTTTTTCTTTTTTCTTTTTTCCTTTCTTTCCTTCTTTCTTATTTACCACCATCTTTCCCTCTTGAGAATTGCTGTTCCCACATTTGGTTTGGTTGTGCCACACGAGTAAATTATTCAAATGCCCCTCGGCAGTTAACTGCCAAAGTTTTAGAAATACGGCTGCAGTTAACTGCCGAGGAAACCTCAAACCTGTTTTTTTTTTTTTGACAAAATCCATAAATTATCATTAATAACAAACCTTTTTTTTTTTTTGACAAAAACCATAAATTGTCTTTAATAATATTTATTGATTTTGAATGTTTCAATCATTATTTTAGTACGTTTCAAACAATTGCAGTATTATACTTATGCGTATATATCTTAATAAGAATAACATTTAAATCAGTGTAAAAATTAAGCATTTGAATATTGTTTCGCACATTACTTAAATACAAATAATAATAAAAAAAATCGTTAAAATAATTGTGCACAACAATTTTTTTAAGGTATAATATGTTGTTATATTTTCTACATTAAAATAATTGTGTACAAAGAATTTTTTTTATTTAAATAATTTGCAAAACAATATTCAAATACTTAATTTTTACACTTATTGAAATGTTTTTTGAGGACTTAAATGTTAAGCCTAAAACAAAGAAAAAGGAAATAAAAGAAGAAAATTCCGTGAAAGTTCTTTGGAAATAAAATATTCACTAATGTTGAAGATCAAAACAGTTATAACCAAAAAAGAAGAAGATCAAATGACTAATACAATTAAAATAATTGTGAATATTTCCGTAAAAAGGAAATAAAAGAAGAAAATTATGTGAAAGTTCTTTGGAAATAAAATATTCATTATTGTTGAAGATCAAAGCAGTTATAACCAAAAAAGAAGAAGATCAAAGGAGTAATACAATTAAAATAAATAAGGAAGACAAATCAATAAAATTAAAAACGAATTATTAAGAAAAATCAATGAAAAATGATAAAGACCGCAGAATATTCTCAAAGAATATTTATGGTTTTTGTCAAAAAAAAAAAAAAAAAAAAAAAGGTTTGAGGTTTCCTCGGCAGTTAACTGCAGAAGTTTTCAGTTTTCCTCGGTAGTTTACTGCCGAAGTTTTCCTCGGTCGGTTTCATAATTCGGCAGTTAACTGCCAAGGGACATTTGGGTAAATTACTAGTGTTTCTCAGCCAAAGGTAATGTGTCAACATCAATTCTCTTCCCTCTTGTTTCGTTTTCCTTCTCTCTCTCTGATTCACTCATTTCCTATAAGCAAGAACAAATTATCTTTCATTCACTCATAGCTTCTCGTCACTCCTTCTTCATCTTTGTACAGTGCCACCCTCTCATGCTATTTTCGGTCACTCCGCCTGTCTCGGCTGCGACGCCATATTCATCTCCTTGTTTTCATACCCAGGTTTTTTCCTTTCTCTGTTCTTGTTTTTAGAATTTCAGTGGCTTGTAATTGTTGTTATACCTTGTTGTGCTAAACGTTGGTTTGATTCTTAGTAGATAAGAAGAAGGAAAAAAATCCTAAACCTAAATAATTTTTATTTTATTCTTACTTATTATCTCATTTCATTACTTCATTCTTGCATTTTTATCATGGGGTGAGATGATTCCTTCATTATTTTCGTTTTCCCCAAATTTCAAATTAAAAACCCTAAATTTTTGAATTGACGAAATGATGAAATTGATTAAGATTTATATACTGAATATGTTCAATATTAATTTTCTCAACTTAATTGCATGATTATAGACTTCAAAACAGCTAATACTTAAATCTAATACCCCATAATCAATTTTGTGTTACAATTTTTCTCTTGTATTTTTTTGTTGGTGTTTTGATGTTTGTTTTAATGAAAAAGTATGCGAGTTAGTTTTAAGGGGGAGGGTCTGTTTTTTGAGCTGTGTTGTGCTCTGAGTTCACAACATGTTTTTGTTGGTTTTTTCCCACACTCACCTAAGCTTTCTTTGCATTCCAAAGAAGATTGGTAGTTTTAATAGAAAAGTGGTAAGAATTGTAAGGAAAAGTTATCTCATTGAGTACAGTATGAAAGTGAATATAAACACACTTGAACATATAATTTAAAAGATATAGTGTCAGTGATGAATTGAGTATTTTTTTTCCTTCTTTTTAAGAGATATGAATATGATATGTACTTTGAGAAAGTAGATTATGTTTCGAGTGAAACCTATTTATGTTGAAATTGTGAATAGTTGAGTATTTATATATGAGAGGGAACTTCTTAATCTTTAAGAGAAAGGTAGTAATATAGTTGCTGAATTGATTTCATAAGTGTGGACTTCAGAGTCTTAGAGAACAAGTTATTCCACTATTTTGCTATCTGTAGTAGTGCTGCTATATTAGGGGGTGCAGGGAGTGTTTTTCTGCCTGGGCCTTTTCTGCTATCTGGCCTGAGAAGGGAGGTCTGTGCTGTTTGTGATTTCTGGTCTGCTGTTTGTGCCACCCCTGTTTTCTGGTATGCTGTTTGTGTTTATATGAACAAAGTCCTTGCTTAAATTATATTTAATGTTTTTGTTTGTGATGCTTACATTTTTTTCTGATGTTTTAGCTGCATTATATTTGATGCAATAAGCTTGTAAATCACCATGTTTGCAATATAACTTATTATTGATCTAATTGAGTGATTTTGTGCAGTTTTGGTGTGCCAATTGCACCCACAATTGAAAATTTGTGGATAGTTCAAATGCTGTTTTGGATTGTGGTAGTATTGATGATGGACAGCTCTAATAGTTTTTGGACAAAAGCACATGCACTCATTGCTAAGTAGATGAAGTGACCCTTTTGTGTATACAACCAGACTTTTATAACTATGATATTGTGTTTTTTGGTGGCCAAATCATGGTGACAAAGGTCAACACATGACTATGAATTTTTTATTTTTTTTGGGAAAACATGTTTGTAAAGTTAACATTAGGTACAATGCTAGTTAACTTATGTAATTTAATGTTTGTAAAGTTAACATAAGGTTTAACTTATGTAATTTAAGTTCTATTTTGTGATGTAGTTAATCAACCATGTAAATGGTATGGTTTTGGAAATTGTAAATGGTGTGGTTGTAATGGAAAAATTAGTGAATAATATAAGGTAGCAATGTTATTTTACAAGTTCCTGTCTAAACTTTAAAATTCATTAAACTTGACCACAAAATTTATCATCAAGATGACTGGAATTGAATCAGCCATAAAATAGCCACTTAATAAACTTCAATTTTGCATAATTGTTCTAAACAACCACATAATAGGTCAACAAGTGTAACAAATTAACCCTTAAAAAAAATTAACAAATAACATCAAATACACTTGAGAACATCAACTTTCCCCTAGAACCTAAATACACGAGTAACAAAAATCTCCATGACAACAAAAATAATGATTGCCCAATTCTTTTCTTCTCATCAGATAACTTGACCTTCAACTTCTCAATTTTCTTATTACTCATCTCCTTCGTTATATCTGAACATATACAAGCTTGTCGAGTTGGTGTTGTTTCGGATAATTCGTATAAAGAAGACGCAAACACACACTTCACAGCAAAATGGACACACAATAGCAAGAAAGTGAAGCCACGACAACTCAGCATTGCAGCGGCCAACTCGCACAGTGTCAGGCAAAAAACTGAGCACAAAACCACCACAGCAAAATCACAGATACATCAACAGAGAATGCAGCCCCCAAAAGCTGAAAACAATCCTACCGAAACAGCAACACACAACACTAACAGCTAAACTAGAACCAAAATAGTGACCCATCCTATCTTTTCAATTGTGCCCATTTGAAATTGGAAGAGGTTGTAGACATTTTTTCACTGCAAAAGACAAACACAATAATGAAATAAATCAATACAATGTCCATAGCGTCACACCAATAACATGAAGCAAAAGAAAACTTAAGCAAACTTACAAACATGTTCAATAACAAAAGAAATATAATTTCAAAGGCAAATTAATTGTTTTACCTTTTTACTCGTAGCCATCAAAATGCAGAGAAAACAAAATCAGTAGCACAACACATCAATGAGAATGAAAATATTGAACTCCAACACAACACAACACCATATTCAACTCAAAACAGATTTAACATCAACATAATACAATGCACACAGACTCCATGACGACCGGTGACAACATCTCTGTTACCAACGCCGGTGAATACTACCATATTTCAGATAGAGAGTGAGGACGAACGGATCTCCATGATGATGGCCAGCGACGTACCTCAACGTCGGGGGAAAAAAGAGGGGCAGCGCGGTGGTGGTTGATAGTGGCGAGAGGCAGAGAAACGATGGTGGTGGTGATAGGGGACAGAGTCATGGGGGAGAAAGGATTGGAAGGTGTGGTGATGGGAGAGTACGCGATTTTCAGAGAGAGGAGAGAAGCTACAGATCTAGGTTTTAATGAAGGGGAAATTACAAAACTACCCTTGCTGTCGTATTTGTGTTTGTATTTTTGTGTCCATTTATCATTCCTGATAGAAGATTTAGGTCATGCAATCACTCAAAAGATCATCAAACCATGGGGGATAAAACAAAGGTAATAACAAACATTTTGTGGTTTCCGTCAAAAAAAAAAAAAAACATTTTGTGGTTATCACATAACGTTGCATGTATTCATAAAATCAAACAATTGGTTGGCTACGTGACACTACTTCAGGTATAACAAACAAATTGTTATTTACATAACTTGTAAACATGTTATATTATTTGTTGTTTATTGATTAGTATATGTTGATATATGTATTAATATATCAGCAGATCAACAGAGTCAAACCCATAGATTTTGAGGATCATTGTAGAAGGATAGACACTTGTGTGCTATCTTGTTTGTACCGATGAAGGGTCTCCACATCATAGACCTTTACGAAGCGCACATGGATCATATTATACCTACAAATTGTGTATTCTATGCATAACATCCATTCTAGAACATCAAACTCTCTTCAGGCTGGATGTTATACGAACCTCACATGATCTGTTATTTGTCGGAGCACGTGTTGTGCTATATTGAATTTGTCCAACCATTCTCAAACATCCAACTCAGTTTGTTTCACCTATGACGACCCGAGAGAGTGTGCTTGTGGCCTAGACCAACTTTCTTAGGCATGTGTTGTATGTTGCACACTTAGGAGATAATGTGTTGCATGGTTTTGACCCAACAAAAAGATACATGAAACAACATTTCAGGATTTCACATTCGTACTTGCTTTCCAAACCCGCAAGAGATCTTCCTGGGCCACATGAGCAGGAGAATGCTCGATGAGATTACTATTAACGAGGATGGAAACATGTTGTAGGTAGATATGGGCCCATGATTAGGCCACATTTGGGTGATAGCCATTGGGATACTGGCTAGTGGCCAAGTGGAGCAGGGGTCTAGTCTGACAAGGTTTAGAATGGGTCATTGTTGATACTCAAGGAAGGATGGTGTATCACTGTAGGATGAGGGGTGGTGGTATGGGGTATGTCGCTGAGTAGGGTTTATAGCTTTGTATGATTTTGATATTTTGTTTGGAATATATTGTATGATTTGAATATTTTATTCCAAATATTTGTATGATTTAGATATTGGTTTACATATGTATAATGTTATAATTATGGCGTGTTATGGTTTCATTATATTTCGATAATATTTTGATGTGTGTTGATAATTTGTTTTTGTGCGTATTGCAAATCAACGTAAACTTGCAAAAAGGTGTGCTCACTATCTCAAATACTTAGAATTTTTATGTTGACACACACTACAAGAAAACAACGTTTTAGAGTCGGCGAAAAACCCACTCTAACTGGGCAAAAACCGACGCTAACAATGAAATAGCGTCGGTGTCAGGTGCAAGCTAAAAAACTGGAAGTTACTGGATAGAGTCGGCTATTTCCATCCGAGGCTAACGTAGCGTCGGCCAAGCCGAGTTTAAAATCGACTCTTCGTGCAGCCGAGGCTATTTAATTCAAAATAAAAAAAGTAAACAAAATCATTTAGAGTTTGTCAATCCGATGCTATCTTAAAAGGTTAAAGTCGGCTTCACTAACGCTAAAGTCAACTTTACGCCGGTCAACTAAATCGTATAGAGTTGGGCATCCGACTCTATAGTCAACCAAAAGTCAACTAAATCTTAGAGTTAGTTGGACCGACTCTAAAGTCAAATTTTAAAAGTCAAGATTATTTAGTAGAGTCGGCCTACCGGATGCTAAAGTCAAAATCATAAAATGTCAAATAAATTGTTAGAGTCGGTATGACCGAGGCTAGTAATTTTTTTATTTTTTTTTACTTTTTGACCATGTTTAGCAAATCAATTGGTTTCATACTCTCTTTTGCAGAATAATACCAGAAATCTGCGAAATATTTCAATTTATATCATGTTTGCCCATAATGCCGCTAAACTAGTTAGCACATCAAGTAAGCTACAAAAAGTAATATTGTGCTAACATAAGAAACACATTCACTTTAACACTTTAACTGCTGTTGTGATACTGCAAAAGAGCCTAAAACTACAAAATATCAAAGTTACGATCACAGTAGCATGCTCATGTCATAATATATTACCAACAAAATAAGCACGTCCAAAAAAGTCGTTCTAGTACTAAAAACTAGTCTAAAACAACCAAAGTCAAGAGTCACTATGCAATGATTGGTCGTCCAAGTTATCATATGAGGATGTGAAGGAGGCTAGGTGACACTACATGATCAGTTACCAGAACGACGGTCCCGCTCCATAATAAATTTTTTAAATTCAACCATTTGAATCATCAATTGCTTGTTTAGGTCTATAGCTACTTGTGATTGAGCTAATGCCTCATCAGCCTTCTTCTCGGCTATAGCAGCCTTCTCCTCAGCTCTAACTCTAGCTGCCCTGATCCGCCTCCAAAGACATCTCATACATGGAACCATGATGATCTTGAGATTTTTGAGTAAATGACGTGCACCCACGCCGAAGGTTGACAGATAAGTCTGTTGTACCGTAAACTCGACCACGGGTATGACCCCCTGCAGACTCGATCCCCAACCTAAGTTTTGTTCCTCCATCAACTTCTTGCACACCATCTCCAGTTGTTTCATCAATTTGGGCTTGTACTGTAGTCAATTTCTTTTTAAATGATTCCTGCTCAATAGAGAAAAAAAATATAAATATTTCATGGTATTCATTAACCGAAAAACATGTCATAGGCATTATTTATAGGTAATTCACATGGTTAGAACATTGTTACAAAACTAATCTAACCATCACAATCCATATGAACAATTTTCGAAAAACAGAAATCCATATTATTTCAAATTATATAACATGAACCTATGTTTAACACATTCAAAAAATATAATCCAAAATGTGTCATCATGAGGACTATCTTTGTTATTAGAAACTGATGTGATGGGGTTTTAACACATATATCATATAATATGAACTGTAAATTTTTTTCAGATTGTTTTTTAACAAGAATTGGAGAAACCAGAGTAATTCAATGGCAAAACACATAGACTTCTTAGTTTTTAGGGAATACGAATTATATAATTTGAAATGATTAATACCTCAAATTAGTCCTTGAATTTTGAAAAATCGGCCAATTTTGTCCCTGAATTTTGCAAAATATCAAATTAGTCCCTGAATTTACAAAATGTCAATCAAATCAGTCCCTCCGTTAAGTTGGTATGTTAACGGAGGTGACGTGTAACGTTAACCTCTGACAAAGCTTACCACGTCAGATGCCACGCAAGCAGGGACCAAACTGATTAATTTACTCAAAATTTTACACAAAATTTCCAAGGACCAATTTGATGGATTTTCAGAAAATTGGCAACGGCTCTTTCCCTTCTTTGTGAGTAACGGCTCTTTCTCCTCTTCCTCATTAAGGGCTATTTCTTCCCCAAATATATAAATTTGGAACCCTAATGTTATAATTCCTTACATAGAGTTCAAAATCCCCAAAATTTCTTCCATGAATTGATGTCAAATTTCTTTCCCAATTCAAAAAACTTAGAACCCTAATTTTTTTGATTAAATTCCAAATTCATAAATCAAGTGGTCTGCCTTGTAGATTCGGTGTTCAGAATTGATGGGTGGTGCGCAAATGGGCAAAAACAACTACAACAACCGGTATTCATCTTCAAGCTCTAGGTGTATTTTGGAGGACAAGGTTGATGGATAAAATTAACTGTGTAGGAAGTGAGCTTAGGTTGATTAAGATATTGATAGGAGTATTTTGTTTGATTGAGTTGTTTAAAATGATATTGTATTGTGCCAAGTCCATGTAATGTTGTAATGAAAAGAGGTTGTCAATGAATGAACCAAACCTTTCTGTCAAAATATTTTAATCAAATTGGTCCTTGAATTATATACATATCCATCATATCGATCCTCAAATTAGTTTAAATACCATCAAATATGTCCTTGAATTTTCACAACAGATATCACTGTGATCCTTGGTGCATACATTTGCTGAACAAAGTAAAAAGTAAAAGACAGACACTTTGATTATAAAAAGGCAGACATTTTCATACCATCATAAGTCATATATTTGATGTTCATAAGTCATTACATAACCAAAAAATAACATTACATAGCCATCAAGTCATCAAATCATTTGATGTTCTTAAGTGATTACATATTCAAAAAAGCGTAAACTAAACAAGTCCAAAAAGCATTAATTAAACTAGTCCAAAAACATAATTTAAACATGCATCAATGCTTTGGAAATCCTGGAGTTGTGATAAACTCAATGTATTGGGGTTGAGTAGAAGCGGATGACTCGTAATTTGGATTTGGAATTCTAATAACTCCAAGAGCAGTTGGATCTTGTGGAGCAGAACCCCTCAGTGGTGTTTGTTTATGCATGTCATTTGAAATCATTGGTCCTCTCATGCCATATCTCCTTGTATCCATTCTCTGCAAATAAAATCAATCATATGAGCCCTTAAATTATAACAAAATCCATCAAATTAGTCCTCAAATTATGACAGTAAGTCTCAAATCGATCCAGGACAACACAGGTAATAGAGGGGTATAATTGAAAACACAGGAAAAAAGAGACTGAAATGTTAAATATCGAATTTTGACAATTTCCATCAATTTAGTCCTTGTACACGTGGCTGACTTGCTGACACGTGTACAGGACAACAAAGCATGCAAGAAGCCACATCATCACTATTAACGGGCCTTTTGGACGGAGGGACGGATTTGATGGACGTTTGTAAAATTCAGGGACTAATTTGATATTTCGCAAAATTCAGGGACGAAATTGGCCGATTTTTCAAAATTCAAGGACGAATTTGAGGTATTAGTCAATTTGAAATAGAGTAAAAATATATCAGATTATATAAAATATGCACGGAGGTAAAATGGAAGACTTGGAGGGCACGTAAGGGTGGAAAAAGTTCTCAAAAGAGTAAGCCATAACTTGGAGTGAATAGAGCTGTTGTAACTCGATTCTTTTTAAGGGTGTTCTAACTAGATTTGTAGGTCTACATTAAGCTCTTTTCATATTGTAACTGTATCTGAAATGAAATCATTTTAATGAATTCATGCTACGCTAGGATAGAAATGATTAAAATTCGAATTCTTTAGCATTGTTTCTTATATATAAGATTCGAATTCAAGCTCTAAAAATGTAACAAAGTCAAAACCCTAACAAAAATATGAAAATTGCTCTTTAGCATCTATAATAGTTTGCTTCCGCATCTTAAACTACCAAAAACATCTTATCGACAATTAAAAACCACCATCAGGAACAGTAGTTAACTGCAGTTCAAATTTAGCAAAATGTTAATAATTTCCCTTCATAACCCTTCAGAACGACAATGCAAAAAAGAATCTATAAAACTGAGAATCCACCTAAGCAGTAGTAGGGATAACAAGGGAAGGAAAAACCACCAGAATGCTAACCAGCAAGAATTGTCAGCCTATTCTTTTCACAGCTGCATTGAATGAGACATGAACCAGAAGATATTATAAGCAATGATAGCTGAAGGACCACAGCATCCATCTACACCATCAAGGGCACATTTCAGCAACCCAATTTTGCGCATTTCATCCCACTTGGCCCAGGACTATCACCTCTGAAATTTGAATTCGACAGGCTAATCCACACATCTGCTGCCTCTTAATATAGTCGTGCGCATAGAAACATTCACATCCAAGGCAAAATGAAAAATAAAAATAAAAAAATTCACTACTGATCAGAAAAAATGGTCAGCTTATGGAATATTTCCCTGTTCTTGATAAGTATCAAAGCACTCGAGAAACTCTACCTTAAAAGCTAACTATTAAGGTAGAAGAACAAATCACTCAAATACTCCACTGAGTATCTCATACTACTCGATGTGGGACTTAGCCACCCCATAATACCCAAGTCCCTATCATGTGCTTGCACTAAGGAAGGTATTATTGAACAAACTCGGAATTAGCGAGATGGTTTAAATTTGCTCTGTAATTAAGTATTTTTTTCCACAAGCAGAGCAACGGCTGATCAAACTTTAGCGTGATCTCAGCAAAATATTTTTAAAAACAACGAAAGATAAAATTTAAACAATAAATTTCCTAGTAAGTCGGTCGTCATCATGGATTTGACTCCTGCTAAGTGCAAGACGCTTCAGAAAATAAAACACAAGTGAATTTTTGCTGTTCAATAGCTATTTTGTGCAGAGACGCCAAAATTGGAAAAAGTACTGGTGTTGCACATACAACATAAACACCTGTATGATACAGTTAAATACAAATCAAGGGAGTCTTCTGAACTTTTTTCTACCAGCAGGTATGTTTGGGATACTACACTGGTAAGATTTACCTTCGGCTAGATACTGTTGTCATATAAAATACAGTGCCTTGATTTTTCAAAATTAAAATGACTGTCATAATATAGCCCAATACTTAATATGACCCTTCCATGACATGTTTATATAGGAAATGATATATTTGGCCACATATGTAGAGGGTTCGTTGAGAATTGAGATGCTCATAGCCAGGTCTTCCTTGCAATTTTTCTTCCTTAAGATTGAAAATTAATAATAATCTCAGTTGATATCACAGGTATAATTAATAATCTCAGTTGATATCACAGGTATAATTAAAGTATACAAATCAGTAGTGAAATAAACCACATCTTTGAGGCACTTTGCAATATTGGACCAGGAAAGTTACGTTTTTCTTCATTACCTTGTCTGCTCTTTTATCGATCATTTGCCTCTAATATACAAGCGGCAATTGGCAACCCGTACTAACTTCTATTCGTTTTTCAAAGAAACGTGAGCTGAGTTTAACCACATGTGTCAACCTAGTTACCAACATTTTAACTAATATCCTGAAAAAGCTAATAACTAAAAAAGGAATATACTACAAATAACTGATGTTACAGAATTTAATGTCATTAACCTCAGTTTATATAACCAAAACTCCACAAAGATTTGTGACACTTTTACAATGATAATTGGTCTAGAAAACAACTAAAGCCTACCAAAAAAGCAGAAACGAAAAACAGAAACATAATAGCCGAAATGTTTTCATTTGGGAAGGTAGTTGGAGACCAAAATCCAATACATGGTTATACTAATTTGGCACGTTATTGTTCCAGGTTGTGAGTTTCAGCAACATAACAGCAGCACCAGCCAGAAACTTATTCCAAATCCCCCATCTCAATCTACTCTTCATACTTATTTGTTGCTGAAAGAGTTTGTCAGAGTAGGACAATCTACACAAAATTCATAAAACTAAAGCCGCGAGCTCTACAACAACCTATGTCAAAGCAATAGTCAAAACAAAACTGATTGATGCTATAACTTTGTTGGTGTTGTTTGGTTGTTTGTTATTCACCAAAGCCTCTTTTACCTTTCAACCTTCTCACCTAATCCAACCTCCAATTGTGATGGCTTCTTCTCACCAGCATTCTGTGACCCTGTCAACCTTGCCAACATCACAAAAGTCATTCCCCCAAGAACATTGTTCCCACACCTGAGAACCACAACTGAGGTCTTGAATACCAAAGGATTAAGCACTTTCTCCAGCATGAACTCAACACCATTGAGAGTTTGGTACCTGAGGTTGCTGCTGAAACCCATATGAGCAGCCCAAGTGAGACCATTCAGCAATGTAGGTGGAGGCTTGTTTGGGGACTCAAAGTTGGGATCCATTTTCTTCCTCATACTGACCAACCCATTTGAAAGTGCTGTTCCAACAAGACCAGCACCAAGCCCAACAACAGCAAAAATAGTTCCTTTATACACCAAAGTTCCAAACCTATCCAATAAACTATAAGCACCAGGTTCAAACATGTGACTCTTAGGACAAGATGCAAAGATAGCCGGCACTTTGGCTGTAGCAGATCCCAATGTTGGTGCCAAGAGATACATGAGTGTAAAATTGAGAATAGCACCAACAACAAGAGTTGAAAACACAAAATCAAGTTCATTCAACCCAAAATTAGGCCTTGTAGCCATGTCACCTAAAACAGCAGAACTGACACCAACCAACTCCTCGCTCAGAACCTTGAAAGGAAACTGTGGATCGGCAGCAACCCTTGATCTCCAACCATTCAGAAACAGACCCAAAATTCCAAAAGATGAATCGCCTGACTTTCCATCATCACCTCCCGAACTTCCATCTCCGCCACCACCACCACCCCAACCAACTCCCCCACCACCATCCCCTCCAGCAAAGCTAAGTTTCAATCTTTGAGGCAAATGGGTTGGCTTGGTAAGATATATAGAACAATTATGAAACTGAGGTTGTGGAAATAATGGTAATGGAAATGAAAGTGCATGACTCTGACCAAATGGAGGATTAAATCGTAGAAGAGCCATAGTTTCCATTTGATCTGTAACCAAGCATACATCAAAAACAGAAACTTTACAATCAAACCAATAAATCCCACATCACACATTCATATATAAATCATAACTAACCACACAACAAATCAATATTCATTCACAATCATGTAAAAGATAAAAATCAAATTTTTACCTGATTCTAGAACAAGAAGATCAACAGCAAGGTAAAACCTGAAAATGAAAGTAAAAGAAAAAACCCAAAAATAAAATTATGAAGGTTATGAGGAGTTAAGAGTGAAACCCTAAAAAATTGAATGTGTGTGATATAGTAGTGTAGGGTATAGAAAATCAACATGGTGTTCATCTATTGGTGGATGCATGATGATGAATGTGACAAACATGGACCACAAAAAGTTCTAGCCTTTGGATTATCTGATCCTCAAATAACTATGGTGTATCCTCCATAGCAGATTCATTCTCCTTCACCAATGTAGCAGCCAAAGATATTTTGTTTCACCTGAACATGTTTCAGAGAAAAATCTAGAATTGGCAACAAAAAGACAAAAAACAGAAAGAGAAAAAACAAAGTCCGGTGAAGAAGAATAGGGAGAGAGAAAGGTGAGAGATTTGTTCATCTTTTGCATAAGGTGGATTGGAAGCTGAAGGTGGTTGCTTCATTGTGGTCGGAGTAGTTGCAGAAGCTTCGCCGGAAAACTCGTCTGAGTTGGGTGTTTCGTTTTTCTGATCGATGAGTTGAATTTATGAATCATGAAAAAGTTTAAAAAAATTCAAAGGAAAGTATTTATATGGCATATTTTTTGTTTGTGGAGCAATTGTGTCGGAGCTTACACGTTTTAAATGTGTAGGAGTGGGTTGTCAGAAATTCGAACTCGACTATTTCATATATTATACATTGTTACTACCAACTAACTTAAGCCCAGAGATTAAGAGATTAATTATATGACTTTTATTTCACAAAAATTCTAACACTTGCTAAATTTACATATGTTTTATCTAACTAAAATGTGCAGTTATAAAGTAAGAAAAAAAAATCTTATCAAAGAGAAAACAAGTCTTTTTCTCATAGAAAAAATAGATATATTTAATCACTCATGATTTGATTTATTATGCATTTGCAAGTAATATTAAATATTAATTTATTTTACTCATGAATGATATTACTTATTTTATTCTTTAAAACAAGTTGATTATGCTCCCTCAAAAAAAAAAAAAGTTGATTATGTTATGTCTCTATGGACACCAATAGTCTTTTTTAATATCCTCGTACAATTTGGAGATACCATACCACATGAAAGTGACTTTCATGAGCTTCATCCAATATTACTCTCCTCAATTCTTCTCACCACGAATACAAATCCTACCCCTGTAAAGAATAAGTCTATCAAGGTCTAGTGAAATTCAACTGATTCTTCTTCCCTTGCAACACTCATAAATTTGAGTCAATATAGTCTTATCCCGCCTCTTATGGTAGGATGTTCAAGATACACAAAACCCTCGACAATTTCATATCTTGTACCATCAAGTAGGATACATGGAGTGATTTCCTACTCAAAACATTGGTTACCACATTTGCATTTCTCGAATGATACTTTAACACAGAGATATTTGCATATTATTCATCGACGTTTGAACCCACACATTTGAAAGGAAAGTAAGAGGGAAGTTCTTACCAACTTTCATTGGCTATGACTAGAGATGCCTATGCATATACACAAACATATACAAATTCTTGATAAATGAAAGGGTAAAATTAATTCATTGCATGCCACTGGAGTTTTGGATTTAAATCCTCTAGGACTACGGTGCCCCATCCATGTCAAAGGATATTCGATCAAGGTCAAACGGTCCAATGTGATTCAAGCATGTAACTTGTGATTGGAGTTTTACATACAAAAAAAAAACACATCTGACAAAAAGCAACATTCCTATCCATTTCCAATAAAAAAAAGACAGAAAATCTAAAATAATTTGCAGAACATTTATAGTACCATTGTATACAAACAAAATACAACCTTTTTTTTTCCTTGGTACATGGTAAGGTGTTCATCTGATAAACATCACTCCAACTACAATTCATATCTCTCAGAAGAGAATACAAATTCTTGTGACAAACAACTAAAAAGAATCCAGCCTATGCTAACTTACATAAATATTAAAATACCATGACATATGACACATGCCAACAAGACTTCATCATCTTAAAGCCTAAAATTTTACCATCACCATCATATGTATAATATATATATTCCACACTTCTCAAAAGTAACTGACTCAAGAATAAATCCAATGAATGTATTGAGTTTAAAAGGGAGGAGAAAAAAAAGAAGAAAGGGGTTGATTTGAACAAAACCTATTTTCAATACCCAACTATATAAAATTTTCTCTTTTAGAAATTCTTCATTCCAGCTTTGTCTCCTTTATGTTCAAGAAAAAGGTAGGAAAACCCACCAGAATGCTAACCAGCAAGAATTGTTAGCCTATTCTTTCTTTCCATAGCTGCATTGAATGAGACATGTACTGGAATATATTATCAGCAATCAATAGCTGGAGGACCACAACATTCATATACACCATCAAGGACACATTTCAGCGACCCGGCTTCGCACGTTTCATTCCGCTTGAATTGAATGGGGACACACTGCCACTTGGCCCTGGACTCTCTTCTCTGAAATTTGAATTCAGCAGAGCTAATTCGCGCAACTGCTGCCTCTTAATAAAGTCTTGTGACTCGTCCTGTGTATGAAACATTCACATCCAAGACAAAATTAAAAACACTATATATTCAAGTATGGCTATGTAACTAAACTTCTTTTAAGACAATAATAACAATTAACAAGTATCTCTTTTGTGAATTTTGATAATAATTTATTGATATGGTTTTGCATCAAAGAGAAATGACCTATGTCTATTTACATATGTTATGTGTGCGCGTGCATGTGTGTATTAGTATCTAGGCTTCATAGATCATGTTATCAAGTCCCCTAATTTATTTGAATAGGTAAATGATGGGAAATAAACAAAAACTAGCAATCCAAAAACACTAAGATAAGTTGCATCTTTTTTGTTCTGTGAGACAAAGTGAATGAGAATAACAGTTGATTCACAATGCATATAAGAGAAAGAAATAGGTTGAATGAACATACCACAGGTTTGAGCAGTTCTTCTATGATTTCCTGAGCCTGTCTGAGCCTTATGTCAACAACATTGGCAGGTAAATCAGCCTCAATCAATATGTGTAGATTTTCATTGAGATGCTCATAGCCTGGTCTTCCTCGTAATTTGTCTTCCTTGAGATTGAAAAATCAATAATAATCTCAGTTGATATATAAGAAGTATAACCAAGTATAAAATCAATCATGAAATGCACCATATCTTTTATGCATTTTTCAATGTAAGACTGGGAAAATTGTGTCTGTCGATAGTACCTTTTCCGGATCTTTTATTGATCCCTTTCCTCTAATATACACGCGGCAACCAGTAGTAGCTTCTACCCGTTTCAAAGAATTGCCTCTAGGTCCCAGAAGTCTTCCAACAAAATTAAACTAATGCAATAAGAAGAAACATATTTCTATTACTTATAGTTGATAAGCTTTCAGTTCAAAAACGAAGAAATGAAGGTGTCTAATATAATAATCAAACTTGACTTTCTATAACTGGAATTTGTTTGAAAGCTTACATTGGGGAATGTGTCTACTGGAATTTCCAGGCGTAATATTCTCTTGACAGTGAATGAACTAGGACTTGCAGGTGCACTTTGCCAGTCCATATTCATTCCAGGGGGTCCACATAATCTCTGTTTTGTTCATTATAAAATAATGTTAATGAATAAAACTTGAAAGTAACTATGGTAAATGACAAGAAAAAACTATGAGGCCTTTTGTTTAAAAATAAAAAATAAAAATCAACAAGCAATCAGCATTCTCAATCCAAGGAACCAACAAAACATGAAATATTAAAGCTTGAAATACCAAACTTCTCTGTAGGTCATATAATTTACAACTTTACTTTTCATGGTTATCAATGCGACGACTCAGATTTTATGTTCGTTATCCTATTTATACATGGGAGACACTAGTTGGATTCCTGAAGTTGTGAGCAAGCACAAAGTTATTGTTGGAATGCAAGAGTCAATCCTTAACAGTTCGAAATTTTTTGTATTAAGTATCAATTCACTTTTTTATATATTTCTTCCAAACTTTCATGCATAAAGTATGTGCCATGTCTAGTGTGTTACCATTAATTTTTTGACTAACTCACTAACAACAAAACACACATAAAAACAAGAGATATTTAACAAAGACAGACATCTACATGCACACAAGACTACTAGTGAATCGTGATGCATGGACGGATCCATCAATCAACGGAGGGGCTGAAAAAAGTTAATGAATATTTGGCTTGCTTGGCCCTAATTGTAAAACTTCTTTTCCATATAGGAGCATTTGTTCGTTAGATCCCTCTGGAATCTTCATTAGTAAACCTTGCCACCAATTCCTCACCCAGTCACTAAATGGAAATATGGTTTGTTTGTATCTCTGAAAATTTATGTACCAAATGAAGGTGAAGTCCTTCATTAGAAATGCTGTGCATAATAGGATTAATACTAATGAGTTTCATCAGGACTGCATGCTCCTAAAGTTTGTTACATACTACTACTGCTACTGCTACTACTAAAATAACTGAGACAAGAAAACCTTTTACTGATGTAGGGTTCTGCTGTAAGCTTTTTGGTATCTTTGGTGAATGTTGGGTTTGTAGAGTATTGAGGATTTTCTATTTTGTTACTTTAGAGGATTGAGAGACCTAAGGAAGGAAAGGGAATTTCGAAATCAATGATTTTATATCTAATTCTAAACTCTAATAAAATCTTTTCTTTCATCAAAATAATCCTCACATATTTACACACA
This sequence comes from Medicago truncatula, assembly GCF_003473485.1. Taxonomy (NCBI): domain Eukaryota; kingdom Viridiplantae; phylum Streptophyta; class Magnoliopsida; order Fabales; family Fabaceae; genus Medicago; species Medicago truncatula. The sequence goes on from NC_053048.1 coordinate 34,357,597, forward strand.
GGCTTGCGTCAAGGAATGTTTGGTTTTATTGTGATATTTATAATTCCTAATAAATGCACATGTTTAAACTTTAATAATGCTCTTTCTTCTCTTACTTAACGTTCATTGATTTTCAAGATTTTCCACTAATTCAAACTTCTGGAAATGTCAAGAGTTACTGAAAATATCTCTTCATTTTTATTTTATTTTTGGTCAAGTAGTGTAGTGGCTAGAATTGAATTTTTAAGGTGAATGAGTAGGGTGTCTGGATTTTGAATCCCAACCCTTGCATATAACAATGCATTGTCCTTGCGAACTGAGCTATGCTCACAAGGACAAATATCTCTTCATATTATCATTCTATCATAAAACATATCATAATATCTTATATTATCTCTAAGGATTAGTTTCCATATTTCCTTAGGTATCATGATTTATCATGCAGTTAAGATTAACAATTTATCATGCATATTTTATCAAAATTATTTATTATTTTTGAGAATTTTCTTTTCTCCTTTAAACCTAAAAGACCAACCCTGGAACTTCGGCACGGTATCAAAGTGATATTATCCTCCATGACTTGTCTTGTCGGCATTCTTAACCAAGTTTCCTAATAACAGGAACTCTCGTAAGTTGTAACATTGCCATTATCTCCGTGTCGTTTTTCTTCTTGTAAGTTGCACAAAAAATTTGGCCAGCTTTTTCTAACTCAGATTCTCTCTTTATTAGTGGTTTTTTGTTTGTCGTTTTCGAAACCTATCTCTGGATCAGTTCATCCCTTTGTCGTATCCTCATTAGGTTGTACCACATTAAGAATTCACGTGTAACAAGATTGAAGTTTAATTAGTAAGATTTAGCCTCAGGATAAGCGTGAGAATATCAGAAAAATATCTCTTCACATTATTACTCTATCATAAAATATGTGAGGGGTATCTATGATAATCTTATTACGATTAGTTTTCATATTTCTTTACAAATCATGGTCTCTCTTTAAGTGAGAAGGGAGCGACGTGCGGAGCAGTATAAGACTGACTCGGTCATTTATAGGCCTCTCCTTGTTTGATTCACTCGGCAGGGCTGCAGAAAATCCATAAAAAGGCGTAAAAGCTCCTTTAATATTTTGTCATTCCTAATAACATCCAAAAATCATTCATATCAAATCGATATAATTTTGTTATTCTGAGTATCTCTTTTCCTCCTTTTATATCTCTAAACTTCAACAATAGCCAAGCAACCTGTCTAACGTCTGACACTCTGACCTGTTTTTCGAGAGACTGCTTTCAGGAACAAAAGAGTAGGTTTTCCAAGCTACTGTAAATATAAGGATTAAGGTTACATGAGACTTGGTAAATATATTATTCAAGATTGACTGGAATGGCATCATGGAATCCATGTAGCCAACTACTTGGTGGGAACTAGGAATAAGGCTCGGTAGTTGTGGAGGTTGACTACAAGGAGGACTAGTACTATATGTCACGAGTTGAATACTTCTCATGTCACAATCCACCATCGAGATAGATGATGAAATTTTTATAAAAAAAAATAAAATAAATCGAAAGTTAGGAATTAGGCAAGCATTACGTAATCATTTATAACAGCTACCATATCATAGCAAAAACAAAATGTGCATCTAAACATACAAATAATGTAATAAAACTTAAGCAAATCAATTTCAGATGCAACAAATTAATAATTTTAAAGCAGTCACCTCCTGCTGAAGACTATTCCATGCACCCATTCCTGTCCCAGAGACATTTGACATGAGGTTTGAAGAAGCCATAGGACTAGGACTTCTATGCTGTAGTCTATCAAAGTCACCAAAACCTTGGTTGGACAGCATTCCAGAAACTCTTAATATTTCTGCATATGTAACATTACAATCAGAAACCAATGCATACTGTTGAAAATAATAAGAAATTTATAGAGAGGCAAGTTATAAAAAAAATTGCAACAAAGAGAGGTTAGATTAGACACAAGCCGAAGTCACTGCAGCCGGTGAATGTCGGCCAATAGATGGAGATCGAACGGCTCGTATTTCAAATATGTCCGAGGATTTAAAATACAAGTTAATATCTAAGCCATCTGATCTTTATCCTATGACCGAAATCGTAACTGCCAGAAATATAAAAAATTCAAGTTCATGTTTTGTATGGACATGATTATCTTTTAGTCAGAGAGGTTCAAATTAACCCCTTAGAATAGTCAATAGATACCAAACTAGACTTTGAAAATTACAAAGCCTCGCCCTGTGAGGGTTCGGCTCACACAAGACTCAAAATTGAAAATTCCTCTGAAAAGCGGTGCAGTGGATTTCACGTCGGAACACTCACCATCAAATTTACCACTTTTTGCACAAAATTAAGACTATGAAGCCACATTTCATCCAATGTTAAGACAACATCAAATAAGGGACAATTTTTCCATTTAATTAATTTTCATTTCCACACCTAACAAAACATCAATATCAAGTGAAGTAAAAAGGGAATAGTTCCACCAAAATGATAGATGATAGACAGAGCAATCAAAGCATGATCAACACTATCTAAACCATTAACATGATCTAAGAACAAACATCAAACATACCATCATAAACAACAAGTTGAAAAAAAAATCTAAGAAAAATAGATCCACAAACATAAACATGAACAGACCTTGATTCAAGAGGCGGCTACATATAGGAAGCACTTGCAGAAAAGGTCCAAGCTTTTGATGTTCTGCCAGCAACTCTGACAGATACTGACTGCCAAAACAAAAAAACATCAAAAACCCTTTTCATTTCTGAATCAAAAGCACATAAATTTATCAAAAGCAAACACAACTAAATCCAAAAAAACAACCCTTTTAATTCTTTATACCAAAGCTTGAATCTTTTTTATCAAAATTGATCTCTCAAAGTAAGAGAAAAAGTATACTATACCTGTCAACTTCTGAGCTGGGTCTAATCTGAGGAGAAGCTGCTCTAGCATGAGAGAAGTTCTGATTATACAAACCTGACATGACTAACTTTTTTGTTTAAGCTGCTTTTTTCCTTTCCTTAAGGATTGGAAAAAAACCAAACAACCTCAAAAAAGGTTTTTTAGTTGGTGCAGTTCTTTGCAGAAGAGAAAAAGGAGAAACTGACCAAGACCAACATCATCAATAAAGGGGTTCTGTAATAAGGAGAAAAAACAACAAAAGGTGTTGATTTTTTTTTTTTAGCATAAAATGAAATTATTTTATTTATTTTTCTTCATTTTGTTTTCTCTCTCTTTTTACTATTCTTAATACTTTTCCTGTTTTGGTTTTTTAAAATAATAATTAAATAATATTTCCTTGTCAGAAAAACAAAAATAATTAGAAAAGTGGAAGACAGTTAAAGTACATGTAATATCTAAATAAGGAAACATAAGTGTAAACAGTTAAAGTTAAGGTTGTAAAAAGATAGATTTTGTTCTTTGGTAGTTAAAAAATTTCACAGTGGTTGGTTGAGGAAGTGAAGTGGTTAAGGACATAATAATAATAATAAAAATAAAATAGATTTGATTTTTGAGTGCCACAATAATATAATAAAAAAGAGGGTAGAAATATAATGCAAGAGACAAGAAGATGAACAGGTGGAGACGCGTGTTGGGCATGCAAGAAAATCAAAGGTTGTAATGTTAGGAGGGAATGTGGAGAAGAAAGATACACCCAAAATGTGATGATCATGAATGGGCATTGATAATGATGTTTGACAACGTAGACTTAGCTGGACCGTTACACATTGCATATATATATACATTCTATTTTTTATCTAAATAGATTCATATTTACTATTGTGTACTTTGTCAAACACAATCTGAATTGCATGCGGTAAGGTAACTCACCGCATACAACAACAGAGCTGAAAAAATATTTATAATTAGTTATCGCTTGCAATTTACTATTGATAAATCAAGTATTCAGTGACTTAATTACTTGCCCATTATCAATAATATTTAAAAGTATGAAAAATATTGAACTCTATTTAATTTCAACTGTAACAATTCTTTAATTTCAACTCTAGATATAAGGGATCTAAATTCAACAGGATCACTTGGACCCAATGCAATATATGTTTTTGCACTATTATTGGTTCATCCATGGTGTAGTGTTGGGTTTCGCTAGTTATTAATGAATAGATGCTACATTCAAACAACAAAAAAAGAGAAATCACATGAGCTCAAAATTCAAATATGTTTAAAATAAGAAAAGTTTAAGAGAACAACAGTTCCATTAAAAATAAATAAAAAATAAAAAAGTGCACAGCAGTTAGCTTCTAAGTTCAATGGAACATGATTTGAAATTCATGAAAAACAAACAACAAAATATATTTTTTTGTTCTAATAGATTTATATGTTTTTGCAAGATATGATACACCTCTTCTTTATTTTTTGTCTAGTGATTAGAACTCACATAATTTAATTGTGGAGAAGTGCGGTGTCCGGGATACAAACCCGGACCCTTGCATATAATATGCAATATCCATACCAACTGAGTTAAGCTCACGAGGATTCTTCTTTTTCTTTTTTACAATATATACACCTATTATTAAAAAATAAATTTCATATACTAATATTTATCTCTAGTTTAGAATATGAAAAATATATTTTATGCAGTAATATTTATCTTTAGTTCAGTGATGGTGGAATACATTTTCTCTTTTCCACTTTTAATTCTATTTAGTTTAGTAATTATCAACATAAAAACATTCACACTATCATCTAACCTTATATTACTTTTTTACAAATATTTACACAACAATCTTACTATGTTTCACCTTGATGTCACTTATTACATACATCACTTCTTACAGCACCTGAATTAATATCCAAATGATATATAGTTGTACTTCTTTTGTATACATGTTCTTCTAAGTTATTTTTTTAACAGCCAATATAAGTATATATCGTGTGTGTGTGTGTATTGGTTTTTTAAGCATGTATATATTAGTTATAATAGAGTATATTTTTCGGGATTCTTTTGACCAACTTATCTACTAAGGTAGCTATAAGTTTTTGAGAAATGTCTTAATTCAATTGTTTTTTATTCAAAACCACCGAAAGCTACCTACACATGAACCTATAAATTTGACAAAATGGCGATTTGTATTATTCAACAAAATAAAAAATTGTTAAGTAGTAGCCCTTAAATAAGTTAATTATTTATTTCCACTAAACACAAATATAAATATTCGATAAATATCTTCAGCCAAAAAAAATAGTGAAATATTAAAAATAAATACAAGGAGCAATTACTGAAGTATATTAAGAAATTAAAGAAAAAAACAGAAGATGCATGTTATGTTAGGAGTAGGGTGGGGGGAAAGGTGTGGTCTTGTCTTGGTCTTGTGCATAAACTAAAGAAGTGTCCACGACCTCAACGACACAGTGCAGAGTGGGCCACTATTTTAATTGAATGCCTCACTGCTTCTGCCTCATGAGAAGAATCCTAAGATGTTTTATGCAATAATATACTAAATAATACAACGTTTTCTTTTGGTTTTTGTCCTTGCTTTTGATCCCTTCCCTTCTCTTGCATATCAAGTATGCATTGAAAATACCAATATAAACAAAGGGGAGAAAACAGCAATAATTTGAAGAAGAAAAAAAGCTACCAAAATGGGACCAAAATTAAATTCCTTGCATATGATTATTTTCAACTTAATTGTTTGGAAAATTAAACATTAACTTGGTCAAGTGAAAAAGGATATGACCTAAATTATGCAAGTAAATGAGAGAACAATGATCCCAACTAACAATGCTTTATTTCCAAAATAATAGGATGACAGAAGAAAATATGTCTAAACAAAGATTGCCTCCACCAAGTATGACAAGATTCTGACAGGTCATGTTTTCCAAATAGAAAATAGTTGTGGTCACCAGTACCAACAGTAGTGGAATAAATAAATTAAACTACTCACTTAAATTTCAATTTTTTTTTTTTTTATGTAATATGAATTTCAAATTTTTTACAAGGAATATTAATTTTTTGACAAAAAAACTAATTAGTTAGTACCCTTCAAAAAAAAAAATCATTCATCTGGATTATATACTTACAACCGAATTTTAAATTATTAGATCTCTTCTCTTAAAAATCAGAAGGTTAACAAAAAAAACATTCATCTACCTTGTAGCCTATTCTAAATTTAAATTACCAACTCTTTTTTTTTTCTTTTCATTATGGGCTATTTTTTCTTTATAAGCATATTGATTAGTCAATATAAACTCCTAATTCTTGACTCGAGAGAGGACACTAAAAGCTTTTGCCATTCTATCTCTATCTATTCAAGGGATGAGGGACAAAGGTTTTGGTTTTTTCATGTTGTCAACAAGTTGAACAATTAATCAGAATAGATGGTGATTGTCTGGTTGAGTTGATCATGTCATGTAGGAGCAAAGTTCAAGTCTACGGATCTGTTAGGATGCCTCAGCTGCATACATTACTAATAAGTTTATAAGTTCTATCTCAACTTATAAAAATATCAAAATTGCTAAGTTGAACGTCGTGATTGAAGTTTAAACCTGACTTCTCCACTTATGTGTGTGATTTTTAATAGCCATTGTCATATTTCATTTACCTATAAAAAAAAGTCTTGAGTACAAATTGGAATGAACTCAAAACTAGAGGATTAGATGTATATGTTAGTTTATGGGTGACTACATTAGTTTTTCTCCTGGTGTACTCTACCATCCAATTTGAACAAAATAAATTCTTAGGCGTCAATTCTAAATAGTCTACAGCGTGTGAATGAAAGTGATCTACTACTATTTTGGAATCAAGCTTAATGATTTATGTATGATGTAGTCCTAGTTCTTGAATCCAAAGTAGATTGTAGCAAATCATATACCTCACCTTCAGCAACATGAAGTTGTGACTTGAATTTAGCAACTTTTGCCACGATAAAGATGACGCATACACCTTCACTGGAAAATGAAGCATTAACAATACACTTCAGTTTCCTATGAGGTGGTTTGTGCTACCGATCATCGCGTTTCTGCACAATTACCTCCCTTCGATTTGCTTCCTTCAATTAGCTTAGAATGAATAACATTTGCAGGATTCTCCTCCATATTTTCCCACAACTGAAAGTTGCTACTTTTCCATATACTCCATAATATTGTGCACCATTTGTTGTGTTGCACCAGTATAAGGTGTGCCATCAATCTTGAAGAAAATGTCCTTCATGACATCTGCATTCCATAATGGCAAGATGGTATGCACCATATATATCAAAGTGTCTTCTTCCATGAGTTGCAAATAAATAAATAAAAAGACTATCTAAAAACATCTAATTTAAAGGACTACAAAAGGTATTTGACCTAAATTAATATTTCATGAGTTGTAAAAGAAGACACATATCTTTAATATAAAGCACGGAGTAACTTAGCTTCACATAATTTTCTTTCGGGACATGCTAACTAATATTTATGAGACATTAGTTAAGAAAGTAAAAAATAGAAACTTTTCATTGAAAACGATTTTTTTACTTTTATAAAATTGAATATACCACTTTTCATCAATTTCTAATACAATATTTCTATATTTGTTTCTTTAGAGGTACTCTTTAACATTTCCCTTTTTCAAAACTATAGACAGTTAACTATTGTTTGTTCTTTAGGCATCCAGTAAAGCTGAACACTTTTTAAATCAGGTGAACCGATTTAAAGTGGTTCAACTTATTTCCAAAATTTTGAACGAGTGGATGTCTGAGACTGAGAACAATCATTAGATGCCTAAAATGCAATCGTCAAAGCTATATGCATTTGTGAGCATTAAATGGGTTATCCTTGGACAAATGAATGAGAGTGTTTCTCTTTAGGCCCCCGTGATATCTCTAAGGCCCCATAAATACACATATGGTAGTTATCTATAAGATGAACATTTCTATGAAAAACGTACATTCGATAGATAACTACCAGATATGTATTGGGGGACCTTAGAAATATTAGAGGGTCTAAAGAGAAATGTTAAATGAATGGAGTAATGGGCCAAAAGTGATGGGATAGGCCCATTAACAAAAGTTGTATTGGGCTTTAATGGATTGAAATCACGTTTATTTTCTTTTTTTATTTATAAATCACGTTTATTTTCTTGTTCTATAGGGAATTTTTTAAAAAATAAAATAAAATAATACCATAAATAATTAAATTATTTTTGGGTCCAACGAAGTATTTGAGTTTTGAGGTATTGATCGGGAATGATATACACTCTTTTTCGAACACTATTCTAAACACCACTATGTTATTTGATAAAATTTATATAAGTCTCACACTTTATAAATTGATCCCACATAAAATATTTAGATTCAGATGAGTAATAAGATAATGATTGTTAGAAATAAAAATTGCATATCTCATATTTAAAATATAAACCGTCCCACTTTGACCCACAGCTTATAAATCGTCACATAATTTAACATAAGTTTTATAACTTTACGTATTATATATGTTTACATAAATAAAAAATATTATATATGTTCTTATCACAATTGGTTTCTCAAATTTGTTAGAAAATCACGAGGATAATGATCATGATTGTTTTATGAAATAAAGTGTGTGTAGATATTAAGCTTTATGTTTGATTCATCGTTGAAGTGAGTTGAACACTCACTTTAAACTCATCTCTCAATAATATATTACCAAATAAAGGTTTGCTAACTTACTCTTATACACTAGAGAATATATGAAATGATTTTGAAGATGAGTTTTAAATCAGAGAAGCATCCAAGTTTTTTCTTCATGAATGATTCAAACATAAAGGTGTATTGATTCATGAATAAACACACCCAAACATTGTGTGAAAAATGAATATGCCCCATCAAACAAATTTTATAACCAGCATGGTCCAAGTTTTACGCAATTTAGGTCATTCAAACGTGTGGTGATGAGTTCGATTTCTGATGAGCGTGGAGTAGTAGATGATGTTAGGAAAATCCATTACAAAAATTGTCAAATTTATTATACTATATAACAAAAATTCAGACCATTAAAAGCATTTAGTGTCCATTTAGAATCAAATGAGATTTTAAATGCTCATGATAAATGAAAACAGATTTCTTCATCTATTAAAAAAAAAAAGAATGTGTTTGATATCAAATGTTTGTTAGTGACATTTTACCTGTTCATAACTCTCTTGTACTAGTTTTGACATCATAAGTATCTTCTTGATTTTGACACATTCTTGGATACCTTAGACCACTATAACTTAGATGAAACCAAAAATAGAAAAGTGATTTCCTATATCATTTCAAACCACATTTTACTTTGGGAAACTTAGATGATTATTTGACCCTTTCTCTTTTTTTCTTTTATCTTGAGCAACTTATTGAATGACACACATAAACATAACATGGCTACCAAAATGTTTTCCTAAAACATGTTATAAATATATCTATTAAAAAAAAAAAAACATGTTATAAATATTATTAAGGTGTATGATTGAAATTGCTTTATGTGCTGTTCCATGCCTTGGATGAATGAAGTTGTGGCCTCAAATTACTTAAATAAACAATATAGAATAGAATGAAGAGAAATAAGAAATTTGTGTATACTTCAGCTAGAAGACACGAAATTATTGGCTTTTAGTTGACTAGTGTTGGTGGCACTGAGCTGTGAATGTGATGCCATACTTCATCAATTATATCAGCCGTGCAATGCAGCTACACACATTTTTCTTCTTTGTTCTCTTTGATTATTTATTACATCTCTTTTTGACAAAAGGTTGTTTATTATATAAAGATTGAGTAGTTGACTCAAATAATTAATATTAAAAGGAATGTAGTAGCTTAGAAGACTATAATATTAAGATGAATAATTGCATACTATACTACAAATTTCATGTGCTATATTAGTTGAAAAAGAAGAACTAGTATTAAATATGAATTGCATTTGGGAGTGTTTTGATGGCTTAACAGATGAAAAGTTATTTGACACAAGAATAGTATACTTTCCCATGTGCTGCCATCAGTTGAAGTCTTTGCTGTCAAAACTATGAAGATTTACTTCATGTCCTGACATTGTTGCCTGCATTACAATTACAATGTCCTTTTCATTTGTTGATGACCACTGAAATGCCAGCCACTCAACAACAGAAAAGTTTTGTTATTTTTTTTTTATTTTTTTGATTACTTTCTTTTGTCCACTTCTGTGTTTGGAGACAAATTAAAAGACACTAAATTTAATAACCAATGATTAGGAGAGACTCCTTCAATAATTAAGTACTTTATATTTTCTATTAATCATTATCTTCGTAATCGTTATGAACATGTGGTTGGCATCGTAGCAAATGGTTAAAGGCTTGATATCCAACGATTGCTTATAGACAAAATCCAGATGGGGTGGAAGAGAACTCACCTTATGTGTCCATGTTTTCGGACGAAGAGTAGTTGTTTCAAAAGAGCTGTGGATACTTCGTTCCTATAACATGGTTATCAAAGCAAAAGAGTTCATATTGAAATTTCATCTTGGGTCTCCCCCTCACATAAATGAATGAACAGAAATGATGGTAACTGATCAGTGATCACCAATGTGCCCACAACATTTATATCAAGCTATCAACTTTCAACCATGTGAAAACAAAAAGTAAAAACAAGTTAAATAACCTCATGAAGTAGATGCTAAAGTTTTTTTTATTCACACTCAGTGGAACTAGACCAAAATTCATGGCATAATAATCAACACTTTTGACTCCTAAATTAACACCACAATGAATCATGAAACAAAACAAAAACATTACTGATGTACACAAAAGAAAAAGGTGTAATTAGAAGAATTTCTGATTACAGTAAATTAACTTGAATATGAGTGGAACAACTGCACCTAAAGATTGTGCAAAAAAATGTAGTGTCAAGGTGCATATTCATGTTCAAGTGTTGGTTGTGTTCTTGTAACTGTTGCAGCAGGTGCTTTTGTTTCTCCAACAGAAGCCATTTGAAGAGTTTCTCCTGAATCTGCAGCCCTCTCCATACCTTGCATTTTCTTCTTCTGTTTGTATTTGTTTATACACAAAACTAGAAATGATAATAAAACCAACAATAACAGTCCTCCAACAACAGAACCAACAATAATCCACACCTTTTTACTACTCTTCTTCTCACCTTTTCCATGATTATGCGGTGTCGGAGAAACTGGTCCAGGTGCACCATTGGACTTAACCACTATAGAAAAATGACCTTGTTGTGAAGTAGAACATGTGTTACCTCCTTTTACATTGCTGAAATTGGAAGAACCTTGCAAATCAAACCAAACACATTTTGCAACTGTTCCATGAGGTACTGATTTAACATCTTGGAACTTGACCAAAATGTTGTCACCAGAAGCATTTACATCAAGTTCTGATAAATTTGTAGCTGACAAATTTGCAGCATCATAAGCTAATAGTCCCAAAACCGGTGCCAAGTAAGTGTAATTAGGCAAAGGATAATACTTGTTTGACAATTTACCTAGATTTTGATACACAAAAACCAATCTTTCAACATAAGGACTCACAATGAGTCCATTGGGAATTTCAAACTCATTGTACATGTCAAACCCTTTTCTCCTTAAACTTCCACTCCTTAATCTTAATGCTGCAACCTTAACTCCAGTTAAATTTGAAGGAAGTTGAGTTGCATTGTAAACGGTACCTGTTTTCGGATTCGCCAAAGCCTTGTAAGCATATTGTTGGAGAATTGCATCCAAAGCCTTTGCTTCTTTATTTGAAGAAGATTGAGCCATAACATGAGGAAGTGATTCAAAGCATAGAAAAGCAAGAAGCAAAACAAGCATCATTGTGCTTGGATAAGGAAACTTCATGAATAATTTAGCTCAGCTCAATGTGACTCTGTGTCTATTTGATATTCACCTTGTACTCAAAACTATAACTCCAATGCAATATTATAGCATATATACCATCAACGAATACTTGACAACAAGATTGTAACTGAAGGAAATGCAATAAATTTCTTCAAAAGGGGTCTTTAAAGATTGAAACTTGAAGGCACGTTTTGCTTTGTTAAAGAAAAATATTCACTTGGGGGGTATTAGTATTAAAGCAGCTTTGAAGATTTCAACCGTTGCAAAATGCTAATCTTTTCTCTCAAGAATCCTTGCAAAAAGCAACAAGGCCAAATAGGTAAAAACTCACTCAATATACTTGATAAGCTTCTTCTGGTTCTAGTGTTCTACCCTCTCTCTCTCTCTCTCTCTCTCTCTCAATAAAACAACAATTTTGAGAACAAAAAAACCTGAAGAAACTGAAAATCAATGTTGTAGATCAAAATGAGATTCTGAGAAGCAGATCCATGACCCTTTTAGATTTCCTTTGATATTCACCAAGAGACAAGGTAAATAAAGATAATTATTACCTTAAAAAAACTGTCTTTATTTGAGGGTTTCACAACAGCTGTCACCTATGTACTTGAACTGAAAAAACACAAACAAAGAAACACAACAGCTTCAAACTTTGAGTGTCTCATCCAACAAAACAAGAAAGTTTCTTGGTTTGTGTATGCCAATAATCTTCAAGAAAATCATCACTGCTTGTAGCTTAGAGCAAACAACTCCTATTGCAAAAAGCTAGTGGACAATGACATGTCCAAGTTGATTTCTATTTTTTTTCTTTATGGTTTGAACAGTGAATGAATGTGAATGAGTTTATAGTGGAAGAGAAAAATAAGCTATTTTTGTGTAAAATGCAAGCTGGTTTTTGTGACTTTTTGAGGAAAGAGTGAGTGAGAGAGAAAAGAGAACAAGTAGAGAGATAAGTTGTGAGTTTTAGAGCTTTAGATGGACATTGGGGGGGCTCACCAACCAAACAAACCAGCAAAGAAATAGTGATGAATGATAATAAAAGACAGAAAGGCCATGTGAGAAAATAAAGATCAATGGGAAACAGAAGGAAAGTGTTTATGATTCTTAATATTAAATGTTTTGCCAACTTAAGTTGATAAGCCTCGTATACTTATACGATACTTTATACAATATAGATACAATATGATACCAGTGCATTAATATGGGAAAATTCTAAAATTCAAGATACGATATGGTTGAGATACTTTAATAAAAACTTAAATTTAAATTATAAATTAAAATTTAAAATATAAACTAAAACGCAAAGGCAAAAGAATAGGTGAAAAACCTAGGTCAAATAGACATTAACAAATACAACAATAAGGCAGAACAATGAAACCGTCTTCACACGACGATCAACAATAGTATCATTTTCAAAACAACAAAAAAGAGACAATAAATAGTGGACAACAATAGAAATAGAAATATAAATAATATTGATGATAAAGAAAGTGATAAAAAAGATAACATCATTAGTTAGTCAATTACATATATCCCAAAAATAATATAAAACATCATGTATTTCACGCGTAACGGTTTTCCTCCGCCTATCCCTCGTGTATCCCCGATGTATCTGAAAAGTATTGATCAATTTTTTTTATTTTTTTTTAAAATAAAATTTAATCTTCGGATACTCTTCTTATACGTATCGAGTCGTATTAGACAGGTATCAGTACTGTACGTGATACGTATCGAATACCAGTATGTCATCTATTTTGAAGTATGTGTTCTTTAGAAGATACCGATGATAAAAAAAAAATGACTCATCATATTTTCAAGGATGTCGATTCAACTACAACGGTTAATGTTAAGATTTTGTTGGTCGAGACATCGTAAATATTTTATGAATCTTAAGTTTGTTTTGATGTGACAAGTTTCAAATATCAACTCATTGTAATAAAATAAAAAATCAAAATTTAGTTTTAAAGTTTTGATGTTATGGAAAATGATTTTAACTTTGTTTTAGGGAGAAAAAATGATTTTAAAGTAATTGTGGAAAATAGTACTAATATGCAAGTACATTAAAATGCCTTTTAGGTGTACTACCTTACATAAAATAACGTGTATATACCGACGAAACAAATGGTTAAATATGTTCGAATTCCCTACAAATATGCAAGCTTCTGATATTAATCCCTACTTTGATTGCATACATTTTTTGGTCCCCCATGTTTTTACCAAGCACCAAACTGAACTATCAACTATGGCTCCTTGGAAGGAAGAGGTGACCCTTGTTTACTAGAAAATGAGAAATGATATTTGTATAACTACTATGTGACAACTTTCTTTCTCATACTCACATTATATTCTTACTATCTCTCTTTCTTTTTCTCTCTCCATTGTTTTTGACCAATGAAAAGAGAGAAAAGGAAGGTTGTCAAATAGATTGTACCAAATAATTGTACAAATATCATTGCTCCTAGAAAATATACGGTCTAAGAAATTGAAATGTCCCAAGCACGCGCTTAAGAAAGTAATGATATTTGTAGAGATGACAATTTTTATGATAACCTTCTTTTTTCTCAAAGAAAAAGGAAAAGATAGATGATAAAAACATCATGTGAGTATAAGAGATAAAATTGTTTACAAGTTGTCGCAAAATAATTGTATAAATATCATTTCTATTATAAACACAATTTTAAAGAGTTGAGATTTATTGACACTTGCTAAAGTAACTTATACTAATAAATTACTCCATTTGTCCTAAATTATAAGACGTTTTGAGCATTTCACACGTATTAAGAAATATAATTAATTTTGTATCGAAAAAAATATTGAGTTTTTTTTTAAGGTAAAGATATTGTGTGTTGTTTTACAAATTGTCTTTAATAAATTGTGTGAAAAAGATAAATTAAAGAATTGAAGAAGAGAAAGTAATAAATGGTATGATACTAATTTTTTTGAAAGATGAAAAATCAAGGGTTAATTAAGTAAATGGTCCCTATAAATATTCATAATTTTCTTTTTAGCCCCTACAAAATAAAATCACATTTTTTAGTTCCTATAAAATTTTCCATCAGCATTTTTAGTCCCTGTAAAAAATTTCCATCAACATTTTTGATCCCTAAAATGCTTAAGGAAAATGTCACCGAGACTAAAAAGTGTGATTTTATTTTGTAGGGACTAAAAACAAAACTGCAAATATTTATAGAGACTAAAAACTTAATTAACCCAAAAATCAATATTGATATCTAAGCACAATTTTTTTTTAGTAATGTACACGTTAATTTTACTACAAATTTGTCTTAGTATATGTGAAAAGTGTGAAAGTGTTCGTAAAAAAAGATGGAGGGAGTATATTAAATGGATTAAAACGAAAACAAAAGTACATTACAAAATCTAAATTAAAAAAAAAGTCTTGGTTCGATTGGTGAACTTTGGAGTCTAAATAGTTCTAGAATGATATCAAGGTTGACTTCATGAAAGTCATCACTGAATACTAATTGGAGCATCCATGAGGGAGCTAATAGTTTGTTTATTTTACTTTTTCATAAAAAGATGAATCCATAGGAGATTGAATGAATGGATTTTGACTGATATAATTCACCATTGTGTGCATGTACAAAGTGCTATCAAATGAATTTCCATAATACAAAAAATAAGACTCAACATTGACCACAAACGTACAAAATATAACAACATTCTTTAGTTATTTTACATGAACTCTGTAATTGTAACCTGTTTCATAGCATTAATTTATTGGCATGTGAACAAAATTCATATATAGGTGTGTGAAACTCAGTACTTCCTCCTTTCTTTTGCGCGTTTACGAGTACTCTTACGATAATACTACACTCTAATGGGAATTTTCAACATTGATTCACTCAAATGAAGGCTAGCTAGAATAAGCACATACAAAATGGATGCATTGCATGCTCTTTTAAACTTAACCAGGCAAATATGTTTTCCAATGCCTATCTTACCTGTAAGCTGAAAGGTTTTGATCAGAAAGCAACTCATCTGCAATTGATTCTTTCCTACCATTGTTCCCACCTGATCATATTCAAATCACAACAAAAAGGTAAAAGATGTTGAACAGAAATCAAATTTTGATGGGACGCACAACAGCACCGAACTTGCCTGAAAGTAGTTTGGAAGAGCCTTTGATTTTGAACCACTCTTCTTGTAGTGCCGCTTTGGATCAATAGCATCCAAAGCCATGAGAGAAATTGCGTACACACAATAAAGTTAGTTAGCTTGGCATATATTGATGGATACATTGAAATCCATGTTAGCAAATGCTGTAAAAATATGTCTAAAATTATTTTAAAATGTATAGATATGAACCAATGAACTACGGTCTTAACATTTCTAATTACACTTTCAATGTACACATCCATCAGCATTGCAGTTTATTTCACAATGTAAAGAAAGTCTGACATCAATATTCTTATCAAACATATAAATTGAATTTATAGATCAGGGCTAATAATTATTTGTTGGGGCAAAAACTCAAGTGAGGTAGCCAAATCCACCGATCATTGAAAGCTTAATATCACCAGCAAGAAGAATGAGACCAATACTATGAGAAGAATAATTGTAAGGCAACATTAACCTATCCAAATAGTGGTACTTGGTGTGTTTGTTTGAGATGGATCACCTGTTGCCTTTGACAGAGATGGTATAGGCAACTGTGGTTGCCATGAGAGGCCAACCACTGGCTTTTTCTGTAGCATTCCTGAAACAAAATGAAATGCACATTGAAATTCCAAAACCAAATCCAAAATGATGTGAATCAAATAAACTTAAGGCCTGAGTGATTCTTTAGATGCAAGGAAAAAAAATACTAATAGTCATTCCAGAAAATTGGAGAATGAATTGGCTTATCTTAGAGTTAGAGTGAGTGAGAACAGGGAGAGAAAGATTTGAGTCGTTGAGCAGGTTGTTTGTAGAGTAATTCTGGAAACCGCCGTTCTCTCCCCAGGCTTCTTTTCCTTTCTCTATGCTTTTATTTCTTATTTATATTTTATTAATGCATATAGCAATTTTGTTATTCGTACACCACCGCCAAAGATAACTATTATAATTAAAATATTTTTATTTATTTACCCAAACATCTTTAAAAAGATTTATGGGAGTAGATAAGCCCATATAAATTCAAAATAAACCAATTCAAATGGAGTCTAGGTCATTTTAGTTTCTAAAATGTTTCAAAGTCATAATGTCTGTCAGTCTCCATTTAAAACAAGATAATGTGACCGTTAATTTGATATCTTTATGTCACAGTTTTACTTTCATCTTTATATTAATTTGGAGCAAAAGGGACTGGTACACGGTTTGAGTCATTATGTGATGAAAGTTTCATTATGTGATAAAACACAAGCAAATTTCATAATGGAAAACCTTATAAGCACTGTTATAGTTATTGTGTGTTCTTAGTACCTAATATTATACTTGCTTTGCAACTAATGTTTAATTTGACATCTTTATAGCAATCACAAATACACAATTCGAAAAACATATAAACCCAAATGCAAAACAAAATAACAGTGATGAATAAAAGACAATTTTCATAAAAAATTAAGTGTTCCTATTCAATTTAAAACGAAATTGAGTTCAAAATTTCTATCAATTAAAAAAAATCAGCAATTCAAACGTTGACTATATGATTTTGAAACGTTTCAGAAACTAAAAGGACTTATTTGGGACTTTTGAAACTTAAAGACCAACTTGGGAAAAACGAAAAAACTAAAAAGAACTTTTGGATGCATTTGACCAAAAAAAAAGATATTGGAATTAGACATGTGGCTAAAGCCACACATGCCCTATATTGCGTTCGCCCCTGTAATATAGGCAACTAGATTTGATCTTATATCGACTTCGATGTTTAGAAAATTAAACTAATAATTTTGAGCAATTGCTTAAAATCTCATTTCACATTATGAAGTCCTCAAATTAAATAAGTGTTCAAAATTATCTCTTTTTGACACCAAAAGTTGCATATAGTAAACTAGTTCGAAGAAGATTATCCCATAGTTGACCACTTATAAGTTATAGTGGTCAACTATGAGATAATCTTCTTGGAACTTCTAAGCTCTAAGAAGTCAGTTTGAATTAGTCTAAAGTCTAAACACATTCATTTGACTAGCCTAACTAGTACATGCATATAAAAAGTAAGATAAAAATATAAAATAGTGAAATTAGATTGTGTGTCTTTTACAATGTACAAGATAAGCATTTACATCAAATATATTCTTACCGACCAAAATGACGTGTCATACAACATCTAGCCTCGCTTGTATAGTTTTGCAGCTAGTGCATTGGTTTTCTATCGTTAAGGATTTCCCGGCGCCCCCATTTGGCTATCACCTTCCTCCTTCACGACATGATATGTTGAAAAGGTCCTAAATGCGCAAGCTTCCCACAAACGTGTTTCCTTACTCATAGCTATTTGTGGTTAATAACACTGTACATATGTATCATGAGTTTTAAGCCTCATTGTCTAGTTCTACCGAGATTTAACTGAGTCAGAGATCTTAAAAACCCACATACTCTGCCAATAGACTTAAGAAATAATTAACTTTTTCAATTCGGTTTTCTTAGCCTTCGCCTAACCTTCCGTCAACTAAGAGGAAAATTCACATAACTTTTAGTCACCTGTATGCTGATATCTGCCAACAAGTTAATTATTTAAGTTGTAAACATGAACAAAGGACGAAAATGGCGTGGCGTGGGTTATCAAATTTAAGGTTCATGAAGGATATGGAAGACAAAGACACATTTTGAATGGACTAAATGCCTATTAAAATTCGATAAAACTAAACTCAAACTCCAAACTTTATAACGACTAAAAACATATTTAACTTTTAATCTATTTTATGTGTATCGTATAGATGCATGTACATGTATCATGTATGTGTTCTTTAAAAAAAAAAAAAAATGTATCATGTATGTGATCGACACATACCTACATGAGATGAAAAATATGAATTGGGGGGATGAGAAAGCAAAGCAAGTATAGTATCCGAAATGGTTGCTTCTCTTTTGTTTCATCTCTTCTTTGTCACATAGCTCTCTCTTTTCCATTCTCTCTCTCCTCTCTCTCTCTCTCTCTCTCTGGCGCCATTCTCCCTCACAACACACCAGAGAGCGAGCGAGCGAGAATCACAACGAAAAATCACACAAACCATTTCACCAATTTCAACTCTTTCATTTTTTCTTCAATCAATTTTCACCCTTTTCAAACCCAAAACCCTAACCCCCTTTTCGTCAACGTCAACGCTTTTCCCCCAAATTTTCAATTTTTTTACATGATTTCGAATTAGGGTTTGGGATTTCACGTCAATGGAAGGGAACGGAGCATCATCTTCATCATCGAGAAGATATGGATTCCCGTCGGCTGCAAGCATAATTCAAGCACCGTTATCAGCGCTGTTGGAATATTCCGGTATTCTTCCGGCGAGGTCAAACCAGCAACATCAACCAATTCCCGATTCTGCCCCTAACGATGGTGAGGTTTCAATTAGGATCATTGGGTCTAACGAGCAAGATAATCATCGAGATGAACAGGGTAGTCCACTGGTGGTGAATGATGGTGGTGGTGCGGCTGCGATGACGAATTCCTCAGAACATGGCGATGTCGAGGGCGTTTTGAGGACGGGGAGTGGGAATGTTGATGCAGAATCAGGTGGTGGTGGTGGTGGTGGTGACGTTGGTGCTAATGGGAGAGATTCTTCTTATCAAAGATACGATATTCAACATGCTGCTAGGTGGATTGAACAAGTCTTGCCGTTTTCTTTGCTTCTTTTGGTGGTTTTCATTCGCCAACATTTGCAAGGTTCATTCTCAATGAAAACCAAACTATACAGATTGTTTATTGTACTTTTTTGTATTTAAAGATTGGATTTTTACCCTTTCTTGATTTGATTTGAAATAATCTGTTTAAAGTTTGGTGATCTTTGTGGTTGCAGGGTTTTTTGTTACCATTTGGATTGCTGCTGTGCTTTTTAAGTCAAATGACATTCTGCGGAAACAAACGGCTTTGAAGGTATGAGAGTTTGTGATTCTGTGTTCATTGTTTTTGAGATGTGAGAAAAAAGTGTTGTTAATGTGTATAAATATTGTGCTGTTTGTTGATGTATGTAAATATCGCAGGGAGAGAGGAAAATGCCAGTTTTGATTGGAATTTCGGTTGCGTTTACACTTCATGTGGTTAGTGTTTATTGGTGGTATCAGAATGATGATCTAATGTATCCGTTAGTCATGCTTCCTCCCAAGGAGATACCGCCTTTCTGGCATGCTATTTTCATCATCATGGTGAATGGTGTGTTTCTCCCTCCTAATATTACTGGCTATGTTTCTCATTGATTATACTTGTATGCTTGTCTTTTTGTTCTACTTATGGCAATCTTATGTTATTTAGTTTTTCTTTGCAACTAACCTGCTGCTGTTGAGTGTATTCAAGAGAAAAGGTTCAAATGTATCTTACTTTACTCTATTATGTAGGGGTTTGTACTTCCATTATGTTGCCATTGAAAAATATCTTCACGAGTGCTCAATTGATTCTTGTTTCTGAATGATTTTCTAATTTTTTTCCTATTAGTGGTAACAGATGTTTCACAGAATGGATAATTTATATTCTGTCCATCATTTACTAGTAGCATGGATTTTCCTTCATTTTAATTGCGTGTGTTATAATTTAAACAATTCATTCCAGCCATTTCCAGTGATCTCTTTTGACCTGTTAGCATGGAAACTCTTAGAGGCTGCCCAATATGAAATTATTTATTCTTTGTTTGAAATTCAATGGGCAGAGGATTAATTTCATTGGTTTACAAATTGTATTTTAAAATTTCAGATACTTTGGCGCGCCAGGCTGCAATGGTAGTCAAGTGTATATTGTTAATGTATTATAAGAACAGCAGAGGCCGCAATTATCGTAAGCAGGTGAGGTAATAAATTATGGAGCACTAGGGAAATTTAACCCAAGTGTTTGATGTTTTGGGAAAAGAAGAATATGCGAAGATGGCATTTTTCTTTCCTTTAAATTATATTATTACCAAGAGTTTTGGGTTCAGGATCTGTGGTTCTCTTTCACATTAAATTCTGATTGTACCTTCATTCATTAATCAGGGGCAAATGCTGACTTTAGTCGAATACCTTCTCTTACTTTACCGAGCCTTGTTGCCAGCACCAGTTTGGTATCGTTTCTTCCTGAACAAAGAATATGGAAGCCTCTTTTCATCACTGATGACAGGATTGTATCTAACATTTAAGCTCACATCTGTCGTTGAAAAGGTAAGTTATCCCCTCAATTTATGTTTTTATGTATGTAGCCATGTGTAGAGAGTATCCTTATAGCGTCTCTCATTCGCCTAAATAGAAACAAATATTTTCAAGTTGTGCATAATTCCATTATTTAGACATTTTCTTTTCCTTTATTTATTTGTTAAACTAAACAATGTGATACTAGTTCTGTTATCTTGCTTGTGGGATAGATCAAGCTGTAAATATATTATATTTGTAGAAACACGCCTCTTTGTTAAAACTGTTAATATCAGCTTCAGTAAAAAAGGATGGAAGTTACCTCTTTATTATATTGATGTAAACAAACCTCATTGATATTGAGTAGTTATAAATGAGTCTCTCAAAGGCTTCCCCCCCTCTTTTTGATTCATGGTTAGTACCAACAACTATTTTTAACATTTTTACTATTGGGCTTTGATGATTTATAAGAGTTTAAGTTTTTAAGTGAAGTTTGTGAGATCTTTTCTGGTTTGTTAACTGTTTTTACTTATTGTTTAATCATTTGTGTGGACGTGCTAATGATTAAAACTATGATGAAGTCATTTAGATAGGCTACAACGTAATGCCCTTAACTTTTTTTTTATTTACAATAAGAGTACTGTACATGTATAGCATGGGTTGGCATCTGGTGGTTCTTCTCTTAACTGTGTATTGGTTTTCAGGTGCAATCCTTCTTTGCTGCGGTGAAAGCATTGTCACGTAAAGAAGTGCACTATGGTGCTCATGCAACATCAGAGCAGGTACTTGGTGGCCATCATATGTGATCATTATTGATCTTGGTGTTGACCAATCAATTGTTAAATTTTCAGTGTTCATCCATTGTCTCTGCAAATTACTGTTTTTGTTGTTAAATGACAATTTGTTGATATTTGATCAGTTTGCTGACATGTTGTTTCATGTTTACTTTCCCAATTTTGTTTGTGGTCATCTATATTGTTACAGAGAGGTAGTTCAGTTAACTCCACTCAAGTATGTACAATGTACTCTTCTATAAACCCTAGTATTTTTTTGGCCAATCAATAACTTTTTTTTTGGTGAGCATTGGCTAATTAATAAATGGGTTTGTCTAACATGTGGAATATTGCACATGTTAAAGCAACAATTATTTATTAAAAAGTTATATCATTAATAAAAAATGCACAAGTTAATAGAATATAAAATTGACATAAAATGAACAATGTGAGAAATACCGGGCTTATCAATATGAGCAGGGAATGTTTTAATTTTGTTTAATCGATGTAGGATTGAGACAAACTTAAGTAAAAATTAATTAACACTAGGAATTGTTGATTGCTTTTAAAGTTTCACGGTCCAATTGATTATGAGATCTAATGTTTATGCACTTCTCATTCTTTCGGCTGTGTTATGAGCTTTTTAACCTGCTATGTGCATGTAAGGGAGCAGCAAGTTGTTCATGCAAGTAATTTATCTGATGACAGGTCATTGCAGCCGGTGATCTTTGTGCCATTTGTCAAGAGAAGATGCATGCCCCAATCTTACTTCGTTGTAAACACATTTTCTGTGAAGACTGTGTATCAGAATGGTGAGACTTGCTTTGCTGTTACTTTTTGCACTGGTCTGCTTTAGAATATAAAATTGACATTTACATTAGAGTTAAACTAGCAAGTACGGTGCTTATATAAGAAAATAGCAAGTACCAAATGGGTAGTTTACAAAATGTGAAAAATCAGATTAAAAAGGTATTTTAAAAAATCAATTTAATTGGTAAATATAAAAATACAGATTTTAAATAGATTTAATAGTTGTATTATTTAGATATTAATTAGACAAGTCACATGAGGTCAAAGTCCTGGAAACAACCTCTTGTGTAAAAATCAGGGCAAGGCTGTGTAATACACCAAAATGGTGGGGGACCCTTTCCCCAGACCCTGCGTATGCGGGAGCTTAAATGCACCGGGATGCCCTAAAAAGATATTAATTAAACGAATCAAGTGGAAATTAATATTGACTTGATTTGATTTGATTTGACATGTATGGCTGTGATGATGACACATGATTTCAGGATACGATGTGATTTAGAGATGCTAGAACCTAAGATTTAAATTTAATAATTTGGGGTAGATATGCTAAACTCCCACCTGATTACACCACTATTTTGATCATCTGGTCTACAAATGTGGTTATGGGTTGCTTTCTTAATTTTAGTATTGGGGTCAACATGTTTTGTAATTGTATTGCTTCATGTTTATTACTATATTTAATTTTTCTTCATATGTTTATTTGGGCTCCTGATTATCTATCTTATTTGCCAGGTTTGAGAGGGAAAGGACATGCCCATTGTGCAGGGCTTTGGTAAAACCTGCAGACCTCAGGTCATTTGGTGATGGCTCTACTAGTTTATTTTTCCAGTTATTCTGAAATCATATACACAAACCAGGAAGTTTTTTTCCTGCTTTGAAGCTTTACTTTTCAAAGCAGCAATCCTGATGGATATACATCAACACATGTAAAATTCACTAGAGTCATTTTGGAGACACTCTGAGAAGATGAATGCAGCTAAATAGAATTTAACTGGTCACCTGTTATTCATATAATGTACTTTTAAGAGGTGAAATGTATTATATGACCCTGTAAACTAGGAAGTTTATTGAATGTATAATTAAATGTGAATCTTCATTTCCAAGGAATGAAGGTCTTTCTCCCAACTGCTTTCTGTCATTTATTGTGAATCAAATTAGCAGTTAATTTTTTTTTTTTTTTTAATTTCTCTGCAATTGGTTGTTTAGACACAGAAGTGTTTGTTACACTGGCAGGATTTGGTTGATAATCTCACATTTCAGTAAAGTTAATAGATGTGTGATACTATTGTGTTATGGGAATTTCACGGGTGATTTTAGAGTGTCACGGAATTTAAAAGCAATATGGGATTTACAATATTTTGAAGTCTTGGTTTAGCTAGATTTAGATATATAAAAAGTCTTAACATGTGCCCTTAAGAGCACAAGTTAGCTTTTCCCTATAAAGAAACGGTCTGGAGTGTCGAGATATATTCTTAGGCTTAGATTTCCCATAAAAGCACAATCAACTTAACCATAAACTACTTCTCAACCTCCAAAAGTTGGATCAAAATGAATGTTAAAGGCAGTGTCCATTACAAGTAAGTAAAGATTTGTCATTAAATTCATGTGTGATTTGATGAATAATGTTAGAAACACACTTTAATCTAATCACTCACCGGTTGTTATAATAATACTATTTCTTAGAGATGGAAGGAAGGACGACAATTGTAAAGTATAAGGGGCTTGAAACTTTACAGTTTTAATATTCTAAAAGTATAGTTGAAATAAGTGTAAATGTAATGTAATGCTTGTCTTTCTTTTTTTCTCGATGAAGTGATGGATTGATTTGGAATTGGAATGAATGCTTTCTGAAGTAATTTACCCCACTTACCTGAGAAGGCTTATGATGTTCTGTCAATGTACAATTCTAGAGTTTTGAGGTGATTTATATAACTTCAATAATGCATTGTTTCATTCCTTTCATGGATCATTTTACACAAGCATACCACCTGACCCTGTTGACTGTTGTCATTTTTAATATTCAAGGGACAGATAGGATAAATTTTGATTTGATATTTGATGAAGGGTGTGCTAACTTTCGTATACTATAAATGAATAATACTCTTAAAATGCTAAAGAAAGCTATAATATTTGTAATTGTATCCAACAAAATTTGATCAACCAATACATTGAAAAAATGAAAAGAAATTTTCCAAACCAACTTCATAGTGACATTAAATTTACACACAAAACAAATGTTAGTTTTCATCAAATATTTCCACCCTCCTAATTCCTCATTCCTCACATTGCAGTCAGGTCTAATAAATAAACAAATATATGTTACAAATCATGCATACATACATCCCTTAAAACAAGAGAACCTCATCTAAGGCTATAACCCTATGAACAAAAAAAGGGTGATCATTTTGCTGCATGTTGAGGAGGTGACTCACTAGCAGGTGTCTCATTTTCTTCTGATGTACTCTTATCATCATCATCTTTTGCTGACCCCAGAACAACCTCGTCAGGCGATGTCGGTGATAATGAGTGTGGTGAAACAGATAGCAACCTGGTGACTCCATTGACATCCATAGGATATAGTTCCGTGACTTCTTCCATTCCCTCATCCAGATACACCACATCCTGCATTGTCAGCTGATGGTATTCCACAATTTCCCTCAGGAAACGGTTTTCTCTTGAATATGTCTCATTTTCATTAGCCAAACGAGCCTTCTCGGCTAGAAGTGTTTCAAGCTGATGTCGAATCTGAGAAAATCACAAATTCAGTATCAGAGTTAAATTTCAAATAGCGGTAGCAGCAGCAGCAGCAGTAGTAGTGTAGTAGTTATGCATGCATATACATGATGTTACTTCTATTTTATGCATAAAATACATCGATCCACCTTATAATTTGGCCTATTTGGATTGGTTTTATTTAAGTTTATTTATTGGCATGAACACTAGTGAGACTGTTTGAGGGAGTTTATGGCATGTTCTTAAACAATTTTCATCTTACTCTATAATTTCTCCATGATAGCTTATGAAAATAGCTTATAGTTTATACGAAAATAATTTGATGTTATTTTATCATTTGTAATTAGAAATAGCTTATGCATAAGCGCTTACTAAATTTTGTTTTGTCAATATGAGTGTTTTATTGGCTTCTAAACACAAAATTCACATAGGTAACCAACAAACAAATTATTACCAGATCATCATCTTCACGGTTATGTCCCTTGTCGCTGCCCTCTCGTTCCCTGAGTAATTTATTTTCTTCTTCAAGTTGAGCAGAACGCGCTTTAGCAAATGCTAAATCCGCTTTAACCGTTTTTAACTCACGAAGAAGTAACTTTGCTTTTGCAGCTGTTGCCATTGCCACCTGAAATCAAAGCAAAAGGAAATGGAGCTTGTTTTACATGAGAAACTCAAAACAGTTCATTCTAATAAAAAAACCATCATAAACCAATTTTCTGTTCGTTATTATAATCAGAAGCAAAAGTTTGAACTAGGATTCCTGCATCCAAATCAAGAAGAGTTTAACATTTGTACACTGGTATCATAAACACGTTTTGCATAGACATCTAATCATATTTCATTATCTTTTCACATCATCATATTATTTCTTAAAACCTCTTAAGAGTCTGTTACTATAGGTTTTTGCCGAAAATGAAGTCTTACATGTAGAATATGTATGTGCTATTTGCGGAATAAATTTAAATTAATCACATGATATGGAACTAAGAAAGGATTATACTAACTTAAATTCTATTAACAATTCCGAAATCATATACGATGTTCTATCATCTATGCCTTCACTACAAGAACTAGTGAGGCCGCAAACATTACACATGATTACACAGTTGGCACCTTACGTCGCGAGATGCCTTGAGTTGCGTTTCATGGCGAGAAGGAGACTGTGTCTGATCTGATTGCTGCCATGGATTCCTCATTTCTGAAGCTTGGTTTATATCTTCAGGGCCATTTCCTCTTCGCCTGATTTGATATCTGAGGTCTGCTGTCTTACTCTCCACCATTGTTTTGCCATCCTGAAGAAAAAACCAAAAGTAACATTGAACTAAATAATGTGATGTATGAATTAAATCATAAGATAATAATAATTTGATGTACACTGTCAAAACATGAAATTCAGAGAAACTCATCGACAATTATGTTATGTATTTGTTATTCTTACACAGACAGATTTACCTCAAAAGCCTTCTCAAAGGTGTCACCTAGCTGATTGAGGGAAGTAGTAATTGCATCCAAGCCCTTCCGAATCGAAGGATTGTCCATTCTTTTATTATAGTCAGAAGGTTGATATAATGGCTTGAATAACCATACCAAAGCAAAATCACACACAAATAAGTTGATTCCCATTCAACTAATAATGTAAATGACAAACATATATTTTGCAACATTATGTTATATCATACATATATCATATCCCTGCATTGCATTGAACACAATAAATTATAATCACCTGAGTTGAAAAAGGACTTGTAAAGGTATTAAATGAGTGTGATTTGAGTGTTTGAGGCATGGTTTCTTGTTGTTGTGGAGCTGGATTGTTTTCATCCAGCATTGATTTTGCTTTATGAGCCAAAACACCCCAAAAACCAGACTTAGAGTTGTCATTTCCATAAGCATCAAAACTCTGCATCATTGCATTCATTCAAGTCATTATATTCAATCTTTGATCTATCTATCCATCTATATGTCTGTCGGTCAGTCTCTCTGTCTATTCAAATATATGCTACAAATTTCTATATTATCTGAAATTTGTATATACAATCATCAACAAAATGCAATATGATTCAATAGTAAAATTGATTAATTTCATATTTTACCAAAAAAAATATATATATATATTAAAAAATGTCGATATGCTAAGTTTAACACCTGATATCAACGCATATAGATTCATATATGAAATAAATCAAGAGTTTCCATTGACATACCGTGGATCTATGATGGTCAGGATGAGAGGGGTCAAATGCAAAGGAAAGAGCGGGTTGACGACGAGCAGTAGAGGCTTTGATGGCTTGAGCGGCGAGGGAAGAAGAATGAGAAGAAGAGAGGGAACGTGAATAACTATTTTGTTGATCAGAATCTTTAGGATCATCCAATGATGAATGAAAATCTTCTTTGAATGTTGAAGCTCTTGATATGCCTTGTCTTCTTCTATACGCCATCTTTTCTTTTGCTTCCAAAACCTGATTGCCTTAGAGAGATAGAGAGAGAGAGATATCCCAAAAAAACAAGCAAAAGTGTCTGATTATCATTCAACTTCTACCTAACCAACTCTTTCCGTTTTTATCGTTTTTTAGGGGTCATGAAATGAAATATCAACCTTAAATATGTATAAAGTACATTAATTAAAAATGTAACTATATAAATAATAATATTGTTGCTTCTTTATGACAGATCATACACACGTACAAGCAAAGAGAGTTAGAGAAATACAATACATATAACTTTAATGAACTGTAACGATTTTGTATATAATATATGATCGATTTTTTTTTTTTTTTTAACAAAATATATAATCTAATTATTTTTTTTGAAGGATATGATCTAATTATTATAACATAAAAACATTTTAGTAAGAATTTAATTCATATACACTTTATACTATCCGATTATTAAAAATATTTAACTTTAATCATAACAAATTCTAAAGTCACATGCATCGACGTGTTTTATTGCTAGCGCAAAATATTTTACATTAACGGTGTATCAAAATTAAACTATTTTTGTCAATCTTTCAAAAAAGACTGGTTTATATACATAGCATTTCATGATAGTCACATTCACGCAGGGGTCACCTTTCTTTTTCTTTTCATAATTCAATTTACATCCTTTTTCTTTTCATAATTCCAGTTACATCATTATTTTTGTTGATGATGTTTATTGTAAAAGGTTGTGAATCCTTTTCTCCTTCTTTATCTATACAAGATAAGTATGAACCGACATTACTCTTCATAGTGTATTTGTAGTATATTGTTTCAATTTGATTTTATACATGTTTATAAACATGATTTGAGTTTATGGTGTCTTCATGTTTTAATATATTTAGGACTATATATCTAACTTTTTTTTTAATAAGTTATATTAGTTTCTAGGGTTTTTTAAAGGCAAAAACAAAGCCTTTGGTGACAACTCAACTTAAAAGACCCCAGCTAAGCAAAGCTGTTTCAATCACATATCGAATGAATTATTATTATATAAACACTTTTCCTTTCACTTATTGAGATCTATTCTTACTAATAAGTTTTTTTCCAAGAGAAACTTTGGAGATGCCTTTCCCATTAAATGAAGCAATTCTATGCCACCTTTTAAGAATGTAATTGTTTTGTTTAGCTTTTTGATTCACCTTAGAGAGTCCAAGACCAAAAAAAGACATTTTTTTAGTTGAGTTGAGTATATTTGTAACAGAAATCTCCATGATTTGGTTGGCCACAAAGTGTAAACATGTATATAACAATCTTAGTTTTCAAAGATTCTCTTTTATGAACCACTCAATTCACCATTTTTATTGGAATTTATGTTTTTTTGAATTTTTATTGTAAATTTTGAAATCTAAACAAACAATTTGTAAGAGATGCATTTATATAGATTTTATAAAAAGTAGATATATAGTTCTTTTAATTAAGTTAGTTCTAAATTTAGATAATTTTAATGATTATACCATCTTGAATATGCTAAACGAACCTAATGATAATCAATCCATTACAATGTTGAGTTCTTAATTTAATTTGAAACAAATAAGATCTAGTAGGCATGTATAGTGCATAATCTTGACGATGAGGCCAATCAATTATGAGAGGATTAGAATCATTTGGAGTTGGTCCAGTGGTTGGCTTGAGATCTTGAAGTTTGCTCCTACAGAGGTCTCAGGTTCGATTTCCTTTGGTGCCAATTTCGGTGGGCTAAGTCCATAGAGAGCTTGCTTTGGCTTTAAATGGACCCCCGCAAGTGGGTGGTGTGATTGATCCCCTCAGATTAGTCGATTCTTGAATCAGATACCGAGTTTTAAAAAAAAATAAAAATTATGAGAGGATTAGACAAACTATCAAGAATTACAATTTTTTTTTGTCAAGTAGGTAGCCTAGTGGCTACAAGAAGTGGAGTGTCCAGAGTTCGAACCCCAACCCCTGCATATAATATGCAATATTCCTACCAACTGAGTTAAGTTCACGGGGATAGCAAGAATTACAATCTATTTGATTTGATGTCGAGGTATGTAATTCTGAGAATTAGATAAAAGAGAAATGATATTTGTACAACTATTTTTGTACAACTTTTGTACAACCTTCTATCTCATACTCACATTATCTTCTTATTCTCTCTATTCCTTTTTCTCTCGCTATTGTTTTTGACCAATAAGAAGAGAACACAACAAAGTTGTCCCAAAAGTTGTAACAAAAGAGTTGTTCAAATATCACTTACTCTAGATAAAAACAAAAAAACATTATGAGGATTAGACTATGCATGATACAAATTGAGGTGTCTTGGACAAAACTATCCTATAATACTTTCTATCCTCTCGCACAGTAGTGAGGCTAGCATAATTTCAAATATAAAAAAGAAATAAAATATATTTTAAAAACTAATAAATATATTAAACTTAATGAATAAGTAAAATAAATTTACAATAATTCGACCAAACTCACAACATCCATGTTAATAACATAAAACGGCAAAGTACATATGCCTACCGAAAAGACTATATTCAAGCCATCGAAATACTCATGTTTTCGGATCTGCAATTTTGACGACGCAAAATTCTTTGATTGAATCTGCGCGTAATAAAAACTAATCTTTCAACTTGAATCAAATAAACACTGCATTAAGACGGAAAGTCAAAGACTCACCGCATAAAGACGAAAAATCAAAATAAGCAAAGTCGCGTGAGACGACAAAATCACAAAATCAAACGAAAGAGAATAAAAAATATATGAAAATCACTTATTTGACTAAAAGAGAAAGAAAAACAATTCAGAGTGTTAATTTCAAATCAAACTTGGCCCTAAATCACCCTTATTTGGTATATCAAGGACAAGAAAAGTTGTGACGCTAGGATTTGAAAAAAAGTGTAATAATTATTAATATATTTAATGAAACTACAACGAAGAAAATAAAAACTAACAATAGATATTTATGTAAATTTAGATCTATGAAGTTTAAAGAATTTCTTCTTCAAAAAACAAAAAGTTAAATTTATCCATAATTGATACCAAGCTAAATAGATTATCAATATTTTTTTAATATTATTTTTTTTAAACCAACAAAATTGTTTGAAGTAATCAAATAACATATTAACGGGGTAGTTACATATAAAATTATATTAATTATTCAAGATTTTTTTTCTTTTGGAGATAGGGTGCTACCCCATGGTTATGAAGCCCTTCGTCCATGCTAAACCCCTACTGTAAACTTCTAATTTACGATATATTTTTCTGTAAAAAAGAGTAAATTTTTTCAACATACAAATTTTGTGTAAAGTGTTTTTTTAACAAGGCACAGTTTATTCAAAATGAAAAAAAAATGCAAGGGTACGTACTCGATTATAGAGATGTATTCGTCAATCCTCTCTTTTAGGACATCTTTATGTCGTAGATTGGGTCAATATAATATGTGATATTATGTCGTAGATTGGCTATAATTTATATAACCGTTTTTCCCTCAAAAAAAATAAAAATTATATAACCATTTTGTTAAAAAATTTCGGGTAACCTTCTTATTTTTTCTTTTTATTTGTTAAAATCAATAGAGAGAAAGATGAAGAGTAAAAAGATGATGACAATACGATAAAGTTAGTTTAATTTTATAAATATTATTTCTTTTGAACAATTATAACTGGATGCCTCCTAAATGAAGCAAAGTTGCACTTGATAAAGAGATAGGATTAATCATAATAGCTCAACAAACAAAAGATTAATCCCCTTTAAAAAAATAATTATCCTAACTATAAAAAAATACAATTATTTATAAAATCTATTAATTTTTAGATAAGTTGACTTGAAATATCCTCTAAAAAAAGTAGAAAGATGATTTGATATTTTATAGGCTACATATCTCCCGTGGTCTTTTAAGTTAGATATTTGTAATTACAATTGATTTGATAGAGTATATTGATACAATACAAATTTGCTAAAATAAAAAATGATGAATCTCCGAACAAACCGGCAACATCCATGTTGATAGCATAAAACAGAAAAATACAAAAGTATACAACTATATTCAAGACTTCAGAATATCTATATCTCCGAATCTGCAATGTTGGCTACGTCAAAGTCATTTGATTGTATATGTGCTGGATCGAAGCTGATTTGACAATCTGAATCGAACAAACACTTGAACAAGATGAGAAAGACAAACAATATCGCACAAACACAACGGACAAAACATTATTTTAAGACAACGAAATCACATAAGAAAAAAAACTAAATAAATGTGAAAAACACTTATTTAATAAAAGGGAATGAGAAAAACGATTTAAAAGAGTCGTTTGGGGTTAAAGATTAATTGTAAACCACTCTTTTTAGTGAATGAAGAAAGTGAAACTAGAGTTTTAAATGACGACTCATAAAATAGAGTGTTCCACAAATAGTTGTTGAAAAAAACTTAAAAACTAATTTATTAGAAACATCTAACTTATTGGTAAAAAAAAAAAATCTAACTTAAAGACATCGCTAGAGGTATTTGTCATATATTTTATATAAAAACTATGACATTATTAATGCATAAGTTTTTTTTTAAAAATAGATATAGAAACAAAATTGGTTTGTACATTTCTTTTAAGGTTTTGATGGTAACAAAGTATTAAAGAATAATTAGATATGCTAATTAATGTTCAAGCGTGCAAGACCATAAATTAAAATTTAACAAGGCATGAACATGTATAAGAGCATCAGAAGCACAAGAGAAACTCAAAGACTATGGTAGAAGATCTGAATAAAGGTCAAGTAGAAGTCAACGTCTTGGATCAAAAGAAAGGGTGTTGCTCAGAAGGTGAAGATCTTCGTGAACTCTGAAGTCCATTAGACTCTAAAGACCTCCAAACTCGGAAGTGTCGAAGATCTTGAGGGACCCAGACTTCATGTCAAATTTGTCCTCTTTTGTAGTTGTCTCTATCAAAGTCTAATAGTACAATTTGTCCTCTTCTGACCACATGTAGAAACAAACAAAGAACTTCAAAGACAAAAAGAATAAACTGATAATTTCAGTTTTAGCAAGGAATTTCAAATGTCTAATCAATGGAACTATCCATATCAGGCAAAGATCCAACTTTCTTGATTTGAAGCTTCTCAACGACTCTTAATGCATCAACACTCTTCTCCAACGACTCTCAAATCCTTGCCCATATAAGGAGCTGAAGACTTGAAGAAAGATAAAAGGACTTTGCTATTTTACTTACTCTGTCAAATCAAAAAACGCATAGAACACTTAAGAATTTCTTATCAAATTTTGTATCTTAGAAATATTAAGTCTTAGATTCTGTTCTAAATTGCATTTTTTACTACTCTGATTGTATATCGAGAGTAAGAATAAATCTTTTATCTATAACCTTTAAAAGTATCTTGCTTGTGTGTTTGAGCAGTGAAAGTCTCTTTAAGTTGTGATTGAGCATTGAAAATCTCTAGCTTGTGTTTTTGAGTATTTGAAAGTCTCTTGAAAGTGTCATTGAACAATTGTAATATAACGTGATTATAGTGTAATTCATTGAAAGTGTAAGAGAGATTGAACTACTCTTAATTTGTAAGAGGAACCAATATAAATTGTCGTATCTACTCTTTCTTTATTTGTGTTTGTTATATCTACAAACAAACTCTCAATTAGACTCCAACACCAATTCAAAAACATAGATACCCAATAAAGTTTTATTCTTTAAAATTAATAAATAAATAAATTTGATCAGTATACATGTAATATTTCAGACTTCTTAAAAAAAAAAAAATTAAAAAATTCTGACAATAATGATTTTAAGACAAAAATAAATAAAAAAATAGAAGTGGTTACAGTTTACAGTAAATCCGAAAACGTCGTCGTGGAGTGTGGTCTGTTGACGAGACAGAGTCGTATGTTTTTTTGATACAAAAATGGTTGTTCCAGCGACTCATTCAATTCTTCTTCAACTTGCTCCCATATTTTTGTGGTAACTTCCTTCAAATCTGATCTAACATTTCTTCCTTTAGAAATCAAGATCCCTCTTTCTCAACTCTTTCAGGTTATTCATTCTCTCTCTTCAACTTTTTTCTATTTTATTTTATTTCTCACTTTCAATAATCAATTTTCATTTTACCGTTAAAAATTCATCCTTTACTTCATTTTATCAATGCCCACATTCTCATTCATCATTTTCATCTTTTGGGTATCTCTTAATTCTACTTAATTTGTTACTTCACATTCATCGTTGTTTTTGCATAATGCATTTTACATTATCCAATTCAATCGCCTTACAGTTAGTTACACATGTCACAAATTATACACACACACACACAGAGATGCTTGCAATTCAATTTGTTACTTGATTGATGCTCAGCTTTTAGGGTATGTTTGAATTCAGTTATTTCAAATAACTTATTTGAGCTTATCTACTCTGAGAGAGCTTATGAAAATAATTTACAACGTGTTCATAAGCTATTTTCAACTTATTTTCATAAGCTGTCAAGGATAACTTATATAAAAACAGTATGACTATATTTTATCATATTTTATCTTTTGTTATAGAAATAGCTTATCTATCCATTGGCATTTACATGATAAGTGCTTAATTAAGTTGTTTATCCAAACAGGACCTTAATTACCTTTGATTTGAGCTCAACTCACATGGTACTTTTAAGTGGATGGTGTGTTTGTTGTGTGATTTTATGTAGATTGTTTATGGTGGGAAGTGTTACTCTATGAAGCACCGACACATGCACTAGACAAAACCTGACACTAGGACGAAGACACTGATGATAGTTTAAGAAAATGTAATTGATTGAATTTAACTACAAGTGTCAGTGTCGTGTCTGCGATTGAAAGCACCGACACCGGACATACTTTCAATCTAAGGTGGCGGTGCTACAAAGGTGTTACTGTTATACTTGTCACTGCATGGTTTGAGTGCTTTGTTGTGAACTATTTTTCTGACTTGTCGAATTGCTTGTTTCTTTAGTACATTATATTAATGTGTAGTGGTAATTTGAGATTTATTTGGTTTCAGATAGATGGCTGCAAATTCTGAGAATATATTGTCCTTGTCATTGCTTTCTACTTCAGAGGTTCTTGGTGGCGCTGATTCTCCCACGGTTGCAGTGTGTTCTCTTTGCCGCAAGGCCTTATCGCCTGATGATGAGATAACAGATCTTGCAGCCGGTGGTGTATGCGGTGATTGTAAATTTTTATTGCTCGAAGACTTTGGAAATCATACACTTGCACTAAGCTCTCATAGGAGGCTAAGAGGAAGATTGAGGCACGGTAGTTCTGAATCATTTGAGAACCTTGCATCTTTAGAGGAAGATCAACATGTAGATGGTGACAACACTACATGGTCATTACAGTATGCTAGTGCAAATACAACTCCTACTGGGTCTAGAAGCTGGAGGCATGTTCTCTCGGATACCGAAAGTGATGGTTTTGATAATTGGCGTTCTCTATATGGTGAAAATGAATCAAACTCAAGTTTTAGACCATATAGGGTTCCCCACAGTGAGACTGATTCCTTTTCTTTCAGTGCTTATGGTGGTGAGTCCGATATCTCTATGGATAGACAGAGTTTTGTAGGCAATGAAACTTTTAATTTACCAGATGAGGGAGATGAGTTTGATAGTGACACCGACATCGATCCAATGCATGCTGGCCTTGGTCAGTGGAACTCGGATGATACAGAAGAAGAGGAGGAAGAGGAATTACCTGAGGTTGACGAAGCTGAAGCCGCTCGCCTTCAAATTCTTTTAAACTCAAGTCCAAGTGAGAGCGAAAGTCGCATTAATTGGGAACAAAGGTTTAATGCTACTGAATCTGAGGGAATATTTAGCCGGATAATCAGGGAAACTTGGTTAGCATTGGACGACGCTGATTTACCTCAAGGAGCTAACTTTGGAGATTTCCTTGATACCAGACGCTTCAATGATCTTCTTGACCATCTCGCTGAAAATGACAGCTCAAGACGAGGAGCACCTCCTGCTGCTGCGTCGTTTGTAAACAATCTACCTCGTGTATTCATTAGCAAGGAACACAAGAAGCATGACGAACTAGTTTGTGCCATCTGCAAGGATGTTTTAGCCCTCGGCACTGAAGTAAATCAGCTCCCTTGTTCTCACCTTTACCATTCTCATTGCATTTTACCGTGGTTGAAGACACGTAATTCATGCCCTCTTTGTCGTTACGAGCTTCCAACCGATGATAAGGATTACGAAGAGGGAAAACAGAACGTTGATGGTAGAAATGTGATCTATGATATGCAACAATTACATGTTATGGATGATAGTTTCTCTGATGTTTCTGATGGAGAAGAAGCGGTTGAAGACGATGGTACCACTACTCATGATACCGTGAATTCTTCTGCAGCAAGTGGTGGTAGCGGAAGATGGTTGTTTCTTGCTGCAGCTCCAATTGTTAGTTTAGTAGGCATGGTTATTGTACTGTGGTTAGGTAGTAACTCTCAGATTGAAGAGACTAGACATTCGAGTACTCGCTATTTGTCTGTGCAAAATCAGCACCCTGTTCATGTTTCTGGTTCTCAAAACCAAAGGGAGAGTAGAAGCAGAAGATGGTGGTGTCCATTCTAAGTGCTTTTCAAATTCTTCTTCAATAATACATTCTGTAATAACCAACCACTTGGGATGGAATTTTTTAGCTGACTTTTTATTCATGTGTGATCTGATGTGGTTTGTATGATCCACCAATTTCAGAAATCATGTGTAGATTTAAGTTTGTAATTACCTTTTTTTTAATTATTTAACATTTCCTCCCTCTTCCTGTACCCGGTGGTTGTGTGCTTCAAGGACTTGATGCCTGGAAAGTTGACAATCAATTCTTGATGTTTTAGACTGAACTCATGAAAAATGATTTTACTGTGAATTTTTCTACATCCGGAGCAATAACATCTGGTGCCAAGTTATCTAAATTTCAGAATTCTCCACATAGCTATATATTGTCATAGAAACAAACTCCACGTATTCTGGAATGGATTAATTCTATTGGATTTGACTCTTTAATGTAGACATCTATTTTACAGGATAAAGTGAGTCCATATTGATTACTCATTGTGTCAAGAGTTCTACATTGGATAAGATATGACACCGAACATGTTTATAAGTGAGAACAATCATCATTTTACCAACTAATTTTGTAATATTAAGTTAGACCCAACTTACATTTTTAAGATGATATGTGCATTATCCATAATCCGTTGAACCACGGTTCGAGGGAGTGTACTACGAGTCTCATAGTAAATGAGATAAGATTTATAAGGTTGAGTTAGGGCCAATCTAAAATCTGAGACCTTGATCAAAAGAAAAATCATTATTTTTGACAATTTTTTTTAAAGAAGCTAAATTCATTGTTTTTGAAAATTAACCATAAATAAAGTGTCATAACAATTATCCTTAACACTTGATGTCATATTTGTATTCCAAAACGGTGACATTAAAACATGACACCTCTCCTAAATTCTAGAGATTAAGATTCCATGCAATCAAAACTTAACCATATGTGGCCTTCTGATTAAGTCTCTAGACAGTTCAAATTCCAAGCTTGTATATAAGATTTATTAAAATCTAGATTTTTGACCCGTGCTCCGCTCGAGTTTATTATAAAGATATTGACATACGAATAATAAAATGCAATATATAATTGTTAATAGTGAGAAAAAAATAAGTTGTAAGGTCACGTCTTTTCATTTGCAAAGCTCTAAATATCAAAATATATGATTTTTGTGTTGTGTGTGAAATTTTTACACGGTTTAGGTTTTTTTTTTTTTGAGAGAAACACGTTTAGGGCTTGGTATATATAACCAAGTTTACATGAAAATTAGGTTAGCCGAGTTTGCATGGAAATTAGGGTATTTTGTTTCTAAACATATTAAATAAGTGTAGAAAATATTGTCAAAAAAAAAGGCAACAAGATAGGAATGAAATAAAGGCATGAAATTGGTTAAAAAAAAGTGTATAAAATATTGTAAAAAAAAAAGGCATGAAATTAGTGCGACGAATTTTTCTAGTATTGTGTACAAAAAAAATAAAAAATAAAAAGTATAAAATAGAAGGCATCAAACGTGATCATCGATATGCTCATAGTTTCTAGAACAAACATGCAACGTCAAATAAGTGTAGAAAATATTTCATTCAGAAAAAAAAAAGGATAGAATTTCATAGGTGGAATAAGTGTAGAAAATATTTCATTCAAAAAAGAAAAAGGCAAGAGGATAAGAATGAAATTGGTGCGATGCATCTTCTTATTCCTAAACAAAGCTTTGTTGCCCTAATTTTAACCTAATATTTTAACCCTAATATTTTAGCAACTTTTCCCTCCTTTAAAACCTAACCATATTTCCTAATTCTCCTCCTCCAAACCCTAACCATCTAACTTCACTCCTCCTAAACCATATTTCCTAATTCCCCTCCTCCAAACCCTAACCAATATATTTTAATCCTTTCTCCTAAACCGAAATCTCTTTTTAAAACCATACATTTCTCTCCTCCAAACCCTCACCAATATATTTTAATCCTTTTTCCTAAACCGAAATCTCTTTTCGACATGGCTTCCAGAAACATTCATCGTTGTTTGAAAGTATAAATCATTCTTTCAATCCATTTCAATCTTTTGTAGGTCCATTGGTGAAAAACCCTTTTTCTGATCTTGACAAAGCAATCAACAAGCTCATACTGAAATACAGATCATATATCGTTGAATATGACATTGATGTTGTATGTGTTTTTTTGCGAAATATACCTATTCTTAATTATTTGCATTCTATTTTATCAACGTTTGTGTTTGTTTTTGTGTTGCTAAATCAATTTAGTAGCATGGCTGTGTTACTGAAGCATTTTAGTAACATGGTTTTTAGTAACATTATTAGTAACAATTACTAGAATCAATTTAGCAGCATAGCTATGTAACGTCTTCTCTTAACATTATTACTAACAATTACTAATCCTAATCTCTAAAATATGTTTTGGGTAGAAACAAACTAAAATCCTAATCCTAATTTCTCTCAATCAAGTAACTAAGAGATTTCATCCACATCTCTAAACTAACTTTTTGGTGGAAAGAAACTAAAATCCTTATTTCTCTCATTCAAATAATTAGGGGATTTCATCCACATCTCTAAAATACGTTTTGGGTGGAAACAAACTAAAAATCCTAATTCCTCTCATTCAAATAACTACTAAAGATTTCATCGACATCTCTAAAATATGTTTTGGGTGAAAACAAACTAAAATCCTAATCCTAATTTCTCTCATTCAAGTAACTAAGAGATTTCATCCACATCTCTAAACTAATTTTTTGGTGGAAACAAACTAAAATCCTTATTTCTCTCATTCAAATAATTAGGGGATTTCATCCACATCTTTAAAATATGTTTTGGGTGGAAACAAACTAAAAATCATAATTCCTCTCATTCAAGTAACTACTAAAGATTTCATCCACATCTCTAAAATATGTTTTGGGTGGAAACAAACTAAAAATCCTAATTCCTCTCATTCAAGAAACTACTAAAGATTTCATCCACATCTCTAAAATATGTTTTGGGTGGAAACAAACTAAAATCCTAATCCTAATTTCTCTCATTCAAGTAACTAAGAGATTTCATCCACATCTCTAATCTAACTTTTTGGTGGAAACAAACTAAAATTCTTATTTCTCTCATTCAAATAAGTAGGGGATTTCGTCCACATCTCTAAAATATTTTTTGGGTGGAAACAAACTAAAAATCCTAATTCCTCTCATTCAACTAACTACTACACATTTCATCCACATCTCTAAAATATGTTTTGGCGAATCAACTATGATAATTCTTAAGTAAAAAAAAATGCCAATTCTTAAGTAAAACAAAGTACCCCATCAACAATATTAATTTCATTTTATTCATATTAATCTTTATCCTAAAATGTTGGCCACTTCCTAATTTTGTTCCACTATTTTGTGCTTATCCTGATAACTAATACTCTTTATTGCTCAACCGACATATCCTACTCACACGTATTCCACCTTTTTCCTATAAATATGTCATAACCTATTAGCCAAACCATCTCAATCTAAATAAGCATACTCTTTCTTGAAAAGGAAAAAACAAGCCAATGATGTCTGCCAAATACACTCCAATCTCAGCTATTTCTGGAGGAAGAAAGAATCTCAAGATGTGTGTGCGAGTTGCTCACATTTGGTTGATTCGAGAGAACAAGGTCCCCACTAGCATCATTTTCATGAACATGTTACTGGTCGATGAAAAGGTTTCTGCATGTTTGAACTCTTAGCTTTAAAATTAAACTAATGTCATTGTTGTTTTTTAGTTATGTAATTTAACCAGCTGTTTAATGTTGTTGTTGTCGTCAATAGGGTGGACGTATTCACGCCACAGCTAGAAAAGATTTGGTGGCAAAGTTCAGGTGCATGGTTCAAGAAGGGGGTACATATCAGCTTGAAAATGCAATTGTAGGTTTTAATGAAAGTCATTATAAGGCAACTTCAAACAAACATAAGCTTAGTATGATGCACAATTCAACTTTTACCAAAGTACACTCGCCTGCTATCCCTATGAACGTTTTTGAGTTCAAGCCATTCAATGAAATTCTCTCTTCAACTGTCGAGGAAGTATCTACGGGTAAGACTTCAATTCTGAATGTGTGTTGTACATTATTTCTACCTATAAGCATTCGTTTAGGAATTTCATACATTTGTTTTTGCTTTTGTATACGTAATTTCAGCTGTTATTGGTCATGTAATTGAAAGAGGTGATATAAGGGAAACTGAAAAGGACGGAAGGAAAAGCAGGGTTATTGATCTTACTTTAGAAGATCTTGAGTAAGATTTGTCTCTTTCTTAATACCTGGTTGTAATATAATTTTAATATACCTTATGTTCCTGAATTGATATTTTGGTAATATTTTATTACAGAAACAACCGCTTGCATTGCTCTCTTTGGGGTGAACATGCTGACAAAATTGTGACCTTTTTTGGCAACCATGACAACGACACACCTACTATATTGATATTGCAGTTTTGCAAGACACGCATGTATTTAGGTATGTCGTGTTTTAAGTTTGTGCTTTCTGCTGATATCAACAATGAAATGTGAAATTATGTTCACTTGCTGTTGATTTTTAAAAAAATTAGGTGCTATGGGAGTTGCTAATGCCTTTAATGGGACTAAGCTGATACTTAATGGCGATTTGCCTGATGTCGCTGCGTACATGAGACGGTAACCATTTACATTTTTATATGCTTTAGAATAAAGGCAAGTTTTTTAGTCGTAATTAAGTTGTCTGGAGGTATCACCACTCTTCTATTAACATTGGTGCCCTTTTATTAGAATGACAAATGCATCAATGCAGTTCACCCGAAGTGTCAGCCAAATTTCAACGAACAGCTCCGCGTCTTTATTAGAGGACTTGCTCAACACTAACCAAATGACAATTGAAAGCATGATTAAGTCAACTGAGGTAGCTATCTGTTTATTGAAATTTTTAGATGTCGTTTTGGATTCATCTTTGTTATTTTTCACATGGACAGTTGTACGTCGCAATATCACGGGTTACTTCGAGGGGTGGTTTAAATATATTGATTAATGACGACGACGGCGATGATACCGATGTTGCATCAAGTGTGATCTACAGAGAAGTTTTCCGTAATGTGTAGGACTTTTTGTGTACTATTCATTTTCTTACTTATTGAAACGATTTGCATGTCAACGAACTTCAGTTTCCCTTTTAAAATTATATGTTATGTTAAAGTAACAGGAACTACGTACTAGAATTATGGAACAATAACAACGTCTATGGTAATTGACATTTTGCTTTGATTCACGACAATTTTTACATTCAAGCGAACTACAGTGTCTTATTTTTTCAGTGAGATTAATTTTTTAAATGACACGTGCGTTAGCACGGGTCAATGGTCTAGTTTTTTTAGATGGAATTTGTTAGGTTAAATAATTGCAAACCTAATAAAGCAAATGAGTGGGAAAAAATTAGGTTAAATTGCTAGAGACCTAACAAAATTAATAAATAAGGATAAGGATATGCTCATAGTTCCTAGAACAAACGTGCAACATCAAATAAGTGTAGAAAATATTTCCTTAACAAAAAAAAGGCAAGAGGATAGGAATCAAATTGGTGCGATGCATTTTTTTAGATGGAAGTTGTTAGGTTAAATAATTGCAAACCTAATAAAGCAAATGAGCGGGATAAAATTAGGTTAAATTGCTGAAAACCTAACAAAATTAATAAATAAGGATAATAAAAACTGTTTGAAATCTAGACCGTCTGATTTTAATTTGTCATCAAGGAACATATTACATGTATTCTAAACTATTTTTTTTTATCAATTTTTTATTACATATTCCCTAAAAAAAAAATTATTACATGTATTCTAAACTATTTTACTCCAATAACATAGATTTATTTTTTATATAAGTTTCATACACTTATTTTAACTTATTATTATATAAAATCTAACAGGTGCAAACACATTTTGTTTGCGCAAAATGCAGGTCATCATTTTTTTTATTTTTTTAATTTTTAATTTTGAGTAATTCCAAGTGCAAAATAAAGTATACAAGTCTTTATTTTATTCTTGTAAAAAAAAAAGTCCTTATTTTATTTTTAGCAACTCTTGGTACAAAATATATAAGTCTTCTTTTTGAACGGTAGTAGCTATACTCGTCAAAACATTGTTTTTCTCTATCCACACATGCTGTCCTTTTGTTTTTCAAAAGATTGGGAATCACATTGAGTGACAATCATGTGGACTTGTTTAAGCCTTACATGTGAAGATAACTCTTGATGTTCCCTTTTGTCTATTCAAATGATAGAATTCAACATATTCTACAATATTGCTAGAGAATGAGTCCTCCAAACCAGTTTGGAATAATTAAAGTAAAATTTTAGAATATGCCGACTCTTTTAAGTCTCCGGTCTAACTTAATCCTACAAAATTAACTTGTAAAATAATAATTGTCTGAGTTCAATAAGATCTTTTTGAGTCATATCTCTCGTAGTACGCTGGTCTAGTAACAGTCTAACAAATCTTTAAAGAGGCTCTGATACATTATTAGGTTTTTGGGTTAAACTAAATCATAAAAAATCGACTTGCAGGTAATAATTGTCTTA
This sequence comes from Medicago truncatula, assembly GCF_003473485.1. NCBI lineage: Eukaryota > Viridiplantae > Streptophyta > Magnoliopsida > Fabales > Fabaceae > Medicago > Medicago truncatula. The sequence goes on from NC_053048.1 coordinate 34,400,491, forward strand.
ACTTTACAAGGCCTATTTAGAGCGTATCTCTAATCAATGAAGAACTTAGGTTTCTTCCAATATATTTTTTCAGCTCTTCTTAACAATGTCTTCTAATGAAATATCATAAATCAGGAGACGGCAAAAAATCAAGATCAGCAGATAAAGGCACTATATGAAGTATTGGTGTTTCTCCTAACCTATATTTCAAATGGACAAAATTAATGATATTAAATTACATCATTATTGCATAAACATGTTATCTATCTATAGTCTCAGAAGAGTATGCTAAGGTATAGAACTATCCACACAGCCATTGATATTACAGCAAAGATATGGACCCAGAATAAAACAGCAGCTGCCTCCCTTCCACACCCTCTTAAATTAGCAACAGCACCTGTGAACAAGTAAAACATTTTATGTTAAAAAAACCAACATTAACAATATTTGTTATATACATGAATTATTATGTAATAACAATAATCATGTTTACTAATAAAAGATATTCCTTAGAGTAACTTGATAGCTAGTTATAGCATATAAGTTCGTAAAATCAAAATTTAAATGTTGGAGATTATAATATTTTTTGAGATAGCTACTACAAATAACATCTGAGCTTATAATGTATCATATTTTCGCTCATTTTTACCCTCATTACATTTTTATCTCATTTTATATATCAGTTGAACATTATCAGCTCCTTAAACTATTAGTATTAGTTCTACCAAACACTTCAAAATCGATTCACTAGCTTAATTGCAATCACTTGGCTTAATCGATTCTAAAGCAGCAACAATTTCCCAACTTTTCTAGTTCCACCCATTTAGAGCAACATAGTTGGTACTTTTGAGACCAAGGTAATGTTCAGAAGTGAATTTATTACCAGTGAGAACTAGGACTAGGACAGATGTGTCTACTACATACCTGAAAGGACAGATGTCGGCATTGAATGCTGAAGTAGTAGGACAAATCGAAACATCTTATCATCTGGGGGTAGAAAGCCGAGCTTGTCAGCCAACATGACGATGCCGAGTCCAACAGGAGGCACTAAAACTAATCGCGCAAAAACAATAGCAGCAGTTGTCTTAAAACCAAGTTTTGAACTTCCAGGACCTGCAACCAAGGCCAAAAACAAACCATGATTCATTAAAACGATTCGGTCAAAAGATTTAGAATCACTGGCTTAATGATGAAATGCAATGAGAACACTATGAAATAAACTTACCGTCAATAAGGTTGCCTCCCAATGCCAACAATATGCAAGGAATCATGGCCTCCCTGTTCATCAAGAAAACATTTAGACATTATCACCTATAAATATAATAGCTTCATAAGTATTCCACAATGACTTCTGATGATAGATAATATTATAGAATTAAGAAACTATGGCTCAGTTCCATAGTACATACTTTTGAAGTTCATCTGTTTATAACGAAAATTGAATGCTTCCTCGAAATATTTGTTTTTTCAGAAGAGTTTTTTTTTTTAAAGAAAGCAGGAAGAGTGAGAGAAAGGAGGATAAGATATTTTCTTCTAAACCAATAAAAGAATGGAAAGAAAACATTGAACACTAAATGGCTCAGTGTTTATATTGTTGTAAACTTGTAAACCAAAATTTGTATGAAACAGTTAAAAGAAGAATAAGGAAAAACCAAGTCACTACATATACTTTTTGTTATTTCTGACAAGGACTCGTTTATAAGGTGTCAGAAAAATGCAATATGGAAGTATCCTTTATGAATATTATCGATGGCAATTAGAAAAAAGTTTCATGCTGAAAGTTGTTATGTTAATCAATATAGTGAATAGTTTTCAACTAAAAAAAGCTTAATTTAACAGAACAAACTATATTAACGTAAAAGTACACACTTCGTTAAATATTCAATAGGCATACCCTAGAATCATGCAACTGTCGGTGAAGAAGAATAGTGGAGCTTCCGGCGTAAAGATCAGTTTCTTCAGAAACGGGACTGCACCAAGTGTCATTGCTAGAATCTGCAAAACATGTGTAAACACTTGTCAAAACCAATTCTTTAATATATTAGTTGACATGAAACTATTTACCAAAATACCAGTACACTAAACTAGTTCACAAACATTACTTCCACTTAAACACATTTATATATAGATTCAATAAGGAGAAACTCACTGATGCAATGATAGGGGGTTGAAGAATTTGCTTAAGCTTCAACTTGTCGTATACTAATGCTAATATAACTTTAATCTGCATCAACAAACATGTGTGAACATTGTATCCGAGTTAAATTACACCTAGTTCATCAAATCATGTGGAAAAAAATAAAAGAAATGACACCAGAATTTAAAATCAATCTCACCTTCGACTTCCCTGAAGCACTTGAACTTACTAAATTGTCCCCCTCCGTGTCCCCCTCCTCCTGAGCAAGCAATGGAGTTTGCTCCGGTGCAACATCAGTCTTTACAGGAGTGCTCTTTATGGGAAGCCTTTCATTATCAATGTCAAAAGTTCCCTCTGGAGGAGGTGCCAACATATTAAATACATAGGTGTACAAGATGATAGCACCAACCTAAGACAAATGAGAATTAATATCTTCCAATCAGTAATATGTTTGTTTGAATGAGAGCGCAATTTCTAGAACAATGTAAATATACGAGCTAGTTTAAATTATAACAAAGACCCTGAAATAAGGAGCCTATAAACTGAAAATTTGTTAACAAGTGAATAAATTATAAGTCAAGGCACATGATATCAGTGTTGTCAATAGCGGCTATAGCATTAGTGACACTAGTGCTATAGCGCAGCATAATTTAAACAAACCGTTATTGCTTTGCGATGTGTGATTTAATACAAAGTGTTGTCAAATAGCGGCTGTAGTATTAGTGACACTAGAGCTACTGTAGCATAAATTTAACAAACCATTTTTGCTTAGCGACATGCAATTAAATATAAAGTGTCGTCAAATGGTGGCTACAGCAGTCTTATAGCACTGTAAAGTAGCAGAATTTGAACAAACCACTATTTTCCATGATCCGCAATTGACAACACTGCATGATACCATGAACTAAAATAAGATGTATATATCTACAAAATATCTAGAAACTTACCCATTGGCCAAATGATATATAGGCAGTTCCATCTGTGCTACATTTAAGCGAGTCTCCAAAGGGATTGTTTTGGTCTCGACATAAAGCACCAATGAGGACAAGAGGCACATTCCCAATATTCCCTGTTAAACAAATTAACATGATATGGTTCAAGCCTAGGTAAAACATGATGAAACACATACAAAACTTCAAATTTTCTTCTATTTCAATCAAATTAAGCCAATCACATATCATGCTACATTTCAATAATTCCTTCTCTTCATATAAAGGTAACCAAGTCAAAGTATCAAATAAAAGAAAATCAAGTTTGACTGCGTTACCGATTCCAATATGGATAATTGTGAACTTGAAGAAAGGGTACGGTGGACGAACAATTGACGCAACAATAAAACCAATGATTGATCCTACTATTGAACTCAAAACAACATTCATGGGAATAAACCACCTGCAAAATAATGAAATATCAATCAATTGGTGTCTGCATATTATCAAAATAGGATTTTATAAATTGTTCAGCAAACTCAATTAGTTCTCAATTGTACTATGATGTCTATGCAACAGCATTGCGACCACAATTGTGTCGCATTAAGTCTGTTTGACTGCAATTCTCTGCGGTTATCCGAGATCACAGTATTCGACCTCAATATCACAGCTCACAAAGTAATTTAAAATTTTGTTGTATATATTATTATGAGTTTAATTTCAAAATATTCAGTGTAAAAAGTGTTACACTATCAGCAGATCACAACCAATCAGACAAATGACTTCAAAAATATTTATCATTAAAGCCAACGTTTTTAATGACCTAACAACAATCAGTGTAAAACATAATTACACTGACAGTGTACATGAATTAAAAATAAAAAGTCGGGGCGAGCTGACATACCAGTCAAGCATCTTTTGCAAAGTAACAGCTTGTCCCAGCTGAGAGAATATCAAACAAGGTAGCAAAAGTGAAAAAACCAGCTGCAAAAAACCAAAAACAGAATCAATAAGTGAATGAGAAATCAAACATGATCCACATATAACATACACATACATACCCCATTCAAAAGCCTTCTACCAGAAGCAGGCAAGATATTAACATACTTAGAAGCCATAAGAAGACCTAAAGCACACATAGTAAAAACTTTAACTATTGGCAAAACTGCAATTTTGATTGAACCCAACAATGATTGTCCTCCTGGTCCTTCAGTTTCCAGAGCCATCAAGAATCTCCCCATCGTTGCCATCATCACACGTTGTTCTTCCTCAATAACAAACAACCCCTGTGCAGTTCTTTTGAAACTGCACAGAATTTTATACCTTCATATAAACAAAAAATGTTTGACAATTAGATATACACAAAAAATAAATAAATAAAAATAAAAGTAAATTTAAATCGATCAACAGTAAAAACAGTAATAAAATAAGTGCAGTTCATGTACTTACAAAAACGTAAGAAGATCCTGGTCACTGTTTTTTTGATTGAAGAGATTGTTTTTGTTTTTTGATTGGAGAGACAGAGAGAGAGAGAGAAAGAAACGATCTTAATAAAAAAAAAACATAGTTTAAGGTTTTATATTATGTGGGTTTGAGATGTAACAAACAACTCAACTATAAATGGCACGTGACTTCCACGGCGATGACACGCGACTTATATTATGAAGAATACGATTCTTTTTCTCTACTACTTTGATTCAACGCAAATAAGAAGACAGAAACAATAATCGAATACTATGTATGTGTTTTATTTCTATAAATAAGAAAATCTGAATCTAATGATGGAAGGGAAGCTAATAAAAAAATCTAATAATATGTTTAACCACCAAAGCCTGTTTGTTGGTCACATGAAAGAGACTGGTAGTTACAAAACACGCCAAAGTAACAGCTTGTCCGACACATATGCGAGTGCTTTTTACTCTTCTGTTTTTATTTTTTTACGTGCTCTTTCTCCTTTTTTCTCGTGGTTTCTAGTTATTAAAAATTAAAATCCTATTCATCTAAAACTCTACCACCTCTTTTTTTTTTTATCTTTATTTTAATCTTTGTTCTTCTGAATAATTCATTTTTTGATGAAAACTAATTACATGTCTTCTGCTCAATGGTTTGATTAATATTGATGTTGCGTTAGTGAAAAGACCAACACATAACGTTTGAAAATTATGAGCTGTGTTTTTTATGAAATTTTGATTTTAACTAAAACTAAAAAAATATAAATGTTTGTTGCTTTCAAGTTATAAAAATTCAAACTAACCATGATTATCTATTTCAACGAGAAGTACAATAATACAATGTAAAAAATAAATTATAATCTGAATTCTTTTTTTTTTTTAACAATAATCTAAATTCTTTTTTAATAACATCAACAATAATTTTATTATATAAAAAGTTGTTTAAAAGTATAATTGGAATGATGAAAAAGTAAGCATAAATATACCCATCTAATTTGTTATACTTTTAAATGAAAAAGGAAAAAAAAACAAAAAAAGTATATATTCATATCATGTTTGTTACATTTATTTTAATATTTAAATTTATTCTTATCTATTTGTTACATATGTTATTTGTATTGAAAATTAAGAGTATTTTTGGAAAGAAAAATTCAATCTAAAAGTGCTGAAAGTGAGTTTTCTTTATATATATTCCCTCCATTCATTTTTAAGTGTCTTTTTAGGGCGAATTTTTTGTTCCTATTTAACTATCTTTTTGATATTTTAAGTGTACGATTTGTCACTTATACTCTTTGTTAATTACTTTTATCTTTTTCAGTAAAACTAATTAATGCTATCTGTTTGAAAAATTAAAGTTTGTTTTATTAAACAAAGTTTGCTTTTTTTTTTTAAAAAACAAAATTTGTTCCTTGTTATTTCAAATTTAAACAAAATTTTGTTCCAAACAATGGTTTCAAGAAGAGCTAAAATTCTATAAATAAGATGAGTAACAATTGTTAAAAATTTCAAGTGTGACTCTAACATTAGTTGAAGCCTTAACTTTGATTAAACGAGTTGGAAGAAAGTTAATTTTTTCTTAACTTTTGATAAATGTGAAATTGAAATAATTTTTATATTGACTTACAATAATTAAAAAGATGTGCACAATATTTAGAAAATTGACAATTGTTTGTTATGAGAGAGAGTGCGTAAAAGCATAGGAATTTGTTGGAGAAAAAGACAATAATTGTTTGTTACAGGAGAAAAATAACATATTAAATTTATTGGAAAGATAAAGTGTGTGAAATAGAAATTTATTGGTGGATTAAAATGAGGGTATAATAGGAAGAAAATATTTAAAAATATACATCGCTATTTTGGTGTTAATTTTCTAAAACGACACTTCAAAAGGAACGGAGGGAGTAATATATAATAATAGTAGAAGAGGGAGAGTCGTGGGGTTGGATGAGAAGATTGTGGGCATGGGAGGAAGACTTGTTAGGGGAGTGTAGGGCTTTACTTGATAATGTTGTCGTGCAGTATAATGTTTATGACAGGTGGCAGTGGGATCCAGATCCCCACGAAGGTTATACAGTGAGAGGTGCATATCAGGCACTGACATCTATGGAAGTACCCACTATTGAAGGAGGAGGAGAGCTCATTTGGCACAAACAAGTTCCGTTGAAGGTTTCCATTCTTGCCTGGCGTATGTTGAAGGACAAGTTACCAACCCGAAGCAATCTCCAAAGGCGTGGTATCCTTGCGGCTGCAAACACCACATGTTTATCAGGTTGTGGCTTGGAAGAAACCGCCTCCCATATTTTCCTCTATTGCGAAGTTTTTGGTTCTTTATGGCAGCACATCAGGTCTTGGATTGGCATGTCTGGAGCACATCCTCAAAATATTAGTGAACATTTCCTTCAATTTACTCACTCTACAGGACACTGAAGGCGCGTCGGTCATTTTTACAACTAATATGGCTACTTTGCGTTTGGTTGATTTGGAATGAACGTAATAACAGGTTGTTCAAGAACATAGAGACATTGATTATACAGATGTTAGAAAAAGCAAAATATCATTCGTTATGGTGGTTAAAAGCTAGTAACACCAATTTTATGTACGGTTCTCAAAGATGGTGGTCGGATCCTTTACTTTGTTTGGGTATCGACTGACTTTTTACTGTACTTATGTTGTAAACATTTCTTTTTCGGGGTGAACTCTCTAGTACATCTTGTACGGAGATTTTTTCACCGCCGCTGTTAATATATTCCATTTTGATTTCTTCAGAAAAATATATAATAATAGTATAAATAATTGGAATGATGAAAAAATAAATATAAATATACTCATATAGTTTGTTACACTTTTTAAATGATAAATGAAAAAAAATGAAAAAATATATATATTCATATCATGTTTGTTACTTTTGTTTTAATATTTAAATTTATTCTTATATATTTGTTACATTTGTTTTAATATTTAAATTTATTCTTATCTATTTGTTACATATGTTATTTGTATTAAAAATTGAGGGTATTTTTGGAAAGAAAAATCCAACCCAAAAGTGTTGAAAGAGATAATTTTCTTTATATATATAGTATATTGATATAGATATCATTGAGTTTAAAATTAAATAAATTTAAAAAAATTGGAAAAATAATTATGTTAAGAACAAACATATAAAAAAATTCAAATTTGGTAGTTACTTTTAAAGTTACTTTTAATTATGATATTGATTTAAACAGTGTGGAAAAATTGTATTACTATGGGAAAGTTTCAAAAGGAAAATGCCTAAAATTGAAATATATCAAACCAAGACGAGATCTACATCTGCACAAGAAGTGTAAGGTTATGAATCAAGACTAGTTATAAACTGGATTACAAAACCATACACCAACATGAAAAACAACTAAAACACTATCTAGAAAAGAAAAAACAAAATACTAGCCAGATAACATGGTTCAAACACTCAAAGAGATTTATCCATCAGAGATGAAAATTAAAAGCTAAATTTTAATGTTTAGCTTTCAACAACTAGAAATATAGTAGTTTCACTTTATCAAATAGTTGATGTAAATATAACTCTTTTTGCTGTTAAATGTAACAATCGATTTCCTTTCACATAATCCAAACATAAACCTGACACATCAAATGAATTGAAAACTGTTTTTTTTTTTTTTTTTCTTTCTTTCTTTCTTTCTACAATCACCTTCTAAGCTCCCAAATTGGATGAGATAATTTACATTTTATCCATTGAGCGAATATCTAACCATTAGCGAATGAGTAGTCATATACTACTATAAAAATCACATCCAACAAACATGTGATCAACGCTTTTCCCTCAAAAAAAATTTGATCAACGCTTTTATGCATCCCACAATCACTTGAATAAAGAATAAAGTTAAACAATATAATTCCACATTGAATCAAATTATCGTTCGTTAGTAAGAGGTTTCGTAATAACCGCTGCACAAACAAAAAAACCTTCAAATGAGTCACTTTATTCCAAATTATATCATATGTGTCCGAGTGATCAACTTGCTCCACACATAATAACATATGATAGACGTCGCTTACTGTGTACCTTTGCCCTAATTTAAATTCCAATCCCATATAAAAGAAACTACCATTAGCTCTAAAATAACTAGGATTAGGAATGAGATAGTTTTTCAATTTCTTGTTTTTTAAACTATTAAAGCATCTTTAATGATACTCTTATTAAGACATAACATAAGTGAAGAAGTTATGCGTACAAATCTATCAATATCCGTTCTTGGTTCTCTCTGTTTTTTCCTTGTTCTTGATTCTCTCTCTGTTTTTTTTTGTCAAGTGTTCTTGGTTTTTTTCTTTTTTTGGTCAAGTAGTCTAGTGGTTAGAATTCACCTTTTCCAAAGCGAATAAGCAGGGTGTCCGAGGTTCGAACCCCGGCCACTGCTTATAATAATGCATGTCCCTGCCAACTGAGCTATGTTCACGGGGACTTGTTCTTGGTTCTCTTTACTGTGTTGTTATTAGGACGATTTAATTGCCAAATTTCATATAAATTTTATTTAAAAGAAATTTCATTTTATATATCACCATTTATAATTTCAAAAATATTATTTGGCTTTTTTTTTTTTTTTTTTTTACATAAATACATACGTTGAGTCATCTCGGGTAAGTATTTATTATAGTCACATTCCAAATTGAAAAGGTAACTTACCTTTTGGATCTTTCCCTCCTTGTTGTAATCCTATTTTGTTTCTCGTCATTGCCCGTTAAAACTTTACATGTGTATTTTTCTCTTGTCAGGAATTTACATCTGTATTTTGTTTATTAGTTCCTTGTATTGTTTCACTAGCGTCTCTCTCACAGTTCATTGTACCTGGACGGGTCGAATACTTTCTTTATATTTGAGGTGTGATTCAAATACATACTCTCACTTATCATTTAACAAACAATTTTTTAATTCATTAAATAACTAATTTATCTAAAACCTAATATATATATATATATATATATATATATATATATATATACATGATACATTAGTTTTCGATGATTTTTTTTTTTTTTTTTTGAGAAAAGTTTTCAATGAATTAAAAAATGGTATTTTTGTTTATAATAATAAGGGTTAAATATGTTTTTGGTCCCTATAAAATTGGGAACTTCTAAGTTTACTCCTTACTTAATTTTAATAGGTTTTTAAGTCCCTACAAAAAAAAAATTACTTCTAATTTTAGTCCCTATTACAACAAAGTTTGTTTAATTATCTTTAAACTCTTAAATTTTTGTACGATTTTTTTGAGACAAGTTTAGAATACTAAGAAAGGTTCATTAACTTAAATTTAGAATTTTTTTTACCATAAAACGAATTAAATATGAATTTTTTAAAACGGCAAAAGTTCAAGATAAAATTTAACAAAATCTGGACGTAGAAATCAAATTTTGCGACAATTTTTTGTAGAGGAATTTTTAGTAATGTTCTTAACACGTGTGCAAAAAAATTGTTCAAAAGGGGTGCGTGCAATTTTGTGGGAGCTTTTGCGTGCAACTTGGGGATATCAAACTCTTTGATTGCTGAGCTTAATGGAGCCATGATGGCAATTGAATTCGCTTCTCAAAAGGGGTGGCATCACCTTTGGCTAGAAACAGATTCTATGTTGGTAACTGCAGCTTTCAAGTCTATCACGATCGTTCTTTGGCACTTAAGAAATAGATGGCAAAATTGTCTTCATCTCTGCTCCTCTATGTCTTTTTTTGTAACTCATATTTATAGGGAAGGTAATCATTGTGCTGACAAACTAGCATATATTGATTTTTCTATTCCATATCTTTTTTGGTGGGATAGTATTCCTAGAGAGATTGTCCGGGACTTTGCTAGAAATAGATTGGGTTTACCTATTTTTAGGTTTTGTTAGCCTTGAGGGTCAGGTGCTTGTCCCCCCACCTTTTTGTAGTTCCATCTTTGTTTAATTTATATCTTTTGGGACTTGTCAGTCGACAAGTTTCCTCTTCTTTTAAAAAAAAAAAAATTGTTCAAAAACTCAAGAGTTTAAGCATAAATTAAACAAATTTGAATTAAGGAAGGACTAATACTAAGTGCAGAAAAATCTTTTAGGGACTAAAAGAACTATTAAAATTAAGTAAGGATTAAACTTAAAACGTCCCAATTTTATAGGGACCAAAAATATATTTAACCCTGGTAATAATAGGAGGGAGTATATAGTTAGCCAACAAGATCAAATTAACATTTTGGGTCTATTCATATGAATTTGTCCATATTAATATTCAGAATTTTATTTTTTAATCTTTATAAAAAATCACATTTTTTAATTCTGATAACATTTTTAACGACAAAAAATGCTAACGAAATTTTTTTGAAGGATTAAAAAATGTTTGATGAATTTTTTTACAAACATCTAAAATGCTGACGGAAAATTTATAAAAGTGTGTTTTTTTTTTCTTTTTTGAAAGGACTAAAAATAAAATTATGAAATTTTATAGAGATCATTTACTTAATTATTAGTATTTACAAGGTATATGAGCTTTAGCCTTGTTGGGTCGCTTTTATAACGCTTGTTGCATTGGGCTTTAGGCAGGTCCGAAACATATTATGTATAAAATGAATCTTAGTTTTAATTTCTGTAACATTTTCTCTTAACATTTTTAGAGATAAAAATGTGGATGTAAAGTTTTACAAGGATTAAAAATATTGATGAAATTTTTTATACGGATTAAAAATACTGATGAAAAACTTACAGGAACTAAAAGGTGGAATATTTTCTGTAGAGACTAATTTTTTTAGTTATTTACAAGGATCATTTAGTTAATTAAGCCTAAAAGTAGACATTGTTGAAATAGTGGTGCATGAAGTTTATGATGACAAAATCTTTTTCATAGAAAAAAACAAAGTGTTCAAGATAGTTTGTGTTTTGGCTCGCAAAGAATTGGGATTTTATTCAATCATAATTTTAGCATCCCCTTCATGGCATTCAACACGTAAGGCTTCACGGTTACATACATCATCGTTTGTAATTGCCAAACAACAACTTTCTGCCATGAATGGAAGGATCTTTATCCTTCACTTATAAAAGAGGACATTTAACGTCCTCAATGATACAATTCACTTTTCCCTAAATATCTAAACTTCTGACTCCACGACATCACCTGAAAGGAAAACCTCGTGTTCATGATCTTCTACTCCGAAAGAGGATGAAAGAGGTCCCCAAAGCCCTTTGATATGAAGAATACATGAAGCTCGTATCCCAACGGGGTTTAAGCAACCTCCACATATGGATCGCGACATATCCATACAAACATATCAAGAACATTAAAGCAATCCTCGACTATCACAATTTTCAAGGGGTTGTGCAGCGGGAGGAGCTGTGCAGACATCAATGGTTGTGACCTTAGAAGCCATCTTCCAAGGAAAGAAAATACCTCTTTGCGATTTCATCGAGTGGTTCAACAAACAAGTTGTTCAAGTTTGTGTCACGAATATCGAGACCTAACTCATCCTTACAAAATCGGCTTGTACGGTGAGGATTGCATCATCTTTATAAACTCTTCCCAATAATCCTATCTATCTATCCGATGTGGGACTAAATCCCACCGAGTGTTGGCCGCTGGCGCTAACAGTTTGAGGAGCGGATGAAAACAAAAAATATACGAAGAATTGTCTCTTTGACGGTTCATCTAAAAGTGAAAAATCATGCTAGGGTTAATGTGGTGGCTACTTTGCATGGAGATATTATAGCTGCAACGAGGTGCTTCATGGCATCAAACAAGAATCAGGGCATTGTCTTCCTGCCAAAGACTCCAACAAAATAGGAAGAAAAAGGAAAGACAAAAATACTCTTAATTCTTTTTTATTTTTTTTACCACTAGCCTTTGTGTTCCTCTCTTGTCTCTTCATCTTCCTTTATCTTCCTCTCCCTTTTATTTCCCTCTTCCTTTGTCTCCCTCTCCAATCCATAGTTTAACAAAACTAAAAATGTGTAAATTCAATTATGTCAATCCTATCCATGATTTGTTACATTTGATAGTTAAGTTAATCCAACTCATGATTTGATGAATTCAGTTATGTTAATTAAAAAAAATGAACAAATTAGTAACATGTACTAGTTCGAGCGACATTGCCATATGCTAGTCGCCAAATTTATGACTATACTTAAACCTATATTATGACTACATTAGTGGATAAAATGAATTAATTTTGTTACTGTAACAAAATTGCTGCTTGGTAAGTCAATGATACTATATTGTAATCCTCTTTGCTTTATTTAATGATGAACTGTAAAAATAAATAAATCATAGAGACAGAATAATGAAGATAGGAATTTTTTAATTTGTCTCCCCCATGTTACACATTCAGCATCAGAATTTTTCTTAGTATGATTGAAAACATGATGAATAACATATTGAATTTCATTTCCTCTCAATCAATTAGGATATGCTACATCTACAAACCTAGAAGGAGTAGAGGTAATTGAACTTGTGAATGTGAAATCTGTTTGACCAAATGAACTTTTACAATAGGCAATAGCTGCTTGAATGGAATTGTCTTTTGAAAATCCATCATGAATTGGTGAGTTGTCACATGAAGTTGAAGCAGTTTTTCTTCTTTTTGATCTGCTAAATACACCTCTCAATGCTCCCAAATCCATCTCCATTAACTTTTTACTCTTTCTCAAAGAGGCAGACATGCTATCATCCTCCCCAAAATTCCAATTCTTGCTATTCCTTCCATTTGAGGGATTGACCAATTCCTTTTGATAACATCGAAAAAAGGTTATGGACTTTTTGCTTGAGTAGTTGGTTTGTCTTGGTTTTATGAGTGATGCAAAGAGTGATTTGATTTTTATACCTCGAAACTTGATCAATAATTTCATCATAATTCCATTTGCTGTTGTTGTTGTTGTCAAGCTTGGTTGCTTCCTGATCACATGAACAGTCAATGATTCATACAGAAACTATATGTAGTATATGATTCAATTTGCATTGAAATATATGATTATTACAAGAATTAGTCTAGCCAGTAATAAGTTTTAATTAGTTTGTCAAATTAAACAATGATATTTGTTAGTCCAAATGTTCAGTTGCTTCTATTCTTACAGGAATAACACTATAAGTAAATTGCACATGCATATCAAAGTCACACACACATGCTTATTGTTCTTTCTTGAATGAGTAATCAGAATTAAAGATATGCTAATCATAAAACTAAATTTTGAACAAGCCATTCAAATATATTTTGCTATCTTGTCACATCTATTGTTAATCATGTATATTCACTTATTAAAATTGTCCGAAAGGTGTCCCATAAGGACAACTCAGTTGGTAGCTGCAGGGACGGTATTATGTAGGGGTTTGGGTTCGAACTCGGATTCCCCACTTCTCCACACTTAAGGTGTGTTAGTCTACCCACTAGACTGCTTGACCAAAAAATAAATAAAAATTCTCAGAAAGGCTTGTGATTCGATTTTTTTCCTTAACAAGATTTATGTTCATAATACACGAACATATATTTTGATTTTTCACATGTTTCTTTCGGGGGGAGGTAATTCTGTTCGAGACACTTTCCGACATAAATATAGATATTGTTTTTGAACATGTGCTTTGTATACATACCTAGGAGCATATAGGACATCCACATTGTCATAAGGAATCACACGGGTCGAATTTGTCCCCAATACTGTTGTTGGGCCACAAGTTTGAGGAGTTTTCCATGGAAATTCAACTCCATCATTATGGCTAACACCAGAATGCTGCTGCTGCTGCGGCTGCGGGGACATTGGTGCCTTTGTAGCTCCAATTTCAGAAGCACCATCAACACTAATGATACTCTCTTTTTGAAGGGAAACAGAAATGGTTGATGAAATTGAAATGCGCAATTTGTACTCTTCCTCTTGTTCTAGCTCTATATCATCATCTATACAATTGTTATTGTTCTCATCTTTGTGAATAGTGGTGGTTACTGCAGTATCAAGTTCTATTTCGATGTATGGATCCTCCTCATCACTGCAATCTAGGATTTCTTTCATACTTTCCTCCATCGTTTTATATTTGAGGGTCTACAAACAACATAACTAGCTATGGTATATATACTCAACAAATATAACAGTAAATGACTAATGCATACATAGATACTATTATTATTATTTAATACATATTGATATGTCAGGAGAATATGTAAGCAACTTATAGAGTAACCTCTTAAGCACGGACACTTTTCGAATTAGGTGTGTCCTGGTGTCGGACATATGTCGTGTACCGACACATATAATTACACTGAATTATGTAATTTTCTTAAATTATTAACGTTGTCAACGTGTGTATCGTGTCCATATCTGTATTCGTGCATCCTAATGTGTAATACATATATTGAATAATATAGTAATTACAAATGTTCAATAGCTTACATTTGGAGTATCTTTAGAACTTAGAATCAATCAATAGCTAGATACAAGATCACACACGTCAGGTTGGGGACATAAGATGTGTCCTTACTCCTTAGTTTATATGTATATGAAATGAAACTATTGAGTCACGGAGTGAATCAAGGTAGCTTCCTGATTTTTTGATATTTGTTTCACAAAGAGGCAAAATTTTCCCTAAGTTATGGTCCTCTTAAAGATGCCAAAAGATATACTAAAATATGAGGACAAAAGTAGACTACTACAAAATTGAAGTTTCTTAATACTATTAACTTTGCCATTTAGCACTCTAGGAAGAGGAATTATCCAATTAATAAAGGCTTTGGGACACTTCAAATTTGAATAAGAAACATCGTATCAAATTGAAAAGAAACAGGTAGTCTACATTGGAACCCACAATTGGAAGAGAATCTGCCCTTTTTCTGAAGATCAACAATGATTGAGCATATTTAAATTCATAATAACCAATTCAATTAGTATTGTGGATGAGGCAAAGAGGAAAAAGGGGAATCTAATAAGGTTGAAGGTAGATTTTTAAAAGCATAACTAGTTACAAACCCGTGCTTCGCACTGGTTGAATAACGTATTTTTTTAAAAATTTAGCTTCGGATGGGAAATTTTATAAATTACGGAAAATTGTTGTCTTTTATAAATGTGAAAATAAAAGTTGCGTAAACCAAAATTTTGCAACACAGAGCCTAAAACACTACATAAAAAATAACATAACAACTATTGTAATCTTTTATTCCTTAAAGTTAACCCGAACGCAAAATTTTGCCCTAGATTTAACCTAACTTCTTTGCTTAATTTTACTGTATTAACCCTATTTAATTTAATCAAAATGTTAACGTTAATTGTTAGGGAAATTAAAATAAACAAATCGCTTCTAATTTTTCTCCTTAATTTTACTAAACAAATTATACTAACCCTAGATTTAATTTATGCAAAATGTCATCTCTTATTTATAAACGTTAACCCGTGACGCAATATTTACCTTAGATTTAACCTAATTTTTTCGTGTGATTTTACTATATTAACCCTAGATTTAATTTATGCAAAATGTCATATCTTATTTTTAAATGTTAACCCGTGACGTAATATTAACCCTAAATTTAACCTAATTTTTTCGTGTGACTTTACTATATTAACCCTAGATTTAATTTATGCAAAATGTCATCTCTTATTTCTAAATGTTAATCCGTGACGCAATATTAACCCTAGATATAACCAATTTTTTCGCGTGACTTTACTATATTAACCCTAGATTTAATTTATGCAAAATGTCATCTCTAATTTTAACCTAATTTTTCCCTCCACACTTTTGCATTTAATGTTTATCTAAAGTAAAATAAAATGATGTTCCCAATTATATGCTGTTTTTTTGGAAAGGAATAACCGTTAACCCGTCTCGCTATACTTAACCTAATCTCTTACTTATAAATTTTAACCTGTCTTGCTATACATAACCTATTTTATTTCTTAAAGTTAACCCGAACGCAAAATTTTGCCATATATTTAACCTAACTTTTTTGCTTAATTTTACTGTATTAACCCTGTTTAATTTATTCAAAATGTTAACGTTAATTGTTAGGGAAATCAAAATAAACAAATCTCTCCTAATTTTTCTCTTTAATTATATTAACCTTAGATTTAATTTATGCAAAATGGCATCTCTTATTTCTAAATGTTAACCCGTGACGCAATATTAACCCTAGATTTAACCTAATTTTTTCGTGTGACTTTACTATATTAACCCTAGATTTAATTTATGCAAAATGTCATCTCTTATTTCTAAATGTTAACCTGTGACGCAATATTAACCCTAGATTTAACCTATTTTTCTGCGTGACTTTACTATATTAACCTAGATTTAATTTATGCAAAATGTCAGCTCTAATTTTAACCTAATTTTTCCCTCCACACTTTTACATTTAATGTTTATCTAAGGTAAAATAATAACCCTAGATAATCACGACATAAAAAAAATTCTTCGAAAGAAAAGATGTTAAAACGACGGAACATTGATTCATTATAAAATATGTATGGGCTGATTTAGAGATCATATAATCAGTTTATGAGATTAGGAATTGACATAATAATTAGGATGAAAACAATTGGAACCAAAAAGGAACCAATGATGTGTGAATTATGATTACATATTATCCAAAATTATAAAAAAGAGTGTTGTTGTTGTAGAGTTACCAAAAAAGGATTGATACCCATATTTACATCAGATGAAATCAAACAAAGAAGTAGCATCGGTGAGTGAAGATAATCTTGTCTAGGATTAGAGTTAAGGTGATCTGTTGAAAGTGCGGATCATGAATACCAAATCTTTATTTGGGAACGATTTGAACATGCATATTTTTAGGTGGCTTCTCTAGATCAAAAATTAGCTATCACCTACCTCTAACATATGTTCTCGGCAAAAGTTGAACCGTTGACCGCCTAAGTATTTTTCGTAACTTGCTCTCTTTGCCGTTATCAAGTGACACTTATACCTTTTTTGAGTTTGTTTGTCGATGAGTGTGAATTTTTTCCCTGTTCCTTTTAGAAATGTCCTTGATATCTCATTTGGAAAGTGCTAGGTACAAAACAAATTGCATTGTTAATCAGATGTTATATATATAAGTACATTTCTAAAACATTTACCAAAGCATATAAAGATTTGTTGTAGGAAAAGAACATGTTTTATTTTGTTCAAGAGATTATGAAAACAACATTATAATTAACTAGATACTAATTGGAATCAATGAAGTAACCAACAAAGTGCAGATTAACGTTACATAATAGTTAGGTTTATAAAAAAGACTGCAAGTGTCATAAACTAACCAAAAAGGGATTTTTGCCAATATTTACATCAAACAAAATGAAAAGAACAAATGGCATCCCAAAGTTAAGATAGTTTACGATTACAGTTCAAAGCGATGCGTCAAAATAGTAGAAGTTCAAATAGTTCAGCAGCAAAGATCTACTTTGGAACAACTCGAACATGCAAGTTCTTCGGTGACTTTTCGAGATCAAAGATGAGCTTACCACCTTCTTCCATCACACGTTCTTTGCAGAAATTGAATCACTGTCCACCCAAGTATTTTTCATAGCTTTCTCTTTCGGCGGTAATGAGGCGACACTTATATTTTCTCTGTGTCTGGTCATCAATGAGAGTGATTGTTTTGCGCTTTCCTTTTAGAATTGTTCTTGACACCTCATTTGTGAAATGCTAAACAGGGAAATAACAACAATATTAGTCTAATGCATATTAACATGGATAAGACGTATGTGAATATAGTTACATATAATTTATAAAAGAAAGGTAGCATAACTGATTTTAAGTTAAAGAAAATGTATCATGACTTCTAATTTATCTTCCTATTATCTTCCTGAAAAGGCTAGAAAAATGCATTCATGTGCATTATATGAACCCCGTTGACAAATTAACATTGTTGAAACAGATGGAAATTAAGCATCGCTCCCGCATGTGCATTTATAGCTAGCACCATTTGACAATGATGTCTTCGAACATTTGGTGCAACTCTCATAATATCATCCAAACTGGTTAGGATTGAATTTAGTTGCTTTTCAAATAGTGATGCAATATGTATCATAACACAAATTATGCACATGAAATAAAGAATAATGCAATATGTATTTTTAATTTGTGCGTAAAAAATTCAAAGCATGTTTGTGCATAAAAAAAAAAAAAGCAGACCTTGACTAAGTTTATAAATTCAACAATTGGCCTAACCTGAGACAGATTGGAAAAATCGTTGTACGAAGTACATTGAGAAGAAGCCGAACTGTGACTTTAGTTCTGACTGATGCTTTGACTTGAGAATTGTTAAGGTCACAACAACAATTCAAGAAACATGGTCAAAAAACAATCAAATCAGATTGTGAAATAATAGTTTACTCTAACAGTGTATTGTGAAATCATAATGCAAACTTACTAAGTCTTAAACTTCTCAACAACCGAATAATGTAGGTTGATGAGCAGCCTCGAACCTGACCAATTGTTACATATATTTTGGTTGCCATTGACTATAAAATGGAAGCAAAGAACTCAAGGTAAATAGATGGTAAATGATAAAGCTACGAAATATTTTTCCAATAGTGTTACATCAACTATATTCTCACTGCATAAGGAAAGACATCTTTCAGGTCATTATCAAACTTATACAAAATCCTATCATCTTATGCTGACAAATTAGAAAATAATACCTTTTATCTTTCAACACAATGTTCGTACACAGTTTCTTTCTAGTCCCAATTGGTATTGTCTTGACAATCACATGAAGAAGCCCGATGATTTCTTTAAAAATAATTACTATTATAAATGTTGGAATTTATATTATACGATATTATATTTGTTGGTGTCATGGAAACATATATGTTTAGTTTTTTTGAATAAGAAAAAGATATGCATAGTTTGTTACAATATAAAGGTGCAATATATATATATAGGGCATTTCAAATGAGAGAAGTGGTTATTATGAGAGATGAGATGACTTAATAATAACCATTGGATCTAAACTAATCATGTTACTTCATCAATAGCTATGCAGTCAATTAAAACAAAAAACACATCTCTTCGTCTTTCCTCTGCACACACTTAATAGTTGAAAAAAGTCGGGTCAAACGATACCTTAATCTTCCACAACGACAATGTAGAAGCAACTGAATTTGGGAGGAAAAAAATTGAAAAATAGTTAAAAATATAAAAAATGAAAAATAATTAAAAGTTATTAAAAATATAAAAATTAAAAAAAATTGGTTAGAATATTTGTGAGGTTGTGATGATTAAAGGATATTGAAATTAAATATATAAGTGATAAAAAGATAATACAATTTCTTTGAAAAAAAGATAAAACTAAATGGAACCTCTTTAATAAATTAAATGGAACGGTTGAAAAAAATAAAGTTAAATGGAAGAAAAAAAACATATTGAAATATAATATTAAAAAATAAAGAAAAGGTTCCCAGCGTGAGTTGAAAAGAGGTGTTTGTGAAATAAATTGTCGAGAAATAGTTTTTTAATTTTTTAAAGTGACATTCAACAGCTTCTGGTCAAAGCTCATTCCATTCAATTTTATACGTTCAAAAAATGTTCTTTTTTTAGTAAGTACTTAATTGATATTGTGTTTGACCTAATTTCTCCTTAAAAATATAGAGAAGTTTGAAAAAAGTCGGGTCAAATGATACCTTAATCTCCCACAACGGCAATATAGAAGCAATTGAATTTGGAAGAAAAATTTAAAAATAGTTAAAATTAGAAAATAATTAAAAAATTGGTTAGGGGCAAAAATGGAAATTCATAGGCCAACCTTAAAAAAAACTCAACCAATTAGTAATTTACCAAATTATCCTTTATAGGGGTAAAATGGTAAATTCAAGGGACTTTTCTTTTTATAGAAGTATATAGATGATTAAATGGAATGAGATTATTTGGATTTGACCATGATGAAAATGTTTTTTTTTTTTTTTTTTTTGTCTTAGATGGAGTGATAATTCACTGAAATTAGGTTCAAACCCGAGTTACGATGTCCGACCTTGCAATTTTGATATTTGTCAGTTGAGTTAGGACTTATAGACAAAATGATTTTTGTTTTCTTTTCTTGTGTTACTTGATTGTAGTTCTATTGAGGAGTTTTTCTTTTTGTCCTGACCTTGTTTTAAATTTTTATAGTCTTTATATACATTAAATTACAAAAATAAACTTAAACATGTTTTTTATGAGTCATTTTGATCTTTAAATATGTTATCTAATATTTAATTTGGCCCTCAAATATATTTTTGCTTGATAAATTTGATCAATAAAATTATTAGAAGACGTGTTCCTAAACTTTGTTAAAGTAAGTAATAATAATACTTCACACATTTTTTGTCAAAAAAAAAAAAAATGCTTTACACATTTAGAGACCAAATTAATTATTTACTATATTTTTTGTTTTTTTGAATTCTACATGTAGTAATAATTGAAAGAGATATACAATGACTTCACTATTTAAAGTTTCTGCATCTATCCATGATTATCTGTTGAAGGAGAATCACAAATCAATAGGTTTTCGATCATCAGTCTCTCTTTATGTTTCAAGATTATTGTTGAGAGACTTTTAACCGTAAATCTATGTATTCCAAATATTTTTGATAAATCAGCATGTTATAGATCATAGTTTATGAGCATGCTTATATGTTTCTTTGACTTCCACACTAAACCATGATTGTAGATATAATATTGAGTAATGCTCTTCACCATTATAAAATTAATTCCAACATGCCCTGCACTGCATGCTCTTCTTGCTGCCAAGTGTTGTTGATCCACACTACATCAAAGGTTGAGCACAAAAATGAATCTGTAAAGGTTGAAGATGTGTGTGCAACTCAAAGGCAACAATAGAGAAATAAATAGATGAATACTATGCAATTTTGCAAGAGAGTATGAAATTACAATCGGAACTAGAATTTAAAGTAAGATGAAACCAATCCATTAAGCAATAGAAATACTATCTTCTTCAAAAAAGGAATAAAAATAAATAAAGTTAGAGGACCCACATAACACAAACCTTAACGTTTATTTGAATAAAACTAACAGAAAGATTAAATATAGTAACGGTGAGAAACTAAAAGGACCGAAATAAATCAATTTTTAGTTAGGGGATCAATCTGATACCAAATAAATAGTTAAAGAACAGAAAAAGTAATTTAGCCTTATTATTACTTATTACGATTACTTTACAAAAGAGAGAATCAAAAGGAAAAAGAGATTCTCATCAATTTTCTACACACCAATCATTGCCTATTGAATCACATGCCACATGTCACTTAAATTCCTCAAATTTAGTTATGTCTAACTCCTTGCAAAAGATTCTCTTTTGTATTCATAATAACAAAATCATCTAACCTAACCAAAAATGTCTTATTATAACTGAGCATTTTATGATAGATCAATTAATGTCTCTTATATTTTATCATTATGACACTAGTCTGACATTATTTTTTCTTTTCAGATTCTCAGCCAATTTATGCAGGCTCATTCTGTGCAACATCATCAAGATGTTAGAAACTTCACATACCTAAAAAACTCCCCTGCTCAAGATTTATACTTACCAGTCAGACTCTATTGCAAGCAGGGGCGGAGTCAGGTTTTAAACATTGGGGGGACCAAGTGCAATTTAAAGTTTTCAGTGATTCTAATTAGGCATTTTGTTTGGTCACTTGATGCTCCATTGAGGGCTTATGCATCTCTCTTGGCAAATCATTACTATCTACCATGTTTCCAAAGGATCCTTATTCTCCCAGAATGACCTCTAATTTAAGATAGGAAAAATTCAAAAGTCTCAAATACTTGCATATCATTTATAGCGCACGACAAATAAATTAAACGCCACTATTGGCTGAGTTTAACAGAAGAGATTAAACTCCCGTAACATGGATAACAAATGTTCAAATCCAACTGAAAAGATACATATATTTAGTATGTTGAACACACGTCGAATTAGACGTCACAAAATAACTCGTACAAATTAAGAAAGAGCATGGAGAAGCATCCATCTATCAATATTCATCATATATATACCGCAAAAGCTAAAGCTAAAGAAAGAAGCATGGCTACAATATAATGGAGTATATTCCAAAATTATAACAAGAGATTGACTACAACAACATATGTATGTGGTCAAGAGCTAGAGACAGTAGTGGTGCGCATCATATCCTTAAATTCATGAAAATCAACACGACCATCATGGTTGGTATCAACAGACAAAATCATTCTTTGAACATTATCAATCAAGTTCCCTTCCACAAGTCCAAGCTTCCCTAAAACAACTTGCAATTCCTTAGCTGATATGTAACCATCACCATCTTCATCAAACACCTTGAATGCTTCCCATAGATCTTCATTTTGTGTTTCCTCATCAGTTTCTGCTGCCACTGAAAAATATGTATCCCCCAGTGACTCGTGCAATCCCACGAAATCTTCGTACGTTAGTCCTACGTTGCCCGGCTTTATGTATGACCTGCCACAATTTTTATCAGTATATTTTCAATTTCAAACTCTAGTTAATACTGAGGTCTCTTTAACGACATCATGGTCGCATTCAACCACTTTTTTACAGCGATATAAGGCCCATAGCATAATTATGACAGCTATTTATAATCATGGCAGTCGTAATAGTTGTTACGGTGTGAATCTTGATATGAAAGCAAATGCAGCCGAAATTGCGTCTGTATAGACCTTAGAAATCTTTATATTGCAACTACATGCAATTGAGATTAGGGACCAAAAATTAGAATGATTTTGAATTGTGGTTGTAGTTGCAGCCACTACGATTGCGATCATTGGAGCTGTTGTGATGTGTATTGCGATTGTTGCAGCGTGAATTTATTTTTATTAGCATCAAAGATTATTATTTATCATATACCTCACGTATCTCGTATTTTCTCTCTATAATCTCAGTATTCTTAATTCATACTTCTAATGGTCCGCAATTTGAAACCATTAGAAATATGAATTAAAAATATGAATATATTTATGAGTAAATGAAAAGTGTGGATGAACTAACTCACTTGATCATGGAATCAACCTCTTTGAACTCAGCTTCTAATCCCAGCAGGTTGAGAGCCTGGCTTATTTCCTCCACAGTTATCATTGAATCACCATTTTTATCAAACATGTCAAAGATTCGCCGCAGACGGAGCGAGTTGAGACTCTGACTTCGAAGCCGAAACGACTTTGATGGCGATGATAGGTTCATTTCCCCCATTATAATATCCTCAAGCTCGTGCGTGCAGTGATGAATGAAGGGATTGAAAAACTCTTGGAATTGGAAGAAACTGTGTATTGTTTTATTCAATTTTGTGTCTATTGCAAAAAAAAAGTGGAAAAATCTTAATACTAATAAACCTTGTAGCTATGTTACAACAATGAATGGTTCTCAATTTTGTTATACCAATGGTTCTTAATTTTGTTCTATATGTTTGTGCTTTGTTATGCTATGCTATATTATAAGGGACATTGCGTGTTTGGTGGCACGCCATAGGTGACTATTTCCATTGTTCACGCTGCTTTCTTTTGAGGGAAAATAATGGTGAACATTAATAGTGGCTATGGGCCTATGGTTAGTCTCCCTTGACTTGAAATTGTCTATTTTGGTTTTTTCTAGATGAAAATTAAACCTTGAGGTAACCTTAAGAACATGGCTCTTTGACTTTTGGAACATGCATCGTGGACTAATTCAAGTCATTCATTAAATTGCATTTAGTTTATTACTAAATTTTTATTAAGGTTAGCTTTTTAGCCAGAATCAAAATATGTCTAATAAAGAATCGCTTGTATAAAATGACACATATCTCCTCTAGTTTAACTAAGATCGTATGTTCGAATTTAGCTTTGGCCACGTAACATCGTTAAAACTCTTAGAGAAGGTTTTACCGCACATTTAGGTCTCACAAAACTTGAAGGGTTAGTCGCCACTATTGCTCCTGAAGGATACTCAGTTTATACAAAAAAATCAGGATATATCCAAATGTTCATTGAACATTGATAAAGATAAGTACAACTTACTTAATGAGATTTTTACACCGATAATGAAAGTTGAGCCTACTCTCTTGTAACATAGAGTCAATTTTTTACCAATTAAAGCTAATACAATTGGCTGCTTACTAGTTTTTTTTTTTTTTTTTTTAAAAAGAAATCCTAGTTGCTTAAGTTGAAATGTATATATTCACACAAAAAAAATTTTGAAATGTATATAGATGCAGAATTGAATGGTAGGGACCAGGAATTCTAGGTCCTCTTTACTCTCATTTTCAATGAATAATTTTTATTTTTCTTTCTACAAAATGGAGCACATGTTAAGTTGTTGACTAGTAATTGAATAGGAAACAGCCCAACCTATAAGAGTATGGGACCAGCCTCCCATCGCAAGTGGGAACTGAACCATCTAAAAATTTAGTTTTAAAATTTTAGGCAACTATTAATTAAAATAATCTATAACATTTAAAAATATTTGATTTGATTACATTTGTTTAAAAAAAAAAACTATTTGATTTAATTTTTTTTAAGAAAACTATTTGATTACATTAACCTTTTGATTTATTCAATTTGGTCTTTGATCATATTGTATTAGATAAACTAGTATGGTCAAAGAATTTTGTAAAAAAAATTAAATATGGTCAAAGAATTATAACTTCATAGATCAAATTAAAATTCAGTTAATATATAATTTTTTTCTTTTAAAAAGTTAAACCAACCCACGAAAATTAGCCTCATGAAGATCGAACATGAGACATTAAGAGAAGTAAACCTCAAGATCTTAAATTAACACCATCATATCAACCTAAGTGAGTATATATTGCTTAAAAAAGTTCAATAATATCATAGACAAAATTGTCTATTTAATTAGTGCTGACTTTTTTCATTTAAACTTTATATTTATACCTATATATAAAGGGGATATATTATTTTGGGTGAATTTTTTCATTTTCATTTTTATCTTTCATTTAAACTATTATGTTTATAATTTTAACCCTTTTTACTTTATTATTTAAATTATTAATTAAAAAATGTTTAATACACTTAAAATAGGAACAACACCACTACAATAATAATTCTCTAAAAAAAACAACTACAATAGAAATTTAAATTATTAATAAAAAAAATTGTTAAATCTTATTAAAATATGATCAATATTTAAAACTATTAAATTGTTTATTTTAATATTATTTATTTGAAACTATGGAATAATTTTGGGATAATTTGACATGTCGTAATTAGGGTTATTTTGAGAACAAAAAATTATAGGATATTCAATGATTCCATTAAGGAGGTTGATGAGGTGGTGGAGGAAATTAAGGTGTCGTTTTGGCTTTGGGTTTGAGTAGATCAAAAGAATACAACTTGTTTGTTCTATATATGGCGTTGGAACCCGAATGATTGTCTAAAGAGGCAGTGGTGGAAGAGTGTTGGTCGGGTGTGTGATTGGGGTGCTGTTTGGGTGTGGTATTTTTGGCTCTTGTTGGCGTAGCTGTTGTTTATTGGGTGTGGGAGGTTCAAAGTCTTGCACCTATGGGATTGTTTTCTTTGAGTGGTGATATATTTGCACAATTATTTGATGACAAATTTATTCCTCTCTTTTTATTGGTAAAAAATAATAAAGAGAGTAAGAACATATTGTGAAGATGAGAGAAATTTTTTTCCAAAAGTTGTCACAAAATAGTTGCATAAATATGATTTTTTTTTTTCGTTCTCAGTGTCTGTTTTGGTTTTATTCGTAGTTGAGATTTTTCTTCTAGTGTTGGTAGCCGCTTATGTACGGTGTCGTTATTGTACTGTTTCCAAATAATCTTATTTATCAACAATGTATTTCATCATATTATATGTCAATACTGATATTAAACGCATTAGACCATCCACAATGGTGGGTGTTTCATGTATTTAGCACTACATTAAATAAGCAACCTTATTGTAGAGTATAACATATAGGTGTCTATGGAAAAGGGTGGATACAGAAGCGCTCTCTCTCTCTCTCTCTCTCTATATATATATATATATATATATATATATATATATATTTAATAAATCTTAATAAAATAAGTACTTATCCAGTATTTTCATAAAATAAGTGATGTGGTCATAGGATCGGATCTATTTAAGCACCTAATTTGAGGTGCTTGGTTGTGGATGATGTTGGAAAAATGAATAGACTAACACCTTAACGTACGTCTTTCTATTATTGATAAATAAAGAAGAGGTAAATTGGAGCAACCTCACTCTATGCGTGTAAGAAACTTCAATCACATGTTTTCTTCATAATATTAAGGAAAATGTTATATAAACACCATTTATTCCCATATATCCTTGTACATCCCATGCACTAGGAAGAGAGAAGAGGAGAGGATAGAGAAAATGTGCTTATGAGGGATCCACGTGGCCACATGTCAGATTTTTGTGTGGGTATCAAAGGGTGTCTATGTATCATAACTCTAATGTTAAAATCTACTTTCTTCCTTTGACATTCCTATCTATTCTCTGATAAAATAAAAACTGCAAACATGCATCTTTTTCTTTATTGTTGGTTTTCAGTATCATTTAAATCTTTTAATATATTTCTCAAAAAAAAATTATTTACATTTTCTCTTCCTGTCAGCATACTTTAAATATTAGATCGTCGCGTAAGTGTAGCGCAGTTGATAGCTATCAGAGATAATTTGTGCAGGGTTAGAGTTCGAACATCGGATTCCCCACTTCTCCACACATAATGTGTGTGAATTTAACCACTAAACTATTTGACAAAAAAAATATAGATCTTCGGCCTTTGCCGCACATGACTTCTATTTTCTACTGAATCGATTAAAGTCTTTGAATAACTTTTTTTTCAACAGCCAAAAAAGTCTTTGAAGAAATTTTTTTTGAACGGCCAAAAGTCTAAGTAGTAAGTAGAAGCTTCATGTTGAACTTTCCTCTCTGGATATAATATCGTTGAGAATCTTTGATTCATTTTTTTATTAGAGAATCTTTGATTCATTGAGTAGGATGATAGAAAGTTGCAAATTCTCTCGTTAACTAATCATTCGATCTATCAGCTAACTATAACTGATTTCTACAATTGACTACAGTTAATTATTTGTGTGTACAATATCATCATTATATTCATCAAGATACATTTTGCTCTAGAGTGCTAACTAAGTTTGCACGAGGTTGTCAAGTAAGGGTGGGAATATGTCAAATTGATAGACAGAATAGCCTAATGACCTTTGCCTAAGGTCATGTTAGAGTGTTTTAAATAAAGAATAATAAGGTTCTTTTAAAAGTATTTTTAGCAAAAATAGCTAGAATGCATACTATTAGAAAAATAATTAAATAAAAATGAATTATATTTTTTATAACTATTTCTTTGAGAGGAATATTTTTATTGCTATTATTTAATTAAATATTGTAATTTGTATTAAATTATAAATTTGCTAACTTTTTCAGTAATTTAAATATATTAACTTACATTAGTTTTTTTAGTCGTATTTAAATGCATTATCATAAACTAATTTTATTTTTTTGTTTAAAAGAAGAAGTTGGATAGAAGTTTTTTATTAATCAAAGTGATACTAATCAATGATTATTTTTAAAAATATCGTAGATGAGATTTGTAATTTGTAACTTGAGTTTACAAGAATAAGCTTTTACTGCTAAGCAACACCTCGAGTGTAGCTAAAATTGAAACATAATCTTATATGAGATTTTTTTTTTTTTTTTTTTTGAGCAAAGACAAAATTAGTGCATTTTATTTAGAAATAAAGAGTACATAGTAGATGGTACATCATTAAAAACATAGGGGCTAGGGTGAGATAAGGATGCTCTAGCGATACTATGAGCAACCTTATTAGCTTACCTCTTAACAAACGACACTGTAAAGTCGGAAATAGTAGATAAAAGGATTCGACATTGAGAGACTAGATCTCCAAACTCGGTATTAGGAACAATAGATGCGATTTGAAATGTGATACTATATAAAGTTAGTCTATTTAAATATCATAGTAAATATCAAAATGAAACATAACCTTATTCATTTATTGGTTTGTTAATCTTTTAAATATATTTCAAATTACTTATCGAAAGATATTCGTATGAAAGATATTTTAGATAAGCTTACATGTCATACCATATTTTGATAAACCTAAAGAAACTCCAGTCTCCAGCTGCTACATTTTGCATGGGTCTGTATGCTTGGAGTTCCAAAAAGTTCGTTTATTTCGCAAAAATTACTATTAGAGTTGGCCAGGCAACCGTGACTTTAATAAATAACAAAACTTGAAGGGCACTTTGAATAAAACACAATATGTTTGTTACATTTTTTAGAGTTCAATGACAGTTTATATAAAATATTAATATGTGAGGTAAATTTTAGGATCAAATATGTGTTTTTTTTTTTATAGAGTTGCACTATTGAAAAAAAAAGTGAGTTACTTCAGAGTTTTAATAGGCAGTATAATGGGACGCACAAAATATTTTTGGATGAAGTTCATCATTAAAGCTGCTCTAAAGATGACAAATCCAAGTGTAGGTCTTGAACATTTTGATTGGTTTAAAGTTCAAACTTCGATCTTGCAAAGCCTATATACTGCAAGTCATATATCAAAGAAGTACAATCCCTAGTTATTTGCAGACAAACCACCACGTAACTAACATTGCATTCAGAATCAAAACAGGTCAGTTTCTGAGATTTTGGTGGCCTAGGGTGAATCTATAATTTGAGTGCTAACTAATAAATATATATAAACATCAAACTGATACAAAGAACTAAGATTTTTTTTTAGGGTCTAATAGACCCCTAAAAAAATATTTGGGACCCAAATTTCGTACTTCTTTTTTTAGGCTTAAGACGGTCGCCCTCTTCACCCTGCCTCAGATGTGGTCCTGTCTGTAGGCTGAATACATCATCCACATGTGTTTGGCAATCTGCTAAAGTTCAAATATATTCTAAAGTTTAACGGACTTGTTTTTGAAAATCCTATGCCTAGCCTTAGGGAGAAAGAGCTAGATTGAGTTGCAAGTATACGACATAAAAATTCATTATAATTAGAGAGAAAATAACTTAGAATTTTTTTAACTTGTTGAATGTAGTTGCATAGAAATATGTTTGTCGTAATACTAAATACACAAGGAATGATTGAGAGATGAAAACAAAGTTACATACATGGACACAGATTCCTGGTTTTGGGGTCAATCTGAATGTGATTTTCCTATGTTAGAAATAACTAAGGCCCCTTTTGCTAATGATCTTTTAAAATACACTGATATTATTTGAATATTTAAATTATTATTTCTAATTGGTTGAAAATGTTTGGTAAGTCCCTCTCAAATTGGAACCACACACAAAAGCAAATGAAAAAGAGAAAAAGTAACAAAAGAAAGAACAAAAAGAAGAGATGTGTGATGGGTGTGTTTCAAGATAATTGTTTTTCTAACGTATTTTCTAGAAACACATGAAAATGACTAAAAATAACTCAGCGGTAGTTAACTACTATTAGCTTATAATTTGAAAACTTGTGGTACTAAACTATCAATTTTTTTTGTCATTTCCATGTGTTTCTAGAAAACAATAGATGTTAGAAAAGCAACACTACTAGTGTTTCAATTGGGCCAAGCCCATGATTCCACGTGACATATGTGTGTGTGAACTGTGGACATATAAAAGTGATTTTATCCTTAGGCTTTGTTTGCG
The DNA here is from genome assembly GCF_003473485.1 of Medicago truncatula. Classification (NCBI taxonomy): domain Eukaryota; kingdom Viridiplantae; phylum Streptophyta; class Magnoliopsida; order Fabales; family Fabaceae; genus Medicago; species Medicago truncatula. Next base: position 34,430,596 of record NC_053048.1, read on the forward strand.
AGTTTTGAGCGGAAGGAAAGGAAAGGCTAAGGAGGGGAAGAGAAGGAAAGGGAGGGAAGGGAGAAAGGAGGGAAAACCTTTCCCTTGTTTGGGAGTTAAAAAGCCAATAAGGTAAGGAGATGGAGGGTTTATGTTATAATTTTACTATTTTACCCTTTTTCCTCTTAAAATCAATACATTGTTATACTTCGTAATTTAACTTCTAATTTATTCAAAACAACTTATCTCATGAAAAACAAATTATTACGATCTATTGTCAAAGTTTATTTTTAAAAAACAACTTATTCAAAACAACTTATTTATAAAATAAAAAAATAAAAAAAGAGCTTATTACAATCACTTTTTAAAAACAACTTACTACGGCCTCTTTTTAAAAAAACAGCTTATCTTATGAAAAACAAATTATTACGATCTTTTTTAAAAAACAACTTATTCAAAACAACATATTTATACAAAACAGCTTATTATCACCTCATTTAAAAAAAAAACTTATTCAAAACAGCTTAATACGATATCTTTTTCAAAAACAGCTTATTCAAAACAGCTTATTTATACAAAACAGCTTATTACGACCTCTTTTTCAAAAATAACTTATTCTAAACAGCTTATTTATGCAAAACAGCTTAATACGATCTCTTTTTCAAAAACAGCTTATTCAAAACAGCTTATTTATACAAAACAACTCAATACGACCTCATTTTCTAAAACCGCTTATTCAAAACTGCTTATTTATATAAAGCAGCCTATTACGACCTCATTTTCAAAAACCGATTATTCAAAACAACTTATTTAATAAGGGCTTATTCAAAACAACTATTTTGAATAAGCTGCTTTTGAAAAAGATATCGTAATAAGCTGTTTTGAATAAGCTGTTTTTGAAAAAGAGATCGTATTAAGCTGTTTTGCATAAATAAGCTGTTCTGAATAAGCCCTTTTTGAAAAAGAGGTCGTAATAAGCTGTTTTGTATAAATAAGTTGTTTTGAAAAAGCTGTTTTTGAAAAAGAGATCATATTAAGTTGTTTTGCATAAATAAGTTGTTTTGAATAAGCTGTTTTTGAAAATGAGGCCATATTAAGTTGTTTTGTATAAATAAGCTATTTTGAATAAGCGATTTTTGAAAATGAGGTCTTAATAAGCTATTTTGTATAAATAAGGTGTTTTGAATAAGCGGTTTTTGAAAATGAGGTCGTAATAAACTGTTTTGTATAAATAAGCTGTTGTTGAAAAAGAGATCGTAATAAGCTGTTTTGTAAAAATAAGCTGTTTTGAATAAGGGGTTTTAGAAAATGAGGTCGTATTAAGCTGTTTTGTATAAATAAGTTGTTTTGAATAAGCTGTTTTTGAAAAAGAGATCGTATTAAGCTGTTTTGCATAAATTAGCTGTTTTGAATAAGCTCTTTTTGATAAAGAGGTCGTAATATGCTGTTTTTATATATATATATATATATATATAAATAAGCTGTTTTGAATAAGAGGTTTTAGAAAATGAGGTCGTATTAAGCTGTTTTGTATAAATAAGTTGTTTTGAATAAGCTGTTTTTGTAAAAGATATCGTATTAAGGTGTTTTGCATAAATAAGCTGTTTTGAATAAGCTATTTTTGAAAAAGAGGTCGTATTAAGCTTTTTTGCATAAATAAGCTGTTTTGAATATGTTCTTTTTGAAAAAGAGATCGTATGAAGCTGTTTTGCGTAAATAAGCTGTTTTTGAAAAAGAGGTCGTAATAAGCTGTTTTGTATAAATAAGTTGTTTTGAATAAGCGGTTTTTGAAAATGAGGTCGTAATAAGCTGTTTTATATAAATAAGATGTTTTGAATAAGTTGTTTTTGAAAAAGAGATCGCATTAAGTTGTTTTGCATAAATAAGTTGTTTTGAATAAGCAGTTTTTGAAAATGAGGTCGTAATAAGTTGTTTTGTATAAATAAGTTGTTTTGAATAAGAGGTTTTTGAAAATGAGGTCGTAATAAGCTGTTTTGTATAAATAAGTTGTTTTGAATAAGTTGTTTTTAAAAAAGATTGTAATAATTTTAGTAATGTCTAAAATTTGAATTTTGAATTATTAAGAGGGCAAAATTGTCAATTTGTATGTTTAACCCCCCAAAACCCCCCAATTTAGGGGAACTTTAAAATTGGATAAATGAAACCCTTCAAAACCCCCCAAAACTTTTCCCTTGTTTTTTTAAAACTCGCAAACAAGGGTTTACACTCCATAAGCCTTTCCTTCCCTTCCCCTTCAAAATTCAACTCGCAAACAAAGCCTTAGTGTTCAATGAAAATTGCTCTTTAGGCACTTATTTTGCTCACACACACCTTAAATTATAAAAAATATCTACAACAGTAATAGACTCGTGCTTTAAATTGATCTATTCTTAAGTGAACACACAAGAGCGCAGGAGTTGGCTGATAATCTCTAGCAAACGTGCAAGAGTGATTTATCTCTCATTCACTCATTGGCAAACATGTGGCTCATATTAAATAAGAGAATAATATGCATGATGAAAAATTGTGTTCTCTACTTGTGGATGAGATTGAAAGAGATAATAGTATGAACAATGATCTGAGCCCCCAATTTACAATGAAAACAAATAATTGTCCAAATTGATCAATGGTCCGAGCAATCAGCGACACCATATTTATAGGATACAACACCATATTACCTAAGTTGGTGCTTGGTTTGTGCTAAAGTGCTAATTACAACGTTGAAGACAAGATTGTTGTGGATGGATGGAGTCCAACCACAATTTCAAATGCCTAATTTCTACATTTAGTATACTAACATATGTCATATGTCGTAAGAACACATTTTAACATTTTCCATAGTATAAACATCCCCCGATCCCTGGTATCGGTTATCATCATCTTTAATCAACTTGAATTCTAATAGGTAATCCTATAAACCATATGTAAAAACGTTTATATGTTTTCTAATTTCTATACCATCTGATTGCCAATATAAAGTAGAGGTTTCTATACTATAACTGAATTTCATTTTGGTTTTACTAGGAAATAAAACTCAAAATGAATTTTTTAAGTGTCGAAATAGAAAACAAACTCTTAAATATCTTATTTGTCTTTTACAACGGTACAACTCAATTTGAAACAAACCAAATTATTCTTACAGACAAATTGAAGTCAAGCATGAAAGGATTTCACCACAGTAAAGAAAAAAAAAATGAAATCAGATGCAAAAATAAAGTCAAGATTCGTAATCCTCATGCAATGAAGAGGGTCATAAAACTACATAACATGTTTCAATAGTCACAAAGTCAGAGTATGCCTAATATATAAAATATAAATAGTAGTCCTCAAAATAGAATTCCCAAAATTTTCAAAACCACAATCAAAACTACATTCATAAATTTATATAAATACATGTAACACTATTATTTATATGAGTAAAGTATGAAGTGACCATATATATAATCTACAAATCTATTGCCTTCATGCATGATTCACTACATATGGACCGTCCGATTAAAATGGACGGTCCAAACTTCAAACCTGGTATTTTAAATTTAAAAAAATATAGAATCTACATTAAGATCTAGACCGTCTGATCAGATATAGCTGACTTCATGCAGTCACACCGCAATCCAAATACAATCATAACTTAGCTTTATTCTTGCAAATTTGGCTTTTGATCTCCATATCAGGAAAACCAAAAACAAATTGACAATTAGACTTAGCAACGATATGTTTCTTGATAAATCCAAGAAAAGTAACTCTTCCAGGAATCCTAGTAACTGCTTCCAAAGAGAGTTGACCACCCATTAAATCCCCTAATAAACCTGTCACATTGGATGCTAATTTATCAGCTTGAAGGGTAAGTCTACAAGGAAGAATAGTAGAACCTTTTGCAGGAATCAAACCAGCATATATATCTGTATCTCCAACTTCAACACCTTTATACATCAAAAGACTAGTTCCATCTGCATGTTTGAAGCTTGCATGGTTTTGATTATCGACTTGAATCTTGAGATTTAGAGTAACATTGAGTTGTATGTTAATAGCAGGAAATGTTAGACGAGGTGATATACCTTCTAAAGTAGCTGAAACAACCTTTGTTTTTGGGTCTTTTGGCTTGAAAAGGGTGAAGGCAAGAATAACACAAACTATTACTAAAACTAGTAATAGTAATAACACTATGCATATGCAAGTTACACATTTGTTTCTTCCCTTTTTTGGTGGATTCATCAAGGCTTGTTCTTCTTGGTATTGTTTATTTTGTGAATCCTTCATGGCCCTTTGTTTTCTTACACAAGCAGAATTGAGAAATGGTGAAATAGAAATGCTACCATAAGGTTGGATTAAAAAATGAGATTTGATATGTATGGTATGAAGAGGCTACATATATAAGAGTGACATTTTGCCAACCATAATATTATTAATGAATCTATATCTATAGGTGTAGTTGGTAGTTGTGGGGGTCCAATTGCATTACTATGCAGAGTCAGGAGTAAATGCGCGGCTATAGCCATTCCGTGTTGTAACTGCCACCACTACACGCTTCTTTCAAATCCATGTATGTATGCATTCAATGTACTTATTAGCATGCTCTCTGCACATTCCATCAGGTTTAGTAGTAAGATTATCGTCTAAATAAAAAAGTTACTAATATCTATATAGAATAAATTAATTTTAGTTTTTTCACAAATTCTTTTTCAACTGGTAGTACAAAATATTGAAATTGTTAGACTAAACGTTGTGATTGAGGTTCCAACATCGACTCTAATACATGTAGTTTGCAATAGTTATTATCATTTCATCTATCTATGAATTATAAAAAAAAAAAAAAAAATTCTATTATGTGTCTACTATCCTCTCTTTAAATAGAAGTGTCAATTAAATTTAAATGGTCTTAAATTTGATTATCTTGGATGAAATGTGAAAAAATGTTTTTTTTTTAGACAAAGTGACAAAGCACTACAAGAAACCAATATAAATAATTGTGAAATTTTGGATTCAAACCCATATAAAGATGTCTTACTCAACAATATGGACATTGTCAATTTGACTGGTCTTATGGTCGAAACAATTTTCTTTTTTAAAAATGAAGGGTGAAGACAACGACTTGAGAGATGTAAACATGGTAATAACAATATAGAAAATGGACTATACAACATTTGATGAGAGTTTGACAATGGATTGTATCATACATCAACATTTATATCTTACTTGTTTTTGCATGTTTAACTAATGTCTTGCAACATTAGTTAACATTCTCCTAAATTTAATTAGATGTATTTCTCGTCCCCGTTTTTTAGCTAGAATATGATTTAAGTCCCCCTATTCAATAAATTTAATTAGCTTAAATGTAAAATCCAATTTTTTTACCCAAAACTAGTGACTTTTGAGGCCAAAGATGGAGATTTTGACCCTAATTTCGAATTTGAAGAGAAAATACATAAAATCAACACTTTTGAAACAAACTGTGGGTTAAGACTGAAATTGCAATAATGTGGGAAACTCGGGGACCAAAAATTAATTAAACTAACGAGTTTATTGTGGTTTGAACGCTATAAATGCTAAGATCACTACTGCCAACATAAACAGTGACGCATTATATAGCTTAATTTAAGACTAAACATCTGTTTGTTTTCAAGTTGAAAATAGGCCGAACGCATGTCTATTTTTTGTAGGTAGAAATGCCTTGTGACGCAAGAAATTGAATTTGGCTGTAGTCCTAAATATAGAGGCAATAACTATTTTGTTTTCATCCTGCATTTATCAAACTTTTCATTTTCTAGTTTAAGAGAAAAAGGAAATTGATATTATCTATCTATACTATTAATTAAGCTAAAATTCTGTATATTACTGTAACTATTATAGGTAATTCTGCTATACAAGCAAGCACATTGGAATTGGAATTGATGACAAAATAAAGTGCAATAGTGAATTAAAACTTAACTCTATCTGACCTAGACAAATAATGGTAGGTAACGAAGTTTAATCAATAAAAGCTACTCTTGACAACTTTTTCTTCTCAAACAAATATCTAAAAGTATACATAACTCTTTGTTTTTATATTTTTATTTTATATTAGCGTGCAAGCCTGACATAAAAAAAAAAAAGAGTCTGAAATCCAAACTTATTTTGCCTTGAGAGAAAGCTTAGATTCTTTGTGGATATCAGAAAACGATTCATGGAAAAAATATTACTTGATTTATGTATGATCAGTTGCGAAGATTTGATTTTTTTTTTCAAAATTTACCTACCATTTCCAATTAATCAACTATGATCATGCAATCGAAATGAAGTTATTTATTGCTAATGATGACAGTAATATAAAATTATATGGGACTGGTCTCCACATTGATTGTGTTATCCATGTGATGCTCACTTCTTGATGATATAATATCATACATTTTGTGTTAGTATCATTGATAATAATACAAAATGCGTATCTCATATACTATAATTTTATAAGAGTCTCAGACACTGACACGTTACAAGTTATTTTAATATTTTTTTTATTGCTAAGTTACAAGATATTTTAATTTGTGTATATATATAGCCGTGACATATACTGTCCCTTTTACCTTACCTATGAAATCAACCTAAGGTTGATGATGTTACCAATTAATTATAAAAAAGTGTCCATTTCCAAACATGATTACATGCATGCAACAAAATAGCTTTGACCTAATTCAAAATTAACATAACACAGAATGACCAATTTCATATAGAAAAAGCGAACTCCAATGGCAAATTGAAACAATGACCAAACAAGAGGAACAAATAATTATAACAAGAAACGTATCAAAATGCACATGTGAATTGAAGCTAAGCTAGCTTCAGTTGATCAATTCCTTTTATTTTTGTACTTTTTTTTTTTAACTCCTAAGTACCTTTGAGTCGTGGCTGCTAGTACTAGACTAGAGGTGATCCTTGTTTTTCTCGAGAACTAGTATTTGCTCTATGCATTTTGCTAGAGATGAAAATGGATCTTCACCCAATTTTCTAAAGAAAGAGAGTTCTATTAATCTAAAGTTCCACCGATATATAACTAAAATATCGTTTTAATTAGGAATTTTTTCGAACAATTCATCTTAAAAAAATAATATCATTGAAAGGATTTCAAATTCTCGACAACCATTTCCTTTGATACTGTAAATGGTGTCAGGTAGCAATGACGATGACGCTGATCCTTTCTCGCTTTCACTGACGGTGGAAACAACAAACCTAAGAAGATGCAGCAATTCACCGAAACCCTAACATCATCTCCTCCGCCACTTCCCACTCTTACATTCGATCTCATCGAAGAGATTCTGTGCATGCTTCCCGTGAAGTTACTACTTCAACTTTGATGCCTCTGTAAGTCCTTTAATTCTTTAATCTCCGATCCAAAATTTGCCAAGAAACACCTTCGCTTGTCAACCACCCGCCACAATCTCATGGTAACCTATACGAAAAACAACTCAAGTGAGTTACTTCTCTTAGATTCCCCAATTTCCTCTGTTTTTTTTTTTTCAACTTCTAGGGTTAGGCAGACACAACACATTCACCCAATCCATCGCGATAATGGATACAATCCTCCTTTTTGCTCGTGGTTTCTGGACGTGTGCTCTTGTGATGGCATCCTTTTGTTCACTGTCGACCATCATCTCCCTATTTTGTAGAATCCTTCCATTAGAAAATTCAACAAATTGCCTCCTTTAGATAAAAATCCCCGGCGAAGGGATCCCTTTCCTTCATATAGTTTTGGGTATGATCATTTCATTGATGATTATAAGGTCATTGTTGTTTTATTCTTTAAATATCAAGGAAAAGGAATAAATGAAATTTGGGTTTATACTTTAGGTACTGATTATTCGAGAAGGATAAAGGATTTCCGATCTTCTAACCGATTCCGTGGGTCCGAAATGTTTTTGAGTGACACTGTTAATTGGCTGGCATATGATGATTCAAATGGTTATAAATTACGAGTAATTGTTTCTCTTGATTTGGAGAAGGAGTTGTATGAAAAGCTTGCGCTGCCTAATTTGGATCAGTTATACCAAAAGCTTTCAACGCTTTATTCGGAGAAGGATTATTGGACCTTAGGCGTTTTTAGGGATTGCTTGTGCCTCTCAGCATGTAGTTTTAATTTGATTATGGATTTTAGGATTATGAAGGAATATAGAAATAAAGAGTCATAGACTAAATTGTGCAATGTTAATGTTTCTTATGTAGAAGATTGGGGACAACTTTTATTTCCCTATGGCAAGGCTTTATATATTGCAGAGGATGACCAGGTGCAAATGTATTTTCATGAAGGAATAAAATTGAAGTTGGTTGTTTATGATTCCATTAATGGTACTTCAAAGATTTCCAATATTCAAAACATCAATACTTGGATGGACCCCGTGGTCTACATTAAAAGTTTGATATCACCTTGTTCTCGTCATTAGGATGTAGATACTATGATATGTCACTTGAGCATGAGATTCAACTGCAACATGTATTTCGTTTAATTTCTATTTATGTTTTTCATTTTTTATTTGTTCTCATTACTGCTAACTTCAAGAATCATTCTTAATTAAAGTTTCATCTACAGTAGCTTTGTCTATGATTATTCAGCGTTGTAGTTATGGATTGGAAGTACCTGTTTTTATTTTAATTACATACTCTTCGAGGGGAAAAATGGTAATATATTTAAGACTTAATAGCAGTTTTGGCCCCTTAAGTATTAGGTAGTTGCGATTTTGGCCCCCTAACAAAATAAAATACAATCCAGCCTCCTAAGTACTGCCCTTCTTGCAGTTTTGGCCCCCTAGATTATTTGTTTAAAAAAATGATTTTTATTACGGTAAACAAACGCTAAATAGATTCTGATTTAATTTGTTTCAAACTTTGCACCAATTTTTTACCTTCAGCTACAAGTCACCCAATCTAAATGACAATTATTTTGTTTCTTTGTTTTTACTTGATTATGATTTGTTTTGAATAGAATAGATTATGAAATATTTGTTAGTTGGTCTTGGATTGATACCAACCCTGCGAATCATTTTTTACCTTGTAACAGTTTCACGTTGAAAGAAATTCTGACAACTGACAACTAGCAAACGTTGATGTTGATCAAGCAACACTGAAACTCTATTCAAAGGTATTCTTTCTGCAAAATTTCAGCACAGATGGATTTAAAGAACTCAGTTGTGCAGATTTTCTTCGTTCTTGTTCCCTTGTATACACAATCTTTAGTGCACTTGTAACTGAATGGTTCAATGGTAGCTAAGATCTGTTAGTTTGTTTTAATTCAAGTTTAGTTTAGTGATAATCACAATCAGTGGTTAATCGCATTCTGTTTTAGTTTGTTATGAAGTTTGTTACAAGTTTGTTAGAGGTTTGTAGATAAGATCTAGAGTTTGTTACATTGCTTGTGCTTCAAGCAACTTAGCTAGATATTGTATATAAGCTACCTCCTTTGTACATTTTTATATGTAGAATCAATAAAGATCATTTACAATTTTCATCATAACTTTCTTCTCTCTCAATTCTCTCTCTAATTCACATAAAACCTTAGAATCAGAAACTGCTTCTGAACTGCTTCTGAACAGTGCTTCTGAACTGCTTCTGAACGGTGCTTCTGAACTGCTTCTGAACTAGCTTCTGAACAAGCTTCCGCTTCTGATTTTCTGCGCTATCAAATTGGCATCAAGAGCCTTTGGTTTCGTTCTAAGGGGTAATCAAGATCTTCAATCACGCAATTTGTAGAAAGAAACGCTGAAGGAAACACCATGAATGGTAGCAGCAGTTTCAACACACATCTTCCAATTCTTGAAGCACGTAATTGGGAAAGATGGAGTGCAGTGATGAAGAATCTGTTTGGAGCACAAGATTTGCTTGAAATTGTGCAGAATGGTGTAGATGAATTAGCTGCGAATGCCACTGAAGTGCAAAGGAACGCACACAAGGAATTGAAGAAGAAAGATTGCAAGGCTCTGTTCTTGATTCAACAAAGTCTTGATGAAGGAAACTTTGAAAGAATCTCAAAATCACTGAGTTCAAAGGAAGCATGGGATATTCTTTCAAAGTATCATGAAGGTGATGATAAAGTGAAGTTGATTAAACTTCAATCTCTGAGAAGGAAATTTGAGCTGATGCAAATGGAAGATGATCAGAAGATTTCTGAGTACATCTCTAAACTCATCAATCTTGTGAATCAGATGAAGGCGTGTAGTGAAGCTATCACTGATCAACAGATAGTTGAAAAGATTATGAGGACCCTATCTTCAAGGTTTGATTTCATTGTGGTGGCAATTCAGGAATCAAAAGATGTTAAGACATTGAAGATTGAGGAGTTGCAGAGTTCATTAGAAGCTCATGAATTGATGGTTTCAGAAAGAAGCAATGAAAGATCAATTCAACAAGCCCTGCAAGTTCAAACTATCAAGAAGGATGATTATGATAGGAAGAACTTCAAGAAAGGGAAGAAAAACTCTAAGGGATGAAACTGGTCTAAAGGCAAGAACAATGGATCTGATAAAGGTGAATCTTCAAAGGAAGGAAATTCTAATCAAAAGAAGAAAGTTGATAAGAAGAAGATTCAGTGTTTCAAATGTGAGAAATTTGGACACTATGCCTCTGAATGTTGGTCTGGTATAGGAAAGCAATCAAAAAATGATGAAGAGGAAGCCAAAATTGCACAAGATGATTCAGATTCTGAATCATTATTCATGATGGTTACAACAACTAGTAATGAGAGCTGCAATTCAGAAAGTTGGTTCTTAGATACTGGTTGTTCTAATCACATGACAGGAAATAAGACATGGTTAAGAGAAGTGGATCCTGGAAGAAATACAAAGGTGAAACTTGCAGATCATAGAGTCTTAATTGCAGAAGGAATGGGGAATATTGCTATTGAAGGAAAGAATGGGAAAGTGGCAATAATTGAAGAAGTTCTCTATGTTCCTGGAATGCAGTGCAATTTGCTGAGTGTAGGTCAGTTCATTCAGAAAGGATACTCAGTTACTATGAAGGACAACACCTTTAAGTTGTTTGATAATCATCAAAGGTTAGTTTTGAAAACTCCTCTTGCAAAGAATAGAACCTTTCAGACCAATATGAAAGCTGTAGAACTGAACTGTTTATCTGCTATGGTAAAAGATGAAGATAGTTGGTTATGGCACTATAGATTTGGTCATCTCAATTTTAGAGGTCTTAATCAATTGGTTGATAAAGAAATGATTCTGGGAGTTCCTAAAATTGAGATACCTAACACAGTCTGTGATACTTGTTTGTTGGGAAAGCAACCAAGAAGTGCATTCAGTTCAAGTTCAGCAAGTAGATCAAAGGAGCTGCTTAATGTTGTATATTCAGATGTGTGTGGTCCTTTAGAGGTTCCTTCATTAGGAGGAAACAAATATTTCATCAGTTTTGTTGATGAGTTTAGCAGAAAACTCTGGTTATATTTGATTAAGGCCAAAAGTGAAGCATTTGATATGTTCCAGAAGTTTAAAATCTTAGTTGAAAAACAAAGTGGTAAATCCATTAAGATTTTAAGAACTGATGGTGGTGGTGAGTATACCTCAAAGGTGTTTGAGAAGTTTTGTGAAGACAATGACATTGTACATGAAGTCACTGCTCCTTATACTCCACAACACAATGGTTTGGCTGAAAGAAGGAATAGAAGCCTGCTTGACATGACCAGAAGCATGCTAAAGATGAAGAAGATGCCTAATACATTTTGGGGAGAAGCAGTAAGAACTGCAGCATACATCTTAAACAGATGCCCCACTAAGAAACTTAATCAAATTCCTGAAGAAATTTGGCTAGGATGCAAGCAGTCAGCAAAACACTTGAGAGTGTTTGGTTCATTGTGCTATATGCATATCCCTGATGCAAAGAGAAGGAAGTTGGGGGATAAGAGTGAACCTATGATATTGGTTGGCTATCATGAGACAGGTGCATACAGATTGTATCATCCTCTGAATCACTCTATAGTGATTAGTAGAGATGTAAAAATCTGTGAAAATGAAGCATGGGATTGGACCAAGAAAGAGAAGAGTTCCAGTCACACAATTCCCACAATAATTGAAGATGATGATCAAGTTGAACAAGTTCAACTTGATACTGAAGTTCAACCTGAAGTGCATGTTGAAGAGAATCAAGTCACTAGAACTTCAGTTAGACAGAGATTTGCTTCAACTAGATTAGCTGGACATGAAGTCATTCCAGATAATGTAGTTAATGAAGAAGGGGAATTTGTTCATTTTGCACTATTAGCAGATGCAGAACCAATCAATTATGAAGCAGCATTGAATAAAGATGTATGGAAGAATGCTATGATTGAGGAGTTGAATTCAATCAACAGAAACAACACATGGAAGTTGATTGAACTGCCTGCTAGTAAGAAACCAATAGATGTGAAGTGGGTTTTCAAATTGAAACTGAAGCCAAATGGTGAAGTAGCCAAGTACAAAGCAAGATTAGTGGCTAGGGGATTCATGCAGAAGGCTGGTATGGATTACTTTGAAGTATATGCTCCAGTTGCTAGATTGGAAACTGTGAGATTGATAGTTGCTATAGCTTGTGGAAGAAACTGGCCAATGCATCATTTGGATGTAAAATCTGCTTTTCTAAATGGTCCTTTAGATGAAGAAGTGTATGTGACACAGCCACCAGGTTTCAAAATCAAAGGGAAAGAGGATATGGTGTACAGATTACACAAAGCTCTCTATGGATTGAAACAGGCACCAAGAGCTTGGAACAAGAGAATTGACAGCTTTCTTGTGAAGCAAGAATTTGTTAAATGCAAGTCTGAGTATGGTGTATATGTGAAGAAAGGAAGTGAAGGTAATCAACTACTCATCTGTCTTTATGTTGATGATTTGATAGTGACTGGTAGTGATATGAATGAGATAGAAGCATTCAAATCACAGATGATGAGTGAGTTTGAAATGTCAGATTTAGGAAAATTGACATACTTTCTAGGCATGGAATTTACTGAAGTTGCAGAGGGATTGGTGATGCATCAAAAGAAGTATGCATCTGACATATTGAAGAGGTTCAATATGATGAGCTGCAATCCATCATCATCACCAGCTGAGACAAATGTAAAACTGGTGATGAATGAAGATGAAGAACCTGTGAATCCTACATTGTTCAAGCAAATTGTTGGTTCATTGAGGTATCTATGCAATAGTAGACCTGATATTGCATATGCAGTTGGCATAATCAGTAGATTCATGAGTGAACCAAGAGTATCTCACCTGCTAGCAGCCAAAAGAGTGATGAGATACATCAAAGGAACACTGCAGTATGGCATTTTATTTCCTAAGTGCTTAAATGAAAACTCTATTGAGCTGATAGCATATTCTGATGCTGATTGGTGTGGAGACAAACAAGATAGAAAGAGCACTTCAGGGTACCTATTCAAGTTTATGAATGCTCCAATTTCATGGTGTGCTAAGAAGCAACCAGTTGTAGCATTGTCAACCTGTGAATCTGAGTATATTGCAGGGTGTATGGCAGCATGTCAGGCAATATGGCTTGAAAATATACTCAAGGAGATGGAGATAGAGGTTAGCAGACCTATAGAATTGCTCATAGACAACAAATCTGCTATAAGCTTAGCAAGAAATCCAGTTCTGCATGGAAGAAGCAAGCATATAGAAACAAAGTTTCATTTTCTAAGGGAGCAAGTGAACAAGGGAGCACTGCAGATTGTTCATTGCTCTACTGAGCTGCAGCTTGCAGACATATTCACTAAGGCATTGAAGGTTGACAGATTCATCAAGCTCAGAAGCTTGATTGGAATGAAGGAAGTGGAAACTTGAATTAAGGGAGGATGTTAGTTTGTTTTAATTCAAGTTTAGTTTAGTGATAATCACAATCAGTGGTTAATCACATTCTGTTTTAGTTTGTTATGAAGTTTGTTACAAGTTTGTTAGAGGTTTGTAGATAAGATCTAGAGTTTGTTACATTGCTTGTGCTTCAAGCAACTTAGCTAGATATTGTATATAAGCTACCTCCTTTGTACATTTTTATATGTAGAATCAATAAAGATCATTTACAATTTTCATCATAACTTTCTTCTCTCTCAATTCTCTCTCTAATTCACATAAAACCTTAGAATTAGAAACTGCTTCTGAACTGCTTCTGAACAGTGCTTCTGAACTGCTTCTGAACAAGCTTCCGCTTCTGATTTTCTGCGCTATCAAGATCAGGCTCCTTTCCCTTGTATCCTAGCTGGTGTTGATGTAGATGTATTTGCGGGTAGACTATTTTTAGAGACAATTTGGTTTTGCACTTCTGTTTTGGTCTTTCGCCCTCGTATACCTTCAGCATCAGGCTCCTTTCCTTTGGTTTGGCTTCTTGCTGTGCGGCTTTGTAGTTGGGGTGATTTTTGTTGGGTTGTATCATATGTGCCGCATATACATAACACCTTCTATGTTTTGGTCTTTGGCTTTTGCAAATGTTTTGATGCGTCGTGCACTCATTCAATGTAATAATATCTGCTGTTTAAAAAAAAAAGTCTATTACATTTTATAATTGAGAATAATAAATTGCAATAAAGACCTTAATAAATTGCAATAAATACCTTTTATCCATCTGTACATCTTTGAATAAAGTGGCTCCACACTTCTTTACCTTATTGAGCTTGGAAGGACTCACTTTTGACTTAAATTAAGACATTACACTCTCATCTCTTCAAACCGACCCTCAAATTTAGTTAGTTGGGGACAATAAGCGGCGAGTAGCACGCGACACAAGTGAGTGTTTGTTTATCTCCATCACTAACTCAAGTCACCACCGTCAAATTCAATTCCATTTCCACACAACCAAACACATCCTTATCCAAACCTAACCACCACTCTCTTTCCATTACTATATCATCAAATTCAAAAGGAACAAACCACAGAACATTCTAGAATGGAGTCATGGAACGAAACCGTAACGGAATCCATTACAAACCGTTTAAAGCAATTTCAACAACGAAGCAATGAATCACCCACGGTATGGGTAACGGAGTTAATCGAATACTTTAACTCCGTTGGAGTTGAGTTACCGAGTTCCGAGTTAGTTGAACTTTTGGTTTCGCAAATGTGTTCTGAAAATGTGAAGGATCATCCTTCTACATGGAAATTTCTTCATCATGCTCTTTCTTCTAAGCTTATTTTTCCGCTTCAGTTACTTTCGCTTTTAGCTTATAAGGTTTTTAGGAATCGCTTTTCTCATCCTCATGCTTATGCTCTTTTTCTTCCGCTTCTTGATCAACATGCTTTCAATTTTCAACCAATCGCTTCGGTCTCATGCAGTAACAAGTAAGTGAATCTTAATGTTTGAGATGAGTTTTGTTTGTGATAATTTATGTATACGCTATTTCTATAACTGTTTTCGTATGAGCTAAGTTTTTCCATAAGCTACATTTATGGATATGTTATAAGTTGTTATTTTCATAAGCAATCTCAATTAGTTATCAGTATCTTATGATGCATGTATGTGAGTCCTATCTTGATTCGGTACAAAATTGAACCCAATTGATAAGAATCTCTAGCGTGTATCTATTTTGAACATTAATCTCGTCTTGGATTCCGATTCGTTCTAATGAATCACTACCTATTTAGTGTAGCCAACCACTTAGTAATGTAGCTTAGATTCATAGTAAGATTTCATTTGCGGTTTAGAAAATAGAACTTCTGTTACCTCAAATGCATTGGTGATTAGTTACCTGCACTGTAGTTAATATGATAATATGGTTTCCTTTGCGTTTATGCCTATATAAGTTTGAGGTTGAAAATCCATGTGATAATGTGTACTACATTATCCAGCTAATCTTCATACTTAAATACCGTAACCGTATAGCTAGATTTTGCTGTGAAAAACCTATTAGTAGATATTTCATGGGTATAGCCCATAAGTGTGAACTGTACAAGTTCACAATAACATTGATTGAATGAGTATTCAATGAAAGAAAGGGCTCCGATGTATAGAGAGGACCTCACCGTTTAACAAGTAATCATAGAAACGGTGGAACCCACCATTTTTTTTTTTGTCTATTTCTATTAAATTAATTAACTATGCTTTTTGAATACCCAGTATCAATAGAATTTCTTATTAAGAGGTTAAATACTTAGAATAAAATAAAAAAATCGAGGTTTGAAAGGTTATAGTAGCAAAAACCATTGGAATTTTTATTTTTTACATTGGAAGAATCCATTTTGTTATTAAATTAACTATGCTTTTTTGAATGCCCTAGTTCTGTGGTTGTTCTTTCTTGTTGCTAGTCCTAGTTAGTGATTTACTTAAGTTACATGATACTTCCTGAATATACCTTGATCAACAATGTTTAATTCTAAAAATGTCTTTTTTTGCAGGATAATTAAGTCCGTTGATTCTGTCCTTCATTTTTCTGAAACATTCAAAATTCATGATCTGGAGCTAGGGCATGTATTTGTACTGTTTTATTTTAACATCATCATTGCTTTGATTGATAGCACGTTAAATGACTGGGGATTACAAGTGAACTTTAATGAAAGATCGTGTTTAGTCCCAACAGGTGACCAACATATGGAAATTGATCATAATATGACACACAATTTTAAAAAAGGTGATTATCGTGAACAGATAAGGAAGAGAAATGCGATCACAGCCTTAGAGGTATTGGAAAGACTAAGTGAAAACAAAAAAGCAACGATTCTTCTGCAGTCTGTTCTCTTAAACATGTACCGACTCCCACCTTTTTATATTTTGGCCTTTATGTTTTGTCTTGATGTCTTGAAAGTTTGGTTTGGTATTTTAGAATTGATTGCATCTCAATTCATCACTATTAATATCTCTAATCTTACTTAACATCTAAATAATCAAGATGCTGAAATAATCTTTTAGCCTATTCCGTTGAGCTCCAAAAATTGATAATATCGAGTTTCAACATTGCCAGACTGAATATTGTAGTAACGATGATTTTGCAGATATTTTAAATTTTACACTTCAGATATTGTTCACTACTATATGACATCTCTATTTTGATTCTCTACTGTATACCATAATATGGTTTGATTATGCTACTGATACAATCAATTTCACTTTAGCCGGTAAATGCTAGAATTCCTATCTGGTTATTTCTAGGTGGTTTGCTAGAATAAAATCCACTACCATGCATCAAAACAGTAGTTTGAAGTAAATGGTTCCATTATCAAATGGTTTGGGGAAATTTTATTTAACAGCACATATGCATAATGCATTATGCCCCCGGTAGTCCTGGTTTCTCTTGTCTGAGCACATTTGTGCATAACCATTTATTAGTTCTTCACGTGTTGGTGCTAGTTTACTTATATAATTTTTTACATGAATTTTATTGTTCATATATCTTACTTGTTTCTGGGAGTTGTGTTGGGAAGCTGACAATCTATTTTCCCTATTTTGTGTTTCATCATATTTGATAGGCCTGAAAATTTCAATTGCCTCCTGCAGAGGCTTCAATTTCTTGAATCCCTTGACTTAGCATCATCAGAATTAAAAGTAGTAAATCAAGTCCTTAGAAAAGTGTCTGCAAAGATCCGTGGAGTGTCTCATTTTGATTACTCCCTAAATAAGCATCAGGTGGTTGGGATAAGTGTTGATGTTGGACCATGTAAGACACTGTTGAAGTGCAACTACAGATCTTGTTGGATTCCTTTGGACATTTATATGGAGAATGCTATGGATTCTAGACAGATTCCCATCAAATCAGCTATTGAGGTGCTAACAGGTAAATCTTTGTGATGGTTTTCGTTGGATTTGTCTTTGCTTGCTGTAATTGTTTGTTCATTAGTTATTTAGGGTTTATTTTCTGAAAGTTATTTATTAGATTTGTCTTTGGTTCCATTATTTTGGGTTTGATTCAGGTTTTTCTTAATGTTCATGGCCTATTTGCAGAAGGAATCAAGACACTTCAAATATTTAACCAGGCTAGCTGGCATGAAACTTTTCTAGCACTTTGGCTTTCAGCCCTCCGGCTTGTGCAGCGAGTTGAGACTGGTCCATACTTGATTTTTTGTTTTCATGGAAGTATTAACCAAATAATTAATATTTCCCCCTCTTGGTACATTGTAGGAGCGCGATCCTCCTGAAGGTCCAATTCCCCATCTTGAAGCCCGTTTATGCATGCTTTTGTCTATTGTCCCTTTGGTAATTGTGAATGTTCTAAGGGATGACACTGAACATAATCTGTCTACCGCTCCAGTTTCTGTGGGATCAGAATACAAACATGAAATGAAGAGTGATCTTTCAATGAAACTTGGGCTGATTTCGTCTGTTCAAGTGCTTGGACACTTTTCTGGTCTTCTCTGCCCTCCTGCATTAGTTGTTGATGCAGCCAATCAGGCAGCTAGAAAAGCATCCAGCTTTATTTATAACTCAATGAAAGAAAAGGGTGAACCGTTCACTAGCATTAATGCTAATGCCAATTCAAATGCAGGTAGGTTGATTTTTGTCACTTCAAATATGCTTCCATTATTTCGTTCTTGCTTTATTTACGATGAATAAGGACTACTATCACATGCATACAACTTACTTTTTTTTGTTTTGTTTTGTTTGCGTATCTCTATATACATAAAAAATAATTATCTTTTAGGTGGGAACTTGAGGCATCTCATAGTGGAAGCTTGTATAGCAAGGAATTTAATGGATACATCAGTGTACTTTTGGCCTGGTTATGTGTCTACATCGGTTATGTCTTTATCAGATTCAACACCACTAGGAAAATCTCCATGGTTAACATTTATGGAAGGAACGCCATTGAACAATTCTCTTATAAATGCCCTTGCGGCGACACCTGCCTCAAGGTACGTTTTTAAGCAAAATAGTGGTTTAATTTTGGTATTATCTTAAGTACTGATGATTGGTTTTCACAATTTTTCTTCCATACTAGCATTGCGGAGATAGAGAAGTTATACTATATTGCATTGAGTGGATCAGAGGTGGAAAGGCCTACAGCTGCAAAGATTCTATGTGGTGCATCCCTCAGCCGTGGGTGGTATATTCAGGTGACAAATCCTATTCCTACCAGAATACCGGACCATTGGAAGTCCTTTCAAAGAAAAGTTTCTTAAATTTGCTTCAAAGGTTTTCTTGGATGTATATTCTTTATATGAGTACTCTTTGTCTCTGTCTCTCACTAAAAACAATCTTGTTACTAAAGGAGAGAGTAAAATCATAAATTTAGGTTTGCATATTTTTAATAAGGGAATTTAGAATGCTTAAAGAGTGCCCTGGGGGCACTCGTTAACAAGACCCTTTTAATAATATAATAATGTGAATATCAGCTTGAGAACGGATTGGTGCTTCAATGCCAACAAATAGCTCCAGGGGGAAGATTGCCCATGTCATTATAAAGGGCATTTTGGCTATCTACCTATTAGGGATGTTAATTAAGGGAACTAGAGTTAGTTTTGATTAGTCATGGCTTCTGTTTCTCTTTTCTTCTTCAAAAAGGGCAACCTGATGCTATGAAGCTTTCATTATGGCGAGGTTCAAAGAAGGATTCCACATAAAACAACGGTTCTCTAGTCGCAAGGCAGCAACTTCAATCATTGCTTCAAGGCTCCCCGTCCTCCTTGCACCTAAACTAAGAATAAAATTTTACCACGCTTCTGTTCATTGCAATGATGACACTTGGGGCTAAGCATCATGTGAATATAACATGTTAATTTTACATCATTTAAATAATTGTTTTGTCCATTGTTATACTGGATAATGGATTAATATTTGAATACTCCAGATCTTGGTATTGTATTTATGAATATTATGTTCCTCATCACTTTTTGTTTCTGATGTAAAATGTTGTCTCCTTTGAAGGAACATGTGGTCCACTATGTAGTCAAACTACTGGCTTGTCCTGTACCTCATAGTAACTCTGGAACTAGAGGCCTCTTTGTTGATAATATGTCCATGATAAGTGCTGTCCTCCGTGGAGCTTCCTCCGTTGATACACTTCACATACTTTCTTTACATGGTGTAGTAAGTGAATCACTTTAACAATTTATTTGATATTTGATGGCTATATGAATATGATACGCCATTTTGATTCTCTATTTCAAATTTCTAAGAATGAACATTTTTGGGTTTCACTTGATAGTTGGCAGTCATTTGCCCATAGATCCCACATCGACTGATATGGCCAAATTAGTTCTTATAAAGCTTAGGCAATCCTCATCTGTCGAGCTAACCTTTGGGGCAAGTGAGACTAATTCAAATTCTAAGATGATATAGATCCTATCCTAGATATGTTATTGGGCCACCTGCATTTGTCTATACTCTAGCCTCTAGATGTCTAGTCTAGTTCCAAATGTGATGGGGGTGTGTTGAAATATGCCTCCTACATTTGTCCACCCTTCCACCGTCTACACATGGGTGTAAAGTGGTGAGCTGAGGTCCTTCGATTAGAGATTTGGCCAAATTTGTCCTTTTAAGGGTTTTTTGGATAGATAAAAATGAAGATTAAATATATTTTCGTCCCCCAACAAAAAATCAGTTTTAGTTCCCCTTTTGAAAATTGACATACTTTGCTCCCTTGCATTTGAAATGTGTCAGTTTGTGGTTCCCATGTCTTTTGAAATTTGTTGTCCGTGGTCTCTGTGGCAGACATCAAAGTGGGTATTAAAACCGAATGAGTTTTAGAAACCATTAATGACATATTTCAAAAGTCCAATGTGAAAATACTTCACTTTATAAAGATTCAGACAAACACTGAATTTTATTAACTTTTGAGGGACAAAAACATATTTAACCTTATAAATAAAGATGGAAAAGATAATTAAAGAGGAATATTGAAAGTTAAATGATTCCTTCTAGTTCCAAACGGGGATGCACTTGGTTAAGCAAGTTAAAGTAGCATTAAAAAAAGAGAAGACTCAACATAAATAGTTAGTTTATAGTTCAAATGTCATTCCTGAGCTATTAGTATATAGACTTCATTCTCAAGCTTAATTTATTTTCCAGTCACTTTTTAATGTCAAATGTTTTTAACAAGTTTTTTGTGCAGGTTCCCACAGTTGCTGCTTCTTTATTGCCACTTTGTGAAGCATTTGGCTCCATTTCACCGACTCCAATTAGCACAGGCGATGAGTCTTCAACATCAGTTTACATGGCTTTTTCTTTAGCATTTCTTTTCCTTATTCGTTTATGGAAATTCTGTAGACCCCCTCTTGACCAGTGCATCACTGAAGGAGGAATTGCAGTTGGAGGTTTGGAGTATCTTTTGTCATTGCACAATAACTGTGTCATGTCTTCCCAAGATAAGCAAAAAAGCAATCAAAATCTCTTTGATTCTGCATCATTTAAACCTGTTTATATTGATTCTTTTCCAAAATTACGGGCGTTGTATTGTCAATACAAATCTTGTGTTGCTTCAACCCTTTCTGGTATTTCTACCGGAAATTCCATTCATCAAACTGCTAGTGTAATCTTAAGCATGATTTACCAAAAGATGTCTAAGGGTGGGATTTCATCAAGTAATTCTTCATCACCAAATAGCAGTAATGCATGTAGCGCTCTCATAAATTCTGGTGAAGATGCTCTTCAAAGACCTGTGCTCCCTGCATGGGAAGTACTAGAAGCTCTTCCTTTTGTCCTGGAAGCAATCTTAACTGCTTGTGTTCATGGGAGGCTTTCATCACGAGACTTGACAACAGGTTTGCTTGATGCTAGCTTTACTTGTATGTGAATCAAAGATTCAAGTTTTATTTGTTTCCATCAATTTGACCTCTCTTTCATCTTTAATAGATGATAGCTAAATCATGAAAAATAAATAAAGTTGCCAGTCCCATTTCGTTTTTGCCAATTTTCTTTTCTGATATCTTAAAATTTTGTCCTGCTGGTCTTAGTCCGTGTCCTAAATCATGTTAAGTTCCATTGAAGTAACTATCATTGACTTGTAACTGTAATATAATGATTAAAAGAGTTCACATCAAATTAGGGTAATTTCGGTACACTTATACTTACTAAATTGTTATAACTTATAATGCAACTAATAAACAGAATTTGAGTTGTTACAGTCAGAAAAAGTTTACTGGACAAAAGGTGCCTGTGTTTCCGGTGCATCTTATCACTGTAACTCATGTGCCATTTCACTTTCAGGTCTGAGAGACCTTGTTGATTTTCTTCCAGCATCAATTGCTGCCATTATTGATTACTTTTCTTCAGAAGTTACTCGTGGAGTATGGAAACAGGTTCCAATGAATGGAACAGATTGGCCTAGCCCAGCAGCAGTTCTTCAGTCTGTGGAATCAGAAATAAAAGCTATACTGACTCATGTTGGCGTTGAGGTTCCGAACTGTTCATCTGGTACTTCGCTGGTTCTTATTCTAATATACATGTTTGATATTTACTAGTTTTCATTATGAGTCCTACCAAATCCAAAACACATCATAGATATCTACATGCTTGGGCAGATAGACGGAAATTGTTGTTGACTTGCAGTGACCAGAATAAATTTGTCTTTCCCCTCTTTCTAAGGAACCGGTTATGTTATGATTTCATCAATACTTTTAACGAAGATTTTTATTTTTTTTTGCTTCCAATTCTCTCTCTCTCTCTCTCTCTCTCTCTCTCTCTCTCATGTTCATATTGTTTTGTGACTTTTGTCTGTCCTGTACATTTATGTCGATAGCCAATTCTCTCATTTCTTGCATCTGGCTGACTCTCTCATTTGAACTACACTCCATGTGTCCGTGCATGTATATATATGCGTTAGTAAGTAGGTATATAGGGTTGTTTGTGTAAAATAGAAAAGAGAAAAAGCAGTGGTGTTTTTTTTTTTCTTTGATTGAGAGTATGAAATGTCAGCAAATATTATGTCCATGTATTTCTGTGTCGGAGACAATATGGATGAGAATATGAATTTAGCACTATCATTTCTTAAATCAGAAAATTTTATTGGTTTCTTATCTTTTCTAATCATTTATAAGGGTACTTTAGATTAAACAATGCAGTGGTAATTATTACATTTGCATTGCTTACGAGTTAAGTCTTTGTTGCTGGCAGGAGGTTCGCCAGTGACACTTCCATTACCAATGGCAGCTCTTGTCAGTTTATCCATTACTTTTAAACTTGACAAGAGCCTGGAGTACATCCATGCTATCACCGGAGCTGCTTTAGAAAATTGTGCATCAGGTTGCCCTTGGCCTAGCATGCCTGTAATTGGATCTCTGTGGGCACAAAAGGTTCGCCGCTGGCACAACTTCATTGTCGTATCAGGTTCCCGCTCTGTGTTCAGACATAACAATGAATCCGTTGCTCAGCTGGTGAGAAGTTGCTTCACATCATTCCTTGGAGTATTGTCTGGTTCAAACTCAAAGTTGACTGCTGAATGTAGTGTGAATGGCCTGTTGGGTAGTTCCATTACTGCCCCTGGTGCCTTTCCTTTTGTTGCACCAGGATTCCTTTATCTTCGATCCTGTCGAGATATACACAACGTGCAGTACCTAAATGATGTGATTGTGGGTCTAGTGACAGAGTATTCCAATGAATTGGCCGGAATAAGGGCGAGTTCTGGATCTAGCCGTTTAAAATCCAATGAATCATCACTATTCCTAGCTGCTCAAAGTGCAAAAGAAATGGCAACACTTGGCGCAAGTCTCTTATGTTCAGCTGGTGGTATACAACTGGTCCAGGAATTGTACAAAGAGACTATTCCTACCTGGTTGCTGTCGTCAAGGGATGTGAAGCGGAAAAATGATAATGTGATGTCATATATACTTGAGGGCTATGCTATAGCATATCTGTTGACATTTTCAGGATCAATTCTATGGGGTGTCGGGACCAAGTTACCATCACCGAAACTGTCTAGAAGGAATCACACAATTGGAGTCCATTTGGACTTCTTGGCAGAAGTCATGGAGAGAAAAATTTCCCTAAGTTGCAATCCTATTACATGGAAAACTTATGTTTGTTGTTTAGTAGGATTAATGGTTAGTTTTGCACCTGCATGGCTTCAAGAAATGAAGGTAGATAGTTTGAGGAAATTGGCACATGGATTAAGCAGATGGAACGAACATGAACTAGCACTTTCTCTATTACAAAGAGGTGGGACAGCAGCCATGGGAGCTCTTGCGGAACTTATCAATGTGATTGAGTTTGAACATAAGAAGCCATGCTCATAAAATTCAAAACGACTGCAACCTGCAATTTTCTCTCGATCCTGTGAACTATAGCTGTAGTGTCATAAATTCATAATTATAAATGTGCTGCACCATAGTTTTGGTCAAATGTTCTTTTAGGAAAATTATTGCACATTTAGAAAACAATTGTTTATTTATTTTTTGATAATTAGATTTCGGTGTATATTAGTTACGTAATTTATTTATTATTCAAATAGCACTATGATTCTAGTTCAGAAATTGAAAAACAAGGTGTTTAAATTGATATAGATTAAGACAACGAAAACATTACAATAATTTTTCAAGATAATTAGTGTACTATTAATTAGAGCACTTTAATGTCCTCTCGTGAGCTTAGTTCAGATGACATAGACAATGCATAATATAAGCAAGGTTTGGGGGTTCAAACATAGCCAACACAAAAAGAAAATTAGAGTAATGGTTAAAGTTTTGGGAAGAATTATGTGCAATTAATTAGAGCACTTTAATGGGTTAAAGTTCTGATAGATATCGAGGAAGGAGAAGGCATATTTTTGGTGGTGTCCAGGGTTCGAATCCTAGATCTTGCATATATTATGCATTGCCCTTACGAACTGAGTTAAGCTCACGGAGATTGAGAAATGCGTGATTGGTAAGTGGTAATGAGGATGGGGACACCCGTATAAAAAATGATGTCCAATTAATTTCATGTGGAATTTTTAATCTGCACCGTACAAACAACATACCAGCGACACTGATACGCGAATACGAGAAAATTTTAAACTTTAAGATAGGATAGTTGGGATATTTTAATAAAAATTTAAATTTAAACTATAGATTAAAACTCGATACAAACTATCGATTAAAACTCAAGCAAAAAAGTAGACGTAAAACCTAGACCAAATGAACATAGAATAACAATAAGACACATCAATGGAATTGTCTTCACATGACAATCAACAATAATAGTGCGTTCTCAAAACAAAACAAAACAAAAAAGACAAAATAGACGGTGAAACAAAAATATAAATATAAGTAATATTCATAATACAGATTGCTGCATGACCCTATTTTATATATTTAATTGACTAGTTTTCATTTTCTTTATTAAAAATATTATTTATATTTATATTTTTATTTTTGTTTCACCGTCTGTTTTGTTGTCTCTTTATATTATTTTGAGAACGCACTATTATTGTTGATTGTCATGTGAAGACAATTGAGTCATGTTAAATCGTGCCTTTATGACACATGTTAAGCAACCCAAAAATAAAAATATTATCTCAAATTTTGTGCATTCAATTAATAAAAAGTAAAGGTCAAATGCATCTAAAGGTCCTTTAAGTTTTTAGTTTTTCCCAAAGTCGTCCTTTAAATTTCAAAAGTTCCAAACTAGTCCTTTTAGTTTTTGAATCGTTTCAAACTCATCCTTTCCGTCAGTCTCTATTTAACACAGCCGTTAACTTGCTTTGTAGCTCAAAACGCACCGTTTTGCGTTTGCACGTGTTATAAAGGAAAACGATTAGCGCAACGGTTCATGTAGAAACTCAATTAGAAAGGTTGAATCAGGGTTATGAAATTGGGGGAAACAAAATCAACAATCTGAAACACGAATGGGGGAAACAAAATCGCAAGGCTTCTGCAATACAATGGATCAAGGTTTGTGAAAAATGTTTTGTTTTTTTGCTTTACAAGGTTACTACTTCCTTCATGCTTTACCTGTTCATGCTTTTTGTTCTGCTTCTTGTTCGTATGAAAAGTGTCCATGCTTTATATGTCTGTTTATATATATTTTGTCCCACTACTTTAGTGATTATTGTTTGTTTATTGGATGTTTGTAGTCCCACATCCAATGAGATTGGCTAGGTTTTAGAATATGAATTGTTTTTTGTGATTTTGTCTGTGGTCCCGGATGTATATGGTCCCCATGTCGGACATTGTTTAATTTTTTCTTGTTGGATTTTACTTTACAACAGGTAGCATGACCAAACTGTTGTTTTTAATGCACTCATCATCTCAACCTGAAATAGTTAACCAAACTGTTGAGTCTCAACCTGAAACTATACCTAATGAATATGATGAGGATGTAATCAATGACGAGGGATCATTTGAAGAGGATTATTACTTCAGTGATCATAGGTTTGATGATTCTGATGATGAGAATTTATTGGAGGATGAGTTGTTGATAAATGAGGAAGTTCAATCAGAGCCAAAAAAGAAAAATAAAGGAGGGAGGCCTAAGAAAAGGCTTATGCTTATTTCAAATGAAAGGGGACAAAGTAGTGCATCTAAAGAGCTTCAAATTCAACATGAGTCTAGTGATGATATGTCCCTGACAATTGAAAAAAAGAGAAAAAGAAATGTGAAAGGTTCAGATGAAGAACATGATTCAAGTGAATTGGATACAGAGGATGATGGTGATAATTCAGATAATAGCAACAAAGAGCATTATCCACCATTTGCCATGCCTAAAAAGATGGCTGATTTTAAGTGGGTTTTAGGAGCCAGATTTGGTACCAAGGTTGAGTTCAAGGAAGCAATTACCAACTATGCTATCTACAATGCGAGAGATTTAAGATATATAAAAGATGACAAAGAAAGAGTCAGAGTAGGTTGCAAAGCTGGCTGTCCCTGGGTTGCAATGTGTTCAAAATGGAAGGGTGAGGAAACATGGCAGTTGAGAAAATTGGTAGATTTCCATAATTGCAATACAGAGTACAGTGTAAGATTAATGCATTCAAATTGGTTGGGAAAGAAGCTTGTTCCTAGTGTTAGAGAGAATCCTAATATAAGAGGAAGAAAGATTAGTGAAAGAGCACATAACAAGTGGAATGCTGGGGTTAGTAAAATGAAAGCTTATAGGGCTAGAAAGGTTGCAATTGAACTGGTTGATGGATCATTCAAGGAGCAGTTTAGAAGGCTTCATGATTATGGTCATGAGTTGATTCTAGTTGTTAGCTTTACTAATTATATATAACTATTACCTCACAACCTGAAATTTGTGCGTCAGCAGAACAAAGACAATATATAAAGCCGGCATTTGGGAGGCAGAGGGGAACAAGGTCTTGGAGAAAATTGAAGAAAAGAAAAAAGAAGTCGAGAAATACCGTGATAAGATAGATAAGCTACACAAAGAGTTTAGGTCACATATCATATTGAATTATGTGCATGGCGTATGTTCAAACTGAATCACACCAAGAAATTGAACAAGAAATCCCATAGCTGCAGTCTCACCCCTTTGTAGCAGAAAAAGTGCTAGATAATTCTCGTTTCATAAGCTTAATTCCCGAGCCAATTTCCTCAAAGCGAAGGTAGACACTTTGAGGAAATCGGCACGTGGATTAAGCAAATGGAACGAACATGAACTAGCACTTTTTGTAGTAAAAAGAGATGGAACTTCAGCTATGGGAGCTCTTGCTGAACATATAAGGAAGATAAATGCCATCACAACTTTATTGGAAGGCAAAAAAGCAACAATTCTTCTGCAGCTTAAACATGTATTGTCTCCCACCTTTTATGTTTTGTCTTTAAAGTTTAGTTTGTTATTTTAGAATTAATTGCATCTATATCCATCACAATTATTATCTCTAATCATACTTAACATCTAAATAATCAAGATGCTGAAATAATCTTTTAGCCTATTCAGTTGAGCTCATATGCTGGAATAACATTTGCCCGATAGAATAATGCAGTAGCCAGTAACGATGATTTGCAGAGAGAAATATGCTGAAATATACATAAGAAGCCATGCTTATAATTCAATATGAGGATTGAATCATAAAATGACAAACTTGTGGAGAAAATAGCGAGTTTGCTTGTGGATGCAACTTGCAATTGTCTGTCAACCTTGGTCCTACGAATTAGTTACTTCTGTTGAAAGAAATAAATTATTTGTTTGATAGTTAGATATTGGTTGAAATTAGTTAAGTCTTTATGCATTATTGAAATAGCACCAATTTAAAAGTTAATTTCGAGACAAAAAGAGAAAAGAAAGAGGAAGACTACACATTGCAATGATAGATTAATATTTTTAAGTGTGTTTTGAACATGTTATTTTGGTATAGTTGCAGTATCGACTCTTTTAATCTTTCATTTCCTCTTCCTTTCGAAAGTTTAACTAACTGCCACTTTGTGTGTGCAAGCTTGCAATTTAATATTCATGTTACAACAGAGATATTAGACTTCATCAACATTATAATACTAGTGATATTGAAACTTTTGCAGATAAACGTACGATATTCATTGACAATATTGCAAAGCTTAGCAAACCAAATATACAAATTCCATTGTCTTAACAAATTTTCACTCAAGACCATAAAGCATATAGTTTACAAGTAAATCAGATTCTTCATAATCACTTCTTAGTGAGCAAACTAAATTATGCACACTCTATAACTGCACTGTATTTCTCTGTCAACAAATACCAAAAGAAATCCAAATACAAAAGGGGAGAAACAAACAAATCTGAAAGACCTCTGCATCATCACTAATATATCAAACAAGGTGAACCCACTTGGGTTGGCCTGGTGGTATACGCTTGGGACTTGAGAGTGTGCTCCTCCTCGAAGTCTCAGGTTCAATTTTCCCCAGCGCCAATTTAGCTTTTTCAAAAAAATATATTAAACAAGGTGAGTTATTGTAAAATTATCATTAAGAGGCAATTAAAGAAAATAAAGATAGTGAAATAAAAAAAATACTTGTGTGTTATGTGCCTCTTTAAACCCATTCCCATAAACCTTCCCAATGGCCAACAAGACATAACTAGTATTTGGGGCACCATGCACCTCACAAAGACTATTACTTTATTTGATGTTATATATGTTCCTCATTTTTCTTTCAACCTTATTTCAGTTATTAAGCTTACTAATCAGTCACCATGTTTTGTTTCCTTTTATGATGATCATTGTCTTGTAAAGGAAATGAATACCTTGAAGATGATTGGCAAAGCTAGAGCGGCTCATGGATTATATGAAGTTGATTTTCCTCAATCTAATCCAGTTCCATTTCCTTTTAAACATTTTGCAAATAATACTTGTACAAACATTCCTCATTCCAATATACGGCGTTACAGATTAAGCCATCCATCCCTATTACACTCTTATAAGAATGACAATTCATAGATTTTGTGCACGACAAGACACGTTTCATAATTTGTAAGCTTTGTAGAGACACAAATTTATTCAAAAATAAAATCAGTAAGATCTGATGACAATTGAGAAGAATTTATGTTTGAGTCTATTTTACAAAAGAAATGGTATTTTGCATTAACTTTCTTGTGTTGAAACACCCCAACAAAATGGGGTGGTTGAAAGGAAGCATCAACATATTCTCAATGTGTCAAGGACCTTAATATTTCAATATCAGATTCCTATCTCTTTTTGTTCTTATGCTATTTCACATGATGTTCAACCAATTAAATTTTTACCATCTTCAAATTGAACAATGAATCACCTTATTACATCCTTTACAAAAAAAATTCATGATATATCTCATTTCAAGGTCTTTGGATCTTTATGCTTTGCTTCTCATAGAAAGAAATTTCAGGCTAGAGCTAAAAAGTGTGTTTTCCTTGGCCATAAAGATGTAAAAGGGTTCGTTTTATTTGATCTTATTAAGAGAGAATTCTTTTTTATCTAGACATGTGATATTTTTATGAAAACACATTTCCTTTTAATTTACTTCTTTATTTGCGTCCTCCAATTCATCTACTCTTACCTTTCCTATGTTTCCCACTTATAAATCATTTTGTCTTGCTGTCTCTCATATTACCGAGCCTAAAACCTATATTACCAAGCCATGGACCAAGAAATTTTAGCTCTAGAGAAAAATCACACTTGGAATCTTACTGATTTACCACTTGGAAAACATCCTATTGGATGTAAGTGGATTTATAAAGTTAAATGCAAATGTATTGGTAGCATTGAAAGGTATAAAGCCCGCCTTATTGCTAATGAATTTACCCAACAAGAAGGCCTTGATTGCTTCAACACTTTTTCGCCGGTTGTAAAAATGACAATTGTGAGACTTGTACTTGTTTCAGCAGCTGCCAAAGGAATACATTATCACATGGAAATTTACATGAAGAGGTATATATGACTGTACCCCTTGGTTTTTAATCTTCTCAACCCAACCAAGTTTGCAAATTAGTCAAGTATCTTTATGAACTCAAGCAAGCGAGTCACCAATGGAATTTCAAACTAACTTATGCACTTTTGAAGCTTGGTTATTGGAAATCAAAATCCGATTACTCTCTTTTTGTCAAACATATTGATTCCAAGATCACTGTATTACTTGGATACATTGATGATATTGTCCTTGCAGGAATTGATCTTGATGAGATTGGTTTGGTTAATGAGTAAATATGTGAACTAAAAGACTGCAAATGAAAGGTTGTGTCTCAGTGATAAAAATAAGAGAAATGATATTTGTACAACTACTTTGTGACAGCTTTATCTCTGATACTCACATTATTCTCTTATTCTCTCTCTTCCTTTTTCTCTCTCCATTGTTTTTAACCAAGAGAGAAAAAAAAATTGTCACCAAAAGTTATATGAAATGGTTGTTCAAATATCACTACTCTAATAAAAATAATGAGTGAACTTTCTATTTTTCATCCTCTCAAAAAAGCATTCAAGTGAAAGACAAAAAAAGTTTGTCATTAATAATTTACGTTACTTGTGACTTGCTAATTGCCATTGAACTTCCATCATGCTTTTTCTTGAGAGGAACTTCCTTCATGCTTGGTTACCAATTAAACAAAAATTACACCATAAATTATTTACGTTATTTCTAACTTACTTTCAGGCTTGGTATACAATTTTTTTTGTCAATAATTGATTAATTAAGCATGACACTGACTTTTCACTTGGAAGATAGTGCAAGATTAATGTTTATACATGATGCCAACTTTCTTAGAATTAATAATAATAGAATAAGAAAGAGTGAATAGTTTTAATTCACACAACATTATTATTTAGTGGAGGATTAATGAGATATATGAAAGGGTGAAAAGTTATAAGTGAAGTGAGAAGGTTTTCTAAGTATATTAGAGAATGAGAAGCTTTTTTAGACGTGCCACATCATCAAAACTCTTAAATAAGAAAGACTCAAGTTTCTTTTACAAAGATATACTAGGTGTTCAATGTGTTGCGCAGATTTGTTTAAAGTTTTTAATAATATTTTTATCAAAAATAACATTTTTCCCAACCGTACTAAATTTTTATATTTACGTCCTCGTCAAGTGAAGACAAAATATAAGGAGATAAAAACTGTTTTTGATCTAAATACTGTGTATTCACCTGTATATAAAGATCAACAAAAGTGCAGTTCAATAGTGAGGGGACGGTTTAGTCCATAGTTTCTTTTACAATATGTTTTAATACTGGATTATGATAAAACTTTCTTTTTGTTTCCTTTTTTCTTCGGTTTTATTTCTATCCCCTCATGCTTTGTTGTTTTCCTTTTATTTTAATCTAACTTAAACCTTATGAAAAAATAGTGAATTTTATTTAGATGTCTGATTGTTATTCTAACTTTAGTCGATGAAGTTATTTTATCAAAAAAAAAAAAAAAAAATAACCCCCTTTAAGTAAAAATATTTTTTAAATATTTTTTTAAAAGAATATTTTAATAGAGTAGTAATACTATATTCATCTTAATCCCATTTTAGTAAAAATAGAGTCGTGATACTATATTCATCTTAATCCCCTCTACAAAGAAATATTTTTTAAATAAAATTTAACTTGATTTTTTATAGTTTCAACATTATATATATAAATGGTGCACGTTATATTTAACATGTTTTTTTTTTTGTTACAATGCTAAAATCACAAGAACAGAAAAAGGGGAAGACAGAAAAAAAGCCTAAGCTCTTAAGAACAAAGTTCCTTGAGCATCTAGCCTAAGCAGCGGACGAAGGTCTTGAGGAGGCTGGAGGTGCACGACCAGGTTGGCGTCAGACGAAGCTCCCAACTTGGCGAGAAAATCAACACATTGGTTTCCTTCACGGAGCGTGTGATGAAGAGACCCACCATCCTGACAAAGCTGTTCTTGAATTTCATGAAGCAGCACCGCGTAGACGTGGTAGTTGGAGTATGATTCCTTGATCGTATTGATAGCAAGAATAGAGTCTGAATAGCAAGCTACCGGGGCAAGACCCATATCCTTTGCCATTTTAAGACCGTGAGAAATTGTTGAAAGTTCTGCGTGCAAAATATCTGTAGAGGACGGAATAAACCCTGAGAAGCCAGCTAGATAGAAGCCTGCGCCGTTTCGAATGAGGCCTCCAAAACCAGCTCTAGTTGGAGTACCAAGACAGCTTCCATCTACATTTAGTATGTTGCAGTCATAGTTGTTATTATTCCAGCGGATGTGCCTTTCCAAAAGAACTGGCTGATGCGACAAGAATGCTTGGGAGATGTTGTCAGCATCATTCCTAATGTTTGTCACAACTCTGTGAATCGGAGTATTCTCATTGTTGAAGCACATGAAGTTACGGCAAATCCACACCCACCATAAGGCAGCAGCAAAGGTTGAAGTGTGAGGTCCATTTGTGCAATCTTTTAGCCAATCTGCAGCGTCTTCAAAATTAAAGAATGCATTTTCTGTAAATCTCATATGATGCCAAATATCTTTAGAGAATTTGCAGTCACGCAAACAGTGAAACACCGTTTCTTCTTGCGCATCGCACCGGGAGCAAATTGGTGAGGAAACAATTTTGCGGTGGTGTAGCACAGTCAAAGTGGGAACAACATTAGAACAGGCGAGCCATATGAGGAATTTATACTTCTCGGGAAATTTTAGCCTCCAAATCCAGGACCAAGATTGAGCGGAATTGTTAGCTGTGCTAGATTGAGAGATGATCCATTTATATCCACTTTTGGTGGTATAAACACCATTCTTGTTATGAGGCCAGATAATTGCGTCTTCAATTGCGTCGTTGAACGTAAAGGAGATGGTGTTGATGAAGTTCGACACCTCTTGAGGAAGAGTGGTGTACAACGCTTGTGCTCTATTTCCATCTATGTTGATGACGTCTTTAACAGATAGGTGTAGGTCATGAATGTCGATGATAGGGGTTTGTTTTCCGAGGCAGCCAAAAGTGCTCCAGCGGCCGAACCAAAAATAAGAGGATCCTGAACCTGCTCTCCAAGAGAAACCGTTGACCAAAACATTTTTTGCGCGGATGATTGCTGCCCAGATAGCGCTGCTGCTGCTGTTGGATGTCGCATTAAGAAGGTTCTCCCGTGAAGTGTATTTATCTGATAACATCTTCACCCAAAGCTTGTTATTACTTTGAATCATGTCCCACACCAATTTTCCAAGAAGGCTAGTGTTCGCATCTCTCGCGGATCTAATTCCAAGGCCGCCAAGCTTCTTTGGTTTTGCAATTTTTTTCCAACCAACCAGATGAATTCCCTTATCATTAGTACCCTTCCAAATGAAATTACGCGTCACCTGATCAATGTTGTCACAGATACTCTCTGGAAGCCAATTTATTTGCATGTAATAAGATGGTATGGATGTGAGAACTGAAGTAGCAAGAGCCAATCTTCCAGGTTTATTTAACAATTTGTTCTTCCAATAAGCAAGACGAGTATGCATTTTGTCAATAACAAAATGAAAGTCACTTCGTTTAGGTCGGCCTTTGAGTATTGGAAAACCCAAATATTTGTCAAGAGATGTGGTGCTTCAGATACCAAAGATGGAGGTTAGCGTACGAATTTTTTGATTAGGGACACCTGAAGAGTAGAAAGCTCTAGATTTAGAAAGATTGATCTTAAGCCTTGACGCTTTGCTGAAGCGGTCAAAGAGTTCCTTAACAAAACTGATTTGAGACTTCTTAGATTTGGTGAAGAGGAGGACGTCATCTGCAAAAAGGAGGTGAGAGAGATGAGGACTTGTGGCTGACATTCTGATAGGATCCCAATTACCTTGGATGACAGAGTTGTTGATAGCAACCAAAAGCTTCTCCATGCAGAGGATGAAGAGGTAAGGTGAAAGAGGGTCACCTTGTCTGAGGCCATGAGTTGGCTTAAATGGAGGCATTTTGTTCCCGTTCCATAGAATGGAGAAAGTGGATGAGGTGACACAGTGCATGATGAGCTTTATGGTAATATCTGGGAAACCAAAGTCATGAAGGCAAGCACTTAAGAAATCCCAATTGACATTATCAAAAGCTTTCTCTAGGTCAAGTTTGAAAGCTACACAACCTTTCTTCTTCTTAGATCTCCGCATAAAGTGTACAATTTCCTACAAAACAATAGAGTTGTCAGCCGTGCCCCTACCTGGCAGGAAGCTGCTTTGATAGGGACCTATAATATTATTAAGTATGGGACGGAGGTGCATGACAAGGACCTTTGTAATGATTTTGTAAATGATGTTACAGAGGCTGATAGGTCTAAAGTCTTTGAAGGTTTGAGGGAGGTCAATTTTAGGGATGAGTGCAATGAGGGTGTCGGATATGGCGGGATTAAAAAAACCGGTTTGAAAAGCATTGTTTACAAGGTGGAAAACATCATCTCCGAGAATGTGCCAATATTGCTTAAAGAAAATGCAATGGAAACCATCAGGACCTTGTGATTTATAAGGCTTCATGGAATTTAAAGCAGCTCTTATTTCATGTTTGGTAACGGTAGAAGTGAGGGATATTTTACTGTCGTCGTCAAGAGTTGGGTGAGCACCTTCTTGGAAATGGCGGTTTTGTTGATGTTGAGCACTACAAAACTGCTTCTTGAAAAAATCTTGTGCCTCTTGTTGAAGGGTGTCGGCATCCGAAGACCAATTACCATTAGGAAGTTGAAGCATGTGAATTCTGTTTTTCTTCCTTCTGATGATTGTTTGGGCATGAAAAAATGAGCTATTTTTGTCTCCAAATTTCACCCAATTTTCTCTGGATTTTTGATACCAAAGCATTTCCTCTTGGAAAAGAATATGGTTGTATTCTTGCTGAAGCTCTTTTTCAATAATAGTATGCCTCCGGGAGTCGACTCTTTCTAAGTAACTTTGAATACCCTTGAGCCTATTTTCAATATGTTTCTTTCTTTGGAAGATGTTACCAAAAACCTCTTTATTGAAATTGATGGAGTTCTCTCTAACCTTATCCAGGGAAGCAGTAATGTTATGGTTAGAAGAATCCCATGATCTTTTCACCAAGTCAGCATATCCGCATGATCGATCCATGCAGCTTCAAAACGGAATGGTCTATGGCCCCTAGCTAGGGGAAGGCCGCCGAAGCGAAGGAGAAGAGGATGATGATCTGAATGTAACCAACAGAGAACTTCGACAAAGGCTTCGGGGAAAGATAGTCTCCAGTTTATGTTGGCGATTGCTCTATCTAACTTCTTAGAAAGAATGCGAAGGCCATTGTGGTTGCGGTGCCAGGTGAATTTTCCGCCAGTTGTCGTTAGGTCAAGAAGGTTATTGTGGCTCATGAAGTTTGAGAACAAAGTTGCTCTAGAGTGGTTATATATTCCCCCTCGTTGGTCACTAGGGAGGATGGTTTCATTGAAGTCTCCTATCAACATCCAGGGACTGGTAATGGTTTGGCTAATGTGAGAAAGATAGTTCCAGAATGGTAGGCGCAATGTGGGGTTGGGGCTCGCTTAAACACAAGTACAAGTTGTTGTAGCATTACCTCGGTTGATAGTAAAAGTAATGGAGTATTGGTTAATATCTAATATTGTAGTGGTAGTAACATCTGTTGCATGCTTAAGAAGCCAAATACCACCTGAATGACCAGAAGCTTCTACAATATAAACAGGTATGTAGCCAATGTTGGACCAGAAAGTAGCTAGTCTCGCAAAGAGTACATGGGTTTCAAGGATAGCAAGAAAAGAAGGTTTGTATTTTCTAATCAACTCTTTCATGTGTCTTTTAACATTGCTGTTAAGTGCCCCTCTTATATTCCAAGAGAGGATAGTGGTATCTGCAAGGGCTTCCATAACAACAGCTAATGAAAAAGGGAAGGGGAGGGATGCTACGTGACCATGTCCTCTTCACTTGAAAGAGGAGGGTCATTGGTTGCCTCAGTTTTGTCGTCACTGACAAGAGTATCGTCATGCATATCATTTTGGGAGGAAAGGGCTAATATGGTTTTGTCAAGGGTAGACGTATCAGCTAGGTCGATTAAGGATTGATGAGTGTGGGGAGTTGATGCTGCTTCGAACACGTGGCTAGGAACGTGTGGATCATGGGAAGGGTTATTTGTGGTTGACGTGTTCTCTAAGGCATGGAGTGTATCAGGTGATTTACTGTTATTGCTGTTATGAGAATGCAATAATTGCTTGGAGTTAGGAACAAAAAAATGGTCTTCCTGGCGACGCCTTTTTGTTTCATTGTGCCTAGAGTTAGCACGTGGTGCTTCATTAGTTTTAGGTCTTGTGGGAATTTTATGATAGGTTGTGGCTGGTTTAGCTTGGTCGGCCCTAGCAGACAATGTTGAGAATCTATTGTTATTCTGTGTAACGGTTTTAGGGGCATTTGTTGGGTGCTGATGTTGTGGCTTTTTCCTCCTGGAGACCAATAACCATTCACCATGAAGCTCTTGATTATCACCTTTATTGCTGATTATTCTTTCCGTTTCAGTTGGAATTTCATTAATGACAGCATTTATTTCGGTTTAGGGTTTTTGTCGTTGATGTTGGCGGCGGCGTGGTGGTTGTTATGCTGCGCGCCATTAGAAGCAGGTATTGAGTTGCAATTTCTTCCTAAATGACCGTAACAGCCGCAACTTGTTCATATAAAGTGGAGGCCTTCATACTGCACCTTGTACCAATGACCATTAACCCATATTTTTCCTACCACCGGAACCGTGAGGTCAACTTCTACGCAGACTCTTGCAAATTTACCTCTTTCGACTTTGAGAGTGTTGTTATCCACTTTTATGGGCCGGCCAATAGTTGAGGCCATAGCTAGAAGAAAACTCTCATCATAGTAAACAAGATTTAAGCCAGGGAAACGTACCCAAACAACAGTGCGATCAACCTTTGCATTTGGAGAAGTGAATTCCGGTGACCAGTGGGAGACAGCCAAGCAGTGATCGAAGATTAACCAAGGCCCTCCAGTGATGATTTTTTCCTTATCAGCCGCTTGATCATATTTTACCATGTAAAATCCGTTATCATTGTCCATGATTTCGAAGCCCCCTGGAGCTTCCATATCTTTTGGAGTCGTTCTTTCATGGTGTTGTAACCAATACTCTTCCCTAACAGCTTAACGACTAGGGCATCTCTCCAAGGTGTACAAAGCTCTTGAAAAGTTTGTGGCTCAATGTTAATCTTAGGAAGGAGGCGGTTACCATCTTCGAGCTCAATGCGAACGAGTTTCTTTTCAATCATGTCCTGTTTCTCTCGGATTGGAATTTCTTGGGAGAATCCTAATAGTTTATCGCGAAAGGAGATCTTGTGAGGAGGGTGATTGCAATCAGGTGGCTCTTTGGTTTGTTGCAAGTTGTTAACTTCATGGGCAGAGAACACAAAGTCAGAGCTCATGTTTCCTTTTCTTTCCGTTTCTTATCTTAATTCTAAATTCGCATAAGTCTTCTGTTAGTTTCTATATTTAACATGTTTAGTGCTAAGGATAAAACAACTTTTTTATTACAATAAAAATCTTATTATCTACAAAGCATATGAAATTGTATTTAGCAAAACTGAAAAATGCGACACTATTCCCCTTCTCTAATAAACCAATGATAGTGGGGTTTGTGGTTTTAATTGGTTTATTTTCTATTAAAAAGATTTTTTAAGCCACTCTTTAACAAACAAATTATCAAAGTCAACAAAGATAGTGGGGAAATACGACATTATTCCCCTTCTGTAACAAACCAATGATAGTGGGGTTTGTGGTTTCAATTGGTTTATTTTAATTTTTTTTAAACCGTTACATAATTTATTCAATTGGACTATGAAGGGATGTTCAATTAGGAACTATTTTCTCTCAAAAAAAAAAAAGGAACTATTACATAATAAAATTATTGTAAAATATAGTGGGTCATGTTTAATTAGAGATGAGAAGCTTTAAAAAAAATAAAGATGAGAAACATCTCTAATACATGCCACATCATCATAATGGAAGCCTAAGAATAGTTCAAGTTTCTAATTCAAAGATATATAGATATAGATAGATAGATTGTCATAATCATGCTTCTTCTTAATATACAAGATCAATTAATAATAATCTTATCATATTAAATTATAATTTTATAAGAACATAACAACAATTAATAATAATCTTTATGATACAATAACACCCCAAAATACAACATCATTCATAAGTACACAACAACAATTGATAATAATCTTTATGATATAACAACTCCATAAAATACAACATCATTCATTAGTACACAACAACAATTAATAATACTCTTATGATATAGAAATAACTTGCTCCTTTGGTATTATTGGGTGTGAAGGTTTAGAATATTGATCAAATTAATGACCAGGAATCATTTGTGCATTTTGTTTCTGCAACCCAAGGGGGAGAAATGGTGGTTGTGCTGGATTTGTAGAAGGACACCTACCAAACAAGCATCCAAGACATCTTATTCCACAAGCACCACAATTAAAAGGGCTAAAATTAATGTTTGCACAAAAACGATTACAACATTGCCAATTCCCAATAAATGGACAACGAATCCCACAAAATCCACAATTGTCTGCATCACTTGTAACATCAACACAACGGTTTCTACAACATACAGATCTTGGTGGATTTTCTCCTGCACTACAGATCCATGGTCTTAGAGCACAATTATATGATTCTTGATCCAAATCACCTACCTTAACAACAACATTAGTGTTGATGGATTTTCTTTCACTTCATCTTTTGGAATCAGTGAAATTGGATTTGCCTCTATTTTGATCTGAAAGATAAGAAGTAATGCTACAATTGTTACCAAATGAATTGCTAGAGTACTCATATTGAAAAAGTGCAAGAAGGTGGTCATAATTTTTTTTTTTTGTGGTGAGAATGCCAGGATTAGGAAACCCTATATATACACGAACTTAAGTGAAATGAGCATAGCTTTTGTAACAAGCTTGAAGAACATGCTTTTCCTGCATGTAAGAGATGACAACCTTGATTTTTGTTTGCTTTAACTCTAATATATGTCTGATTCTATTTTCAAAAGATTCAAAATTGATTTTAAACGTGTATAGTTCACTTTAATGTGATTACACAAAAAATTTAGAAAAAATATTTTATAGAAGAAATAATTAGTTTTAGAAAATTTCAAATGTATTTTTTTTTTTATAATTTTATATTAAAATGAAAATTTCAAATGTATTTTTAAGTTCAATTATATTAAAGGTGAATATGAATCAAAAGTAGGTAAAGTACTAACGTAATTTGATAAATGATTTTCTCCTTCCACATGAAAATTGAATTGTCTTTTGAAAAGATGGTAACCACCTTAGAAAATTCTTTGTTAAGTTAATATAAGCTCGAGGATTTTAGCTTTACATGAATACATTTAAATTCAAATCACTTTAGATTTAAATTATTTTTAGCCAAAATTTATTTTACACAGTTAATTTATTCAAGAAGCGTTTTTTGTGACAACCTTAAATAATATCACTATGGTGAACACAATGAAAGAAAAATTGTAATCACAACAAGAAATTTTTACTTTTGCTTGAAATGTGATTTATCACATGTAATGTGTTAAAACTTTGAACACGCAAACGCAAAGAAACTTGGTGGATCCCTTTATGGTGTGTTTTTTTTAGTTAATTTATATTAAATTGATAATAAATCCTTTAAATATGACAAAATACTAGCGTAATTTGGGTAAAGATTCTCTCATGTCACATGAAAATTACATTTTTTATGAAAAGATGAAAAATACATTAGAAAATTATGAATAAAGTTAAAATAAAGCTCGAGGTATGTGTGATTTTGTTTTGTTTACGAAAAATGGTTGTTTTCTCATTTAAGCCAAGGTTAAGTTGAATGCTCATACATGATTTTATCTTAAAAAATAATATACTTTTCAAAAATAACATTTTTGACAACTGTACTAAATTTTTATATTTATGTCCTCGTCAAGTGAATGCAAAATATAAGGAGATAAAAACTGTTTTTGATCTAAATACTGTGTATTCACCTGGGGACGGTTTAGTCCATAGTTTCTTTTACAATATGTTTTTATTCAATAAAAAAATAGTGGATTATGATAAAACTTTCTTTTTGTTTCCTTTTTTCTTCGGTTTTATTTCTATCCCCTCATGCTTTGTTGTTTTCCTTTTATTTTAATCTAACTTAAAACTTATGAAAAAATAGTGAATTTTATTTAGATGTCTGATTGTTATTCTAACTTTAGTCGATGAAGTTATTTTATCAACAAAAAAAAAATTAAATAACCCCCTTTAATTAAAAATATTTTTTAAAAGAATATTTTAATACAGTAATAATACTATATTCATCTTAATCCCATTTTAGTAAAAATAGAGTCGTGATACTATATTCATCTTAATCCCCTCTAAAAAGAAATATTTTTTTAAATAAAGTTTAATTTGATTTTTTTATAGTTTCAACATTATATATATAAATGGTGCACGTTATATTTAGCATGTGCTATGGATAAAACAACTTTTTTATGTCCTCATGAGCATAGCTCAATTGGCAGGGATATTGCATAATTTATGCAGGGGCCGGGGTTCGAACCCCAGACACCCCACTTCTCCACATTTAAATGTATGAGCTCCAGCCACCAGGCTACTAGAAAAAAAAAAAAAAACTTTTTTATTACAATAAAAATATTATTATCTATAAAGCATATAAAATTGTATTTAGCAAAACTGAAAAATGCGACACTATTCCCCTTCTGTAACAAACCAATGATAGTGGGGTTTGTGGTTTTAATTGGTTTATTTTCTATTAAAAAGATTTTTTAAGCCATTCTTTAACAAACCAATTATTAAAGTCAACAAAGATAGTGGGAAAATAGGACACTATTCCCCTTCTATAACAAACCAATGATAGTGGGGTTTGTGGTTTTAATTGGTTTATTTTAAAATTTCTTAAACCGTTACATAATTTATTCAATTGGACTATGAAGGGATGTTCAATTAGGAACTATTTTCTCTAAAAAAAAAAAGGAACTATTACAGAATGAAATTATTGTAAAATATAGTGGATCATGTTTAATTAGAGATGAGAAGCTTTAAAAAAAATAAAAATGAGAAACATCTCTAATACATGCCACATCATCATAATAGAAGCCTAAGTAGTTCAAGTTTCTAATTCAAAGATATATATATATATATATATATATAGATAGATTGTCATAATCATGCTTCTTCTTAATATACAAGATCAATTAATAATAATCTTATCATATTAAATTATAATTTTATAAGAACATAACAACAATTAATAATAATCTTTATGATACAATAACACCCCAAAATACAACATCATTCATAAGTACACAACAACAATTGATAATAATCTTTATGATATAACAACTCCATAAAATACAACATCATTCATTAGTACACAACAACAATTAATAATACTCTTATGATATAGAAATAACTTGCTCCTTTGGTATTATTGGGTGTGAAGGTTTAGAATATTGATCAAATTAATGACCAGGAATCATTTGTGCATTTTGTTTCTGCAACCCAAGGGGGAGAAATGGTGGTTGTGCTGGATTTGTAGAAGGACACCTACCAAACAAGCATCCAAGACATCTTATTCCACAAGCACCACAATTAAAAGGGCTAAAATTAATGTTTGCACAAAAACGATTACAACATTGCCAATTCCCAATAAATGGACAACGAATCCCACAAAATCCACAATTGTCTGCATCACTTGTAACATCAACACAACGGTTTCTACAACATACAGATCTTGGTGGATTTTCTCCTGCACTACAGATCCATGGTCTTAGAGCACAATTATATGATTCTTGATCCAAATCACCTACCTTAACAACAACATTAGTGTTGATGGGATTTTCTTTCACTTCATCTTTTGGAATCAGTGAAATTGGATTTGCCTCTATTTTGATCTGAAAGATAAGAAGTAATGCTACAATTGTTACCAAATGAATTGCTAGAGTACTCATATTGAAAAAGTGCAAGAAGGTGGTCATAATTTTTTTTTTTTGTGGTGAGAATGCCAGGATTAGGAAACCCTATATATACACGAACTTAAGTGAAATGAGCATAGCTTTTGTAACAAGCTTGAAGAACATGCTTTTCCTGCATGTAAGAGATGACAACCTTGATTTTTGTTTGCTTTAACTCTAATATATGTCTGATTCTATTTTCAAAAGATTCAAAATTGATTTTAAACGTGTATAGTTCACTTTAATGTGATTACACAAAAAATTTAGAAAAAATATTTTATAGAAGAAATAATTAGTTTTAGAAAATTTCAAATGTATTTTTTTTTTTATAATTTTATATTAAAATGAAAATTTCAAATGTATTTTTAAGTTCAATTATATTAAAGGTGAATATGAATCAAAAGTAGGTAAAGTACTAACGTAATTTGATAAATGATTTTCTCCTTCCACATGAAAATTGAATTGTCTTTTGAAAAGATGGTAACCACCTTAGAAAATTCTTTGTTAAGTTAATATAAGCTCGAGGATTTTAGCTTTACATGAATACATTTAAATTCAAATCACTTTAGATTTAAATTATTTTTAGCCAAAATTTATTTTACACAGTTAATTTATTCAAGAAGCGTTTTTTGTGACAACCTTAAATAATATCACTATGGTGAACACAATGAAAGAAAAATTGTAATCACAACAAGAAATTTTTACTTTTGCTTGAAATGTGATTTATCACATGTAATGTGTTAAAACTTTGAACACGCAAACGCAAAGAAACTTGGTGGATCCCTTTATGGTGTGTTTTTTTTAGTTAATTTATATTAAATTGATAATAAATCCTTTAAATATGACAAAATACTAGCGTAATTTGGGTAAAGATTCTCTCATGTCACATGAAAATTACATTTTTTATGAAAAGATGAAAAATACATTAGAAAATTATGAATAAAGTTAAAATAAAGCTCGAGGTATGTGTGATTTTGTTTTGTTTACGAAAAATGGTTGTTTTCTCATTTAAGCCAAGGTTAAGTTGAATGCTCATACATGATTTTATCTTAAAAAATAATATACTTTTCAAAAATAACATTTTTGACAACTGTACTAAATTTTTATATTTATGTCCTCGTCAAGTGAATGCAAAATATAAGGAGATAAAAACTGTTTTTGATCTAAATACTGTGTATTCACCTGGGGACGGTTTAGTCCATAGTTTCTTTTACAATATGTTTTTATTCAATAAAAAAATAGTGGATTATGATAAAACTTTCTTTTTGTTTCCTTTTTTCTTCGGTTTTATTTCTATCCCCTCATGCTTTGTTGTTTTCCTTTTATTTTAATCTAACTTAAAACTTATGAAAAAATAGTGAATTTTATTTAGATGTCTGATTGTTATTCTAACTTTAGTCGATGAAGTTATTTTATCAACAAAAAAAAAATTAAATAACCCCCTTTAATTAAAAATATTTTTTAAAAGAATATTTTAATACAGTAATAATACTATATTCATCTTAATCCCATTTTAGTAAAAATAGAGTCGTGATACTATATTCATCTTAATCCCCTCTAAAAAGAAATATTTTTTTAAATAAAGTTTAATTTGATTTTTTTATAGTTTCAACATTATATATATAAATGGTGCACGTTATATTTAGCATGTGCTATGGATAAAACAACTTTTTTATGTCCTCATGAGCATAGCTCAATTGGCAGGGATATTGCATAATTTATGCAGGGGCCGGGGTTCGAACCCCAGACACCCCACTTCTCCACATTTAAATGTATGAGCTCCAGCCACCAGGCTACTAGAAAAAAAAAAAAAACT
The DNA here is from genome assembly GCF_003473485.1 of Medicago truncatula. Lineage (NCBI taxonomy): Eukaryota > Viridiplantae > Streptophyta > Magnoliopsida > Fabales > Fabaceae > Medicago > Medicago truncatula. The sequence continues at coordinate 34,474,529 of NC_053048.1, forward strand.
TTTTTATTACAATAAAAATATTATTATCTATAAAGCATATAAAATTGTATTTAGCAAAACTGAAAAATGCGACACTATTCCCCTTCTGTAACAAACCAATGATAGTGGGGTTTGTGGTTTTAATTGGTTTATTTTCTATTAAAAAGATTTTTTAAGCCATTCTTTAACAAACCAATTATTAAAGTCAACAAAGATAGTGGGAAAATAGGACACTATTCCCCTTCTATAACAAACCAATGATAGTGGGGTTTGTGGTTTTAATTGGTTTATTTTAAAATTTCTTAAACCGTTACATAATTTATTCAATTGGACTATGAAGGGATGTTCAATTAGGAACTATTTTCTCTAAAAAAAAAAAGGAACTATTACAGAATGAAATTATTGTAAAATATAGTGGATCATGTTTAATTAGAGATGAGAAGCTTTAAAAAAAATAAAAATGAGAAACATCTCTAATACATGCCACATCATCATAATAGAAGCCTAAGTAGTTCAAGTTTCTAATTCAAAGATATATATATATATATATATATATATATATATATATATATATATAGATAGATTGTCATAATCATGCTTCTTCTTAATATACAAGATCAATTAATAATAATCTTATCATATTAAATTATAATTTTATAAGAACATAACAACAATTAATAATAATCTTTATGATACAATAACACCCCAAAATACAACATCATTCATAAGTACACAACAACAATTGATAATAATCTTTATGATATAACAACTCCATAAAATACAACATCATTCATTAGTACACAACAACAATTAATAATACTCTTATGATATAGAAATAACTTGCTCCTTTGGTATTATTGGGTGTGAAGGTTTAGAATATTGATCAAATTAATGACCAGGAATCATTTGTGCATTTTGTTTCTGCAACCCAAGGGGAGAAATGGTGGTTGTGCTGGATTTGTAGAAGGACACCTACCAAACAAGCATCCAAGACATCTTATTCCACAAGCACCACAATTAAAAGGGCTAAAATTAATGTTTGCACAAAAACGATTACAACATTGCCAATTCCCAATAAATGGACAACGAATCCCACAAAATCCACAATTGTCTGCATCACTTGTAACATCAACACAACGGTTTCTACAACATACAGATCTTGGTGGATTTTCTCCTGCACTACAGATCCATGGTCTTAGAGCACAATTATATGATTCTTGATCCAAATCACCTACCTTAACAACAACATTAGTGTTGATGGGATTTTCTTTCACTTCATCTTTTGGAATCAGTGAAATTGGATTTGCCTCTATTTTGATCTGAAAGATAAGAAGTAATGCTACAATTGTTACAAAATGAATTGCTAGAGTACTCATATTGAAAAAGTGCAAGAAGGTGGTCATAATATTTTTTTTTTTGTGGTGAGAATGCCAGGATTAGGAAACCCTATATATACACGAACTTAAGTGAAATGAGCATAGCTTTTGTAACAAGCTTGAAGAACATGCTTTTCCTGCATGTAAGAGATGACAACCTTGATTTTTGTTTGCTTTAACTCTAATATATGTCTGATTCCATTTTCAAAAGATTCAAAATTGATTTTAAACGTGTATAGTTCACTTTAATGTGATTACACAAAATTTTATAAAAATATTTTATAGACGAAATAATTAGTTTTAGAAAATTTCAAATGTATTTTTAAGTTCAATTATATTAAAGGTGAATATGAATCAAAAGTAGGTAAAGTACTAACGTAATTTGAGAAATGATTTTCTCCTTCCACATGAAAATTGAATTGTCTTTTGAAAAGATGGTAACCACCTTAGAAAATTCTTTGTCAAATTAATATAACCTCTAGGATTTTAGCTTTACATGAATACATTTAAATTCAAATCACTTTAGATTTAAATTATTTTTAGCCAAAATTTATTTTACACAGTTAATTTATTCAAGAAGCATTTTTTGTGACAACCTTAAATAATATCACTATGGTGAACACAATGAAAGAAAAATTGTAATCACAACAAGAAATTATTACTTTTGCTTAAAATGTGATTTATCACATGTAATGTGTTAAAACTTTGAACACGCAAACACAAAGAAACTTGGTGGGTCCCTTTATGGTGTGTTTTTTTAATTAATTTATATTAAATTGATAATAAATCCTTTAAATATGACAAAATACTAGCGTAATTTGGGAAAAGATTCTCTCATGTCACATGAAAATTGCATTGTCTTATGAAAAGATGAAAAATACATTAGAAAATTATAAATAAAGTTAAAATAAAGCTCGAGGTATATGTGATTTTGTTTTGCTTACGAAAAATGGTTGTTTTCTCATTTAAGCCAAGGTTAAGTTGAATGCTCATACATGACTTTATCTTAAAAAATAATATACTTTTCAAAAGAAAAACAACCTTAGAAAATTATATTAAAGGTGAATTTCAAATGTATTTTTAAGTTCAATTATATTAAAGGTGAATATGAATCCTTAAAAGAAGGTAAAGTACTAACGTAATCTGGGAAATGATTTTCTCCTTCCACGTGAAAATTAAATTATCTTTTGAAAAGATGGTAACCACCTTAGAAAATTCTCTGTCAAGTTAATATGACCTCGAAGATTTTAGCTTTACATGAATACATTTGAATACAAATCACTTTAGATTTAAATTATTTTTAGCCAAAATTTATTTTACATAGTTAATTTACAAGAAGCATATTTTGTGACAACCTAAAATAATATCACAATGGTGAACACAATGAAAGAAAAATTGTAATCACAACAAAAAATTATTCCTTTTGCGTAAAATGTGATTTATCATATGTAATGTGTTAAAACTTTGAACACGCAAGCACAAAGAAACTTGGTGGGTCTTTTTATGGTGTGTTTTTAGTTTATTTTATTAAATTGATGATAAATCCTTAAAATATTACAAAAGAAAAACACTAAAAATTGAGAAAGAAGCTAAATAAAGATTAGGAGAAAAACGGACTTGGAAAAAAATCTTTTGCTTAAAATGTGACTTGCCATGTGTTCCGTGTTAGAACATAAAGCACATAAAAATAAAACACTAGTTTGAATGTTGCAATGTGAGTTTATTTAATATCTTAATATTGAAGTGATGATAGCATCCTAAAATTAAAGAAGCAATATGGAGTATTTTATTTAGGTGGTGATACCGTTGGTGTTGTGCTTTTTTTTTTTTAATCTTGAATAACGTTAAAAGAATACTAACTCAAATTTGAGTAACTACTTTAGAAAATTCTCTAAGTTAATATGAACTCGCGGCTTTTAGATTTACATGAATACACCCAATTATAAATCATTTTAATTTAAATTACTTTTAGCCAAAATTTATTTTACACGGTTAATTTAGTCAAGAACCAAATTTTATGACATCTTAAAATAATAACTCAATGCTGAACACACTAAAAGATAAATTGGAGGCACACCAATAAATTATTCCTTATACGTAATATGTAATTTACCATGTGTGTTGTGTTAAAACTTGAAATTAATTGTAATATCTTTTGGAAAGATCATAACTACCTAAGAAAATTCTAAATCAAGTTAATGTGAACCTCAATTCACTTGACATTTAATTTTGTTTATGAAACATAGTTGTTGGCTCATTTATACCCATGTTAAGTTAAATGATCATACTTGATTTAATCTTCATAAATAAACAACTTTTAAAGGAAAAATAGATAACTAGAGACAAAAAAAAAAAATAGGAGAAAAAGTGATTGAAATCATAGCTTTTGCATAAAATTTATCTTGAAAGTACTTGAAATTAAAGTTTTTGCTTAAAAGGTTACTTACAATCGTACCATATGTTAAAACTTAACACACACAAAATCAAAGACACTGTGTGGAATGATGCATGTTGAGCTTTTTTTTAGTATCTTAATATTAAAGTGATGATGAATCCTATAAATAAAAAAGTAATATAGCGTACTTTAGGTGGTGATATAGTTGGTGTTGTGATCTTTTTAATCTTGAACAACGGGTAAGGAATACTAATTCATGTGAAAATTGAAATGCCTTTTAGAAAATTCTCTACATACCAAATATAAACTCGAGGGTTTTAGATTTTACATATATACATCCCAACATAAATTACTTTAAGTTCAAATTATTTTTACCGAGAATTAATTTTACATTTGTTAATTTATTAATGAAACAAATTTTGTGACAACTTAAAATAATAACACGATGTTGAACACAATTAAAGAAAAATTATAGTCACAACAATAAGTTATTGCTTTTGCGTAAAATTTGATTTAAGATGTCCATTGTGTTAAAACTTAATAAATAAACTAGGTGGAATATTTTATGGTGAGTTTTTTTAGTTTGTTTACATTAAAGTGATGATGGATCCTAAAAATAAGATAAAGTAGTAGCGTAATTTGGGAAAATATTCTCTCATGTCACATGAAAATTGCATTGTCTTATGAAAAAGATGAAAAATACTTTAGAGAAATATTATAAACAAAGTTATTATAAACCTTTATGTATCTATATTTTCATTTTCTTTATGAAAAACTGGTTGTTTTATTTAAGTAAATGTTTAATTGTATGCTCATACATGACCTTATCTTCATAAACCATCAACTTTTTTAAAGAAAACAATTCAAATTGAGAAAGAAGTTAAATATAGATTAGGAGAAAAGGTACTTGAAATGATTTTTTTTTTTTGCTTAAAATGTGACTTGTCAACATATTTTGTTAGAATTAAAGCATATAGGATCAACGACACAAGTTGGAATTGATGACTCCTTGTCACAGGTCATTTTATTAGCATTTTTCCATGCATTTTTAGTAGAGTCAAATGTTGTACATGGTCAGTTAGCTGGAATTGACAAGGAAAAGGAGAATATTAGATTTTGGAGGTATCATGGCACGATTTTGCTGCCATTCCAGTGAGTTTGATTCGAAAAAATTGGGCCACAATTTATACAAATCGGGCCACGATTTTGGAGGAGCGTGCATATTGAATTTGAATTTTGAAAGAAATCAGGGTACAATTGTGAAGCATCGAGAAATAGTGTTTGAATCTGACTTAGATAAGTTGTTTAACTTATTCATTTAAGCTAGAGATAGACAATTGTTAAGTTATGATTTAGCGATTATAATGGTCTTTAAAACCTCCAACGGTTTCGAATTCACTTAAGAGATTAAGAGATTGTGACATTAGGAGAGAGTTCTAATTTAAAAGATTGATTAGAGCTATTTTGTTAATCTATCGTTAGACTAATATGAATCAGCGATAAGAAAGGGGTGTGAATTATCATATAACGAGCATTAGAGGATCAGTCGGCTTAATCATTTGTCAAATTAACTTTCTAAAATCAAAACTTACTATCTTTTAAACCAATTGCCTTGCCCACCCCCCACCCCCCCGGTAGAATTTAAACAGTGTGGATATGAATTTATTTATTACTTCAGTATAAGTTAGTATACTTGCTAATTTTGTATCAAATTTTTAGCACCGTTGCTGGGGACTGTTGAAATACCGTTTATTTTAGGATTTATGTCAATTTATTAATTTTATTTTGTTGCAAGAAAAAAGGAAAAATTCAAAAAAAAAATATTGAGTAAGTTTTATTTGGTTGTGTAATGTACAGTGCTACTAAGGCATTCTTTTACTGTTTATACGAGGTAGAATCCGACCAAAGGAATTGTTGAACGATCCTGAGATCGAAAAGACCGCAAGAGCTAATTAGAGAGCAGTTCGATAGCTCGATCAGCTGAAGGTATACCAAGAAACTCTTCACCCTTACTCATCAACCTGTCTTTGATCAAACGTGAAATTGTTTCTTTGGTAATGACCAAATACACTCCTGATTCACATCTTTCTACGCAGATCAAAACCCAAAACTCGAGGTATTTATAGAGTTCGTCCAACCCTTAAAATTTGGCGACCATGAAAACAGAAAACTTTCGCATCCGCATCAAGGTTCCTTTTCCATGTTGCGAGATAAGCCGTAATTGGACTCCTTGCGATCCTTCGAGCTGCACGTCAAATCTTTCCTCAGTGTCGCAAGATAGGAAGAACCGGAACACTTTCACATTCACATTAGATTTTGAAGCATATCCAACATACTCTTTGTTGAAGCATGTAACTACTGGCCTTATATATAATTCCTTCCCATCCAATTCATATTTTTTATACTCTTCCATTCCTTTGGTAGCAGCAATATATAATTTTCTCCTCAAACCATCAAACCATCTCCACTCCTTTCAACACATCAACCAAAAACCCAGTTCTATGAAACCTTTCCCATTTGTATTTATTGGTCTTCTTTTAGTTAAAGTTGCACCACCTTAAATTGAAAACGCAACTAAATATTTATATAGATCCTTTGATCAAGTTCAGTAATTTAAGTTCTATTAATTTTTTTTATATGTTTCCTATATCATTTCTTGATAGATCTCTCACATATCAACTTTTTCATACTTTATGCTGAAATAAGCAAGTCCTGTAATGAATCCATCATAATCTTCCATTTACTCAAACCTAAAATATAATTTTTAGTTATAGATAATTTTCTTGCTATATATCACTAGTAACTACATTAGTTCTAATATGTTTCATAATTTTTTGATTTCAGTCTAGCAACTGTAGTTTACGGCCTTTAAGGGTCATTCTTGATAAGGTAGCTTCAGTAATGTTCTTGTCATTGCTTTATTTTTGTTGATGCCAACTACTTACCATGTTCTATGCCGGTATTGTGAACACTTTCAAAGATATCTCTCCTAAGAAGGTATTTTCTCTCATATATATTCACCTATTCTGTTTAGATTGATTTATTTTGACTGAAGTATTTTCCTCCTGCTAGCTTCATTATTTCATTTTCTTCATAAAGTCGGTCACTTTAATTACTAAGCATTGATTAGTTTTTTTTTTTCCTCTCAAAAAACCTAGCTAGCTTCATCATATTGATTTTGTGTCCAAGATATATACAAAGACATTTCTTTTTGCGGTTAACTCTGTCAGCTTTGACAACCCCATTATCTAACCCAACCCAATACGGTTTGAGTTAAAAACCCATATTTTTCACGTCAATCTCAAACCAACCCAGTACGGTTTGAGACTTATGGTATGGGTACATGAGAAATAATTTTAGAATGATTCCCAAAATTAATATATAATAAAACAACTATTTTTCATGTAAATTTTCAATATTAAGACCAAAATCTATCGTTTAAATTTTACAACTTGAATTAAAATGAAATATTTTACATCAATGAACGAGTTGGATTTGCGGATTTAAAATCATAAACCATTTACCCGAATCAAACCCTTTCAAGTTTGAACAGGTTGGTTTGGGTTAAACCAAAATTAAGGATCATTATACCGAATTTGAACTTTATTATTTGATTTTTGGAACTGATAGGCATGAAGACCCTTGTGTAGAATTTGAAGCTTTGCACCACCAAAAAAAAAAAAGAATTTGAAGCTTTTTCATTGGATTATTTGGACTAACAGTAAATTTGCAAAGTAGTTTTATGAAGACATAATAATATACTACATAGTGAATGTTGTTCCATTAATGTAAACTACAAAGTAGTTCAATTAGTGTAATGCTCTCTCATGACCCAAATTAGATTGCCAAAGCAACAGCCAATTCATTGAAGATATTTTAAAATTAAAATCCTCTAGAAAACTAGCGCACCAACACCTTAAGTGTGGACCATGAATTGATTACTCTAAGTGGTATAAACAAAATGAATAAAATAAAAATAATATATGAAAAATGGAAACTAAAACAAATGTATTATTGAAGCTAGTGAAATTCATTTAGACAGTGTAACCTCAATTATTAGCTGTTTCCACTTCACCACAATTTCATGAAAACTCCTTCAACCTCTAGTCAGAAACACACTACCACCAAAATAAAATAAAAAATAAAGAAGAAGAATTGTTCCTTTTCTGCTTTCACTTAGTGTTTCCAAGATTTTTCTTTCTTAACATCATGGTTGCTTTGATTGATAGCACATTATTTAAGGAAGAGAAATTCCATCACAACCTTAGAGGTATTGGAAACACAAGTGAAAGCAGAAAAGCAATGAGTCTTCTACATTCCGTTCTCTTAAACATGTATTGTTTCTACACCTTTTGATCTTTTGAACTTATTAATTATGTTTTCTCTTGAAAGTTTAGTTTGGTATTTTAGAATTAATTGCATCTTAGTCTATCTCTGTTATCATCTCTAATCATACTAATTACTCCATCTAAATAATCAAGATGCTAAACTAATCTTTTTAGTCTATTATGTTTGTTGAGATTCATCAAGTACTCTTTAAGTACTCTTGGTGAAAATTCATTGTTGCAACTTGCAAGTCCATTTATTTTTTGTTCAAATGGTAAAAAGTTAAATCAAACATCTTCTAACACAAAACTGGCCATTTCCATAACAATCAAGTGATGCTTTCCAGTAACACTATTTTCTTCTCGGAGCAATTATTTGTAAAAAATGATTGCTTCTACGGTACACCTCATAAATTGAGGTGTACCGGTACTCTCGCTCTATAAATTTATAAATTAAAGATCATTTTATGAAATAAAAAGCTATTAGTCAATATTTATATTTTAGAAAACATCATTTCATATAAAAAAAAATCATTTTATTGTTTATAAGAATCATATTGAATTTTTAACATTTTTTTCATAAAAAATTATCAATATTCTTTATTATAAGTAATAAAAATTAAAAAAAAAATAAAAATATTTCGTCGAAGCTTTTGTTAAATAAGATTTAATTATTATAATTGTTAATGATAAAAAATAATTCTTTTTCTTAAAAACAACAACTCATTTGATCATCAATTATCGATTTGGTGTACCGGTACACTCAAATTTTTGGATGTACCATAGAATTTGCCTTATCCAAATAGCATCAATGTAAAAATATAATTGAAGATTAAAAAGGTAGAGTGCTAAGAAGTTATAATTACAAGGGATTCTATTGTTTGATAGTTTGTGTATATTGCAATGGCTATGCATTGCAATTGTACTATTCAACTAATCAATTAGTTGCCAAAGACAAGTTCATTATGCGTTGCCTATATGGCTCAATGACACTTTAAGTTCATTTGGTGTTCCTGTTGGAATACTAGATAAATGAGTGGAAGTTGGAAGAGTAAACACAAAGTCTCATTGGATAGAACAAGTTACTTCAAGATATTAAGCCTATACAAATTCAACGACCGAATACCCCTAAAAAAAAATCAATGGCTGAGATTATTCAACTGTTTTAAAACTGACGTGTAATCAGAACTGTCACAAGATAAATTGAGGGGACCTCTGCCACAATTGCATTGTTAGATTAGATGAACATAATTATAGCTAGTACTTGTTTCTCACAAGACTTAAAAGTTTATGCTGTAATGTGATGCTTCTATATGAAGTTTCATAAGTGGTGTCAAGCTATAACATTAACAGAACAAGTATTTACAACAAAAAACATAAAATTGAGTATTAAATTGATTGATAGCGCATTAAATGACTGAGGAATTGGAAACACTAAGTGAAAGCAGAATATCAAAATTACTTGGGGAGGGAATTGACAAGGTTCTCCAAACCACCTTTGGAACTCGATTACCCTCTGTTAATTGGAGCATCCTACACTTTCGTGCCTACAACACTTTCCATTCTTTTGGCCGGTAGATATAAGCACATTGTGAACCCTCATGAGGTTGGTTTGTCACAAGCTTTAGTTGATCAGATCTTCATTTTTATTTTTGTTTTGCTTTCTGTTAAGTAATCATTATTGTTCAATTGACAAATATGCAGAGATTTGGGATAATAATGAGGGGATTACAGGATGCCCTTATAGTTTCTTCATCTCTCCAAATTATTCTTGGCTTTAGTGGCCTTTTGGCACTATGTAGTTGGGTTTTCAAATCTGTCCGATTTTACCATTTTTTCCAATAGAAAATAATTTTACACCAACGTTGCATTACACGCTTTTACACTCCATAGTTTTTAATCACTTTTCTATTTTGTGCAGTGAGATGATGAGTCCATTGACAAGCTGTTCTTGAATCGCCAACTTACCCTATGTGCTACTGGTACTATATTCAGACGTGACAATGAAGCCGTTCCTTCAGCTGGTGAGAAGTTTCTTCTCCTCATTCCTTGGAATATCCTATGGTTCAACCTCAAAGATGAATGCTGAATGTGGTGTCAATGACATGTTTGGGTAGCTCCGTTACTGACCCTGGTACCATTCCTTTTGTTGCATCTGAAGTTAAACAGTGTGATAGTGGGTCTAGTGACAGTATGCCAATGAATTAGCCGGAAGAAGGGCGAATTCTGGCTCTAGCCGCTTAAAATCCAAAGAAGCATCAATATCCCTAGCTGTTAAAAGTGCAAAAGAAATTGCTACTCTTGGTGCAAGTCTCTTATGTGCAACTGGTGATATACAACTTGTCCAGAAAATGTACAAGGAGACTATTACTACCTGGTTGCTGTCGTCAACGGATATGAAACCTAAAATGATACTGCCGCGTCATATAAACTCGAGGGTTAATGGTTAATTTTGCACCAGAATGGCTACAAGAAGTGAAGGCCGACACTTTGAGGAAATTGGCTTGGGAATTAAGTGTATGGAACGAGAATGAACTAGCATTTCTCTGCTACAAAGAGGTGGGACTGCAGCTATGGGAGCTCTTGCAAAAAAAATTAGTGCGAACACATTACAATTGTAGTATTCAACTAATTAATGAAATTATTATTTTTATAAATATGTATAAAAGCTGAAGCATAAAAAATAATGTTATGCTAGTTTTTTTTTTGTGTGATTTACAATTATTTCCATACTTTATTTTGTTATGAATTTTAGGGGATAAAACACAATAAAAGAAGAACTAAAAATAACAAGGAAAAGAAATATATGAAACATTTTCCAATAAGGCAGGGGACACAAAAATCCTAGCAGTACTATCTAACGAGAGAGCATCGGCCACCCGATTTGACTTTCTCAACGCATGGATCCACCGGAGACAACCTTGATTTTGATGAATTTTGTAAATAGCATCCACCAAAGCATATCAAACTGAGTTTGAAACACACATCTTTGATTAACCGTGCAGCCAACTGGGATTCGCAGTAAACCGGGATATTTCTATACCTTTACTTCCAAGCAATGTTCAAACCATGCCAAATTTCTCGACTTTCATGCTTGTAATACATGGCAACTTCTCAATTTAATGGAAAAGTCAATTAAAAATTGTCCATGGCCTTCACAAGTTGCACTGTGACTAAAGTAAGTTCACAACAGGGGTTTAATCTTGTGGTAGAAAGATAGATTTTGAATTTGGGAGGTTCCTGGTTCGAGTTCTTGTAGTGTACTTGGAGGAAGGTAAATATAAATACTTTTGTAAGTTCTCTACGTTACCCTGGACTGAACAACATCTCCTCACCAAAAAATTATTATTATACAAAAAGAAGTTTTAATTTAAGACATATTGAGCAATTTTTGTCAAATAACCTAATGGATAGACTCACTCACTTTAAGCCGGAAGAAATGGGTAATCCCATGTTCGAACACAAACCTCTACAAATCAATATCCTTAACAACTATCAATTGAGCTGCACTTGTGGGATGAAACATTTGACAATTGATTGTCAAAAAAGAAGAAATATTTGACATTTTCAATTTAATACATATTATTATAAGTTTCCCACGAAAATATCGTTTTCAAAATTTTCTTACTAATTGATCGGCTCGGTGACGATCGAGGAAATGGAACGGTTGTTCACAGTGCTCTGGTGCGGCAGAGATTGAACCTTCACAGTGGAAAAGAAAGATGTCTACAGGCACGTTAGCACTCCAACGCTCAAGTCAGTATCTGAAAGAGGTGGTTATATGCAGAAAGTGGTGGAGTGAAGTGTACATTGAAGGTGACGCTACCCATACAATGGTTAAGGATCTCAGTGAAATGCGGCGCCTTATTAGGAGGTTGTTGGTGATAACGTGGAAGATGATATGGAGTCAAGGCATGCTCTTGTGCGGTGATCCGCATGACTTCGCGTGCTCCCTCACCGCGTTCTCCTGGAAATTTGTCTTGAACTTTGTCTTAATGGGCCTTGCTTTTGTGGGCTTCTATCCGGTCCAGAACACTGATATTTATTTTTTATTTTAATTTTGATACATTGTTAATAAATCACCATCAATATTTATATATAATTTTTGAAGTAGCAATGATTAAATTAATTTTAATTGTTACCGATATTAGTGTTCTAAAAAAATACATTAATTTGGTCAAAAAAATACATTAATTATGGTCAAAGATGCTTTTCATATACATATGGTACAAAAAATACATATTATTTTTTATATATGTAAGAGGTGAAGAAGTCTTCAGTAATTTTAGTTCAGTCGATCTGTGTTTGAGTGAGAGAGATACCAATACATTCGTCTGGGTCTTATAAGATAGAATAAGAGGTATGGTCATAATTTCTTCGTTCAATCACATGTTTTATTTTTTTTAGATGTCATTTCCTACGTGTTTTTCTTATACTTTGTGCTCTTAAATATCCAAAAATTAAGAGATATCTCGAGGGAACAAATTGCACTATTATGCTGAATCTAACTAATAAATATATATAATTTGTTAGTCTATAAGTCTTTAAGCATAAAAATATGAACTTTGTTTACTAGGAGATCTCTGATTATTCATTGGACTAATTTTTAAATTATCCGAATATATGGTATACTAATTGGAGTTTTGTTAGGGTTGGTGTCCAACATCCAATTATTTCACACCATGTAATGTTTGTTGGGATAGTACTAGATAGAGTTTTATCGAGTCTTCTTGTACTTTTTACAAATGGATAATGAAAACTTCCTATCTATTGAGTTTTTTTTTTTTAGAGATCTATTGAGTTTTTTTATATTTTAATTTATGATTTGTAAGGTTAGGTTTTGAGATGGATTTTTTTATATATATTTTATGTTTCCTTAGATCAAATATTTGTATTAGAGGTATTATTGTCCGACCTCATTAGAAGGTTGTCTAATTTTGCACTTCCAAAATGTTTTTTTTTTTTTTTGAGTGAAAATAGTTTATAGCTTTTCATTATTAATCAAAGTCAAAATACATAGAGGTACATCATTAAAGACATGGGGACCAGCTGAGAATATGGCCTCTCTAGCAAGAGTATGAGCGACCTCATTCGCTTGTTTCCGACTGAACTCCACCTTAGAGTTTTCGAAAAAAACATTACGGCATCTTTTGCATTCCTCCAAAATTGAACCAAACTCGGACACATCATTACTACTTTTGTTAAAAAAGTCTACAACTTTCTTTGCATCCATCTCAAAATCTACATTTGTAAGTTGTAGTTCTTGTACCCATTGAATAGCATAAAATAATCCCAACGCTTCCCCAACCTCCGGCGTGCACATAGGATTAGACCACATCATCTTGGCCCTTAAGAAGTTACCAGCAGCATCCCCTAAACACATACCAAATCCTACACGGTTCAATGCTTCTGAAAATGCCGCGTCTATATTACATTTCATTCTGCCTCGCTGTGGTTTAACCCATCTGATCTGTGCTGGCAACAAGTGTTGTGCTCCTGCAGAATCAACACTGACAGCAGCTCCCGAGTCTGCTACAGCACCAGCAGCACTAGAAATCAGCTACAGTCTATTTGCTTCTCGCAATATCCATACAACACCTGCCTTGCTCTAGCTGAAATCACTTGGCACGTCTCTGAAATATTCTCCCATACTCTTATGTTCCGACTCTTCCAAAGTGTTATCAACGTAGTTGAACAGTATGTGCGCGCACGCGTTTATATGCACTAAGTTAAAATATAGTTGATCTATTGTTGAATTTAATCTTTTAGTGAGGTCATTCATGATACATTTTCAATTAGATTTTTTAATTTAATAAAATCATTATCTGAAACATTTAATGTTTTCTTAATAACTCATGCAGGAAACATCGAAATATGAAGAACAATAATTCGGCTAACATGTATTCGAATGATGACCTGTTTAATGAGATTTTGGTAAGAATATTTACAATGCTTAGTGTTGTAGACCTTGCAGTAGCTTCCATGGTTTGTAAATCTTGGAACGTAGCGAGCCGTGGCCCTACTCTTTGGAAAAAACTTGACATAAATAAATTGAACTCAAGAGGCTTGAATGTACCATTGAGACCATATGCTTGGAGGGATGAACACTCAAGCCAAAAAATGACGCAATTCTTGAAGTATGCTTCAAGTTTGAGTGGCGGAAATATAAGTTGCGTAATATTCAATTGTTATGTCTACTTGAGTGATGTACATTTAACCTCGATTGCTGAAAGGTAACATTATTAACTTATTCTTGTGTTTTTTTTCATGGTTGTAGTTGAATCATTTGTTGTGCTTGAAAAACCTATAACTTTATTGTTGTAAGGGTTGAAATAACTCTTACTTTTTTTAGTATACACTACTAAAAAAACAAAAATTAGTGAGGGATATTTAGTGAGGGAAAACATGAAATCCCTCTCTAATTCCGTCACTAAATTTTACGACCAAGGAATTTGTGAGGAATTTCATTTTTTCCGTCACTAATTTTCCTCGCTAATTTTGCTTTTTCTAGTAGTGATATGTTAATTAATTCCAAAAGACAAAATATTTAGCCTTCTATACAATAATAGCTATAAATGTGCTAATGAATATAGGATTGAAATTAATTGTATGTTTTCTTGAACTTACCCACACTTTGATAGATTTGCTTCCTTTGCATGTATGTTTTATGCTTTAATAGTCTGTTTTTTTTTTTTTTCTAGTCTGAATTAGAAGCCTCATATTAGATTGAAAAGTGAACGTATATCCATTGGATTCATAATTATTACTCTACGTAGAGTAATAATTAAGTGAGAGGATTCATATATCCATTGGCCTTTAAGATTTTAGGTGAAGATTTGGTGTTCAATCCATTTGTGTAATTGTCCAAAATCTAAAACGATGATACCCTGAGTTTCCATTATTTCCATCTCGATTTGTGCGTGTGTATATATATTCTTTGATTTACCAAAGTATATAATTTTTAATGTTTCAAAGTAAATCTGTAAAATATACTTTTTGTCAAAATTACAATAATACATTGTGATTTTGACAAACTCACACTCAATCTAAACTTATTCTAGACCTTCTAAACCACCTCTACATGTGCAAACTACTCATTTTATATGTTAAAAGTATATATCTTCTTTAATGTGCAGGACTCCAAATCTCAAAAGGTTAGTGTTTCCCATATCTGGCAACATATCAAAAATTGGAATAGAAACTGCAATGAGATCTTGGAGAGACCTTCAGTCCATTACAATTACCTCAGTTGTGCATCATTTTAACATTTTTGAAGCAATCAGAAAATACTGCAAGAACATTGTTAGCTTAAAGATCACAGGTGGTTTTGAACAATATGAAGCTAGGGCATTGGTTAAATGCACTCCAAATCTAAAGGTTTTGAGTATTCGAAAGATGAAAGTTAACATGGGAGGTTTATGTCACGTGCTTAATAACTTGGAACATTTGGAGGTGGTAAACTTAAGCCATAGTCTTATTGTGGATAAAGTGGACGGTGCGTTTCATTTATACTCGATTGATGATGTGCTAAGTCGTGTCAATATCTCATGCAAGCTTATCACTTGTCAAATAACAACAAGCCATAGGTGCAAGAATCCATTTGCGAGAAATCCAAGAAGAATGCCACATGGATCCTTGGAAAATATTTGGCGTGAAGATGAGATAAGCTCTCTTTCACATTAGTTAGTCATAGTAAAATGTGTTAAAGATTGCATGGATCTTATTATAAACATTTTCTCATTTTGAATTAGAATCATGTTTGGAGACATTCTATTGCTTGCATTTGTCTACTTTTCTGGTTATTATGGTTATTGAAAAATAAAATAGTCTTTTAATGCATTGAAGTATATTATAATCATGTTGAGCTCCATCTTGAAATATTATCTTGGTGATGGATTAATGGAGATAGTGGAAATTTTGGTCTTAAATTTTGAAATTAGAGTGGTAATCAGATAATTAGTTTCTAAACAATTTAAATAATCAGAGAATTATATGAGGGAGTTGGACAACTTCATTCTCCATTGTAATTTCTTTTTTCACTTCCATCTGTTTGTGACCTATTATGTTGATATGTTATGTTGTTGGAGAATAAGTCCCAGTTATAGTACATAGTCCTAGAGCCTGCACTGGAGGGGTGGAACTGTGCCATTACTGCTCACTTTGATTGTGTTCGTTTTATTCTAGTCTAGACTCCAATTTGTGTCGGTTTTTCTGCTATCGATGTTGGTGATGATTTGCAACGAGTATTGTGTAAGTGGTTAGTTTTGATAGTGGTGGTTGGATGTAGAATTTCGGTGTCTCATGATCTCTCAATTTGGTAGCAGCTAGAAAAGAAGACATGACAAAAAGTAACCGTGAAACAGAAACAAATCGAGGAGAAAATAATTGTTAGCATTGATTGATCCAAATTGATATATACATGTGTACATATACATACAATCTTCAATATGCAATGCTTTGTGAAAATGTCAACTACTTGGTACCAGTTCTCCAATGTCAAAAGTCTTGGAATATTACAAACAAGAATGAAGGATAAGAAGCTAGAAGCATAGCAGATTGATTATGACATGAAACCATAGAGGAGAAAGAAGAAAAATCAAAGTGAACAACTATGGATCCTTGTTGCATAACATTTTGTGTGGAGATTTGTATTGTAGAATAATAAGGGATGGTACTCTTATTAAAGAGAAAGGCCGCAACCGGTACACATTCTTCTCCAAAATGACATAAATTTTGACTGGAAGATTAAAGTCCTAGTTCTAGCAACATTTAGCAAGTGTTGGTGTATTCTTTCCGTAACATAGTCTTTGTCCCGACATTTCAACGCATGAGAACTTGTGAATGTGTCTTTGTCTTGTCACTATCATCATATCTAAATTGTTAGATGGTAAATCCAACAGCAGTTTGACTAAGTTTGAGTTTGTGTATTCTCTAGTTTCAAAAGATAGGGTGGATAGTGGGGACATTAATATCCACCCTGAACTCGTTTCCAATCATGTCATGGAGAAATGGAGTAGGGCAGGGATACTGGACCTCATCAGGTATAAGGTTGCGTGCAGGAAATATTTGTAGGGACGGAAACATATCATTTTTTTACTTTACACGACATAAAATGAAATTTGGTAATATTTTAGGGACAAAACTTGTATTATCTTTTTTTTTTTTTTTTTTTACATCAAAGATAATTTCATAGATGAAAATTTTTACAATATATTAAAGGTCAATATTTTTTAACTATATTTGCTCCAAAAAAAAATATTTTTTTAACTATAAGGTGGAGTCTCTTCAATCAACATACAATTTGAATTACAAATAATGTATTGAATTATAATCGACAACTTGCTTGCCCTCAAGTCTAACATGTAAAAAATTTGAACTATGAAAGTAAGCATTAAATTAACACAATCTCAAATAATCGATCAGACAAAGTGGAAGATTGCTCCCTCAATAAAAAAATTGAAAGATTGTTGATGACCATTAATTTCTAATACCTCTAAATTTAATACTCCTTCCGATCATAATTAAAAAATACATTTAGATCAATAAAAGTTGGTGTATCTAGTCCAATTTTTTTAATCTGTCATATCAACTTTTGTTGACCCAAATTTTTCTTTTAAATAGCCGGAGGGAGTAAACATAAATTACTCTTCCTCGTAGCTATGAAACGACCATTGTTAGTAAGTGAATTTGTTAGTTTTTTACCCTTTCACTCATTAATTCTTTAACTCCAACCGCCAAGTCAACCCTATAACACAGATGCTTGGGGGCTGTCAACCGTCAATCTATCCCCAAGGGCACAGATGCCCTCCAGAAAGGTGTAGGCGTCCTTCTGAAGGGCTCCTGAAGGCTAGGCACGTCCCTCCCTGGGCGCCGCCTCTAGAAGCTTTTAAACCCTGTGAAAAGACTTAAGGCCCAACTTTCTTGGGAGTTAAGTCATGCGAAAACAAGCCCACTAAGGGTTATAAATATCCATCTTGAGATCATTCTCAAGGGGTCACTTAAACAGACTAAACCGTTTCTAATATTGTACACACTGCAAGTACACAAATTTAATATAAAAAATACCTATTTTAAATTAAAAATTTAAAAAAGTAGTCTACATTTTCATTAAACAAAACATTCTTATACACTTTTTTGTATCCAAGTTTGGCACATGACAGGTATTTGGGGGGCTATTCAACATGCTATTACTTGTACTCCTTCGGCAGTTGAAGCAATTTTTCTGTTATTGGATATATGTTGTCCACCGAGCACAACCAACGGTTAGCAACAACTTTATGGAGCCTTTGGAAACATAGGAATTTAAAAGTTTGGGATGATGTTATGGAGGTGTGCGCCATAGTTGTTGAGCGTGCAAAGACTATGGTTGAAGTTTGGCAACTCAAAAATGTTTCTAGGACAGTTGTCCAAGAGAATCAACAACACGTGCAGCAGCCCCATGGTGTTGTGCAATCTGTCGAGGAAAATGCTACAGTTGGAAGCACGATACATGTTGTTCCTGTTTGTTGGCAGTGTCCGTTGCTGGGCAGGTATAAGTGCAACATTGATGATGCGTTCTCTTATAGTCATAACCGAACTGGAATTGACATCTATGAGGGCATCTTTGTGTTGGCCAAAGCTGTAAGTTTTCCTTGTGTTTCCCCGGTTGATGTAGGTGAAGCCTTTGAGGTACATAATACTTTGCAGTGGTTGAGTGATATGCAGTTTGACAATATTGATTTTGAAGTTGACTCTAATATCACTCTTGACGCTTTTCATTCTACTTGTGACAACATTTCTGAATTCAGGTGCATCATTGCATCTTGTCGTTCACTATTCAACTCTTATTTTACCAACTCTAGGGTGGAATTTGCTATGAGACAAGCAAATGTGGCTACTCATACGCTTGTAGGGGAGGCCACGTTTCTTGTTTTTCCCACTGTTTATTTCTGCGGTTGCTCATGCACTTGCAGGGGAGGCCACATTCCTTGCTAGTCTCGCTGTTTATTTTAATATACCCAGTTGTATTGAAACTATTATTATAAATGAAATTCTATAAGCATATTTCTCTCATACACTCCCTCCGTCCCAAATTGTTAGCAAAAATATAAATTAAATCACACTTATTAACAAAACAGAAACATAAGAATTTGGAGTATTGTTTTTTTGAATAAGTTTCGTGAGAAGATGTAAAAACAATTTTTATTGGTTATTGATTATATAGAAAATGGAAGAGATGGAAAATTGAATGTAATTTGCATTTAATTTCATGAGAATATGTAAAAGTTTTTCTTAAAAACGAAGGTTTAAAAAAAATTAAATAGGATAAAAGATTGTCTTTTTTGCTGACATTTTGGGACAGATAGTGAATTCTTTTTTGATTTATTTTGGGACGGATTGAGTATATACATATATGACCTTTGAAATAGTTATGATTAAATTAGTTTTAATTATTACTAATACTAGTGTTTTCAAAAAACAAATATTACTTCTTTAAAAAAAACAAATATTATTAATACTAGTTAATTTTATATATTATGTGATAAGCCATAAATAATGGTCAAAGATGCTTTGAATTTTTTAATTGTATTTAAATTGTTTAAATTTTTTAATTTAAAGGAATATTTTTTCGGTAGATAATTTAAACTTTAAAGCCATATTTCTCCGTCCCTCTATATTTTTTGGTTCTTAAAGATAATCTTATTTGAGAACTAAGGCATGTTTGGATAAGACTTATTTTAAACTTATGCAAATAAATGAACATTTTTATATCATTTCTAAGACTATCAATGTAGTTTATAAAAATACAATTTTTGTTAGTGAAAACTTATAAATTAACATAAAATTTTAATTATTTACATAAGTTATTTTACATAAGCTTAAAATAATCCTTATCCAAGTGAGTCCTAACTATAGATTTCTCTTGTTGTGGAAATATGAATCTTTAGTTGCCATATTATGAGATAATATGAGAGTCTGACTAGTTCTGCTAGACTTAATCCATGTTTCCCTTGATATATCTTTTGTGGATCTGATCTCATATACATCATAAATTGAAATATAATTTAGTTCAAATTTACATAAATATTCAATCATATTTTATATTTATCAAAGTTAAATAAAACTTGACTAATAATAAACAACTTATTAAAAAAATAATTTACATAATATGTAAAAAAGATAGGATACAAGAGAAACATAGCACCTTTTGTAAAAAAAAAAAAAAAAAAAAAAAAAGAGAGAAACATAGCACCAGAGGTACCCAAAGAATATATATATATAGGGTTTGCTAGAACACACCCACTAGTTTTTATGTGGGAGTGTTTTAGCAAAGCTACACCTTAAGGTGTATTTAACTACTTTTTAGTTATTCACTTGTTAAAATACTCCTTCTAAAAAATAAGTGGGTGTATTCTAGCAAATGCCTACAGGATTTGCTAGAACACACCCACTTGTTTTTTTAGAAGGTGTATTATAGCAACATACACCTTAAAGTGTATTTATTAACTTTTTAGTTATAACTTGCTAAAACACTCCCATATAAAAACTAGTGGGTGTGTTCTAGCAAATCCCATATATATATATATATATATATATATATATATATATATATATATATATAATTTACACTTTTCGTCCATCAAAAAAAAAAAATCATTTACACTTTTCAAACTATCATTTAATTTGCGTCAACGAAAAACTTTCTTCTTTTTTTTTTTTTTTAATGTTTTTGACTAAAAGGTATATAAAAACTTTCTTTTATATTTTTCTTAAAGCTTTTTGACTCAATTATATTTTATGTTTCTTTTGCATTTTTACAATGTAGAAAAAAAATCTTATATTTCAATGCGAGGTCTTTTCATCTCTATATATTTAAGCGGAAAATTAGTCTTCACTAATTAGTCTTTCGTCTATCTGTGTCTAAGTGTGATAGAGAGAAAATACATTTGTCTAGGTATGTCTTGAGGGAATAAATTGAACAATTTTGTTTTATGGTTATCATTTTCAGTTGTATCATTTTTGTTTTTTCTTTCTTAGATCTAATATTTGTACTAGATGTATTATTGTTGGACCTCATATCACATGGTTGTCTAATTTTGTTCTTTGAAAATGTTATCAACGTAGTTGAGGTGTGTGTGCATGTGCGTGTGCGGGGGTGTGTATGTTGTCTTTATAAAGTACATTTATATCGACTGTGTTCAAATATAATTGATCTATTGTTTGATATTTAATATATTGGTGAGGTCATTCATGATATATTCTCAATTAGATTGTTTAATTTCATAAAATCATTATGTGAAACATTTAATGTTTTCTTAATAACTCATGCAGAAAACGTGAAACATGAAGACAAATAATTCGGCTAACACTTATTCGAATGATGGCCTGTTTTATGAGATTTTGGTAAGAATCTTTACAACCCTTAGTGTTGTAGACCTTGCAGTAGCTTCCATGGTTTGTAAATCATGGAACTTGGCGAGTCGTGCTCCTCAACTTTGGAGCAAACTTGATATAAGTACATTGAACTCAAGAGGTTTGAATGTACCATTGAGACCATATGCTTGGAGGGATGATCATTCAAGCCAAAAAATGACTCAATTTTTGAAGTATGCTTCAAGTTTGAGTGGCGGAAATATAAGTTGTATAATATTCAATTGTTATGTCTACTTGAGAGATGTACATTTAATCTCGATTGCTGAAAGGTAACATTGTTAACTTATTCTTGTGTTTTTTATGGCTGTGGCTGAGTAATGTGCTTGAAAAACATTTTACTTTATTGTTGTAAGGGTTGAAATATCTCTTATGCTTTTCTTAATATATGTTAATTAATTCTTAAAAAAAATATTGAGCTTTGTATACATTAATAGCTATATACTACCTCCGTCCCTAATTATAAGACCCTTTTGAAAAGAAAAAAAAATTGTCCCTTTTTATAAGACCCCTTTGATATTTTCAAGTATATTAATTATTTCTTTACCAACCTACCCTTATTTATTTTACATCTTTTTCCTCAATCAACAATAAGTATTATGTTGAAAACATAAATTAACTCTCTCTCTTAAGGATAAAATTGTAAAAACAATAGTAATTATATACAAATTTAATACTACAATCCACTTTCTTAATCTCCGCAATTTTTGCAAAAGGCTCCTATATTTAGGGACGGAGGTAGTATGTGCTAATGTAATACTCCCTCCGTTTCAAAATACATGTCCATTTTGGAGAAATTGCACTAACCAAGAAACCAAATAAATTTTGTTATTTTTGATGAAAATATGTATGTGTTTTCTATAATACCCTTAATCATTTATTATTTCATTTTATTTTTTTCTCTCTCTACAATAAATATGCAAGGGTATTATTGACAACACAATAATTAATGTTGCATTGAAACTTGAAAGTGACAAGTATTGTGAAACAAAATTATTCTCTAAAATGGACAAGTATTATGAAACGGAGGGAGTATATGATTGAAATTAAATGTATGTTTTCTTGAACTTACCCACACTTTGATAGATTTGCTTCCTTAGCCTGTATATTTTCTACTTTGATAGTCTGAATTAGAAGCCAAACATTAGATTAAAAAGTGAATGTTGAGAGGATCCATATATCTATTAGCCTTTAAGATTTTGGATGAAAATGTGGTGTTCAATCCACTTGTGTGATTTCCTAAAACCTAAAGCATGATATCCCGAGTTTCCTAGTCCAACATTATTTCCATCTATCTCTCTCTCTTTGATACTTCAAAGTATAAAATATAGTTTTTGTCAAAATTACAATAATACATTGTGATTTTGAAAAACTAATCATCGATCTAAATTTATTCCAGACCTTCTAAACCAAAACTACTTGTTTTATATGATGTTAAAGTATATGTGTTCTTTAATGTGCAGGACTCCAAATCTCAAAAGGTTAGTTTTTCCCGTATCTGGCGACATATCAAAAAATGGAATAGAAACTGCAATGAGATCATGGAGAGGCCTTGAGTCCATTACAATTACCTCAGTGGTTCATCATATTAACTTTTTTGACGCGGTTAGAAAATACTGCATGGACATCATTAGCTTAAAGATCACATGTCGTTTTGAACAATATGAAGCTAGGGCATTGGTTAACTACACTCCAAATTTAAAGGTTTTGAGTATTCGAAACATGACAGTTAACATGGGAGGTTTATGTCATGTACTTAATAACTTGGAACATTTGGAGGTGGTAAATTTAAGCCATAGTCTTATTGTGGATAAATTGGATGATGAACTTCAACAATACTCGGTTGATGATGTGCAAAGTCGTGTCAATAACTCATGCAAGCTTATCACTTGTCAAATTAGAACATGCCTTTGGTGCAAGACTCCATTTGCGAGAAATCCAAGAAGAATGCCACATGGGACCTTGGAAGATATTTGGCGTGATGATGAGATAAGGTCTCTTTCGCATTAGTTAGTCCTAGAAAAATGGGTTAAAGAATGCATTGATCTTATTATAAACATTTGCTCATTTTGATTTAGAATCATGTTTGGAGACATTTTATTGTTTGCATTGTCTGATTTAGAATCATGTTTTGGAGACATTTTGATTTAGAATCATGTTTGGATGCATGCATGGATATTATAGTTATTGAAAAATAAAACAGTCTTTTATCGTATCGAAGTAGATTATAATCATGTTGAGCTCCGTGTTGAAATATTATCATGGTGATGGTTTAATGGAGAGAGCTGAAAATATGGTCTTAAATTTTGAAATTAAAGCAGTAATCAAATGATTAGTTTCTAAACAATTTAAATAATGAGAGAATTATATGACAGAGTTGGACTGCGTCATACTCTATTGTAAAACAAACAGGGCATCTTCCATGTTACAAATGACAAGATTAAAAAAAAAAATGAAATTTAATTTCATTTGAAAACAAACAATTTGAGAGCTTCACATAAAGAAAAATTCCTTAGAATTCATATTGGTTAGAATGATTGAAGATAAAAAGAGATACTGGGGAAACAAAAAACTAATTACAAATTATCAAACTAATTATTTACTAACTTCTTATTAATCCCCCTCGGAAAAACACTTCTTATTAATAACCACAATAACTAATTCATAAGGGAGCTGTAATTAATTGTTAAGAAAATAAAAAATAAATCACTAATCAATCAATATTTTTATTAACTCTAAATAATGTTTCACCATTCAACAACATAATTCACTACTTAAAAAAAATGACAAAAAGTAAAAAAAAAAAAAAAAAAAAAAAAACTCTCCAATTTCCTCATCACAAAATTTAGTGATGAATTAGGGAGGGACTTCAGCTTTTCTTTTTGCTATTTCTTTTAGTTTATTTTGTTGGTGGATTTTTTTTTTTGTTTGTTGGAGAAACTTAGACTATTTTGAGATTATGTTGAATTTAATTGAACCTTGACTATTTTGATTTTATTAATTATTGTAGGACTAATATTTTCATTAATTTTATTGTTATTGTGTTGGGTGCATGTATGTCGTTTCCAACTTTATCTCACCCAATTAAGGAGTAATCACCAATTTTCTTGAAATTTTAGGGGTCAATCATTTTACCCCTGAAATTTATAAATATGCAAAAAAAATCTATAATTTTGAATGTCTTCTGAGAGAGGGGGGTGTGGGGTGGGGGCAAAGAGAAACTGAGTTGAACTATAAGCATACTTGCCATACAAGAGCATCCACAATGGAGGAGGCTTAAATATTTAAGACATGGTACCTAATACGAAAAAAATTGAGGATTTTAAAAGATGCAAGGTCTAAATTAAGATATCATTCTTAATTGGGCCCACATCACCTTTTTATTAAAATAATAATTAAAAAGTGTATTAAAAGAGATAGTCTATTAAATAAATAATATTAATGGGACCTAATTAGACATTTTGTTAGAGGGTCTCCATTGGAGTGATTTAGTACCTATTAGATACTATTATTTAAAAATTATTAAAGAATGATGTGTCAATATGAGACTCATTTAAGACCTCAAAGAAGAAAGTCTCCATTGTGGATAACGTATACAATACCCCCATTAACTTAAAACTAAATAGAAGAACCATGTTGTCCGGCTTCATTTAATATCATACTGTTTTTTTTAAAGGCCAAAAAGGAAACATATATTAAGAAACCTCCCATCCTTGCACGAGGAGTGCCCATAAGGGATAAAAGAGAATTAAATTCCAAGAAATCAAAGAAACGAGCAAATAGCTAAAAACAAATTATAAAGTGACTAAACCAAAACATTGTAAGGGATTCAGCCACCATGCTTTGAAAAGTCGACAAAATTAATTGGATTGTGTCTTCAACCACCAACAGGAATGAAGTTTTACACGTCTAATTAACTGCTTAGACGAAATAATTTTATTACTGAAAATGTGGGCATTACACTTTTTTCCACAAGGTCCAAATGGAAGTCATCCAAGTTACCTAAAAACAAGGGAGAATCTCCTTTCCAAATAAGTGAGTTCCACAGGTCGATGTCAGCATGACTAACAAAAGTAAGTCCCACCCACTGGAAAACCAGGTTCCATATACAACCAAAGTAGTCACGATGAAGAAGAATATGATTAATTGTTTCTTCCAAAATGCACCACTATAGAACAAAGTAAAGACCTTGAATGCATCATGCCGCGATGAAATGGATTATCCTCAGTAGGAATTCTTTTATTGAAATTTTTTCAAGAAAATACTGGCACATTCAGGGGGTACTGATAAGTGTCAGAAAGTAGTTAATTACATTTAGACACATTTGTTACTTGTTTTACAAGTTATCTACGGAAAAGCCAAGAAAATGTGAACAAATGCCATATTATGCTTTTTGTACCTTACTTTACCCATTTATGCAGGAATTGGATGCCAAGACACCGAGCAAGAAAGAAAACAACAAATTTGTACAAAGGTTAGCTCGCCACAACAAAAGTAAGTCCCACCCACTGGAAAACCAAGTTCCATATACAACCAAAGTAGTCACGATGAAGAAGAATATGATTAATTGTTTCTTCCAAAATGCACCACTATAGAACAAAGTAAGGACCTTGAAGGCATCATGCCGCAATGAAATAGATTATCCTCAGTAGGAATTCTTTTATTGAAAAAATTTCAAGAAAATAGTGGCACATTCAGGTGGTGCTGATAAGTGTCAGAAAGTAGTTAATTACATTTAGACACTTTTGTTACTTGTTTACAAGTTATCTACGGAAAAGCCAAGAAAATGTGAACAATTCCCCTATTATGTTTTTTGTACCTTACTTTACCCATTTATGCAGGAATTGGATGCCAAGACACCGAGCAAGAAAGAAAACAACAAATTTGTACAAAGGTTAGCTCGCCACAACGAGCCAAGGGCGAGTAGAGGCAGAAACCACACAAAATTCACAAGTCCAAGTTGGCCACAGCGAGGAAGTCATTGACTTTAAAACTGAAAATATAAGACCATTTCAAGAAGAATAACTCAGGTCAATCATTCAATATCATCTGACACAATTATGAGAGAAAAGAGAGAGCAAAAAAGAAAAAGAAAAAAAAAACAAGTTTATTGGATGAAATATTTAGAAAAACCAGAAACTTAGGATTTAGAACTTTATCTCATATCCTTTCAGTTGAGAGTGATTAGGTCATGATGTAAATCATTCAAGTTATCATTGAAAACTTGAATTGATATGGGATTATTTTGAAATATCTTCTTGATAAGACATATATCCTTAGGCCAGTCTTTGTATAATGTATGATAGAAACTCATTCTTTGTATAATTTATGATAGAAACTCATTCTTGTAATTTCAAACATGCTAACACATCATTGAAAAAATGAACACCTCAAAGGACCAGTTAGGTCAGAGCTTTGAGAAGACGGAGACGAAACTTAAGTCAAGTTAAGAGCTTTGCAGGATGCTCTTTGAGTTTGTTGTAATTAGAATTGTTGAGTAGCAAAGGACTTGATTAAGTGAGATCTTTGTGGTTGAAATCTAGATACAATTTGTGGGACAAGAGATACCGTGATCATAAGTGGACTATTGTGGATTAAGTCTTTGTTGAGGAGAATGCAAAATTACTCTGTTAGGAATGGACTAAACTAGCTATTGGCGGGGGGGGGGGGGGGGGGGGGGGGGGTGGGTGAGTGGGGCATCCATATAATCTCCAATTAAACATACCATCTCACACTATCATTCTCTCTCTCCTTCCTCCTATCTTCTACGACAACAAAGCCACCTTTTCTTCATGACCAGATCTGCCGTCCACCGATGAACCCACCTCCGTCGCCTGTGGCCACCGCCCACCATGTTGTGTGACCTTTTTTACCCTCTCACCAAATCCACTCTCGTTTTCTATTTGTATTTTTCTATTTCAACCATATCATTTTTCTTAATCCATTTAAATCTCACTATCATGTTTTTTAGTTTTTGTTTCTATTGTTAGTTATCACAATCGCATGCCATTGAATTGTTGAAGAACGAGGAAGGGGGGAACGTTTTTCTCAATCATGAGGAAATAGAAAGGTGGGAAAGGGGGGAGAGAGAGAGAGTGGGTGTATTTAATTGGTGTTTATATCACACAGCCTTTGATTTTTGATCTAATGACGAATAACTATTCCTACTATTCTCACATATAAAAAACATTCTCACTTGATATGCCCCCTATTGGTGGATAATGAACCTGTATAAACATACCATGCCACTTTCTTTCTCTTATTCTCTTTGCTTAATTTTGCATAAGTTCTTTTTGGGTTAAGTTCACCTTTTATCTAAACGTCTCAACCTCAATCAAATGGTTTGACGAATAACTTCCTTTTGAGTTACAATTAATTTATGGGAAATTCATCTTTGTATTTAAAATTATCAACATGATTCAATCCCTTATTTCTCTTGTTTTATAGCACATTCAAGTTATGATGTCCATATTGATCCAATTAATCAACAAAGCACTCATAGTTAATCTTTTGATCCACACGAGTTTTGATGTTTGGCTTGATATCATGCAAACTTTTCTTTGTCATGGATGTTAATACTTTTATGTATTTGTTATAGATTTTTTGAGAATATTTCCTTTATTAAGTTGTGAACTTTGATTATGTACGAATTTTCCTTTATTTAGTAAAGGTTCAATCGTACGTTCAACCTTTTGAGCGAACCGAACTTTGATATTGAGATTTCACTGATTTGACCTTCTATCCAATTTTTAAAATATTGGAGTCAAATAGTTTGCATCCATTAAACTCTTGGAAAAGGTTGTACAAATAAAATATAGAAAGTAAAAATTATTCCTTTTATTTTTTATACTTTATAAATTTCTCATAAAAAAAAATTATTTTATAAAATAAAAGAAAGCAAAAGGGGTATCATATGAAGAGTCCAAAGTATATAAAATTAAATACTAAGTTTACAATTTGCAAAAAGAAGAGAGAGAGAGATGAAAATTTGGTGGTGGTGGAAGTGATGACAATGGACGAAAGAAGGCGTGGAGTTTGGTCTTGTCGGCGCATAGTAGCAACCAAAGGTGAATCCTCAAACAATGGTTCCAAACCAAACATCAAGATCAACAACAAAAACATCATCAAGAAGCTTCAAACTCGCGAGATTTCTCCTAAACCTCATCGTTCCTTTGTTGCTGCTACTTCACCACATAGATTCCAGAACATGCGTTTGACTCATCAATTTGATACTCATGATCCTAAACATCATTCTTCTCCTTCACCCTTTTTGCCTTTTTTGATGAAAAGAACTAAGGTTGTTGAGATCGTTGCTGCTAAGAATATTGTCTTTGCTCTTGCTCATTCTGGTCTTTGTGCTGCTTTTAGTAGAGGTAGTATTTTACTTAAATACTATGTTATGTTTTTCTTTTTGTTGCATAAATTGCAAATCATAGGTTATTTTTATGCATGAATTGTCACTACCCATGTGTGAATTAGTGTTAGTAGTTGTTATATTTGTATAAAAACCTTGCCTTTTTGACTTGTGTGCGTGTATGAATCGTTATTGATTAATCCCTCCGGTCCTATATATAAGAAAGTTGGTTCAACATTAGTTGATATCTGGATCAAAACTTCGACCAAATACATCAACTTTTGTTGACCTTTGAATTAGATACATCAATTTTGTTAATCCATTACTTTTGTGTTGGTAATCTTCATATTTGTACAAAAACTAGGACATTTGATTTGTTTTATAAGTATGATTTGCCATAAATTAATACCATGTATTAGACTTGGTAAGAGTCCCACTAAGGCTTGAAGTTGAACATGGGTTTATAAGTAGAGGCCGTTCTCACTTCTCACCTTACAAGCCAGTTTTGTAAGGTTGAGTTAGGCCGAACCCAAAATTCTAATATGGTATTACAAGCTACTTGCTATCAGGCCACGCTCCAGGTGTCCTGTTTTGGCCTGACCCTGACGATTGTGTGTTAAGAGTTCTACATTGAATGAGATAAGGCCTGAACATGGGTTTATAAGTAAAGGCACTGCTCACCATACAAACCGGTTTTTTAAGGTTGAGTTAGGTCCAACCCAAATTTCTAATAAGGCTATCAGTCATTGAAATATTTGTTATAAGTCATGAATTTTGATTTAAATTTTTAGGTATAATAATTTTTCGTTGTCGGATTTGGATTCTATGCAGTTGTGTAGTGTGGATATCGATTGTTGGATGAAGGTCAGACAGTTCGTATTCTTATATGTATTTTAAACTCGATTTGGTGAAGTCAAAATACTACCAAGCCAATTTGGTGAAGTCTGAATACAAGCAGTTTGATCTTCATGAGATTCCTTGAGTGTATGTTTTTCTTGTCGAGAATCCGCACCTGTTATTGTCTATTGTCCACATATTAGTCGTTGCCATTGTTTATAGACTATGGTTTTTTATTGTTGTGTATGGATTGCCACTGATCATTACCAATGTGAGTTATTTTCATGTCCCCATTCCCCATATTTAATCATTGTCTTTGCTGTGTATAAAAGCCATGACTTTAATTTTTTTGAACGAATAGCCATTGCTTGTTACTCCTTTACACTGTCAAATCAAATTTGTATGCAAAATCTTACTATTTTTCTTTTCTTGTGTGTGAATTATCATTTATCATTGCCCAATCGATGTAGATTTGGTTCACCACAAAAGGGTGAAATCTCACATTCCAAATAAGCACTTAACCATTGGTATATTTTATAGAAGTCACGACTTTCCGGTTTTTAATGTGCGAATTCCATGCAGAAACAAATGAGAGGATTTGCTTTTTGAATATCTGCCCTGACGAAGTCATCCGCAGCCTCTTCTACAACAAGAACAATGACTCACTTATTACAGTGTCTGTTTATGCTTCTGAGAATTTCAGTTCTTTGAAGTGCAGATCAACAAGGATTGAGTACGTGCATACTGTGGTTGTGCATTCAAATTTTCCTTTCATGTCTACAATGTATCTTACTTATATATTCATTTATTTCTGTTCCTAGATACATAAAGAGGGCCAAGCCGGATGCTGGTTTTCCTCTTTTCCAGTCCGAGTCTTTAAAATGGCCTGGATTTGTGGAATTTGATGATGTTAATGCAAAGGTCCTAACATACTCTGCGCAGGATAGGTACTTTCCTTCACTCTTCCTCTTTCCAATCCACTTCTATCGCGCTTCTTTTCCACCCAATATTTTATCTTACCCCCTTCTTTCCAATGGTAACAGTATATACAAGGTCTTCGATCTTAAAAACTACACTTTGCTATACTCGATTTCAGATAGGAATGTTCAAGAGATCAAAATCAGGTACTTTCTCTTTTTCCGATTCATTTTCTGCTTAGCAGTTTCGGTATCTGCAGAAACTTCATTTTGATAAATAAATCATGTCAAGTCATGAGCATAAGCATCACCATACTCTGCATCGCCCCCTCACACACATCACTTCGAAAAAGAAACCGTTCAAAGAAATTTAGGTGATGGCTTAGTAGGTCATGGATGAATTTCCCACTAATGTAGTGAATATTGAAATTATTATTATTTATCTTAAATGATTTTGAGCAGGTTTTGTTGAAAAAGAAAACCAGTTGGAGACCAAAGACTTTGGTCAAATAGGCTAAGGGTGGGGATGGCTATTTGGCGGACTTTAACTTTGGAAAAGGTTTCTTTTCTGGGAAGAAAGATCCTTTGAAGAAAAGGAATTACTGATGGCTATTTGTAGTTGGGGGTACGTATGTAGATAAGGAATTAAGGTAGAAAAGTCTCGGGCTTAATTAGAATTTGAGAAACCTTATGATATTGTCGGTTAGGGCTTGGTGATTAGGTTTTAGAAGAAAGGGTTTACTTTTAGATGGAGAAGTTGAATTCCAGGATTTATTGTTACACCATTTCATAATTATTAATGGAGAGCCAAAACCCTGATTTTCATAATTGCAGGGGCAAAGAGATCCTTTATCTCAGGTTTTGGGGTTTGACGTCCGTATTCGTTTTATTTCTAGAGCAATAAAAGTTAGCAAGCAGGTCCATTAGAGCAGCCATGATGGACTCAGAAAAGCTGTCAGTCTCTCATTTGCGAGTGTCGATCTGAACTTGGACGACTTTGATGAGAAAGTGCACTGGGTTTATATTTAATATGTTCAAAAGTAGTTGAACTTGTATTACTTAATGAGTTGGTAGGTCCGTTGTTGCTTTAAATAGGATTGAGTTTGGATGTTGACTGTATGGTCTATAAGAACACTGCGACTAGCTTTGACATTATTCTTTGGAATCTCATTTCCTTTAGCATTAGGTTATCTGGAGTAAGAAACTGTTGACCTAAATGGGAGGGATGCTAATACAGCAAGCCAAGCTTCTCATTGAGACGATGGAAAGTTTATCTCACAGTTTATACTGCTGTGAAGTCATTGCTTTGCTAGAAATAGGCCGTGGACCTCATGTTATCTTTTGGAGGACCATTGGAGGATTTTCCTCTTTGATTTAGGCTTTTGCTTACCTTTTTTGCTTACCCACCTCAAGGTATTCCCACAGCTTAGGCCCTTTGGGCTCGTTATGAGACTAATCCTCGAGTTGGCAGAGAGACATTCACTGTCTCTTTTTTTAACAGGGTTGGGCTACCTCCCAAATGGACGACTCCAGGAACCGAATCTGGGTTTCTTTTTCTAGGGGGGAGCCATGTTACCAACTCTCCCAATACCTTGTTTGTGGCTTTTGCTCAACTTTATCGTCTATCTTATACAATTCTCCTATCCTCAATTTATAGTGTTCAAGACTCATCTTTTTTCAGTAAAAACAAAAGACTCGTCTTCTTTCTAGAATTTCCATTTCTGACTTAAATGACAGCGAATCTTCTAAATTGGTGACATGGTTGGTATCTTGATCCTTCTAGGCTGTCTACATACCAATCTTATTCTTTTAAGTCTCAACTCATTCAGTGAGTTTATTATCATCTAAATAAACTTATTTCTTAGTCCAAAGCCTTGAATGATAGTTCTTGTGTTTAGACATCATTTCTCGGTAGAATTGATATGAATGAACTGCTACATGTTTGTGAGCGTTGGGAAACACAACACTCCTGATGTGTGTTATGTTGGTGATAACATAGGATCTTTCTATAGTTATTTCTTCATGGATTTTTTTAAATCAATTTTGGAGAATCTCGAGTGTAGGTCCTTGGACCAGTTTTTTGTTAACTACCTTTACTGGTTTAATAGAACCAAGAGGCTACGTTTTTGTGGCAATTTGTAATCCATGCCACACTTGGGTGCATTTGATTGTGTGTAGCATAGTGCTCTCATCTTTAAGAAGGTTTGGTTTCTATTTAGTGTAAAACATATGGTCTTTATAAAGAGATTTCTTTCTTCTCTCTCTGTCATTTTTTATTGAGTAGAATCTCTTATCTTCAATTCTGTTTGGACTTCGGAATATTCTTCCAGCTGTTTTAATTACTTTCTTCTTTTTTTACTTGAGCTCTTCCCAAGCGCATGTTTATTTATCTATTCATTACTTCGTTTTTGTTACAGTCCTGGCATCATGTTATTAATATTCAATAGAGCAAGTGGTCATATTCCACTGAAAATTATATCCATTGAGGATGGCACAGTTCTCAAAGCATTCAATCATCTACTCCATCGGAATAAGAAGGTGGACTTCATAGAGCAATTCAATGAAAAGCTTCTAGTCAAGCAGGAAAATGAGAACCTTCAAATTCTTGATGTGAGACTTCATTTTACCGTTTCTTTCAAAATTAGTTTTGTATCTGTGTAATTTTGTTTGTCTTTTCTTTTAGACAAGTGCTAATCACTTCCTTAAGAGCATTGGTTAAGGAAATCTAAAATGGAATGTTGTTGTTAAAAAGTGCAGTGTTTTAAGTTACCAATAATATTAAATATTGTACATTTCAATTGATAATTTTCATTTCTTGACTAACCGGTACGTTAGAGGCTATGTTTTGGATTGGTGGAATGAGATAGAATGCTAGAGAATGGAATGGGGTGGGGTTTCGTTGCTTGGATTATTAAAGAGATTGAAAGATATGCTCTGTCAGTAAAAGCTTGTTTTACACTAACTTCCAAAAAGAATAAGTGTAAACAAACAAATATGCCTTCACTTGTGTTTGTTTATTACACATGGATGAATGACTCCTTCACTGAACACCACCCTTTCAGCCTTCATTTTATTAATTCTTCCTTCTTTATACTTTCATTCTTAAATCCTTCTCTCCCTAAAATAATGGAGCTCCATTGCTGGCCACCACCAACAACGGCGCCATCACTGCCAACCACCATCTCCACAGTCTAAAAAGACCTTCCCCTACCCCAACTCCAAAGGCTTACGACACCCACCCTCTCTGCCCTCACCAACACAATCTTCTATACACCCAAAAAATGTATTTTTGATTCACCTCGAGGGGATAAGAAGTCATTTGTTATATATTTTTTATATAATTATTAAATTACTAATTATCCCTTTTTCTTATTCAGCGTCTCTTCAAAATGATTTTTAAATCTGTTTGTGCGATATTTCACAGGTTCGAAGTTCTGAGCTGATGGAGGTAAGCAGAACCGAGTTCATGACTCCTTCAGCATTTATCTTTCTGTACGAAAATCAGTTATTCCTTACTTTCAGAAATCGAACAGTTTCTGTCTGGAACTTTCGTGGCGAACTTGTCACATCATTTGAGGATCACTTGTTATGGCATCCAGACTGCAACACAAACAACATATACATAACAAGTGATCAGGACCTGATTATATCGTACTGCAAAGCTGAATCTGAAGATCAATGGATGGAAGCCAATGGTGATTATCTCTAAGATTAGTTATTCTTTGATTTCTGAATGCAGTTATCATAAACAATTTTTATTGTTTTGAAGAAATCATAAACATATTTTAATTTATGAAATTGATTTAACATCATAATTTTCTTGTTGCCACAGCCGGTTCCATCAATGTGAGCAACATCTTGACAGGGAAATGTGTGGCGAAAATTAATGCTGCAAATTGCATCTCCAAGGTGGACGATTGCAGTAGTACTTGCAGCTGCAAACACACGGATTCATCTCAATTAAGGAGCTCGGTTGCAGAGGCTTTGGAAGACATAACTGCCCTCTTTTATGATGAAGACCGGAACGAGATCTATACTGGTAATAGACATGGTTTTGTTCATGTATGGTCCAACTAATAGAGAAAAAAAAATGGCTTTCGTGTTTCTTCACTGGCTTCGTGAACGAAGGAAAAGAATCCTCATGCTTGGGTTTGTACTTTTGCTGATGTGTAATTACTGCAGTGGATGATTCTACTGCCAAAACTGCCTCAGGACCGGGTCTGGATCCTCTCCTTCCACCCTCTATGTCTCTCTCTCTCTCATTGATTTTTCTTGAAAGAGTGGATATTGACTCGGGATTGTAGGCGTTATTTGACATGTGATTATACAACTGCATTTGTTTAGCCAGTTATATAGTGAATTGTTCAGGTAAAACTGTTATGCATGTGTTTCTTTCACTTTTATACAGGTCTTAGAGAATTTGACTTTGTAGATAGTTTGTGTACAGTGAAGTCACTGCCAAGTATTTTGTGTCAGATGAGAGACATCCATTATTACTTACTTCATCCTGGAATTCTTAGGGGACTTTGGCTGTGTTTGGTAACACAAAAAAGCTAGCTTATAGCTTGTTGGATTAGCTTATAAGCTCGTTAGAAGAAAACGTGACGTGTTTGGTAACAAGCTTTTTTCATGAGCTTATAGCGTTTTTTGAAAAGCTATTTCAAGTAGCTTTTTAGCTTATAGCTGGTAGCTTTTTATATTTTCTTCCAACTTTAACCGTATTAATTTAATTAATTATTTTTTTAATTAAACAAGTACCCATGTTCATCTTTATAACCGCCCCATTTTTTCCCTTAAATAAAATGCCGTTTTTTTTAAGGAGCACTTTATATATATATATATATATATATATATATATATATATATATATATATATATATATATAATATTTTTTTATGGAAATGCTTTATATTTTGTTATAACTAACCTGTCGTACATCACACAAAAAATAACTAGCCTATTTTTTTTTTAAAGGAAAAAAAAACTAGTCTATTGTACGTTGTAAAATTTTATATATTCTACCTCACATTTTGTTTCCATATTTCTCTTATTTTTGAGACTCATTAAGCAGAGATCAAAATTGTTAGTGAATTTTTTTTTAGGATTAAAGGTCGAAGAATTTTTTTATGGAGACTAAGACCAAAAGTTTGAATATTTATAGGGACCAAAAACATATTTAACTATAATTAAAAATATTAAAAAATAAATACATTACAAAAAAAAAATGTGTGCGTCTATATGTATATTAAAAAAAACAGGTCCTTTTATGTCATTTTATACTTATCAGCCACTTCAACAGCTAATTTTACCAAACACATTATTTTTAATAAGCAAACTTTTCAGCTATAAGCTACCAGCTATCAGCTAGCTTTTCAGCTATCAGCTAGCTTATAGCTTATTTTTACCAAACAGAGCCTTTGTGGGATATGATGGCAAGAGGGGAAACTACATGGGTGTATATCCTTCATTTGTATCATTGACTGATATAACTCTCACTATGAATGTGTTATTCATTTTGGTTAGGTGTAGAGATGTTCTTGCGGTGTTGGTAAGTATTCATTTTTTGGGTAGTCATACTATTGATGCGAAATCTGTACTTACTTTGTCAATGATTAATCTTTGTCGGAGAATTTGGCTCACTACCTTTAGTGGAGTTTCATGTTCCAACCATGTTTTTTCTTTCTTTCATGCATTAGGCTCAAACCCAAGGTGTTGCTTAAAAGAGTTGAGTGCTTAAAAGATTTGAGTTCAGTTTCACAAAACGTAGTATACAATTTTAATTGTTATGCTTCAATTTCTTTTTTTAAAATATTTATGGTAACTGAAAATTGCTGCCATTTTAGTCACATAATGGATGTGCTGGAGTTTGTCACCTTGTAATAACAAGTATTTTACTTCCAAACTTTTCTAATTCTCGTGTTCTAATGTTCAGTTATCATGTTTTAATATTTTTTTTTTTTTTTTTTTGAAAAAGTTAAGCCAACCTATTAAAATTCAACAAAAGCACCTCTAGTACAAGGTGTACCAAAAGGAAGCTAAAATGTTTAGATGTTACAATATTGACAGACTACTGCACAGTAGCTAAAATGTTTTTGTAATTTTCATATAGTAGGTAGCAGTTTCAAGTTCATGATATACAAAACTAATAAAGAATGAGAATGAACAGTTAAACATCGTACACCAATGCACACTCAATGGATGAACATTGTTATCTTCCCACCAAATTAATGACATTTGTACATCTATTTTCCAACAACTTTTATAATAACATTCTTTTTCTTTCTATTTTCTTATTGGTAAGAAAAATAAAAAAATAGAGAGAAAGAGAAATAACATAATATGAGTATGAAAGAGAGGGTTTTTAAAAAATTATCATAAGATTGTACAAATATCATTTCTAAACCAAAAATAAATTTAAAAAGACTAAAATGAAAAATTAGTATATTTATATTTATATGAAGCAAAAAGCTTTAACGCTTGAATCTATTAGGTACTAAGACCATCCTCAAAGATGATGTCTTCAGCATTTATGATCCGGTATCTAATAAGTACCTCCATTGGGGATTTTTTTTTTTTGGTCTTCTAAGACTAGGGTCTCACTTAACACCCACATTTTTAAGTGGATCCCACTACTTTTTATTAAAATATTGTATTATTTGAATGTAAATGATAAATAGTTAGTGGTGGGACTACCGCTGTTACAAAAAATTATAAAAGAGTAATGTGTAACTCTTTAAAAAATTTAAATTAAGAGTCTCAATTATGAATGCTTTAATACTCTAATCCGCGGGGGGATCCGTGGTGATCATACCTCTCTTTATACAAAAAAATATTATACCAAAAAATATAAATTTTGTGTGCGGCAACCCCTAATTTAAAAAGCCCACAATTGCGTATTCTTTGCCATAATCTTTCGACGAAACACAAGATACGATTTTTTTTTTCTTTGATGGAATCTCTATATATATTATATCAATGTCCCTTTGGATGGAAAGAAAACCTAAACCAAGAGTTTTTGTTCTTCATTCTCGGTAGGCTTCACTTGAATTTGAACTTGTTCCGTTTGTTTAAAGGTTATGGCGAAAAAGTATGAAGGGCTTTCTGTGGGAATTGACCTAGGTACAACGTACTCGTGCGTTGCAGCGTGGCAGGATCAACACAACAGAGTGGAGATTATTCACAATGAACAAGGCAACAAGACAACACCTTCTTGTGTTGCTTTCACGGACAAACAGAGGTTGATTGGTGATGCTGCTAAGAACCAAGCTGCTTCCAACCCTCAAAACACTATCTTTGGTATATTTTACTATCCATTGATCAGTTACTTTTTATATTAAGTGTTATTAATGTATTGTTATGTTAGCTATAGACAGATCAATGAGTGATAAGAAATAGGGTAAAGATTCAAATTGGTCAACAAAGAATGTGACCTATGGATAATTCTTAGTTGGTCACAACCCTAAATATTAATCACTTAGGCATGCACACACATAAAATATATACATCATTTAAATATTTTAGCAAAAAGAAAAAATTGAGTGTTCTTTTTCTACCTTTTCTATTTATGTGAGGGTGTCTAAATACTTTAAATTTGCAGTTGTAACCCTAGAAGTCTTTGCTATGTGACCTATTTGATCTTGAGAAATAAATAACATCGATTTGGTCTTCAAAAATCTGGTTAAGTGTCCCATATTTGATTAGATATGACATGAAGACTTGTTTATAAATGAGAGCAATCCTTGCTTTATACATGTCAGTTTTGTAGAGTTGAGATATGTTCAACCCAAATTTTAATATGGTATTGGTATCAGAGTCCATGTATGATTAGTTGAGAAACTCAGGTCAAGCTCCAGATATTCAGTCCAGAACTTGAGGGGTTAAGAGTCCCAAAATGAATGAAGTATGACTTGAACACCCGTTTACAAGTGGGGCCTCACCTTACAAGCCGATTTGTTTTTTAGGGTCATTGGTAAGTCGGTTTTGTAAGGTTAAGTTAAACCCATTCCAAATTCTAATAAATCTCAAATGTCATTTAAATTAGTTATTTATTTATTTATTTATTTTTGGTACAAATTAGTTATTTATTTTTATGATGATTCATATGGACATATCTGATCAAAAACTATTTTGACAACATTTGAAACTTTTGAGATAAATTAGTAATTTTCATTTCGTAGAGAACAAGTGAGTCTGTGTTTTTTTTTTCTTTTTCTCAATGATTACTGCTATTAGACTTTATTCTAATGAATAATTATCAATATTAATTTTCTAGATGCTAAGAGGTTAATTGGTAGGAAGTTCAGCGATGATGTTGTTCAAAAAGATATAAACTTGTGGCTATTCAAAGTCATTACTGATGTAAACAACAAACCCATGTTTGTTGTTAAGTACAAGAGTCAGGAGAAACACTTATGTGCGGAGGAAATTTCATCAATGGTCCTTACAAAGATGCGAGAGATCGCGGAGGCATATTTGCAATCACCGGTTAAGAATGCAGTAATAACCGTGCCAGCTTATTTCAATGACTCTCAACGAAAAGCCACTGTAGATTCCGGTGCCATTGCTGGCCTTAATGTTATGCGGATAATAAGCGAGCCTACTGCTGCAGCTATTGCATATGGCCTTGACACGGGAACAAAATATACTGGAGAACGGAATATTTTTGTGTTTGACCTTGGTGGTGGGACTTTTGATGTGTCTCTTGTTACAATTAAGGATAAGGTCTTCCAAGTTAAGGCAACTGCTGGAAACACTCACCTTGGTGGAGAGGACTTTGATAATAGGATGGTGAACTATTTTGTGGAGGTGTTCAAGAAGAAGAAAAGAGTGGACATTAGTGGGAACCCAAGAGCCTTGAGGAGGCTGAGAACCTAATGTGAGAAGGCAAAAAGGACACTCTCTTTTTCTGTTGACACTACTATTGAGATAGATGCCTTATTTGAGGGCATTGACTTCTTTTCAATGATCACTCGTGCAAAGTTTGAGGAAATCAATATGGACCTTTTCAATGAATGTATGGAGACTGTTGAGAGTTGTCTCACTGACTCTAAGATGGACAAGAGTAGTATAGATGATGTTGTCCTTGTTGGTGGCTCTTCAAGGATTCCCAAAGTGCAGCAGCTATTGGCGGACTTTTTCAAGGGAAAGGATTTGTGCAAGAGCATCAATCCTGATGAGGCTGTTGCTTTTGGTGCAGCTGTGCAGGCTGCTTTGTTGAGTGATGACATTATGAATGTTCCAAACTTGGTGTTGATCGATGTTACTCCACTGTCTTTAGGTTGGAGGCTTATACATGATCACATGGCTGTAGTGATTCATAGAAATACCACTATACCTGTCAAGAAGACAAAAGTTTTTTTTACAACTGAAGATAACCAAACCTTTGTCTTTATCAGGGTTTATGAGGGGGAGAGAACTAGAGCCAGCGACAACAATCTACTTGGTTCTTTTAATCTCACTGGGTTGACCCCTGCGCCTCGTCGCCATCCTTTTTATGTATGTTTTGCTATCGATGAAAATGGCATTTTGACAGTCTCTGCCACAGAAGTTTCCACCGGCAATACAAATAAGATAATAATAACCAATTACAAAGAAAGACTATCAACAGAAGAAATTAAGAAAATGATTGAAGAAGCTGATAATTACCGTGCTGAAGATGAGAAATTCCTACGAATGGCTCAACTGAAAAATGCATTAGATCTCTGTGTTTACAAAATTGAAACTGCTTTGAAGAAGCAGAATATTCAGTTGAAACTCTCCACACTAGAGAAAACGAAGATCAATGCTGCAATTACAATTGCCAAAAATCTGCTTGACGAGAATCACCAGCATGAACTAGACGTTCTTCAGGATCATTTGAAGGAGCTCGAAAGTATGTTTGAAAACACTATTGCCAAGATTGATTAGTTTTTTTTCTTTTTTCTTTTTCCATTAAGATTATACTTTTTTAACAATTTCTCCATTAAGATTTTCTGTGTTGTCTTGCTGTTTTGTATGAATGCAAAAAATTTACATGAAGATTTATTTTCTAATGGTATATATATGGTTTATATTTTGATTTTCTTTGAGAGGAATCGTATATGGTTTATAACTAGCTCAAAGTCCCTTAAGTAGAGAACGATTTTTTAGCATGACATGGAAGGCTACTATTTTTGTTTTTCTCATGAGAAATTCGTACATACTAATATTAATATACCTTTCCTAAGACACCTAGTAATCATACATATAAAGGAAAATATTTTTCTCTATAATAGTATGAAAATTTTGTATTGTTCTAAGTTGAACAAATGTATTGTCATAGTTAAAATTTGTTGTGAATTCGATGAAAAATCATACCAATAACAAACTTAATGTGTGGAGCAGGAAATAATCAAGTAACCAAAACAAAGTGTATGGAAGTTATAATCACAAACCAAAAGTAGAAAACAGTGAGAGAAAGAAAGAGATAACACAAGAATTTGTTTACCCAGTTCAAATTGACCTAGTCTGGGGGAGAGAGAAGCCCTCCATTTCACTATAATGATGAGTAACTTTACAGAAGAGATATCAATGGGTTACAAGAATAAGTCTCCCGCCTAATTTTACCCAAAGTCTCAATCTCTTCCCGTAACCAAGAGACTCAATCCTAATAGTGTTTCCCAAGGTGAATCAACCCTCAAACCCTAGTGTATGTTGCCAAGAGACAAACTCTATACAAACCTTAGTTCTGTTGTTGCCTTTTTAAACCCTTGTTTCAGCTCCACTCTATCACAAGGTTTGCTCTGATACACAACCTATATTTATAGTAAAAGAATCATCAATAAAACTGGAACAAATCTAGGCCCGAAAATACATTTCTGTTTTATTTTCTGCTGTCAAAATTGGCCACCGAACTCCATATATCGGCCACCGATTTTTTCCGAACCAACAGACAAAAAACCAGAGTGCAAAATCAGCCACCAAACCCTGAAAATCGGCCACCGATTTTCTGCTTCCAGAATTCTAATTTCTTCAATTTTGAGGCACTTTCACAACAAAAGTAATACTGATGTAACAGAAAACAGAAAGAATCGTTTTCATCATAACCTAACTAAACAAACAACTGAATACATATATCCTCCTTTACCTAGAAGCCACACTCCATGTGCTTAAAAAGGCAAGAGGCAACAAGAGATAATAGATTCTAAGCTTCTTCAATTTGATACTTTTGAAAGACATTATCATCTTTTTTCGGTGGTGGTCGGGGTTTGAACCCCGGACCTTACATATATTATGCATTGTCCTTACCAACTGAGCTAGGCTTACGAGGACAAAGACATTGTCATATGATCCATCTTGAAAAATTTCTGGCATAATGCCTGGGATAGACAATGTTAACAATGGTTTAAGATTTTTATTTTGTTTTTATATTCATTGAGGATGAAATATCATTTTCTAGATATACAAGTTTTCTAGATAGTTTTTAGTAAGACACCAATATGAGCATATGGAAAAATCTTTAAACTTCAACTTGAATACTGTTAATATTAATATGGAATAATCATTGAGAAAAAAAAACTACGGATAACCGATATGCTAGCTTATAACGGATGTGCTTATAGTATATATGCTAACTGATTGAATTTGTAATGTTCGGTAAAACTAATTGTCGAACTGCTGAAAAATATGAAATGACAAGTAAAAGATATGTTTAATTTGTATTCTTTTTCAATTAATACAATAGATACAAAATTGAGAGAAAAAATATAAGTTATAAGCTCATACCAAATATGAAGAATACAGAACCAAGTTCATTGTGTATTATTCTTGTGGAGTTCGAATTTGCTCAAATTCATTTATTGTCCATTTATGAGAGAGATAGAAAAAAAATGATGAATAAGTGGAAGTCATTTTAATAAGTGGATCTCATTAATGGGTTCCACTAATTTTTTTATAGTGTCGATCTTTCTCATAAATAGATAATCAATGATTCGTAGGTAAATAGAGCAAACATGAATTCTTATGACTCTCTTTAGATCTATCATATGTTATCTTAGAGCAAAGTGGTAATTTGCGCTCTAAGAAAAGATAAGAAAAATTTGAACTATGAGGTGAAAGGTGAGAAGAGAAATTGAAAAACTATTCAAAATGATGGAATTATAATTTATTTGCACATACACAATGTTATAATTTATAGTTACAATAAAGCTAAGATATTTACTTGCTACACAAGTTAATTAACTAACAAAGTTTGTTACTTATCTAACTAACTACTAACCAAACACTAAATAACATTGTTGGATTATACTTCAATATGCTCCCTTAGTTCAACCATTTCAATCTACTCATTGAATTGAATTAGTCTCAATTCATTCCTAAGAATAAAAAACCTTAGTTTTTAAACTTTAGGGCAAACCATCTGCAAGCTCTGATTCAGTTGCATGATGAACCATCTCGATCCTTCCGTTGTGCACTTGCTCCCTTAGAA
Source organism: Medicago truncatula (assembly GCF_003473485.1). Classification (NCBI taxonomy): domain Eukaryota; kingdom Viridiplantae; phylum Streptophyta; class Magnoliopsida; order Fabales; family Fabaceae; genus Medicago; species Medicago truncatula. The sequence goes on from NC_053048.1 coordinate 34,517,567, forward strand.
AATTGAACCTTTCCTTTATGTGCTTGCTCCTACCATGTAGCATAGGGTTTTTGGCTAAATTTACTGCAAACTTTGTCAATTTGCAATTTAATAGGCTTTTTAACTTCAATCTTCGACTCGTGAAAGGATTTCTCCACATAGCATTGATTGATGGTGCAACAAACACCGGCTTCTCGTAGTCCCTTGCTGTCAAAAGATTGTCACACAACCCTGCAGCAATCTACAGCACAACATCATCTCTCAAAATACTTAAAATACAGAAGATCAAAATGACAATGGTTAATGTATTTGAAATATTTTCAGTCTCATGAAATTGACAAAAATTGCTTTTGAATTCTACCAAATTTTTATTTGTCTTTAGCGTATCAAAAAATTATATGAAAAGAAAGATTTACCTTTTTTAATGAAGATTTTTTCAGTCTCATGAAGATTTTTTTTTATGATACAAAAAGAAAAACTTCATCATTAACAAGATCTTTACCTTTTTTAATGAGATCTTTACCTTTTTTTTAGAAATAAATAAAAATAAGGTAGACTAAAGTATACTACATATTTATTGAGTCAAATTATCATTAATAAAGCGCATGAATTATATGCTAACTGAAAAAAACGGTTGATTATAATTAAAATATTTCTAATATAAAATATCATTCACTAATTTATTTTTGGCTATAAATAAGGTCATGTAAAAATACTTTTCTATCGTAAAACTTGAAATACAAAAATCTTCATCAATTTAATAAAGATTGGGAAAATATAAATATTGAGGAAAGTTATGGCATTAAACCAGATGAAGAAATGTATCACCTTAATAATGATGATGTTAATAATTATGTTGGTTGTGACTCGAGTATGTCACGCAACTCGATATAAGGGTCCTAAAGATTTTTGTGTTCATTGTATTAACAATTGCTTAAGCGATTGTTTTGGTGGTTACGGTGTCACATGCACCGATGAATGTGAGGCTAAGAACTGTCCATGTTGCGTTAATAATCTCACTGATTGTGCAAAATGATTAAAGCTGTTGAGACTTGCAACAAATTATTTGTATGTTTTGTGAGAATTTGCACAAGAAAATAAACTTAATAATTACTAAATAAATTTTAACCTATAATGTTCATTGATCGTGTTGTTTTTCAATTTCTTTTTATATTATATTATATTTTATCATCACCTAACTAAACAAACAACTGAATCCAATGTCCTCCATACCTAGAAGCCATGACATACTTCCTCCTAGTGCATAAAAAGGCAAGAGACAACAAAAGATAAAAGATTCTAGGCTTTTGCAATTTGATGCTTTTTAAAACGGAACAGTCTATTATTATTACTTATATAAAAGTTAATATCCTATGAATTACCATTTTTACCCTCAAGAGGGGCAATTTGGTAATTCAATTATTCATTAACCTCACCTCATTATATATATATATATATATATATATATATTATATTCTATATTTTATTTTATATTATTTTCTTTTTTATTTTATATTTATTTTATAAGAATAAAAATAATTCTAAATTTAGTTGTTTTTAAACTGTCGTTGTGGGAGATTAAGACACTGTTTGACCCGACTTTCTTTCAACTTCTCTACATTTTTAAGGAGAAGTTAGGCCAAAATGTTTAATACGAGCCAAAATTAAACCACTCAAATTAAGTACTTACTAAAAAAAATATTTTTTTAATGCATAAAATTGAATGGAATGAGCTTTGGTCAAAAGTTGTGGAATGCTATCTCAAAAAACTACTTGTCGACAATTTATTTTACAAGCACCTCTCTTAAACTCATGTTGGAAACCTTTTCCTTTATTTTTTTAATATTATATTTCAATATGTTTTTTTTCTTCCGTTTAATTTTATTTTATTTTTTGAACCGTTCTATTTAATTTTTTAAGGAGGTTCTATTTAATTTTATTATCTTTTTTTCAAGGGAATTTTATTATCTTTTTATCACTCATATATTTAATTTCAATATAGTTTAATCATCACAACCACACAAATATTTTTATTCACGTTGTCTTTTTAATGATACCAAATATTTTTATTTCCTATCTTCAACCTCACAAATATATCCACACACATTAGCATTTAGAGTAATATTTTATGTCCGTCTGTTTGTTTTTTTGTTACGCTAATGCCTATAATTTTTTTTAGCGTTGCATAATGCATATGATTATTTTTATAAAATTTTGATTTTATTAAAAATACATGTATAGATGCCTAAAAAAATTATACTTATATATATTTTGCACCTTTATATTGTAATAAATTATACATATATTTTTCTTATTCAAAAAAACTAAACATGTATGTTTCAATGACAGCAACAATTTAGCAAATATAATGTCAAATAATATAAATTCTTATCTTTTTGAAAGTCACCAAAAATATGGTATTCTTATAACGAAATTTGTTAATTTGTGTTAAGATACATACTGCATCACTATTGAAAAAATGACTAAATTCAATCATGACCAATTTGGATGGCATTATAAGAGTTGTACCAAATATCCAAAGGAATTAAAGTCAAATGGTTCTAGCTATAGATGTACATGCGGACAGGATGTTGATGCTCCATTGACTAGGTTACATATTTAAAATTTCATGTGGTAGATTAGTGTTTTTTGTTTGGCACATTTATAATATGTCTTTGGATCTATCCATTTTATCAGATATAAGGTAGTTGTGCAAGTTGTTCATGATAGTCACAAGGCTAAATTTGTGTTCTGGGATAGTGAAGGTCTTCAGATTATTGGTATCACTACCCAAGCTCTTAGGAAGACTATGCAAGAGGTATCTCTAATTTAATTTTCATCTTATTTTCCGCATGGTTGATAGATATTATAACTTATGTAATTGTATTTATTTATGAAGGTCGATGAGGATGATCCTAAAATATACCAAAAACATCTATATAAACTACTCGGCCTTGAGTTTGTGTTACGTGTCAACCATCAGCCATACTATCATCAATCATTCGTTTTAGGTGTTTCCCGTGATCCTGTTGTCATCAAAAAAATTAAGTCTCATCTTCAGCCAGAGGAGCAACAACTTGATGAGGTTCTTTGTGTCTGTCGTGTTCTTTTTTTAATAATTGATTTGACTGTTTCTTTTTCTGTCACTTATATTTGGTTTTCATTTTATTATTGTAGAATGTTATCTATGATAATCCAACCCAGACATTCATTCTTGAGAAGAATAATGCTTCTGTTAAGTGCTCAGATTCCCTTAACATTCCCACGGTATAATAATTAAACACATTGAATTTCTTTGTGATTTGTTATTGTAATTATTAATATTATATTCATTTTAACCATGGAAATTTTATCCTTACTCTGACAACATTCCTTCTCTGCTTGTGGTGAAAATGATTTGGAATTGCACTCATGCAAAGCGTTCGTCCACTTAAAAATATCAAGATGACATTGCATCCGATGCCTATAATCCAAAGCAATTGTCTTCCACTAAGTTGGCCAAACACATCATGAAGGAGTGATTGACCTTTTCTTTGTCTGCTTTTTTGAAAACATGTCATAGACTCTTGCAAAGTTATTTGACTTTCATATATAATTAGATTCTGAGATGTTAGTCAGGATCTCTAACTAGAAAATAACGGTTGTTTCCAAAATCTAATCTGATAAAGAAATCATGTATGTAAGTTGAACAACATTTTTTTTAATTTTAAAGTTTTTTAGTATGTGAAACACATAAGATTGATCATAATTTATGATTTCTATTTATGCCTCTTTTAAAAAAATAATTGGTTGAATATAGTCACCAATGAACAAGAACAGTTAAACTCTTATTTATAATTGGTTGTATAGGATGGAAAATATTAACTTTATCAGTGCATTATGTCACCCAATTGATTCGTCTATGATCTTAACCAATATTCTTAGAAAAATGCATCAACATTGTTGAAACAAATGAAAATTAACATCTTTGTAAAAAATTGCTAAAACATGTCGCATACATTTAAAGACAAAAATGTTAATAGCATTCCATGAAAACACATTTGTAGAAACAATGGTGTTACGAACTACATAATATAACTTTCATGCAATGACACCTAATTTTAATCATTGAAAAACATTAAAATGTTTACTATATAGTTGCACCAGTTTTTCTTGATCAGAGTGAAAGAGACACTTTTTATGCATCAAAGTTTTATAATGCTTTGTGTCAGCCCCTTAAAGAGTAGAATAAAAAGGTGCTACATCGCGCCGAGGGCATTTTCAGGACATGTCTTTGGCAAAATCAGAAGATTAGAATTCAAGCAATTATGCGTTTATAAGATTAGAATTCAGTTGCTCCAAGCAGTGGTTTGTACAAGACAACTACCCATACTTATAAGTTGTTTTTCCATATGAGGACCAAAGTGAGTGTTGTTGAGGGTCCCTTGCTTCCCATGTTTGGATTAACTTTGACTAATATAGTTGAGGTTAACCATCAAACCGTGGACAACGATTATTTGATTGGTTTGTTGTTTTCATAGAGTTATCTACGTATCTTCCTAATTTGCTTATTTTCCTTATGCTTCCCTTTGTTATTGTTCCTTTTTTGTTATGATTACCTCTTTCTTTTCTTAATCGTTTTTGTTGTTTAGATGGTATTGGCTTAATGACTGTAATATCGGAGGTAAGGGAGTATATTAAGGATGGGAAGATCACCAAGATGATTTTGCTTCAGCTAACTGATCACATGTTGATATCTTATTTTATGAGGCATGTTAAGATTTATCTTTGTTTTGTTTATAGAAGGGAAGATCGTTTAAACTTCTGTTTGGTTTTTGTCACAAGTGGAAAATGTGAGATTGCTCTGTTTGGAGATTATGTGGATCACTTGAAACAACTCATGGCCAAAGTTGATGAAGGTTTGCATGTGCTGGATATGCAGTTCACAAAAGTGAAGATTTTCAGTGGTGTGTTTTTGGTCTATTTCTTCTAAACATTTTGAAAATTTAATGTATGAATATTCTTATAAGTTTTGTCATTGGTTGAATTTTTGTAGAGAATGGATCCCCGCAAAAAGTAGTGAATACTACCCGAATTATGATCAATCCGGATATATCAGAGGCTGCTGAATTTAAGAAAGGGTTAGTTATTTTATTTGGATTGTCGTGGTTTTTAATATATTTAATCAGATTCTGATACACATTAATTAAATATGTATGTGTTTCGTTTGTTTATGCCTCAATGTCTGCATATTGTATCAGTTTGGATGTTAATTCAATCGGAAGTAGCCCACTGTGCCGCTTATTGGTCTGAGGGGTAAACCATCGATAGATGAAGATTTCTTGCATCTCCATCCAAAGAAGTCTATTGCAGAACTAAAGGAAGTTAGGGTGAGTGATATGTTTATATTTTGTGGTACATGTTGATGGTATAGTTGAGGAATAGGAATGGTGGTACCCTTCTTTGATTGAAAAAAATTATCATTGTCATGGTGGTAAAATTACTATTTTAAACTTTAGTCCTTTGGCCGTCTGATACTAATCAATTTTTTTTTCTGAATAAATGTTTGACTTACATATTCATAGAGCTTCCAGAGGAGTTGAGTTAGGAAGTTTATACAGAGATAAATTGCACTAATAATATTGTAAGAAAGTTCAGGTTAATTATACAAAAAACATTACCAACAATTATATCTAATCAAATCTCAAATTATATAGGTGATAAGTGAAACTGTTTAGAAAGAAACTCGATGAAGTTCAAATTTATTTCTATGTCCTTTACCTGCATTGGTTCCAATTAGTTTCAACTTAATTATGATCATGTTTTTCTGGTTTCATGAACAAAGTATATCCTCTTTTCATGAATCAAGACTTGGTAGAGCTTTCATAAATATTTTGATAAATATTTCTTTTGGAATAATTTTTTTACAAGATACGTTATTCAACCCGTGCAAAGCACGGGTTTGTAACTAGTTAATTTTAAAAAAGACATTCTCATCAGACCCACTTGAAAATTTCTGGAATAATTCCTGAGATTGACAATGCTAACTATAGTTAAAGTTTTTTACTTTTTTATCATTTTCTAGATATACAAGTTTACTAGATAGTTTTTGGTTAGACGCAAATACGAGAATACGGAAAAATATTCTAACTTCAACTTGAATACTACTACTTATAGGGCATAAGTGGTGTAGACAAAACTGAAAATCCAAACTGTATAAAACATAAAATGTATTCGACCTAATATGGTTTGGTTCAAAAATCAAACCGATCTAACTTGGTTTGGTTCTCGACTTTTGATTTTGAGTTTCAAATAACCAATGGATCCAATCAACGCTAACCAAGCTAAGTTAGATCGTAAAATGACGATTATCAAAATAGACTTTTTAGTCGATTCGTTATTTCATCATGAGTTTATAACTCAAAATAGACTAAAAAGTCTATTTTGATAATCGTCGTTCCATTTTGATTCCGAAGAAAAATTGGTGCTCGTTTTTACACTTCAAATGTTGAAAAATGAAATTTGACGCTTGTTTTATTTTGTGGCTTTTGTTCTTCTTCGTTCCCTCTTTCATTTTAGCAATTTAAATTACCGTAAAAAAAATTAAAATTACTAAATTTTAATTACTTATATATTATTTTGGTGAATTCTAGGGTGAAGGATTAATCAAGTCCCACACTGGTGGACCATTATCAAAATTAATTAAGAGTCACTAGATTAATCAAACTTGTACACTCTATTATAGGCCGTATACATTAGACAACAGACATTATCTTTTTCTTCTTCTTGCATTCTCTTCTCTGAAATCGGCCTTTTGTTAACATTTTATGGGGTCTTCTGATTGCAGCCATGGAGAAGATAAAGAAAGGCCCCAAAACAAAAGAGTTTGCCCTATTAGTCGAACTGGTGTTAGTAAATTTGATTTAGGGAAATAGGTCTTAGTTTGAACATGGAAAGGGAGACGGTGCAACAATTATTTGACCAATTTCCATATGAAAATGCTAGTAATCCCATTCTTTATTCACATCCCTTTTCATTCTTCAATTCAATTGTTTTGACAAAAAAATATACAACTAAACATGTTGCAATGAATTGGAAAAAAAATGGCATTCATTTCTTGCTGCTCGCTTTGTTTTAGTTCGTTCAGATTCACTAAACATCAAAAAATTATATATACAAATGTTGCCATCGTTTCCACTTGTCAATACTTCATAGACAGGAGCACAAAGTTCAATTTGGGAAGAGAAGAGAGTGAAGGACTTATACGGGTATGAAGACATTTGGTACACGAGTAACAGATATTCCAATCACCAATCCAAGCTAGTGGTGAATGCTGCTATCATCAACATCATAAATTCCATCTGGTTTGCAAGGAATCAATTCAGATTCAATAACAAGAAAATTCATTGGAAAAGCTCCATTGCCTCCATTACTGCTTCAGTCTCTTTAGCAGGTAACAATTCAAACACTTGCTCCCTTTCCATGACGGACTTTATCCTTCTTAAGAAGTTTGATATCACCTTTCATCCTCCAAAAGCTCCAAAGATCATAGAGGTGATATGGCACCCTCTTGTTGACCCTTGGATCAAATGCAATACGGATGGATGCTAACTCCACCTCTTCCTCCTGTGGGGGCTTATTTCGAAATGCTTCTGCTGACTTATTGCTTTGTTTTGCTGAGAACATTGGAGAGGGAAATGCATTCCTTGCTGAACTGACGGGCGCAATGAAATTAGCAATTGAGATTGCTCACCAAAACAGTTGGTTTTATCTCTGGTTAGAACTTGACTCAGCTATGGTTGTTCATGCCTTGAAGAATAACTCTCAGATGCCTTGTATATTAAGGAACATATGGAAGCATTGTGCTCAAATTTTAAAGAATATGAACTTTTTTGTCTCACATATTTATAGAGAAGGAAATCAGTGTGCTGATGGTCTCGTCAATATTGGTTTATACCTAGATCAATTTACTATTTGACACACCATTCCTAGTAGCTTAACATCGGATTTTGTTTTGAATAAGTTAGGTTGGCCTAACTTTAGGTTTGTTCCTTCTTGAGAGGGTTTTGGCCAAATCCCCCCTCTTTTTTTTTTTTTTATTTCGCTTTGTTGTTTTTATATATTTGGTGGTTTTGGCGCTTTGCTATTCCACTTTTGCCAACAAAAAAAAAAATTCACAAAATGTCCAACTTGAAATCATAAACATGAAAGTATTCATTCTCTCCCAAGTTGAAAATGAAAATGTTCCCCGCTTTTCAATCAAACTGAATTTTTCGTTTTATCTAGGTCGGTCTAGATATAAAAATCTTATGAAAAAGTTACTTCTTTTTTTTTTGACAAAATGAAAAAGTTACTATTAACCCTTTATTATAATATTTTGCATGTTTTCTTAAGAGCATTATATATAGTACGATTGAGTTCAGTCATCTCACAGAAAATATTACTGAGTTAATTAATACACCTTTCGGTTCAATTCCAACAAGGTATTTGTGTCACCAGCCAAGTATTAGAATATGAACATTGTTCAATTTCATATTGTATAAAAGAAAAGACCTCATCCTTCAAAAAAAAAAAAAAAGACCTCAATAGATGGGAAGTTTTCATTACCCGTAAAAAGTACAAGAAGAATCGATAAAACTCTATCTAGTACTATCCCAACAAACACTTCATGGTGTGAAATAATTGGATGTTGGGCACATACCCTAACAAAACTCTACCTGGTATACTAAATCCAATTAGTATACCATATATTCGGCTAATTTAAAAATTAATCCAATAAATAATCAGAGATCTCCTAGTTAAAAAAAATTCATATTTTTATGCTTAAAGACGTATGTTTATAGACTAACAAATTCTATATAATTATTAGTTAGATTCAGCATAATTGTGCAATTTGTTCCATCGAGATATCTCTTAATTTTTGGACATTCACAATCACAAAGTATAAGAAAAACACGTAGGAAATCATATCTAAACAAAATAAAACATGTTATTTACCGAAAGACTATGGTCATACCTCTTATTCCAAGACCTAGGGAAATGTATTTGGTCTCTATCATTCAGACACAGATCGACTAAAGACTGAAATTAGCAAAGACTTATTTTCCTCTTAAATATATAAAATAAAAAAGACCTCACATTAAAATATAAGGTTTTTTTATATTAAAAAATGAAAAAAAAATATATTCAAATCATACATATTTTATGGTGCATGAACTAACACATTAGTCCACTATCATAAAAATAATAAGATAGTTTTTCATTATATTATATTATAAGCCATAAATTATGGTCAAAGATGCTTTGAAAAAAATATCTTATTATTTTTGTAGTAGTCGACTAATGAGTTAGTTCATGCACCATAAAACATGTCATGATTTAAATATATTTTTTCATTTTTTAATATAATAAAACATTATATTTTAATGTGAGGTCTTTTGTTTTTTATATATTTAAGAGGAAAATAAGTCCTCGTTAATTTCAGTCTTTAGTTGATCTGTATCTGAGTGATAGAGACCAAATACATTTGCATGGGTCTTAGAATAAGTGGTATGACCATAGTCTTTCGGTAAATAACATGTTTTATTTTGTTTAGATATCATTTCCTACGTGTTTTTCTTATACTTTGTGCTCGTGAATGTCCAAAAATCAAGAGATATATAACTAATAAATGTATATAATTTGTTAGTCTATAAACACAAGTCTTTTAAGCATAAAAGTATGAATTTAATATAAAAACATAAAAACAAAAACCTGATATTTTGAATAAAAAGCATTGATTGGGTCATCAACTAATATTTCCATGTTGAAATTTTACCCTCCTATGATTAGGTGTCAACTATGAAATATAGAGCTTCAAGCATGTGTTTGCAAAAATTAATCATATTGAATTAATAATTAGGATAATTGATGATGTCTAACATGTGATGTGGAATTCAAAAACGTTGAGATTCGTACCTGTTGGTGACACCTCCCAATCCCCCCCATCACACAAGCAGCTATCTCCATCACACCACGCAAACACCAATAACCTCGTTAAACCCTCCTGTTGGCCCCACCCATTTTGCCACCATTTAAACATCACCAAAAGCAACCGTAAAAAACGATTTTGATGCTCCGCCACCACAAACCACAAGACCGCCACCACACACACAACCCGAAACCCGTTTCTTCACACCACAGATCCACCAAAGCAGCATCACAACCTCCGCTATCACAACATCACCACCATCACCTCCTGCCACCACCACAACACCACCATCATCTCCTCCCATCACCTAACCCATGACCTACATCATCACCCTCACCACCAAAACCATTCCTACAACACCACCATCACCTCCTCCACGCTAATCCTTATCAGACTCGGACCAAAAATCGTGGACAAACAAAGAACAATCAAGAGCGGATGTGGAATCACCACTGCCATAGAACACAACCAGATTTGACAAAGCTTTGGACACCATCGATTGAAACGAAGAAAAAAAAAACGAACATAAACACAAAAAATAAAACAATCGCTGGAGAACAGAAAGATGGTGGTGTGGAGGGACGACGCCGCTCATCGCACCACCGATACCAGCATCTACATGGCTGGATCTGAGCTTGGAAAATAGGAGGTGTTTACGGCGGAAAAGGGGTTTGTAGTAGGTGTTGACGGCGGAAAAAGGGTTGTAGAGAGACTCGGTTTTACCATACTCTGAACAATATCTTAATTAATTGAATATTGTGGTTGAGATAAAATGACCTCAATTGTTCTATATATAATGTTCTCGAGAAAGCATGCAATAAATTTTTGTTTGACTCGATCGCATAAAATAAATGTAAATTAAAAATATTATGTTTTTTTCGGTCAAAAGAAAAAAGTATTCTATTTTTTTATGAGAGTAGTTAGGGGAAAAAATTAAAATATAATCGCTTAGTAACTATTTTTCTCTCAATTTGTGTGTGTCATCCTTTCGGAAGAATGACAAGGACAGCTATTATTAACCTAATTTACATGTAATTACAACCTTTTTTTTAAAATAAAAAACAAATGAGTTATTGGTGCACTTACAACCTTATCTATAATTATGTATGTGGCACGCTAAAGCTCAAATATTTTTTTTAGGTAAACCTGGAGAAAGGACACAAGGAGAAGCAAAGATATCCCAACTAGGTTGGAACCCCGATGAACTCCCATCCTGTACCGCCAATCTCAAATTTTATTTAAAAAAGGGGGAAAATACAA